>NW_027094088.1:107169274-108416499 GCF_029207755.1 Chamaea fasciata | reverse complement strand
AGGGTGTGGGCACTGTAGGAAGGGCCTGGGGATGAGGCTGGGCAGCGGCTCAGAGCTGTTCCTACAGCCTCACTGTTGGTGTGCTCTGGGCTTGTGCCTGAGCACCGCTCAGGGAGTGCTCCAGGCCAGCAACTGCTCCTTATGGATGCCATGGACAAGGTCACCTTGCCTGGGAGACAGAGCGTTCATGTGTATGGACATTATCCATGCAGTGCCTCAGGCCCTCAGCTCTTTGGCTGCCTGGTGTAAATAGAACCAAACATTCTTAATATCTTTTAAAAGAATCATTTAAATGCTTCATACGTTTTAGATTATGATAAGCAAAAATCATGCAACCAACATTTTTGCTCTTTCTCCCTACCCACCTCCCCACCACAACCTCTACAAACCCATGAGTGTCACCTCAGCATTACTCAGCAGGTCATTTATTGGTCCAGACAGGCAGTCATTCCTTGCAACCTTCCATGAGCTGTTGATGCACTGGTAAGTTATATTGCCTCGAGTAAAACCTTTTGGATTTTTTACATCACAGCATGGCTTTATTAATATGGACCCTTCTGTTCCAATCCCCAATTTGTCTGAGCAGGAAATTTTCTTAACTGTCCAGAGAGGAGACAGAGATAGAAAACAAGCAGGGAGATGAATTAATTACTTCCACAAAACTTGTGATCTGTTCAAAGATCTTTAAATTGGGATTTCAGTTTACTGTCATCATTAATTAGGATCTTTCCAGATGTATATGTCTCATATTCCCAATTTTTATGAATCAGGAGATTAAAAGGGAAATCTAATAAAGCTCTGATTTTGAGTACTGAATCAAATCAACAAACGAACACTCATAGACTTAGATTTATCTGTTTGATTACAAGGTTAGACAGAGCTGGAGTGGGTTTATATTGTCCACTAAATGAACAATAATTCATACAAAGTTTATTCTGTTAAATTACTCAATACTACTGTAGCACTAACAGGAAATTCATTAAGACCTTGATAGTGAGGCTTCAGCAACTTTTTGATGAACACTGAGTGTTGCTAATTGTCTTTGATTGGCTTAGTCATATCAGCAAGTATCTGCTGATTAAAGTGATTAAAGTAATTAAAGTGTCTGCATATTTATTGCCTAAGAGAGTGAAATCTGGCAGATACAGTGATTGAACTGTAGGTACCACTGCTGTGGAAAAAAGAAAATTTCTGCATCGGGGGATGTCCAACATTTCTTCCTTTCCAATTTAGAATAAAAGAGTTGAAATATCCAAACTCTTGTCAGAACTAAACATCAAAGTTGGATTTAGCAATGCTGAATTCTAATTACCAAACATTCCCTGCAGAGCTGACTGCAAACTGCCCTGGTCTCTGCAGCACCTCACAGAGGTTGCCCTTCTTGTGTTCAAAGTGGAAATGCTCTCCCACAGGCTGGCCCCCTGAGCCAGATGAGGCACCACAGCCTTCAATCCTTGCTAAATTGTTGGTGCAAGCTGGGAGCTGCATGACCACATTCTAACACAGGGGATGAAGCTTGGTGGTGCAGCCTGCAGTAGTGACTAAACTGTCACTGCTTTGGAACATACTGGGACTACTCTCAAATACAGCAAAGACAACACATCTTGTCTATTTTTTTTTTAAATTACATTAAAACAAATATTTTCCTCTGTGTGTAAAAATTTCCCATAAGAAAAGGAGACAAAAGTTCTTGGATAACAAAAAGCTGTTCCTGTTAGATGTCACTGGTGATGAATTTGTGGCACCTCATTTAACAAAGATATTGGGATGTCCTACATAACAGCTATAAACTAACTTTTTTCCTTACCAGGTATCAAATTCAGTCTTATATGTTCACTGTCAACTCTCTGTTCGATGTGGTTGATAAACCTGCAATATGCCTCGAACTCTTCCTTTTTGTTACATTCTTTTTCCGTGTGATTGTACATGTAGCAAACCAAATTGTCTTTTTTCTTTTTCTCTGTATGGATAGACAAAGACAGATTAACACAGACTTAGGGTCAGTAAACTATGACCAGCAGAAAGCATTGGCAAAACTTTCTTTTCTGTGGGTACTTAAACAAACACAACTTTCCCTTGTGAAAAAGCTCCCTCTCAGTATGTTGATCTCTGTGTCTTACTCCCTCTGTAATTAATCTGGCAGCTGCTGCATGATCAATACCTTTTCATTTACTGGTGTGTGAGCAAATCCTCCCCAAAACCTCTTAACTGTGCAGTAACCAAAATTTACTTTGAAAATAATTTTTGAGAATACTCTTCCTGCCTTTACCACAGGTGTTTTACTTAGGCTGGGATACTGTTTTGCTGTTCTTATATGGTTCTTTTGAACTCGGAATCTGTGCCACACTCCCACTGCTTTTCAGAATGCCTGTGCCTGAGGGTGTCTCCAGCTGCAGCCTCTTCCAACAACATCCTTGCCTTTTTCTTAGTTACTGAAGGCCTCCTCAGTCTCCACCTGCTTTACTCCTCAGCCTGTTGTTTCTACACTCATGAATGTTTCCTGAGTTATTTTTGGTAGACTGTATTTGCTTTTTCTTTTTCAAATTTACTGTTTGGTAACTCACTCAAAAAATTCTACTATATAAAAAACAATTCACTTGAAAACTTATAGTATATAAAAACATGTCAGAGAAGTTGCAGAATTGCCCTAAATTTGAAGACACAGAAGTGTAGGCTTTTGTATTGTTAAAGATGTGCCCCCTGTATCCTTGAAGTAAATGGAGTAGTTTTTTGAATTGCATTTTTGATAGGTTACTCAACATTTTTCATGAACTAGTAGTTTTTCTTAAGTAACATTTTCTCTGTACTAATTTTAAAAAGTGGCAGAATGAAGGAGAAAAGCAAATAAAAGGATTTCAGCAATTTTCAATCTGAAGAAGGGTCAGGATGCTCACTTCCCACTGCCTGGCAAGTCAAACCAAATATTGAGTTTACCTATTATTTATTTATCACTACAGCGGTGACTTCAGTTCAGTATTAATCCCAGCCATGTTCCCCAGGCATGCTCACATCCTAAAAGAAGTCCATTTCCATTTTTTTTGCACCCTCAGAAGTGCTCCTTGGTTGTCATGAAAGCAGTTAAGTATAACTTGTTTACACAGACCTAACTGAAAACAAAAAACCCCGAGACTGGGCTGTGACACAGAGTGAAACTAATGATTCTGGAAGTTTTTTGTGTCTTACCAACTTGAAATTCATTTTGTTGAACGAAAAATGTAACCCTGTAGTCTCTCACGGTCTCTGCACTTATGCAGCATTCGAGGGCATGTGGCACTTGGCACTGTATCGATGTTGCAATGGGGTCTATCAGGATGTTCTGCTTCAGGGGCAAGGAAATCACCTCGATGGTCACATTAGCAGAACTGTCCAGGTTTTTCTGGGAGAATGTGCAGATGTAGGTGCCTAAAATAAGCGATACAAAACCATGTCTCAGTTGACAGATGTGTTCCTCAGCTTTTGCGTGGTCATGAATGCTGAACAAGTACAGTGCTGTTGGCAACATCAAGCCTTGCTGTCCTCCAACATTTATAGTTTTAACTGTGGGGGCTTTTTATTTACTGTGGCCAGGCTGCACAGGGATTTGCAGGGTTAGGGATGCTGTAAATTATCTGGTACAGAGATTTCATTGCCTTTGTAGCCAATGAGACCATATTCACTCACCTCTCCAGTCCTGCGAGGCAGACTTCACTGTGAGCACAGACGTGGCTGGGAATTTTCTATTTTCAATGCACATATCACAGTCTACTGTTTTAGTGTCACTTCCAGACTGGATTTTCCAACTGAGGCTGTCATAATTGCTCACATCACTTTCACATGTTACATTGAACCCGTATCCCTCGGAAACTGTTGAGTTTGTGCTTGACGATATTGTCACGTGGGCTGAGACAACACAGAACAAAAGTCACATTAGTGAGAGTTACTTTTAATCATTTTCTTGCACACTCTATGTGCCACAGAGGCCATCTATGCATTGAAGAGCTGTTGTTCTGTCACAAGACCCTGGCCCTCACCTTTCCGCAGGTACGTGACTCCAATGCTTCGAGTGCGCCTGGCTCCATGTCCAGTCTCCAGCTCACACGTGTATGTGGTCACTGCACCTGACTTCTCAGGTGGGCACAGGGACTCGTTGATGTTGAGCAGGTATTCAGTGCAGTTTCCACTCAAGATGGATGTTCCTAGAGAGAAATAAACATTGTTTGAAGGGCTATGGATGTCCAAAAATACCTCTGGAAAGCATAAGCAATTACTCCAGCTACGGAAACCCTTGTGGGTTTGTATGTAATTGACATCACGATACTTTTAACTCATCATTGTTGAAGTTCATTTGCATCTTTTCCTCTGGCAACACTCACAGAGTGGCAGCACTCAGCTCTGTGCTGAGAGTCCTCCTGCCAAAACCAGTCAGAATGCAACAACACTGCTTGGAAATCTCAGAGTCAACCAAAATGAAGAGTATCCTTGTTAAGCCTAACCTCACTATATGTGATATTTAGAGTGAGTAAAGGTAAGTAAAACAGGAGTAAACGCTGCAGATTTTAATGTTGTCTAATTTTGAAATAAAAATGTGGAGGCACTTGACAGTAATTCAACTTAAAATTGGAAGACTGCTGGTTTAGCTGTGAGCACTGAAGCTGTGCCATGCTGCAGATGACAACACAGCTGATATGAGAGCAGAGCAGAGTCCCTGGGGGAAAGCCTGGCCACAGGGAATCGGGGTAAAACAGCCCATTGCAGTAGGCCAGGATCTCCTCTTCCTGCAAGCACTGCTGCACTCTGGTAACTGTCCTCTGTGGAAGTGACTGCGTGCATGAGCTTTGAAGATTTTATCTCATTTTGTGTCCTGCTTTCTGCTAAGTTTCATTTACGGCCAATAGTTAGCAATAAACAGTTACTTCATACTCATAAAATATTAAGAGGGCAATAGACCGTTTAGGGTGATGGTTCATAGACATTTATGAGCATGTCTGTTCATGTTACTTTGTAGCTCTTTTGTAACACATTTACTTGGTGCTTTATTAACTCTTTTTATTGATGCCTCTGACTCAACTGGTATGTGATGTATCACAACGACAGGTGGAGAGGCAAACAGTGCTTGTATTTATCTGTACTGCAGCTGTTTCATGGTGCAGCACTTTTATCCCATGACTGCCAAATCTCAGCATGTGGTACATGAAAGATCTTTGAACCCCAAGGGTGATTCCAGAGATGGAAGTACAGACTGATGCACTCATCCTTGCTCTCAAAATTAGACCATGCAGAAATAAGCTTTTTGGATGAAGCTGGCGTGCTGCTGGTCCAGGCAGTGGTTTCCAACCAGAATGGCATCAGTGTATGGGGCCTGAAACCCCACTGGCACTTGCACAACACATACAGAGTCTCCTTCCCCCTGCCACTCACACCTTTGGAGCATATCCTGTATTCATCCTAGGACTTTGGGGCAGCCACTTAAGAGGAGACCTTTGAGCAATGAACAAACCTAGCAGGTGAAAGACAACCTTTGTTAATCTTACCTGTAATGTTGATTGTTCCATTTACTTTCCAGGAAACCTTAAGCGATTTCAAGTGTCTGTCAATGCAACAGGACAGCAGAAAACCCTTTGCTTGCACTTCAGGACTGTTACATGTGACATCGATGTCCTCAAAGTTTGGAGTGACATTTAGAGGAAGGACAGATATTGTTTCTGTGGCGTTGTGTATCTCTGTATGATATGGACTGCTCATTGTGAACACACAACTATAAGAACCTGTAAAGGATAAACAACAGTTTTTGCTGAGTTTGCCTCTATTTTGGAATTAGGAGGTACTTCCACATCTAGTTTTCACATGTCCCTGCTCTGCAGTGGCTCTGCTACTTGCTGATCCATATGTAGCTTCAGGTCACCTGCAGAATCCTTTCTGCAGATCCCTGGTGCCAAATGTATCCAGATTAGGATCCACTGTTGATGGGTACTTGAGATCAGTGTTCTCAGACCAAAATACTTCAAATCTGGCTGAATAGGTGCTTTTGGGATCTGTATATTGCCCATAGTCCTTCTGGCAGAGGTATGTCATGGTAAAAAGCCTCCTACACAGAATGAGTGAAGAGAGGTGCCCAGGATGGACTCCACCAGAACTGGCCTTGGAGTGGAGGCTCTTTAGCTGCTCAGAAGGCATTGCCAAACAGAGCAGAGTATTTGTCACAGAATCACAGAATAGGCTGAGTCGGAAGAGACCCACCAGGATCATTGAGCCTAAGTCTTGGCCCTGCACAGGACACTCCAAGAGTCACACCATGTGCCTGGGACCATTATTCAAACACTTCTTGAACTCTCAGGTTTGATGCTGTTACCACTTCCCCAGGGAGCCTGTTCCAGTGCTCAATAACCCTCTGGGAGAAAAACTTTTCCCAGTAATCCAAAACCTCCCCTGACTCAGCTTCATGCCACCTCCTTGAGTCCTGTTCCTGGTCACCAGGGAGAACAGATCTGTACCTGCTCCTCTGCTCCCCATCATGAGGAAGTTGAAGACCACAATAAGGTCTCCCCTCAGTCTCCTCAAGGCTGAACAGACCAAGTGACCTCAGCTGCTTCTCATACAGCTTCCCCTTCAAGCCGTTCACCATCCTTGTGGCCTCCTTTGGACTCTCTCCAATAGTTTGATGTCTTTTATATATTTTGGTGCCCAAAACTGCCCCCAGGACTTGAAGTGAGGCCTCCCCAACCCAGAGCAGAGCAGGGCAATCCCCTCCCTTGTCCAGCTGGCAGTGCTGTGCCTGATGCCCCCTCAGGACATGGCTATCAGGGCACTGCTGACTCACATTCAACTTGCTATCAGCCAGGACCCACAGGTCCCTTTCTCTTTATCAGCCACTCTCTTGGGCACAAGTCTCCTGGATGCAAGCAGACTTGATTTTGAGATTGGCAACTGGAGCTCAAAATTTCCCACATATTTTAAGTATGTGGGTTTCCCTTCCCCACTGGGATAGCCAAGTGATCAGACCACTTATATAGGAGTGGAGACATGAAGGTTCAGGGTATCCCCAGTCTGAAGAATTTTGGATCCACTATTCCTACCTCGCATATGTGTGCCTAAATACCTGGTCACAGGCTACCTTTTTTGAAGTTGAATGTAGAGTTCATGGTCCAAAGACAAGAACTGAGTGGGAGCTTCAGCCCAAGCTCTGATAACACATAATAGTACCTCTGATAGCTCCTCCCAGAAAAATGCCACCAGTTTACCTATTTCTGATTTTCAAAAATCCCTAAACATGCAAAACTGTAACTCTGAGCTCTGATTAGTTAGGTTATGTGGATGTAGGGGACAAGGGCATTAAGGATAAATTCAACCACAGCCTCCAATTACCACACCAAAAGGGTGGGAAGGTCTCACAGCCATGCAATCACCACCATCTCCCCTGGTATTATTATGATGCCTGGCACTTAGAACACCCAGTCATACACAATCACTTCAGTCAGTTCACATCTTACTGGCAATGACAGTCAACATGTAGATCATTAATAAAAACAACAGGAAAATTATGAGGGATGGTGTAATTTTCATATTTCCTCTAGAAAATGCAGCCACAGCATTCAACTTTGCTTTTTTTAGAACTAGCCACAATAAAGAATTACATCTGCTGTTTTAACAATGGAAAACCATACCAGAATCCTTTGTCGTAACGTTGGTAATTTTAAGAATTGATCTTCTGGTTGCTAAAACTGTCTCTATTGAATACCGTGAGCTGGTTGAGATGGTCTGGTCAAAGTGATACCAGGTTGCATTGGCAAATGTTGAATTTATCTCACAGGTCAGTCTTACTGTGTCCCCTTCAAAAATGTTCGAGGGTTTCACGGTGAAGTTTGTCTGATCTGGGAAGACAGACAGCAACATTCTGCATTACTCTCACTTCAGTTCACAACTTTATGGTGTCTTTCATCTTATAGGAGTCCCAGGTGCTTCACATCAGCTGCAGGGCACCACCTCTGATACAGGCCATGGGATTTTCCCCTCAACATACTCTTTTAGTATCTTCAGCTAAAAATTCCAGAAGGTTTTATGCAAAGAGTTAGAAATATAATTATCACCACCACTACTTTCTAATTAGATAAGCTGAGAGGAGAAGCAACCAGGTTGAAGTAATCCTCTGAGACAGACAGTCCATCACTCGGTGCACAGAGAGCAGAACACCTCCTGGGCACTTGATCACCAGCTGAATTGTAACACTCTGTCCAGCAGCAGCATAGAAAATGTGCCAGGGAAGCCAAGGGGAATGCGTTGTCATATAAACTGCAAGAGTTTCATGTTTTGCTTTAAAGAGTAGGAAGCGCTGATAGCCTGACATTCTTAGACCTGTCTCAGTTCTGGAGGTGAATTAAGGGTGTTCAGTCTCTCAGCCCTGGACAGATCATATCAGGGATCATTTAGAATCATTTAGGCTGGAAAAGACCCCTGAGATACTCAAGTCCAACCAATAGCTGATCAGTGGAGTAGCTGGAAGTCTGGTTTTACATGGGAGGTACTGCATGCATGGTCCTCTCATGAAGGTCCTAAGCTTTGGTGACAGAGGATAAAATGAAACAGCTAAGAAATAAATGCTTCTTGAAAGTCCAGTACCAAATCATCAACAGTATAGTGCAGCTACATCATTCAGGCTAAAAACCCTAAAGTAAAGGTTGAAAGAAAGTACTGAGAGCTTTAAACTTACTAGTGATTACTCTTGTGAAGGTAAATGGGTTTAGATGGTATGATGAGTCCAGAAACTGCGGTACACCTCTGTTGGAATCTCCAATCTGAGTGAAGCTTGCTGCTCCTGTTCTTACTTCATAGTTCACAAAAACGCTTCCAGGGCTAAAGAGATACAAGAATGAGAGGAGCACTAGAATTAAATATCATTGTATATTAGTGGTTTTTAGGTTGTGGTGACCAATCTTGCATGGATGGCAAGACTCACAGGATTCCCCTGTGGAGATTCCTCTTGGAACTCAAGACTAGCTCTGTTATACAAGAAAGTTGTGCTACACCTCCTCCCTAAGAAGGAACACCTTTATGTGACACCTTCCTTGTCTGATGTTTATTTCTAGTAAACTTTCCTAAGAAACCTAAAATGCACCTGCATTTAAATATGCATGGACAGTAGCAATGTCTCTTTTTTCTGTATCCAGAGTCAATGTACTATTCATCGTCCTCATGGCCTTGGTGTTAGTTTTATTTGCATCCTTTTCCCCTTTGGGAGGAGCTCAGTCTTTTCCATTAAAGGCTTTGATCCATATGGAGGATGATTATGTTTCTCGGACTTTTGCACAGTGATGAATTCTACCCACAATCCCATTTCCACGTTCATAGTTGGGCTTTGCTTTGCAGCAATTATTCTGTTATTCAGGATGTCCATGCTGGGAGTGGGTTCTAGGCAGAGTGAATGTAACCTTTGCTTACTTGTGTCTCCTTGAGACTGGACAGAAAGATTTGTGTCTTCCAGGAAAAAAATGAAATTATTTACTTACCTGAAACCTGTTACTGTTGCTGATACAAAGCCTGGTAAACATCCGTAGCTGGCATTAAACTGTAAACAAAGACAGGTGACGTGGTGTAAGCCCTCTGTGTATTACTCCAGTGTGCTTAAAATAGGAAACTCTCAATTCCTGACGTGAGTAAGGACATGTAGCATATCTGATACAACAGGCCTGGTGCTTTCCTGGTGTCATGGAATACATTTCTGTTCATAGTTTCATTCCATGTGTACCCACATGGATTTAAGCTAGGACCATCAGTATGATTTTTTTTTCAGGCTTTATATACAACAGATCCCTAAATAATTCCCAGAGTATTAAAATGAATGGGAATATTTTCATTGCCATCAATGGAGTCAGCTTTGGCCCACTTTGCAGCTCCCACTGCTGCACCCTTCCCAGTTCCCCACAGAGAAACTGATAGGCCACTCAGGTGCTTGGGGTAAATACCATATTTCTTGGGGGGCTCTTGACCTTCAGAAATGAAAAACTAAAGTCATTACCGCTTTTTCAAGGTCTGCTTTGTATTTTTGGTGTAACACAGAGGAAGAATCCTTGAGATCGTCATGGAAGTCTGAGTCAAGTCTCACTGACATATTCATTACAATGGGCTCTCCCATACCACATGACTCTGTAAGGAAAGACATAAAAATTAGTGCAAAATAATAAAAAACAATGCTTATGAGGTGAAAATATGTCGAAAATCTGATTAGATGAAACTTCCTTTGCTCAATGAAAGCTGGAAGTCCCAAAGAGGCATGGGAGTGACTCCAGGAGCTGGGGCTTGAAGTGCAACTAAATACCTGCAAGTGTTTGGATCAAGGTGGGCCCATACGACAAGGAGAAGAGCTTTAGACCATCTCTGCAGACTTTTCACATTCACAGGCTGCATGGTAGCCAGCTCAGTCCTGATGTGCTTTTTTATCACACCTTTTCTCACTGTTCTGACCTCTAAGCAGGATATGAGCTGCACAGCAACGAAGTTCTGCCCTGTGTCTCCTTACCTTCAGTCTGGGGCTCACAGTAGGGTCCATAGAAAGGCATTTTCTGCACGTAGCCACAGGGCAGGGCCCGTTCCAGGCTCAGAGAAGGGCAGGGCATCACATCACTGCACACCGTGCTCGGCCAGGCATATCCATTTTCACAGAAACAGCAGCTGCTGTTCTCACCACTGGGCAGGCAGACTGGAGTCAGACAGACAGAGAAATACCATGAGAATGGTACTTGGGGCATAGCTATTGCAAGATAAATATTTACATTTCTGTGTCTTCATGACAAGGATCTCAAAATATTGCCCTTTTTGTGAGTTCACTTGAATGAGGCTAAAATGATGATCTGACACCTTGCAAATTTTACTCTACTAATTGTAAATGACTAACCAGAAATGAGAACCAGACTGGCATAGGGAAAAGTCTGATCATTTACTTTTAAATAACTGAATGGAAAGGTGAAGTCTGATCCTAAAAATTTACCTGGCATACTGGCCAGGGTCCCATAATTCTTTTCTGACTGGATATTTTTGTGTCACCTGAGCTGAAAGCAATTGTATAGGCTTTTAAAGACTGTAAGAGCAAGATTATTCAGAGTCCCAGTGGATAATGAAGTGTTGTGTTGTTTTGTCCCCTGGCAGATGCTGTGTGAGAGAAGGTAACATTATCACTAAGTGTTTTAAAGCCCTAAAAAAAAAGAAACCAACCAAAACAAACAAAACAAAACCCACAAAAAAGCCCCAAAACCCCAAACAACCACCACAAAAAAAACCCCAAACCCATCCCCCAACCCCTCTCCAAGAAAAAAAAAGAAAGCAAAACAAAGCACATCACTGTAACTTTTCCTGCTCTTAACGTGTCATCAGCAAAGTAAGATATTAACCAACTGATTTTTACACATTACAGGTGAGCCTGAAGGCCTTTATAAGATGCATTTCGGGAACTGCTGCATACTTCCTTTCACTGCTTTATGGCTCAGTGATAAGAAGGAATCAAATCTCCTCTGCTGTTGTAAATGTTTGGTGTTTTTGTATATGCTCTGCTGTATTACTCACATGTGATGTTGGACAACCACAACTTGTGTAATAAAACCTGTCTGATATCTTGCCTTGTAAGAATAGGTTAAGTAAGCTCTATCTCATGCAGTCTGTCTCTGTCAGGGTCAGAGTACAGCCTCTTACAGGCATCTATGTTCCAGATACAGGAGGAGGGAAGTAAACAGTCTGATAACTGCTGTCACAGCTTCCTGAAACTTGAAAGGAACTCAGACTTCTAGTTAGCCAAACTGGAGCAAAATCCTTTGGCTCAGGCTTCCTCCGGCTTTGTCCCTTCCTTAGGAAAAGAAAAGCATTCAGAGCTATTCCTAATGCCAACATTATATAAAGAGGAGTGGTGAGAGACAGATAACAAATATGCTGTTGTGTGCTACAGCTTCAGCCTTGCTGGGTCTTTCAGCAGGAGCAGAGATGCTTCAGTTTTGCTCATTCCAAAGGATGATGGGTGGTAAAAGTGGGAGATATCAGATACTAACAAAACCCCACATTATCCAGAACAAACAAATCAATAACCAACCCACCTGTTGTAGTGCTGATGTTTGAAACTGTTGTTTGTACATTTGAAATATTAAGTGGAAAATTGACATTTTTGAAATAGTCTTTGATTGGCTCCAGATAAGATGAATCCTGCAGGCTTACTTCAATGTCAACAGTGTACTCCGGAAGGGGGAGGTCAAGAATAAGCACTGAAAGAGAAATAGAATGAGACTGCAAAGCTGTGTTTGAGGGTAAATCACAACTCGATGGCCTCCAGTTTAGCATTTGGGGTCTTTGTTGCCATTTAATGGTAGCTTAGTTTGGCATTCTGCTTAGGGAACCTTCTTGTTTCCCTCTCAGCAGATATTCTGCTTCTGTTCTATCTGCTGCTTGTCTGACAAAAGCCAGATTCTTTGGTGTCAGAGCATAGGAAGCTGATACAAATGACATAATATATTCATAGAATAGCTGTCTCATCCCTTCTCTCCTTAGAGTCAGTAAGCTGATGGGTTGCCAACCACAGACAGAGCCATATAGGATTATCTTGTCTTTAAATCATCCCGTGAGTTTTCTCACTTTATCCTTCTGATTCTGTTCCCCATTGCGCTGAGGGTGAGTGAGCGAGCGGCACTGTGGTGCTTGGCTGGGGTTAAACCACAACCACACCTTGTCCTTGATGTTCCCAGCTCAGTACATCAAGAGATGCTGACCCTAACAGTGATTTCACCCTTGGCTTACTAGAAACCTGCTCTGTTACCATACATTTGTGTACGTACTGTTTCGCTTCTGCCTTTGCATCTCTGGGTAGAAGCTTTCCTGCCCTAGTGCAGTGTCAATCTGTGGGAAAAAAAAAAAAAAAAAAGAAAAAGAAAAAAAAGGGTGAAACTCTGTGAGAATAGCGAAGTGAAACTTTAGCTGCTGTTGTTGGCAAAAGAAATTAGTGAAGGCAATACTGGCACAGATGATTTTTTTCCCACTAATCTTGGCTTCACCTCTCCAACCTCCCACCCCATCTTCCTCTTTAAGCAGAAAATTTCTATTTTCCAAGCAGGGAAGGGTTAAGCACCAGCTGAGGGATGCACTGAGTTTGCAAATGCCTCTTTGCATATCTCTGCAAACCAACAGTCTCAGCTCAGGAGTATTTTTGTGTCTGATCCTCAAGGCCTCTATGGGGCTGACACAGTGCACTTAGTCCTGGGCCAGCCTTGTGAACTGCTTGGGAAATCTGGCCACTTGGCCTTTGAATCCAGAAACTGGACTCTGATCACCTTTTGCTTTCCTCTTTGCTCTGAGCTCCCGCCTCTGCATTAGCAGAGCCAGCCTGAGCAGGAGAAGAAAGGAGATTGAAAAGCCTTGGCTCCAGCTCAGTTGCCAGGTCAGCTATTTTGGGACCATCAGTAACATACAGCTGACCAGGGCAGGGGCAGCGCCGTTTCACTATGGCTGGGTTTACACAGGCTGCAGCTAAGTGAGATTCAGACCATCTTATCTTTTTTTAATTGTGCCCTAAAAATACACTGGCACCACCATTAGCAAGAAAGCCTAAAGAACAAGCAAAGAAGCCGGCAGGAAATTTGCAGCTTTGCCAGTTTCTTGGTTCCTACTGAAACCTTTATTTACAGAAAGGGTGAATGGCTTGGCAACTCTTGAGTCGTCTCTTTACATAACGGAACCATCTGGTGTGTGATTAGAGCTGGGTTTTGTACCACAGCTGTGCTGTGGATCCCAAGGTGTGCTGGCACTTTTTGCACGGCTGGGATGGTACCTTCGTGTTAGAGGTTGGCTGCAGGAGTTACTGAAAGTGCACTGTGACCCACGAATTCCTCCAGGTGTGGACTCAGTGGTTTCCTTTTTCAGTTATTCTCCCAAACAACTACAGGGTATTGCCAGGTTGCTAAATGCTTTGCATATTTCACACCATTAAGTAATGATTCATCTGCAGGCTGTCCCATGATCAGTGGTGCTAAAAAAAGAGGTGTTGTTTTTTTCATGAAAACTCCTAAGTGCTGAGATGAAGACAGCTTGAAAAAGCAGACCAAATGAGATATTTGGCCACTGTTAGACATCTGCTGAAGTGCAGATGAGGCTGCTGAAACCAGACATATCTTGGTTTGCCAAAACGGGGTGAGTGGTAAAAAGTGCTTAAGGAGTTCCCACCTTCCTCTTCACATTTCTTTTCCTTTTTTTCCAACTTTCTCAAAGAGGGAGGCTCTCCATTTGCACACAATGGAGAAGATAAAAGAAGCATTGTTTGGTCTAATAATAATTGTGATGATCAAGAGTTGGTGGAGTTGTAGACTAGTTTTCTTTACCAGATTATATTTACTTCCATTTGGTTAGACCCTTTGTTTCCCTGTTCCTCTTTTGTATTTTGTTGTTAGGGAAAATTTGTGCAGAAACAGTCAACAAACACATATACAGGATGAAGCACAAAATGGCTTTCCATAATTCACACTGTTGGTGAAACAGAAAGGATCTGTGAGGATTATAGAAAAAGTGGGAAACTGAAGTAAAATCCCAGCTCATGGGTAACATCTAAACACAAATCACTCAGGAGTGGAGTTTTGTTCATGTGCACTTGTCCTGCTGTTGGGACAGTCCTGCAAACATGTCACTTCTAGATACATTTGGTGCTTCTCTCATAGGATGGGTAAATTCCACCCATGAGCAGTGCCCACATAAATGTTATGCAGACTTATCTCCAAGAACAGCAACTGAAATCCCTTGCAGGCCAGCACAGTGAGAAACAAGATGTGTTTTGTTCAGTGCCTTCTGGAGAGTCTTTAAGATTGGGAAACATGAAGAGCCCAGTTCCTGGATTCTCCATCTCTTTTACACACTCTGGGTTCAAATTTCCTCCAATCTTATTCTGACTTCTTCCAAGGTTTTGTGAGTGTAAAGGAAAACATCAGGGTGCTACAAGCAGTGACTCAATGAAAGTCAATGGGGCTGAGGAAGGATACTCACTACATAGGAGAATGGATAGAAGTTTGAACCCTGTGGTATCTGGCAGCAGGCTGAGACCAGCAGCAACAGGCAGTGGAGACCTGTCGTGGTTGGGGATAGCATTTTGCCTGGTGACTTTGCTGTGCAGCCTGAAAAAACAATGAAGCAAAAGGACCAGGGAATTTTCATCTGACTCACAGTAGGAAATACCAGCCCACTCCACAAAAACTGTGTTCTGCCTCCCTCAGCAACTCTGCCTGTTCCAAGCACTGTTTGCCTCATCTCTCCTTTTTCTCATGTCAGCTGTACCTAATCAAATTAGGAAAAAGAAATTGCTTGGAGAAAGAAGAGTCCTGAGCAGATTCCTAACAGGGACAAAGGAGGTGCTGAAAATCTGCCATAAGAAAAGTTGAGTATGGATCTTCAAATATTCCTCCCAGTGGTACTTGGGAAATGCACAGCCAGGAGATGAAGGAACAGCTAGGAATGTTGCTGCAAGTGAGGGCCTGTCCTGTTGTAGCAGGGAGAGCTCTGCTACCAGCTGTATCCCACTCTGGAGAGGGTTGTAGCATCACCATGGGCTCAGCTACAGATGTCTGTGTGTTTGTTACCCCTTGACTAGCAATGGACACAATGAAGACTGGAAGTAATCTGTGTTATCTTGAGGTTTTAGAACACTTTTCCATTAATTGCACTGATGTAAACTAGAATCTAAGGACCATACACAAGAATATAATGTGGTACCTGAAATCACACACCCCCACAGCCCCACACCTCAATAACATTTTCTACCTCATTAATACCTGGACTAATTTAGTCACATAGCAGACTGGATGATGAAACATAAAGGGAGAGTAAAACATTCATGGACCTTTATAACGTGTGCTGACACATTTATGTGACCAAAGGGAATAGAGAAAGGGAAGTGAAGAATACATAATATATATTTATTTTGCTATGAATATGCACTTTCTGGTTTTTCCTAACAAAATGCTTTCTTAGCTCCAGAATTAACAACTAGTAGAGAGCAACAGAAAAAGGCAGAACCCAAGAGGATTGTAAAAATCATTTTAAGCTCAGAGGAAAGACTGTAAGCATAATACAGCTGAACAGTATCTGGGTGGATGACATCAGCCTGATTAAAATCATGAACTATTGTAAAATTACAATCTTTTTGCATTGCAAAGGCTGTTCATCCAAACTCAAGCTTTGCAAGGCAGTGAGTCACTATGGGAAAACAGAAAAATCAGCACCTCCTGAGATCAGTGGCTGCCTACTGCAACCATAATTTATCAGAGCTGGTGTTCCCAGACAGGCTGGGGCTTTGCTGGCACTTTTCTGCTCAGAGAGGCCCATGACAGAAAAGAACAATATGAATGTGATCTGTGGTCTCACCTCGTGAATTGGAAGAAGATGGCAAGGAGTTTATAGCCAAGCATGTACTTGATATCACCAAGGTCGGTTCCCAGCAGGGATTTGTGACTTTTCTCACCAAATGTGGTTATTAGAGAGATCCATCTGGAGTGGGACTTCACCTGGATACTGACCTGCTTAAAAGACAGGAGACAAAAGTAGGAATAAATTATTTTCTTTTCCAATGCAAAGATGTCATTATCAGAGCTCTGCAGGAATGAGTTGTAAGCCTGTACCTTCTCTGTTCTCAAGTGATGTGGAAAAGGCAGTGGTCAGTGATGCAACACCATGGAAAATTTTACATGGTTGAGACTAACAAGAGCAAAATCTGCCTGTGAAGATTTGCATCGGGGCCACATGAGACTGAGTGACTTGATCATGAAATTTGGAACTGATAAGTTTAAGGTAGAAAGAAATGATCGACATTATGTATTCTGTGATGGACTCTGAACTGACAATTACCACTCAGAAATGGGGTCTAAAGAAAATATCATCTGAATTCTGAGATGCAATTAAAGAAGGAAAATTAATTTAAAGGTATTTTAGGATAGCAGTGGAGGGAAAAAACCAAAACCAAAAGAAAAAAAATCCAAATCCTCCAAGCTGACATAAACAAAACAAAAAGTAAATCAAAACAAAATAAACAAAGAAAGAAAGAAAGAAACCCTCTTATCTAGACATCTGAGCTAACACAGTATAGCTGCTCTTATACTCCCATACAGGAATAACCAGAAAGAAGGACATCACAGTGATTCAGAGTATCTTCCGACCCCACTCCAAAATCAATTAAAATAAAAGAGGTATACAGGCTTTTTTTTTTTTTTTTTTTTTTTTTTTTTTTTTTTTTTTTTTATCTAATTAATGAATGGTAGCAGAGTTTGGGGAAAAAATATGGGGATTTTTTTCAGTTTCCTGGTCATGTCTGTCATTATATCCAGAATTCTACAAAAGAGAATATTTTTCTATTTTGAAGACATCATCCACTTGAAACAAACTCAAGACTTCCATGGATCTGGTTGATCCCAAGATCACGATTGATTAACGTGGATCATGAAGGAAACATTATAAGCTGTGACACAAATTCCTGAGATAGTGACATGATTTAATAATTTAAACATTAACTAAACAAAGGTTTCTGGTAGCTTTGTATATTCAGCATATTCTCACAACATATGGTAAAAGAACTTAATCTGCACGAAGAGTTTGTGTTACAATGGTAACAGGTTGATGAAACAGATAATAAAAAGGCAGAAAGGTCATTAAACAAAATTTATGATGAGGGCAAACAACATCTGGCACAGTTTTGCATTTATCTTTTGCCCTGCTCCCCAACTTGCCTTCATATTCAAATGTTGTGGGTCAGCCTCTATTTTCAAACACATCTTTTGTGTGACTTTATGTAGCTGACAGCAAACACCCTGTTAATTGTACATGTAAGACACCATATAAATGATAACTCATGTAAATGAGAGCTGGGCTGCTACTCCGGCTTTGGTAGCTGTTTAAAGCTCCAAAACCTCCCAAGACAGTATCTAGTAAGCCAGAAAACCAACAAAAAAATTGCAAATGGGAAAAAGTATTAAATGTTCTTCTCAAGCAATGTGGCTGTCCCCCTCATTCATTTAATTTCTCAATGAATAAAGCATTGCTGTAAACTTTTTAGTGAGCAAATTCTCAGGTATCTGTCTGCCTTCACTGGGCAAAGCACATGTGCTGACACATTCCCCATTTCTCATACAAAACTGTCTCCTGGGAAACAGTAAGTATCTTCAACTTACAAAGACTCAGAGAGCTAAATAAGTCCATATTTTCTATAAAATGCTTGTTCTACACAGAATTCAGGCTGGAAAATATTGTGTAAAGTTAATTCTATAATGCAGATGATTCCTACAGGTAAATAACAAGGTCTCATTTTAACCCAGGACACAGAGGAGATATATGACCTTCTTTTTAATTTTTCTCTAAACTTCTCTTTCCCATGAATATTGTAAAATAATTACACCTTCTCTTTCAAATCCACCCAGCACAATAATCACCATCTCACATGTTTTAGAAAATAAAGACAACACCCAGAGATTTAATATGATTTACCTTCTCAGATGGTTCAAAGAGAAGATCTTCTAATTACATTCATCTTAAGCATCATCTGCTTTTTACCATAGCCCAGGCTGCTCTCTCAAAGAGAAATTAAACCACAGGAACCTTTATAATTAGTTGAACAAGTTATTACTGCCCAGAAAATAAGTTGCCTCTAGATCCTGCACTCAAATTTCAAGTGTGAGGCTAAGCAGATATGCCACTGCAGAGAACCCACAAGGCGTTTTAAGAGGAGATATTTCCTGATACCATTCATCGGGTTGTACTCATTATTTCCCCCTGCACTGATCTGAGTCCCTCAGTGTCTTATCTGCAGATTAGTGGACTAACTTGTTCCTCTGCTGTTACTCAGCTTCTTTGTTCTAGCAAAAGAGGGTGTTGAGGACTGACAGCAGCAAAATCATGTTTTGTAGCTATGGCAAAATGTCTGTGGGCTTTGACTTAAACTATAAAGGAGGAAATCTCTAAAATGTTCCTACCTGAGCTGGCAGCATGCTCACTGTGGGGTGGGTCTGGAAGGCTCTGTGGAGACAGATTTATGCCCTTGGAGAAGCTGCACGGAGATGCAGACCTGTGGCTCTTATGGCAACGGGAATTCCCAGAAATTAGGGGAAATTCTGATGTGTTATGTATGTTTCTACTTTGAACAAAATCTGGAGCCAAGAACACACTGAACAAAGAGGGGACATCTGTCCAAGTAACAGTGGAGCCCTTGCCCCTACAGTGTTTGATAACAGTTGATTTAACAATGGAATTTATTTCCACGGCAGTGAGTGAGGCAGTATCTGACTGAGCTCTGTGGAAACCCCCGGGATTAAGCTCGTGTTGCTGGGGAATTATTTTTTAAACACCGATTAATTCAGGAGACAGGTCTGTTCCCTTTTCTGCAAACCTGGTCACCTGCTGCTCCCTGCAATGTGGTGAGTCAGACCTCAGCCGTTTGCAGAAGTTTCAAGGTGATTAAATTGGCATGACTGATGCCCTTGTAACCCTTTCAGCATGTCTTTGTCTTCACTGTTGTGGTGGCATTGGTCTGATTTATTGCTCACCCAAACTGGTTCAGGAATCTGAGCAAACAGAAGACCAAGGCTACATCTACAGCACTTAATCCCACTACCTGTCTCTCTGCAGATTGGCTTTATTGATGGCGTTTTGCTGGTGCCTTCCAGATTCTTACTCAGTTTAACTCCCTGTCCCTGCAGAAAACTAAGACAGCAATAAAGTGTGCAACTCACTTTCATCTGAGTCTGACCGGCTTAGACAAGGGCCCGGTTAGTGCCAGGGCCAGAGCAAGGAGAGAAGCAGCTAAGTGGTGCCAAGCAGGGAAGAGAGGGAGATGGAACAAGGGTTGGCAGGCAGGGCAGGAGGGTAGGGAAAAGGAGGACCTCTTCCTTTGTGCCCTGCCAAGCTGTTCAACATGAGTTCAGGGTCCATCCCTACAGAAAAAGCTGATCATTTTCTCCCAAAGTTGCTCCCTTGGCTGACTGCTTTGCTTGCAGGTTTGAATGAGCAGCAGTGCCAGTGCAGAGGCTGAGATGAGGAGGAGGCAGAATTGGCTTAGGCTGAGTTACCTGTGCCTGTGGTGGAGTCACACTTTCCCCACTGCCAGGCCTTGACTGGAAAAATGGTGTGTGTTAAACCTCTTTCCCCAAACCCCTCTTTTTTCATTTTCTTTTGTGAGGTTTGTTGTTGTTGTGTTTTTTGAAAATGTTAAGAAAGAGAATCTGGGGTGTGAGAATGGGAAAGAATGTCAGCAAGGCTTTCTTAAAAGAGGGTTTCTGCTCAAGGCTTGTCATCAAACTGCAGCCTAAAGGTATGAGAAATCCTGGTTTACTTTGCAGGAGAATGTGAAAATTATACAATGTCAAAGCATTAGGTATGTAATCAACTTGGTATGTGAGCACAGGGGATGTCCTGACCGTCCTAATGTTTTTTCCTGTATTCATTCATCATGTACTGTCATGTCACCAGAAACTGTGAACTTCCTGAATTCCAAAGATTTAAAGTTTCAACCCCAGAACATTTTTATTGAAACATTTGAGTATGCAATCAGCCTTCACAGTCTCAGGAAAGCAAGTCCGAGGTGTGTTAGAGGGCACCTGCTCTGAACTAGAAGTGCTCATCCAAACCAAGGCAGAGCTACAGGGATCCTGTAATTCACTAGAAATGTGCTGTTGCAAAAGCATGTGAACACGTTTCATCTGTTATGAAGGAAGCACCAGGGTAAAGTTCCCACATAGCTGCACCCTGGGGGATACTGTTCAAAGAGAAAGCAAATGTGGAAATAACTTGGAAACGAAGCTGTTACAGCTCTCTTGACTCACCCATCCTCATTCCAGTCCTGGATATTCACACTTCAGTCTCATCTCTAGAAATTAATCTCAGCAATTTGTATAATCAAACCCCACTGTCAGTTGTATTCAAATGCAGAAAAAGATGCCAGAACCTCTCAGAAACTGGACGCAACACTGCAGATTCTTACACCATCTGCTGTTCTGAAGTCTGAATTTTGTGTGTTCAGATGCCCAAAGCTGAGTTTTTAACATGTGAGGACAGAGTGAATTCCAAGCATATTGGAGCTAATAGGTAGGTTACTTTGAGATGACAGTTTTGGGGGTGAATGTGGTGATGCCTGGGGCTTAATTTACTATCTCTATCACATGACTTTAGGTAGTTTTGCCCACCTCTGTCTTGCAGAAATTATTCTGGAGGGAGTCCTAAGAAATTGCTACCTAAATTCACTCACTGTAATGATGTTGAAATATCATAATTAATTTTTTTAGCAAATATTTTTAATTGAAGACCTGGGAGGTAACAAAAGTGCGCTGTGTGATGCTGTTGATGTTTTGGCTGGAGCCCTGTGTCCGGATATTGCTGTATTGGAGAGCATCCAAAGGAGAGCCATGGGAATGCTAAGACCAGAGCATTGTATAACCTCAATGACAAGAGCAATAATCTCGTGAACAGGCTGAAGGTTATTCAGATTAGATAGGACAAGAGTCAGGTATGGACACAATAACAGTTTGTCCCTTGAAAAAAGGACTGACATGGATGTTCACAGTGTCAGCTGGCTGAAGGACGTTGTGAAGCCACACAATCTGAAGCAAAAGTAAATATGTTGGTGATTATGGAAGATATGTAATTGTACCATTTAGAAGCACAAAATTAGGCTACCCAGGGTGGCTGCAAAGTTTCCTTCAGTGGAGGTTTTAAAGAATAGGCTATACAATTGCTGACATGGAGGAGAGCCTTTGATTCTGCTTCCATGGGGGTTGTGGCAGTGGGGTGATGGGTAGATTGTTTGCTGATCTCTTCCAACTGCCTATGTATCTCTACACTTCTTCAGTTAGTGCAATGAATGAATTCAAAGAGACTCAGAGGAGATGAGCAAGAGCACAGATCTGTGTTCTCAGAGCTGTCTCAGAGCTGTGTTTGGACTGACCAGGGCAATGATTGTTCCCCTGTGCTTGGCACTGGTGAGACATCAAAAATCTTGTGTTCTGTGTGGGGTCCCTCATGACAGGAAGGCCACTGAGGTGCTGGAGAATGTCCAAAGAAGGACAACATAGATGGAGGAGCATCTGGAGCACAAGTCTGATGAGGAGCAGCTGAGGGAGCTACAGGGGCTCACCCTGGAGAAAAGGAGGCTCAGGGAGGATCTTCTCACCCTCTACATCTCCCTGACAGGAGGGTGAGGCCTGGTGATGCTCTGCTCCCAAATCACAAACAACAGGATGAGAGGAAATGGCCTCAAATTGCTCTAGAGGAGGTTTAGATCAGACATTTAGAAAAATTTCTTCAAGGAAGGGGTGGTCAAGCACTGGAACAGGCTGCCTAGGGCAGTGTTGGAGTCATAATCCCTGGAGGTATTTAAAAGATGTGTACATGTGGACTTGAGGGACATGGTTTAGTGGTGGATGGGCAGTGTTGGGTTAATGGTTGGACTTCATGATCTTAAGAGTTCTTTTCCAATCTGTGATTCTATTTTAGACAAGTTTAGGAATTCCTTTCTGAACCTTTGCAGCACAATATTCTCACTGGTTTAACCACAAAGCAGGTGAACTGTATCTACAGCCTTATCAAGGGTTTCCCCAAAACAACATTTCCAGAGGAGGCCTATGGTTCACACCTTTCTCTACATCAGCTCACATTTTCCATCCTTGTTCATGCAGTATTTATCTTTCCTTTTGACCGATGATTAGGACTTTAGATTCCTCTATTCCTTCGTCAGCCTTCCCGTGAATTGTTGATGACCTTTTTACATACCCAAATAATCTACATGGAAAATGAAAATAGACCCAGCTATCTGAGGATCAGGCTCAAATCATACCACGACCACAAAGGACTTCCTGCAAGGAGAGAACAACTCTCTAGGACTCATATTTGCAGGGCACAGTAGCTGAAATAGCAACCATTTAGCTGGATGACCGAGAGCACAGAAAACTCTGCCCAGCTGAATTTCTGAATTATCACATCCTCCAGGCATTCCTAATATTCTGAGACCAGTCAAAAGAAATTTCTGTGAGTGTTTTTTAGACATTCTGGATGGGGCCAGCTAGCCCTGCAATGTTTTCCTAGCCCTCCCGGCACAGTTCACAGTTGGACTTACTGCTTGTCACTGGAGAACAGAAATCTGCCAGATCAGTGAGGGCATTCTTGCATGAATAAGCATCAACTGCCACAGTTACTGGCTAAGCATTAACTCAGGGGAGGAGGGAGGTGAGAAACAGTCTGGCACATCTGGAGAGGCATGAACACCATCCTGCTTGCTGACCAGCAGTCCAGCTAATCCCTCTGGGAAGACAGCACACCAAGGCTGGACCTCTGGCCAGCCTCTCCCCTGGGACTGGGTGACAATACACCTGCACTTCCAGCCACATCACTGTGTTTGGACAGGAGGGGCATCTTTGGCAGGGAGGTGATGCCCACAGAATTTTTTTGGGATACACAGCCAGGAGCTGGACTCAATGATCCTTGTGGGTCCCTTCCAACTCAGCATATACTCTAATTCTGGGATAGCTCATGGCTTCTATGGCCTTGGCAGTGTAGTCTGATACAGACTCCTGGGTTCTACCAGAGCCAGAAATAACACACTGTTGGCATTCTGTATAATCCCTTGTAGCAGGGCTGCTTCTATAAACATTCTCTCAGACCTGTGGCTCCTTACTTGGGTTCCTTAGCTCAAGTAACCTCTGTTCACCCAGAGGGACCTGGCCTATTCCACCTTATCCTTCTGTCTGACTCACCAACTCTGTCTCTTACACGCAGACACATTTGTAAGCCTTTCCTATCCTGTCAGTCATGTCTTCTTTCTAGAATCTTTCTGACAACATTTCTCATTTGATGTTAAGACTTAAGAAAAAGAAGATTTCCTGATTCTGGATGCATCTTGAGCAAAATGTCCTGTTCCTAAGCTCCCCAGTACAAGAGACACAGTGTAGCGAGCCCAGCAAAGGGCCATGAAGATGATTAAGGAGTTGGAGGATCTGCCATACCAGGAGAGGCTGAGAGAGCTGCTTAGACTAGAAAAGGAAAGACACAGGGGGATCCTGTCAATGTCTAAAAATAACTGAGGAGGGGACCTAAAGATACATCCACCCTGGAGTGGCTTCTTTGGTAAGGGGTTATAAATGCAGAAGTGGAAACAAGCCATTCTGTTTTAGAAGACACAGAGTTATCCTTCCCCATGCAGCCATCCCACACAGAAGTATTTTATTCCTGTTGACTGTAACCTTTCTACATGCTTTGTCTGGGAAAGTGGCTCCTCTTGTGTTGAAATGGAGATGAACACACCTTTGGCATCAGCAGGAAGAAGAAAACAAACAACCGTGCAGGCACAACACATCTTCAACCAGCAGTTCTTTGTGAGGTGGGTATTAGTCCATAGCCTCAGTTCTTGGCCTTCTGCTCTGGCTGTGAGATATGTCCTGGGTCACTGAGGCCAAGAGCTCCCTGTGTGGTCAGGCAGCCATATTCTGCTTTAAAGCTTCATTGTAAAAGCCTTTAATTCTGTACTTTTTACTCCTTTGTTCACACTGAGAGACCATTCTCCATTCTTTCTAATGGGCTCTGGCTGCTTAATGTCATGAACAGATTTGCCCTTGGTTGTATCCAAGGATTCTCTATCCCAGGGGGTTCTCATCCAGCAAGGGCTATAGCAGAGACTCTTGGGAAGAATTTCACAAAAATGAAGTAAATTTGCAGCAGCTCATCTTCAGAATGTTCTTTCCACTTCTGGTTATCAAAACTACAGGGATTTATGGAGGCAAAGGCAAGTCATTGGTGTCTAACAGCCCTAATGGCCTATTAAGCTGACACAAATGAAGTAAATAATAAGAAAACCTACCAGAGTGTGCAGAATACATAATTTACAGGAGCAAGGAGGTCTGAATTCCTTTGCTTGCTTTGAATCTACCACTCATTAGGGTCAAGTCTGATCCTTAATTGTCAAACTAGATAGCATAAATTTTTTTCCATGGTCGCTTAATCCCTATGTCAGTTTCACATTCCCTATCAGTTGTTGAGGATGAAGAGTCCTATGCCATTTTAGCACAGCAGTCCTCCTGCCTCTTTGGTACTTGTTCTACATCTTTCCACTTTGGCTGTATTTTATTTTTTTTTTTTTTGTAACATAGTTATGCTCATTTACCCCCATGCCAGCATTTTCTTGTGCCTCCCTCTAGGTATTTTGGATGAAAGGCCTGTGGTGCTGTGAGATCTGCGGAGGTGAAGGATGCCTGGAGAGAGGAACCAGGAACTTCTACAGTTTAGAAGGTGTGAAGGCAGAGACCTGTGGCTGGCACAGGACATTTTGGCTCCAAGGCTGCCCAATGGCCTGTAGCAGCTGAACCTTGCTTACCATTTGCAAACAACTATGGAACATTTTCCCAGAGTCTTGAATTCTGGGGCTCAAGCCCTGTTTTCAGTGCCTGTCCAGTTTGTTATTCCTCAGCCACAACAGCTTTCCTTTCTCTGCATAAAGCATGACCTTTGGGTAGTGCGTAATAAGTTGGATGATCAGACAGTGTTTGTTTCAGACAGAAAACACACAATGACTTTAAGAAACACACACCCAGGCACAACAATATTTCATGGGAGAGTTGGCTGAAAGGGAAAGGGGGGACAGGGGAAGTTGCACTGACCTTAGATAACACATCTGAATGCGAACAAAAATAAAATAAACAGAAATTAATCAAGGACACAAAACTGAACTGCTTGGTGATAAGGATTCAAACAAGCAATAAACAAACTGTGGCATGCTTTCTCTGTGATGTTTATGGAACTGTTATTCCAGCTCTGCCTAGCATGGTGCAAGGGGCTGAGTTTGATGGGATGCTCAAGGATCTCTCTGACATAAGCAGAGGTTTTGTTTTCTGGGGGAATAGGGGGGTAATTCTTATTTTTGTTGGTTTTGTGCAAACAAATGTTATAGCGCTCATAAGTAAATGGATGAATGTTCCCCATGCCACGTGGCATGTTAATATGCCAGACTGAAAACAGTGATAGCTGCAACCAAAGTGAAATGGCATTTAAATCAGCACTTTACTGGAAAAAGAAAGCCCTGCCCAATTCTTGTCTTCCTCCTGGCAGTTCCTTCTCACTTCCACTCAAATTTTTCTCGACTTCAGCTAAGGTCTTCTCCTAGACCTTCATGTTGGAGTTTTGTAGGGAAGGAACAGAGAAAAATAAAAAAAAAGGTGCTAGTCAATTAATTCCACCCTCCTATTTCAGCCCTTTGTATGCAGCTGTGTACCACATGTTTGGAAAAACTGTGGAAAAGCACACACTAGCTCACCTCCAATGACTACGATGGAAGAAGGAATGTACCCATGAACCTTCTCTTCTTCTCCTTGTGCTTTTTGGAGCATCTGCAGTGGGGTCCAGGCCTAATTCTCACTGAGAAGTAACACAGCAAGATATTTGAAGCTCAACTCTGTGGGAGTACTGGGGAAGGAGGAACTTGCCGGGTACTCCCATATCAATGTAGTGAAGAGTAATGTCTAACAGTATCTGTTGCAGTGGAATTTCCATGGGCTGCAGTGAGTTTTGGATTGGGTCCCTGAGTCAGGCCAGACATGGGATACTTCTATAGCCTAAAGTACTAGAAAGTCTGGTGACTGCATGCTTCCTGCGCATTTCATTTTATTAACCTCTTGATTTTTTTCCTGTTATAACTGCAAGTGCAGCTAGCTGTGTAGGAAGCTCCTGTAAGTAGTGTAGGTGTCAGCCATTTGGAATTTGTACAATCCCACTCCAGACAGAGGGCATTTCCTGTCTGAGGGCCTGGCTTGTCACACCTAGCAACAAAAAGATGGAAGTACAGAATAGCATCCACCTTTTGCACACAGAATCATATAAATGGAGGGAAATCCCTCAAACCAGTGAGGGCAGGTCTCTGTTGTCCATATCTCTTAATTGCCTTCTCTAATAATAAAGTCTGAGAGAAAAAAAAAAAAGTTACTATTTTGTTCCACTGATTTCACTTTCAGCCTTACTATTTTTGTACTGTTCTGTCTTTCAGAGCACAGGAGAACTCAGAAAGGCTAAATAGTGCTACTATTTAACTTCTTGGAAGGCTGCACCTCACTATAATATTTTCAAAATTATCAGAACCTTCATCATTGGCATCAGGTGTGAGATCAAGCCACAGTATCACCAACACAGATGGGACTAGTTTGTTTTGCTAGTGTTCAGAAGACTTTAGACATGCCTATCCTCATTCAAAATTATGTTACACTTCAGACTGAGACCAGGGATGATCCACACTTGTGAACCGTTGTGGTGCTTGTTGGGTTCACATGGCATAAAAACACAGCAATGCAAAGATGAGTTACACCTGATGGCAGCTTTGCTCATGAGATACACCACCGAGGAATGGCATTTCTCCAGGCATAGGGTGCCTTTGGAGAGCTTAAACAAAAACCTGCCATGAGATGTGGGGCCTGAGTAGATGAACTGCTGAGGTCTCTTTCTGCCTAGTTTTAGGAGGCCGAGCCCACAGTTCCCATGTTCCCTGACTCAGCCAGTGCTGATGCCAAGACCCACAGGAATCCTTCAAAGAACAGTGTGGGCCAGGGGCTGTTCGCAGTCAGCAGCACAGCCTGGGCTCCTTGTTTAGGGAGAAAAGGAGAGTTCAGGCCCATGGAGGGGAGCCATGCCCTGACCGATGGCCTCAGGGTTAACACACCCTACCCTGTGTCTGTGATACTGTTTCTCCTAATGCTATTATGACCTAAAATAAAATAAAATGCACATTTCAAGAATGGGAAGGTTCTCCTGCTCCCTTCCAGCTCCCCCATGGGTGGGATGGGATGAAGTTGGTGCTGAACTTTGGTGGTATCTCCCACATGAAGTTTCCTGAGGCCTTTGTGTTTCTCTCTGCTGACTCTACAGGCAATCTAGGCCTTACTTCAGTAGGAACCTCCTCTGCTTCAACACACCCAAAAGCACCTGTATTTATTTTAGGGACAAGGAAAACTTCCATTAACTGCTGTCAGATGGATTAAGCATTTGTCAAGTTTGGTACTATGATACTGGAACAGTGCTGGAAGAACCATTGCAACGCTGTCTAGAAACAAGGTGTTCAGGAAAAGAGTGGGCAGCTTTTAAAGCAGATTTTCTATAATAACATAGAACATCTCCCCTATAAGGACAGGCTGAGAGATCCGGGGCTGTTCAGCCTTAGGAAGAGAAAGGTTCAGGGAGGCCTTAGAGCTCCTTTCAGTACCTAAAGGGCCTACAAAAGGCCTGGAGTGACAGGACAAGGGGGATGATGGCTTTAAACTGACAGAGAACAGGTTTAGATTAATTATTAGGAAGAAATTCTTCCCTGTGAGGATGATGAGGCCCTGGCAAAGGCTGCCCAGAGAAACTGTGGCTGCCCAATCCCTGAAAGTATCCAAGGCCAGGCTGGATGGGACTTGGAGCAACCTGGGATAGTGGAAGGTGTCCTCACCCATGGAAAGGCTTGTGATGAGATGAGCTTTAAAATCCTTTCCAACCCAAAGCATCCTGTGATTCTGTGATCTTACATACTGTGTGTCCTAACTGCAAATAAGGGACAGTGTTTATGAACAGCAATTGAACCTTTTAAGCCATAGACTTGAAACAGGATGGATAACAAGAGGAAGGAAGGAAGGAAGGAAGTGCCATCAGTCCCGTTTTAATGCCAGAGACACTTGAGGTATGCACAGGCTCATCCGGGATCTCAGACCTAGGATTGGCCAACCCAAATTTTAGGGACAATATTCAGGAATTTAAAGAATTTCTCTCTCAAGAAGGCACAGTAAGACAATTTCAGGAGCAAGGGGCATTCTGTGAATAGCCTGTCATAAGGCACGTAGGTACATCTTTGTAATGAAGATGGCTTTCACACACTCAGCCTAATGGTCATGGAAAGCCAAGCCTGTGCTCACAGGATTGAGCCGAAGCAGGAACTCTAGGAGAGCTTTTCCTCTGTGCATGAACAATTGGGGGAAGCTCTGTCGTTTTGAGGAATTTCCGAGGACAGTAAATTACATACTTGATCACAGCTCTATTATGTTTTGAGGGAAGGCATTTAGAAATTAATATTTCATATTAAGATTTAAATAAGGAATGCATACAGCTCTGCTGCTCACAAGCACCCTCACACCTGGCTGCCACAGTATTCTCCATTGTGTTGAGGTGAGTTTAAGGAGACCGTGGGTTGGCAGCAGCCAACCTCGTCAGCAGACCCTGGCTATCTTTGTGCCTCAGTTCTCTGCTGCCAAGCAAGGATGATATTTGCTGTCTCTGCTTCACAGGGTGCTTAGAGAGACCCTGGGGCAGGAAAAACCCATCAGTGATTGCACTAATGATCTGATAAAGCAAGACTTCTGGAAGTACCTAGAAGGCAAATGAGATGTGGCTCCCTTTCCATCCAGAATGAAAGAATTCAGTGCCAGGAATGGCAGGTGACCTTTGAGGTCTTCCTGAAACAAGTATTACTTTGTGTAAATCAGCCAATGGGGATGACACAAGGGAGTTTAAAGGTTTTTTCCTGGGCTGGGAAAAACTTCTGCTTATTTAAAAGTGGTCCATTGGAAGGTGTCTGAAAGATGGGCTAGATATCATGTTGTCATGGGCTGACCCTAATCTGAAGCTAAACACCCACACACTTACTTACTTAAGCCACTCACTTACTGCCCACCTGTCAGAGGGATGGAGGAGAGAATAGGATGAGAAAAAGTGCAAAAACTAGTGGATTTAGATAAATAAAGGTTAATAGGGAAAGAAAGAAAGAAAGAAAGAAAGAAAGAAAGAAAGAAAGAAAGAAAGAAAGAAAGAAAGAAAGAAAGAAAGAAAGAAAGAAAGAAAGAAAGAAAGAAAGAAAGAAAGAAAGAAAGAAAGAAAGAAAGAAAGAAAGAAAGAAAGAAAGAAAGAAAGAAAGAAAGAAAGAAAGAAAGAAACTTTAAAAAAATATGAGAAGGCAATCCCTGACTACCTCTTGCAAGCAGATGTATATCCAGAAAATGTCCAAGCAATGCCAGGTTTGGAAGACAACCCTCACTTCCACCACTCTTTTTATTTGCTGAACATGATGTTATATGGTTTGAAACATCCTTTTTGTGAATTCAAGTTAGCTTTCCCTGTTGTAATCCCTCCCAACCTTCATCCCACTCACTACAGAGTCAGTGGGAAGAAAGGGAACGCCTTGATGCTCTGCAAGTACTGCTCAGCGATAGCCAAAACATTGATATGGTATCAATACTGTTTCAGCCACAAATCCAAAACAAAGCACCTTATGAGGAAAGTTAATTCAATCCCAACACACTCATCTTGTTTGGATTTCTCAGATGGGAATTATGATGGAGAGGGGAGGGTTTTGGAGCAGAATTCAGTGCACGCTTCCACAGGAATAAACTGAAGTTTGTGGAAAAGATATAAACTGGGTGTAGGCATGGTGGATTACGGCTACAACATTCATGTCATGTCATGGGATGGCTGTGAGAGGTAAATTTCTTTCAGGCCACCATCAGCAACAGATAAGCCCTTGGAATAGGCTGCAATTGTAGTTAAAAACTCCTTAACAAAGTCCACTGGTGCAGCATTATAACATGCAAATATAGCATTGTAATTACAAGACAACCTGCTACAGTAAATTGTCTGCTCTGCAGGAGCTAATAGTTTCTAAAAAAAAAAACCACAGAAAAAACAAGGAATCGATCATTTGTCCATCAGAAAGAAACAAGACATTGCAAATATTTTGCCATCTCTTTCTCATTTTACCTGTTCCTGCACACCCACCTTGTGCATTCCATCTCATCCACATCCTTAATACAACAAGTTCAGGGCCACTATCACAGCTCCACAGTTCCTGCCCTCACCCCATGCTGGCTCAGTCCTCTCAGGATGCTGCCCAGCACAGATAAGGGGGATGAGCTGCTGCTCCGTTACCAGCAGGGCAGGTGCTGGATCAGATTAATCCATGGGCGGTAACTGCCCCCGGGCTGAGCCACAAGCAGGATCATTTGAGAAATAAACTCTGTATAAACATGCAGTTGGGGTGGATCTGCTCATGAATGTCATTTGAACACCTCTTGAAGATCACGGTCCTAAGAAACTGTTTCATGGGAAACTGAAAATGGTTTTCTATAAGGAGTTTGGTTTTACTGTAGATTCACCCCATTTGATCTTAAAAAGCCATGATTCTTGCACAAGGCTGAGATTAATTCCAGCAGCACACCATTTCAGTTCCAAGTGCAATACAACCCCAAAATAATGATGTCCTTGTGTATGATGCAGTTCACTTCCATGCTTGTCTGCTGTCTTCTGGCAAACTGTGAATCACAGACCTGAGCAGGTAGGTTTCTTGGTCAAGATGAATGGGTTAAAAAAAGGAACTCTAGTAAAGACTGCACTGGTCTTTTGTGTTATAACAATGAGAGGAAGCTCTGCCTAGTTTGAGGAATTTCCCACGTCTCCAATTCAGATGTTGGAGAACTGCTTTATTAAGCCTGCCTAAGAGGTGTTAAAAAAATAAAAATAACCAAGAAGATCAGGACAAAGATATCTTCCCAGTGCCTACGCATGTTCTCTTTGTTTGTTTTTTAAACCTGGACCACCGGAGGCAAACTCAGACAAATTTAGGGAAGTTAAATAGTGACAGATGCCAAATAGTCACAGCAGGTTCCTGCTGAGCTGGCTGACCCATCACTGAGTTCAGTGAAGTGTCACTGCGACTCAAGTGCTAAAGATTTGCCCCTAAATTTCTTTAAATATCACTTCGTTCTGTAATGTTGCCAGACATTACTGGACAGGTTAAGTGACAGAAATAGATGAGGAATTTTCTGGGTGAGAGGAAAATCTATGGGTTGTGAAATACCATTTTCATCATGCAACAGCAAGTGATGGAAACAGAAGAAATGGAGCCTCAGGCTTTCAAATTCACAGTATCTTTTGCCTTGCTATTCCCTTGCTTTTCACAAGCTCATTGCCTCCTAAAACTGTCACTGAAAATGTAAATTACAGCACTTAAACCATAACACATTTCTCCCCCAAATCCAAAAACTTCTCATGCACGTAAGTGAGCATCGCTTTCCCATAATGGGGAGAGAAAAACAAGGTTGAACAGGGTCACACCACGGCACTGCTTTTTTTTCTGATTCATGACCATTTGTGCAAAGTGCTTACTGCTGCACCAGAGATGTTTGGAAATGGAGCATAATTTTGGGGGAATAGACTTCAACGGAGGTGAAAGCATCAGAAAGCCTCCCTGCATACCCCCCTGACACTGAACACGGGCAGCAGCACTCCAGAACTCCAGCACAACACCATAAAACTTGCTTTCATTTAAGCAGCTGAAAACACAGATAGAAAAGAATGGAAGCAAGATAAATGTGGTGCTCAAAACCAGTATGCAGCAGTTTCTCAGCCTGTGGTTGTGGGTGCCCCAAGTCCCTCTCCCCTGTCAGAAAGTTTCACCTAATATAAAACTGAAGGGAGATTGATCATAAAAGAAACAAACCCAAAATTCTATAGAGCTAACAAAATACAGTGCCTGCATCTGCATTGCAAATTTCAGCTACTGTAGATAAAAACAAAATGGAAAAAATTCTAAATGCTATTGCAGCAGACTTTTTTTACCCTGAAACTCTGCAGCACAACTTAGAAGGTAATAAAATGCAATGAGGATTAGCACAGCATTTCTGTGCACATCCCTCTTTAACTCTGCAGCCCCAAGCTTAAACTAAAGCAATCGTAACCTCTGTTAGCATTCACTAGCCAAGTGAACAGGCAGTAGCACTTTGTCAGGAGCTTGAATGACTTAATTCATACCCTGAACAGCAAAAAGCATCCTACCGAAAACTGCCAACTAATCACCACAAAATGAAACCTGTACCGATTGCAGTTCCCCTGGCAGAAACCTGCGGCAGGTTTACTGGTGATGCAAAGCTTGCACCACACTGTCAGAATCCGGACCCAAAAATTCCTTCAAGCCACCCTCGCCTGCCCCAAAGTGTTAAAGCAATGCAACATTTCACACACAGCATCCATACCTGTAGGGCAACAAGTGCTGGTCCTGTCCGAGTCTTTTCCCAACTTGTCCTCTTGTGCTGGGATGGAAACTTCCCATCCAAGTGTCACCTCCTGCCTCAGCCTCTGCTCTTTGTTTTCCCAGGATCTCGAGACACACCTGCTTTTCCCTGTGTGCTGTTGCTTCTTGGGCTTGGGGTTTGTTGTTTTTTGGGGTTTTTTTTTGTCTTGCTTTTCTTTTCAGAACAAATTAAACAGCCCGTGAGCAATTCTCAGTGAGCAGGAGAAAGAACCTTTTGGCTTGTGGTGATTTAATCAAGCAAACCCCGTGACCTCCCTTTCCTGCGATCAGTGGGAACTGATCCCTTCTCCACCAGTGCAGGGTGGAGTTGCAGCTAAAAAGCACGAGCTTGAAAGCTGGAAGGGCAGGACAGGTCTTCCTCCTCCGTTTGTTGTGTCAGAGAACATGGTGATTCCTGCTGCTCCGAAACACGGAGGTGACCTCTGGCCAGGAAGGAACCTGGAAATATTTTCTGAGCGATTTCCTGCTGCTGGGGGGAAAGTGGATGTAAGGAACACTTGGGTGGGGGTGCTAAAAGAGCTTCTGGGGAGTGTGATTTCAAGATGAGCAGAACACTTTTTCAGTCATCAGAGGTTGGAAGTAAAAGAAATTACTCTTTTTTTTTTTTTTTTTTTTTTTCTTTTTTTTTTCTTTTTTTTTTTTTTGACCCATGGTAAAATGTTCTGAGAGTCTCAGTTTTCACTATACTGAATACTCTGGAGCCTACAGGTGCTCCTCAGATTTTCAACTATGGTGCCTCTCATTCCAAGAAGTGCTGAGATACTCTGCAAAGTGAAAATGGAGAGCCATTCCACGGAGCTTGTGTTCAGCAACACCCCAGCAATGCAGCTGTGGCACAAGGGATCTTTGTCAAGGTGCAGAAGAAATCTGGGCAGGCTTATGCAGAAGGAAGAATATTTTCCTGGAATAGCCCATAAACTGTGCTGTGCGGGTCATTTTGCCTCCAGTTGGGGCTCTCAGAGTGGGATTTTCAAGCATTAGCCAAATGACTGCACCCCTGAAAGGTAGGGAAGGTGCCCCACACTCAGTCCTGGTTATGCTGATAAATGAAGGACACTGTAATGGCTTCCTTAGAATCACAGAATCATAGAAGGGTTTTGGTTGGGCAAGACCTTTAAGATCATGGAGTACAACCATAAATGCTGCACTGCCAAGCCCAGTGCTAAACTGTGTCCCTAAGCACCCCCCACCACTTCCCTGAACAAAGCGTTCCTTGCTGCTATCTCTCCTGGCTTTGCACCATCTCTGATGTTCTTGCAAGGTAACTGCAGTCCCATGGCCCAACATCAACCCATCAGATGGCCTATGGCATCTCTCATCTCTGATGAGAGGTATCAGCTTCTACCTCTTGACTGTTCAAGTAGCTGAGAGCAGTTTGTCCCTCTGTGTTCCGGGGTCTGACTGGGGTGTGTCTCGACCATATTTCTGAGGATGCCTTAAGATGGAAAATTGCATCCAGGACTCTAGATTATACATATAATAGCACCCTTCTTTCTGCACACAGCACAAATTTATTTTAGCAACCTGATATCTCCTCTCTGAATCACTTCTAAGTTACTCTACCTGATCCAAGTCATACTGCTAAAGCAAGAATGGACATTTGGACAATTCACTGCTGCATACACCTCACCCACTTGCTCACTGACATTTGCTTATTCTAGCAACAGCGAAGGAGAGAAAGAGACAGAGAGGGAGCCTGGGGAACACACCCCATCTTTATGTGCTTTTGATTAATGAGTGTGATCCATATTTCCTTCTATTTAACAGCAACCTCTGGATCTGGGGCATGGCACTACCTATATCCAATATAAATCATTAATGCCATGGGTCACTAGAAAGAAGATATAGCAGCTATTTTGCTTTATCATGAGCTTGTTCTGTCATCAAGGAACGTCATGGCTAGCAACGCTCTAATGTGCACGTGGACAATAAAGGGATATTTCAATTGTCTTCCTGATCCTGGCAGATGGCAAAGAATTAACCTTTGCTTATACTGGGGAGAGCAAATCCTGACTCATTTTGCTGTAATGTGCCGAGAAGGAAGGAAGTAATGAAATGTCTCATTATACATCTAACTTGAGGAATATATTTGGAACTGAGTCTAGTGCTGAGGGCTGCATGGTCTCACACCAAAAGGAGCAACATGCCCTGCACTGTCTCCCTGCAGCCAGTGGTCAACAGAAACTATTTATGTTCATGAACAAAGTCTCTGAAGATGACTTTTTTTTTCCTGAAGCACCAGGAATTCATTGCAGTGACAGAACAACCAATCTGGATATTCAGAGTGCTTGAGTTGTACACTGTCATTGCTCAGCCTTCTGGGTTTTTTTTAGGTTGAAGTGATTTGGGTTTATAATGAGGATTTTTTTTAGGGTAGTTACTACACTTGTATGAATTTTATCATAGCAGGGTGATCACTACAATAATGTGTAAATGTACTATCTAGTTGTGAATGGTCAAAAAGATAAATGGATATTTAATCTTCTAAGGGGGAAAAAATCACAAAGAAAATGTGGGGACTGAAGCTGAGAAATTTATTTTAAAAGTGAAGGTCCATATTTTTCATGATCTGAGCAATCAATCAGACATGTAAACCTCTGTGTGATTCACTAATACTTGACATATTTGTATAACAGTTGGCTGCTCTCCTTCATTTTTCTTCATTATTTGGCATAGATAGAGATAAAGCTACCTGCTAACCTTAATAAAGAACCTACTCTCTCAGCCTTTAGAATTACTGAGCTCTTTTATTATTAAATTAGGGCTCTGGCTACCCCAGTGGACTGTGGTTTTAACAACATGTTTTGTCTGAGATTATGTAAAGCTTCATCTGCTAAAAGCAATTATTGACAATAGGCAACCAAGAGCCTTCGTAGTTGATAGGAAATCCCAGTGCAGAGACCCAGGCCAAAGCAGAGACTTCTGGAGAATGATGGAGAACTCGTTGGGCTTCTGTGAAAGCCAGTCAAGGAAGTGGAAAACGCCTGTTACTGGTAGCTTTTGTGCTCATGCGATTGTTGGATTTCCCTAGCAGAATACATGCGGTAATTCCTCCAGGGATTTCTGAGTCCCTTCCCACAAAGCACAACCCACCCATCCCTTTCTGAAACTTCAAGCAGCTTCCTCTGGGTTAGCTGGGCCCTGTTTAAAATGGATGGGTGCAGGCAACGGCCTATTTTCCCATCATTTCATCTGACAATGGACAATGAAGAAAATGTTTTTTTAATGGTGCACTACCAAGCAGAAGTGATCATCACCCTAGAGGCTTGGGAGTGGAAAGCTCTGCAAAGCTGTATCCTACATAACATGGGGCTTCAAGACTCCATACAATGCAATGTGCTGTGGAATTCCCACTTATTATTATAACTATCTACTCATAAATGGAATTAATGGAATTAATAGTAACAACACAGAGAAACCCAGGAGGATACCTTTGTCTTGAAAGTGTACAGACCCAGACCTCCAAGGGAATGGGACAAGTAGTAGCTGAAGACACACAGATGGGTCAGGATGTGTTCACAGGGAATGGTCCTGACATGTCAAAGAGATAATGCTCAGGCTAGACATGATGTGTGCAAGAGCTGACACCAGCAGAAGGAGATGGAACAATGTTATCATCATCCAGAAGGTGCCACCAGTGAGATGGACAGAACCCATGGAGATGGAGAGAAGAGGATATTCCCTGGTGCTGGAGTCGAGCAGAACCTGCAGGACTTAGGCAGGGCAGCCAGGGAATCTCTTGAAGTGTTAAGCTCCAGTAGTGCACAGACTTTGGCATGGGACCACCTCACACACATGAAAAACTCAGCTGGGATTGCTTTCAGGGCCAGGACCTTTCTTTTGAAGTCTGATATATGTGGCACATAGTCCATATGGTGGGGAAGTTCATGTGTTTGACTGTGATTCAAAAAAATGTTGTTCCTCTACTGGGGCAAAGGGTGGGAGGGTGTAAGGATAAAGTTCCAGGAACTCTTCTTCTTCTCATCTTGTCCCCATGACAGGCACCAAAGTGGGGAGATAGATTATGTGTATGCTGCCTTTCCTTATGTTCTCATGTTCTTTCACTCAGTACTCAATTTACCCAGTATTGATTTATTTACAGGAGAGAGGAAGCCTTGCATAGGTAAGTGTTGGGAAAATAAACTTGTCTAAGAAGACGTGCCTTTAAAATCCTTGTTCTGACAGCAAATGTAAGCTATGAGATTAAGGTACAATACCTTGGGCAGGTCCCAAAGTGTTTTCCAAGCTTAGAAGGTGAAGAAGAAGGGATTTGTTGTCTGTGAGAGACTCCAAGGTGAAAGAACATGGGCTGTGCAACCACGTCTGATTCCTATCACATTAACTGAAGTACACATCAGGATGTTGTGTATATATTTAGATTTGCATATCCTTTCCAGCGAAAAGAGACCTTTTGACCCAGTCAGAACATCTTTGTGGACCATGCTGGTAAGGAGCATTCTGGTCATACAGCTGCTTTCCAGTCACTCCTCTGCCCCAAATGTCTGTCACACCAAATGTCCATGGAGGTCAGATCCCTCCATGGGAGCTTTGGAGTCACATGGATGACTAGAGGTAATCAAGCACAAAGAAAGGCAAATTCAGAAAAGATTTAAGGCAAATTCAGAAGATTTATGAATTCCAGCTTGCAGACAGTCCGTATGTATAAATAAATAAATACATATATATATATATATTCCATTGATTCATCAAGTAAATTAGTCTTTTGCATAGAAAATGTGTAGGCAAAGCACACATCTGGCTATACAGATACCTTTGCATTTGGTACAACTCCATATGAAAGGCACTTCTTTTGTATGATTCTAATCTTTTTTCTTCTTTGCAGACATGAATGAGACAATGAGACCATCATATGTTCCTTCTGACCCATAGGTTCAGCTCCCAGACCTATTTTTTTATTAAATCAAATTCTTCTTTGCTGTCTTTCCTTGTGCTGGGACAAGATGTACTCTTTCTGCTCTCAAAAGAAGACAGCAATGCCACAAAGGTCCCTTGGCCACACATCTTTGGCACTCATAAGAGAAAACCCCATGTGTATTGGGAGAAGAAAACTGTTTGCTTTGTATATTGTGACATTTCTTAATTTCTTCTATAACACCTTTTAGACTGATCTCACAGTTTCTCTGAAGGACAGAGTGTGGTGAACGAGTGTTTTAAGGCTGCTTAAAGAATCACCCCCAAAGGTATTGGCAAAAGAAGATTTAATAAAAAAGTGAAAGTGCAACATTCATGTGTTTGCATATTCACACTCACAAATACACAGACCTAAAGGAGGGTGAACAAGGTACATACCTGTGAAAATTTCATGAATTCAGGGAAGAACTGATGCCAGATGCCTTTGCACTTTCTCAACAGATGAAGGGTAGAGTCTCAGAGATTGGGGATCTCAGCTCAGGATCTGTCACTGTTATTCAGCTGTGGCCCCCCAGGTATCTCCAGTCTGGGAGTTGTGTGGCTCAGAGAGACCCCACTCAGAGGGCAGTGCTGGTCTCAGCCTGCTGCAGTCCTGGAGAGCTCAAAGAGGCTCACTTTGTACTGTTTAGAGAGTCACAAAAGAGCTGGTTTTGGTCACAGGAGTTTTCCATCTTGGCCGCAATTCAGGTCCGTAACTTTCAAAGAAAGTTCAAAACCGAAAAAGTTCCACCTGAGTGGTTATTCAGGTATGAAAAATAAGTTCCCAAGGCTGTTAAAACCCAGGGGCTCCTTAGGCAGCACAAGTTCCTGGGAGCAGGCAGTGTTTTGGATAAGCTCAGAGGAGTTCAGCCCAGGGGCTGTTCATCAAGGCCAACTTTTAATGAGCATTTCTGAGACCATGGTGAATCCCAAAGGGAGTGGAGGATGCACCACCACACAGACATTTTGTCATTTCTTGTAATCTCAAAGTTAATAGATATGTACATGTTTCTTCTCAGGGCGGGGCTAAAGAACAAACACCTAAAGGGTAAATATGTTTCATGTGGCTGCTTAGCAGCTGGAAAAGCTGTACAGATAGTCAAACACAGTGAAGACAGTTGTCGGGCCAGCAACCAGACAGAGCCAGGCAGGAGTCATAGGAGTTGAGTGATGGTGTTAGGAAGGGATGGAAAGTACAGAAATGAATTGGGGGCACCATTGGAAGGTAAGGGATAGGTCTGTTGGAAATGCAGGAGAGAACTGGGAACAGAGCCTTAGAGAGGACATAGAAGGACTAGAGCAGAGTCTAGGGAAGGTGAGGGGGCTTGACTGTTCCTACGGTGAGTATTATAGGGAATTTGCTGGGACTCCAAGACCTTGCAGTAGAAAGTGTTGGATAGAAAGCTGGGGAAAAGTTTCTTACTTCTGTGGTTCATAAAACTACTTTTTACAGGTGGGAGATTGCTGAAGAGTCCCAAATATTCCTGCACCCTAAGGACTCTGGGGAGACACACCCAGGCCAGTAACCAGAATATGGGGCACAGCAGGGAGGCTGGAGCCAGAGCAGCAGATAAAGGCACCCTGGCTCCACTGGAGGAGCATTTAAGCAGATTTTTATCTGCATACTGGACGTGAAGAGGCAGTTCACCTGAATTCCCATCTTCTAACAGATTTCCTTGTTTGCTTATAGCTCTGTGAAATGAGGAAACTGCCCTCTAAGAACAATAAGGAAGGGTAAAGTTTATTTTCTTCATAGAGTGGAAGGAATCTGGTATAATTTAGCTGCTTATCAAGAGAATGCTGACAAAAGACACTACCACTCCTCCCAAGAGGGGACCACCTGGTAGAAATTTTGCACTGGCATGTTTGTGTTGCATAAACTTCCACCAAGAGTCTTTGCTTTACACCTGATCTGTGATGTTCATGAGTCCATTTGCTGATTTTTACTCAAGATAGATGAGCCACAAGAAACTGAATTCTATTGTAGATCAGAACCACCAAGAGACATCCCAAATGCTAGACAACATGTTACCCTGCACCTTCAAGTGCTTTTCATTGGCATGGAATCTCCAGCACATCTCCTGGCTGACTTGCAGCACCATGTTCCCAAGGAAGTTTCAACTGACAAATTCCCAGACAAACCAATGAAAAGGCATCTTTTGAGAGACCTAGAACTTGGATTACAGCAGCCTGTGTAGATGCTTAACACACCGGAGAAGGAGAGACCCAGTGCTGGGGAGCAGAAGAAGCCAGCTGCTCTGCATGGCAGGAGCAGTACCCTCACTGATGGGCACAGCCCTGTGGCACCCAGACAAGGAAAGCAGAGCAGCTCTGCTGACCAGGTTAGGCCTCAGTCCCACCAAATGTGCCCATAGCAAAGCTGCAGGTCCAAGGTGAAGCTGGGAGGTCACTTCAGCAAGTCCCTGTCGGGATTAGCAGGGTATAAGGCTGGGCACAAGCAGACATACAACGTGGCTTGGTCAAGGACCGAGGGAAAACATAAACGTGGCTCCAACCGAAGGCAGGGCTCCCAGTGAGGTGTCTCCCAGCTCTTCCCCACACCTTGGCTGTTTTCTCAGCAGTGTGATCCCTGGTTACACAGCTGTACCCTTGCAGAGCTGACCTTGGGCAGAGGGAAGACTCAGAGGAACAGAGAGCTTCCAAAACTAGTGTTATCAGAGTCACGACAATTGTCCTTAGACATCTGAATCTACAGGAACTGACTACTGAGGGTATTTCAGTGCATAGAGATGCAGCTACACGACAAAACTCGAAGTTACCTAAACTAAACATCTCAAGAGGCAGCACCTCATTTCTGAGCATCTGCTCCAACCATAACGCTTTACCCTCAGTTCTGTGTCCCACCTTGCCATCACACAGGACAGGGACTGGCTGCCTTGGGGCTCAGATCCAACTGAAGGAAGAGCAAGGTGCTGTAGACCAGGTATCTGAATACCAAATCACCTACACCCTGCTAGATACAGGATCCTTCTCTCAGCAGCACCACTTAGAGGTTTTTCCCCTGTGGGGGCCTCGATTGCACTAATGACTTTAGTATGCCATGTTTTCTGTGATGAAAAAGAGAAAAAAAGGAAAGTGACTGAAAGGGAAAGACAGATCAGAACAGATAAAAAATTTTGTTTATTAGCAAGGAAAACACTCATCTCAGTGTGAGAGAATGAAGGAGTAAATGCCAAAGGGGCCAAATGCCACACCCAACCCTGATTTGCAACTCAGTTCTCCAGATCTGAGACCAAAGTTTGGCTTTTGTTTGGCCCTTCTCTCATTTGCCAGCACCAAAACCACCTCTGTGGTATGGAGTCACACCAGTCTGATCCCTTAGGCTAAGCTTGGCATCTCTGCCACCCTTGCAGAGGTGATGTAGGGGTTGAAACAGAACCTGAAAGGGTTCGGGCCACATAAGGATGGTGGTATAGACTCATTCACATCTCTTGGGTCTGCTGGGACTGCACTGTGTTGGCGTTTCTGAGGTAAAACAGGTATGGGGGTGAGGTGCTGTGTCCAACAATAGCTTTGGCTGGAATGGGCTTGTGCTTTTCATAAGAAACAATTCCCTGGTCAAAACTAAGTGCCTGTAGGGATGTCAGTACTTAATTGTCACTTCAGGTGCCAAGTTCTGTCTCCCTTATCGATGATGCTGCTCTTGATTACTCTGAAAGTCCTAATCAGCCATTGTCCAAGCCCATAGACACCTCTGCCTCCTCAGTACTTATTTGGATAAATCTGTGTTCAGATTTACAGGTTTTTGAGAGTCCCTTCCTGAGGAGCTCCAACACATCCAGATGTCATCCATGCAGGGAGGCATTTATGTGAATTACAGACTGATCCTGGCCAAGCCAAATGTCCTGGGTTGCATCTTCCAGACTTCTTTTCCCTCAATAGCCTTTCAGAATTCACTTCTAGAAATGACTGGAAAGCCTGTGGGATTGTGGCTCAGAACAGAACAATCTGGACAGAAAACTCTCACTGCATATCCCAAAAAAACCCTCCAAGAGAGAAGGAGGAACACAGGACGGGGCAATGCCAAACAATCAGGTTAATGCAACCCAAAAATGCCATTTATGGATTTAAAATGTCTCTGTGTTTATTAACCAACACACCTGGTCCTTTTCTTAGTATAACACAAAGGTGGTTCTTTCTGAATGGTTAGCACACAAATGGATGAAAAATATCAACAGTGGACTGTGTATATGAAAATAAACCCCAATCTTAGCTTACACAGGGCGTTCAGCAGACTCACCTGACATTGGGAATGGGTTTGACCTTCTTACTAGTCCCAGTTGAACAGAAAGGACAGAAATATTTAGCTTGAATTTTCTCTCACTTCACTTTTGCACCAACATAACTTCATTGGCACGAGAAGAAATCCTTCATTGACAAGGGTGGATGGAGAGGACTATTACACCGGTGGACTGGCAGGTGGAGCTCCTCCTCTGGGCCTCTTCCTCCTCAATCCCACATCCCTGAACATCCTCACAGAACCTCGCAGAAGGGCTGATACCTCACAGGCTCTCTCTCAGCCCAATTTTTGGAGTGTCCAATATTACCAAAGGACTGGGGAATGGAGACAGAAGATAGTTGAGACTAGAGATGGCTGAAAGCTGGATTTTGCCTCCAGCTGAAATTCATTACATACTGTAAAACATATATCCTGCTCTGGGACCTTAAATGAGAATCTCTAACAGGGTCTCTAAGAAAAGGAAATAAAATGAAAATATGTTGAAATAAACCCCCCCTTTAATTATCTGATAAATGATACTGGGATTAAAGCAGAGCCTTATCCAGGGGTGTGGATGATTTATCTCATCTTTTCCAGCTGGTTTCTAGCACGTGTAATGCTGTCAGTGTTCCATCCATAGATTTGTGCAGTCAGGCACATTTCCACAACACTTCATTTGTGACAAATTAACACTTCTCAGCTAAAAAAAACATCCACGAAGAAGACTCACAAGCTCCCAGCACTGGCTTTTCTCCTTGTTCCCATCTGTACACAAGGCTGATCCAGAGCAACTCTTCTACCTTTGTCTGGGTCAGTTGCACATTTCCTGCATTTATTGTTTGCCCACTATCCTTCCTGTTACGAAAGGGAAGCTGGCAAGATAAATTTATTGGGACTGGTCTGCACTTGAAAGCACTGTCCCTGTCCTAACCTCAGCCAGGAATGCAGAGGATACGTTCTGTCCCCTGACACCCCTCGGAAGGGTCTCACAGGGGCGAGGCTGTGCCGGTGGCAGCAGGTGAAGGGGATGTTGATTAGAGGGACATGGTTGGGTGGATGTGGTGCATTCCCTGCTCTCTCTCCCCAGATCCTTTCCACAGCATCCAGCTCAGCACACTCATGCTCAGAGCAGAGTCCCTCGCTGCTGCTGGGCTTTAGTCCTGCCAAGGACCACTCAGCACTACCAGCCAATGATTATTCATCTGGACAGCACCAATCTGTGCACACATGGCCACAATGTCCATTCCCATGGCCAAAAATCAACGTCAGGTGGGACAGACACCGGTCCCCCCTGACCTTGATGGGAAGAGCAGCTTTTGCTTCCTCCTTCTGCTCTGAAGCTTTACAGTTGGTCAGCTGCTCCAGGTGGAGCACAGCCCAGCTTTCACTTCAATTCTCCTTAGAAATCCACATCAATGCAGCTCAAAACATGGCAAATCTGACCAGCCTGAGCTGCATGCTCCTGTTGGTTACAGGTTGCCCGGTTTCAGCTACAAAGGATGCTTGTAGGATATCTCTGAGAGGCTTCAGATGAGCAAAGTCTGTTTGTCTCATCTTGAGTAAACAGGTGACACTCTCTGATAAGCAGACAGGATAGCAGCAGGAAGGAAAACCTGAGGTATGGATGTCCAGCAGCATTGCTGGCTGAGCAAGAAAATAAATCTTGCCCTTTTTTTTATGTGGTGGGGAGAGTCAGGGAAGCCTTTCATCCAGCCTGCTTGTTTTAAAGGGAAATGTTTCCAAGAATGGAATATTTACTTAATACTAAAGTGCAGTCTTTGTCTAGAAAGAGCCTGTCTGACTATTTTTATGTTAGAACTGCTGCTGAAATCCTGAGATTTTTGTAACAGGCTCAAAATTTGCCAGACAACTCCAGCCATCCTTTTTAACTGGGGAATTAAGATATTGGGAGCAGTAAGTTACAAAAAATATTCAAAGTCCTTGGGTGCCACAGCTCTTCCCAACAGCACAATCATTGCTCAGTCCTTCCTGGATCCCAGTCTTAAGCTGATCTTTTAGCTGGCATAAACCCCATCAGGACTGCATGGCATGCTCCAGTCAAGCTGCCCTAGCAGGTCATCACTGCTCCAAGTGAGCTGGGCTGCTCTTGTTCCCTTTGGCCTCCCCCTCCCTCGCACCCAGAGGATGTCCTGCTAAACCCCATGGAGCTGGCAGGCAACCTCGTAGATGTTTTCTGAGCTAGTTTTTGTAGCCACTGTGGCAGGATGAAGCAAAGTGGCAGATGGAGGAACTGGTCAAGATGTCCTGGTCAAAGACAAGAAAGGGACAGGGTTAAGAGTGTGAGGAGATGATCAGCTCCATTCAACTCCCATGCGTCACACAGAAGAGAGGAAATAAAGGCTAGTGAACTCACCCACACGAATTTTCCTGTTTGAGTGGTTTCAGCAGAAAATTTGTATCCTCCCATTTAAATATTATATTTAGAGGGGAATTTTGCCCAGTGCTACCAAGAAGTCCTTGTTTTATTCAGACAAGCAAGATGTTTGCATAGATACTTCTCATGGGACCTCAGGCACAGCTCCAATGACTTTCTTTAGATGTGAAGGGCAAATCCTTTAAATCAGTTCATTCCTCCCTTTGGGAGCTGTGCAATTCCATTTTGTTCCCTGAGCAAATGAGAAAGCGCTCCATGCTGTCAACCCAGGGGACTGCTTTGCGCTGCAAATGAGTTTTCCTTCAAGAAGTACCCTCTAACTCTCCGTGCATATGGGAAGTTTTGAGAGAATTAATGAACATCTCATTTGTGCCAGTCTCTGAGTGATGCTTGCTCCGTGCTTCCCAGGGCTGCCCTATGTGCCCTGTGCTACCTGCAATGAGCAAGCAGCAGCTCTGGATGTGCCTTCAGGTCTCATCCTGCTCCTGGGAAGCTGAATGAAGCTCTTCTATTCCCAATGTGAGCAGGAACTGGAGTTTTCCTGGTGCTGCAAGTCCACGAGCACCTTCGGGCACAGAGGGACCGTGGGGACAGACAAGGTGCCCGTGGGAGTCGCGTGAGCTGATTTGTGTTTATGCAGCACACAGCTGTGCAGGAGCTCTTGTTTTCAGAGAGCAAAGTTCTCATTAATTTTATGAGCACAGCAGTTCTTGGCATGCAAGAGCTAAAATTCCCTATGCACTCACAGGGAGGGCGAGTTGCCCAGGCTTTAGGGCAGACAGTGGTTAATAGGATTTAATAGGTACCCACCAGAGGTGGGCTCAGATGGGGTGGATCACTAGGAAACCACCCATCTTGACTCATCCCAGCCAGAATCTGGGAAAAAGAAACCAAACTGGGCACTGGTGCTCTGGCAAAGGATGAATCGCTTGATTTAACAAACAGTGGGTTTTCATAGGAAGAAAAGGAAAATGTTAGCAGGAAGATAATGAGTTACACAGGATACCTAATCACTTCTGCAGAGCTTGATCTTAACTGGTGACTGTCCTTATCTCAGTGTCCCCAGGGAGGCAACCATGAGATCAAAAGCTCTGGAAGAGGGAAGGTGGGTTTCCAGTGTGATGGGCTGAGCAGGTCTCTGAGGACTCACATGGTGTGCAGGGGCTGGAGGGCACAAGCTGCAGTGGAGGGAAGGACAGACCCAGCACAGCCAAAATCTCCAGAGCCTTCTCCCACAGAGGGGTGTGTGGGGAAGGCAACTCCTGCAAGCAGTCACACATCAGTTCTCTGTCAGCGAGGGGCAGTTCTGCCTCTGCTGCCCACCCTGACTCTGCAGCTGGCAGCCGGGGATAGGCTTGGTCCAGTATGTTTGTTCCAGCCTGCTTAAAGCAATTCTTGGTATTTATGGCTGATGCAGAGCCAAAAATATGTCCAACACCCAGTCAGCTGGCTTTTCTCTGGGCTACACAAATCAAATCAGCCCTTAATTGAATTCCCCTTTGTTGAGGCAAACTGGAGCTCGAGCAGTGGGATTTCCTTGGATTGCTCCCTCCGGTGAAGCTTTCATGATGTTTCACTCCTGTGCCTGGCACCTCCTAACGACCTCACACAGAGCTGTATGCAAATCGGCTTAATGACCTGGGGATGCTCTCAGCAGGCAAGAGGGAGGAGGAGCCTCAAGCCATGAGTGCTCTGTCCAGGTGCCAACACCAGTGTCAAAGGCAGCACTCTGGTCTCCTACTGCCAGCAGCTACGGTGGATGTGAGACTTGGTGGATTAGACTGCTCATTCTATAGTCCCACTGTGCTTGCACTCCTTGCAATTTAATCTAAATTGCCCTGTGAATAAACTGCAGGACAAGGAGCCCCATGAGCCATGGGAAGCTTCTGCTCCTCTGTGAGCTCTGTGTGTTCCATGTGGGTACTGCACTCCTGCACCAGTGCCTGGTGGGGAGCACCCTGGCCCTCATTTCTCCCCTGCCAAAATGGCTGGTGCAGGTTTGGTGCAGGTTTGAAGATAGTGGCCAGGTTCAGTCAAGAGTCCAAGTCCTCAGGCAAGTTGAAGAGATGAGGCAGGTCCAAGGTCAAGCTGCAAAGTCAGTTTGCGGGGAAGAGTCAGGATCAGGGTCAAGGTAATCAGACTTAGAAACTGCCCAGTGGTCACCAGACAAATCCATGGAATCATTGACGTTGAAAAAGACTGCTAAGGTCACTAAGTCCTACCAAGACCACCACTAAACCCTGTCCCTAAGCACCACCTCCTCATGCCTTTTGAACATCTCCAGAGACGCTGATTCCACCACTTCCCTGTGCAGCCTGCTCCAATGCTTGACCACCGTTTCGCTGCAGAACTTTTTCCTGATATCTGATCTGAATCTCCCTTGGCATAACTTGAGGCTGTTTCCTCTTGTGCTAATGGACACCCCTATGGGCGAGGCAGGTCCCAATAATGGGATTAGCTCTTGGCTGTGCCATCTCCAGTCTGACCCCGAGCCCTGGGAGCCAAACCACTGTAGTGGGCAAGCTGAGGGTGCTGCCAATACCTAATTTCGAGGCAGCATCCCACCATCCCCACGACCACACAGTAGGCACCCTTCCCTCAGTCATCTTCCTCCCAAGTTGGAGGTGGTTTTAGGCAAGACCTTTTCACAGTATGTTGTTATTAACCTCATACTCCCCCCCTCCACCCCCCCCCCCCCCCCCCAAGTCACTCCAAGACCCACAGGAACCTTGTGCCCTTTCTCTTTTCTCTGAGAGGTGACAAGAAGGAGCTGAGCTTCTGCGTCACCACCTTTCTGTGGTGACAAAGGACCATTCCTGGCCATTTCAGCTGCCGTGGCTGCTCCCATCTTGGGGCCAGCCTGCCACCTCGTGTTCAAAGGGGGCATTTCCTGAGCGGTTTTGCGCAGGGCATTGAAAATGCCTCAGGCATTACTGACTTGATTTGTATTTAGGACTCCTAAAGCCCGGAAGAGATGAAGAAAACCTTGAGGAACTTCGCTCTGTGGGGGAGCCAGGGTCCAACAGCAACCATCCCAGTGTCCCCAAAGTGTTGGCTTTGGTGGCACAGCTTATTTCATGTAGGTTCTTGCTTGGTGTTTCACTACTCATACAAGACTGAGCACTCCTGGATCACCAGCAGCTGTTTTAGACTGCCCCTGCTACAGTGCTGGATTTGGGTCCATTCTTGTAGTGGCATTCCCTGCAACTGGATGTGATCTTTCTTGCCTTGAGCCTGGCTCATGATTTGCAGTGCCCATAAAAAAAGCTCATGGAAGTTCTGTTGCTTTGTTTTACTGAAGCTCTCAAGGATTATTGAGGTGCTCATGGGCATCAGAGACAGAGATTTGAGCTCCAGGTTCCACTTGTGGAGGCATCAGTAGCCAAGTGGTGGCCAGGGCCCAGGAAGATGCTCAGGATATCTTGCACAACCCTAAATACCTGTGTGAGCCAAGGACTCCAGGTCCTCATACACCTCAGGGGCTTCATGTCAAACTGGAGCCTGCTTGCCTCCCACTTGGCTCTTTTTATTCCCATCACCCTTAACAAGCATTAAGTGTTCATTAGAAAGGATAGATGTTTATAGAGTGTAAGATTATTTCCAGATTATTTTTTCTTTTCCTAAATACCCCTGAGAGTGTGACAAATCCTTCTCATAAATCCTATTAGTGGTTAATGAACCCAGAGGGACGTGTGCCATCATCTTGTTGAGCTCTGCTGTAGCTTTTTGCAGAGATTCTCTTTTATTGCTCCTGTCTTTCATAGCTTCTTTCTTATTTCTCTTTCCTTCACCACCACCCTTTCTACCCTTGGAATGCCATTTTCCTCCTGTCCCTGCTCTTTCTCAAGTAGTGGGATGTGCCATGTGTGCCCCACTCATGGGACAGGGCAAACAGCACATGTGTGATGTACAGAGACTCTGAAGGATGGCAAGTACGGGTAAAATATTCACAAAAAATCGTATTTACCCAATTGTATTGACTTTTGCAGCTCCCAGCCAAGGGGTGATGGCAGCTGGGGTAGCTGTTCCCTGCCCTTGGCGGGGGGGTTGGAACTAGATGATCTTTAAGGTCCCTTCCAACTCAAACCATTCTATAATTCCATGATCCTGGGAAGGCAGGAGTCTTCACTCAGCTTTCACAGTGGACATGTAGGGACAGCTGTAAAATGGTGATAGGTCAGAGACAGCTTAGGAATGGGGAAAAAATTTTTTTTTGTCCTCCTGGTTTGGATTTAATTTCTCACATAGGCCTGATTCCTCTTCTTCCACCACAGGCAAAGAACTTTGCAGCTGAGAACTTTCCACCTGTTTGATTACAGTTATCATTCACCGATACACACATGACTACGCAGTGGTGATGACTTGACCTGGCACTACACAGTGCTCAGCATGACCGTGCCAAAAGTCACTTTCTGGGGCTAAGTGGAGGCACCAGCTGCTTCCTGAAATGTGCTGGACATCACGTGGCATGTCTGTGTCTGGTGTAACCCGCGGATGTCACGCTGAGATGGTGCAATTCTGCCTCGTGAGTCACCATGGGCTGAGCAAGGCAGGGTTGTGCTGCTGTGTCTGAAGTGAGCTTCCCTTTCATTCTCCTGTGACTGGGCCAGCTGTGAATTAGCCTGCAGGATCAGCTGTCTGTGTGTGCTGAGATGAACCAAAGGAGAGCTCGACGGCGATGATTTTTCCCCATTAGCGGCGGGTTGCAGCGTCTGGCAGAGTGGCACCCATTGAATTCTGCCTGGGTACTGAAGAGCCTCTTGGCAGCCTGGCTGGAGGATGACTTATGGGTTTGTTTACTTGCTGGGCCTCCAACTCATGTTCAGTGCAGATCAGGCTGAGGCAAATGTGCACATTTTGCTAATATGGCATGTGCACATCAGGCATGAGGAAACATGCTAGGGCTCCAGAGACCCAGCCATGTGTGTGCACTCCTTAGATTCCTTGCTCCTGCATACCAGTGCTGCTCGAGGCAGGAGGTAAGGCCACAGCAGACCCTGTTGCTGGCTTGAGCCTTGGCTGCTGACCTGCTTATCCAAGTGCAAAGTGCTGTGTAAGATGATTAAATCATCTTCCAAAGCAGGCCTGGAATCCCAGCTTTTCCAGTAAACAACCAGGTAACTGTTTACTGGAACACTGTGAACTCCGGCCAAGAAATTGTGCAGAGCACTGAAAACACTGGAAATGACCCTGTATGTCCTTATAGCAACAAGTCCTTTAATAAGATGAAGAACAAGCACAAGGCAAATTTCCAATTACTTTAACATGCATAAAAAATCAGGTTGTGCCTGGTCATGGCTCTGTGATTTTACAGTGGAATTTCTATTTGGTACTGACTTGCTCTTGCATCTTTATTGCTTATTTAAAATGTGCCACTGCTTGGACTGGAGTTTTGTAATAGCGGCAGTTTAGGCTTCCACGTCTCTTGCCTCAGAAAACATCACATTAAAACTTGCTCAGCTGTACAAATCCCAGCCCTGCAGACAGAATACAAAACATCGCTGGCGCCTTCCTGGGCTCCCTGCAAAGCACTGGCAATGCTGACCCCGAATCTGCAACAGTGATCACACCCCTGTGTCTGTCCCCTCTCACCACACGCTGTGACAGTGCTCTGCTGGCTTCTGCTTCAATGTGGCAACCTCAGCACACACCAGATGTACCCCCGCACTGGAATGCACCTCCACTCCTCCACTAAAGTGTGTTTACCTCTGTTCTAGAGCGCAGTTTTAAATTATTAAGCAATTTCCTGCCTCCAGGGGCTGGGCATGGTGTTTCTGGCATGAGGAGGTGCTGGGCTGCACAGGTAGTGCAACAAACTGATGTTGTCCTGCTCTTGTTGCTGTCTGTGGTACCCAGAACTGCAGGGGGTTTGTGACAAGTGTCTCCTGTCCCAGCTTTGTCCCACTGCTGTGGGGTGACATGTCCTTCTCTTTTGCTAAAATCTAACTTGGTCCATGGACACAATATAACAGCCTTGAAGATAGGGGAAAATCTTCTCTCAGCTCGCTCCCACAACCAGTGCCACACCCAGAGAGCCAACCTGCCAAAATTGCCCTCAAATCCCCTAAGATGGGAATCAGGACAGAACAACCCCAGTAATGCACAGTAGGAAATGGTCTTGCTTTTTTTTTTTTTTTTTTTTTTTTTTTTTTTTCATTGAGACAGAGGGAGCTGCAAGTGATTTTTTTCTTTTGGTTAGCCTTGTAGAATGCTTTATCCCAAGTTCACACCTATCCAAGCATGGTAAGACTCTCTCTTGGACATTGAAGGACATGTCCTCAAGTCCTGTAGGAAGACCCAGAGTGCTGAACTTTTGGCTGTGTGGGTTCAGGTGTTGAGGGACTGAGAAAAATCAAAGCCTTATGAGCCAAGCCCTGCACAGGCTTGCTGGTGTTGGCCTCGGGGGGCCATGGTGGCTGGTGTGGTCCTGGACAGTGATGAGCTCTTGGCTCAGAGCAGCCTGTGGGTGACTGAGTGACCTGTGGACCTTGTACTGGCAGCAGTGCAGAACCTCAAACAGCTCAGAAATGGGAAGTCAAATTAGTCCCATGGAGAAGTTAATTGCCAACCCAAGCCTAGTCTGTAGGACTGGAATGCTGGCACTGGATAAACCTTTGTGACTTCTCTGGATTAAGGATCAATGTGGAAAATCCCATCCAGGTTTTCCTTATGATCGCACTCCCATCTGGACCTTGTTTTCCCACAATCTTTGGTTTTCCCTTTGGAGATGATATCTGCCTTTCCCTTCAGCAACCTTGTGGGATGGAGCTGATCCCATGCAGAAGTGTTGAATGTTGCTGAGGTGGAGGTGGGCACCTTGTCGAGATTGGAAATTAAGATAAGTAGGTTAAAAGGGTCCTGCTCCATGGTGTTGCACCCCTTCTCTCCCAGCCAAGGGTGGTGGTGTAGAACTGTGACATATTGGTGGAATTTGGGAACTTTCTGAGCTCTTGATGTGTACAGATCATGGGTGGGCATTTCCTTCTAACAGGTGAACGGAGAGAGGATGTCAGGAGCAAAGGGCAAAGGCTTCTGAGGCTGTGGAAATCTGATAATCCTTGGTACCCCTCACATCTGTTATGTGCTTTATGTTATAGAACTATAGAATGGTTTAGGTTGGAAGGTTGGAAGGGAGATTTAAAGGTCATTTTGTCCAAATTCTCCAAAAGGAGCAGGGACATCTTCAACTAAATCAGCTTTCCCAGAGCCCTATCTAACCTGGCCTTGAACACCTCCAGAGATGGGGCATCCAGAACTTCTTTGGGCAATCTGTGCCAGTGTTCCATCATTATAATTGTAAAGCCCTTCGATCTGATTTAAATCAATTCTCCTTCAGTTTAAAACCATCACCCTGTGTACTATTCAAACACACACAGCAAAATGTTTGTCCTCCAATAATGCTCTAGACAAAAAGATCCTGCCCAAAAATATGTTTAGCAGCATCTTTCCTATATAGGCTCTTAACATGTGCCAGCCCCATGGGAATTCCTGTCTCTGGTAGGAGCTAGGTGCTAGCTATTGTTCACACATCTGGCTTCCAGCTGTTTTTTGGCAGATGTGCAGGGACCTGGGCTGACTGGAAGAGAGCAAACACAAAATACAGGGTGTCCTGCATGGGAACAAGATTGGGAGGGGATGTTTTGTGTCTCTGTCTCTAGCTCACTGAGTCACATCACCCATGCCTGGACAGCAGCCTCCATCGGGCCTGTTCCTGGCATTGTGCCTCCTGCACAGTCCTCTCTCTGTTCTCCTGGGACTCGTGAGGCTGAGCTGTGTGCAGCTTGACAGAGGATAGAAAGAAGCTGACAAGAAAGCTCCATAGGAACACGAGGAGGCTGTCACAGTCTTCAGGGAACTGGGATGAAGTCATGGCAGAAATACATAGGGAAATAAAGTGAGACAGATAAGTAAATATGGCTCAACCAAGCCTAGTGCAAAACAAGCCTGAGCTTATGTTTTCAGTGTCACCTTTTTTGTCCCTTCCAGTGCCTAAAGAGGGCTTATGGAAAAAAGAGAGAGTGACTTTTTACAAAGGTAGATAGTGATAGGGCAAGGAGAGATGGTTTTAAAATAAAAGAGGAGAAATTTAGATTGATTATTAGAAAGAAATTCTTCCCTGTGAGGGTGGTGAGGCCGTGGCACAGGGTGCCCGGAGAAACTGTGGCTGCCCCATCCCTGGAAGTGTCCAAGGCCAGACTGGATGGGCTTTGGAGCACCCTGGGATAGTGGAAGGTGTGCCTGCTGTAGTGGAAGGTTGGAATGAGCTGACCTTTAAGGTCCCTTCCAACCAAACCATTCTGTGATTCTGTTATTGCCATGAGTCTGTGCCCAGCTTTTCAAATAGAAGCACTTTGGAGCTCACCAGGTCTTTGCACGTTTATTCTCATGGGGGCTGCATTTCTGCAAATCTAAGGTTTGAGCCTTTTTTCTCTTTAAATTTGGCATTTGATTTGCAATCGTCAGCCTCCAGAGGGCGAAAACCCTTCAGAGAGACGCTGGGAATCGCTCCAGCCAAAGGGGAGATGGTCTGCTTGCGAAACCGCAGCAGAAAGACCCGTCATAAAGAATTCCCCCCGCAAAAAAAAAATCGTTCATTTCCCGACTCATTTCCGTGACGACATCCCCGGCTCCCAAGCCTGACCGCTGCTGGGACAGGGCGGTGGATCAGGTGAGGGAAGGGGAACATGAATTTCTGAGTCGGGGTTTCCTGGAAAGCTTTAGGGATGATGAAACCGGCTGGTGCCTTCCGTCATGTGGGGAGTTTTTTGGTGGCTTGTCCCAAAAGGTGCTTCACAAGCCAGAAACCCCGGGCGACGCAGGAAAAGTTCCAATGCTGGTGATGCAGAAGTTATTTACTTCCAAATATCCTTGCACAGTGCTGCGGGGGAAAAGGGGCTCTTGCCACTTGCTGGCTTCGGAGGGGTACAAAATCCTGCCAGATCAGCACATCCTGGTGCTCTAACCTTAACCCAGAGCCCAAAGCCATGGAGAATTATGTCCCAGAACTGGGTGTTCTGGGACATATTAAAAGTTAGCTAAAGCAAGGGCGGGATGCTTTTAAAACAACACACACATCGCTGCTTGTTGAAGACACCCAGTTCCTGGAAGTGCTGAGTACTTGCTCTGAAAAAAACCCAAAAACAACCCAGATCTTTTGTGTATGTCTGCAGAGAAAATTAGGAGCTGGTGGGAATATCATAGTCTTGGGCAGTGATGTTATTGTTGAAAAAAAGTGTTCTAGGAGAGTATGGAGATAAGATGGAATGAGACAGGAGCAGTTTGGGAGTGAGGAGAAGGGAAATGGTGCTGAGGAAGAAGACTGAAGAAATGGCATTGCTGGGGCCCTCAGTGTGAGGAATAATTCAGTGTATATATATGCACACATCAGCTATACCACTAATAAACCCACTCTAAATAGTGTAATTCAATTCTGGAGTATATTTCTGGTGAGATGGGAGGTCACAAGCCACAGGCTTGCCCCAGGCATGCTGCTGGGCTACGGGAGGACGTTGCTGTCAGCAGCAAGGACCCAGCACCACTGCATCCATCCTGGCACCATCACTGAAACAGGCTGAGTAATTAAATCATGTACTGCTACATTTCTGTCAGATCTCATTACACAACACCTGAGTTACTTTTCCAGTTGAGTGATTGCCTGGATCCTACCGTGGTGATGCTAAATATCCCATCCCTGATGAACACCCTGGAAATACCCTCAAAGGGGATATTTGGTCAGGGCTGGCATTTTCTTCTGCATCAATAATGCTGTCAGGATATAATCCTGATGTGGAAATGGCCCTGCTCATCCATCATCACAGCTCACCCTGGGCAGAAGGGGAGAAGTTCAAAGAAGGGATGCAGGAAAGATCAAACATGAGTAGCTCAGGACTTCTTGTCCTCAAAAAGAGGTGGGTGGAAACATGGTGAGGTTTATGGAACTGGGAGAGGACAGGCTGTTCAGTGCTTCAGCCAATGACAAATAAAAATAAATAAATAGATGGATAAGGGCATCAGCTGGGGTTCCAGGCTCAAAACAGACAAATCAGCCTGTATTTGATACAAGGTCTGAGACAGAAGCTTTGGATGGCAAAGGCTTGTTCTGCGTTCTGCAGAGAACCCTGGGTGGTCACTGGAGGGAAGTCCACAGAGGGTCAACCAGCACCCAGAGAACCCAGGAGCTTCAGGCTCTCCCCACGTCACAAACAGTCTGAGACAGAAGGGTTTGCAGAGGAAATGACATCACCTGGGATTATGCATTTCCCAGAAATCTGCTTCTGGAGCCAGGGACAGGACCGCATGGGACTGGGACGTGGTGCAGCCTAGTACATCAGCCCTGTCCCATTCTTATAACCCTCAGGCTGATGTAAAGCAACTGCAGCAGAGACAGCCCTGGCAGAGCCTTTGCAGCTCACCTCAGCTGCACTGTTTCTCACCTTGCTTTTGTGGCATAGGTGTGGGGGGCTTGTGTCAGCACAGATGCTGTCCTGATGCCAGTGCAGTTAGAGAAACACCTGGAAACAGATTCCCCATGTTCATCCATGTGTGATATGCCAAGCTAAGGCGTCATCCCTCTGCCTCAGCTGTCTCGTTTATCCAACAAAACCTGAACCGTTTTTTGCACAGTCCAGTTTTAACAGCACAGATGGAGCAACTATACTGACATATGCATGGCTTTTAGTCAAAAGGAATAAATTAAATTGGACACAGAGGCCTTTTCTATGGCTAGGAGTGGCATAAATATCTCTTACAAAAAAAACCCCAAACAACCCTCCTTCTCCCCTTGTCTGCTTTCCCATGTGAAATAATCATCCTGGTCAAAAGCTTGTGCAGATCTGGCTTGAGGTCACAACAGAGTTTTTAAAACCTTCATCTTTCAGTTTTAAATATGCATTTATCTGACACTGGAGGGGCTAAACATGAGCACAGCAAAGCTCGTGTTTTTTTTTCATTGCCACTTTTCAGAGCATTACTGTGTTTTGAAGTGGTTTCTACTAAAGAAGTGTCAAATACAGGGAGCGAAACAAGGCTGTTGTCAGTGCAAACCCACCTTCACAGCATTTCCCAAACAGTTTGCCTATGTTCTGCATTTTGTGTCAGTGTTCAACATGCTCCTTTCATTTCCTTTTTCTTCTTTATTTTTTCTCAGAAAAAAAAATAAACCAGGCAACGTTTGAAGGCAGGGAACATGCCGAATGCTTTGGACAGCCTTTCTAGCAAAGCTTGTCATGTCCTTCTTCTGGAGCTGCTCGGCTTGACAGCCTGTGAACTCTCACTTCTTTAATCAAAGCCCTGAAAACACGATATTCTGTTTAAACTACCCTAACCCTTTAAACTACTCTAACCCTTTATAGCTGTTTAAGCTGCTTAAGAGTCAGCTATGGTTGGGATCAATTCAGATGTTGCAGTGTGGTGGAGTAGCCGAATGCTATGAACTCTCCTGGCTTTGAAATGATCTCAACATTGAAAATTGTTAAACTGGTAGTATTTAAATATTCATTGCTCTAAATCTAAGAAAATTTGCTTTTAAATAGGATTGAATTATGAGCCTCAAAGAGATTTGCAACACAAAGCCCTGTTTGCAGAGAGCCTGAGTAGCAGTTTTAAAGTTATTAACTTGTGCAGTTAGGAAATTCCCTCCTTAAGTGGCATCTTTAACAAATGCTTCACGAAATTGCCTTCAACGATCAAAAAATGCAGATGCAATTAATTTGTCTTGAGTTTTAAAGCTCACTGGCATCAACAAAATGAGCTGTATTTTATCTCCCTGGCTCCCAAGCTGAGTGCATAACCTGCCAGTGACATAAAATCAGTACAGCTCGATGGTTTTGTGCTCGTTTCCTCAGATTCATTAAACTGGTTGTGGTGGGGATGTGCAATAGCACACATGGACAGGCACAAACCCAAACCTGTCACTGGGGTGAGATGGAGTGAGCCCAATCCCAGGCACGGGGTGAGTTGTTTTGAAGTTCTGAGCACCACGAGGGCCACCCATTGAAACTGCAGCAGCCCGGGCAGTTGTGTGCATCAATAACAGAGCCCATGGTTTGGTGACAGGTTTTGCCCTTTTGTCGTAGGGGTCAGGGGAGGTGACACCAGCCTGGGTGAGGAGCAGATGCCTCCATGTATAACATGATGTATTTGTGGCCAAGTGTTTTTCCAGCTAAAAGAACAGGATGTGATTTTCCTGGCTGAACCGGGGTGAGACCTTGTTGAGTCACCTCTCCAGCCTCTGCCTGACTGCAGAAGGGAGTTAAATATCAAACTCTCCAGTAGAACCCATTAACCAGCTCCATCACTGCCAAGTGCAGTTATGTGGTGATGTGGTGATGTGGTGATGTGGTGATGTGGTGATGTGGTGATGTGGTGATGTGCTGGGCACTGAGCTCTTTTGAAATGTCCAGCAAAACCCTGTGGGGACCCAGGTCTCAAGCTAGAGGATGCTGGGGAGCCTGCTCACTGCAGCAAGAGGGATGGATGTCCTCCGAATGCCACGTGTCCCACATGGGGCCTGATGGGACTCCCCCTGCACCATCACCCCAGCTGACAGTGGGTGCAAGTCCTTGGCATGGAACTTGAGCACCTACATCCCACAAGGAGATCCTGCAAGCCCCACTCAGTCCCTTTAGAGATCATAAAATCAGAGAATGGTTTGAATTGGAAGGGACCTTTAAAGGACATGTAGTCCAACCCCCTGAGCAGGATCTTCAACAAGACCAGGTTGCTCAAAGTCCCACCCAATAAGGCCTTGAATGTTTTCCAGGGATGGGGCATCCACCACCTCTCTGGTCAACATATTCCGGGGTTTAACCACCCTCATCGTAAAAAGAGGGTGATCTAAATCCACCCTCTTTTAGTTTTAAAACATTACCCTTTGTTCTATGACAGCAGGATCTTCTAAAAAGGATCATTTAACCCTCACAGACTCCAGCTGGGAACTGATGCCCAGGCTGGTAGTGTTGGAAGTGTGTTGGGCACGTGGCAGTGTTGGGCATGTGTTGGGACACAGGGACTGTCCCCAGCCTTGAATGAGGAATTTCAGGTGCTTTAGTGTCCCTGGCCATGCAGGTTTTCTAGAGTCTGAGGATGGAGAGTCTGTAGAGCAACTTTAATGTGGTAACATCAGCTTGCCAGATCCTCCAAAAACCAGGAAGTACAGGAAAATAACTGCTTACTCTGGTCAAAATACATATTTCTATTTCCAGGAAAAAAAAAATCTCCTCTGGAAGGAAATGGCTACACATTTGGAGATGGGAGGTGTAGGATGCCAGCATTTCAGTGCTGAAAATAACACCTTCTACTGTTTATCTGTGCCTCAGGAAAAAAAAAGTGAATTAATGACACAGAGGATCGGTGCTGCAAACCTTAATGTCACACTGTCACCCCTTCCCTCCCTCCTGCTGTAGCTGCCACTGGGAAGCATCTGGCCTTCCTCTGAAAACCACCTGCAATTTATTGCTCCAGCATCAAAGGCTGCACTGTGAGCCCAAACATCACCCTTGGAGCAGCAGGGTGTAAATCCATGCACTGACCACGGGACCACCACCGTGGTGGGCAGCTCTTGATGGCATGCTGCTGCCACCTCCAGCCTGGAGGAAGTCTGGGAGAGCCCAGCAGCTCTCATGCTTCACCTAAGAGATGTTAATTGTGCTGTGCTTGCTTGAGCCCCAGCTCTATAATTAAGAGTGCTGCATCAGCAGGTGCTGACGCCGCAGTGATGATCGTGCAGCTCATTTTCCAGGAGCTGCTGGGACTCCAGACGAATGAGGGGTTATTTCAGGTGACTTGCCTGTCATGGAGTGTCCCTGGGTCTGTCCATCCCCTCTGTGTGCAGGTTTGCCATGTAGCAGCAGTGGTGGATTTTTTACGGCAACTAACCAATCAGTCTGATAGGGAAATGCTCCAAGGGTTTGAAACACAGTCCTGTGGGTTTTTTACGGAGATCCCAGGGGGTGACACTTGAGAAGGGAGATGGGACCTGGCCTGGGGACACAACCCCAGGGCAGCACTGAATACAGAATCACAGAATTGTTGGGGTTGGGAGTGACCTCTGGGGGTTGCCCAGTCCAACCCCCCTGCCAAGGCAGGGTCCCCTGAAGCAGGTGACACAGGGATGCATCCAGGTGGATTTGGAATGTCTCCCGAAAGAGAGATGCCACGATCTCCCTGGGCAGCTCCAGGGTAGTGTTAGAGGTGCTTACCCCAAAGGAAGGGTTTGCTGCCTTAGGGAAGATGTTTTTACATCTTCAAAACCCAAAATGCAAACTGGAGGTTTGAGTCCCCTGTGGTTTTGTATGTTGGGGCAAGTGTGCCAGAAGTGGAGAGCTCTTTTAGGATGCACACCAGGTGCTGTATCACTGCCTCTTCCACTGATACACATCTATTCATTTAAAATCTGGCATGCCATTCTAGTTTGGTTCTTTCAGAAGGGTTTGGAATGGGACAGAACACCCATGGGTTGGGGTGTCAGGCTCAGTCCAAGACCCACATGACCATCCATGGCAGCAAAGCACTGCTGGCAACATTCACCCATGGGGATCATGTACAGGAGTGCATCACCTTGGGGGTGGATGCAGGAAAACAGCCCCCTCCAGCCCTTCCCACCCCTCATCCTTCCACTCTGAGGTCTTCAGGGATGCAGCTGTAGGACACAGAGCAGGGGAAAGCAGAGGAAGACAAAGAGAGTGGGAAACATAAATAATGACTTGAGGCTCTTTCAGTATGAGGTACACAAAACTCAGATTACTTTTAATTTTGCCATCAAAACAGCATTTTTAATGCCAGCATGGAATTGTTCAGGTGTCCTAGGGACACTCTAAGCTTCTACCACAGCACATGCCCATGCTCTTGAGTTCAAAGGTTGCATCTGCCAGGGACCTGCAGAATTTGGTTCTTGCCAGACCAGCTTTTATTTCCCTGCCAGATCCAGAAAATCTCACTTATTTGACTCTTTGGCTCTTCTTCTCTCAGGCTCATGGCATGACCGAGTAGTTGCATTTGCTGAGCAAGTGTCACCCCCAATTTGTGTCACCGCAGGAGGGAGAAGAACCAGGGCTATTACGTGTTTATTATATTAATGTCCCTATTCTGGGCTAACAGCAAGACCAAGGGGTATTTTGCAGAAGCCTATGCACTTTATACCAGGCAACAAATCCTGATTCAGCCTGTTACATAAATTATTTATCACAATCACAGAAAGTTAGAGGAGGGGAAGGCTGGATTAGTCCAGACGAGGCAGTTGATGGAGCAGGCAGAGCAAACCCACAGTGAGGAAGGCTCTTGATTTCAAAAGGGCAAAGCTCACAAACTCAGCATCACCAGAGCCTGGCTGCAAATGCCACCAGTGTGAGGACAATCAGGGCCTTCTCAGCCTGGAGAAGGCTCCAGGGAAACCTCGCTGTGACCTTTTGTGTTTGAAGAGGGTTTATAATAAAGAGAGAGAATGACTTTTTACAGGGGCAGATAATGATCGGACAAAGGGGGATGGTTTTAAACTAGAAGAGGAGAAATTTTGATTAGTTATTAAGAAGAAGTTCTTCACTGTGAGGGTGGTGGGGCCCTGGCACAGGTTGTCCAGAGAAGCTGTGGCTGCCCCGTGCCTGGAATTGTTCAAGGCCCGGCTGCATGGGGCTTGGAGCAACCTGGTTTAGGGGAAGGTGTCTCTGCCCATGGCAGGGGCCTTGGGACAAGATGAGCTTTAATGGAGCTCGGGTCCCTTCCAACCCAACCCATTCTGTGATTCTGATTCTTCAAGATCCAAGGTTAGTGCAGAGGTGGATGTTATTTCAGCTTTTATCAGTGACATGTGCTGATGGCATGTGGCTGTCTCCATGCATTGGATGGACCAAGGAGGACCAAGATCCACAGCAGCAAAAATGGGAACTTCTTAAATGCTCAGGCATGACACAAAACCCTGAGAAAACCTGACCTGAGCCCAGAAAAATTAAAAATGAAAGCTAAGGAATGGGATCACATTCTTCAAATACCTCCAGGAAGGAGTCAAGAGGCAGCCAGGGGAGGATAAATATCAGGCAGGGAAAATATTGTTTAGCTAAAGGACCATATTGACACTTGAGCAAAACAGGATTATGAGTCTACAGATACATTTAATTTTAAGAAACTTCTTGTATTCAAGCAGAAGAAAGGAGAGGTAAGAGGAAAAAAAAAAAGGAAAAAGAAGCCATTTTCAAGTTTAAATGGCATTTTTAAAAAGGAAATTTTATAAGATGGCAAAAGCAGGGGTAGGGGAAAGGGTTGATGTCCCATTCTTGCATCTCCTTAGGGGGTGTGACTAATGTGGGCAGGTTAATTCATCTTTACTGTCCAGACTGTTGAATTCTTGGGTGGTTCCCAAGCCTAATTTCAGCTCAGGACAACTCACAGGCTGCCAGCTTTCTTGCAGGACTCATCCAGGAAGCAGAGGGCAGGTAGGTGCCCCCTGCCCACAGAGCAATTTGGAGGTGTCACCTGTTCTGGAAGTCGGCAGAGCATCAGTGCATCCTCTTCCCATCAGTGCCAATCCCTGCTCCACCATCCTCCTGCCACAGAAATGTTGCCAGGTGCAGGAAAAGGTCATTGGGAAAGGAAGAAAAGGAGAAGAAACACAAAAGAAGGAAAAAATTGTTTTTTCACCACTTACGGACAGCTGTGATTTTCAGGTGGGTTCCCTGGCCCCATGCTGTTTTGCTTTACAAAGCCAAATTGCTCCATGCCCAAATTTTGTCTTTCTTTCATCAGTGTTATGGGCATCACTGCCATATTCCTTGCACAGGGCAGAGAGAAGGAGCATCCCTACTCTGGGGAGACAGGACAGGCTGGGGGAAAAAGAAGGAGTGAGTAGTTTTCTCTGGGAGGGATGGGGACTAAGATAGAGGACAGGCCTGTTGTCTCAGCTCTGGAGCTGGACCTTCCTCCCAGCTGCAGTTGCTGAGATGGGGCAAGAGGAAGGCAGATCTAACCAGGAAGCCAGCATGGCCACAGATTTATTCCCAGCTCAAAAATCTCATTTAAAGGGCAAATTAATTAATGGAAAGTATGGTTTGGGAACATTGCCTCCATCCTTCCTCTTTTCTGGGGCTCATTACGCCCCAAATCTCACCCATTCATTCCTCGAGTCAGGCTGGTACGGGACCTGTTGGGGCAAGACTCTTCTCTGAATTTAACCCTGATTTTTTTTCTGATTAGTTTGCTTATGGGGAGTTTGATCTCTGTCCTTCAAATTTCCCCACTTGCAAAATGACAGTAACACTGCGAGCCTCAGTAGAAAGGCACCTGGCACTCTGCTCACCAGAGAGAGGTAAGACAGCTTGTTATTCTAAAAATAAATTATCAGTAAGAGAAGAAGCCACAAAAAGCATTCATCAGCTATTGAAGGACCCTGGAAGATCAATGGTTTGGTTAATATCATTCTTGCCAAGTATTAGCCTGGAAAGATCAGAGCTGCCAGAAACAAAGTCAGGCAGATTAACGTCCTGCCCCAGTCCCAGTTTCCCACTGAGCCGGACAGGTCCTGGCAAAAGCTCCTGTGCCCAGAAATGTATTTTGAGAGCAGCATGCTTATAGATTATTCAAATTAAATCCAGCCAAAGTTAATCTCATCCACAGAAGGCAGAGAGCAGACAGGTGAAGCTGGTGCAGCAGCCAAGGGGTTCCCCTGAAGGGATTGGAGCAGAAAATGGGGAGCAGGAGTTGAGACTCAAATGTGCGTTGGCTGCAAGGGCTTGGGGCATGGTGCAACAACTGTGAGCTGCCAGTAACACCCACAGCTCCCACAACAGGCAGGTTCTCCATTATCCACCCAGCTTCCTCCACTCCAGAAAGTAAGGAAAATTAATTCAGAGTATCCCAAAAGAAACTATAAAGCTCATGGATTCTCACACAGAGAAGCAGCAGCCACATCCTAAATGGTGTGATAAACACCTCAGGGGTTGCCATCAGATGGGTACTTAATGAGTACACAAATTATAGTTCTTATTTCTCCTCCATCGTCCCATTTCCTATCAGTTGCCCTGGAAACTTCTCTCTCGAGGCACTCACAGGGATAAAGTCCAAAAGGAGAAAAAACAGCTGCAAACCCTTAGTGGTGTAAAGCTTGTGGCCAAGCAATGCCAGGGGAGGATTTTGGGGTGAGCTGTGCCTGTACCAACCTGCCTCCCTCCCACGCACTGCACAGCTCGGCCCTGTGGCCCCAGTGATGGGCACAGACCCCCAAATACCCCCCACATCCCACAGTACCCCCACATCCCACTCTGAGCCCACAGGACGGCCCCAGCATCTCCGATCTCCCCACAGGTTGTTCACACAAAGGCTGCACAGACCATCCCTCCTACACAGACACTGCTGCCATCCACAGAGGACTGGCAGCGATACAAGGAGTCAGAGGGCTGAATGACATCCCAGAAGACCCCGGGGTGCTTTTCCAACCGGGATGTAAGCAGCCACACCCAGAGGGTTGCAATTAATCCCCCATTAGGAAAAACTCCAATCTGGCGAAGGTAGGAGGAAAGTGCACAAGATGTCTTGTTCTTCTGCAGAGAGCACCTGCAATTCATGGGGCGGTGGGGGGAAAGAAAAAAAGGAGAATTAAAAAATACAACCCCAATGCTCATTTGCACTGGAGGAATTAGGATCAGCCAGGCCAGCCCATCCAGAGGATGCCAGGCCATGCTGGAGGCATCTCTGGAGGGCTTTGTCCCAGCAAACGCTGTCACCCTAAGGGTAAATGCAATGTCCACACCTCATATCCCAGCCCCAGCAAGCAGGGCTGGGGCAGCAAATGTTTTGTGCCACCCACACCAGAAATTTCGGTCGCTGCTCTGAAGCAAGATGCCCACAGGAGGCAGAGGAGGCTGTGCCCTCACCATGCTTCCTTGTGCCCTTTGATTTCACAGGCTCTACCACTCAGGACTGCCACCCCACTACCCAAATCCCACCCCTCAAAAACCATGATTGAGCAAGGCCAGGCAAGGGGCAAACCCCCCCTCTCATCTACAATGCACTCTTGAGTACATTTTCAATGCATATTTTGTATAAAAAGCACTTTTATGCATATTACATATATTTATAAAGATCTTTATATTTACAACTTTACTTTTTTAGCCGAAGACTTCACCCATTTGAGCTGCACGTCACAGTTTGTGCATTGCCCATGATCCAGGATGCCTCGAGTAAGACGAAGGTGAGAGCAAGGAGTTATGCCTCCAGGTCATGAACCCATTGATCCCACCTGCCTGATTTATTTTCTTAAGGCTTTAGAGAGCTGGCTCAGAGGAAGGGTGGGGGCACAGGGCTTGTGGCTCCTCACACCACCCACGCCTGCCAGGAAATACCCTGCCTGTACATGGGGCTCAGCTGCTCTCAGATATTTTTCCCTACACACCCCCAGAGACAGAAAATATTTATATACTATACACCTCTAAAAATACAGAGTAATAATATAGGAAAATATGTAAATATAGAAATAACACAATATGTCAAAATATTTATGTAGTGTATCTAAATATATAAAGCATAAATAAATATATTGTACACATGTATACATATGCATACAACAAAAAATTGGAAATCTGAAATGACAGAGCCAGGGAAAAGGTCAGTGTCCAGGTGCAGTCAAAGAAAGGAACCATGATGGAAGTGTGCACAGCACAGACAGAGCCAAGGATTGCCCAAGTCTTGGCTGTTCCATGACCTGCCATCAAGATGAATTAAATGCATCCCAACAACTCAGGGACCAAACAGCTTCCTTGTGCCTCCTCAGCAGCTCCAGGCCAAGGCACCTCCACAACATGCCTGCTTTGTGGCGTCTCTTCAGCTGACTAAATCATGTTCCCAGGACTGTTTTTCTTTTGGCTTTACCTTCAAAGCCCATCAGAAAGTGTGAGTGGCTGCCAGGACAGGAAGTGCAGCTGCAGGGTGGGGTTGGTGGTTCCCTGGGAGGGTGGCATGATGGCTGTTGTGCTTACAACCCATGCCTTTCCCTGGGAGAACATGGACCATCAGAAAAGGACAATTTTTAACTTCCCAGATGGACTTGCTCCAAGAACCTGCTAAGGATAATTTAAAGCCAACTATTGATTGAGCCCAGAATTGCATACCTTCCCTCCTTACCAATTCTTGGCCAGGTGGATCAACCACCACTGGTACCCACCACCTCTTGCCAACAGGCTGATACTGGGTTCGACCTCAGAACTGCAGCAAGAGCTGTATGTTTTATTGCTACCGAGGGAAAACTCCACCCCAGAGCTCCCAATAAAGGCTCTTGCTATTTGACGCTGTATTTCATCTGTGCATTGTTGAAAAGTTTTAATTGTGTACCTATGTATAGTCCTGCACCAGCAATTTCTGGTGTCAGCCAGAAGGAAAACACAGCACCCTTGGTAACAGAAATCACTCTGGAACCAAGTAAATAAAATGTCAGTCCTATAAACCAAAAGCATTTGTCCCATTAAGGATTCAATTCGTAGACAGAATAACAAGGGATGAGTTATTTGGAAGTGCAGACTTTAAGGACACGGGTAATGTAACAGCGACAGAAACGCTGTGACTGCAAGACCTTCCCTCAGGAGTGACTCAGCACAGCAGCTGCTTCCTGGAAAATTAATACTTCAGCCTCCCCAAAATGCCACAAAGCCTTTGAGAGCTTGCAAAACCCAACCCTGGAAGCCCCATTAGCCATCTGATCTGTCACTGCTATGGGGATTAGCACAGGTCCCCCACCCCAGCACAGGGTGGGGACCTGCAGGGAGCTCTAGCAGTGACCACAGGGACTCAAGGCAGTGCTGAAAACAGAAAGAAACCACATTTTGTCCTCAAAGCTACCTCCTCATGACCCCAAAACTCCAAAATCCCCCCTCATCACCATCGGCACCCCAAGCAAGCCCCTGCCCCAACCCAGGTGTCCCCGAGCAGAGGCAGCTGTTAAGGAGGTTAACACAGAATCGTGTCAAGTAACAAACACCTAGTATTTATTAATAAATTAGTACACCGGAAGGCAATTTTTCAATTCATTCCCCTCTTCCCCCACTCCCACCCCTTCCCACGGGGCAGCTCATGCCACCCTCATGCCATTATTTCTTCAAATTGAGCGTAGTACAGACTGTTCGTTACGGGAGCATAATAATTGCAAATATATTCAGACAGACTTCTTACGATGCAGCTTTTTGTCCCCCACACCCCCCACCCCCGACCTCGTTTAATAAAAAGTGATGTGTGATTTGAAGAGACTATTGAGACCACATAAGGTCTTCGTAGAACTTATCGGCCACGTCTGTATAAAAAACAAGAGACACGAGTGTAAAAGCATAGCTTGGTTTAAGTCTTACAGCACGAGGAGAGCGGGACCACCGGCAGCCTTCGCCTCCCCACGTCCAGCACCGGCTCCCTTTGGGGCCCCACCATTCCCACACGTGGCAAGGCAGGATAACTCCTTACATTCGACTGGAGGCAAAGGATCTTTCCACTGCCTTGAAGGTTGGTGGGGCTTGACCCTTCTCCTTGTGGTTTAAGCGCTTGTGCTGTAGTGTATTAGGAGCGCGATGCGTTGTCCGGGTGAAAACCATACAATAAATAACCGTGCTAGTAAAATCTCAGCAATGGATATGAGCCAAACAAGAGTACATAAAAAAAAAATAAAAGTCAGCTCGGGTGGGAAGCTTAGCTGCGTTAAGAGACAGTAACCAGCAACAATTGGGGTGGGATTTTTGTGTGGTTTTGCCATTTACTGCCCCGAGGCGAAGGGAGGTGGTGGGAGACAGTCACTCCGAGCAACAGCTTTGACAGAGGAAGGGGGTTACAGAGCAATCCCCAATTTGATGTGTTAGATTACACTAGATTTGTGGTCTTTTAGTTCATTAACTGCGGTTTTTGATTTTTTTGTTTGTTTGCTTTTGTTTTTAAAGTGCATCGGCTGATCTGATTGGAATGAGAATTAGGAGAAGAGAGGCTTGGGGAGCGGGCAGAGGGTGCAAAGACTTGGACTGAGCGATAGAGTTACGGTGGAGGGGTGCAATGCTGGCAAACTGCACCCCCTCCAAAAACCAAGGACACCTCAACGAAAATACTGGCCGTATATTCTACAACAAATCCCGCCTGCGTATTGTTGGTCATCTTAACGAGTGCCAAGCTAGCTCTAGCAGATATTCAGAGAGCGTGCGGTGACCCAGTGCCTACAGTAAATCGGGAAGGTGGCTATAGACAGAGTCCAGGAGGGTCTGGCTGGCTTCCTGGCTCTTGACTCCAGCGATCTCAAATAGCCTGTCCAGCTTGTCTTCGGCCTGTGGGATCTCCTCGATCACGTGGAGCTCCTCGGGGTTGAGGATGTGCAGCATGTCGTCAAAGATGGGCTGCAGGTCGCACGGGTCCAAGCGCACCTGGCGCAGGACGGTGTCCTTCTTTTCTGGAGGAGGAAAGGGGATTGGTCAAGAAACTGCTCAAGAAACCTCTGCTAACCAGGGCTTGTTCTCCTCAGTCCATCCCCTGGTGCCACCTCTGGAGAGGGACACGCCACAAGGAGAACTGTGGGAAAAGGTGGAAGGTGACAAGTGACGGGCAGGAGAGAAGATGGAGAAGGCAGTGCTGCTGAGACACCTCAGCCAGGATCCTGCAAGAGCAAACACAGCATTTGTAAATGCTGAATGGCCAGTTCGGAAAAGTGAGGGCAGGAGAGGAGCCAAAAAAGCTGAATTCTGCTCTTTCAAGTTGTTTTCATTGGGTAAGCTTTATTTTCACACCCAAGTATAAATTTGGTAAATTGACTGAGCTCAGCATTTCACCTTCATCAGAAGTTAAAAGAAGATTAAATGCAGCAAGTTAAATACAGGAAATTAAAGCCCTTAAAATAAAGGGAGGTGACTAATGGTACTTATGTCTGCAGCAAAGAGGACAAAGAGTGAAAAAAAATTTCAAAAAAACCTGAAACAAAAATCAGTCTGGAAATAACATTCTCTGGTTTCATCTCATGCAGAAATGCACAGGCCAGTGCAAGAGCCAAAAGTCAGGAGAAACAGCCCCCAAACACCCAGGGATGCTACAACTTCCCTGGCAGAACTTGAAAGAGTTAAAAGCCTTTAAAGACATTTTTCTGTCTGAAATCTGTATCATCTTTGCTAACAGGATATTCTGGTCGGGAATGAGGATGTGATAAGCATATCCTGGAGAGCCAGTTTTCCCCGTTATTTACTTTAATGATATTGTGTGTTGGGCAGCTCTACCACGTGTGCTGACCACATGGGACAAGCCATGGTGTCCCTTCTGTCCTCCCACTCTGCCCTGGGTTGCTTTATGTACCTTTGGTAATAAAAGAGCCTGTCCGGCTGAGCGCGGAGGAGCCGCTGGAGGTGGAGTCGCAGCGCAGGAGAGGCTCGGCCTCGTCGACAAAGAAGCATTTCTTCTCTGAAGGGGAGGGCTCCACGGTGAGCACGGCCGCCTCGGGGGGCTTGGGGCTGGGCGTGGGCACGGGGCTCACCGGACTAGGGCTCACCGGCAGCGCCAGCTTGTCACCTTCCAGCTGTGGGGGGAGGAAGGAGAGGGAAAATTAACCGGGGGGAAGTTACGCAACGGGTACCATCCAAACCCACCTGCACCCTGGCTTTCAAAACATTCCAGCCCATGCTCAGCAAGGGTGGGTGACCTGTTCTGCTGGCCCAAAATGGGCACAGGAGATGACCCATGGTGGACATCAGCACAGGCATTTGGCACATCCCACAGGAGAGGTAACGCAACCCACACCCTTGGGACACCTGGTAGGAGCAACCACTGCACCACAACGGTACGTGCAACCTCAGCAGAGCATTTTAGCTGCGTTTTCCTTCTCAGACTCAGCTTGGGGGCAAGAAGTGATGATGTCCAAAACCTGCTCCACATCTGTTGTTTGCTAAAAGCAAAGCACAGCCTGGTTCCACAGCTCCAACCAGTGCCAAGGCAGCAGGGCAAGGGCTGTGTGGGATCTCCAGTGCAGCACATGGCTCTGACCAGCTCCTCTGACCAGCTCCACATCAAATTAATGATTTGTTTGCCCCATCTCACCATTGCTCCCGTGATCATCCCATTAAAGCCTGATGGAAAAGTCCATCCTACCAGACTCCAAGTTCAGAGCAAGGAAGGACAGGCAGGAGCTGGCACTGACCACAATGTCACCCAAGTGCCTTTGCTTTTTCCTGTCCTGATGTGAGCCAAGGGCAAACATTCAGCTTCACAGTTCCGAAGACATCAGGAGCAGCAAGCACTGCTGGGATGCACTGCACTGGAAAGCAGCACCATTTGACAAGTGACAGGTGACAAATGACAGGACAAGATGAAATGGTCTCAAGTCATGCCAGGGGAGGTTTAGATTGAGTATTAGAAAAAACTTATTCACCAAAAGAGTGGTCAGGAATTGTAATAGGCTGTCCAGGGAAGTGGTGAAATCACTATCCCTGAAGGCATTAAAAAAAGTATGGATGTGGCAGTTAGGGACATGGTTTAGTGGTGGACTTGGCAGCGTTAAGGATTGGACTCAGTCTCAAGTGTTATTTCCAACCTTAACAATTCAACAACTCTATGAATTTACGTGCTGGTGTGAACCTGCTTCCTAATTTGACTGTACTCTGCATGTTTCTTCTTTGAAACTCCTTCCTACCTCCAGAACAGCAGCCAGCATCATCTACCCTCCTCTGCCTCTCAACATCCCCTCAGGGTGCAAATCTCAAGCAGAACATTTCAAGTTCCCACTCCCTGCAGGGATGAGATGCCTGGCCAGCATCCTCACATCCCCGGCTGGAAGCTTGGGCACTTGTGCAGGTCACCAGATCCCCTAAACAAGTTATTTTAAGGGCCATCCAATATTTAACCTCCTTCCCCAACCTTGTGTCCCTGCTTGACCTGCCAGGGAAAAGAATTGCAAGCCCTGTCCCTATGCAATTCCCTTTCCCAACAGCATTTCACAACCCTGTTTTCTCCTACAGAGGGAAGATCAGGCTATTCCAGCCAACAGGCTTTTGCCTACAACCCAGGGATAAAATGCAAAATTGGGATTAAAGGCTGTGGGAAAGGGCGCTGCTGCGCCACCTCCGCGCCGGCATGGATGTGCCTGAACATTCCTCATCCGTGTCGAGGAATTCGCCACCCACAAATCACATGTCTGCTGGGACGCCCATTAGTTCACATTAAATTAACATTGAAGCCTGTTCCTGGTAGAATAAAGGGGTTTTTTTCTCCCCTCATTGAAAATAAACAGGGGAGGATTTGTTCTAGCTCAGTGCATTACGCAATAGGCATATTAAAAATAAAAGTCAGCTTTAATTTTTAATTAAAAGAATCTGCCTTCTCCTCTGAAACTCCCGTTCCAGTACATCTCATCATGGAGAATCAGCTATGTCCATTAAGGAGGAATATCAAAGGAAGGACCAGGGCAGCAACTGGCCACTTTCCAAATTGTAATATGCTCTGATATCCCCTTTAAAAATAAAACAGCCTTTAGTGGTTAGTTTTTCCTTGTGCAGCTCATCTACCTAATATTCAACCACAAACCCACCTACCAATTCCCAAAAAGGAGCCTGATGACTGAGCAACAATTGGCCAAAGGAGAGCAGGGAGCAGACAGCTGCCCCAGCTCTGTCTTCCCAGAACCAAGTCATTTGGAATTTAATTAAACAGCTGCTAAAACATGCTAGGAAAGACAGAATCACCCGAGGTTATTTGACTATAGCCGTTCAGGGAGCCCAAAGCTTTCCAAATAGCTGAAGGCTGAAAGCTTGAAGCAAAGCAAACAGGATGCTTTAACGTTTAAACCACAGGAAGAAAGCAACTAGGAATGAGGGCTTTGAAAGACCAGGGAATGCAAAAGGCTGCTGCGAGGTGAAGCCTGTGGAATAGGTGTAAAAACACACTATTCATAGCCTGTGACTCACTGCATTGAAACCATCCCGGCCATTCCTATTTTTATGAACGGGCGGTGATTGAGTGAAACCAAGCTCTGGCTGGGAAAAAAACCCACAAAAAAAACCTCCTGTATTTTGCCTTTCCAGAGCTGTGGGATTTCTCACCTTTACGTCCTCATTGCTGGGCTCCTGTGCTTGCCACTGGGGCTGCATCTGCACCTGCAAAAGGAGACACGTGGGACACTGTTAGATGCAGTCCAGCATAGAAACCAAAGACACTGCAGTGGCTTTGTCACATCAGCACCCTCCTACAACCCATCAGAGGTGCTCTGCCAGGTAGTTTTTTTAGTTTTTTTCTTTTTTTGAGCACAGCATAAAGAGATTTTCAATGCCAAAAATATTAATAAACAAAATCCTTAAAGCTTCTGTGTACTTGGAACCCTTTAGACTGCAGTCAAACACCAGCATCCTCTTGGATCCCAGTGCAGCTGGGAGGGTGCTCTAAGCAGTTCAGGGTGTCTGAAGGCCCTTCCTAAAAGGAAGAAAAGGGGACAGAAGGGGATAGGGGCAGGAGAAGACATAGGCTTGGCTTTATTTTCTTTCACAGCTGCTCTCACCAGCTCTGTTTGAACGGGTTTGGTCCCATTTGCTGCCTCTGTTTTACAGTACTGCAATAAAAGCTTAGCTCAGACAAACAGAAACTGCAGCTGCTGTGCTAATATTAGGAAGGAGCAGCAGCAGGCACTAAAAAACACCCTTCCCCTCAGGCGATGCTTCCCAGCAATTCCTCCTGCCGCAACCAGGCGGGAACAAAAGCGGGTGGCAGGCTGGCTGCTGCTGAGGGTGGCTGTGCACCCTCCAGGATGTGGAGGGGGATAAATTTAGCACCGAGGCAGCCGCTTCCCAGATTCCCTGCCAGAAGATGACACCCGACTGACACCAGCTCTTATTCCCAGGTCTGTTATGCCTCTGTAGGGAATGCGGCAGGAAAAACCCCGGCACATGGAGCAGGGTGGGCTGGGCAGCAGCCTGGCACAGGTGATGCTGCAGGCATAGAGTGGTGCTGGTGGGAAATGCTCTTGCTATGGGCACAACAGGGATAGGAAGGATCCCTTGGGATCAGCAGCTTCAGGGTGCACAGAGTACTTAGGGATCCACCCTGGGAGCAGACAGACCCTGGCACGTTAAACACCACTGGCAGAGCCATGAGGTCTCACCGAAGTGTCAGAGAAGGGCAGTGATGCAGAGCAGGAGGCATGTCCTCTGCCAGGATGGGAAGACCATGAGGATGCTGAGGTAGGAAAACCCAAATTTCCTCTCTGTGCCCTTCACCTCACCCATGTGGTTTCAGCAGAATGCTCGACACATCTCTGGTGGAGCATCTTCCCTCAACACAAGGCAGCCCTGGGGAAGAGCTGCTTAAGTCAAACCTCACATGACTCAGGATGGGCAATGCTGGGTCTGGGGAGGGTTTAAATGCCACAACCAAAACTGCAGCCACCCACGGAGGAAACAGCTCTTCCCCATCAGCTCTGCCCTGGCTGTCTGTGAGCCAAGTGCTTCTCAAGCACAGGATGAATCCAGGAGAGCTACTGGTGGCTTCTCCTTTCTATGGATTTGCCCACTCACTTTTTCAACTCAAACCATAATGAAGAGGTGATGAAGCCCTGATGAAGAGATTCCCAACCCAATTACAGGCTGAGTTAGTCGATACTGAGTTTGGTTAGTAAAAGAAACCACCTTCTAGTTTCCTCTTACGCTCCCAAACCCATTACACTGCAAAAACAGAGGCCCCAGGAGATGTGGCCACCACAGCAGGGAAACCTCAATATCACTGCATATATAACGTTTATATTTTTGTGTTCATGCTGTTTCTCTTTGCATTACTTTATGAATTATTACATTTTGTTTATTGCACATTCTCCAGCACAGTTCAAACCCAACCTCAGTTTGCTGAAAACCAAGTCATGGCTTAGAGCAAACCTGGAGCGATGCCTGCTCCAGCAAAACCCAGCCAGCCCTACGCCTTCCCTCAGGGCTCTGACCACTTCACCTTACAGCTTTGTGCCTCAAATAAAACCTGATGCAAGTCCAGAAGGTAATTTTGTTCTTTTCCTGGCTGCCTGGGCACTTCCCAGCCCTCATACCACAGGCCCCTCTGGCTGGGAAATGTATCCAAACAGCTTTACCTTCACTCCACTGCTGGCACGTGAGTGCAGCACAAACTTAATTCCTCATTACTGGGCCCTGCTCAGTCCTGCATGGCCAGAAGAGGAAGTGAAGGGGATGGGTGGGAGCTGACAGGGGCCGAGTTTGAGGAACACAGCTCCAGGCTCTTGACTTCCCCCCTCAGGGTTTTGATCTGTGAAAGGGCAAGAACCCGAGCTCCAGGGTACTGCCACAGCCACGAGCCTGGACACGAGGTTGCTTTCACATCCTCTTCTCCTCTGAAATACCCCAAAACCCCACAACTTAACCTTGCACCAGCCCCGGCCTTGACACATCTGCTGACTCATGGGACTATTTGCAGCATGAAATTAGCCACAAAACTAAACTTTGCTGGGCTTGGGGCTGTAGCCTTCCCCTCTCCACCTCCAACATCTCCCGTATTCATGGTGTGGGTTTGTTTTCCAGCTTTGCTGAGGCTGTGCTGCTGAACGCCCTGAGTGAGGGAGGCTGTTTGCTTCCCCTCCATCCAGCCCCTGAGATATTTCAGCCGAGGCCAGCAGAGCCATAAATAAAATGATAAGAGCTTAAAGCATTGCTCACATCAGGACACCCAGGGAAGCCAATACAGCCTGGCTGTGCCAGCTCCACCCCAGGACAGCCCAGGTGAGCACAGAGTCCCTTGATAGCTGCAAAATGCTGTTATGCACCACAATAAAAAAATCTCATTACCCAGTGGATACTGGTAAAAATCAGTTTTTCTGATTTTAGCCCCAAAAATGGAGAACTGCAGTTTGCTGGGATGGCATGGAGAAACCCCTCCCTTCTTCCCTTGCCCTTTTCCCCTATTTTTGTTGTCAGCACCACTAATTTGGGATGTGCCTGTGCTTGCTAAGCAGTGCCCAGGCCCGCCACTGTCTGGCAAACGTGCCTGCGGGGGGACAGATTTTGCAAACCTTGAGTCCAATAAACGTTCGTGGCCAGGGCCAGGCTTTAACAGGAGCCCTGTGAGTTAAATGCACCCCTAAAATCCTTCCCACAGCTTCTGCACTCGCTGTATTTTCTGGCTCAGCTGCAAAAAACCTCGAGCAAAATGATTCAGAAGGCTAATCTCGGCTTAACCTAAATTCATCCAGCGCCATGCAAAACCAGCATAATCCCCCACAGCTAAAAATGCAGGCAAGTCTGCAGCGGAGCTGTTCCTCACCTGAAGGAAAATGTTCCTGCTCCATGCTGTAACACTCCAGAGACTCCCATTAATTCCCCTATTCCTATCAGGGGTTGTAAATATTTGGATTTCAGAGCACAAAAGGCTGCCGAGGGAACAGGGTGCTACAGGAGAGAGCAGCTTTGCCTCTATAGGTTTTTAAGCTAAAGGCAGACACCAGATAAATGACTTTAGAGAAGGATGCAATAGTGGATGGGATGAAATGCATTTAGGGTACTGTTTGCCATCTGAGGACTACAGTGTTCAATAACAATTTTTATCCATGACTTGGGGGTGTCAGTGCTCTCTTAGGACACAGGGATCATACAGAGAGATGGGAAAACTCCGTTTTGCACCCAGGGATGCTGGGCAGAGCCAAAGACATCCCAGACAGCACAGCCATCCATGCATCCATCCCTTCTGGGCTCATGTAGGACACATCAGCATGTGTTGGAGACTTGCTGCTGCCTCAGGTCACCCTAAGGGCATCATGCTGTTACTTGGACTCACAAAATGGTTTGGGTTGGAAGGGTTCTTAAAGCTCATTTTGTTCCAACACCCTGCCAGGGGCAGGGACACCTTCCTCTAGACCAGGTTGCTCCAAGCCCTGTCCAACCCAGCCTTGAACACTTACAGGATGGGACATCTACAACCTCTCTGGGCAACTTAGCCACAGGGAGGATGCATGCATTTGCATTGCCTATGAGAGTCCTCACTCCCCCTACAGCACCAAAAACTCGTTTTATTCTTTTTTGCTGTTTTGGTTTGGTTTTTTTTTGCAGGACTCCTTCTGCAGGGCTGGTTAGCACAGGATCCACCTTGTCACCAATAGGGTGACACACTCCTCTGAATCAAATCACTTTGGTGCAGAGAAAAACTGCCCCGATTTATCTGTGTTTGGATAGACAAATCACCCAGAGTCAAACCTCAGTTAGCTCTCATTAAAGGCTTTCCAACCAGCAGATTAAAAAAAAGCCCCAAAGATCAACCTCCACGCCTGCTCCTGGCACCAAGCTCTTGGCTTCCTGGGCTGCTGTGATGATGATGAGCAACCAGCACAATTCTCCAGGGATTTGGTCTCCCATGCACAAACTCGTTCCCACATTCCCTGCAGGGCCATTGTATCACCACCCACGTTGACAGCCCAGGAGCCAGCTCAGGGAGAGGAGGCAGACAGGTTCCAGCAGGTAGCACCTCAAAGAAACACAATGTGCTGCCGTGCTGGATCTCTACCCTGGGGTGCTGCCAGGCTGTGACATCCCACACACAGCTCCAGGATCTCCAGGGCAGGGCAGTGGCCAGCTCCTAAAGTTAATTATGAGGGATGCTCATCTGAAGAAGCCCAATCAGATGAACAGGGAAAGAGAATGCGACAGCTTGGGTGAATTTGTTAAAAACAACTCCTTTGTTGAAATATGCCAAATTTCTCATGTGGACTTGAGCCACCTGCTCAAAAGATCAACAACCCAATTTTACTCATTTCTAGAAAAACAAGTGAAACTGATGGGGAACCACCCCAGGGTCCAGGTGTGCTGGACACTGGAAAAGACAGCACGCTGTTTTAAAAAACAAAGAGACAGAGAAGAGCTGTTTGGGAAGTCCAGGAGACTTTCATCCAGTTATTCTTGAGATTTGGGTTTGCTCATTCTCTGGAACATCTGCTTGCTATATTTTCAGAGTTATGGGCACAGCTTGTGGTTACTCCATCACTGGGAGTGCTCCACCCATAAACCCTGCTCCCAGAGCCACCACCTGCATTCTGTAACTGTTTGATAAGCACAGCCTGATGGTCTTGGCCAAAAGAGCCAGGGGCATCAGCACGGCATAGCCCCAGTCTGTTAATTATGTGTCGTGCTGAGGAACAAGCCCCGGGTTTTATCCAACGTCCTTGCCCAGAGCTTTGTCACAGTATTCAAAGTCAAAGCAGTAACTACAAGGACACACATTATTACCTGCTCCAGGAGAGCAAGAGGACAACATGTCCTTCTGGGACACTGCACATGCTGGAAACTTTAATTCATATGTGCAAAATGGCAATTTTCTCTGCCTCTCTTCTCTTCCTAAACATAGCTTTGTCTTGGGTTTTTAAATTTTATTTTTTTCCACCAATGAGAAGGCCACATGCTACTTAGTTACCAGGAGCTGAAAGGAAAAAAACAGCAACTGAGCAGGAGATCAGGCAGCTGGCAAAGCCAACCTATCCAAGATCTGGGCAGGATGTTCAACACACACCTGACTTGGTCTCTCCAAAACACAAGCCCAGGGCTCCTGCCAACACATCCCAACTTCTGATTTCATACAGTGGGAACAAGGTGTTTCATACAATAAACAAAATAATTTATGTGACACAGTGAAGGGATTGAATGAAATAATTTAAGATATGCAACACAGTGAAGGGATCACAATCCCTCAGATAAGGGGAAGTTTGTGATAATCAAAGCAGAATTTGGGAATCCCCTGCCCTGACAAACGCTCTGCTTCAGAAGCTCTATTGAGAGTGAAGGTCCACCTTGTCAAGTGCCCACCAAGAGCCCAGAGTGGTCTGCAAGCACTCACCTGCTCCCCTTTGGGTCTGGGTCACTGCTAAAGCAATGGGAAATGTTTCACCAACCAGTTTAGGGGGAAGAGCCATGCCTCAACCACTTCCATTTCATCTACATGTTGTCCCATTGGCTTCCATGTTCAAAAAAAGCCCCACTCATCACCTTTACAAACACTTCTGGCAGACCATCGAGTTATCAGAGCCTAAAAACTGAAACAAGCAAGGCAGCAGTGGCCAAAACAAATCTGCAAAGGCCATTGAAGCACCTCCTGATGACTTACACCCTAGTGCAGGATTTTCTGCAGCAATTCATTTATTCTCCCAAAATATGGGACTGTTTAAGGCCAACACTGCCAAAGAAGAGCAACAACTCTGGAGGATTGCATGCATGGCCTCCCCCATGCCACCAGTCACCATCTTGGAGGAAGCAACACTTAGTGCTCAAAGGTACTTGGCCCTTCTCACAAATCCATGGCATTTGAGAGCAAGTTTGAAGGGGGATGCTTTTTCCTCCATGTCCCTGGCACGAGGGTTCAGCTACCAGATCCTCCTGGTTATCTTCAAAGATACATGCAAAGCACATGGGACTCTAGAACCCACCAAAACTTTGACTGGGATTTGAGCAAACGCTGGCAAAGCCTTACTCAAAAGCACTGCACAGCTAACACAAGCCCCCAAGCAGCTCCAAGAAGAGAGGGAGACACTTGCCCACGAGCTAAGCTGAAGGCCACAGCCGTGTCCCACCCCACCACATCCCACACGGCGCGGCCAGCACCACGGCCCATCCCAGCATTACCGGCGCCGTGTCCTCCATGAGGCCGCGGATCTTCTCCACGACGTCGTTGCGGCGGTGCTGGCGGAGCGCGCTGATGAGCTGGGCCAGGCTGGCCTCGGGCCCGCGGATGGTCCAGTGCTGCAGGGCGGCGTAGGCGCGCTCGTGGTCGGCCGCGTAGCCGTTGGAGAAAGCCGCCACCTCCCGCTCGCTGGCGTTGCACAGAAACTGGTAGATGTCCTTCCACTGGCTCCCCACCTGGGCTGCCACCAGTTTGAGGATGTCAATGCCTGCGGGGCAAAGGAGGCACAGGTGAGGCAGAGGGGTCTGTGGATATCAGGTCTAGAAAAGCTTCTCTCATCCCCAAATGGCCACGCTTTGCTTTTCTTGGGGAGGTCTTTGAGATTTTGTTGTAATTATTATTATTGTTTTAACACCTTCTATGAGTTCAGGCTGCAGAGAAGCAGCACCCATAACATGCTCAACAGCTGCTACACATGTAAAGGGTGGTAGATGCATCAGTTAATCCAACACACTCTAAAATCAATAATTTCACTGTAAAATCTCCTGCACTCCTCAGCACAGAAGACCCTGGGTACTGAGCCACCTGAGCAGGAACAGGGCAGAAGAGCACGTGCTTACCCACGTGTCTGCACTGCAGCCACTGCCTTGAGAGAGAGCTGGATTAAGAGGTGAGTCACCACAGCACCTCTATAAAGATAAGTATTTTCATAACAAGCACATCCAGCAGCTAGGACTGCATTCAGAGCCATTTCCAGTGCAGACAGGTAGGATGACTCAGTCATGGGGTGGGAGATGCTGTGCCAGGTGAACATTGGGTGAATGGAAGATCTGGTGGGAAACCAGAGAGCAAAAAGGCAGAGTTTCCCCCAGAAAAGCACTTGAGACATCCTGGGTCAAGACAGTGAGGGTTTTCTCTGTGTAGGTCAGGGAGCAATGCAAACAGCACACTTATCCTTGAGTCTACTACAGGTCAGGAGTTAAAGATTCAAATAAAGCCATATCTCCTCCAAAATAACTAATTAACCCTGTTTTATCAAGCTGAGCAACACCTTGTTTCAAACAGCAACATGAAGGGTCAGCATCTGTGAGCTGCAAAGAGAAATTCACTTTTTCCAGAGAGATAACCACACCTCAGGTTTCCTCCTGAGCCAGCGTGCCCCCATGGCTCCAGGGACCACTTCTCTTTCCCTCTGCAGGCACAACAGCAAAAATAGCTGCTTATAGAAGAGTATCATAGCTGGGGTTTTTCCAACTGGCCTAAAATTTAACACCTTCTAATGCAGTTTAGATCAAACCTCCCAACGGCACCTTCAGTTCACAACTCTGATATAGCCAAATATATACATACATACAAAAAAAAAAATCTATAGAAATGATACAAATCAATATAGGTATCCCTTTTCATACAGGTGCATGTGTATACATACATGGATATACGGTACATGTTTTTTATCTCTCTATGTATTACATAGATATTTTATAAAGATGTATGTACATGTATGTATATAACCTGGACACCAGGTGCTCACCAAAGCTGTTCTATACTTGCCCCCTCAGCTGGGCAGGGGACAGAAAATATAACAAGATATAAAAAAAGGCTCGTGGGCTGAGATACAGGCAGGGAGAGATCTCTCACCAGGGACTGTCAATGGCAAACCAGATTCAGCTTGGGGAAATTAGTTTGACTTTTTGTTAATCAAAGCAGAACAGGGTAATGGGAAATAAAAACTAAATCACTTCTCACCCACCTCTCCCCTTATCCCAGGTTTAACTTCATTCCTGAATTCTCTTCCTCCTCGCCTCAGCAGTGCAGGGGGACAGAGAATGGGACCTGTGGTCAATCCATCACACGTCGTCTCTGCTGCTCCTGGCTTCTCAGGGGGATGAATCCTCACACTCCTCCCTTGCTCCAGCATGGAGCTTCCAGCAAACCTCCTCCAGCGTGGCCTCCTCTCTCCCCCTCCTTTTTCACTGACCCTGGTGTCTGCAGAGCTGTCTCTCACATGTTCTCACTCCTCTCTCTACTGGCTGAAGTTACCAGCCTTTTTTTTTTGTCCCTCTTTTTAAATCTGTTGTCCCAGAGGCACCTCCACCATCCCTGATTGGCTCAGCCTTGGACAGTGGTGGGTCCATCCTAGAGCTGACTGGCATTGGCTCCTTTGGACACGGGTGAAGCTTTTGGCAGCTTCTCAAAGGACCCAGCCCTGTAGCCCTCTGCTACTAAAACCTGGCCATCCAAACCCAGTACAATATATACACACATCACACACATCTCTAAAGTTTCTATTCAGCCTCATATATTTTATAGGTATTTGTGTATATCTGTGTATATATTATACATACTTCTGTATATCTCTATATATCACATAGGTATTTTACATATATATGTACATATGCTTACATAAAAAGAAGTATATAAAAAACTATAAAGCTTCGTGAAGATATTTTTGACCAAACCTCTTCTCACTTAAGGAAAGCTTATCAAACCTGCTATATATAGACTTCAGTTTTCACTTCCAAACCAGATAACACAGCCATGAGCCCACAGTTCTTGGAGCATCCACAGACAGTGCTAAACCTGCTCTAAATCAGGAACACCAAAGTGCAAACCACATTTGGTACTTCCCTGCCCTCCTCCCACCACAACCACATGTCCCTCTCCAGCTGTTTACAGACACATGCTTGTACTATCTCACATGGAGTTGTCAGAGCTGGGGCTTCTCCTGCCAGAAAAGCTTGGCCCACCCAGCCCAGCATGGGGGATGCAGCCCACCCAAAAAACCCAAGCCAACCACAGGGCTTGGTTCTAACTATGGAGAAAAGGCTGTGAACCTGCTATTGGGATTTATTCTGGGGTTACTGATGTGACTGAACTCATTAGATACTGGTGCACATCACAATAGAGCAGCAGGAATTAAGTCTGGTTTCGTTAATGCTTCCCATTACTCAGATGAAGACCCAGTGGACCCCAGTTCAAGGGACTGAGCTGTGTGCTTCCAGGCAAACCCCAGATTCCTCTCCCTCCATGACTTTGCATCCAGGCTGGCTGTGCAGAAGCACAGGCAGCCCAGACCACACTGGCAGCTAAGCTCTTGTGCCTTCTGATATCACATACTCAGGCTGGTAAGAAGCCCAAAAGACAACTCAGGTTTGGAGTCAGGTCCTTTAAAGCAGCAAACCTAACTGCTTTTTGCATAAAAGCAGCAAAATGCCTGATTTATGCAGTACTGCTTGATTTTATCACTCAATCCAGGGGATAAAAAAAGTAAAAATCTGTGAATACAAGGACAGAAAAAGCTCTCCAAGGCTTGTGCACCAAGGTAATGACAGCAATGCAAAGAGGGATGAGCCTGTGTGGTACTGCCTATTATATATCCATATATAGATATATTTGGATAAGACTGATGCACTGAGACATATATATATAGTATATATTAAGAGACTATTTAAGTCATTATCTCACTATATAAATCTTTCAGAACTTCTTTACTCTCATATTCAGCAATTATTTTTTGCTAGGTTGATATATATATATATAGCTATATACACACAGAGAGAGAAAGAGAGAGATAATGCTGCCCATTTTTTAATGTACACACACACATCAAGTGAGCAGCATCAGGTCTCCCTGCCCGTGCTGCCCTGCAGTGAGACAATGAGTTATGGCTGGGTGGGAGCTTTGCCCACACCCATGCTCATGCACATCAAACACACAGAATCATTAAAACATAATTTGCCAGTTTATGACCCCCCTGTGGCATATCTAGTCAGCCCAGAAAAGGAAAAACCCACATACTACCTGCTCCCATGTACATATTTAATGCTGACAAATCCCAGTGTTTACAATTGCTGTACTGGTGAGAGAAGTTTTCAGCTGCTCCCAACTTGATTTGCACTGGTTTTATGTGGCAGCACGGCATTTATGTCCAAATGTTCTCACTCAGGATTTATGACAATGTGCTCATGCTTCTACTGACATTTTTAAGTTTAGTATATTTAATCTCACCGTTCAATAAATTGGGCCCATAAACATGTTTATATCCCTTGGCAATAACATCCCTGGGCACAAGAACACAACAGGCAGCAGAGGACTTAATGGCGCATAATAATCTTTGGAGAACAAACGTTCCATTAAAAATGAATTTGGAAATGTCTACCTTAATACTGTAAGAACCTTAAACTCATTTTCTTGCAACTATTAAATGAATTTAAGGCCCATATGTTTGCTACATCCACTACAATATTGTGCAAACAAAACCCAGAGGGAAATGAAGGGACGCAGACAAGAGTGCAGATTTGGCTCTAGTCAGTAAGAAAAACATTGCTCCCTCTCTTCTTAAAAAATAAGATTAAAACCATTACATGACAAGCTGCGGCCGCACGCCGCCAAGCATTACTGCTCACACTAAAATAAAATGGTTATGCTTATAACAAGCTTATCATCCTACTACTTCTATATTTCCAGAAGTCCTAACAAGTAATTCTGCAGAGCACTAAGAGTGCTGGAACATCCTGCTGGGACGGGAAGGTGCATACCACGGTGCGTGCAGCAAAAACCCCAGCTCCACCACAGGTCCTGGATCTTCTCCTTCTTCCTGAACCATGTGGACCTTCTCACTCCATGCCTGGAGATGATGCTCAAAGGCCTCCAGACCACAGCAATCCCAAGTAAAATGGCCAAGCTCAGCAGAGATGGTGCTTTAACCCACACATTTCATGCTTCCCCTGTGAGGCTGGTCACAGCCACATTGGTGCTATGCTAAAGCTGCTCCAAGCTTGCCGCAGCCTGAGTCGTCCTCCTTTTTACCAAAGGCCACAGGAACAGCCAGGGAGAGCTGTCACCATCCTGCAGCTAAAGTGGAAGACAGCTCCACCCCTCTCCATCATGATGTCAGGAACCAGCACCACTGATCTCCCAGCTTTGCTCATGCCTCAGACAATGGAATTATAGAGCAACACCCACAGCTGCATCCGGCTGAGTTGCATTTCCCATAGTCAACCCAGAACAGGCAAGGCCAGATCTGAAGGATCCAGGACATCCATGTGTCTCAGCTACCTGAGCAGGTGGGATTTCAATTGCCATTACCTTAAACACTGCAAGTCTCTAAATGCTGTGCTGGGCTAAACCGTGTATCCCCCCTCATATTTTAAGGTGATGATGACCACCTTCAAGCCAGGACAAGGCCAAGATGTTGTGCACAGGACAGTGAGAAGCCCAAGGGAGCATGTATACACATGGGAAGGCAGGCACAACCAGGCACCATCTACAGCCAGGACAAACTGGGACAAATGGAGACAAGTCTGGAAATGGACAAATGCCTCCAGGGTGGCACAAGCAAACACAAATCCTACCTCTCCAGAAAGGTCCTCTCTTCAGCTCATCTACAAACATGCTGAGCTGAAGGGAGGACTGTCCTGGAGAAGCAGGGCCTCCTGCTCTGCTTCTCTATAGCCTTCTGTTAGGTAGTTGTAGAGAGTGATAAGGTCCTCCCTGAGCCTCCTTTTCTCCAGGCTAAACATCCCCATCTCCTTCAGCTGCTCATCCTCAGACTTGTGCTCCAGATCCTTCACATCTGCTCCACTGCCCTTCTCTAGACACTGCTCACCTCTGTCCTATCTTCCCCATAAACATGATTTCAGTTTGTTCAGTGACTTCCACTTGCTTGTTTTGAATCTGGTTCAAGATTTTTCCCGTCCACTTCCTGCTCCTTCAGATGTGAGCCGCCTCACTGCGGTATAGTTTGATGTTGACAGAACCATCAGCCCTTCCACGTCACCAAGGTGGTCACCAAACACGCACTTGGGACTTGGCTAAGCTTTAGTGCCTTGTTCTGGACAAGCCTCACTGGTCTCCCAGGCCGTGCTATTTGCAGGTTGGACACGGACCCAGCTCTTCAGCACCATCTGGCCTCCAGCAGGGCAAGGAGCCAGTGTGGTGTGTGACCAGCAGTGCAGGCACGCTCACCTACAACACCTGCAAGGCACCATTTCTCTTCTCTTCTCTTCTCTGCCATTATTTTTTCACATCTTCAAGCAAGCTTGAGACCAGAGGAAGAGCTGCCCCGCCAAGGTGACACCCCAGCACCCAGCAGCAGATGCAGGGAAGTCAAACCACAACCACAGAGGCTCCTTCCTCTCCCCACCCTCTCAGAATGTCATTGTTTTCATTCTCAAAGCTCAAGTCAAATGATGTTTTTCACAAAAGCGCTCCTGAAAAAAATGCCACCTTTGAGGGGAAACCTCATGCTCAGAGCCCCTCCAAGCCCTGTGTCCTTTCACTCCACTACTAATGAAGGGACACTGTGCATCGAAAAAGATTAACACAACATCAGTTCAAGTTTTATAGGTGCCTTATACAGCTGGGAAGCAAAGTTTAGGAGATCTCCCAGGACCTATGGCATGACACAGTCTCCTGGAGTGAGGAGCTCAGCAGCCCAGGGTTCCAGAGACAGCTTCATGAAAGGCTGGATTTCAGGAAACTCCATGCTCCAGCCCTTCACCACCAGGGACAAGGGCCCACCAGTTCACCCCTGACACTTGGGGGAAGTGACCTCCACCATCCCAGTACCAATCTGAGCTGGAGCACCTGGAGCTTCTACCAACCTACATACAGAGGTATTCTAGAGACAGGCAATATTAATCTGTGCACCACATGCTGTGACAAATCCTGACTGTGACAGGCAGGCTGGATGAAGCACCACAGACAGAGAACACAGCCCAAGGGCACACACAAGTCAGACAGAAAAACCACACTGATGCAGCCCAACCCTCCCCTACACCCAGATAAAAGCTCCAAATCACTGCAAAGCCAGCTCTACTCCTGAGCTCAACCCACCTCCCTCCTCCAAATATCCTCCTGACTCATGTGAAACACAGCCACAGCAGCCTATTTTTATGTCTGAGCACACACTGAGAGCCTGTACAAGAGGACCAGGATGCAGCACATCCACACACCAGCTGACAAGATACCACAGCTCAACCAGACCAGGACCTAGAAATCCCAAGTGTGCAACAAATACCTTCCAAAACGCAAAAACTCCACCAACTGCTGCCAAAAAGGGGAAGTTATTCATTGGAAACTTAATTCCTCTCCCTGCCACTCAAAATATACTTCAGGTCTCAAATGAGGAAGTTTGAAAATGCGCCAGGTCCTCCACCTGGGCCAGGACAATCACCAATATTGGCGCAGGCTGGAGGATGAAGGGGCTGAGAGCAGCTCCGCCAAGGACTTGGAGGTGCTGGTGTGCTGTGTCCAGCCCTGGGGTCCCCAACATAAGAAGGATGTGGACCTGTAAAATCAGGTCCAGCAAAGGCCACAAAAATGGTCAGGGGGCTGAAGCACCTCTCATAAGAAGATAGTTTGTTCAGTCTAGAGAGAAAAAGGCTCCAGGGTGACCTTACTGTGGCCTGCCAATACCTAAAGGGACTACAAAAGATCTGGAGAGGGACCTTGAACATGGGCATGAAGTGACAGGACAAACGGGAAAGAAGGAATGGCCTAAAACTGAAAGACAGCAGGGTTAGATTGGACACAAAGGAGAAATTCTTCCCTGTGAGGGGGGTGAAGCCCTGGAAGAGGCAGCTCAGGGAAGCTGTGGCTGCGCCATCCCTGAAGTCTTCAAGGCCAGGCTGGACAGGGTGTGAGCAATCTGGTCTAGTGGCTGGCATCCCAGCCCACAGTAGGGGGGTAGAAACTAGATGATCTCTAGTTTTTTTGTCAGACAGTTGAAAAGGACACACTCATGAAGATTTGTTAGTAACAGACTAGTTTTCCCAACCGTGGACGACAGTGTTGCTATCAGACCCTCCCAGGACTCAGTGATTCATATCCTTAGCAAGAGCTGTTTGGACAACAAACCACAAAATGATATGTTTGGAGTTTGTTGGGGTTTTTTTTAAAGACAAAACTGATAATCTTGCAAGGCAGAAAGGGACTTCTAACAATCACTTCCCACAAGTTTTCTGGAAAATAACCAAACCAGACAGTGGAGAGAGGTCTGTGATCAGCCACATGCAGTTAGGAACATGTTTCCAACCCAGGAACTTGAGAATCATCATGAGACAAGACCTCTTTTCCCAATACATTATGTGGAAGTCACCTCTGTAACAGCCACTTGGTCCAACCCTCCTGGGACCCATCTAAACTCCTGCCCACCACCACAGGATGCTACACCAGAGAGCCTCAGAGTGGACTTGCTCTTGCTTTTATTTTGCATGAGAATGGCCAGCATAAGTATTTTATGTAATTATTAAATTTTAAACGGCTTTGGCTGAATTAATCTTCATTATAACCCTCTGGGACAGCTGGTAACCCTGAGCACACACACTGCCACAGCCAGAGCCATATAAATATCCAGACATCCACAGATGCCAATCCGAGGATTAAATTCACGTCCTGTATTTTTTTTTTCTCCCAGTCTTGGAGAGCAAGGAAAAGAAAACAACAAAAAACCCAATCTTGTTATTCGAGGAGTGATGTGTGAGAGCCTCACTGATGTGAGAAATCACAGCCCTCCCGGCGCTGAAACTGGTGGTGTGTTTTTGGCAAAAACATCCTGGGCTCAGAGTGGTTTTCTACTAGGACAATCCCCCTCTCCTGCAGAGGTGCCCTGCCTCCCACACTCAGCCCTACACCTTAATGGGCAGGCACAAATCTCAATCCCTCATTAAATTAATACAGGGGCCACCCAGGAATTTTGACCCTGGGATAATTTGGTTGTTTTGTTTTGGTTTTTTTCTGAAGCAGATTTGGAAGCAAATGGTGCAGCTTTCAAGGGGAGCTCCCCACAGCCCTGTATGTAAGCTGCAGATAGATGGCTCATGTAGCAACACACATTAAAAGTGATCATTAGCACCAGTCTTTGGTGCTAATGCAATAAGCTGAGGAACAGGAGATGATAAAACCTGCACGTGATTAGGTTTCTTCCTCTCTAAGCAGAACAGCAGTCTCCCATGTTTGCACTTTCCAAAGCCCCCTTCCATCATGAAGCCCTGGTCAGCTCTTGCACATGCCCTCTGGAAATCACATTGCTTCCCAAAAGGACAAAATGGTTTTTGGGCAAACCTGAGCAATGTTTTATATTGGGTGGTTTGAGGAAGATCGTGTTATGAACTGGTCAGATGCCAGCCCAACACCCCCATGGCAGAGGTTTGTGCTGCAGATGAAGAGTTGCTGCATCCCACCCAAAGCAGAGCAACTGTGCCCATGTCAGAGCAAACACAGCACGAAATGCAGCAGAACAAGCTCCAGTGAGGGAGCATCCATACTCCTTGTGGTGCCTCTTCCAATTTAACCAGCTCCCCTCCTGTCTGGGTCTCACCCTGCGGAGGTGGATAGGCTGTCAGCAGAGGACCAGCAGTTATCTGCACATCATCAAGAAGCAGATGCCAGGGGAGAGACTGTTTCAGAAAACAGAAACAAATACAACACCTTCCGCCTCTCTGTTTTGGCAGGTGGACAGACATCAATCCCTCATCTCATGCTCTGCCTGCCAGAGCTGTATTAGGGTTTGCACACAAGCCCAGGGCTGCTCCTCTCCAGGCACAGCTGCAATTACCAAATTATGTCAGCAGCAATTGGCACACCTGCCCTCCTGGGATGCTCTGGGCATCTCTGCCCCACCTGTGGCCTGGGCACAAAACCTGAGGCACCACAATTTGAGGCTGGTGAAGTTTTAGTGCTTGAAAAGATTGTTTGTTTGCCCAGCTGTTTCCACAGCAGCTCCTGCCTCCCAGAGTGATCCTCTTTGCCACCAGCTAGGACCTGTTCAGGAGCTCATCACAGGGAAAATTATCTCTACCAAACAAAACCACTACACTAAGTGGCTTTCATCTCATGTACTCACACAAGCACTAAGGAGGGGTCCTAAAGTAGCATTCAGCGTCACCCTGTAGACCTGCGAGTGCCAAGCCTGCAGCAGTTTCCTTATCCAGAGTAGCAGTTAAATAGGCCTGAGGAATAACATCCTCAGCTGGACTGCTTCCATGCACTTGCTTCCCTTCATTAGGTGATGGATCGCTGGAAAAGACTGACTTAAAAAGCCCACACATAACCTTAAATGTGCTGTCTCTTGCAAAGAATCATGTAATTTTACTTTGATAAGCATCTTCCAACTAACCATAAATGAGGACCTGATTCCATTTGAGAACCAGCCTGCAACAACCCTGCCTTCCCCACACCCCCACTGGTTGTAGTCATGTGGGAACCCTTTGGAGCTGCAGCATCAGGCTCTCCAAGGTATAAGATGTGGTCCCCCTTCAACACCCTCAGTGACTTCCTTGGGAGCAGACCAAGCTCAAGCCTAGCCCTGGTCCCTCAGCAACCAGCAAGGCAAGGACTACTCCCTACACATCACCAACCAAGAAGATCCTGGCCCCCAATGTGCTGACAACTGATCAACCAAGACCCCCAAATCCCAACACTCCCCATCTCTCCAGCATCACATCTCAACTCCCCACTTTGATTTTGAGCCATTTTAGGCACATGCTCTTCTACATGCAGTCAAAGCCTCAGCTCCACCCCAGCTGCAAACAGCTTTTGCAGAACAGTTAATTTCTCTGATTATTTAACCAGAGGCTTCCTGGCTTTGCTCTCACCACCCACTGCAATAATGTGCAATTACAAGACTTGAAGAAAAATAAAAGGGAAGTGGGATCTCATGCCAGGCCAGTGCTGCCAAGGTCTGTTCTTCAGTTTTTCAACTCCAAAAAACAATCACCAAACTCTTTTCTTGCCTCCTGGCATATCATTTCAGACAGCTGCTTCTACACACAGGTTTTACCCTAACATTTTGCAGGCTTTGTCTTTCATCCTCTGCTACTAAATGGATGAAAACCAAAGGCAACAGTATCAGCAATTTCTGCAAAAAGAATTCAAGCCCATCTTCATGTTTGGCAAATGGCATGTTTGGCATGATGGGAAAACTGTCATTTCCAAGGCATTTGACAGACAAGCTCCAATTCTCAAGTTTTTACTGAAAGGTTTCTGCAAGACCATTTTCTCACCTCTGGAAACGTCTGAAGAAAGGAAATGGTTATTTACTAAAATAAAGGCATGAGCCCAGTGTTTAGGCTGTTCTTGATCTTCTAAAAGAAAGAAGTCATACAAGGTTAAACCACAGAGCCCTATCAGCCCTGTGCCCACGTCACTCAGGAACCACGTGGATAATTTCTCAGGAAAACTTTGACAAACTGTCAACTGCTGGATTCCTATCTGCAAGGCTGCGGAGTAAGAGCCAGCTGAGGCAGCAATAGGTCCAGCTTCCCCAACCACAGCTACACTGTTCTACCTTCTCAGTCTCCCTCTGGACAGCCCCTGTTGTGAGGATGGACACGAGGACAGATGCGGAGGTAGGCTGGCTGCTAACTCAGGCCATTAATCATTGCAAGCTCTTCCCAGACCTCTGAACCATTTAATCCATTTGCTGCCTTGGCTGGAACATATCCATACTGAGGACACGGGTCTAGTTCTAACACCAGCCTCCCAAGCTACTTCTATTTTTATGTTTGGGCGGTTATTTAAGGCATGTATTATGACCAGAGAGAGGATAGGGCACAGATGACAGCTCATGGGAAGATGAGGACAAGTGAACCTTCTCCTGACAACAACTGCTGATCAGGATCACACACCTATCTCAATTATTTAAACAATTCAGGAATTCAGTCCCTTTAGGAACTGGGTAAGAGTTTGAGCCCCTGTTTCCACCCTAAACCCCTCCTCTTTTGGTAAGGAGCCCAAGCACACTGCCATGTCTTTGCTCTAGCACCGAGCAGTGCTGGTGCCATCCTGACTACACTTCACCCAGCACCCACGGCCTTGGAGAAGTCAAGAATAAAATTCCCCAAACAGGCAAAGCCTTGGATGCCCACCTGGTGCCATAGGAGGCCCAGGGGACTGCCAGTGTGAGGGCAGGAGCCCAAGGACATCTCCTCTGAGGAGACTCCAATGCCTACGTCAGACCTGGACTTTCCTTTCAAAGGTTAAAGCTGTTTACTGAAAGGATTAGGAGGGAGGAGACGGTAAACTAGGAACAAATGGGGGCAGACTGTTTGCAAGGGCTACATAAACAGGCAATAAACACACCCCAGCCCCTGGCTGGGGAGCCAGCCAACCTCTGGATGGAGGTCATATAGATGTGGATGCACAAGCAGGGGCTTCACCCCGAGCCACAAATATAGTTTACACTCTGATTGACTGATTGCTCTCTACATCCCTTGTGCAACCACAAACCAGGCTGGCACCTGAACCTGGGGAGCAGCTGTGGTCCTCACATCTCAGGAGGCTTTGCTCTGGTTGCCTACCATGGAGGGATCCACACAGCAGTGCAGGAGGGGAAAGATTTCCCCTCTGCAACACTCTGAAGTTTGTTCACTCACCCCTGTCTGAAATGCTGCTTCAGGATGAAGCATGATTTGGGAACAAACACTGCTCGAGCAGCAGAAAGCTAAGCAATGACGCAGCAGCTCTGCAGAACATCTCAGCTGTACAGCCAGTTATTAAATAAAAGGTCAATTCCTTTATGGCACTACACCTCTCCTTTCAAGTAAACAGTCCTAAGAGCCAGACATTTCAACAGGAAAGGCAGAGAGGGATTTATGCGCCACCGCAGAGGAGAATAATTTCCATATCTGACACGACAGAGAAGCACCACCAAGTAAGAGCTAATGAGCAAGGCCCTTCCAGCTAATGCAACACGATTTGGTCTGCACTAAAAGCAAGACAAAGCATTAATTGGTTTGTGCCCATTTGCCTGCCTTGATTGCACAAAGTTCATCTGAGGACATTCGGTGGCAGGATGAAGTCACAAAGCCACTCATGCCAAGCAAGAACAAGCATGACTGTTGCAGGAATGACTGGGAGTAACAGAGCCATTCACCTCCAGACTGGAGAGATTCAATCACACCAAGCTGCTTTATCACCTAAGCGTGGTTTTGCAGTTACATCCAGCTTATTTCCCAAGACAAAGGGAAAACTCAGCAAGGATCTTGTGAAATTTATGCAGCTGTTAGTTTGACAGAGACAGCTGGAATAATTCACCCTGGGAAGCACAGGATGACCCGTGAGTGATGCGTCCCCAAAAGGATGACAAGATCTGGGAGGAGAGGTTTTATCTAAATGGGTTAAAACAGGTCATTGCTCTCCACATGAACCTTCTCTTACCTGCATGGTTTCTTTAACCTGAATCATGATTAGTGACCCAACACACAGCAGTGCCCACAAAGGGAGCTCCAAGGTGGCTTCCAGAAGGATCAGCTGCAGCACGGGCACTTCAGCATGGTCTGGAACACCAGGATAGACTCCAGAGCTGCACCCACTCAAAGCAGCATGGTCTGGTCCCTGCACCTGAGCACTCCCTGTCCAGTACAAGCTGCCCTACTCAGAGGTGCTTCAAGAAACAGGAAACATCAGAAATTCAGCCAACTGGTAATTAAGGTCTCGGGGAAAAGGGTTACTGCAAGTAAGCAACAACCATTCGTTTTTGACCTATGAATCATGGCCATGTATGAAACCCATGTATTCCTGGTAGTGCCCACAAACAAGGATGTCTAATAAAGTTCTGCAACTCCACTATGGATCACTCATAACAGCCTCATGGACCATGCTTTGGGTGCCACAGATTTTAGGGACAATGGAGTGCAAGGGTTATGGGAAAAAGTTATCAAAACCAGAAAAAGTTTAAGAAACTGCAACCCACAAACAGAAAAAAGTTAAAAGGAAACTGATAGGCAACACAAACACAAGAGAAGGCAGAAAACCAATCCCAACAAGATCTTACTGGTTGTATAAATGAATAAATGAAGGCAAACAAAGTGCAGGCCTATTAATCAGCAGGAAGGTGAAAAGAGTCCACAACAGAAGACGCCCTATTCAAAGCCTTCTTTGCTTTGTACTTGAGCACTCAAGGATGACTTTCATCAAGGACTGATCTCTCTTAAACCTTCCAATCTTTGTTCAACCCATTCTTTGTTTGCTGCCCCCCCTCCTTGTTAAGTGTGCTTTTCTAAAGGTTAACTGTGAACGGATGTTTAAGGTTGAGCAACGTCAACCCAAAGTAAGTAAGGACTTGTCAGTCTGCACAGGATAAGGGAAGGTCAGAATTGCCACGGGAGCTTTGCAGATGAAGGACTGTGCATCCCCCTACGGAGATCATGGCTGCTTGGTACTCACAGTCATGCCACCACTGGTTTATCACTGATTTTCACAAATTTCAACCTGAAGATCACAACACGTCATCTTTAAAGTCTCATCAGAAAGCTGACAGCAAATCATCCACTAAATGAACAGAAAACACTACCAAAAAGAGAGTCCAGGCAGACCTGCTGATGCTCGTGGAGCTGTACACATCCACGACTCAGCCTTTAAGGATAACCTTTCTGGCTCCACTGTGGGCAAAGGGCTTGGGACACAAGCCAGCACTTGGGATTTAGGGCTAAGAACTGAAATTGAGGCAGTGCCAAGAGGTGGGGGGTGACTCAGCCTTTCAGAAACAGATGGGGATGAGGGGATAAAGGACGACACGAAAGACAACGAGATCCATGCCGGAGGCACTGAGAAAATAAGGACCATGTGAAACAGAAGAAAAGCGGGAAGGGAAGGAAACACGAGGGAAAACAAGGTGCCTTCATCCAAAATCTTATACCAATGGAAGAAGGGTAGAAGTTGGAGAAGCTGAGTGAGAAGAAGAGAAGCTGGAGCGAGCAAGTGACACTCCCCCCATTAACCCTTCTTTCAGGAGCAGGGACACACCATGGAAACTGGGAGGAGGAGAAGCCAAGGATGAAGAACATCTGAGGAACCATGATGGGCTTTGTTCTCACTACAAAACCCACCAAATGAGGAAAGCCATAGGTCACTGACTGTGGGGGTGGCCCCTCCACAGCCCTGGGTTGGAGTGGGGAGGACACCACACGGTCCCTACTGCTCACCATGCCCATTGCAGTAATAGATCCACTTCTCCCTGTTCTGCGTGGGGGTGGTGGACTTTTTCATGATAGCTTTTTCCACAATGGCACTGGGATCTTGCCGGGGTCCCTTCTTCAGAGTCCTTGAGCTCTTTCGGACGCTGCAGACCACAATCACCACCAGGACCAGCAGCAGGAACAGGACGATCATCCACGGCAAGTGCTCGTTGATGTCGAAGTGCTGGTGGACGTTCTGCGAGCCTCGCCGCGGGGGCCTGTAGGGGCCGCTGGGCTTCTCGCCCCCCATCATCTCCAGGGACGGCTGCTTCTCCAGAGCTTGGCTGCTCTGCTTGTGCCGGTAGCTCTGGGCCTGGCTGGTGGTGCCCGAGCCCACCAGGGTCCCGCCGACGCCGCCCGTCTCGTTGGCCGAGGTGTCGTTGTAGAACCGTGCCCGCTCCGCCATGCTGCCGGAGGCGTGTGGCACTGGAGAGGGGACAAAATCGGGAACTGAAGAGTTCAGACCTGCGGGAGAAGAGGAGAGTTGAGTGTCACGGCCCCGGAGATGCGATATGGCATCACATCACGGGCTAAGACCTGCCTGAGCATTGGCTTGGCCAGCAGACAGAAACCCAACGCCAGGCAGCAAGAAAGAGTAGAGGTGAAGTTGAGGTTTGCCTCTGGGAACAGATGGGTACGGTTACAGAGGGAGCTTCAAGGTAAAACTGACCCTTGCTGGTTAAGGCTAGAGGCAGCTTATTACAAAAAATGAGTTACTAAAGGCATGTTGTCAGTCTGTTTGTCCCACATTCAGCATTTCTCAGAAAACTAACAACTTTGAGTTGGTTTTTCTTTTTAGGTTTATGAACATTAATTTTAAGTCATTTGTGGAATTTCCTATCTGGACTAAAATACAAAAATACATGACAATTTGTAGGCTTAGTGTCTCTCCACTGGGCTTGCTAAGGAAGCAAAATCTGTTTTTTATCAGCCCTGCAAGCAGCTGCAGTTGAATCAACTACAAAATAGGTCTCTGAAGCAACCAAACTTCCCCCTAAAGGGCTACCTTCCATCTTTATTGAGTCTCCTTATCAACCAACAGCTCTCAGGTCCCAGCCAAATGCGAAATGTGAGCCAAAGTCTGGCAAGAAGAGGAAAAAGGGCTGCTGTGGCAAAAGCTACAGATTATTTTGGGAAGTCATCTTTTGCAGATTGTGTCTCACAATCTGCAAGATGGGACAGAGAGTGGGTGTATTCATCTGTACCTGTTTTTTTACCCCAGCTTGCTTACCCAAAACACCCTAATCAGGACACTGAAACAGGGAAAATGCTTCAACTTTTACGTAATTGTCTACAGTTGATTTCAAAGTTCAGGAAACACCCTCCTGTACACTCCCAATGATACATCAACGTCAGGACAGGCTTTGAGACCTAACAAAGGTGAAGCACTGGAAGCCTACCACTGTCAACACTTCCCTGCTATTATATTTACTAACTCAGCTGTTGAGGTCATCAAAAGTTGCATTTTTTAATTAAAATGCCTCATCTGAGACACTGTAGGGAAGGTGCTTTCCAGGGAGTGCAGAATACCACCTTAAGTGGAGTCCTATAGCACCCCTGAAACCAGCCACAGCTAAAACATCACCATAAAGGCTGTGAGGATGAGCCACTTCCAATTAAGCTAGAGAAAGAGAAATTCCACATAGCAATCTTAAGAGATTTTAGGAAAAAAAAAGTTGCAGGACAGCCCAGGCTCCTGCAGGGCTGTTCCAACAATGGTTCCCATTCAACCAATACTGTGACACAGTACAGAGTGAAATGCAGCAAGGAAAGCACAGGCACAAAAGCAGTGAATCCATCAGAGGAGGAATCTCCCTGCTGCAGAGAGACTGCAGGGGTTTTCCCGCTACATCCCAACCCAAGGATGGTTCATGACGACTGCAAAAAGACTTGTGCCACCACATCACAGAGACACGAAAAGAGACTGGGGAAAGTCATGTCCTTTCAGCCCAAGCACCAGGACAGCCAGAAGTCCGATCAAAACTGCAGTCTCAGTGAAAATGTTATTACATGTGGTTTAATACAAGTGAGGGCAACCCATGAAGCAGAAGCACCACCCAGGCTCTAGATCAGGTCGTTTCCTAACAGCCTAACACCAACTGTGACCAAGGCAGGAAGACAGTCCCTCAGTCAAAACCACACCTGTGTTTCAGGGGTGGGCATTACCTTTGGGAAGATCAGTGGTTGGTGGAACCTCATAGGGCTGCTCACTCACTTCGGTGCTCGATGAAATCAAAGCTGTGTTTGGAAGGGACGCCGGAGAACCACAGACGTTGTCACTCTCCTTCGTCCCTGGCTTGATGACCACCATGTTTTTCCCAAAGCAGTCAGTGTAGGGTTTGCACTTCATCACACTAGAAGGCACATCAGAAAAGGTACCACGAGGGCACGGCTTGCACCTGACGTCTTCGGTCTCGGTTCCTTTCTTGCGGACGCCCCAGCCGACCGGGCACACCGTGTAAGGGACGCAGGTATCGTTTGTCTGAAACGTACCAGACAGGCAAGTGCACTCACGGTCAGTCAAGGCAGTACAATGAGTTTTCTCAATCATTGGCAGTTCACAGGGTTTCCTACAAAGGTGGCACCGCTCTATGCCGTTCTCATGCTTGGTAAAGGTCCCGTCTGGGCAAGGGCTGCACTCTCTTAAGGTACTCTTTGTACAGTGCTTAGACACGTAGGTTCCTGCAGGACATTTGTCACAGGTCAGCTCTTCGTTGGTGGCACGGTCGAGGTGGCGGTACTTGCCAGGGGAGAGGCTGATGGCATTCTGCTCAGAGGTCAGCTTCGACTGACCATCAGCGGTGCCAAGGAGCATGAGCAGCTGGAAAACAAACAGGAGGTATTAGCCAACAACAGCGTGCAAATGGAGCCCTCTCTGTCAGCGACCCCCTGTAGGATCACAAGGGATGTCCCGGAGCTGTGGGACCATGGACAAGTTACTATGCCCACGGGAGGGACCTCAGTGAGGTCGGAGTGGAATGGAACCGGTGCAGGTGGCAGCATGCTCTCCAGACACATCCCCAGCTACGATTATAATTGCTTAAATTTGACACCACACTTCTCGGTGAAACTAAGCATCATTTACACTGCAACCCTGCCAGGGTGGTAAATACTGCTAATTGTGTTTCAGCAGTACCTGCTACCTGGCCACCCCAGGAGAATTCAGACCAGCTTTGCATTTCAAGGCTGAAAGGCTCCAGGCACGAGGCAAGCACTCACTGACAAGACAAAAAACACATGCAGATGGCAGCTCTGACCTGTAAAACTTTCCTTCTCTATTTGTTAATCCGCACTTGTTCAAATAGTTACCTTTCTGAGTAACACAAACCAGGATGAAATCCAGGCTAGCAGCTGTTTCTGGGCTATTTCTCAGCTCCTCTGCCTTTCCACAATTTTTTTAATGACCCGGTGCAAGCATTGGGTTTGGCAAGACTGCAAGGGATGTTCTGCTCTGAGCCTCCAACCACATCTGAACACACTCTAAACCAGCTGCATTAGCAACAGGAGAAAAAACCTGGTGCTATTTTTACACTCTTCAAGGAACTCTGCTGTAACTCAGCTCCTCATTGCATCAGACACAGGTAAAAGGACACTAGTTTTTAGACACTGAAATGGAAACAACTGGGTTCTGCTATAAATCCGTCTATCTCTACTGACTTCTAATCCCAAAGCTTTATTCTCTTAATTCCTTTGCAATGATGCTTCTCCATTCCCAAGAGAAGCTCTATCTACCAAGAAGTATTTCTGCTTCCTTCAGAAGACCTCTGGTCCATGGATTTAATGTCAGTTACGGAAGCAGTGATAAGTCACCAAGAACAAAAGGGATATCAAAAGAAAGGTGGATACAACCTCACACAGCATGCAAAGCAATAGGAAACACATTTCCAAACAGCCACAGGCTAAGTTCGGAGGGAGAGAGGGAACAAGTCAGTGTTACCTTGAATTTTCAAACATTTTCCACACTGAAGGTAAAAAGACCAGAGACTCTAACGCTGCTCAGCTGCAGAGCCAAGCACATAAATCACTTGGCTGTGTTATACAATCCCTCGCCTCTTGCTCTGCTACCTATTCTGGGCTATCAGCCAACAAGAATATATTCAGAAGGAAAAAAAAAAAAGAAAAAAAAAAAAAAGGGCTCCCAACAACATGACTCTGCAGAAGGCACATCACGGCAGAGCCGCAAGCTGCGCCGCATCGTTTTTGGTGCAGTCTCTCGCTTCTTGGAAACACACAGCACATTTCTGTTTCACCTGCTAAATAATTTACTGCTTGGGATTTGTACAAAACACTTCACATTTTTATTTATTTTTTTTATTTAGTTAGTTTTCTCCCCCTGAAGCAGCAATTACAGAGCAGGCAGAAGCAGGCAAGCCCGCAGGAGCCAACGAGGATCCTGCAGCGGCTAGACTAATTACGGCACGTCAAATTAAAAAGCGGGGCTGCCCTGGCAGGCAGCAAAGGCTTACAGGATGCATTTTACTTTTTCCCTCCCCTAGGACATGATTTAACAAAGAGCTTAGCTGGCTCTAAGGAAACCTGCCACCCTCCCCTGTAATCTCCATGACGCATCCCTGAATTAGCAAACTGGCCTCTTAAGGTGGCAGGAGGGGTCACCTGTGTTACTCACCCTGCTCCCGTGCCAGCGCTGAGCAGGACAGGGTGATGGGAGACGCAGGACAGGCAGTGGCTCTCCTGCCTCACCAGGAGTGAGCTGTGTGCTGCTGTCTCAGATGCTGATTTCTCGCTCTGCATCAAGCCAGACCTTGGGAAACCCATGGACAGGCCCGCTACAAGCATGTGCCATGGGTTCCCTCCTGCTCTCCCTGTTCCTCCCATTCCAGCATCTTCCCATCCCTCACCCGGGTAACCAAAGCCTGTAATAGCAGTAGGTTTGAGTTGGCTTTTCTGAGGGTTTTTTTTTAAACCCTATCTCAAGAAAAGCAGTGCTGGTATTTTTGAACATCTCAAGATCTTCAGCTGCACATGCACTTCCAAGGGAGAACAGCAAGTTCCAGTGGGGGATGGCTAAGCAGCACTGAGCATCTGCTATTTATTCAGATTGGCATTTCTGCTCCCTAAAATAATCCAACTGCTCAGGTTTTGCAGCATTTAGATCTCTGAAAGGGAAGGCCAGGAGCAGGAGGACATCTTCAGCAAAAAGGAGTGTCTGCTGGTTTGGTCTCTCAGCCCTCTCTTCAGGGCTGCCAAGCAGCACACAGACCTGGACCTTTCTGGCTGACACTCCCAGTTCCAGTGGAAAAAGCAACCAAGTAATGAAGTGAGCTCTGCTGGGCCACTGCATTTCATTACTCTGGTACCAAACAAAGTGTACAGAGTAACAAACAAACACAGAAGAAAACAGAACGGGTGCAAGACAACACTAAAGAGCAAACTTCATTTCAGCAGTTTCAGTGATGCTCTCCATGCTCAATGCAGGAACAAAGAGGGGTTTTTAATGGGATGGATCCTTTCCCAAAAGGGTCAAGCAGGACACGGTGGCCACAAGCCCAAAGAGCAACCTTAACTCAGCACCAACACCCAGCACCACACGGGCAAAGGCACCTCCCAGCCACCTTCACCTATTTCAGCACACGAAGGCTTCATGGCGGGAGGAAATCAGATCAGTCTGGGGGACACCATCATTCTGATCTCCCCACACCAGGAAACACTCAGACAAGGGGACCTTTACATTCAGCCGCAAACAAACCCTCAAGGCAGCAGCACCCCCCAGCTGGTGTGGGCACGACCCACCTCAGCACCACCCAGCCCGATGACTCCATCTCAGAGTGCTTCTGTGCTGGGCTCTCATCACCCTTTTTCAGTAACTGTGCTGCAGGGACACCCGACGGGCAATCTGCACAGGAAACAGCTCTTAAGGGGCCACAAGCTGCCTTGGCATGTGCACAGAGAATACAGCTACAAACACCTGAGAAACCTGGTCCAGTGGCTGGCATGCCTGCCCATGGCAGGGGTGTTGGAACTAGATGATCTTTTAGGTCCCTTCCAACCCAAAGCCATACTATGATACTATGAATACAGAGTCTCATTAAGGGACTCAAACCTGCACAGTGAGTCAAAACACCAGCAAGAAAGTTGGTGAATCAATTTTCTGTCCTGAAATTTGTGTCCTAAAATGGTGCAACACCGAGACTGCCATAATCTCAGGTTGTGTACAGTGCTGCCCCGCTGCCAGACTCGTGGGGACACAGAAATAAACCTAAAACTAAATGTAAAAATTTTTAAAATAAAAAAACCCCAAAACATGAATGGCAGCTAAACACAGGGCACTTGATCTTGATAGAGAGAAGCAGAGACCTGCAAGTGAGCAGGGACCAACAGTGCTATAACTGATACTCCGGAAATGGTTTCCAAGCAAAACCAGCAGAATTTGGTAGAAATGGCAGCTAGCTCTGTGGCAATGCCTTGGCATAGACTGGGGATGAGCTGCACTGCCTGCCGCCCTTCCCAGAGGTCAGCTGCACCCTTCACCAGTACTGGGAAAGTGCTTGCAACATTAAAGTAAAAGAAATAAACACATAAAAACACCAGGAAGACAAATAAACTGGTCTGGAAGTTTTACGGTAACTTGGCACACAGGAGGAGCAAACGTCCTGCCCCGATCACTGTAAAAAGGATCAAATTACTCAGTCCGAAAAAAGTTGCCTGTGAGGAGAGTACTGAAGAACAAGGCAAGTTTCTGCTTCTTGCAACACGACCAGCTATTTCAGCTGGTTTGGGGTTTGTGAAATGAGAGTCCGGGGCTCACTGCTCAGCAGTTCCTTTACTCCATCTCAAGAGAAAAACACAGTGAGTGGAGAGAGCCAGAACAGCAGCACCACAACATCTGGTCCCCATGAAGGAAAACCCAGCAGCCAACCCTGCAGGCAGCGCGGACCAGAGCTCGGGAGCATCCCCGCCAACCACGGTTTTGCTCCAAAGAGATAAAATCCCCCAGCTTTCCAAAAGCCCAAAGCTAAAGTAAGGTGACGTCGTGCTCGTTCCAGGCAAGGGCAGGGGGGGAGATGGTGGAAACTACCTTGCAGCAGTCAGTGGGGTCCCGAAAAATCCACCAAACAAAAGAAATCACAGCCAACACCAGCCCCATAGAACTCCTGCCAAGCTGCTACCGCTCCAAAACACAGCAGCCAGGCAGATTTGGGTTTGCTGTACTAGGAAAAGACCCACCAGCTATCAATTTGAACATACTCCCCTTGAACATACTTCCTTGGGCTGGAAAGACATGAAGTCCTTGTGTGACCAAAGGGAGATGCCCAAAATGTTAAAGGTATAGGATGAAAACCCAGAGAGGATCCTGCCAGCTCACAAGCAAACGGGAATTTTGCCTTGCTTGCTTGTATGATCACACATAGAGGTGTGAGAACACACATGCACAAGTACCACACGTGTATTTGCTCAAAGTCTTGCTTCATGCCCCAAAACTACTGTTGTATTTCCCCACACCTTCAAATCACTCTTTTTTTCCACTTCTTCCCTCTATACCCACCATTCCCAACTGACCTCCAGGATCCCAGCTGGAGCTGCATATCTCAAACTCCCCATCAGCATCTCATCTTCCAGACATGCAGCAGCACTGGCTTCTCCCGGCTCGCTTCTCCCAGCGGGAATCCAGCACTCGGGAGCGCCCAGCCAGCACGGAGCACGGACCCCGTCTGCTCCGCCACTGCGCCAAGTTCCCCTTCTCCTCCAGAGCAACGAGCTGTTTCCCGGCTAAAGCCCTTCCAGCTTTAGATTATTTGTTGTTTACTCGGATTCCTGTCGAGCCAGCGCCAGCTTGCTCAGATCCACCTTGAGTTCAAGAGCAAGTGCTCTCCTCGGTTACACAACCCAGCCGCAGCAGCTGCGGCGTCTGCCTGACACACTGAATTACTGTCTCTCCCCAAACAGACGGGATGTAGCTCCAAAGCGCTGATTGGGAAGTGCCCTACCTGGGATGGTAAATGGGAAGATAAAGCTGCCGGAAAACATTTCCGCGGTAAGTCCGGGCAGCTTCCTGCCATCGGCATTGGCAGCGGGGAGTTTTACTGCTCGTCCAAAGGGTGGCAAGAAAGGCAGCTGCGGGGGAAATGGATGGATGGATGGATGGATGGATGGATGGATGGATGGATGGATGGATGGATGGATGGGTCCCTGTCCAGTGCCGAGCACCCGGAGAGGCGCAGAGAGCAGAGCAAATATCCGCTGAGCTCTGGCTGTGCGACACAGCCCTGGCTGGGGGATGCCGCCGCGTGCACTAACATAGGGATGGGAAGGATGGATATCGCAGGGAATATCGCACCAGCCGGCGTCCCCTACCGGGACCCGCGGCTGGGGCGGGCAGCATCTCCCGGGGAGGGCGCACCGGAGACCCGCACAGCCCCCGACACGCGGAGCGGGGTCAGCAGGACACCCGAACACCGTCCCCGCCTGCCGAGCCGCCCCAGGCGGGGCAGGAGGCGCGGGCGGGCGCCCCGCACTGCAGCACATCCCCACCCACGCCGCGGACACGCGGATGCCGCGCGGGCGGCGCGGGCACGGACCGACCCCCTCGCTCCGCACACACGCGCGCGCACTCACCGCGAGGATGCCGGCGAACGCGGCGGAGCTCCGGCTCGCCGCGGCGGCCCCCATGGTGGCGGGGCCGGGGCTGCGGGCGAGGCGCTGCCCGTGCGGCCGCGCTGCCTCAGGCGGCGGGGCGCGGGGCCGGCGGCGGCCGGGCGCCCATGGCGGGGGCCGGGCCGGGCCGGGCCGGGCCGGGCCGAGCCGGGGCCGGGGCCGGGCCGGGCGGGGCGGGGGCCCTGCCGCGCTCCCACCTGCCCTGCCCTGCCCCGCTGCGGGGCCGCGCGCGCTCTGCCGCGGGGGCGGAGCGCGCGTGGGGGCGGCGCGCGGGGCCGGGGCGGGGCCCGCCCGTGGCGTCACCCGCCCGCGCGCCAGGGCGCCCCCCCGCGGCGCGGGACCCGCGTGGGGACGCGGCCGGGATATCGCCGGGACGTCGCCGGGATATCGCCGGGACGTCGCCGGGATATCGCCGGGACGTCGCCGGGACGCGTGTCCCCCACCGCCCGCCCCGCCCGTGCGGCAGCGGCGGCTCCGGTTCCCCTCGTGGTTTGGGTTCGGTGCGGCTCAGGCGCCCCGGGGTAGCTCAGGTCCGCGGAGAAATCGCAGCGGGGTGGATGTTCGGCACCGTGAAATCCTCGAGTGGGGAGATTTTTGTTTGTTTCATCTTTCGTCAGACATGTCAGACTTACAGGGAAGAATATTTTCATGAAGTGGTGAGCCGCTGGCACAGGTTATCCAGAGAAGCAGCTCCATTCCTGCCTCATCCCAAGGGCTTTGACAGGTCTCTGAGCAGCCTGGTCTCGTGGATGGCATCCCTGCTGTTGGAACTAGACAGCTTCTAAATGTCCATTCTAACCCGAACCATTCTATGACTCTATGAACACGTAGCACAGTCCCTGCATTGGAAGAACTCATCAGGGAGCAGACACATCCCTCCATGGAGGAGGATTAGCTGGATGCTGAGGGTGGCCACAGCATAGACAGCCCTCACTGCCCTTCTTGCACCATCTGAGCAGGGTGGGCGGAGCAGCGTGATGGTCACAGTGTCCATCAATAGCTGTGGCAAGTGATGGAAACAGGTCCAGGTTTGTCCAGGGAGTCAGGGGAAACAAGAGATGGGGCCAGTCAGGACTGGAAAGCATGCAACATGTGTCCCAGGTCCTTACAGGAAATGGGAACTGAGGTGGGACTTCAGCATTGTTCCAAGTCTGACCAGAAGACCAGGGCATCCCCAGATATGGCTGATCAAGGCCTCCAAGGTTTATGAGTGCAGCAAATCAAGGCTGTTTATGACTCTACATTGCTGGTTGTCTATTGAGAAAAACACTAAAACACCTGATTTCCAGAGCCTGCAGGAATCCTGGTGACCAGCAGTCACCTTCTGGAGATGCCCTGAAGTCAGATGAATCAAGAGAGAGTTTCAGTGCCACACCAAAGGAAACAGCACAGAACTTATAAAATCCCATTTAAAAAAGAGGAGGGGTGGGGGGAAATGTGGTGCTCTTGCTCTAAAGAACTGTGGATTTAATCCAAGCCCTTATGAGGCTCACAAGAAGCTTTATTCTGATTCCAGGGAGTTTTGAGTCCAGCTAGAAGGCTCCTCTCCCAGACAGAGTGGAGTTTTTCTCCCCACACTTTCTCCATCTCTAATGCTGGAAGGGAGCTGGAGAGGAGTAATGACCCTTGGGAGCCTGGGAAGGAGTCTAGAGAGCTTCCCTCCCAGAGCTGGGATGGCAGTGGTAGGACTGCTGTTCCCAGGGGGGAGTAAGGCCGAATGTGTCACATGTGCAGGGAGAATATGTTCCTCCACAGCTGGCTGTGCTCCTGTGCCAGTGCTGCAGAGCCCTGTTTTGGGCTTTGCCATCCCTTGGGACCCCCAAACCCAAGAAAAACGTGCTCTTCCCAGGAGGTCAATGAAGGGGAGCCTCATCCCAAAGAGAGATCAAAATGCAAACCAAGACACTGTAAGGTTGTTTAATAGAAATGGGATGCCTATCACTGCTTTTAATTCAAAATAAATTGGGCAAATAATAGGCAATAACACAACTGGGTTAACACTAGGCTCATGGATGGTGGAGTGAATTTTAAGTTTAAAAATGTGTAGCTCTCTTATGAAATACAGGGCAGATCTTGGTGCAGAACTAAGTGGCCTGGTTGTGTCTGGGCTGGAAGAGGGTTTGAAATGCCCCAACAGCACCAACGCATGCTGGGTACATCAGCACTGTGAAGGGCAGCATTCAGATTGTATTAGGAAAAAGCAGAAAAATAATCATCTGGAGGACGGAGTGACTCAAGGGATTGGCAATAAGATGGATCATGTTACTGCTTTGCAATGGATTTCAATTAGTTACATCCGCTTTTAATTATTATTATTTATACAGAACTTAAGGCAGTCCACAGATTATCCAAAAATGTGCGGGCTGATCTGTAAATCCCCCGTCCCTCCCCTCCTCACAGCCCTTGCAATGACAAACCCCAGTCACACTGCCTGGACTGCTTCATACTGGCTGAGACATAAATTGCTTATTAGTGACCAACTTGCTGCTTCTCCACTTCTGTCACTCTTTGAAAGGAAAATAGGGAATGGGCGACTGAGATCGGAGTTTCGTGTTAAGTGGTTTTGTTGGAAGCAGCAGCAGCCCAAGAAGTTCCTCTTCGCCTCCCTGCATTCGGTTCCTTTTTCCCCCCTGTGCCACCCCATGAGTCATGCAAATACACCCAGGTCAGTGAACTGGTAACTTTGAAAAACAAGGAGGGTGGTTTTTTTTTTAATCAGGGTAGGTGAAAACTCACTGCTCATGTTGACCAAAGACTGCTGGGTATTTGCTAAGCTGGTGGTAGGAGTCTGAGTAGGCATCCACTGACCTCATTTGCCACCAGAAATTATCATCTCTCCATTGTCTTGTGAGGAAAGCCAGTGCTCCTGCTTACTCACCTGAGGCCTATTCGAGCCTATTCATGAAACTGGAGGAATTGTTTCACCACAAGAAGCTATTTGGGAAAATTTGAAGAATACGCTACAGAACCATGGAATCACAGAATGGTTTGTGTTGGAAAGGACCTTAAAAATCATCTTGTTTCAACCCCCTGCCATGGGCAGGAACAGCTTCCACTAGACCAGATTGCTCAGGACCCTATCTAGCCAGGCCTGGAACACTTCCAGGGATGGGGCACCATCACTTGTTTCACCCTGTAGAAACCAGAAACATTCCAGGATGTGATTTTTCATCCCTGACTTGCCCTAAAAGACGCCAGGCTAATGTGGCAGACATCATTTCCTTTCAGACACGCTCATTCTCTGTACATGGACCATTGCTTCCACGTCTCCCATAGAAACAGAGCATTTCTGTTTTGGTGTTGTTGTTATGGGAAAGTAGCTGCTGCATGGGAAAAATTGTGACTCCAGTTCATATAGAAACCACAATTACAACTTGCATTGACATGAATTGGGAAGTTAAATCAACAAAGACCATAGACTGCCCTGGATGAAGGAGAGTTTGGGTGGGCGTTCTCACCCTTCTGACCCTCCCTATGATCTCCAGGAAGCTGGGAAGGGAAATGTCTACCAAGAACAGATGTTCCCAGCAGGAATATATAGATATATACACACACACACATAGACATAAACACAGTCATTTCAAGCCAGGTGTGTTAGCACTGATGGATTTCCCGCCTCAAGAACCCCATGGGATTTCAGGGCCAGGAGCCAGGGAGCCAGGGGTGGTGGATGGGAAGTGAAGTGTGGCACTGTTGGATGGAGGTTTAGTTGCCATCCCACCTGAGCTGATCTCTCTTTGGGAATGGTGGATGCACAGCTGGAGAGCCTGTTTTCCCAGAGGACTTTAAGAAAGGAGAAGGAGCATCTGATGGCCAGGCTAAGTGCTGTGCCCAGGGCTGTGAGATAACCAGCAGGTGGGATGGGGAGTTGAGGCTGCAGGTGAAGCACAGGTAGCCCTGCATCTTCTCCCCTGGTGAGATCAGGGCGTGAGGCCCATGAGGCTGGCATCTCACATCCTTCCCAGGTCAGTGACTAGCTGTGAAGAACTTTCCTTCCTGTCCCCCGAGTCATGCAAGTGCTGTCAAGTAGGACAACTTTTATCTGACTGAAAGCCACAGCTGCCTGCATGCCTGGTTTGGTACATGTGGAACAAACCCAGCAGTCACATCTGCACCTCTCCATGTTGAAATAATGGATGCATTTAAAGCTTCTTGTTTTGGGGTTTTATCCCTTTGGAGTCTTGTTTTGCAGGACGTCCTTTGGCTCAGCTGCAGAGTGAAGTCTGGATACAAAAGCCTGAATGCTCATCTTAACAAAGAGCAAAATGACGAAGAGCATTTTTATGGATGTACCTGAAAGCCTTGCAATGTCCCTGGGTTTACACTGGAGCAAGTGAGACAGCGGATTAAGTGGTGTAGCCATGAGCAGAGCGTTAGAAGCAGAGCTCAGAGCTTCATGCTAAGCAGAGGATCACGTGTTGTCTTGCTCCTCTGTGGCCAGCATGACTTAAGTGGGACAGGGAGGTGACAAGGTGACAGGATGGTTTGCAGAGCTTTTGGAGCACTGCAAAGCTCAGTATGAGTTTCCCAAAGCCAGTTGCTTTTCAGGAAGGACTGTGCACTCTTGTAGGTTCAACATCAAATGCAGATACAAAACAACCCCCGCTGCAAATCTGTTATTCATGTCAGCTCTGGATGCAAGATCCCTTCTGTGTCAGATTACCCAGCACACGTGATCCTGCCAGCTTTGTGCCTTGTGTCACCTGCAGGACCATTGGAGTGGCACGGGCATCCACTGCCTAATCCAGCCTACATCCTCCTGGTACAGAGGGGAACCAGTAAATAGCTCTCACCACCTCTAACCCGACAGGCTTCATTCCACTCAGCATAGCATACTGCTTTCTTTGCTCCAGTGGGAGCTCAAGGCCAGCTCTGCAGCCTTGGGGTTTCATTTGGAGCCCCAGGAGAATGTCACTTCCCAAGTGACCATGCTCAGAATGCCCCAGCTGCACCCAGCAGGGCAGATCTCATTGCTGAGTGGTCACAGAAAATCTTAGTCACAGTTTAAGGTCTTTTCCTACTCCCCTGATGTTAGGGGGATCCCACAACTCCGTTGCCCCGGGGCTAAGGACACACAGGGCTGTGCCAAAGGGGTCACATCAGGTAGTGGTGTTCATGGGGGAAGGACGGTCAGGGTGAGAAGTAGCTCACATGGGGCCCTACTGTCCCTGCACATCATATTTGGTGTATACTGGATACAGAGTTATTCAGGGCAGTTAAGGGTGACAGCAAAGAGATGCAAAGAGCCTAAAATAGTGCCTGACCAGGCGATAAAAGCACACATAAAACTCAAGTGTCCTTGAAAAGGGGCAAGGGCTGCCTTCGTGTGGGTTAGTGCCTCCCAAAACGGAGACCCAGAGCCTTTCAGAGGCTCTCACGGGTATCCGGTGACAGCACAGGGGAGAGGAGGATGGCAAAGGTTCCCCTGCATCCGTGAGGATGATGAGGGGGATGGAGGAGACCCCGGATGGGGATAGCTCAGGAGGCAAGTAGCAGGGAGAAATATGAGGCTGAAGTCCCCCAGATGGCACAGAGAAAACCATCGGGGAAATTAGAAAGGTATCCGCCTCAGCGTAGGTAGGTGACGGAGCCTGGGGACGTGCCGGCTCTCTGAATCACCGGGATTTGTGCAACCTCAGTCCTGGCAGCGCCGGGTGTTCCCCGCCACGTCGGCGGAGTGTGGGCGGGCAGCGGTGGAAAATGCGCATGGAGCAGCCTGGTGTGACTGTAGGCAGCTGCCGGGGGTGTCCTCAGCTCCGCGGGGAGCAGGGCAAAGTGACTTGGAGGTGGCGAGGTGTTCTCATCTCCCCTGGGCTCCTGCACTCCAGGACAACTCTTTAAAATAAGCCTCGCCCAAGCTTGGCTGATTTAAATCACTTCAGGCTATGTAATCATCACATGAGCAGACCGAGCTTAAGGACTAATTCATATGCTTTAGACTGGTTAGAGTAACCCAGTGGGTTGTATAAGGAGCTGGCTATGCCATAATAAACTTTCAGTGGAGATGAAGACCCAGGGAGTAAGACTTAGCGCAGGAGAGCTCCATCATTGCATTACACACCAGTTTAGGAGGCAGGAGGAATCTGTAGGAAGCTCCCTGCAGTCTGGCACCCTCCTGCCTTCACGCATTTTAACTGCCTGCAAATCCTCCTCCAGGAAACTGAGAATTAGCCCCGGTGCTAAATGACTTTGGAAGGGAGGATCCTTAGTGGGAATTCTTGCTGGAAAGAATAACACTGCTGGATGTGTAAAGCGGTGAAGAGGTCACAGGCCAGCTCCTGGGAAGGACACGTCTCTCCCACCTCACCAGCCTCCAGATCATTCCTATAAACTGGGCAGTTTTTCAGTTCCCTTGGCAGTTTTTCAGACCCTCTCTCTGGTTGTTTCTGCCCTGTTTGCCACCAGTTATACTGCAGCTGGATGTGAGGGAGAAGGAAGGATAAGTCCCACACCATGAGCTCAAACCACTTTCAGCCATAATTTGAACACATCAGCTTGAAGCAGCCTAAGAGCTTTCCAATGCAGAGGTCTCATTCCTGTCCTGTCTCCTACAGCTCCAGGCTACCAGCCCTTCCTCCCCTTCCCTCCAGCTCTTGTGCTGGGTAACTCGGCCCTGAATTAGCAGAAACCTGTTCGCATTTTTTTCACTCAGTTATTTTTGTGCCAGATTAGTAGTTTGGGTGTGTGGAGGCTGCGCAACACCGAAGCTGATGCAAGGGGGAGCGATAGGGTGGGGGTGAGGGATGGTTCCAGGCAGCCCGTGGGTGAAAGATACTCAATATGGATACAAAAGCTGCGGCAGAGCTGATTACAGGGTCACATGGGGTCAGAAGAGAAGCAGAGATGTCATTTGGGGTTACAGTGACAGCTGGGTTAAAGGGAACTGAGACTGAGGGAACTGGGCAAGGCTGCTGAGAGGCTCCTGGGACAACCCCAATGGCAGTTTGGGAATGACTACTGGGACATGGTGATGGCTGGGAAGTGCCTTGGGAGCACTGTGGTTGCACCAGGCCTTTCTTGCAGCTCATTTCACCCTGAGTCCTGCCCCATCACTGCAGGGCACTTGCTGGCTGAGTGGCAGTGGGATGGTGGGATCCCAGTGCCATCCCATCCCAGTGCCATGGATATGGGATAAGCCTGGTTAGAGGCAGCAGAGGGCTGGACACGTTGCTGCCACATTCCTGCTCTAGGCACAGTCTTTCCACTTCACCTCTGGAAACCTTTTCTTCAAGTCCTGAAGTGTCTATGGAGCAAATTGTCCTTGAAAATGAGCCAGGGCACATCCCTTAAAGTTCTGGATGCTGCAACGCAGGTAATTCTGCAATAAATGTAACCTTTCTCGCAGCACAAGGGAGCAATTAGGGAACCCTTAATTTTTAAGGGTGCTCAAAAACACGTTGCTAATTTCTAGTCAGAAACATAGGAAAATTTAGTCAAACTAGCCTGGATACTCAAGGGACTCTCCTGCCCTACAAGTCTTGCATGTCTGCTTCTGTCCACCACGCCTCAGCCATCCTTCCCCTGCTTCCCTCCCCAGCTACCCTTCCCCACTTGTGAACAAAGAAACTTAACAAAACAGTGGTCCACTGGAGAGAAGGGAGGCAAGGGAAACAGGAAAGCAGATAATATAACAACAAATAACAACCCCATCCTAAGTGCACAGAGGCGTGCTCATCTTTCCCTTTCTCTTTGCTTTTCCATGGCCCCTAGGAAAACTGGCTACTGCCTCCATCCTGCAGCCTCCCACTGTGCCAGTTCACTGGTCTCAAGCTGCAGACTATGCATTTCTCCCAGGCATCAGCTATTTTTCCGTCCATCCATCCATCCATCCATCCATCCATCCATCCATCCATCCATCCATTCCCACTAGCCACTACCCATTAGTGATGCCCTTAGCAGGAACCCCATATTGTCCTTTTTCAGAATCAGACTCACTAATTGGAGTCAAACCCCAAGGGCAGCCATTTTTCATGCACAATTTCTGACACTGGTTGTGCTGAGCCCAGGTCTCAAGGTCACAGAGTGAGAGGAGTTTGACCCAGGAACTTGTAGACCTTCGGTTTCCGTCACCAGGCCCACCTTGTGCTCAAGCAGGAGTGGAAGGGGAGTGACTCAGACTCACAGAATCACTTGAGTTGGAAAAGACCTCTGAGATCATCAAGTCCAACCCACGACCAATCACCACGTTGTCACCCAGACCATGGCACTCAGTGCCATGTCCTGTCTTTCCTTAAACTCCTTCAGGGACAGTGACTCCACCACCTCCCTGGGCAATCCTTTCCATGAAGAATTTCCTTCTGATGTCCAACCTGAACCTCCCCTGGTGCAGCTTGAGGCTAATCCTCTTGTTAATTACCTGGGAGAAGAGGCTGATCCCACCTTGCTGCCACCTTTGCAGGTAGCTGCAGAGAGCAGGGATGAGGATCAGGAGCATGGGGACATTCTCTCTGGCTGCATGGCCTGGTGAGTGACGTGGTGCCAGGCGAGGACAAGCTGTTCCCTGGCTCGTTATTGTTACCAGATGAGTGGGGAACTTTTACAATCACTGGGTCTGGATAATCAAATTCTGATTGGGACAGAGGAAGGAGCTGCCCTCCTCTTCCCTCCTGCACCCCACGCCAGGCACTCAGCCCCCTGCCCTCCCACAAGGCTTTGTTCCTGGGGGTGACGAGCAGCAGCCCGGACGTGACTGTGGATCCCACACCCCCACGACGCCCTGCTCTGTCTGGGGTTATTGTGTGATGCCCAGAACAATGTGCTGTGGTTAAGGATGCCTGGGAGAGCGCCGGGAGGCTCCCTGCTCCCCCTCTCCCTGCTGGTGCTGGGGGAGGCAGCTTTTGGCCATCTGGTAGCTGTGGGTTTGGTGGAGGTCCCCCAGCAGGGGAGGAGATGCAGTCATCAGTGCTGTTCCTAGAGAGGAAAGCCAGTGTTTGGCACTGCTGAGCCACAGATGCACTGTGTGTCTTGGGCATGGGATGCCCTTGGGCACTGTAGGATGACAGGATAGCTCATGTGGGAAGGGACTGCAGGAGGTCTCCGGTCCAACCTCTTCATCCTGGAAGTTCTGAGGTCCGACCGGGTTGCTCGGGGCTGTAGTGAGTTGGGTCTTGGAAACCTCCTAGGCTGGAGGCAGCACAGCCCTTCCGGGCATCCTGTGTCAGTGCTGAACTGCCCTCCTCATAGTGGGAACATTTTTTTCTCATATCCAGTCTGAACCTCCCTGGCTTCAGCTTATGTCCAGTGTCTGCACCTCTGTTGTACAGCTTGACTTCATCATCTCCATGTCCTCCTTGAAGGTACACCAGAGCTTCTCTTCTGCCCTGCATGCTCAGACTCCCAGCCCAGGCTGTGTGATCCCACAGGGCTGTGTGAGCTCTGTCTGTCGTAATGCCCTTCCCCCAGATTCTTTCCCATGTGTCTTCATCTCTCTTGTATTGGAGGCTGTTGCAATATCCAGTCCTGGTGTCAGCAGGGCTGAGCAGAGGGGAGGAATTACCTTCCTGGACCTGCTGGCAATGCTCTGCCTAATGCAGCCCGAGGGCCTGTTTGCCTTCTTTGCTGTGATGATGCATTGCTGACTCAAAGGCCTTCCTGCACAGCTGCTCCTCCACCAGTCACCCCTAGCCTCTGTGGTAGCCTGGGGGTTATTCCTTCCCAGACACTGGACTTGGCATTTGCCCTGGATGAAGTCCATAAATATCCTTGCAGTATCAAATCGAGGAGAGTGAGGAGTCAGCAAGTGTCTTGTGGACTTGCCCTAATCACAGGGACTTCCACTTTGTAATGGTTTGGAAAATCCCTTCTAGGGGTCCATACCCACTCCTTAGTGGAGAGAATCTGCTTATTTGGGATGCTGTGATGGTTGGAAGCTCAGGCAGGAATATGGGTCAGTGATATAACCAGGAACAGCAGAACTGCTCTCACAAGAAAATGTCCTGCACCACCCAGTGCCAAGGCAACACTTGGGCAACACTGGGGGACATAGGGCTTTTCACACCAGAATGTCATTGCAAAACCCTCAGGAGCTGGGGGCTTCTGTGTCCTCCAGTGGCTGTGGTACTGTCAGGAGGGAAGGGAAATGTGTCCTTTCTGGCTTTGGGAGTCCCTTTGGCTGCCTGGGTGAGATGTCCCTCAACACACATTCTGTTTACACAGCTGTTCTGAGTCGGGGCATTTGTGCATTGCAGGCAGCTGAGCTTTGCATCATTTGGACTTCTTGCTGGTTCTTTCCCCTTGTGCCCAGATCCCCCTGGAGCCAACTCTCAGAGACAATTTGGTGTGGGGCATGTTTGGTCTGGGATCTGTTCACCACCTTCCTTTGCTGGGTGTGTCCTTTGGCCAACAAGTGTGTCAGGAGATGGGCATTGCCTTTGGTGGAGACAAGGCAGAATAATCTTCCCTGGTGAATATCCAGAGAGAACAGGATCCTTACAGGCCCTCGTGAGACCCCATCTGGAGTGCTCTGTCCAGATCTGGGGTCCCCAAAACAAGGAAGATATGGACTTGTTGGAGCAGGTCCAGAGGAGACTACAAAGAAGCTCAATGGGTTGGAGCCCCTCTCTTCTGCAGACAGACTGAGAGAGTTGGGGTGGATGAGCCCAGAGAAGGCTCTGGAAAGACCTTAGAGAGCCTCACAGTTATTAAAGAGAGGTTATAAAAAAGAGGGAGAGCAACTTCTTACACGAGTAGATACTGATAGGACAAGGGGGAATGTTTTTAAACTAAGAAACAAGAATTTTAGTCTAGATGTTAGGAAGAAATAGTTTACTCAGAGAGTGGTGAGGTACTGGCACAGATTGTCCAGAGAAACTGTGCATCCCTGGAAGTGTCCAAGGCCAGGCTGGATAGGGCTTGGAGCAACCTGGTCCAATGGGTGGCATCCCTGCCCATGGCAGAGGGGGGGGAACAAGGTGATCTTTAGAGTTTCTTCCAACCCAAACCATTCCATGATTCATGTGAAGTGAGACATGTAGGAACATGTCATTTCTGGGGATGAAGACAAAGACCCCCTTGGCTCCCATTCTTCTCCGGCTTACCACAGCAGCAGTGCAGGGTCTCACCCTCACCATAGAAAGGTCCCTTCCCCAGACCAGGGTATTTATTCCCAGGACTTCCCCGCCCCAGGGCTGCTTATTCATTTCTCACAGACAGAATGGAGCCTGTCACAAGAGCAGATGCAGAGCAGGCAGAGCTCCCCATGAGACCCTTCACCACCAGAGATGATAAACAGATGGGGAAATCTGCTGGGAAATGCATTGACGTAAGGAGGTGAGAGGCTGGAGCAGTGTCCCCAAGGAGGTGGAAACAGGCTGAGAACGCTGGATGCAGAGTCCGGTGCACAATGGCTCTTTGATTCCCCTAGACGCTGCTAATGGGCTGTTTCCTCTCCCAGCCCTCCCTGTGGATGTCTTGCCCTCCCACTATCTGTCTCCCTGACTTCTCTCTGGGATTTCCTCTGATCAGGCTGCTGGGTCATCCCAGGCTAGTGTCCCTCGTAGGATCCCTCTGCCCCCAGAGCTGCTGTGGCCAGAAGCATTTCTCTTCAGAGGATAACTGCAGCATATGTGTAGGGAGCCCGGAGAAGCCTCAGCCTTCCCGTCCGGAGGAAGAATTGGGCTCAGGTACTTCTGGACCTCAGTCTGACCCAACAGCCATCTTTGGGGGGTGGTTTTACACCAGGACTGCGCCCGGCTGCATCAATCCTTCTTGGAAGGATGGAGCCATCCATGCAATTGCCATCCGTGCAATTCAATTATTTGTATAATCTGTGTGATATATGTTTCCCTTTCCCTCCAAAAATTAAATGTGGGTGCCCCTGGCAGCCCACTCTCCCAGCCAGGCATCCAGCTACCAGGAGAACAATGCTGGGACCACCGCACTGGGCACAGGAGGGACAGGCACATGCCTGAGAAACTCATCCCTACACCTTTAAGGTGCTGAGCAGGTCTTTATTATCAAATTTTAATTACCGTGGCTGAATTTTAATAGAGAAACAGTGCAATTCCACTTTACATCCTATTCCCCAGGCCAGGTTGCTTGAGTCACACTCCCTGATGCTGCGGCTATGAGCTTTTTGGCTAATGCAGCAAAAATTCTTATTGGATTTGGAAATACAAGAAATTAGTTGCCCTGGGGGAAGGGGAGGCAGCGGCTGCCTGGCATGCAGAGCTGCCAGGAGGCTCTGACAGCCAGACATATATTGCTGTTTATAATACTTAATAGCGAGCAGCTCTACAAAGTCCTTTCTTTATTCATTTCTCTCCCTAGCACTTCACAGCATGCAATAACTTGAATTTATAAATTAAACATGTTCCTTGTTTTAATACATCATCTACTCCTTATTCCGTGGTCCCATAATGGGATTTTTAATTGCCTGTCATGGAATCGTGCATCCTCCTGGCAGCCTGGGAGTGTGAGTGCAGCCATGAGTTCATTGGCCCATGTTGGTATTAAATGGTGCATTTAAATCTTCACATTAACAAAAGCGAGGAACACGAGCGGGAATGTGGAACAGTCATCATTAAGAAGAATTGTTTTCTGTGGCAGAAAATGAGGAAAACCAGGCCAAAAATACAAACAGATTTCCCTCCCCACCCCCCCCGCCTCCATCCCCAAAGGGAAAAGCGTTGCACAGTGTTTTAATTATTGCTGGGTTTATTTTCATCTGATGCATGTCCAACAGCTTGAGACCAGATTAGAGTCCAAAGGACTGAGGCAGGGGCTGGAAGACCCACTCCAAGGGTGGCCACACACACACATTATCTGGTGCCTAAATCGGTCATTCCAGTTCCAGACCCCTGTCCTGCTGCATTTGCTGCAGAGCCATGACTGATTTTTCCCTACTCCTGTGCTCAGCAATGCTCAGATCTTGGCTGGGTGAGGCAGTCCAGCCAAGATGTCCCTGCCAGAGCCCAGGAACGCTGGGCAGGAGGGGACACAGGGGAGGGAGATGGAGAATGGGGCACCAGGTACCTCCGGCTGCTGTGTTCAGCCTCACTGCAACCAGTGAGCCCCGAGCTCAGGTCCCTGCACCCAAAGAGGGCGTGCTGGGGCACAAGGCACAGAAAAAGGCAGATAAAAGGTTAACAGGGATGAAGCTCCTGCCTTGATGCAATTTAATGTGATTTCCTCTTGCAACACTTGAATATCTGTTCTTTGTAAGAGCTGGCTGTATCCAAGAGCTTTTTATCACAGCTTCCCCTTCCTGGCAAAACAAAGTTAAATCCTCCAACCTTTCTCCTTTTTCATATCTTAATCTTTTTTAATTAATTAACATCTTTGCCAAAGTGTGCCCTAAATAGGAGACTTGGTCCAGCTGAGACCTTATCAGCATGGAGGCAAGCTGCTGAGCAATTACCTCCTCTGGCTTACACACAGCAGTCCAGTATTGCATCCAGGAAGGAGGTTTGCTTCTGCTGGTGTTTTCCCAACTGCAGATTTCTCATCCCCATCCCTTGTGAATTGCCATTCCCCTTCCATTTCTGCTGTACTGTTACTGGGTAAGAGCTCCCTGGTGGGGACTGTGCTTTTGACATGCTCCTGCCAGAGCCACAGTTTGTGTTGTTATTCACTGGAATTCAATTTATTCAAGCCATGATTTTTCTCCAATTTTCCAGATAATTTTGAATTCTCATCCCGTTCTCCCAGGTGCTTGACATCCAGCACAACCTGCATATTTTAGAAAAACATTTCCTGAGCCATTGCTTGAGTCAGTAAATGAAAATGCTGAATAGGATCACCTTTATGCCTGATCCAGGAAGACCCTGCTCAAAATCTCCTCCTTGTGTAACTGAAAACTATCTGCAGTGACTCCAGCCATATTTTATTAAATTGTTCCTAAATTCACTTTCTCATATTTCCTTAATTTAAGAGAATTGGTAAAATGTCAGATGGGACTATTTCAAATGTTTGGACTAAATCATGGCACATTTCAGCTGCCCAAGAGGGAACCTGAGTTGAACATTACTCTGGTTAGGGCAATTTATTTTTGACAAATTCACCTTCTCATTCCTATGTTCTCCTCTGGCTTTGTATCAACTGCTTGTCTAACAATTTGTTCCGGGACTTTTCCAAGACTCTAAGTTAGGCTCCTGGTGTACAAAACCTGCTTTTTAAAGGGAGATATTGTGCCTGCTGGTCTCTGCTCCATAGTGTATTTCCTAGTCCAGGGTGTCTGAGAGTAACATCCCAACTCCTTCCTCTGCTGACCTCCCACAGGATCGTCCTCTGCTTGTGCTGACTCCAACTCCTCTGTCCCACCTAAACCATCTCTGGAAGGTTTTTTGTGCTCCACCACTTGCTTTGATTAACTGCTAATTACAGTCAGTCAGCTGATGACTAGGAAGCTTTTGTGTGCAGCATTGGCTTTTCCCAAGTCATCCTTTGGTTCCTCTCTTTCCTCTTTCTTCTCCTGATGTATTTACAGATCCCACCCTTGTTCACTGAAACTCGTTCTGGCCTTCCAGCGTGGTTTCACAATGGAGCCGTTTTTGATGTAAATACTTAATGAGCTCCTACTTAATGAGTTCCCGCCTCCGTCTGCCCTGGGTGTGCAGCGGGGCCGGGGCCGCTGGTGTTGGGCTCAGTGTTCATGTTTTCTGCCTCCCTCCTGGCAGGATAAACCACCCAGTGTCTTTAGGGCTTTTCCCTGCTGTGGTGGCTCTCTTTCTCCCTCAGGAGGTATCCACAGCTTCCCCATGTGTGCCAAAATCACCTGGTTTGGGTCCAGCGTCCCTCTGCCCCTGCTCTTGTGTTTCCCTGTTTGTGAGAAAGATTAATTCTGCCACTTTGTGATTGCTGTCCCCATAATCACTGTCCTTTCAGTTCCCGGCTGGCTCCTCATGGTCAGAGCCTGGTGAAAGTACTGTTTGTCCATCTGAGCTGAAATGTTGTCCCCAGCATCCTAGTGATTCCCTGGACTGGGATTCTGTCTCATTTCCAGTTGTGGGTAATTAAAATAACGTCCCTCACTTTTACTGTTGTTGGTAACTGGAGAAACCTCTCCTACCTCCTCCTCCTCAGCTCTCCTGCCATGGCCACATCCCAGGCCCTGCTGTGTGCCCTTCTGGGACTACCTTCCTTTCCTCTGCTCTTCCAGATTTTCTCCTTAAGGACAGAAATAGGTTTCTGTGCTGTGCATTCTCTGTGCATTATGTCATCACTGTGACTGTGTCTTAAGAATTCACGGTGTATTTATTTATCTCCTAGACTCCTGGGGGAGGTTGATAATCACTGCATTGCCCTTTTCCCTTTGTTGGGTCACCCTTAGACCAGGACTGTAATTTCTCCAGGAAAACTGGAACCTTCCCCATCTCCTGTAATTATGCATCTCTGCCCAGGTGGGGGGTTCTCAGCTGTGAAAATTCAGCCACCAAAATCTTCATTCCCAGCCAGAACTGTCTGCCTTTTCTCTCATTGCTCATCCCAGTGACCACACAGTTTGAAGAAAAAGGTGTTTGGGGATAAGGATCATGCACCTCCCAGCTTTGGTGTCCCACAGGCATCCAAGCCTAAGCACTGAACCCTTTTCCATTGCCACCCAGGGAGCCCCAAACCCCGCAGGCACCGGGGGCTAGGGCTCACGGGTCTCCACCCAAATGAGCAGGTTAAACCAACCTGCATAGCAAACAGGAGACCCAGCATGTAGTAGAGGGGTATTTAAAATGAAAATTGGATTCTGAGATTGGCCTCAGACTGTTTAGGGAAGTATTACAATTAACACTGAGATGTCTCTGCAAACACTGCTGGCAGCAGCAAGACCTTTGAGCATCCTTTCTCTGGTCTTATTCTGCAATGCCAGAGTTTATTTACTGTACATTTCAAAATAGAGCCCTTCCCCCCTCCTCATTTTGTGTGGAACAAACAATGCTATGTCTCTCCTGCCACTGCAGTATTAGAAAAAAAACTGGGTCATGCATATAATTCTGCAGAGGGAAACAAAAGGCCATTCTGCCCCTCTTGGATCTTGTATTTATGGATGCTGTGGCACATTATGGTAATTCTCACTTGAATCCAGCATATAATTAATAGCTAATAATTAGGCTGTGCTGTTTTTACATGCAGATACAGGCAGAGATTCATGATACAGTGGACAAGACAGTAAAATATGACTGACATATAAAACTGCTTGCAGACTTTCCAAGGCACCAGATTCCCATCTCTGCTTTGCCTTCTGGCTTTTCACACGCTCATGTGTGAAAAAAAAAAAAAAAACCACTCTCATTTTTTAGTTGTTGATAACAAATTCTTTCCTCTGTTTGTATTCTGCCCAATTTAAACAACATCAACAACAACAAAAAATACACCATGTCTGCATGCAAGGCTGGAAGGTTGGTGGATTTATTAGCAGTATGAAGTTGACATTTGTTCTGGACTCACAGGGGTAATTCCAGGAAGGCAGTAAATTGTGGGGACACAAGAATATGCTCATATACATTTGCTTGTTGGCTGTACATGTTGATTTTATAAATGCTCAGGCACAAAGTGAAAAAAACAGCTTTGGCTTGATGAACAGCTTGAAATCACCAGAAGTGAAATCTAGTGTAAATATATTGATTTCTGGTACATTTTAGTGTTTCTTTGTGCTCCTCTGTGCATTTAGCCAAGTATTGTCTCTTATATATGCACCCAGTGACTTGTTGCAGTAAGAGCAACCTCAGGCTGAAGAGACAAAAATATAATAAATACCCCCCCCCCCCCCCCCCGAAAACTGTTTCCATGGCTGTGAGTGGGAACAGAAGTGTTCCTGCTTTGCTGAGATCAGGATGTGACATAACCACTCCCCTGCCAGCAAGGCTGAAGCAAAGAAGGTGATGAAGCAAAAATCACTCCCATTATCACTGTGGGATTATCAAACATAATCCTGCAGGGTGAGATGAGGTCTCAGGGAATAAACATCGTCCTCTAAGTGTGTCCATCTCTGCACACTGCTGCTCCTCCCTGGCAAATCTGGGGTAACATATGGTCCAGGAAATAAAAGCTACAGACCCCCCTCTAACTTCCCCAGGCACACACACAGCTCTGCATCATTACACATCACCTAAACATTAAATATCTGCTGCACCTTTTTGTTTGTGGGTTTAATTTTCAAGTAATGGCCAGCTAAGGTTGTGGGTGTAGTGGGTTGATGCTGGCTGCATGCCAGGCACTCATCAAAGCCTCTCTATCTTTCCCCTCTGCAGCTGGACCGTGGAGAGAAAATGTAACAAAGGGTTCATGGGTGGAGATAAGGACTGGGAGAGATCACTCACCACATACCATCACGGGCAAAACAGACTTGAATTAGAGATATTAACTGAATTTATTAATAACAAAATCAGAGCAGGATAATGAGAAGTAAAATCAGACCTTAAAAATACCTTCCCCCCACCTCTCCCAGCTCTACCCCCTCCATCAGCATCTCAGGGAGACAGGGAATGGGGGTTATGGTCAGTTCATCACCCCTTCTCCCACTGCTCAAGGACAGGAGTCCCTCCCCTGCTGCACCCTGGGGTCCCTCCCATGGGAGACAGTTCTCCAGAAACTTCTTCAGCATGACTCCATCCTGTGGGCAAGCGCTCTCCACAAACTGCTGCACTGTGTGTCACTCTACTATGGGGTGCAGTCCTTCAGGAACAGGCTGCTCCAGCGTGGGACCCCACAGGGTCACAAGTCCTACCAGGAAATGTGCTCCAGCAGCATCTCTCTCCACAGGTCCCTGCCAGGACCCTGCTCCAGCACAGGCTTCCCACAGGATCATAGCCTCCTCTCAGGCATCCACCTGCTTCAGTGTGAGCTCCTCCATGGGCTGCAGGTGGATCTCTGCTCCCTCATGGATCTACAGGAGCACAGCTGCAGGAGCACAGCTGCTTCTCCATGGTCCTTGCTACTGGCTGCAGGGGAATCCCAGCTCTGGTGCCTGGAGCAGCTCCTGCTCCTCCTTCTCTACTCATCTTGGTGTTTTCAGGGCTGTTCCTCTCACATATTCTCACTCTGCTCTTCTCTGGCTGCAATTACACCAGCCCAATAACTTTTTTTTTCTTCTTAAATACGGTATCACAGAAGTGTTACCACAATTTCTTATTGTCCTGGCCTTGGTCAGCAGCAGGTCAGTCCTGGAGCTGCCAGGGATTGGCTCTGCTGGACATGGGGGAAGCTTCTGGCAGCTTCCTGTTGCTCTCCCACGACCAAAACCTTGCCATGCCAACCCAATACATAGATCTGCATGACCCCGTTACAGCATCTCCTGGTACTGCAGTGCCTATATATGCCTCACCCAGGAAAGCCCAATGCGTGTTATTCATATAATCACAGAATGGGTTAGGTTGGACGGGACCATAAAGAACATCCAGTTCCAACCCCTTGCCATGGGCAGGGGTGCCTCCCACTATCCCAGGTTGCTCCAAGCCCCATCCAGCCTGGCCTTGAACATTTCCAGGGGTGGGACATCCACAACTTCTTTGGGCAATCTGTGCCGGTGTCTCTTGGCAACCTGTGCCTGTGAACATTTCCCCTCACTGACATTCCAAAGAAGTGGTGTGACTCAAGGCACTGGAAGGACTTGTGGGATAATTAAAACCACCAGTATTAGAGCTTATATTGCTCTACAGCATCCCATTCAGAAGGATTTTAAGCAGCCCAAACCTTGGCACACAATCCTTTGTGGGTTTGCTCCTACTGACCTGGAAAGCAGTGGGACAGCACTGGGAGTAATGGCTACAGCATTCCTGGTCCTGGATAACCATGACAAACACATCCAACATGCCTGCTACCCCTTGTTACACAAGGAGCTGGGGGATGCAATTCCTTGGGATACCAGGGAGAGCAGGAGGTGTGTGGGGTTGGGGTGAGAAGCTGCAGGAATGGCCAGCCCCTGCACACCTGCCCTGGAGGGGAGAGAACAGCTTGAGTCTGCTGCTCTGATTAAACACACCTTATATCAGGGTCATGCTGGCAGACACAATTTACCACTTCAACCCATGGACCTTCTGGTCTTAGGGAAATTACTTGACATGCCCCATTCCTTACCTGCTGTCTGAAGGAAACCCAGTTCCTTCCTGCTGGTTTTGATCCTACTGTAGCTGCTCCACTCCAGATAAAAAGAAGGAAAAATGTGAGTGGAAAAGAGGGAGGCTGAGGCATACACAGATTTCATTTTTATGGGCCTTTCACTGTATTTCATCTGTCTTTCATTTAACACACTGGTGACATTTATGTATTTCCCAAAATGCCACCTAGGAAAGAAAACACATTAAGAACAGCTTGTCATAAAGAGTGAGGTATCCTTCAATGGGCTTGGCTGGAAATGTGCAGGGCAGCCTGCAGGCAGAGGCACCCCTCTGTGCTCAGACATCCTTGGAACCTCAACCATCCTTGAGTTGCAGTGGTGAGATGCTCTAGCTCCATGCAGCAGATCAATGCAGCTCCTGCTCCTTGGTTTTGTCTTATGTGATCCAGCTGCCACTTGGAAGCAAAGCTTCTGTCCTGGAAGACAGGAATAATTTTTGCATAGAAATGCTCTCCCAATTCCTCCAGCTGTGTTTGCACTGTGTGCTGTTCCACCGATGCTTTAATCTCCTGCCCCTTCTAGGAAACTGCAGGCAGGCACAGAGGAGACCATCACAATAATAATAATAGTAATAATTATGATGATGAAGGCAGTTAGTGCTGGGATGCAGATAGCTCCTGGTTCTGGGATGCTCCCTGGGCCAGGCACACCAAGGCAACAGCAAGAGGCTGGTGAATTATTTTGCCTTTCAGACACAGGAACTTTGGAGCTAATAACACCCATCCTTTATCAAGGAACTGCTGCTCAGAGCATTAATTTGGGTGATGGATGGTCTCTGCCAGGGACAAAACACCTCTGCAGTTGTAGCTGACAAGTTTGATACAGACAGGCAGGACCACACTTCTTATCCTCTATATTGTATACCACAGAACCACAGAGTGTTTTGGGTTGGAAAGGACCTGACAGATGACCTAATTCCAAACCCCTGCCATGGGCAGGGAGACCTCCCACTAGACCAGGTTGCTCCAAGTCCCATCCAACCTCCAGGCTGAGCACTTCCAGGGTTGGGGCATCTGCAACCGCCCTGAAACCTGTTCCAGTGTCTCACCACCCTCATAGTAAAAAATTTCTTACTTATATCTAACCTAAGTTTCCCCTCTTTCAGTTTGTAACCGAATATGGATTTACACCTGCTATGGCAGTTCGGGTGTGCAGCTTAGCCCATACAGACCATCATTCCTTTGTCCCCTAACCCTGGGTCAAGACCTTATCCACCACTTGTGTGTGTCCTTCCCAGGGGAAACGGTGGGATACTCCACACGTACCTGTCTGGCCTGAGCACAGCCCTGGGGCTCTCCAGTTCCAAGCTCAGGACCAGCTCTGGAGATGACCTGTTTCATGCTCTTGCGAAAATCCCTGGTATTTCCCTGGATCATCATGCCTAATGTCAGTCCCTGAGGGGAGCACAGAGACTTCATTAGCTGATGTGTAGGGAAGGCTTTGGGCAGGAAAAGTGTATTCAGTGTTAAAAATGAATGAGCATCAGTAATGACAAAAATGTGTGTGATAGAGGGAGAGAAAGTATCAGAGGACAGAATGCTCACGGAGCTGGCCCAGACAGAGCCACAGAATTCCTAGTGCCCAGGCAGAATTCATGGCTGCAGCCCTGGCTGGGGCACAGTGTCCTTCAGGGACCAGTGGCTCAAGTGGCTTGCCCCACCTTGTCCTGGCACATGGAGCAATGGAATACTCAGCACTCTCCTGGGGACTAGCAAGCAGGAGATTCTTTCCATCATCCCTTCATCCTAGTCCTCAGACTTGTTGGACTGAAGACCATGCAACCTCTCTTCCTTGAGAAATAGGTGGTCCAACAAACTTCTCTCACGCTTTCCTCCCCACCACTGCCCAGTTTTACAGCTCCAAGGCCACACTGAGAAATGGCAGTCACACAACAGCACTGGACACCTTGCAATGGGAATACAAGCCTCTGCCTATCCTGTTTATTGAGCAGATCTGCTTATACAGGGTCTGTAACAAAACTACCGAGCATTCAGCAGGTCTCTTACAGGGAACAGCCCTGGGGAACCAGACTCACTCCTCCTCCCTCTCCTCCTAGGACTGAATGTCACCCTTGGTCCAAATCAGGAGGCTGCAATTTCCTTGATTACAGGACCAGGTCAGCATGGAGACCTCACCAAAGGGAGATGAGCCACAGGTCTCTGGGCTTTCCTTGCTTTTGTGGTGGCATTGGCCCAGGCTTAGTGCTGAAGAGCTGAAGGTGAGAAGGCATGGAAAGGAGGAGCCGAGAGCATGAACACACAATGACTGAGAAGGTGAATTTGCTGACGCACGTGGTTTCCCTGCTGCTCTCCAGGGTCCATCTCACACTGCAAGGAACCTGCTAGCATCCCTGTCCATGGCTTTGCTCCCTAGAGCAGCTCCTGTCCCTCCCAGGCGGCTCAGTTCTTGGACAGCAGGAACAGAGGCTCGCTGCAACTCCTGCGGAGTTCCCAAAGGCTTTGATGGGAAAGGACCTTATAACCCTTCTCTTCCCAGCCCTCTGGCAGAAAAACATCTTTGATCTCTTGTGTATTGCTACAATATCTCCCTTGTGATGTGGTTCTGTAAGAGGGAAGGAAATGTCCCTTGGTCCTATCCCCAGGTGAAGGTACAGCTCTCATGCACACATGCTGGAAGTACACTGTGCCTCGTGCTCGCGGGGAAATGAGGACACTTCCTCCTCCCTCCCCGAGGAGCACAGCTGAACTGCTTGCAGGGAAAGTGCTGCCAAGCTTCACAGATGAACCACATGTCACTTCCCACGTCCCTGGCGTAGCAGCTCTGACATTGAGTTAACAAGTGCTGCCAGCATGCCAGGAGCATTCCCCCTTCTGGGTGTTTTTCCAAACCAGATCCAACTCTGAACCCATTTCACTGGTGACCCACTGTTGCTGCAGGGCAGTGAGGCAGAGCAAATTATATGAGAACCAGAACAATTATAGCAGGGGCCAGGAGAACCTTTGGAGCGAGACTGATGTTCCACATTGCAGTGGGTGCCCACAGCAGTGGGATCGGCAGAAAGTTTGTGCTGTAGGATCCAAGCAGGACTGAGCACAAAGTGCAGCAGGACAAGGTTGTGCTGTAATCAGAATTTCTGCTCAAAAGCAGCTTTCCCAGTACCAGTGCTGGCTGCAGCCTTTCACAACCACAGCTTTCCCAGCCAGCCCACTCCAATCTAAAGGGGGAAAGAAAGGAACAGCAATGAAAACTGTTTGATATTTCTCATTCAAGAGAAAGAAAGATTCAGAAGATATATGTTGGCCACAGGGCTTCACAGATGTCTTCAAATTTCTTTTTTATGATAAATATCACATGTGACCCTTGGCAAATCAAAAACTTACACTCCATTGGATCATCTCATTTGCTTTCTTGTTTGACACAGAATTATAAGATGTAACCAGCTCCTCCTGTTGAGTCCAACAGCTTGTGTTTGACTAAGGCACAGATTTCCCATCTGTTCTTCAGTCTCAGTCCTTTTTGCTGCAACATCACACTGAGAGCTGGTACGGATGATCCCCCTAAATCCTTCAGATCCTCTTCTAGACACAATGAGTCCCCACTCTATACGCACTGCCTGTGTTTCTTGTTGTCCTGTACATCCCACTGCATGGAGCAATATTCATCCTACATTGTTGGAAGAGAGACAGGCCATGGTACAACTGCTCTGTCACTGATTACTGATTATCCCACCAGTCTTTCTGCAATCCCCAGCTCTTAACAGCAATTATATTAATTTTTTTTTCACCTCAGACTAGTGGCAGAGTTATCAGCTCTGGAATTAGCAGCTCTCTCTCTACTTTCTAGTTAAGCAAACAGAGAATTTTATTTAGCCTGGAGCCATCTGCACCATTTCAGACCAACTGGGTGTTGCACTGGTTATTCCTTTCAGTAGGTCTGGATCATCCTACACCCTGTAAGACTCTGACACATGGGCTACTGCCCTACAGCAGCCCCTCCACGGGAAGATCTCAAGAAGAGCCCATCTTTAACAGAAGAAGGGGAGGAAGCTGCTGGAAGTGATGACATAGAAGGATATGGAAAGTCCTGGACTTTGGCTTAGTTTAAGACTTTGTCCTCTTGCTCTTGTTTCTCCTCACTTTTCTCCTTTGTCTTCTTGCTCTTGTCCTCCTCTTTGTTTCTTGCTCTTGTGGAAAACTGGCACAGTGTTCCCTAAAACCAGCACAGTGGAGCCTCCAAGTCTCAGCTTTTGGAGGCACAACAAAGAGAAGGTAAGAGAGGGCTGACAATGCCACAGCTGACTGGGAAGCCCCATTTCCTTGAAATTAAGCTGGGATTTGCAGAGTTATTTTCATGTGGTATTAGAAGGGAGCCTCAAACAACATTAAAGAAACCAAAGTCCTGCAGTTTTGTTTTGGAAACACAGAATTTTTTTAAAAGCAAATCTGGCTTCCAAATACCTGGCAGCTTTTGGATCAAAATAACAGAATTCCCAGGGGTCTCAGGGCCGCTCAGGGGATGGGCAGCTACCAGGAGAGACCATGGCAGATGCCTCTGTTCAGTACAACAGGTACATGGAGACTTTTTATTGATTGTTGTGTTTGTTATTTTATTATAGAGATCCTCAGAATCTGACATGAGATTTTGAAGAAGGCCAGTGGTGGAGGTTTTGGGAGGGGAAGGAGGACTAGTAGGAAAGGGAAATATCCAACTTCATACCATTCAGTGTATTTAGCCAGGCCCACCTGAAGTTAACCAGATGCCAGCAGAGCACATAGGTGCAGACAAGGGAATGAGATTGGTATGGATGGACAAACATTTCGTCCCAATATGTCTCTTCCCTTTCATTTCTGCACTCCTGGGCAGCCAGCCTGCACCACAGAAATACTCTCACTTCTCTCCCCTTGCTGCTGAGGGTTCCTGAGACATGTCAGGTTCCAATCATCCAACACAACAGGAGCTGCTCTGAGCACAACCCCAAAATCTGCTGCCCCTCCTTCTGCTCCTCCAGCCCATGGGCCCTCGTTGTGCACAAGCCCAGGCTATCCCAGTGCTAATTTGATGCCGAGGGTTCTGCCAGGAGTAGATGCGACTGGTTAAGCAGGCACAGGAGTTCTACTGCTGAGAGAACAGCTCCATATCAGCTTCTCCAAATCAGAACTTAAAATCACAGCCATGCACAGCTGTGCTGGTGCTGCTCAGCAATGAAGGAGCTGATGCATTCCCTGCTGCGGATGGGAAGATTATACTCAAGGAGGGAAATGTTTTAAGGAAAGTGGAGGCTCAGCAGAGCTTTTGATTACAGATTCCAGTCCTTGAGTGATAACACAGTGAGGGTCCTGAGACAAATTGACACATGGAGGTTTTTAGACAGAGGCTATTATCCTTCAGGGCTGATTTAAAGCAAATCTCAGGGGCTAATTCTAAAATAGTGAACACATTGCACATCAGGGCACAGCAGGCATTAACACGTTAAAGCCTAGTCATCAAACACACCTTTCACTCATAAGCACCTGAGAACTTTGCCATTTAGCAGTCAGCCCAGCCCAGGATGCTTTTGAGATGCCTTTGTATGCCAGCCCAGGGCCCAGTACAGAGACCAAAGCCTCTTTTCATTGCTGTGACTCATGAAAGCATCCTTAGGCAATAGATCCTCCAAAGATTTTAGTGCTCTTTAGGCTGGCCCTTTACAAGGTATCAAGCATCTTCCTTGTGCAATCTTCCCTGTCCTATCCTGCCCAATGTGGATGAGTAATGATAAAGCCCAGCAGGAGGCCAGCCCCTGTTTGCTTGGATTTTCAACTAGACTGAGCCTGGGGAGTAGGGCCCCAGCACAGGTTCTGACCACAGCCGGCGTCAATTTGGAGCCTGCCAAGTCAAAGGCAGAGCAGTGGTTTGCAGCTCAGCTCAGTGGGAAGGAGAAGGGCACCAGAAAAAGGGGAAAAGAGTGGCTGGAGGGCACATGGAGATGGAAGGGGAGAGGGGCACTTCATTTCTAAGGCTACTGGCCACTGAAGCACTGCCCTCACACTATGCAGGGCTGTCCTGGTATGGGGTTGCTGAGCCTTTATTCCTCCTACACAGCCTGATCCCATCGCAGGAGGATGTCTCCTTCCCTGTGCTCAGTGGTGAAGAAGTGCGGCATGGAAAGGCTGAGGATCCCAGGGAGCAACAACCCAGGCAACCCCAGCAGCACAGATTGCTCATGGCTTGGGCAGCCCTTTTAGAACCACAGGGCTGCTCCAGAGATCTTGGGGCCTTTTGCAAATTTCATGGCAAGAGCAAAAATGTGAACAGTCACTGAAGTCCCCTGGGGATGGCTGCCGTGGGTGGCTTACCCAAATGACAACTGCATTCAGGGGATGGAATTCCTGGGATGCATCCTGGAGTCTGGGCTCTTGTGACACACCGGCTTCCCAATCCAGCCGTGGTGCCTGGCACTGTTCCTGTCCCGCTCTGTTGTGACCATCTGCCAAAGCAGAGCAGGTGGGACACGAGGGAAGGCACCTGGTACCTTTCTTGCTGTAGTTCACAGCTCCACATTTCCACCAAACGGGTCCCTGAAGTGGTCTGCACTAAGATGCCTGAACCACAGTCCTGCCCAGCCACGGTGCAGACACAGGTTCTGCACAGTCAGATCTGTTGGGGAGCTGTAGCTCCAGAGAGGATATGGGACTGAGTTGAAAAGTAGGGCAGTGACTCTGTAGATGTATGTAGCTATTTTTATAGCGCATGTGAGCTGAAGTCCTTTCCATTTCCCTTCCAAATGGTGCCCTGTAGTGCCCAGGGGACATCCCCTGGAGAAGCTGACCATGCTGAATGCAGGGCTCTGGTGGGCAGGTGGGAATAGGCCAAGCATGGTTTGTTCCGTGTGCTAGGCAGGCTGTGCCAGCTTCCCTGAAGGAATGGCTTTCAGCCACTGTCTGTCCAAATGAGCATGCTCTTGCCTTGATTTGTCTGGAATTTGTCAAGGGAGCCAAAGCTCAGCATTGCTGAGAGAGAACATTTTTATTTCCATTTTGAAACATCATCATTTTCAGTTTTGTCTTACAAAACTCTTCTTTGCCTTTCCCCTGACCTTGAGGTTGTATGGTATGATAAGGCTGCATCCATACTGTTACACTTTTACCTTTTAAAGGAATGTGTGGATCCAGTTTGCTGCTGGGGATGGTTCCTGTGTTGGCTTAAGTCCTGAATCCACCCCAGGAATTGCTTGGGCAGAGCTGTGGCCAAATTTGTGTCTAGGGCTGTCCCACAAAGATGAGCGTGCAGACAACTGGGCACCAGTGCCTGTACATTGCATTCACACAGATGGGGCCTTTGTGTCCCTCTTTGGGACCAGGCACACTGCCACCATGCAAGGATCTTCTCTGGCAGCTCAGGGTCAAGGATTTGCCTTTGTAGAAATTCAAGTGGGAAATTTTCTCACTTTCACTTCTCCATAGCTTTTATCTTTATAAATGAAAACACTCAGACATAGAGGAAATAAATAGAAAAGTGGAGGTAGTGGGAGGAAAGGCAGCAGGGTTTAAAAAGAAACAACAAAACATTGATAACAGGGTTGTAGTACCAGTTTAAAGTGAGGTTCCAGCTGAGAAATGCTCTGCAGAGGCAGAACAATGTGTGTCCCTTGGGGATGGAAGGGCTTTGAAGAGGCTCAGTGTGGATAAAGGGGGGTCTTTTCAGCCTAGATCCAATGACATGACCAAGCCCCCCATTCACAGGCAACCTCCTTAAAGTCAGCTTCATTCCCCTGAGGAAAATTTTTCTGTGCCTCTTCAGTGCAGAAGTGGTGCCATCCCCTGCCTAAGCAACTTTAGAGACCTTTTTTAATCATACCCTGTGGGGTGGGGGAGAGAATAAAAAGCACTGTTACAGTGTAGTACCAGGTTCCTGAAGGGAAAAGGGGACGGCAAGGCTGGTCATTCTTCAGGGAGGAAATCCTAAAAGTGCAGTAGCATGCTGTCCCCATGTGATGGAAGATGGGCTGGTGGAGAAGACTAGCCTGGCTGAAAAGATAGCTTTGGCTGGAACTCAGGGGACAAAAAAAAAAAAAAAAAAGAATTTACCAGCCTTGGAAGAAGGGGTAGGCAACTCAGGAGGACTACAAGGATGTTGTGAGGTTATGCAGGAAGAAAATTACAAGGGCCAAAGCCCACTTAGAAATTAATCTGGCTACTGCTGTAATAGACAATACAAAATGTTTCTATAAATATATTCACAACAAAAAAGAGTAAGGAGAATCTCTGTCCTTTATTGGATGCAGGGGACATGTAGTGACAAAGGCTGAGGTACTTAATGCCTTCTTTACTTCAGTCTTTAAGTCTTTGAAGACCAGTTGTTCTCCAGACAGTCAGGCCCCTGAGCTGGAAAACAGAGATGAGGAGCACAATGAAGCCCCCAAATCCAAGGGGAAATGGTCAGTGATCTGCTACACCACTTAGACAAACAGGAGTCTATGGGGCTGGATGGGATCACTACCCCGGGAGGTATTTTAAAGATGTGTAGATGTGGAACTTAGAGACATGGTTTAGTGCTGGGCTTGGCAGTGCTGAATTAAAGGCTGGACTTTATGACCTTAAGGTTTTTTTCCAACCTAAATGATTCTATGATTCAATTTTTAGAGAACAAGCTCAAGAACAAACCTGGTTTTTTTAGACAACAGGTAAAGCTGCAGCCCCTTTTGCCAGCCTGGATACAACTGTGTAGGTAAAAATCTGTTTACATGATTAAAACTACCCAGGCATTTGCCAGCCTTGACAAATCTTTCTGATACCTCCATAGCAATCTGCTCTATCTGGAAAGGATGCACTTTTCCCTGACTGTTCCAAGCCTGTGCTGTTCCATAAGAGTGCTTTTGGCTTGCATCCCCAACCTAAATGTGTTCTCTATGAAACGCAATTTTTGACTCTGCACGGTCACAGGAGACAAACGCCAGTAAATTGAGTTGCCAGATAGGAAAAAAAAGTCAAGCAGACTGGACCTTTAGAGGCTTCCAGCATTAGGCATGGGAAAAGATGATACAAGCCTCTGTTCTGAGCTGTATTTTCTGCAGTGTGGCGGGTGGCAGCTGCTGGCTTAACCTGCTCAGTGTCGGAGTGCACGATGGGCAGCTGCGGTGTCTCCAGCGCTGGCGGGGATGCGATGCCGCGTGCGGAAATGCAGCTGAGGTGCCCGGGATGCTGCAGGCAGGAACTGCTGTGCTGCGGTACCCACCCCACGAGAGCCATCAGCGCTCGGCTAAGGACGTGGGAGCAAAGCGGAGACGGGCAGTGGCGGAATGAGACTGTCATCCTGGGCTGGACCCCCGGAGCCAGCAGGACGGGACGGGCATCAGTTATAAAAGAATAAGGTCGGGTTGGGAAAGATGCCAGAGAGAACGGTGGTTAGACAAAACCCGTGGGTTTTTGCAGGTTTTGGGACACCTCAAAATTTCCCCAGGCGGAAGCAGGAACTGCAGCAGCGCCCGCAGCCTCCCCCCCATGCTGAGCCGCAGCTAACCACAGCTCAGTGGTTAGCCCGGCAGCACCAGGGCTTGCAGAGCCATCTACTGACAGAGGGATGGAGCACAAGGAGGGATTGTATTTTTTTTTTCTCTCTCTCCTGTAGGCTTTTTTTCAACGTTGTCCGTGCAGCTGAGGGTTTTTTTGCAATACAGCCCCTGGGCAGTACAGACGGTGTGGTCTGGCTCTTGCACACAACTCAGGAATAGTTTTACTCTGCCAGCCTGATACCTGCTCTTCTCTGTAAGAAATGTTCCAACATTGCCCCATCTTTAGCTATGGATCTGTCGTGCAAGACAAAGAAGGGAGAAATCAAACATTTTTTGAAGTATCCTTGGAAGCCAGCAAACAGATCCTTCCCTCCTCAAACAGGAGCTCTGCTTGGAATCACTGCACTGTGAAATAATACATAACGTGGACACAGGCCTAGAAGTTGCTCGAGGACACGGCAGCATCTGGAGCAAGAGGGATAGGCTGAACAGTGCTGTGCTGAGGCCACAGGGCAGCAGTCCCTGAGTTACCAGTGAGGCAGGGGCACATCTGCTCTAACAAAGTTTCTTTCCATGCCTTTTCTCGGGGCAGTTTTTTATCTGCTGTGAATGTACACAAGCCTCAGCACTTTTATTTTGCACCAGATCATACGGATCGCTGCCTCCTCTCCCATAGCAGCAGAAACAAACCTCTTCTGCCTGACCTGGGTCTGCAAAACAGATTGTATGTTTATTCCACGACAGTGCCCACTTTATTTGTGTGCAAACAGCAGGCTTCAGAAGGAGCATGATTCTCCTTTGCAAAGTTCTCTGTGCCTTTGGCATAGAAATGCACCTTTCCTTTGAAGCTATAAACGGATGCTGTGATCCTTGGGTTTGCAGGGTAGATGCTTCACAGAAAGCAGAGCTTACAGCAGGCTAGAAAGAGCTGCTTTTGCAGCAAAATGTGGACATTAGGATGGAGTTTGAGAGGACCATAGAATTGTTTGGGTTGGAAGGAATCTTTAAAAATCACTTTATTCCAACCTCCCTGCCATGAAATTTTTCACTAGATCAGATTGCTCAAAGTCCCATCCAAGCTGACCTTAGGGTGACTGTCACTCTCATGACTGCTGTAGTTGGTGCTCATCTTGTCCCAGATGAGCACCTATGAGTGGCTCATCTGCTCTCTGCTCCCACCCTGGCTCACACTGTTGGTTCCAGCTGTCTGTGATACCAATCCACTGCATCTATCTGCATCAAAGAGCCTCTTTTCCAGCAGGAGCTGGGCTTGCTTTTGCAGTTTGGAGGACACCTGGTGATTCAGTTTGTGATACTTTGGCAGAGGTGAAATGAAATCAGAAATAAAGATTAAAAAAAAAAAAAGTAACCAGGCTCAGAAAGTCATGATAGCCATTCCCCTAAAAAACAGGGAGGGAAGAAGAAAGCTTTTAAAAGGAAGGTGAGAGAGCTGAGCCTTTGTGCTATTTTTGGCTTCCCCAGAGTGGTACAGGGTAGAAGACTGCTGCTAGCTTATTAGAATATGCAGAAAAGGTGAAACTGGATCATGATACTCCTGACACAAAGACTCTCCCCATGGCGTGTCTGGTCTCTTTTCCCTGAGCCTGGCTTTCATGCTGGCACATCTACACTTCTGTGGACAGGGGCTGATATGCACTAAACAAATATTGCAGTTCTGTGTCTGCACAGAATACTGATAGGAATGGGCAGGTGCTACGTATTGCATAAATAATAAACATGTTCATTCTCTCCAAAAAAACCAGCCATGTGTGAAATAGCACATTACATACTTCAAAAAAGAGCCTTAACTTTGCCCATTATATTGAAATGCACCTTTATTGTGTGTGTCATCAGTGCATTTCAAGACCAAAGTGTGAAAAATGTTCTTTATGTATTTGTTACTTACTTATAACATTTTATTTGTTTGATTTTAAGGCTTTTTTTATGACCCCATAGTCAGCCTGGGCTGAAACATGGTATTTCTGGAGTATTTTTTATTAAGGCAGCTGTCGCTGAAGTGCTTTATTTACCTGACTGATGTGACATATCTGTCTTTTGCACCACATTTCCTGTAAGGTTTTATTGTCTTATTTGGTGTTACATTAAAGAACAAGTCAGAGACATTCTTCAGTGCCACCTAATAATAATGTGACAGTGCTGTTCTCAGCCTGCTGCTAGTGTGAGACCCTCACGGGACATGGTGCTGCAGCTGGACAGGTGCCCTTCTTTGCTGGATGATGAGAACAGTCCTTCATTCCCTTTTGGGAAGGTCTGTATGGCTCAGGAGAAGATGGTGCTGGTAACAAACTAGGAGCAGAAAAGTATTGGAGCAAATCAGACTGCAGATCATAGAATCATTTAGGCTGGAAAGGACCCTTGAGATCTAATCCAACCACTGACACACCAAGCCCACGACTGAATCATGTCCCTGAGTGCCATGTTCTACACATCCTTTAAATACCTCCAGGAATGGAGGCTCCACCACTTCCCTCTCTGAGCTGGGCCAGTCATCTTCATCTACTTTGCACCAGCTTGGTCTGAATTGTGAATACAGACTTGTTTTCTGTTTTCACTTGACGTCTTTCCCAGAACTGCTGTATGTCAAAGACATCAGGTGAAAAACACTTGGCAGGGACACCTGCTTCCCTCCAGCCCTGGACTCCCAGGAAAACATCTCAGGAACACATCTCTGAAAAATTCCCAGGGAGCATTGGAGGCTGGCTTACCATAGGCTGCTGTGACATTTGCAGCCTCCTGGCTCTCCTTTGTCCCTGGCAGAATGAAGAGGAGAGCACCAAGATCACGTGAAGGTGATTGGTCAGTGTGGGAAGCACAGGACATCTCTTCAAACAACCTCCTACACATTTGTTTGCAGCCAGCCCTGCTCAGCTTTCATCTTAGATCCATCTGGACAGGAAGCTCTCAGTTTTCCTGGTGAATTTCACTCAGTTTGCCTTGATTAAGCCGCAACACTTCCAGGCAACAATCAACAAGATCAGATTCCTTTTGGCCTGACCCACTGCCCCACACAAATCAACTGGCAGCAGCCTACACAGAGCTGTGCTTGTGGGCCTTAACCAAACTGCACAGCTCTGCATGGTGGGAAAACTCAGGTTTGCAGTGCCAGCTTGAGGATTTTGATAACACACAGGTACATCATATGTGTAAAATCATCAAAACAGTTAGGTTGGAACAGATCTTTAACACCATTAAGCCCAACCTTTAATCCAGGGGTTGAGGGATGAACCTGCTGCCTGTGGCTTCAGCAGGAGCACCATGGGGTGGTAAAGATAGTCTCTCCTTATCTCTGAGGGTATCTTGCAGAGTGTTTGTGGGCAGGCCACAATGCTTACCCAGCCAAAAGGGCTCAGCACCTGGCTGTGGGACCAGCAGTGTGCAGAGCTCAGGCAGAAATCAGCTGTGGGGATGCTCTCCAGCTTGGTTCATGGTATTGACAGGCTGAGGGAGGAATGAAAAAGGTGAAGGCTTCTTGTGACTACCTCTCCTCCATGCTCAGCAGCTACAGTGAAACTTAGTGTAATAAATACAACTCCTTTGATCTCTCAAATAACTTTTTTTCAGGCACCTTCTCCGTCTAAAATCCTTTTTGAATGAGTGACATGACCAAGACACCAGGGAAAAACACTGAGTTTTATTTTGCCAAATGCTCCCCTCCTCAGGGGGCTTCTTGTGAGATCTTAAGTTTGGCCTGGTTTTGGATGGGTTTTTTGAAGTAATGTGACATCGTCTTAAACAATGAGCAGACTGAACTTCATGGTCCAACCCTCCTGCTGGATGTGCAAAAATGGCCAAGTGCCCTCTTAAATGGGGTTGTGATCACATGGAAAGAATTTTTGGCATAAGGCTAACTCTGTGCCTCTAGTTTTGCTTGGAGAGCTTTCCCCATATTTACACCTAGGAAAGGATGCACAGAGAGAAACATGGCCCTCTAGAGAGCAATGCTGGAAGGCAAATTATTCATGTGTTTACTTAACACAGGATCTTTCCTACATTAGAGTAACTTTATTATTCCAGCAAGAAATTTCCAATTAAAAACATCAGGTTCTGTAAAAACTCTGTGGTAAATTAAGGGTTGCATATGCCAGCATTAATTATACTCTGTTAGACTATAGTTTAAAAGGGTTTAATTTCAAAAATTATATAATTAGTGCAATTTAATCTTTGGCATGACTTTATTAAATCATTGTGAATAGAAAAAAGTATTTTAAAATTAAAGAATAATATTTTCAATGTTCTTTTGAGGTTCATTGGCTTCCAGTTTTACTTGACTCTGTTATACCAGAACATATAATGTTAGAAAGAAGATTTCAAAATTCCATAAACTTGTAAAAATGAATTTCTATGTATGACGCAAACTTTACCACCAGCTGTCAATGTAGCTCAGGTCCTTCTGCACCACTGGCGTATACAGATGGTATGAATAATAGCTGGGGTTTTTTTAATATCATCTAATCACTAAACCAAGAATTTTATCAGTGTGTTATTCTATATGACAGGACTATCCAATAAATGGCAGAAGAACAACCTATGCAGACTTTTTGCAAAATATGGCAGATATTTGATAAAAACAGATATTTGGTAAAAAATTCATATGCGGAATGAATCTTGTGAAATTTCATTTTGATCACTGAGGAAAAACTAAGACAAGGTTTTATAAATTTTTTAAAAAATTACTTTCTTGAAATAATTGTCTCTCCTTTTGCATTATACAACAAACTCATGATTTCAAGTGTGCTGCTGAAATTAACATAAACACACACTGGCCAACAGCTCCTGCTGGAACATAGGGGGCTGAAGTGCTGCTTTAATGTGAACACTGACTAGTTTTTTTTCCTGTGGTCACACAGAGTCAATTCATCTTTTATTAGTTCTGCTTTCTTCAGGATGTCATGCAGGAGTTGTATAATTCCCCATGAACTTTTCTCCAGTTTATGAGAGAGAACTGAAGAAAAGTTCTCCAGTGATTGGCTTTCCAGAAATATAGGTCTAGCATGGCTCTTCACACCTCCAAACCTCACCTTTCTGTATCTGCCTAAATTAGATCAGCTTTATTCTGCCCCTCTAGCAGCTTTCCCATACAGGCTATTTCCTTTGTTTGCTGACAACTCAGTTTATTCTGAAAGAGACATGTCCATTCATGGCCTGTCCCTGAATTAATACAGAACATATAAAACTTCAGTGTATTTCAGAGCCAGCTGGTACGAAGACAAAGCCCAAGATCTGCTGAAAAGACTGCTCTGTACTTCATGAACATCTTATGCAGACATGGGGCATGCAGAGAAAGAGAGCACAGACACCTTGTATTAAATAGAGAACACCTGCTTTACACAAGTGGTGATTGAATGATTCAGAATTCAAAGACTGCTCAGAGCAGAGCCCTTGCTAAAGCTGAAGCTCAGCAATCCTGTAAACTCTGAACGTTGCACACCCTGGATGAGCATCATGTAGGACTGTGGCTTCTGCCAGCAAGGAGGGACAGTCCCAGAGACACTTTGGCTTTGTGCTCCTGACTCACCCTGAGTGGCTGCAGCTGGAGAGCACAGCTCAGCTACTCTCATCAGACACCTCAGAGCACGAGGGGAGAAGAAGCTGGGGAATGGAGTTTGGGCATGGGGAGCCCAAGGTTCTGCTCCTTCTGCATCATTTCCCTGGCTCAGGAGGCTCTCAGTGTCAGCATGAGGAAACACTCCTTCTTCCCTGGGGTGAATTCGAGGAGGGGCTGCATGGTGGGAATGGATCAAACTTTGCCTGTGATTAACAGAACTTCAGGCTTGGAAAATGCTAAAATTTTTATGTTCTGGGTCATGTTTGATTCTGAAAAGCACAGGGATTCATTTCTTCCAGGTGATGAAAAACTGGCAGTTAAAGGGTTAGCATGGACACCTCTAAAATGTTTCATGACAGAGCTGCCAAGCAGGTGGGAAATGACCCCGGGTTAGCAGTGAATCCTGCAAGCAGAGATGAGGAATCACTTTTCTTGGCTCAGCCCACGCAGAGGTGCTACAGACCCAGGAACAGAGCAGTTCACCCCCAAGCAGAGACAGACCATATGCAGAGACCAAGCACCACAAGTTATTAGATATTTTTAACAGGTTTTTTTGCTGGTTTTAGGTTGGTTTTTTTTTTTGTTTGTTTGTTTGGTTGGGGTTTTTTGTGAAACATTAGAATACTTACACTTTATCTTTTCCCATATTTATTTAGTAATGATGCATCCAAAAAGGAAAGGAAGTATCAGCTGGTGTTCTTTAGCTCAAACAATATATTGCTTATAAAACTTCACAAGCAATTCATATCTGATTAAAGTTGGGCAAAGCACTTTTTCCCCCCTAACTTCAGACCTGCCTTTCTATTATGCTTCTCATGAAGGAAAATGTTTGTTGTGAACAATAAAAGGAAAGTCCCACTTTCCTGTGAATAGCTGTAACATCAAACCTCAGGCTTTTATATAATGGGTTCCTATTCTCTCCCTGGACTGAAGGGCAGCCTAAGTGAAACATTCCCAAGAAGAAATGTGGAAAAAAATCCCCTAGAAACAATAAAAAAATTTTCCAAACAACCAAACATTCATACTTTGTCTGGTGCCAAATCTCTGTGCTTTGCTTTTTACCTGATTGTCTGCCAACAAACGCACATATTAGCCCAGAGCAAGACACAGTATCCTTTTGCCTGCAGCACAGCTTTCAGAGGGAAAGTAGAGACCAAGCAGATGGAAAAATAAAAAAAGTAGAATTTCTTTGTAAAAAAGCAAGAGGAAAAATATGTGCAATATAGATGTGAAAGAGATGGATGACTCATTGACTAAAAAGGAAGATGCAGCCATTTTTTACCATCATGTAAAGATTAATTAAATCATGTTTCCAATGGGGGCACTGATGGGGACTCCCTCTGTGCCTCTTCAACTCACTGTATCATTTTGTCTCTTTCTGCCAGGGAGGAAGAAAGAATTTTACCTGCATTGTCGAGCTGTGAGAGATCAGTTAATGACTGAAAAGGATTTTAAAGATGGGAAGTGTGCAGCAATAAAACTGGTAAATACCAGGTGGCTCAAGCTTTGCCCTCAGCTCACAAAGGCAGTCAAGCATCTGGACTTCTACATTTTCATTCCATTTGGAACAGGCTCAGTTTGTGCTTTGAATCATGCTTAGGGAAATGTTGCAAAAAACTACTGTCAAAACTCTCAATTCTGTTTAAGTAAAAAAAAAATTAAACAGTAGAAATAAGAAATACCAGAGAAAAACAATATTATGGAAACACTTCAGAACTGTCAAAATACTGTCTCCTGGCTAGTGTGGGAAATATTCAGAAAATACTCAGAAAATATTTGAGTTTGGGTTTATCCAACCTTTGCAAGAGCAGCTGTTTAATCATACAGTTAGGCTTCAGGTATTCAAACAGAATAAGATGTGCTTTCAGTGGTCAAATGGTTCCTCTCTTGCATGCCTATTTATAAAAATGAAGAGATATCATTGCAAAATAATCTGTGATATTTTAGTTAAATGTATTTGCTTACTGTATTCTGTCAGAGAAAAGCAAAACTACTGCCCTGTGTGACAGAAGTCCTGAATCAAATGGGTTTAGGCATGAGGAATTCCTATGACTTCTAAAACCGTAGGGACAAAAATGAAAAGCGGAATAAGATACAACAAGGAAATGGAATGAAAAATAACATGAGAATATTCTCCAAAGATATGAAAGATTAGTGAGTCCAACATGTGATGGGAAAAGAGAAATAATAATGGGTGACAGGATTAAGGCCTTTTTTCCTTCAGTAGTCACTTGAAAAAAGGAAGTTTGTTTAAAATGGTTAAGTAGCTGTTGTAAGGAGGATGAGATGTTAATGATCCTCCCTGAGAAGGTGGTGAGGAGAGATGAGGTTCCAGGGCACTGGAGAAGAACAATCAGTGTGACTGTTTTCAAAAAAGAAGGAAGGGAGGTGCATCAGAATTATCACTAATCAATCTGATTGCATTTTCTGAAAAAATAACAGAACAGTGTCTGTAAGATGCAGGAAACATTTAATCAAGAAAAGTCAAGGCAGGTTTGTAGACATGGTTCCACCAGTAAGATGCTGAAATATCCTTGCCAGTCTTGACAAGGCTGCAGATGGAATACATGTCCTTCGTTTGGGAAAAACACTTCAGAAAAGATATAGCTAACTAATCCATTTGTAGAAACTTCTAGACATTTCTAGAAAAGAGAGCAGCTGGAAAAGATTTTAACAACCTTTAAACACAAAAAGACCCCTGAAAAGAGGAAAAGAATTGTCTTCTTGTACACTCTGAAGGGAGACAGAATAATAAAATTACAGAAATTACACTTGCACTGATGTTTTGAGGTCCCAAGTGACTGAAGTGTTCCAGCTTGCATTTGCTGCAGTAAATTCTGTCCTCTCTTGCACTGCAAACCAGTCCTGCTCCACAGTAAGTGATTTGTTTACACTAAATGCTCTCCTTTGTGGGAAGTCGATCTGGCAAAAATCATTGTTATACCTCAAACAGTGAGTCACTGAGCTTCCTCTGTAGCAGGACAAATCAAATACCTTTCACAATCAACCAAATAATCCCCGTGGATTCTTCTGTACAGAGGCTCCTTCTGAATAATAAAGAGTGCAAGAGAACCAGGGTAACCGTATGGGGCTGCTCCTGGTCAAAGAATATCTTCCTATGATCTTTTTTCTTTGAACCCATGCACAAGAGGGTGGAAGATGGCAGAAACAGGGGCAGTAGTCTGGAAATCTGAAGATCTTTGCTTCCTTTCCACTGCAGGTTCCTGCATGGCAGATGGTAGCAACAGACAGTTCAGGAGCAGAATTCACAAAGCCCAAATTCTCTGTGGGCTGAATGGGGAAGTTTCCAGACCAGTATTGGGATGGTGTCCATAAGCAGGATGCTCACAAAGGTAGGAGCTTCCTGAAGGTCTCTCTTTGGTTTTTGCCAAATTTTGGCTTTACAGATTCACATAAAAAAATCCAGCAATTCCCTAAGGGGCTCCAGCCCCAAATAAACACTCTCCCAGTCAGAAAAAGGGCTGTATGCCATGGATATTTATGGGCCCATAGGGGCCTTCCCTTAACAGAGATGGAGGTGGAGTCTTTGCTGAGGCAATCTTGTTAATTAGAATGCAGTACAGTGGGGATTCAAAGCATTTCAGGAAAAACTGCAGCTGCAATATGAAGTCTTCTTCCTGGGCAAGAGATCTGAGCAGCAGGGTTCCTACAAAAGGTAGGCATTGCCCCTGGCCGTGTATGTGGGATCACAACATTGCTGTGTATGTTACACAACTGGAGTGAATCAGGCCTGCTGAGGGTTGCCCAGTTTCTAAATTCTAAGTAGCCTTTTGCCAAATCTAAGTCCGGAGAGGTTTAATCCAGACCAGTGTTTACTGTAAAACGTGTGAGTAACCCTGGGATTTACATGTACCACGTTCTCACTCCGAATGCTAGGAGTTCCAAAGCAGGCTGTGTGCTTCAATGTCCTCAGTGCCTGTGAGGCTCTTCAATTTTTAAGCATCAGAATTTTAACTGAGCTTGCTATGGTATGGAGCCCCTGAGAGTTAATTTTAGGTTGTGCTCCTGTGTACAGAAATGTGCCATTCTGATGCAGCATGTGTGCAGTGTAGATACGGGACAATTATTGCAGTGGCCTGCTGCCATATCACCATATTATTATCCCTTGAGAGGGAAACAATGTAGATTCACGTTTTGCTTGAGTTCTTTGTTTTGGTTATTTTTTCCTGCCTGGTTATTTTTAGTGCAAAATTGTTCCAAATTATGTCAAGGACAGGAGAAGTCGAACTAAACCCATGATCGGAAGCGCTGCTGTCTGTGAGGGATGTTTCTGTGAACAACAAAGGCCAGCAATATGTTCTATTGCATAACCCTAAAGAAATCTCTAGAAAGCAAAGTGCTGCCTCTGTTATCTCCTGACAGTCCCCAGTCCAACCCCTCCTGGTACAAAGAAGCTGGCTGTCAATTTTGGCAGCTGCAGGATCAGAGGCTCTGATATGAAACAGCACTTGCAAGAAAAAACACATCTCTGTGTAAGGACATGAACTAGCCGGCACGGTCCCTCCCCTTCCACTGCTTTTGAAGAATACTCAATATTCAAACACCAACATCACTTGCAGGTTTATATCCTCTGCTCAAGACATTTTACATCTCCCTGGGCTATTTGCTTTCAAAGACAGACCCATGGTGTTTCCCAGAAATTAATTAACAAATTCACAACCTCTTTTGCTGGCTTGGGAAACAGCAGCATGGATGAATGCTCCACTGATAAGGTTTTAATGTTGAGTTGTCAGAGGTACAGGTACCTGACAGCTCTTGAAGATTAATTATGGAGCACAGCTTTCTCTGTTCCTGTCTGCCTGCTCCAAAGAGACAACTGTGTTTCCTACTCTTTAATGAATGTGTGCTGTAATAACAGCTTGCAAATATTTTACCTCTGGAAGCAATTACTGAGTTTGTTTTAAAAGCTGAGCTAACACTGAAGACATGTTTACTCTCCAAGTAGACACCCTGTATTTGAGCTATTACATTTCTTGTTCCTATTTTTAAACCGGTGTTGTGCAGTTGTGAATGCAAGTTGCTTCATCTGCTACAGCAAACACCCTAATTTGTTAATAAATTAGCAAAAGGGGAATTGAGGGAGAGGCTTCAAGAGCAAAACAATGTGTTGGGAAATCACCTCAATTCCAAATTCAATTAGAAGCGTGTTATACTGCCAGACGTTGTGGAAGTCATAATGAGCTGTGTAATGCTCGAAGCCCCCCTGCTCCCCTCCCTCTGAGTGCTTCTCATTCCCTGGTGCCTGCACCTCCTGCTCAAGACATTTTACACTTCCCTGGGCTCCTTGTTGGGGTCCATTGCTTCCTGTCTCCTCTGAGAAAAGGATGGCAGTAGCCAGGAGCAAGGCTGGGGCATTTTGGCCTCCATTGGCACTTTCTAAATCCTTTCTACAGCACCATAAACCTTAATCTAAAACAATCTGTACAGATTAGGACCAATCTCCATTAGTCTGCTCTTGAGAGTAGCCTCAGACATTTTTTCACCTCACTTACTAATTGCCATGTCAGGGATTACTCCTTTAGTGGAGACCACCTTTGGAAGTGACCATTGGCAGGAGTTTGAGTCACAGACAGAGTCAAATTCAAGGGAAGTTGTTCTTTTCTGAATATAAGGGAGCTGAGGAAGATGCAAGCTGGACAAGTTAAGTTATTTCTAATTTTTTCTGTGTTATTTTTCTTTCCTTTCCTGGGGGGAAGCTTGCTGTCAAAATCCTTCTCTAGCAATTAGGAAATGTAGGCAGTGTATCTCACATCTTGTGTTCACAGCTCTCTGCTTAAGAACTGTTAACACACCTTTGAGAGGAAGGAGGCAGTATTATATCTGCAATAGGTGACATTGAATTTTGGGAAGTGGTATCCCATTTCCCCTCAAAAATAATGAGCTACAACACCAGTACAGTGTGGGAAGCATCAGAGCCACCTCCTCTCTGCCACCCCCATGACACATTCAAGGTCAGGCTGAATGGGGCTTTCAGGGACCTGGTGTAGTTCAGGATGTCCCTGCTCATTGAGGGGATCAAGGACTTCAAAGCTCCCTTACAAGCTAAACCTCTCTAAGATGTTATGGTGCTATTTCAACTCAGTACAGCCCTCTACCCCCATCCTTCCTTTGCTGCTTCCCCTTGTACCCCCACTGATCCTTTCTGTTCCATCGCTTGTCTCCTTTTGGCATATTGGTGAAGAGAGGAAAAAGAACAACAGATGAAAAACAGAGGTGCAACTCCTGTCCCTGGGAGCATAAAGCCAATGCAACACAGCCCTGATTCTGTTTCCTTCCTACACGGGGGAGTTTAGGATTCCATCACACAGTGGAAGTACAAAACTGCTTCATTGTCCCAAAAAGCCTTGTAAGAATCGAAAGTCATTTTTTTGCACAATCAAAGTTGATGAGAGATCTTCCCATCAAATTCACAAGCAGCAGGACCAAGTCTGTACAATTAAAATGGGAGCTCCAACATCAAAGGCAGGCAAAGAAAAGGCACAGCATGAGCTCATGGGATTGTTTACTATGCAACTGTGCTCTCCACATTTTTAAACCTTTTGCTTGGATCTCATTTTACTTTGAACTCCATGTTTAGGCCCACTAAAATACATGATGTTTTCTAACAAACTACAATGCAGATTAGATCAATTCTTTAATCTCATGTTTTCCTCTTGAACACTGCAATCAACCATTTTATGCTCAGTTGGATATAGAATTAACCCAGGCACTTTAGGTTTATTTCAGAATGTTCTGTATTCCAAACGGTCTAATTTTGCTGGGAATATGCCAGGGTCTTCTCACCCATAAAGGTGAACATAGCCCAGATCTAAACAGAAGGTGCATAGCTACTTGACTGTGAAAATACTGAGTGAGCTGGAAGCACACAATATTTTGACGGATATTAAAGAGAGGCTACAATCACAGACATTTTTGTCCAGGGAAAATGAGCAATATAAAGTATGCTGGTGAATCTGAATAAATAAGCTTCTTTTTCAGAAAAAAAAGCAGCTCAAGAAAACATTCTAAAGATCTGAAAACCCCAACAATAAAACCACCACTGACAATTGAACCATTTGCAGTTACTACTCCAGCTACTCTCTGCCTGTGACTGTCTCCTAGGGCGTTTTCCTTGAGCACATGGATAGTGTATGGTAACAGACAGAGAGCTCTTCTATTCTGTAAAAAAAAGGTCTCAAAAGTATTGGGAAGCTTGTGAACAGGTCCTTGTGATACTGGAAGGGAGACAGACTGTTATGTAATTTACAGGAAGTGCTTTTAGCAACTTTATGACTACAATTTCTATAAATATCTGCTGTAGAAAAAAAACAAGGTCACAAAGAAGCTTTCTCAGAAAAACAATAAACTATCATAGGCTGACTATGCTTTGCAAAAACTGTACTCAGAAGCTTTGGTTTATATTTTGAAGAAGTAACCTGCAGCCTTCAGATCCTATTGGGCTAAACTCTGTTTTTCTAAAATCTGCCTGTTGCTGGATTCCTCTTCTTCCATTAAGTCCTTCTGATTCTCTGCCTGGGCTGGATTAGCACTGTTTTCTTGGACTTCTTGGAATAAAGTTTTATCCTGGGCAGAACTGTGGCCGGTGTAATTTCCCAAATTTTGGACTTTCGGGAGCAGGTTTTTTGGGGACAGGTGTTTCACAGTGCTTAATGCAGCTGCAGCCTTTCTCCAACAGCCAAGTAAACCATAAAAGTGCTCTCAGCTTTTCTATAATATTTCTGGAGGGCCCTGGATGGCAGCCATAAGGGCTGGCTTTGATTATCTGTGAAGGACTGTTGTGAAGATTGGTTTGAGCCCCAGCCCAGACACCTGAGAAAATTTCTTTTCCCATCACACTAATGAATCACGGTGTTTAAAATGTCAGCAACTTGTTAAAGGTGGAGAAGATAAAAAAAATAGTAGGTAATGACCAGGAGCACATCCCCCAAAGTTAAGCAATGAATAAAACGATTTGAAGTCTCCTTCTGTAATTTCAGGGTTTGTGTCTCCAGTACTAACACCCCACTGGGCAGACTCTGAGCCCTGTCTCTCCTCCCAGAATAAAAAAACCGCTGATGACTCAATTCTGAACAACCCTTCAGCCAACCCGAGCTCCTTCTCTCTTCTGGCTCCTCTAGTAAGCAGTCCCTTTTTGACCATTATTCCTCCTCTTCAATCATTTCTACCCCAAGACCCAATTTCCCCCTAAGACCCTCCTTACTATGATTCCTTCTCTCTCTTTAATATTTACTTTCATGACCTAAAGCTACAAGCTGTGAAAGATCAGACCAGTCACTCCAGGCTTGTTTTGGCTTGGTGAATTGGCTCAGGTTTTTCTTGTGTTATACTAATTGTGCAATTTCCTCCCCTTTCTCATGTCTTTTAACTTTCTTTACTTTTTTTAACAGAAATTCTCCAAATATGAAGAACTTAAATGAAAATCCAACATCTTCCAGATGGCATCCTCAAACACAAATGAATCCATTTCCCTAGGTGCCTTCCCTGCTTCCAGACTCCAGCTGTTTGCTCCCTCTTTCCAGGTTGCCATCCTTTTAGAGCTTTCTGAGTGGAGTTCCCTTCTTTAGACCTCAGGCTTTTGTCTCCAAGGTTCAGCTCAGATCTAGCTGATACAAAGCCTTTATGTGAGGTAAGTTTCCTCTCCAACACTTGTGCTCATTTCCTGGAGAAGGCCTTTGTTTCCCAGGTCTGTGTTTGCTGTGTGAGCTACAACTCCTTAACAGCCTTTTCCTCCCTCTGACCCTGTCTTTTCAGCTTCTCTGGTTTGCATCTGTGCCTGGAGCTCCTTTGCCTTCTCAGACCACGGACTTTCTACTCTTCTGCTCTGGCATTGCCCCACTGCAGCTTGGATGAAGCTGTGGTCCCACGTGCAGACTGTCTGAAAACTGTGTAGAGGTTACTTTATGAAAACCAGGTAACTTATAAAATTAGACAGTCAAAAATACAGGCAGTTATAACACATTTGCGACTGTTATAACCTCTTTGGGGAATGACTTGAGAGGGTTTTTAAGGCAACAGGTGAATAGCTGCCGCTTCAAAGACAAGTATCATCCTGAAGCTTATTAGAAAAATTATCAGCATTTCCTACAAATGGCAAGATACACAGAAGAGATCTCTGGATTAGATAACGACTCTTTTGTAAACGGTTTTACAGAAAGAAATAAAAATGCATACAGAATTTAAACAAAAATTAATAGTGTATGTGGAGGTGAGGAGGACAAGGAAAAAAATGGTATGGGCATAGCGAGATTAAGCTGTTGAAGACCCCCCAAATACACATGTAAGGTGACACAGCAGAAAAATAGGAGACTGCGGACTGTACAGGGCAGTGCTGTTGTACTGACAAAAATAAGTAAGTAGAAGGAATAAGGATCTTCTCATTTTCCAAGAAAAGAAGTCACCATGTAAAAATGACATAATGGCTCCTGTTTTTTTCTCCCTCCCTGCAAATGCAGCCCATGGAGAATGTGATTACTACATCACATGCATCTCATTTTCCAATGGAAGTTACAATGCTGTTACCAGATACTGCCATGACATTCATCCCATTATGACTTTCTTCAAGGACCTTGTAGAGCAAAACTCCAGAATGTAGTAAAATAAGACATATTTTGTGTCTCTTTCCTGTCTTTGGTAGGAGTGAAATTCAACCCTGTGCATATTTTATGTGTCTCCTAATAACACCCACTCACTCATTGCAGAAGAGGCATTCTATTTTCCTCCTGCAACACTTCCTTGGGATTGCACCTGGAAGATGTGTCACTGGGACTTCCCTTTGTTCCCTTGCTCCGAACTAGACACTTGTGGCAGGTGCTGGATTGGTAGCCTCACAGAAACAGATACTCTAGGCCACAGCCTGCACAAGTGGAGACAATTTAAGTGTCTGGCTTGTGTATGGCACCTATCACTGCTGCTCAAGCATAGGGGTTAATCAGCAGCTGTCAATCAGCCCTGTTCCAGCACACCTGGGCTGGGGTGGTAACTCAAAATTGTGAGACAACAGCTAAAGCTGAGAGAAGATTTCAGTTCTTGATTTAAGCCTTCTTTTTTTCTTTTTTCTTTTTTCTTTTTTCTTTTTTCTTTTTTCTTTTTTCTTTTTTCTTTTTTCTTTTTTTTTCTTTTAGAGCGGGAGTGAGTTGTAGTCATTACTGCACGTCTGTGCCTCTACCTGCCCCTTTAAGGATGCCCTTCTGGCAATCTAAAGACTGCCCTTCCTGGGAAAAAGAAACAGAGGGAAAGTGGGATGGTGACAACCCACTAATAAGCCCAGTCTGATGAGGAGCAGCTGAGGAAGCTTGGGGTGTTCAGCCTGAAAAGAAGGAGGCTCAGGGGGGACCTTCTCACTTTCTACATCTCCCTGACAGGAGGTTGTAGCTAGGTGACGTGTGCTTTGTCCTCTCAAGTAAAAAGTGACAGGACAAAAGGAAATAGCCTCATGCTGCACTGGGGAGGTTTAGATTGGATATTATGAAAAAAATTCTTCCCAGAAAGGTTGTCAAGCATTGGAACAGGCTGCCCAGGGGAGGGGTTGTGTCACCATCCCTGGGGATATTTAAAGATGAGTGAGTGCGGCCCTTGCAGACATGATTTAGTGGTTGTGTGAACTTGGCAGTGCTGGGTGAAGGGTTGGACTTGATGATTTCAGTGGTCTTTTCCAACCTAAACAATTCCATCCTTCCATGCTATGACCTCAGACTGCAGGCTGCCCAGCTCACTGAGATCTTTACCATGACTGCTGTCACCAGGACTCAGTTTTGGCACTGCTAAACTTGCTCTGGCACCTGTGGGCTGTATTGGAGTTACTCCTGGATGTTTGGATGTCAAAGGGAAAATGGGAATAGTGAAAACCATGAAAAACCTTGTGTCAGCCTATAAATATACACAGATGCCTGTGCCTTTTGTTTTCCATGGATTGGTAAAAACTTGACCCTTGAGCCCAAGACTTCTAAAAGATGAATAAATAGCTGTATACATACAGCACATGCACACATACAAACATACGTTCTATATGTGTGTATGTTAATACATGAACTTAGGGAATAATGGAACCAAGTCCTTTTTCCTGCTACTAAAGCAAATCACTGAATAATAATCCATTACATAAAAGGAACAACCTTCATCCTGAGAACAATTAATGTCACTTCTCTCCAAACTCCTGTACAAATGTTCTTCCAGAATATCATGGCAGTGCTCTGCCATAATATCTCTTTTCCAGTTTCCAGTCTAAGCACATCCACCACCATTTTGTGTCTATTGATTCTGAGCAGTGCTGCTTGTAAGCTTTAGTCATGAACTAAATCTAATTCTGGATTGTCCAAACTGCACTGTTGATTTTGTTTGCAAGGAAAACAGAGGTTTAGCAGAACTTAAAGGCAAAACTAACACAGAGATGCTGCAAAAGGAATTTGTATTATGGCATTTGCTTTATCAAATTTTAGTCATCAAAGCCTAAGGTGGTTGTGTGTTTTCCCTGGCACCTCTCCAGGGTTTTTATCACTCAGGCACTTCTTTCATGATCTGATGAACTGTTTCCCATCAGTGTCTGCTTCTTCCTTTCCACAGATTGTGAAGTGAATCTGCATCATCAGAGTAGCTGAAACATTCACCTAAAAGCAGATGAAATGAGCCTCTCCTCACTGTTTATCTTAAAATCCAAAAGAATATTCCAGTCAATGACACTTGGATTTTTTGCTCATTGAGAAGAAAAGGCATCAAAGAGAAGTCACCTGGGATGTCAGAGAACTGTTTTAAAAGAACTAAACTCCATAAATCTGGTCTTTATCAACATGTCATGAGACAAAAAACATGGAATGTTTAAACCATTTTTCTTTCCCCAGAAGCAAGTGGCTTTTAGAATATTCATGGCACAAATTGCTCAAATTACAAATTGGAACAAGAATAAGTTTTGGAATTCTGATTTCATATGGTAGAGCTCTGATTCTATAGTGGAAAAAATGGCTGAAACAGGAAATTTCCTCCCTTCAATCCTGTGTTGCTCTCTGCCCTTATATCAGACCAATATCTTCTAGGAGCTCACTCTGAAAATATATGATCTTTTAGCAGACCAGTGTGTTTAAAGAAAACTATTGTTCTCCCTCTCCTTTGTGACAAAAGGTAATCAATGGAGACTGGTAGTTCCTGAGTACAGCAGGAGCTCTGGAAAAATTATTAGTATGAATTTCTGAAAAAGAAAGAATTTGATGTGAAGGGCCAAGGCATAAGGACAAATTAGACAGAAGAAGAGATTCTGATTTTCCAGACTGGGCTGGAAATAACACAGATGGAGAAGTGAAAAAGAATAGTAAACATCGTGTCTGCAAACTGTTCTCTGAGTGGGTGTTTTTGGGAGAGTGCCAGTTAAAGAATTCAACTTTTGGTAGGATAAGTATGTGTTACCCATGCCCAAATTTGTGAGCAACCAACTCAAAAATCAGCTGATGAGTTAGTTAAGTGTTGCTTTCTTAGAAAAAACCACTCAGGTTTGCAAATACCTTTGATGATACACTTTTGGCAACTCAGGGACATGCTGGAGCACATTCCCCTTCTCTGTCACAAATCCCCCTCTGCACTTTCCCCTGGGCAAATGCAAGTCCAAAAATGCAACAAACTATTCCGTATTAATTTCTTTGTGGTGTTTTCCTCTACACACAAAACCCCCTTGCAGTTCTTTGCACATTTATCAGGAGAAGCAGTAATAATCTCAGTTCACCATCCCACTCAGAATGGGAATTCAGAAACATTTTACTTGTCAGGCCGTAAATCCAATCTTCTGTTTGCATCTCTAACTTCATTGGCTCTGAAAGCAGAACAGGACCTGCTTTTCCTCCTTCAGGCTGAGATTTTGATAACAGTTAAAGTGGGAATACAGAGTCAAAATTTACAGTTGGAGCCAATGAGTTGAAACAGAAAGTTCATATTCTGCTGCTTTTGTGGAAAAATTAATAATCCCCAATATTTTAACTTCTTAGGAGGGAAAATATAAGGCAATCAGGTGCTTCTGAAGTGCTCAGTCTGTTGTTTGGCTCAGTTTGCTGCCTCTCTAGAAAACCTGATGTGTACTCTTGGCAGCAGGCATCAGTGCCCCGAGGGAGAGGATATACAAGCCTGCAGGAATGTAGATAAACATCGAAGTTCTTACTCTGCACAACAACAACAAAAAATAATCAGTGAAAGCCTTCGAAGTGCTGCCAAGGGGCCCTTCTACACAGTCGCAAGTACCTTACTAAGAGGAGAGTTTACACTTCTAATTGAAAATATTTTATATTTAATAGATCCAATCATAATCCTGACGTTTTTTGACAACAGAAACAAAATCTAAAGGATTTTATTTTTCTGAGGCCAAGCAGGAAGAAATGTGTGTCCTTTCTATCACTGGGCAATGTTTTTTACTTGTAGTAATGCCTAATGGTTTTGTCAGTTGCTATTTACATAATAAGTTTCTGAACCAAAAATGCAGGAAACATTATTTTGTAAAATTTAATAGCTTGCTGGAAATAATTATACACCTCACTGAACCATCTACTGACTCTAGAAGCTCATGGAGTTCAGCTGGTATAACTGAAGGTGAGTGTGTGTTATTGTCAGGGGAAATAGTGTTTTATTATAGAATTTTCTAACAGTGGGTATTTGGTCAACTCTGGCAATTCCACAGACGAACAGAATGACTGCCCTTTGGGAATGCTATTTATAAACTCAAAAGCGGCTGAACAGCACTCACAAAAAAGCTGCCAGTTTCAAGAAAATTAATGACAATCTGATATTGTTGGAGGATGAAGAGAGAAGAGGCTTTGTGCTGAGCTTAAGGCATGAAGTGTGTTTGCACTGCTTTGTCTTTGCTCCTCTGTGGAAGCCTGGGGTATTGATGGGAGCACCCTGCTCAAGGCATTGTCAGCTTAGGCAAATCAATACAGAAAAATGTAAACTTACATTAACTTCACATCCCTTTCTCCTAAATGCTCCGGAGAGAAAACTGTGTCTTTGTGTCCTGGAGCCTCCAGGGTGTGTCTTTGCTGTACTTCCATTAAAAAACAATCCACAACAAAACCACAAAACGCACCCCCAAGACAATCACACCCAAAATAGTTCCCTGACTGCAAGTAGCTTGTGCAGAAGTTCTGCACCTAATCCAGCCTTTTGGTGATAGATTGGTTTTACTTGGAATTTTAAAAATTCCAGTCAGACATAGTTCAACTACAAGTCCACACTGCTCTAAAGACTAACAGTTCCCTGCTTTAAATTTTCCTGCCAGGTGTCAAAACTGAACTGACTGAGCACAACCATCAGATGAGCAAGAGTGAGAGAGCCAGAAGGAGAAGATGAGTGTCAACGAGTGACACATTCCAGGTGCTGTGTTTCAGTTCCTCAGCTGCTGTTGGCAATCACAGTTCCAGCACAAAGGGGCTGTACAGGTATCAGTGAGTGTCTTTGAATGAAAAAGCACTTTCAGCTGATACCATCATCCTGCCTGTGGCACAAAAATGCAGGCACATACATAACATGTGTGCATTTACTGTGATACCAGTATTTATGTATCAAATGTTTTAATAAAACTCACTGACTTTTGAGCAAACTTTGTATCTTCTGATCACTTCAAGTTGGGCTACATTGCTATTACTGATGGAGTGAGTGCTAATGCTGTATGTTTTGTGTGAAGTCATCTCTGCAGAAAAAAGGCTTTGTATCCTGCTCGCAGAGCATCTGTGAGAACTGTTACAACAACAAGCAGCTTCCCCTTACTTTTATTTTGGAAAGACAAAATGGCTGAAGGCCACGGCTGCTGATTTATTCAGATGCCGAAGGAAACCATTAGCCCATTGGACCCTGAAGATGAGATTCCTTTGTGCTAAATGTTAATATAAGGAAATCCCAAACAGAGGCTGCCAAAAGGGACATAATACAAATGCAAAATGCCAAATGTACCTAGAAAGGAAGGAGGTAGATGGTTATTTATTAGAGAAGATAAAAAAAAAAAAAGCCAAAGAAAAGCACAGTTTGCTTTTTTCCTCCTTTTCCTTAAGTACAGTGTGATGTACAAATGGTGAGATGAAAACTCTCCTCCATTCAAACCAAACAGAATATTTTTGAAACACACAGCTACACATATGGTTGTACCGTTAACGACTGCATGTCCACGGGAACTGTTTTTTATCAGCATAATGTGGATAGAGCTGTTCCACACACTCCCTGCTGTTTGCAGCTTTGTTTTAATTAGTTGTAATAGCCCAGTATAAATGAATTGCATCCTCAGAAGAGAGGTCAAAGAAAAAACATAATAGCTGTCATCAGAGTAGGCAACTCCTTTTTCAGATTGCTGCTGTAATGGCCTCATGGCAGAAACATGATTAATCATAGCCTGTACTTAGCCTGAATTTCACAAACATCTCCAGCTCTTTTCTTTCAAAATTCAACAGTTAGAAGTACTTTATTTCATACCTGTGCAGGAGTGACATTTCTAATACTTCATTCAGGACTTAAAAAAAACTTAATTCAAACTTGTCCTGGCTCCCTGTCTTTGTCTTAGCCCAGCAAAATGGAGCTTTTGGCATGTGGCAAAGAAATGACATGAGGAAAAGGAACAGTACTCAGTAGTCAAGGTTGAACTGATTATAGCAAAAAGAATGTGATTGACTGAGGAGGTTGATAATAATGGAGGAAACAGACAAAGAGTGGTTGAAACGAAGGACAGAGGAATTTGTTTCCGCTGGCTGATGTTCCTCCACTTTTCCAACTAAGATTTTAACCAATAAAAAACAAACCATGTTTGTGGTGTTGCCACAACAGTTTCCAGTTAAAGACAAATCAAATCAGGATAAACTTCCAGCTTCCATACAATTTCCCTAATTTCAGCTGGTGGCTTGCTTAATGAGTGAGAATGCAAAATATGGTTGGTTTACAAAGTCATTTGCAGTTATTTGCAGACAAGTTCTTAAAGAGTTCTTATAGATCAGCATTGACCCACATTCCATGGTTTGAAAAATATGGCACTAGGACATGATTCCTTCAACAGCCTGAAAAACAGCCTCACAAATTCCTTAGTGTCACTGGCTGTATTCTGGTGATCCTTGCTGTGTCCAGCTGGTTACAGTTTTTCACCCTCCTTTAGCAATCATCTGCAAGACAGACTCTGCTCTAGGACTGGCTGGAGGGAGCTGTGCTGTACCCAAAGGGTCCAACCTGTGACTCTGTGTAGCTGCTAAGATGTCCCTAAGATGTCTGCTGTCTGCAGTGGGTAGGAAGAACAGGGAAAAACAAAGTTTGCTTTGCTTCTTTGAATAATGATAGAATCTGAGAACCATTAAAGTTGGTAAAGACTCCCAAGATCATTGAGTCCAACCTTTGACTGGACACCACCACGTCAACTAAACTAAAGCACTGAGTGCCACATCCAGTCTTCCTTGAAGACTGCCAGGGATGGTGACTCCACAACCACCCTGGCAGCCCATTCCAGTGCCAGACAACCCTTTCACTGATGAAATTCTTCCTGAACATCCCCTGGCTCCGCTTGAGGCCATTTCCTCTTGTTTTGCCCACCCCCCACTTGGCTGCACCTTCCTGTCAGGGGGTTGTGCAGAGCCAGAAGGTCCTCCCTGAGCCTCCTTTCCCCCAGGCTGAGCCCCCCCAGCTCCCTCAGCTGCTCCTCTTCAGACCTGTGCTCCAGATCTTTCCCCAGCTCCGTTCCCTTCTCTGGATATGCTCCATGCAACCACCTCCACAACAGGTAAAAAAAAAAAAAAAACAAAAAAAAAAAAACCAAACAAAAAACCCCCACCAAGATTCAGTATTAGTATGCAGGCTCCTTTTTCCCCTTGCTTGAAAATCTGCATTTTGGTACAATTTTTATTTACAAAAGAACTGCTCTGTGGTTTTATATTTTCTCCCTTTTTTTTTTTTTTTTTTTTTTAAATAAGAGTCCTGCCTCCTTCTGTGGAATAAACAGATTCACTCTTCACTGATTATGCAGTGAAGGGAAAAGTACTGTGTGTGTTGAATGAATATTTTCCCAGTTTGCATGTTTTGAAATGAAATATATCTGCTGCTGCTCCAAACCAGCAGAGGGAGTTTGCTCATCCATGTAATTTTTAAACTTCCCAACACAATCCTATTTTTCAGTATTGTTGTTACCTGGCAGCAACTGCTGCTGAAAAGGTGAAATTTTACCATCCAGACTGTTTAACTCCTTAGTGCTAGAAGCTGCTTGCTTCCGGTCAATTTTTACAGATACCATTGTGCAAGAAGTTGCTGCAATTAAAAATGCAGTAGAGAATTAAAAGTGTGAAGAATCGATGTAGCTGGAATGTTTGGGAGCAAACTATTAAAGGTTAAAGGGGAATGTACAATTATTGCAGTGCATGTGCCACACAAATGTGCATGAAACCACTGTGTGGTAACAGCTGACGCACCTTTTTTTTTTTTTTTTTTTTTTTTTAAAGTCAGTTCCTTTATTTTTTGCATTTTGGAGAGAAACTTTGAAAGTTCCTGGTTTAGGTTTCTTTATTTGGAAATACTGGAGTAATTTTAAGATGACCACAGTGGCAAAAAAGGTCAAGTGAAATGCTCACTGTCGCAGTACTAGGGAAAGAGTTTCATTACTACTAGTTTTTTTGTGAGAGAAAAGAAATCAGCTCCAGTGGTGACGAATTGTATCATTCTTATTGTGTGTTATAAACCTGCACAGCAGGAACTAAACAACGATCTCTCTTGTAAAATAAAATCATAGCAGTTACTGATGTTGACAGCGGATACTATCTTGATCTGCAAGTATGTCACAACTCTTCCTCTTTCAAAAGGAAGGTAGAAGTTCAGATATTCCATTAAGCTCAATCATAAAACATTTAAAATGCCAATCTTTCATTTTAAAAGGTTTTGTTGAACAAATTAGTGAGACAATTGTGTTATTTTTGGGAACCTAATTGGATTTAAAAGTGCTCTGAAACAAACACGCACTTTTATAATTCCACAGAGTCAGACTATCAATTCTCTATACCTTGAACTGAAAGAAAGGTGTGAATAAAAAGTAAGAGCCAGTTCTCCCTGTATATCTGTCCGAATATGAGCAAAACTGTTTTCAAAGGACTACATAAATACCAATTATTGACTAATATCCAAGGGAAAATGATTCATTAAATTTTTCAGCTCTTACTGAAGTGGAAAATGAGGAAGGAACTCATTGTAGGTAATTTAGAAGGCAATTTTTGGTGAATAAGCATTTAGCACATGCCACCAGACACAGAGCATAGAGAAAAGAAATGAAGTAGTCCCGTGATTTAACAGTTGAGTGAAAATAGTCAATAGCCTGGCACAGATGTATTTTCTTTACATGTATTACAATTGCCAGCTTATAATATGTGAATGCTAAATATGGGTCTCCACGCTGCTGTGAGTCACACATGAGCAGACTCGCACTTTTGAAAACCTCAGTGCCATGAAGTCTTGTCAAATGCAACAAAGCGTGGGGCAGACACAACTGCCAGTGACACACACCTCCCGGCCACAGCCCAGCTTTAGACAGAAAACTGCTCAGGCTGCAGGGGATGGATTCAGCACCATCGCAGGCAGTCACTCACAGAGAAAGACCTGGGCTCAGCAGACACAAGGGCTCCCTCAGGAGCCATCCCATTTCTGCCTCACTGGTACTGCAAAGAGGATGGACGCTGAGGCACGGGACCAGCAGATGCTGGTGCATTATCATCAGAGCAGATGGGCTTGGAATAAAACTCAGGTTTTGTACTCAGGCTGCAAAGAAACTTTGAGCCAGCCCTGGCCAGAGTTATCAAGGCATGTAATAAAACAGCGTTTCACAAAGCCAGCATCTTACCTGTCCACAGCGTATGAACCAAGAACCAGGACTTTGCTCTTCAGCCTGCTCTAGGCTGAAGGGAGGGGCAAAGGCAGCTTTTTGTCAGGATGACATACAGTGAATGAACTGCATGAATATGACAAGAATGAATATGAATTGGAATGAGATCTGGCCAGCTTCCAGAAAGAAGCTTCGAGAAATAAGGTGACATGAAGCTCCTTCAATGCTCTGAAAACAAGTACACTGTGGACATTTTATTTCTCACCTCTTGTTCATGCACGTTTAGCTTTGTGGCAGAGTTTAAAAAAGTAAAAACTGCTACATCAGATAAAATTTATAATTCCTCTTATCCTTTATTGTTCTTTTTTTTAGCATGTAGCTCTACAAAGGAAGTGGAAGAAAGCAATACATTAGACAGATGAGGATAATTCATTTTCATGGAAGTTGTTTTCTGAATTTTTATTGGGAGTGAGTTCAAACTTTAAGGCTGATGTTTCCTTTCTGTCCCGAACCTCCTCTTCTTGTTAAATACTTTAAACCTGGGGGTGCAGAAGAGTTGTAGTTTTATAAAAAAAAAATTCACTTTTTAAGGGTAGCATCATGGGGCCATTTATCAGCAAAACACTGCACCTGCTTCAAGGAAATTCTGACTATGACTTGTACATTCCCAGTTCTGCAGCTGAAAAAAATGGAAACACCTGCCTCAAAGTATGGTGAAGCTGACAAAATAATAAAATGTGATGCATACTTGTTTATACACTTAGACTTCGTGTTTTGTCTTTAGTGCTCATGATCTGACTCATTTTCCTTTTCTGTGCCATGAGAAAGATGCTAAGCAAAAGCTGACTCCTGGAAATACTTGACATTCTTTTCAGGCTAATTTTGTCCTGAGCTTGGCTGAAACAGCTCATTTGGAACCACTCATAAAAGGATGTCTGCAACAAGGAAGAGGGAATATTTTCATTTCAGAGAGCCCTGCTGTGTTATATTCCCTGATTTTCATCAAAACCAGACCATGTTTACTTGTCCTTTTGGCCTCAGGGTCAGAGTTTTTCTTTAAATTGCTTCAATTCTAAGTAGCTGTTTCACTCATTCCTGAGTTTCCCACAAAAACCTAAACAGTGGCAGCCTGATATAGCTTGGAGCACTTTCCTAGATGCATCTGAAGTGAAAAAAGACCTCACCCAACAAAAAAGACCCCTACCCTATTAACTCTTCAAAAGCAGTGCACGAGCCCACAAACATGTGTATGATGTTATTGACATTGGCCAAGGGGATGGTTAGGTTGGAAAAGACCTCTCAGTCATCCAGTCCAACCTGTGACCAGACAGCACCATGTCAGCTGGACCCTGGCACTAAGTGCCATGTCCAGTCTTTGTGGAACATTCCTCCAGGGATGGTGACTCCACTCCCTCTGAGCTACCCATTCCAGTGTGTAATCACGCTTTTTGTGAAAGGCTCCAACCTGAGCCCCCTCAGCTCCCTCAGCCTTTCCTCATAAGATTTGTGCTCCAGACCCAGAGGAAGAAGAGGATTTTGTGCCTTGAAGCAGGGCAGGGATGTGGGGTGGCCCCAGCAGTGAAGGGAGTGGTGTGGGGGATGGTGCTGTTTAGGAGTCCTTGAGGCCAAAAAAGGCAAAAGAAATCCTGTGTGCATTAGGAAGAGCATTGCCAGCACATCAAAGAGGTGATCCTGCACCTCTGCTCAGCCTGCTGAGGCATATCTGGAGTGCTGTGTCCTGTTCTGGCTCTGTGAGAGACATAGAGCTCCTGAAGTGAGTCCAGTGGAGACTATGGAGATGGAACATCTTTCTTACAAGGAAAGGCTGAGGGGGCTGGGGCTATTCATCGTCGAGAAGAGAAAAATGAGAGGGGTCCTCATCCCAGTCTGTCCCTGTGTGCAGAGAGGGCTCAGAGCAGGGCCCAGGCTCTGCTCCATGGAGCTCAGCAATGGCACCAGAGGAACAGGCAGGAACTGATGCCCAGCAAGTTCCACCAGAACATGAGGAAGAACTTCTTTACTGTTCAGTGACCAAGCACTGAACAGAATGCCCAGAGAGAGTGTGGAGTCTCCCTCAGTGGAGATACTCCAGAACTGTCTGGACACAATCCCATGCCATGTGCTCTGGGTAATTCTGCTTGAGCAGGGAGGTGGAACCACTGTGGTCCGTCTTAACCTGACCTATGCTGTGATTGCGTGAAGGGGGCTGTGAAGGATGTGAAGGGGGCTGTGAGGAGGCTGATGAAGGCGCTGTGCGTGGGTTATGAGAGGGCTGTGAGGAGGTTATGAGAGAGCTGTGAGGAGGCTGATTGGGGAGTGATGAGGGACCTGTAAGGAGGTTATGGGGAGGGGGTTTGATGAGGACGGTGATGACAGGAGTGCTGAAGGGCTGAAGAACCGCCTAACGCGGGGTCTAACGAGGGGCACGATGAGGGTGTGACGAGAAGGGCGGTGCCGGGGGTGGGTCCCAGCGCGGAGGGGCGGTCCCGGGGGCGGGGCGAATTTCCCTCGCGGGGCGGGGCCGAAGCGGTGACGTCACCCCCGCCTGGCAACGGCGTGGGGGCGGTGGCGGCGCGCGGCTCTCGCGGGACTTGGCGCCCCCCGCCGTGGGCGGGGCGGAGCCGCCGGTGCCCGAGCTCGGCTGGGGCGGCAGCGGGAGCGGTGGGACGGGACGGGCGAGCGGTCCCTGTGCCCCGGGCCGCCTGCGGCTCGGAGCCGCCCCTTCCACGCCCGTAGCGCCACGGATGGAGCCGCAGTGCCCGGCTTGAGCGCGTCGGCGGGACCCGGAGCCGCTCCGCCGAGCCTGGGCGGGCGGACGCAGCATGGGTGAGCTCGGCGGGGAGGGCGGCGGGACCGGCCCCTTTTCCCGCTTCTTCGGCGACGCCTTCGCCGCTCTTTGTTCGAGGAGAGGGCGCGGACCCGCGGGGCCCGGGGCAGCCCCCGAGGTGCCCGGGGCGGGAGCGGTGCCGGTCCCCGGGGGCCGGTGTAGGAGCTGCCGGGCCGGCGAGTGCGGCAGGTGCTCGGTGAGCGCTCCCTCCCGGGAGAGGCCGGGGCCGCTCCGTCCCGCCCGGCCGGTCCCAGGGGCTGCGGAGGGGCCCCGGCTGGAAAGAGGCGCGGGAGGTTCCGTGGGTTTCTGTGGGGAGAGCGAGGTGTACAGCAATGCCTGGTGCTGCTTGGAGGGAGTGGCTTGGTGAAGCATAAAAGTTTTTATGCTTAAATCAAGCCCTTTCGCCTTTTTTTTTTTTTTTTTTTTCCACTCAGCGTCAATTTGCGCTGCGCCTTCGCCCATTTCCCCACCAAGCACTCACTTTATTTTTAAAGAGAGAAGCGCTCACTGTATTTTTAAAGAGAGCGAATGTAGAACCACTGGGAGTGTTCCTGTGTCCAGGATGTGCCAGTTCAGGTTCACACTGGAAACAGTCTGTTGTGATGGGTCTGGTTTTTATTGTAAGCGTCGGCATAGGGAAGTATGAACGAGCGACTTAGACACCACTCTTGAGAGCCCTCTTTGCATATAGCAGCTTCCCCTTTATAGAGACTTTGGACTACCCTGGAGTCCGAAGCGGGTCGTTTTGTCTGTCTCTGATACCTCCGCCCTGCTCTGCTGTGCTGTGTGACACCGCTGTGCTCGGGGGGGGGTGTGTGTGCAGTGGCTCCAGTGCCCTGTGTGCTTATGCTGCTGTGTGCAAACATGCTCCGCCAGAACGGGACTAAAGCTTTTGAAGTGAAGGGATACCTGGCTTTTGGATCGCTTTTCTGCCTCCCCGTTGTGCATAAAAAATGAAGGAATGCACGGTGTGCGGATCAAACGTTCAGTCAGTGAGGCGAGCCGTGCTCCTCCTGGCTGGTGTTCTGCTGATTATCAAGATCTGCTTTCGGTGTGTTCGTCTCAGTGAAAGTTGTCTTTTTGGGGTCAAAGCACAGTCAAAATGAAATCTGAAAATGTAAAATGAAATTAGTGTTTTAACTTCCGTTAGAAACCAAACATCTTGCTTTTCGATGATTTTTGTGATTATTCAGAATAGGCGAGACTTGCTCTTCATTTCTTTCCGGGCTGCATTGTTTTATTTGCAAGTGAGAAATGTCTGCCCAGATGATTGTAGGGGCCTGTGGTGGTGGTTCCTGAAGTATAAAGGCTTAGTGTGCTAATTAAACATATTGAACTCAGGCTGTAATGCTGAAATGGGAAATACCTCAGGACTGACATATGGTAGGTTTGGGTTACTGAAATCCTTAGTATACTCAATGAGTATAGCTAGGAATACTGTATAAGGGCTGAGTACAGTTCATTACTGTGTATGATTATTCTGTGACATGGTTTTATGTATTTTTGTCCTTAAGTTTCCTTTCCTAAGGGAAATCCTCTTCCAATGACCATAATGAGCGTGTTATTACTGTTCTAGATGGGACTGAGCTGAGTAGGTGCACACACTGTGTTGACTCTTGCTGTTGTGTGGATTATTTATTACCATAACAATTGGTGTGTATGTGCAGTTACAGAGCAGCTCCTGCCAGGCTGGTGGCCAAGCTCTAGAAAGGATTGTATAATAATCTCAGAGCCTTTTAAACAGATTTTCTTTGAAGGTGTTGTCCTTCATTCAGATTTCCAGGGATTTCTTTCTTGTGGTCAAAAGGGGTGAGGAATGTACAACAAAGCATCACTAAAACTAAAGGTGGAAAAAGGAGTAGCTGTAGCTTACTCTGCACTCACTGTAATTAGTAGTTGCCTCACAGTTTACCTTGAGAAATCATTAGTTGATTATTTTATTTCTGGTATCATGGTAGAGCTGGCTCTTGATAAGAGATTATCTTTTATGTCAACTTGTGGTAGGGATTTTACATGGAAGAAGTGGCTTACAGGGGAGTGTTGAGGTATCTCTGACAAACTCAAGGATTTTTGAGATTTATGGAGAAGTAAGAACAGCCAGTATGACTCTGGAGGAACCAAAAGGAGAAGGGCAGAAGTACAGAATGCCTTGGAAACAAGTTCTCTCGTGTTCTTCTGGTAGCTGGAAATTCATGTTTTAGGAGCACATGTCATTCAGGGGTCTGAAGGATGGGGAGGGGAATTGATCACAGATGACACAATTCCATCTAAAGTCATTGGCAGTGTCCAGTGACACCCTGGAGTCCTGTCATTGTCATTCTCTGCCTTCTGCACTACATTAATCCTGCGTGTATGACTTTAGAAACAGCTTGATAAGCAGATTAAAGCAAAAAAATATATTCAGGTGTTCTAGGTGGAAAAGATTTTGTTTGATTGAATTGTCTTCTGCTGTCTTGGGTTGATTAGCTCCCAGCTAATTGTTATATGGCTTTATAACTAAGAAGGAAATATATCAGCAGCAGCTGATAAATTGCCTCAGTGGAATCCTGAAATCTAATGAAGGTCTGTCAGTATCTTAGCTACATGCACTTTCCCCATCTTTTTTATTTCCAAAAATTTGTGCAAAAATTTTGATCTGTGGTTTCCATGGTTAGTATGTTTGAATTTGCTACATGTGATCTTCAGAAAAATTTGTAATTTTGGAATACTTTGGGAAGCCAGATCCGCTTCTTTATTGCCGGCAGAATAAGTATAAATATATTTGGTCTACAGAGTAAGTTCATTGAACTTTAAACTTGCGGGAAGCCTTTAGCTAACTTCATGTTGGCAACAAAAAACAATCTGGAAGGTTTTTGTAAGCAGACTGTGGAGACTGGTAGGGAGGAAAAGGATATGGAAAGCAGATTTGTAGTGGAAAGTTTTTTTCCTTTTTTTTTTTTTTAATAATAAAAACCCCTAGTCTGGCAGTTAGTGATTTATGAACTTTCTCAGAGGTGTTTGTGGTTTCACCAGATAATTTTTTAGAGATAGTTCAAGTCTGTGGTTGTCCATCCCTAAGGGGCTCTAAAACACCCTGTGGTTTTTGCCAACCACTACTGGCTGTGACAGTGGGAGTCCCTGTTTAACTTCTATGGGAATGCCTGGGGGAAATACATCCTTTCAGTGGGAGGTTTTTTGCCCTAAAACTTCTCCTTGTTCTGCCAGACTCCTTTTGGATTTTTGAGAAATGGTGGGTGATTGGTTGGTGGCTTCATCCTAAGAAGTCTCTCTACATCTACTTTTGTTGTGTGCCAGTCATTCCACGTGCTGGTCACCTTTACTGGAGAGTTACTTTAGTATCTTGTTGAAAAGAGTTTTTCATGTTATTTAAGAGTTAACTTCGTGTAGGGGTACAGTTATATTTGTTGTCTTGATTTCTTTTTGAAGTTTCTTTTTTTCTAACAGTTCTGAAGAGCTTTAGTTTCAGCTAGGTAGGACCTTGCCCTTGAATTATCCTCACCTTCACTGGCTTTCTCCATTGTCTGCCTGTGCTTGTTTGTGTTTGTTTTTTTTTTTTTTTTTTCCCCTCAGTGGGCTTTTGTTGCATAAACACAGGAAATGTGTGGTTGGGCACGCTGGGCTGTGTGGGTGAGGTGGCTGCCTGCTCTGTCACAGCTCCGCTCTTCCCATTCATTGCACTTCCCTGGAGATGCTGTCACATATGACTGCTGGCCTGGTGGCTCCTTAACCTGGCTTGAGAAAAATGATTTGTCAGGAAAGAGCAGCAATGAAAATGCTTAAAGTGACTGAAAAAACCTTGACACAAGTGGTGAGTCAGTCAGGTGAGATTTGTTGCTAGTGGGTCTGGGGTTTCTATATGCTCTGATTTCTCCCTGGGCACTTAAAATGTGTCTCTGCTCCTTGGCAGGGGTTTAACCTTTTTCTTCTGCTCCTTTTAAAGTGTTTTTTTTAAAGTGGCATCCTGTATCTTGTAAGGTAGCTCAATTGCATTCAGCTTTTTCTTTCCTGATGCTTTTCCATAATGTTGCTTTTGGTGTCTGCTCTGAATTGTGAGTGCGCGAATGATCTACAATGTGCCCAGTGTTCAGTGGAGGTGATGCCTGAGCCTTTGCTGTCCCTTGCTTTGGGTATGGGGTGGTGACAAACAGATTTCCCAGTGCTGTGGTGGTGGGAGCATCACCTATGGCTGTCCTGGTGCACTGGTGACAGCAGGACTGAAGTACTAAAACTGCCTTTCCAGTTGCCTCTTTCCTGGTGTGAACTCCTGCTATATAATATTAATAAGTGTTCTTTTACAATAAATTATTCCGTTTCCCAGCATAAACTCCATGTCACCAGCACTGCTATTTACTTTCTCTGACCAATGCCAACGAGAGTTTTTGGGTGGGATTGTGTTTTACTTCACTACTTCTATGCAGAATTGACTTTCTTCATATACAATCTGTATGAAATACCTTTTCAGAAATCTTGAACAAAGAAAACGATGCATTGTAGATATTTTTGAAGAAAAAAAAATTATATCTTGCCACTGCTGGATATAAATCAGATTGAAGGAAAAATCACTCTGTGTCTGTCAGCCAAATGAGTTGAAGCTTTCCACTTTCAGGGTGATATACACTGTAGAGAGTATAATATGAGGTAATTTAGAATATTAAGTTCACTTTTCTTTAAGGAATGTTTATTGCCTGTAATATGCTCGTGACCCTGAGATTGGCTCAGCTCATCAGAGCCTGGTGCTGAAAACACCAAGGGTGTGAGTTTGGTCCCTGTATGGGCCATTTATTTAAGAGTTGGACTCCGTGATCCTTGTGGGTCCCTTCCAACTCAGAACATTCTGTGAAATCTGTTTTAGGCCGGGATTGCTTTCAGCAGAATAAATTAGAATATTAAATTTTGAATAATTTAAAAAATGAAGCATTTTCCTTTAATTTCAGCAGCTTATGCAGTGCTGACCTGTGATGTTACAGGTGAGGGCTGCAGTTGCTCTCCACTTAGTGCTGAAGAGCTTTGTGATTGCAAATTGAGTTGAAATTGACATTGTTGTTATAGAAACTTTAGTTATTGTGTTCATTGTTTTAACTAGATAAAGTGTTGCTTTAAATTATTTAAATGGCTTAAGTTGACACTGTTTCTTAACAGTAAGTAAATCACTGTAAACATACTTTTTGTCCTTAGAGGCAAATAGTTTTGGAATTAAGCAGTGCTAGGCAATCTCATTATTTTTGCCTCTGCAGCAGCTGTGAATAGATATTTGTGGATGGGAGCTATTAATGTTTTTACTTTAATTTTAAATAAGGCAGTTTTGCTAGAGTTTCTGGAAACTTGCCTGACTTTCTATTTGAAGAAGATTTGAGTCATCAGTTTCTGCCTCTTTGATAAAATTACTAAGTGGTCATCCTTTGTCAAATGTTTCTGACTGTGGATATAGTTTGACTGAAGTTAAGCCTGAGCCTTTGCTTACCTCTGGCTAATAAGCCTTGTCCTCTTGCCTTGCTTGTATGAACCAATCAATCTGAAATTTCCCTGTCTTCCTGAGCCAGCTTTGAGCCAGGCTGGCTGCTCAAAGCCTGAGACTGAGCTCATGGCTGCAGGAGGAGGAGGAGGATGCTTCTGACACTGACATCAGCTGCAGAACACTTTCACCAGTTGTCAACTTGGCCCTGATAGAAATTTTTTGTCTTCCAGTTTTCAGTTCAATTGTTGCTTTGTTGGTAACATACCAGTTATACCTTCATTCCTCTTAGTGTGTTTTTATTTCCCCAAGTTGCACTGTTTCTTCATTTTTCAGGAAAAATACAAAAGCGAACTTGTCAGAATGTTTCGAGTTGTTTCTTTTCAGCGCATCTTCGGCACTCAGGGAGAAGAAGAATCGTCTCCATCTTTGCTGCTTGAGTAGATAATACCACTTGTTTCATGGAGTGCAGGAGAATCTCATCACTTAACTCTGAACTTGAGCTCTGAAGAGATTTGTTTTAAGGCTGCTTTGCATGTAATCTCCCTTGTCCCGAAGTCAGGCTGTGGGTGCAGCTCCAGGCTGTGCCTCCCAGATAACTGCTGGAGGGACCTGGGCTGTGCTGTGCCCTGGCTCCAGTGCCTGTGGGCCCTGCTGGGAGCTGACCAGCTGCCTGTGCCAGCTTTGCCATCCCATCAACAGCTGGATGGCCTCACTGTGGCTGCAGTCCTTACCTCCTGGGCAACAGAGTGGATGGGACTGAATTTTAGGAGTCAGGGAATGTAGAGTGTTTCTCCTTTTCCATTTTAACCTGCAGTTACTTTGCACTAGGTCCACGCTAAAATTTCATAAATTTCTTCTGAGTGTCTATATTAATTGCTCTCCCTGAGTGTTCACTGTCCACCAAACTGGTTGTTTCACAGCGTTCTTATTCTGTATCTTTAAAGGGGTTTTTTAATCCCTCCCAATCCATTTTAAGCCAGCCAAATGTTCCTTTTAAACTGTACCTCTAATTTGTATTTTTTATTGGTTTAATAATACCTTTAAAGAGAAAATAATTTCTAAATAGCCAGAACCTGTTACTGAGATGCCTTTTGTGTTTCTGTAGGTGTTGGTTTTGGTTGTTCTCAATAATGTGTATGTCTTGTGAAGAGGACTGAGCACAATATGTAAAAATATGCATCTGTTCTTCTGTATCCTGATTTTCTGCAGTTGGGCTGGACTTTCAGTGTTCCCATCACTTAAATGCTTTTATGGAGTTTGGCTTATTTAGCATTATCATAAACCAGTAAATACAAGATTTAATAGAAAAAGTCTGCCTAAAACTTGAGGTAAATCACATTGCTGTTTGCACTTATTTTAACATCTAAATGTTTCTGTCAGGGAAGTTATTAATTGTTAGAACAAACTGCCAGGAGAATGCTAGATCCATCATTTCTTGGTATGGTCAATCTCTGGATAATGCAGATATCAGTGTGTTCTTTAATGTCTCCTTTTGGCAGCTTTAGTGATCATGTGTCCACACAATGATCTAGTTAAAGACACTGGCCAGGGCTGAATCCAGCTGGAAGAGAACCAGCTGGCTGATTTGGCAGCACACTGGACAGACACACCCTGGAGCAGCACAACTGTGAGACCAGCACAGGGGAAGAGGTGGTGGAATGAGAATGAGTAGGGAGAGACCATGCAGGGTCACTCCTTCAGCCTCAGGTTGTTGGAGTCTCTGTAAAACTCTGCTCTCTGTAAGTGACTAAAGCAGTTGTTCCTGAAAAGCGGAGCCCATGATCTGTTTCCCTTTCCAAAGAGGTTAAGTGAAGAATATTCTTTTGTTAAGAGATTTTGGTACAAGGCTTGACAAAACGAGCAGGATTTACAAGCTGCTGTTACAAGAGTGTCTGCAGGGTGGGCCGAGGGATGTTTGTGTGAAACCTCAGGGTCCCAAACAACACTTCTTGGTGTTCAGCTGAGCTGGTGCTGTTCTGAAGCCAGGTGGGATGAGATGCTGTGCTGCAAGTGAGGCAGAGGAAGTGCTGAGGTGAGCAAGGCTTTTGAAGCTATGAGGATGAAAGCAAATGTGTTAATCCCATGCTCTTGTGGGTATGGTAGATAAGGAGGCAGCAGATTTTCTTGAAAAGTGCAAACAGCAGAATGTAGCCTTTAAATGAAGGATAAATTAATATGAACCGTGCTGTTTTGCTCTTGAAAACCAAATACAGGGCTTCCTTTGCCTGACCCACAGGTCACTGAAAATACATCTCATCCTTCAGCACAGGGAAGGAGAGTGTCTGTGAAGTGGAAGATTATACTAAAAACCATTACAGTGTCACATTATAGGAAGCCTATGTATAGCAGGGTTTGCTTTTACAGCCTAGCAGTATGTGAATAAGGATGTGGTGCAGGGAAGTTGGGGAATTGGAAACCATCTCAGTTGACACCTTTTGCAGCTTGAGGAGAGCTTGAAGGCATTTCTTAAATCGTTGTGTGCTATAGGGCTGGATATGTAAATTAACAGTGTGGGGTTGTCAAGTAAAAGAACAATTGAGAGTGTATAAAATTGCTTCCTCATGTGCTCATCTCCTTACTAGATGCTTATTTTGTGGGAGGAGTTTGCTCTTTCAGTCTTAGTGCTTCATCCTTACTGAGAGAACTGTAAGGCACATGTATGTATGGATTGTAATGTAAATAGCTTCTAATGTGTAAGTTGTAGGAGAAAACCTGCCCTGGTAGATAACCAGTAACAGAAAGCCTCAGGCTGCATGAACAACAGATGAAATAAAGCTGTTTATGAAATCAGAGGTGTACTGTCAGTAGAATGAGACACAGCCTGCCATCTCCATGCAGCAGGAGACTGTTCTGATTTTCCATCAACAGAGAGTTGCTGGATCCTGCTCTTCACTGCTGTATCCTGGTTTTTCAGTTCTGAGCAGTGACTGAAGTGGTAAATCCTAACCTTGGTGTGTGAAAAAGCCAAGGTTGTATTGCTGACTCTCCTCTCTTCGTTTCACTTTGTTAATGTGTACGCAGTTGAGTCCCCAGGGTTATGCTTGTAGTTGTGAATATATGTGAACCATCGAGAATATTTCCTTTGTTTTTCTGAAATCCAAACTACTCCTTCAAGTGGCTGTTGAGAGCAGCAGAGGTGAGGGTTGGCTTTCTATGAACTCGCCTCGGGTGCTTTGTCTCCTGGTGGCAGCAACTGCTGTCCCTTGCCCCAGACTGCTTTTCATAAACTCCTGTAAGGCCTCTGATCCCTTCTCAAATTCTTCAAATACCAATGGTGTTACCAATGGTGTTACTATCAATTAGCGCTGCAAGACACCGCACATGCTGTAGCTGCTTCCAGGCTGCATATTTGGTGATCAGGCAATCATCAGGTTAGAAGGGCAAGTGTTGGGGCAGTCCTGAAGTCTTTTCCTCGGGAAGGACTGAGATTTGAGTGCTTCAGTGCTGACTCAGAAAAAAAAAAAAAAACAAACCTAAAAATAAAAAATGTACAGTTCTTATATTAGAGATGCTGCTCTTCTGGCATGTTCAGCCAAATGGGTGTACAGGGGAAGAATTATTGGGAGTGAAGCAGGAGGAAGGCAGGTAGGGATGCTCACATAATGCTGATTTCTTCAAATGCTGAAGATTATGACCAGATACCTAAAAAAACTCCCCAGTGAATGGTGTGGGGGGTGTTTGATGTGTTGCAGTAGTAATGAATTACCTCGCTGTCCGCCGGGGGCAGGAGCAGGACAGCAGCCAGCAGGTCATGGGAGGTGGTTGTTCCCCACTCCCTGGCACTCACAGGATTGGCTCCAAAATCCTGTGCCCAGTTTTGCTCCTCCCTCCCCTCAAATGCAGTGGGAATGGCACTGACCTGGAGAGCTGAGGGTGGCTGGGAGGCTGCTGGATGTGGTGTGCAAGAAGTAGGTGTAGCCTGGAGAAGAGAACAACCTGCTGTCCTTGGGGGCACAGTGAAAAATTGTGATTCATTGCCTGCCAGTTAGAAAAGTGGTAATTCCTACTGAATAGCATGTGGGAAAATTATGATGAGATTTCAATATCAGCAAAGATGCTTGGAGTGGCTGTTTTATCTCCATCCTTTCAAGACTTGTGAGACAAAGCCTTGAGCAACCTCATTTGACTCTGAGATTAACCTTGCTCTGACCAGTTTGGAATAAGTGACTTCCAGAGGTTCTTTCAAACCGTTTTCCTATGATGGGAAGGTTGCAAACCATGCAGGTTGAAATCGTGATCTTAATAAGAATTACTTTAATCCTTCTAAATACATGTGGAAATAGATATTTGAAGGACTTAGTCTCTGAACTTTTGGAACATAATTGACCTGATGAAACAATTCTACCTCCTTTAAAACTGTCTGATTGAGATTGTAGGGTGCCCTTGAGCATTTGCTGTTTTGACTGGCTTTTAGAAAAATCCATTTCATAAGGATTTTTTCCTGTGCCATTCCACCAGAAATTTAGTTTATTGTCTAAAATGCCTACACTAAAAAGTAAATGAACTTTGTCACAATTAGTATGCCCTGACAGCATGGAGTCAGATTCAAACACTTGTTCCTGTTGTAATGCTAAGCAAATTTTGTGGTTTTTGCAAGATTCCAATCTGGGACCATTCAGACTCTTGCATCATGTCTGTTTTTACAGATGAAGGGAACACTTTGTGCAGGCTCTGAATAATGCTTTTAAGTTCCTGTAAATTTATTTCAAAGGCAGATTCTTGCCATGTTTGCTCAAGTACTAATTGTCATTCAGAATTAGAGATGTGCCAAATTGTAGGCTGCCTATCAAAGCATTTCTGCGTTTCTTTGGAGCGTAAAAGGAGTTTTCATTTAAACCCAAAAGGCTTTCAGAGATTTTCTTGTTTTCATAACTCTTGAATTCGTAACCTGGGGCTATGATCATGATGTCTTTTTTGGCTGGGAGAATCCTGGAAAAAAATCTGCAGGAGGAGCTGAAGTTTTTGTAGTAGTTTGGAGTCCTGATAGAGGAAAGGAAACTTGAAATAGAATTTTTTTATTTTTCAGGGGAATGAATTTGTAAAAAGTTCTCAGATAAGCAACAGAGTCTTCAGCTTCAAACTTATTTTTGTGAGCTAATTATCTGGTGATGGCTTTAAGGGAGCACCTATAAATGCAGTGTTGACCTCAAGGTACTTTCACTGCTTATTTGGTTCTTTGGATCTGAACAAAATATACCTGAGGCATGATTCTTTTGTTCTTCAGTGCTTTTTGGCATGCCTTTGTTGTAGCAGAATTTGTAATTCAGTGTTTTGTGACTCACCTTGAATGTTTTGCCAAATAGATGTTATAAAATTAACTGAAGGGAAGGAACAGAGGAAGAGGCATAAATCTATATATGGCACAATGACTGAGTCATGGCTCCAGAAAATGTGGTGTGTGTGGTTTTTTTAAATACGTTCCCCTGTGCCCTCAAAGATCCCTGGTTTTCTCTGCAGTGTGGATTAGTGACCTTTTTTCATTCTGTTCCTGGACATATTTGCTGCCTTTCCTGCGGGTGTCACCTCTCATTTCCAGGCTGGTTTCTTGCTCTGAGCTCTGCTCAGACTGAGGGAAATAGCAAGTAGCACAAACCATCACTTTCTGCTCCATGTCACTTCCCAGGTGAAACATTTTGTCCTCTATCCTTATAAGGTATTTAATACCTGGAGGTGGTTGTGGTTTTATTCTGATACTTCCATTTCCTGTCTTGTGCTCTAAATGGAAGAGCCCAACAATTCCACTCTTAGAAGTGAGGGTGTAAATTAAATCCACAATTGTAATGTTTATTAAATTGATGACTGAGTTTAAGACAAGCATTTCTGATAATGTTGTAGGAAACATGACAGGGTACTTCTAGAGTTAATAAATCTGCAGTGAGGTATCCCTGAAACATTTTTCTTCCCATCTGGTTGGCCATGGTGACTTGTCATCTGCAGCATACAGTTGTAAAATTACAAGAGTGTGTGTGAAGACAATTTGCTTTAGGTAAGTGAGAATTGACAAACATTCCATTTTCAGTTGTGTTTTATCTCATACAGTGTTAAGAACTATAATGCACCCCAGAAAATTATAGGAGCCTGGAGCAGGGAAATGAGGCATATGTGGTTTGTGTCTTTCGGGGCAGGGTTTCTTCTATACTGTTTATTTCCTTCTCAAAGTCTTGCTAATTGCACCTCAACCATCATAAGAAACTGATGTTTGAGGTGGTTGCTGTTAGAATGCAACGAGTTTCTCATTAGTTGAAATAATTTGGGAGGAGAAGCCTACATTTTAAACTGTTTTCAACTGTTCATTTTCCTAATTATTTCAGGCATTCTTCCTGGGCTGTGAAATTCAACACAAACTTTTTATTAAAAATGCTTGGTGAGTCATGTCTTGGAGAATGCACCATTGCTTTACCCAATCTAAAAATGCCAGGCAGATCCAGGGCAGCTTCCAGATGGACGAGTTCTGTGCTGACAGAACCAAGTCTCCTGGCTTTAGACTGTCTCAAGCCTGCTATTTTTGTTTCTATTTTCCTTTTTTTTTTAGGCAAGCTATGGATGTAGAGGAATTGTTGCTTTAAGCAGAAAATATTTGTGCTAGAACTGGGTGATGTAGCACAAAGCAAGTTACAAAAGAAGTAAGGAAAAACAGCAGATACTGCAGGGTGGACGGAAAAAAAAGGAAAAAGAAACTTTGTTCAAGTTGCCTTGAGACACTGGCACAGGCTGCTCAGAAAGGCTGCAGATGTTTCATCCCTGGAAGTGCCCAAGGCCAGGCTGGATGGGGCTTGGAGGAACCAGGTCTGCTGGAAGGTGTCCCTGTCCATGGATGGTCTTTACAGACCCTTCCAACCCAAGCTGTCCTATGCTTCAGGCACAGATATCTGTTATGGTATTTTTGATTATAGACCATACAAATAAATGAACAAATCCCTGTCATCAGCATGTTCTTTTTCAGAAACATCCTGTAACTTTCACAGATTTCTTATAATCTGCCAGATCTCTCATATCCCTCACCGAAGTTTCCTACTTACACTTTTGATTTTACCTTTACAGCTGACAGGAAATTCTGCAGAAGTTGGCCAAACCTGAAATTAGCTTTAGCCACTAAACACTTCTCCTGAAAATACCTTCTCACTGCCGTGCCACTGACTCAGACTGTACAGTCCCCAGCCAGCTCCTGGTGCTGTCTAACCACTCCCAGCAGCAGGAATTCATTCCTTCCTGAGGTCTAATCTGAATTTCCCCTCTGTCAGTTTAAAACCAGTGCCCTATGTCCTGTCACTACAGACCTTGGGAAAAAGTATTTACTGAAAGAATGCAAGGAGGTACCTGTTAGCATTAGAAAGTAGAAAATGTGGGGAGACCCCATAGTTGAGGAAAATACCAGAACTGCCTTTGTGCTAGCTTGTTCCTTCCTCTCCTGCCATGGTAGTGTTTTTCCCTTTAAGTTCACGGTACTTAATCAGCCTGGGAAGGTGGAGTAGCTGGGCTGGTGGTGCTCAGGTGTGGGGAAGCAAAGGCTTACATGAGATACTGGATACTCTGAGAGTTTCAGAGTTCCTTTGTTGCCATTTTTTTATTTGCTTGGTGTTGCGGGTTTTCTCCGTGGTGTGTGTTTATTCTGACTTCATTCTTTTTTTCCTGAAAGCTGTCTTTATTGCAATTTAAAGTACCCCCAGTGTAAGCACTGGGGAGTACTTACTGAGGTTTTAACAGATCTTCTAAGCCATCACATATCCAGCAGCTTTTTGGATAGTTAAGAGAAATTATTTCAGAAGAATGATATATTTTCTTGGTAACAGTGCAATGATTTTTGATTGAGAAGACTCTGGTGTGTAAATTCCTGAGTTTTTAAAACATTTGATAGAGGAGTGGGAGCTGCAGCTGAAAGACTGAGTTGCCTGGGCACAGCACTCTGTCCTGGGCTGCATCAGGCACAGCATCACCAGCCAGACAAGGGAGGGGATTGTCCTGCTCTGCTCTGTGCAGGGGTGGCCTCACCTTGAATATTGTGCAGTTGTGGACACCAGAGTGTAAAAAACATCCTAAACTATTGGAGACTGTCCAAAGAAGGGCAACCAAGGTGGTGAAGGCTCTGGAGAGGAAATCCATATGAGGTCATCTGGCCTGTTCAGCCTGGAGAAAGAGGAGGGGAGACCTCATTGTGGTCTGCAGCTTCCTCATGAGGTGAAGAGGGAGGGCAGACATGGGTCTCTGCTCTGTGGTGACCAGGATGGCCTGAAGTAGTGTCAGAGGAGGTTAAGGTTGCATATTAGAACAAGTTTCTTCACCCAGAGGGTGGCTGGGCACTGAACAGGCTCCCTAGGGCAGTGCTCACAGCACCAGCCTGACAGAGCTCAAGAAGGGTTTGGACATGGCTCTGGGGCACAGGGTAGGACTCTGGGGGCTGGTCCTGTGCAGGGCCAGGAGTTGGACTCAATGATCCTTGTGGGTCCCTTCCAACTCAGCATCTTCTGTGGTTAATTTGATTCTGGCTCAGATGGCAGATGGTGCTGTGGCTGGTCAGCCCCTGTGCTGAGAAAGTGGGAAGGGGCTTGTTGGGAATTTAGCCTGACTGCAGCGGTGTCTGATTGCCCTTACTCATCTAATGCTGCTTTTAACCCGCTGAGCCTTCTGAGATGGGGTGTGTTGGAGAGACAGTGAAGGCTCATACTCACTTCAACATGAAATTGCTTTAAACAGAGCAAATCCTGTTGGCATTCAAACTGAGTCCCCACTGGGTGACAGCGGGGTGTTTGTGGTGCTTCCTGGGACTGGGTGGACAGAGCTGAGCTGGCTTTATGTAGAATCAACACTGTGTTTGTATGTATTGGAGGCATGTTTAGTGCTTGAAAGGATTGTTTGTTTGCCCAGCAACCTGAACTAATAAATTGTATGATTTAGGTTCTCTGTCTTTGAAATAATCCATGACTGGAAAAAATCAGCTTACAGTAAATTTGAAATTAATTGTGTATGCTTAAAAGAAAACATACATAGAATGGCATGAAAATCTTTGTATTTCATTGGCATGATCTTGTATTGTTATAAACTAATGAAAGAATTCCCATGACTCTGGGCATTTTGCTTAAAATAAGACCATTATTCAATATTTGGATAAATGAGGTCGGCATTAAACTGCAGAGAACCTCCTCTGCCACATCCCTTCCTTGTGGGCAGCAGAGTTTGCTTGGCTGGCACATGGGATCAAAGCTTCAGGAGCAGGAGTAGGTGTGACTGCTTTGGTGCAGAGCTGTTGGGCTGGACTGGAGCTGGCACAACTGGTATGGCTCCCTTGGGAGGAGGCACAGGTAGAAATGGCTCTGCCATGTGTCACAGGGGCTGGCCAGGAGGCACCCGACCTCCTTCTGAGCTGCTGTGGAGGTCAGACATCTCATTGGTGATGTTTAATTGTAGCCCTTGTGATGCAACTGTTTGCAAGTCCTCCACGTGGAACCTGAATGGGATGGCTCTGATGGCTCAGCTCAGTGAAATGTCTGCTCTTCTGTGTGGTGTGGCTCAAAACTAGTGACTCCACTGTTAAACATGTGTGGACTGCATGGTCTCCATTAGCTAATGACACTTGTTCAGTTTCTTAATAGCATGGAACTGCATCCTTACCATCAGAGTTGACGGGAATCCAGTGGCCTTGTATCAGTAATGTGTTGTATTGGGATGTGGTTTTGTGGCACATGTTGGCTTTGAGCAAAGCAGCAAGTGGTGAGGGGCAAGATGGGTGGATCTGTAGGGGGAAATTGCTCATGTGAAGGGACCATATTCAGGTTTCAAGTTTTGGACGTTTTTATATTATTGTAGTTTGAATCTTGTCCCATGGACATAATGCCTGTTAAAGATTAATGTGCATTAAGTGCATTCCTGGGTTTAGTTTCAGTGAAAATTCCAGATTACTCTGTGAGACTGTTCCACACTGAACTGAACCACCACAAATGAGGGTGATTTGGAGCTTCATTGGGCAGTGTGTTCCTGAGCTGGGCTGTAACAGGGATGTAGAGGCTGATCCAAAGTAGGTTTGAAGCAGTCCTGTGTCTGACCCTGCAGTGACATCTCAAGGAGATAAACTTACAGAAAGTTGTCACTATCAGCTTCCTCTTCGGCTGTTTTCTTTATCTGATTCACCAGTATGATAAATAACTGCTAATTTAAGCAGAGAGCAGGGGGAAGGGAATGGTGAATGCATACAGAAGAAAGCATGGGACCACAACATCCCTGGGTTAAGATGTCTTGGAAATACAGCTTCTTGGCTTTCTCACTCTCTGGTGATACAGATTTGTGGGCACCATGAGAAGGAAGTAGGAAATACTGAATATTTCCATCTTTTCAGGGTTCAATCCCTCAGCTGCTTCTCAGCTGAATGGTTATTGGGGTGTGAAAGGAGGGGAAGGACTTTGGCACAAGACCGGTGCTCAGAGTGGTTTCCCTGATAGTGGGAAATTCCTCCCCTACTCAGATTGAGGAAGAGCAAACCTAAATCTGTACCCCAAAGGAGTACTTGGATCTTTGGGGAACTGGTTATTCTGATCATTTGTAAACAGGAGATTCAGAGCCTGGAAGAAGCCTCGCTGCAGAGCAGTGGGAGCTCTTGGCCAGGAGGGATTTTTGGTTCCCAAATCCTGGTGCTCACCTTGTGCATGTGTCTTTTTACAGGAGAGCTTTGTAGACAAAACTCATAGCTTTGGGAGCAGGAACTAGAATTTTAAGGGCAACTGGAAGTCTGTCAGGCCTTTCTGTTTAAGCATCTGGGTTGTCATCAGTGACTCAGGTCAGGGTGACAGGAAATTATATGGTATTGAAGTGGAAAGAAAACATTCTTATAACCACTACTTACGTTTAACACTTACAGAGGTGTTTTCATTGTTCAGCATTTAAACACCTGAGCTACTTTTTCAGTGTTAAAGTCTGTCTAAGTGGCTGTACATACACTATATATGTACTATCAGTATTAACCAGGTGGAATTCCTATAGGTGGTGAATGGTAGAAACATTTTTGTAGGAAAACAGTTGGAAGGATCAATCTCCTTCAGTTCAGCATCTGAGTTTGAAATAGTTGTGAAGAAAACTATGGTAGTTAAAAGGGTAAGATTGTGTCCTCTGTGGTCTTTTGTCTCTAGTGTAAACTTGGTCTGTTATAAAATGAAATACCTTTGTAACTATTCATACATAATAACAAAGTTGTTAGGCTTTGGTTTATCGGAGACTAAACTTTGGAGGTTTTATGTGATAAATGTACAAGTGGAAATAACAGAACTAATGAAGTTTGTTTCAGGCATCTAGCAACTGTCTGTTGTGATCAATTGGAAAAGCAAAACCTCAGTTTCTAATGTAACTGCAGTTCTACTGGCAAGGTACTTCTGGAGGTCACAGGACTTCCCAGTGTTGTTGTTCCAATAAATGACTTTAAACTGGCCTGAAGCCTGCCTGAAGAGACTTTTCTGGGGCCTGCAGTAATTCTTGCTGCTTCATGTTGGACTCTGTCCCTCCAGGCCTGCAGCAAGTTTCAGCAAGGCTTCCCAGTATGTGCAAGGATTTCAGTTATCTAATGAATCCCTCTCCCCTCTTTTAAAAACAAAAAGTAGAAGCTATTAAAGTGTGTTTTTCATGGGATTTATTTTAAATCTGGTATGTGTCTTTTTTTGGCTGCTGCAGAAAGGTCACTGGGTTCTGACAGTATTGTAATACCCTAAACAAAGCACCAAGAATGTGAAATTGTGCTCTTTGCTGGATGAGTGTCTGTTTCTACTGAAGACACAGGCATCCTAAATTTTGATATATTTTCTTCTCTTCCTTGATTTACGTTTTGATTTCTGTTTTAGGGCTACCAGAGGGCCTTAGTTACCTCTAATAGGCAACTTTGGGAAGAGTCTGAGTAGCTGATGGGAAGAGTCTGAGTAGCTGAAGGCATCCTTTTTTTACAGTCATAGAAGATGGGTGTAATGTGGCCATGCTTGTTGGGAGACTTGGCCTCTGCCTTGGCCCTGGGATGTGGTTGGCAGAAGAGCTGGTTGTGTGAAGTTTGGAGAAGTGGGGAGTCCAGCTGTCCCAGCAGTGGCTGAATGCCTGGTGGAAGCTGTTTTGTCAGAGGTATTGGGTAGGGCACTTTGTGCTTTGGGGAATAATGTAGTCTGTAGCTGCTGACTGGCTTTGAGTGCTTGGTCTGTTTTATCACAGAATCAGTCAGACTGGAAAAGACTTCTGAGGTCATCAAATCCAGCCTATGACCAAACATCATCATGTCAACCAGACTAAGTGCCACATCCAGTCTTCCCTTTAGCACGTTCCTGGCCTGTCCATTCCAATATCTGATCTCCCTTTTGTGAAGGGTTTCTTCCTAATGTCCAACCTAATTGTGTCATTCTTGTTTTTTTGGTGAAGTTGTCATCTCACTAAAAAGCAAGAGCTGAGCAGACCCCTCCCACAGAGCCAAAGATGTCCAGTCAATAGTGGTTTTTGTAGCTCTGTTGATTTTAATCAGTTAGAAGGTTACAAACTTTCAGAAAACACCATCTGGAAGGTTCCCTACGTGTGTTGGAAAGCTGTCATGGCTGTATGACAGTGTGTGTTTATATATGTTTAAGTGGCATTTGTTTGGTTTCCTTTTGTCCCGCTGCCTCTTGTGTTTTCACTGGGCACTGCTTGGTCATTTCCACACCCTGATTGATGAGATATCCCTGACCTTTCCCCAGCTCCTTCAGCCTTTCCTTGTGTGCAGATCTGTGAAAACTCAGGAGAAAGTTTTCTTCCCCTCTCAGGTGAACTTTGGTGTTTCTGTGCTAGAAAAGCTCAGTAAACCTCACAGTGTTCTGTTTAAGCCTAAGACTGTTTTTCATTTGAGACTTGATCGTGATGAACTTTAAGCTACAGAGAATTGATTTCAGTGGGGTTTGAAATGGAGAAAGCAGTGTAAAAAACAGAGGGGACATAAGATAGCTTGTGTGTGATAGCTTGTATTGCTGGAGAGTTCTGCTGTACCTTCTACCAGTTGAGAACTTTTTAAAAAAGTTTTGACCAGCTGTTATATTATTGGAGTCCACCTTACTGCTGGCTGATTGCAGTGTGTCTATTCTTTAAGTGAGAACCTGAAGCATTCAGAACTAGTCCAAGCATTAAGAAGTACAATCAGTAAACTAATGTAATTTCTAGTTAGTGTTATTATAAGGAGTTGTGATTCCTTAAAAACATTTTCTGTCATTGCTGGACTCTCTTTTTACTTGGGTAAATATACTTCAGGGTGTTTCAGAGATTTATTTCATCTGGACTGTTTTGGCAGTACAGAGGTTTCTTGCCTATCACCTGGATGATTCAACTGATGCTACTTGCTAATGTTGAAAAGCAAAACTTCTAAGTGTTCTTCTTGAGGACCGTGTAGTAGCAAGACATGGGATATGTAGCTCCTTGCTGTTCCTCTGCCATCATAGGAAAAAAATCTGTGGGATGAAACTCAACATTCCCCATGGTCCCTTCCACTTCACAGCCAAGGCAACAGAATTCACATCTGGTTTGTCTGTGTATCCATGAAAATGAGGATGGCTTTGGGTATCACTGACAAATATAAGAGGAAATTCAGCACTTAGATTTCAAGTGTAAGAAGCTGATGTCTGTTTACTGCCATTTGTTTTTAGAACATAAAGACGTGTGGATGATGACTGGGAAGTTCTTCAGGTTCTGTATTTGTTGTTGGCATGACAAAGTGGATGTTTTATAGTCTGGGAAGGTGAGCAGATGAATGTGCTGTGTATTTCAATCACAAATGCAGAAACGTTCTCCCAAGGGAATAAATAAGCTTTCACTAGAATTGGTTCATGTTGACACAGTGTGGGTGTGATTATCTGCTGCTGCTGTGGAAAAAGGACCAGGTGTTTGGCAGTTCAGGTCACTGCTGGGAGCCTTTGCCACAACTGACACTGTTGTGATCCATTTGCCATGTTTAGCTTTGTAAAGCTGTCCTATAGTGTGTATATTGAAATATGCTGCCTGCTGATGTGCTTCCAAGCAGTGTATCATGAGAGAAATATGGGACGTGGATATTTCTTACATTTTTGTACGTTTAGAGGTTTCCAGAATGGCTGGGTTGAGTTGGTTGGAAGGTGATGTTTTCATTTCCAGACTCTCAGGTGATGAATGGCTGTTGTCTTTATGATTTGTGCCTACCAGAATTTCCTATATGTTTGGCAATGTTTAATGTCAGCCTCTCTCAAGAGACAACTCTGTGCAGTAGCAAGACAGAACTACTCTGCTTGCTGCAGGCAGTATTGGGGGAATGTGATGCTTTGAAACAAGCTTAGAGAATACATGTGGCAAAAATAAATGTCTGCAGTACAAAAAGTGTGTGCTAGAAGTTTCAGTTGTGTATCATAGGCAGGTAACTCTGGTGATGACTTCTGTTTATAAGGAAGAAAATGATTTTTGTGTTAGAAGAAGAAAGCAAAATGAAGTCTTCACATTTATGTCTACTGGTCCCTTTGTTAGTGGGTGCATTCAGAAAATAGTTTGCCAGACATATCATTCCAGCATCTCTTGCATTCATGGCACCTTCATGTAGTTCTGTTTTTTTACTAAGGGTTTTCTAACTTCATCCATGGGCAGCAGAGGGATAAAAGCTTAATTGCAATCACTGCAGCTGCACTTGTCATTAAAACTGCCCACAGATCAGAATTACACATTGGTTTAATGCAGCTGTAAGTTCAATAAATAGGAAATAATGCTTCTTCCCATTTGAGTCCTTCACTTTTTTATTAATTATTGGTTATTATTGTTCACTGATAAAATAGATTAACCTGGGAAAAAATCTACAACCATTCAGGATTTCTGTCTTTTAACCTTGTTGTGCTCTTGTGCATTTGATCTTCAGAGGAGAGGGAGGTTTTAGTGAGAACAATGTTTTAACATTTGGCAGTGCCTGGATATTTGACTGAATTTGAGTGAGAGGGAAGATTATTTGATTGCTGCAGGTTTGTGGAAATTTCAGGCATGAATAGAATTTCTTGATGAACAAATGGGTCTTTATTGCCAAACAAATCTTAAGCTGTCAGTGAGTGACTCTCATGGATCTTTGTGCAACAGATGGACAAGTGTGTGAATGCACTGCTGTGCTCCTCTGAGTAAACTCAGTTGTATCAGAAGTAAAGCTCACTTGCTTATTCTACTTCATACAATTCAAATGACTCTGGAGGAAAGGTACATTTTACATATTTGCAATTTAAGTTGTATGTTACTGTCAATCACACTCCTTCTGGTTGTATTGCATTTCTTGGATCAAACCAGCAGAAATTCTGTGTTATGCAGCAGTTAGTTTTTTTGCTAACACAGTAGCAGGCTCAAGTATGAGAACCAGCAAAGCATTCCAAGTATGTGCCATACACAGTGTCTGATCCTTGGCCCCAAATGGGCACTGAGTAAGAAGCACTTGCCCTGTGGGCAGTGATTCATAATTGGTAAATCTTCAGCTGGAACCTGGTGGGGGAAAAAAAACATTGCCAGCAATTCCTTCCACCAGACATGAAAAAAACCTCCCCACCACCACCAAAACACGACCTGGTGTCATATTCCTAAATTTACTTTATTCTAATTGGTGACTATCCGATTGTTTTTCCCTCTCAAAAATGCATGGGAATGTCACAGTTCACAGGTGAGCATTGCTGTGAGGGATATGCCTGTTGTTATTCATTGTTGGGTTTGCGTTTTGAACATATATGGCTTTCAAGTTGCATTTCCCAGTCTGCTTTGTACTCACTGTGCATTTTTTTTTTCTTTGTAGTGGACTATATTGTGGAGTATGACTATGATGCAGTGCATGATGATGAGTTAACAATCCGAGTTGGGGAAATCATCAGGAATGTGAAAAAACTGGAAGAAGAAGGATGGTTGGAAGGGGAGTTAAATGGCAGAAGGGGCATGTTCCCTGACAATTTTGTGAAGGTGAGTTTTCTGCATTGGCTTGATTGTACTGTGATTTTACTATGGGTCATTGTTACTGAAATACTTGCAATACACAACAGTTCTATTTGTAACAGGATGATATTTATTTTAATGGGAACACATTCAAGGTGCTGACATTTTTTCATATGTTTTTGAAGATTTTTTAAATTTAAGTTCTGCTGTCTGTTCTTACATTAGCATTTCTTTTGGTCTGTACCCTTGCATTATGTGTTCTGTGCCACTCTGACTTCTGCAGTGCTTCAAGTTGTCTGTGGCCACAGTTACCTGCTTTGGTGGGATTAACTGATTAAAAAAACAAGAATATTAAAAAACCCCTAAACCTAACCCTACAGAAGACATCCAGTCATGAGAGAGTTGGGAAAGGGGGAGTCACAGCTCAGTCAGCTCATCTGTAATGAAAACCTGCATCCTCAGGTTGTGCTGCTGTGGCTTCTTCAGCCTGGATCAAGCTGCTTGATTTGAAGGGGCAATTCTGCTTTACCCTGGACTCTGCTCCTGGCATTGCCTTTTTTGTGACACTGCAAACTCCTTGGTGTAGCACTTCGATGTAGTCCAAATGAATGTAGGTATTCCTGCCCCTTTTGAAGTGAAATTAATTCTTTGCAAACCAGAACTATCCAGTGTACCTTACTGTGATACTTTCATGTTGTAAAACCTATGGGGTTATTGGTCCAGTGCTATAAACACTTCTTTACACTTGCTTATTTAAAATTTGACAATTCTTCTGAAAAATTGAAAATTATTCTTTTCTGATTCGCTGTGAGGGGTTTTGGGATTTTCCTTTTAAAACTGATAGGAACAATCCTGTTGTTCTCAGAGAGGGTCTCCTACCAAGTGAATGCTTTTAACTTGTCTAACATTTTCAAGTTGTTGGTAGTTTAGTTTGAAGTTTGGGTTTTGAGTCCTGTATAAATAGCAATTTGACCCCAAGTGGTGTTTTGCTGATTATTGTGCTGATGTTGTTAAGTAGCTCTCAGGTGCTGTGTAGGAAGGAAGCATCAGACTGGGCTCTTTGCTGGTTTGTGTGTCATCAGTTTGTCCTGCTGAAGAGCAAAGATGGGTTGGATGTGACAAGTTTCTGTATTAGTTACCATACCTGTTGGGTGGTTTCTTGCCCTTCTGCAGCTGTGACTTTTATAAACTTTGTTTAAAGTGTTTTCCATCCTGAGGCATTTCAGCTGCAGGTATTTTTAACTGTCCAGCTGTTCATATGTGCGTGGCATGGAGGAATGTCCTGAATTATGGGGGACAGTCAGTTTTCTAGAAAGCTTGGGGGTTTGGAGAAGTAGAAGGGAAGTTGTGTAGAAGAAAATGATCACTTTTGTTTCATGACAACAGGGTTAACTTGCCTTCTTGGTGCTGGAGCTGGGTGCAGTTACAAGGCTGCTCTTGGGAACTGTTCTTCAAGATGGTGTGTTTGGACTGGAAGGCTGCTGTGCAGTGGTGAGGTCATGGGAAAGCATTAATTGTTAGGGAGGTGAAAGCTGTGTGTTTTCTTCTTGGTCAGTTTGATTATAGTTTCTTTGTAAAAGTTAATTTATAGGTAGTGATAGTTTGAGAGACTATTTCTGGGAAAGCTGTTGCAGAAAAGTGGATTTTTTTTTTTTTTGTGCCTCCTCCCAAATTATTCTCATTTGCTGCTGTAGAAGGTTGTTGGATCATGCTGCAGGATCTATGGGATGCTGCTGTGACCAGACTGCTGCAAGTACCAAGCCTCAGCACCTAAACTGAAATTCCCTTCTTGGCCTGGTGTGCTGTTAACACCTGCAAGGTGTGGGTGACCTGCTGGAGGGAGGTGGAAATGAGCTCAAGCAGGGCTGGACTTTGGCCCTGTGAATGAGGAAAGTCCCTGGAGAAATGGATTTATTTGTTTGCCAAGAGCAGCCACCACCATTGGGAGTGGTAAGAGCAGTGAGGATGCTGACAAGAGATGAATATTGCTGGCTTTTCATGACCCACATGAAAAGGAAGGAGCACAAAAGTCTGCAAGAGGACAGAAATGTGACCGGAGAGCACAAATTGCTGTGTACAGTGCTAAGGGTTACATCAAGTTTCACATGTTTGATTGCAAACTTCTGGGGCTCTACTTAAATATTTATTACTTCCTGAAAGGATCATCTTACTGCCCTGAGTATAATTTCATGCATTAAATGAGCATCTGGCCTGAATGCATTATGTGGTTAAATTTGTGGTGGCTTTTTGGTGACACGTGTATACAGAGTAGTTTGTTAAGAATTGAGCTGAGGATGGGATAGAGCCTCTCCATGCAGACTGTGGATGGTAAATTATAATTTATGCTGATTGGAAAAGATTAAAATTTGCAGCTGAAAGTGCATGTGTTATCCACTAGATTTGCCTTCAAGTGTAAAATTTAAAAACATAATAAATGACAGATTAAACTGTGTGAAGATAAACATGTTTTCTTTTTCAAATGTTAGATGTTATTAGAGAAGACAAATTATTTTTAAAAAAAGAAATAAAAGGCTTTGATTTTCATCAACTGAAAGAGAATTAGGACGAAGGTTCTAATTCCAGCTAGTTTGTTTTTGCTAATTTTGTTAGTTTGTCTCTTCCTCATCCTATGTGAGGGCAGGAAAAGAGCTTTGTTGCCTTGGTGCCAGCTGCAAACTGTCCTTGGCTGTGGGGCAGCACAAGGCTACTTCTTGACTATTTGAAGGACAGGCAGAATTTGGACAGGAGGATTATTGCTGCTGGCTGCCTGAATATGTTGGATGCCCCAGATTCAAACTGCTCAAGCAGATCTGTCCCCTTCTGTTCCCTCCTTCTGGGCTCTGCCCATACATTGGATTTACTGACATTTTATGCCACTTCTCGTGCTTTGACGAATGCATCTTTTCTGTTTGAAGTATGACTAAGTGCTGTCAGCTTCATTTTGGGTTGTTAAAGCAGGAAAATGCTTTTTGATTATGTTTTCCTTTTATTTCTCAAATCTTCTAAACATGGTAAAATAATTTTAAATTGTGCTAGTAGGTTTGTTTCATGTAGTGGTAGCAGTTGGGTATTTGCTGTCTGAAGTGCAGCAGAGGAAGCTGAGACTTTGCTTTTAATTGGGTTAATTTGTTGTACGATGTGGGTGAGCTAGGCACTGTGATTTTGGAACACTCCTGTGGAGAAGGGAATTTATGGAAGCTTCCTGTGGATACTGATGTAATGCTGATGCTTGGTATGTTATCATCTGGTAATTTTTTGGTTGGGTTTTCTTGGCTTCTACCCAAGCCTTTTGCATATTAATGGGGAGATTCTGGAGAATGATCAGAGCTTGGTGATGTCTGGTTCCTGCTGCCAGCTGGGTCCGGGTTGTTTTCTGTGAGCCCATCACTGGATGGGTTAATGAGCCCTCTGAGGTGGTCTGTCCCAAAAGGTGCAGTTCTTGGTGCTGACTTCTACTTGCATCATTTTGCTTTAAAAGAAAGAGAATGGGGAGACTTAGCTGAGGGGAACCCCATAAAGCCACTGGAACATCCTCAGATAGTGCTGTGCAGTACCATTGCATGGGCTGGGGGGCGGGATGTCCAAAGCGGTCCTAAAACCAGAACACAGTGGTAAATGTACAGTTTTTTACAAGTAGGTTTAAAAAAAAAGTGCAGGCAATTACATTGCCTGCTTGTGAAGCTCATTTCCTTGAATTCACTTTTCAGTGCTGCAGCTTCTTAAAGATGTTCTGCCTGTATTGCAGAGCTGGATTTTGGAGTGCACACGTTTCCAGTGTTATTAACAAAACCTGGTGTGAAATTCCTGTTTGAACTGCATGCATATCCTCTTTGAGTGGGGGTGAATTAGAGTTCTTGTTTCTGACATTGTTACTGCCATTTTTCTGCTTCTTCCTGTATGGACAATTTAAAATAAACAACTTCATAAATTCCTGAAAGGAATTAGCAATGGAACCTAGCAGACTTCTATTGTTTTCTTTGAGAGCAGCTTTTCCTTTCTAAAAGTCCATCAGAGTGAAAAATGTGCAGACATTGGTTTATTTCCAGTGTGATTTAGAGAAGTGTAGTAATGCTGTTAGATGGAATGTGTGAGGTTTTTGGAGATATTAAGGTGTGTGGAATGTGGAAGACTTTTTGGTTTTGGACTGGGTTTTATTTCTGTTTGCTTTTAGACTTCACTTTCAGAGAACTGTTCCTGTATATTATATAAAGATTAGGAGTCCAGGCCTTCCCTCCTTCAGGAAATCCCCCAGACCTCCTTCTTCCTCTGGCCCAATGAATTTTAACTCCTTTTTTTGCATTTACTTTGACAAGATGGACTAAGATTCATTTTTGTGGATTTATTTGTTTTGAGTAATTCTATTCACTCTCCAGACACCTGTTGTGTTGATAACTGAAAGTGATGATTTGGTGTTCATCCTTTTGCTTATTTTCTTAAGGTCTTTGTCCCTACATAGCTGAGCAGTTTTTTTTAAGAACTGAAGTTCCTTGTTTTATTTCATTTATCGCTATCTTAGTTCTGTAAATAGCTGCATTGTGAGTAATAGGCTTTACATGGTAGTAAAACCAGTTTGATCATAAGCTCAAGGCAGTAACTCGGATGAGGGAGGAGCAGTGGATAGATTAATCAGTAGCTTTCATCAGTGAAGGCAGAGAAGTTTGCCAGCAGGCTCTGGGGACATTGTGGTGAGCGAGCTGGACACTTCTCCGGGCGAATTTGGGACATGCAGCCCCTCAGCCCCGGGGCTGGAGCGGGGGCAGCTCCTGCCTGCACAGGTGTGAGCAGCTGCTGTTGCTCTAGAGCCCAGCCTGGATCCTCTCCAGCTTAACACGTGAACTTTGCTCACTGGGACATTTTTCTTCCTCCCCCTAAATTAAAAAAAAAACCCCTGCAACACTGGGTGTGTTCGAGCAAATATGTCCTTGGAAGTGGTAAGCTTGTTTTATTTTCTGTATGTTCTTAACATCAAACGTTCTTAACAGAGTTTGTGTTTCGAGGTGGTGAATGGAAACAGCAGGAATTTAAAAGTTATGCTTGCAATATGATTTTGAGAATTTATTTAGTATATGGTGTAAAGTCTTGGTCCTAGAATTGTTTGTGTAATAACATTACTCTGGGTTGGTTTAGCTCATGTCCTCTTTACTATAGGGAGATGCTTAGAGATTGCAGACAACTACTGTGCTTGCAGAAAGAGTTCCTTTTTAAAAAGATGATTTATTTTTAGTTGATTCTTTCTGTTCAGACTTTTCCTGGTCTGTGTGTTTATGGAAACAAAACACAGCCCAAACCTCTTTTCTTCCCTTTTCATCACCCCTGGACGAACAGTTTAGATTATTAGCACAGCTGACCTACCTTCTTAAGCCTGTCTTTGCTGCCTCTGTCCTGTGTTCTCACTGGAGGGATGCTGTTAAACACAAGTGTGCTGTGAGCCAGTGAGGGAAGTTTTGGCTGCAAGTTCCTTCAAGCGTAGCATCTTCCTTTATTCCTTTTCAAAAACAGTAAATTGACCTCACCCAAAACTTTAAACAGGAATCTTGGAGTTGGGAGTGATCACAGACAAGACACACTCTTCTAGGTTAGTTCTAATCTGGACATGATTAAAAAGTCTAGTAACATTAGTTTAAAAAGCGGATTAATAAATAAACATTTTAGCCATGTGTATAGGTTAAGCCATATGCATTTAGTTTGAAATAAGTAGGATGTATTTAAGGAATAGATTAAAATGCCTATTTCCAAAATGTTGGCGTCCGCTTCTTAAAATGTTCTGTCCAAAATCTTTGCATCCAGTTAAGGCTTGGAGAAAACAAGATTACAGCAATTTATCAGTCCTGTTGGTCAAATTACATTTCAGTTTGTTCAGCCTTTTCCTTTGCTTTATTATTGTTTTGAAGGAGCCATCACCACTAGCAGTGGGTTGTGCAGGGAGGTGGCACTGAGTGCACAGGGCAGCACTGCTCCCCAGGCAGAGTAGGCAGCCCTGCTGGTAAGGAGGTGATGTTTGCTTCGAAGCTGGCAGTTCTTGTTTCTCAGAAACAAAGATTACATGCAAGATTGAAAGCCATATGAAGTAATTTCGGTTTCAGTGCTGAGTATATGAGAGAAGCTCTGGGCTCTTTATCTTCAGGCGAGGAGTGAAGCCAAGCGTTCAGGCTGGTGCTTTTAAGACCTGTTGCCAGTGCTGTGGTGCAACAGCATTGTTCCTGCCGATTTTAATTCATGCTTTTGGGGGAAACAGGGCCACTGGAGGCGAGTGTTGTATCGGGGGTACCTTGTGCAGCCTGAGCTGCACCTGCTAATCCCATCCATTGGCATATGTCTGGGATTTGTGAGAATGGTAATAATGATTTCTGTGCTTGTGGGTGAGTAACAAATCTCTGCTATCCAGCTGTTTTGGCTTGAATAAACAAGGAAACAGTTTTCTTCCAACTGGAATATTGGTAATTGGCTTGGGTGAGCCTTGCTTATGGTGTGGAAACTATTGCTTCTAAAAACAATAGTAAAGAAAATTAAATCAACTGTAAACATTGCCAGATATAACCAATGGCACTGATATGTAAGCATCTTCACTGTCTTTCAGTTCTCACTGTGATTTAATCTTATTCCTGTGACTTTTCCAGTTGAGTCCTGACCCTGTGAAGTCCTTCTGTGAGGTGACTGTATCTGTATCCCCATGAATAGGGGAACTCTGGAGGTGTATTTGCTTCAGCAGTGTAAAGCTGCAGTTGCTGACCCTGCTGTGCCCACACTGCCATTTGTGGGCACCTGTGTGTCAGGTTGTCTTTTCAGCTGTCACTGTGTCCACATGGGAATCTCCTTTGTCGGTGTTGGTTGGGGATGTGTGAATTATTTCATATTCTGAGGCAGTATAAGTGTCTTGTTTGGAAAGAAAGAGCTTGCAAGTGAAATACTTAAAATATTTATCTTGATGGACTGTTAGATTTGAAATGTCACAGATGCTTTCCTCAAAAGTGAACTATTTAATTGCTGGAAATTTGTTGAAATGATGTGGCCCTTTGCCTGTTCAAGGTGAGCACCTGTGGTTTAAGATGTTGAAAAAAATCACCTGAGAAGAATATTTCACTTTGCATTTGCACACTCTTGTTTCACTGTAAGAGTAAAAATCTGAGGCACTGTGAAATCTTCAGTGTCTGAGTGTGAACACAGAATGGGGAAAACGCTGGTAGTTCTTGTAATATTTAGTATCTTTTCAAAGATGGACTATATATATGTTGATTCTGTGTTGTCAGGTGCATGAGAGAAATGGAAAGAGCTTCTGCATTTTGACTCAGTGGCAGCACTGGTATGGAACTTCAGGGAACTTTTGATGCTGTACTGAAGGACAGCAGGATAAAGCATGATTGATGACCAGTGTGAATGCTGCTTAATATGCAAATTATTCCCTCTGATTTGAGTTATCCAAGTTTGTTGATCATACCTGTGCCTCTTGCTTTTCTAAATGCCATATCAGCTTGTGATGTTGCTCTGTGGTAACTGCACACTCCTGGATACTCCCAGAGCTGCTCTGATTGAGTGTAATGGTTTGTGTGGAAGAAGCAGCAGGTTTATACATGTCCTTATTCCTGTAATCACATGAAGCAGTCTGCTCCTTTGTCCATCCTTATTTAGTTGTTACACTTGATTCATGTGTAATTTTATAGCTTCCTCTCCAAGCACAGGAGCAAGGCAACCATTCCCTGCCTGGAGGCTTCAAACAGGGTGTGCTCCATCAGAAGGTGTTTGCAGCCATCACTGAGTAAATTGCACAAAGCATTGCTGGCATCTCAGGGAGCAGCAGGGACTGAGTGGGCTTGTGCAGGATAATGACTTTTAAGTTTAGACTTTCCCTGTGTACAGAAGTCTAAAATGCAGCTATAAATACGCGCTCTGGAATTAGCATATGTAATAAGACCAAAGAGGTCAGTTATCCAGGTGCTGTTTGCTGTGATGTTTGTTACATCCCAGGAGGCTCTGGCTGCACATTCCAGCCATGAAATTGTAGTCCTTTGCCATGTCTCCTAAATCAACGTTTGTGTACACTCAGCACAGTTAATGTTAAATCTGTTCTTTTGCTTTTCAGTGAGGTGGAATGAAGTAATCTAAACGTGAACTTGATGCTTAAATCTGCACAAGGGTAGCTCATCTCTGTCCTGTTGTCTCTTAACATTTGCACCAATTGTGAATTTTTTATTTGATGGCTCATCATTTTGGAGGGGGAAGTTAGCTCTTCTCTACTATAGTACTTTCAGCATTGAGTTTCAAATATATGTGTTCCTTGAACACGGCCTTTATTCAATATTATGAGCTGATCTGAAAGTTTACTGTGGTAAATATTTTCTTGGTTTAACAAGCTTTTTTGATGCTCTTCACTTTGTAAAAATGTATTTTGGTCTATGTATATGAATTCATTAGCTTTGGACTTGGTGTAATAAGCTTTTCAATTCTTAGAAACTGATGGTGATGTTACATAGATGCTTTCAAAACAGGCGCAGAAAACAAGACGCATTTTCAGTTAAAAATGTTAGTTAATATATGAATCTCTGGTAATGCTTAATCTTTAAACCTTTTCTAATCTCCACTGAGACTCCAGATTCGTATTTTTAGCCCTTACTTGACAATCTCTTAAGCATCTAATTTTGTGTCCTAGGCAAGACTTGTGAAGGGGTGTGGATGTGTCAGTGTTTTAACTTGTGGCCACCAGTGAAATGCTGGAGATTTTACAGGGAGTGCAATGAGATGGTGCCTTGGAAAAAAGATACAGGGATGAAGAAAGCTGAGTATGACAGAATGGATGCAGAAAGACAGGATGATGGTAAGAAGGAGCAAGGGAGTTAAACATCAAAGTGCACCTGTAGTGGTTACTGTATCCCACATTTCTCTGGACCAGCAGTCGAGGCAATTAACTGGGAGAAGGGAGAGAAATGTCTTCCTGCCTTCCCGTGTGGGGGAAGCTGATAAAACACACGTGCTGTGGGAGCTGGAGCTCTGTCTTGCCCTCTGCCACGTGTGGTTCTTGCTTTCATTGATCTGCAGCATTATTTTGTGGCTGGTGGTTGACAGGACATTAACTGTTATTCTATAAAACAATTACAAGAAATACAATTAAATTTTCATATATATGTATTAGCAAATACAATAGAGAAGAAATGCAATCAGCATTTTAGAATGGTTTTATCTGGCTATGAACATGGCAGCACCATAAAATATTCTTAGGGTATTATTTTCAGAAGTATTTTAAAATGAACTTTTTTCTTAATTAAATGGTTGGGAAACATTGATGTAAAGACCTGTGCTTCCTCTAGTTACTGCTGTTAATTTAGGATTCCTTGCTGCGCTGTTGGTAGACCTGGTGAGCTGACTGCTGAGCTTTCCTGCATCTGGGCTTTCATGTTTTGTTTGCGGTGTCTTGTATTTTGCCAGTATTAACAAGACTTCAGGTTCTGTTTTGACACTTGCTTGGTGCAAAGTTTATACATATCTAATTCTCCATGACAAAATTGAATTACTTGTATATATAAAAACTATATGCATGTATTTTTATAATCTATATCAAAATCTGAAACTAAAGCCTGCTTCTACATTACCTCTGTGGAGTGTTCCTTATGCAGGAAAGTTCTGCTCTTTGTTCTTGACCTTCAAGTATCACAATTATCCAGTGACTCAGGTTTCAGTCTGTAAATCTGCAGCAATTCAGTAATTTTTTATGCTTCTGGGAGATCCCACTTACTTCACAGATTGCATATTGTGAGAAAGAAGTGCTACCTTGCCTGATTGGTGATTGTTTTCCTCCCACATAAGGAGACAGTGTAATTAAAAGATCTCTATTTAGCACAGATTATAACACATGTAAAAATGTTGGTAACTTGTTAAACTGTGTTTTGTGATGTTGGTGTGATTTAATAGAAAACAACAAGTCAGACTCTGAAGAGGCAAAGGCAGGGAGTGATGCTGCCTGATCGTGGGCCAGCACTTAAACCCAGTGATTCACTGTTAAACATTCCCTACTTCAACTGTAAATCAAGCCCCCAAAAATCAACCCATGACACGTGTTACACTCTCCAGGAGGTAAGTTGTCTTGCAAAACAAAGGTTATCCATCTTGTCTGTTCTTCAGATGGTAGCTGATTTCATCTTTAAGTGATTTGTTTCTATTTTCAAGAATAATGTTTAATCCTCTGGAGAGTTAGGGGCGGCCTCTGACCTCTCCCAGCCAAGCTTTTCTCTTGGGAAGTGGAACCTGCTCTGATCTCCTGAATGTTCCAGGGAAGGAGCTCAGCAACTTCTCAGCCATTTTGGTCCATGGATTTTCTTGATGTTTCCCTTTAGTTCATGTAAAGTAATGAGACAGATAGGAACAGCTGCACATTACTTATCTTTCTTTCATTTCCTTTATTAAATATTTTGTCTTTGGGCACCTACATCAAGGATGCAAAATGAAAGGTTGTGAGATACCTAAGCTTTAAGTGACTGGATCTGTTAAGGCTGCCATGTGCCTGCCTGTGTTGCTGTTACTAAAACTGGAAATGTGGTTCCTAAATAATCAGTTATGTGAAGATTTTTGTGCTCCAGGAACTGAGGTTTCGTTGCTCTTGGAACAGGTTATGGATGACAATGTCTCCTCTGTAGGCAACTGTACAGATTGCTGTATGTATTTATATACAGTCACATTTTTATGTGTTTTTTTTTCAGGAATGGGATTTTGCAGGCTGTGAACTTGTATAAACAGAACTATTGCCTGCTTCCAGTTCCTCTCCCTCCCCTAAAATGACAGGTCGAATTCTGAGTTACTTATTTTCTACTCTGTAAAATATGAGTCATGGACTTCATTTGCCAGTCCATGGGTTCTTTACTGCTGTTCTGATGGGGAAGAAAAGAGACAAGGTAATTGTATGTGTAGGCTCAGACATTAATCTTTGTGTATTCTTTATCTCAGCCTCTTTAGAGATTGAGACCATTATCTGCTGCTTGAGATCTTGCTTTAAAATGTACTCAGCCACCAAGAGTAATGCACATCACTTTTGCACAAACTGATGTTACAGTGGAATTAATATAAGGAGTCTAAAGATGATTGTTCTTTGTATAATGGCATATATAGGAGGAGATGGCAGCTGAAGCTTTAATATTTATGCTTGAAGAATCTAGCTAAGGATTTAGATTTGCTGCATAATGAACTTCTCTGTGCCCTGTAATTCAGGAATAGACTCTGTATTTTTAACTGCTGGCCTTTCAGACTCTCTGACCTGCTTTCTGCATCTCCACTGCCTGGCTGATTGGAGTGCTCTTGGCTTGTGGGGAGGATCCAGCTGTCCCTGCTGGAGCCATTGGGAGGGTGATGGAGGGAGGGGAGGCTGCTCCTGCTCGCCTCAGAAGTAGGTCAGGAGCACCCGCTCACTTTACCAGCATCATGAGGCTCTGCATCATTTACATGTGTTGCATTTTTGTCTGCATATATGGAATAGGTCCTGCATCACACATTGCTGCACTTAAAAGATTTTGAGATTTTTATTTGTTAAGATACACGTTTCCTTGAGGGATTATTAAACTGTGACAGACGCAATTAAAGCAAAAAACAGCTTTTTTTTTTTTATTTTTGGCTAGTTAAATTTATATACCTGTTTTTTGCCTATCAGGCTGCAGTGAGTTTGTAAGTGTTGCAAAATACGCATTTAGTGGAGATTATGAAAACTTCAACCTTTATGACTGCTGCTGTAGTTCCCAACAGAACAAGTGGGTGCTTGCTTCCCAGTGGAGTGTGTTTTATGCCAAGAGACAGTCTGTATTGACCTTGTACTGCCAAGTCATAAATTCATAAAATCTGTGCTGCTCGTGGAAACACTGACAAGCCTTGAACTGCAGTGGACTGGCAGAATAAAAATATTAAAATTTCCAGCTGCAGTTAATGTTGGATTTTCATTTTGATTTTACTGTCTGACTGCTGGCAGTGGCCTCACCTCAGAACAAGATGAAGTGTCCTGGAGCTTTGTGTTGGTATTGTCACAACACCGATTCTCTCTGATCATTTGGGTAGACGAGGCTGACTTAAAACCCACCAAAAACAAAGAAAGAAAACTGCTAGTGAAACCCATGGACAGAATTCTTGGCCATGTTCAGGTTGGATAGGGTGGTACCTCAGAGGTGAGACCTGTGGGCAGTGTCGTTTTCCAGCCATTGAAGTGCAAGAGAGCTGTTTGGAAGAGATGTAAGAATTACAAACTCTTATTAATGTTATTAATGGGGCATGAAGTACTGTTTGAATCAATAACTGTCAGTTTTGAGATACCCAATCTGTCTGCATAGAAATCACTTCCTTTGTGAAAGGAGTCATAAGGATCATGCCCAAGATGAAGGTTCTGGCAGGGGTGATGGGTGTGTATGTCAGAGGATCCTGATGTGTGCTTTTCAAAATGAATCTTGGAACACTTCCCTGCTGTTAGAAGACTGATGTGAACTACAGGGTTGTGGTGTAGTGGGCCACATGCAGGTGTGGAGACCAGGGAATTCCTGAAACTGTTTCAGTTTGTTTTAATTTTATTATGGTTTATAATGTCCCAAGGAAGGATAATTAGTGTTGCAGTTCTTTAACAACGAGAACAAAAAAACAGTTCTTGCTTTACATGAATGTTTCAAAGGGTAGAGGGTTAAATATGAAAAAAGCAGTTGCAGGTCCATTTAGACACTGCTTACTGATGCCTTCTGTAGTTCTTTGTCAAAACCAGATTTATGCCTGGCTGCTGTGGCAGAACTCTCTCGTGTGGTTGTTTTTTCTGTCCTTGTTGCAAGGCAGCTCCATGTGATGCTCCAGTGCTGCTTTCTCTCACACCAAGTAAAACGTCACTGTCAGCTCTGATTCAGACCTGGCTGGTACCAGTCCCGTGCCCACGTCTGCTCGTTGTAAATCTGATGGATTTGCAGTCTCTCTGCTCCTGTTTTTATCACAGTCACCCTGAAGTTCTCCTTGCATCCTCTTTGCTTTTGTGTGTCTTGGATTAGGACGATTTCTCTTAACTGTGTATTGGAATGTTCACAGCCTTTCTATGCTGGCTGTGGTAGGAAAGTACAGGGAAAACCTTCCTGGTGCCACTGATCTCTGCCACTGTCTGATCTTTTTGATGTCTGCTGAGGAAATTCTTCATCAGTAAATCTTCAGCCTTGGAATCGGGCAGCAAAATTCCCTGCATGTAATGACTATACACAGAATTATTTTAGAGCCAGTTTTTTTTTTGCGATTCCACTGTACTTCCTGGTAAAATTTGCCATTGTCTTGTGTTAGACACACAGTATTTTCTCCCTGTCACTACTTCAAGCCTGGCAAGAAAGTCATTTAAACATTCCTCTTTTTGGTTTTGGCTCTTTGGTCTTTTGTAGTGGGCATTGCTTTTGTCTGAAGTAGTTTCCTATTATTTATAACCTATCCATTATTTTGCTGGATGCTGGACTTAAAAGCATATTAAATGCTGTTAAATTCAAGTTACTCATTAAGGCTGTGCTTATCTCACACCATTTTCTAGCATTTGGCAGTGGTGTCTGTGTTGGTTTTTGTTCTTTTTTCTTCCAATAAATATATAAAAAAAAAAAGTCATGTTTTTGACCAAACTGCTGTGTGGGGCTTCCCCACTTCCGTTTTGCATCTCTGTGCTTTTTACAAAGCAATTGAAGCAAGTGCTTCTGAAGTCTTGTGCAAAGTGCAGACCTCAGGAAGGAGCCTGGAACTGACTCCTCACTGGAAAGTGTTACAGTTGACAAACCTGGGGGAGTACTGGTTCCTGGAGCAGCTTGAAGATTTTAGGGCCTGTATAAATTGCATAGAAAAAAAAAAAATTAGAATTTTAAAAATCCAGGGGCAGGCAGAAGCACTCTAGGCAGATTTTCAAGTACCAGTATGTTTTTAAGAAGAGCAGAATGGCCTTGTTAGCAAGGCAGCTAGAAAGGTGTTTTGAAGGTGACAAACTTTTCAGCTGTAGCCAAATTTAATTGCTTAAGGTTTTATCAGACTTGTAAGTAACAGGCCAAAAAACAGCTGTAGGGCGGAGAATGACAAAACCTTGGAAATGTAAAATGTCTACTCAAATGGGGGGTAGATGCTGTGCTATTCGGGGGGGTTAGGTTTTTTGTTTATTTTGGGGTTTTTTGAACTTGTAAGATGGGATGGATCTCAGCAGAGCTAAGAAATCCAGGGCAGAAGTCACTCTGGAGGAAGGAGAATAACAGCAGGAACTAGTCCACTGTTTTCTAAAAATCCCTTTTATGTAATGTAGATGAGTGGGAGGAAAAATCTGTCTGTAGTCTGCTCTGTTTCTTTTGAGAAATAGGAAGATGCTTTGGTCTGTTTAACTTGGGGTTCATAGTACATTGGAAAGCATCAGTGGGTGTTCAGACCTGAGTTTTCCAGCTGAACAGCTGCAAGTAAGAAAGCTGGGCTTTAATGGTCCAAAAAGCACCAGACAGACAGGTCCTGGGGAATATGTTTCTCATATTTTTGGCATTTTATCAATGTATGGTCTTTGTTGTCTTGAAGCTGTTGTTCAAGAGTTCACATGACATGAGTAAGTGTCTATGTATGCCTTGCCAATTCTGTTTTCAAGTATTAAATATTTTATTGCAGCTACAGCTGCAGTAACTCATGGAGTTGTTAAACAGTGGCTACTGATGGTGGATACAAGAATTGTTATGAAGTGGATCACAAAAAGCTGCAACTACTTTTGGGTGTGTGCATCCCCAAGGATGCTGTGGAGGCAGACAGGACTGTGGGTGCAGAAGGGGGTTAGACAGCTCCAGCTGCAGGCACAGGAGGGAGAGGAGGTGATCCATCTCCCTGATGGAACCCCTATGGGAGTTATGGGAATGTGGGAGGATCTGAGCTGCAGGAGCTCTAAAGAGCATCTGGGATTTTGGCTTCTGGAAGCTGAGTTCTGCAGTAGATGGGCCATTGATCCGACTTAATGGGTTTGTTCTTGTGCAAAGTGATGATTTCCTTCTTTCAGAATATCTGTTCTCCAGTGGAATCCCATTTAATGAGCTGATACAGTTAGTGACTGTTACTGCTTGGCCTTTTTGTCAAGAATTGGTGATTTCTTGTTTATTAGATTCTCAGTCTTGTTTGGCACAATCAATTTCAATGCTAACATTCTAATTTTGAAAGATTAAGAGAGTGGGAGACATTAACCAGAAAAATGCTATCTCTGTTATTTTCCTCTTAGATCTTTTCCCTCACTTGCTCCCACCCTGTTTCTTGGAGCTCACTTTCTTTTCTACTCACATCTTTCAGCAGTGCAATTGCATCTCTTGTCTGTAAACACTTTAGAGCTTTATAGGGCAGAGATGATCACCTAGTACAGTTTTATATATGAAAATATTTTAGTACCCTACCCTATTGTCTGTCATTGAAGTAGTATTTATATTTTTAAAAATGTTTTCAAGTACGAGCTGTTACATGAAAGTTCTAATATGAGACTTCTGGGCTCAAAGCTCCTTTTCTGAGATTTAGAGTAGATGGTTAAAATGCTGCCCCCGTTTCTGATTTTTCTCAGCACATTGCCTGTTTACTAACACAATTGTATGGAAAGGTAAAGTTTATTACAACCTCGGGTATGTTTAGTTATAGAATGAAGGGAATGGTTTTTGAGTATAATATGTCATTGTACCCCAGATGGTAAGTACCTGAAATGTGTTAGTCTGTGCAGCACTTGTTTAAAAGCACTGACCTCTTGGGTGATTTAAATGGCCTCTGAGTCTCTTAAATCTCTCGTTTCAGGAAGTTAAGAAGGATGTAGAGCCCAAGTATGATGCTGTGCCACTCAGGAGGGAGAAATCTGGCAATGTAGCCAGCCTTGTGCAGCGCATGAGCAGCTATGGGCTTCCAGCAGGAGGATTTCAGCCTCATCCCCCATCCAAAGGCTTCAAGAAGAGTATGTGGTCTTTCCAATTCCTTCAATTACTCCTGCTGATGATGTGCAATTTTTTAAAATAAACACGAATTATTTAATGCGTGACTTTGTTTTAAGGTTGTGTGGAAAACCAGAAACATAGGAGGAAGAACTGTTTCAAAGACAAATTTTGCTCCTGTATGTATAGGTAGAAAGCTTAAATGTAGCTTTTAACACCAGTAATAGGGATGAATTTTCCTGTGAACAGGATTTAGACTCCTTCCAGATGTCAGAGAGCTCTGCAACTTCATGTGAACTCGGTTTATATTATCAGGTACCTGAATGGAGAGCTGCAGGCCTGTTCATTATAATGAAAAATTTTCCTGTGGTCATTTTAATAGGAAAGTTGAACCATGAAGGCCTCAAGTTTTGCTACAAATTGAAGGCTTTGACAAAGAAACATTGTGTAGTTCAGATTCCTTCTGATAAACTTGTTTCTGGTGTGAAGTAAGGGGCAGTTGGTGGTTAACAAAGAGTAGCAGTTTTCCTCTTGTAGTAACAGTAACCCTCAGGGTGGCCAGGAGTGTAGCACTGGTGCTGCTGTATCTGTGGTTTCTATGTTATAATGCCAGATTTTATATCAAGGTGACTAAAGCCTAGAGCAGAAAACTTGCCTTTCCCTGATCCAACAAATGGGCTTGTGATTTGTATTTGGACATACCAATTTCTTAAAAGATACTGCTTTAAATTACTGTGGCTTCTTCTGTCATACAAGGTTTTGAAAGCATTTATAATTTAAGCTGCTTTTTAAAAAAGAGTTCAGGACTTACTGGTTCTGACATGTTTATGCTTCGAGAAAAGCCTTTTGTCTTTTAAAACCCTGAAATGGGACCACCACCTTTGCAAATTTGTTGAGACTTTGTTCCAGGAAACTAAGGATTCAAAATCACTTTTTAGTGACTCTGATGTGTGTGTGCACGTTGAGAACAGCATGTGGGTGCCTGTCAGATGTTTACACAGCAGGCTTTGGAAAAATTCAACCTGAAAGACTAATGCTGTTCCTAAGTAAATACAGCCAGACTCTAAAAGGGAATCAGTGTGATCCTTATGGGTCTTCCCAGCTGGAGATACTGTAGGATTCTGTGAACATGATCTGATATCAGTTCAGCTGTTACCTGTGGCTCTGGTCACCCTAACCCTGGAATGTTCCCATATTTTCCGTTTCACGTTCTCATGCTGGTGGCTGTGGCCACAGCTTGGTCTCAAACTCTGCAGGGCTCTGGCTACTCTCATCCTTCTGGAGAAGTTCTCCTTCAAGCAGTTCCCTTTAGACACACAGCTGTTTACCTGCTGCAGTGACAGTCTGCATTTCCATTTCACTTGCTGTTCCCTTTTTCCTGGAAGACTGTTCAAACAGTTCCTGCAGATCCTGTTTGCTCTGTGCCTGGGCAGTCACTTGCTTTCCAGAGCTTAGTTGTCTTTGTGTTTCTGGTTTTTCACTTGCTGAAATGAGGTTTACAATGTCAAAAACAGAGTTAAGTTTCTTTCATGCAGCTCTCCCCAAATTCAGGTGTTTCTATGTCAGGTGGGTGGTAAGCCGCAGGCAGAACTGCTATCAGTTAAGATGTCTGCCTTTGTTCAGCAGAAGGAAAATACAGAAGGTGTGCTAAGCGACTGGCAACAAAGAGCTAAATTTGGTCTACCCTATACAAAACAAACAAAACCTGAAGCCAGACGAGTTGTTTTGGAAAGGGACAGAATTGCCTGCAGGCTGCCAGCCCAGCACATGAAGCTGGAGTGCTGTTCTCTGAGAGAATCAGTTCACTTCCTAGGTTATTCTAGGGATTTTCAAAAGTGGGAGGCAGTACTTCCTAAACTGTGTCACTGGAAACAGACCTCAGAGGAGAGGGAGGTTTCTGGATGTGAAATATATCCATGGATTTCACCCCCACTCCCATTTAGATATAATTACACTATGAAAAGGAACATTGAGATCAGATTTATACCAAACGGCAGTGAATTTTTAGTTTGCCTTTTTTTGGTATCAGTTAATCTCCTACAAAGCAGAAGCCTTGAAAGCACTGCAGGAGGCAGTAAAGGTCATTGAACCATTTATTACAATTACTCTTAACTGAACAATCCCTCTGGGCTCATGCATGAGTTCCAGTGGATGTAAAAGCAGGGTGTATTATATGGACAATTATGTGTTATTAGAAATAACCCATAAAGCTTCATATTTCTGGTTTGTTTGTTTCTTGTATAGATCATACACCAGCATGTAGAAAATTCTTGATTTGGTGAGCCCTCTCTCCAAAATTTTAGATGCTGGATATTACTCTGATGCCTGGCCTGTTTCATACTGAGGATGCTGGGCGTGGTTTTCTAATGGCCTTGCTTTGGACTTTGAACAATGCTATGAAAAGACAAGGATCAAACTTGGAGGCAGTATCTGTGTTTTGAAATGTTTTTACACAGCTAATCTTAATTGCTGAAGCTTGAGTGTGGAAGGAGTACAAAGTATAAGAGACCGCATGGAAATCACACAGCTTCTGTAAGCTTAGACTTTACCACTTCAAGCTTTTGATTTATATTTTCATTTAAACTGTGGCAGATTGTTTTTGAGGAGGATAGGGAGCACGCATGGGTCATAGCTCAAGATAATTGTCTTCAGAAGCATGCTGACTGCTCTGTTGTGGAAAAGGTCTGAAGGCATGCCCTTGTGTCTGAAGGAGAGGTGCATAAACTGTCTGGGTTGAGCAGCAGCACTCCAGGATATGTGCAGAGTAATTAGGCAGTGTGGGTTCACACCACTGTGGCTGCAGGGCTTGGGTTGTTAGAAGCCACTTCAATGCTCTCTCCTCCAAGGATGTCATTTTTGATGCCTGCAGAGCTTTAGTGATATGTGGCAAACAGCTAAAGACTGCACTTGATTTTAATCTTGCCTTTGTCAAAGGCTACTCATTGACAGTTTGAATTACTAGATGCCATACTGGCACTGAGAAAAGGGAGGGATTTTTTTTTTAATTCACAGAAAAAAAATAGTTCAGGTTTTGAAACATGAGCCCAGCAAATGTTGGCATTACCTCAGAGCTGTGGTTTGCAAGGTTCTTGTTAGAGGCCAGAAGGTCTGTGAGCTCTCTCATGTGGTGCATAAAAAAAGGTGTTCCTGCTTTCAGGATTACTTAAGGACTGGAGGGTCAAACTTGCACATTTTCTCCCAAGTAGGTGCTAACTGGCAGTGGTTGCCCTTCCAGCAGACTTTGGTTGGGAAATATCTTGAGATATCACTGCAGTGGGAATTTACCTGATTTGCTTGTGTCAACATGTTTTTTATGGCAGGTTGGTAATTAGTATAGTGTTCCTTTGTCAAAACTATGACTCCCTAGCCTAAGGTGACCCAAGCAAACCACAACATCAGGATCAAAAGCTACATAGCTTTTTGGGATGGTTTCTGGGTCTTCAGGAGCAGAGTGTAATAGGAAAGGTGAGTTCCCCTTTATGAGTGTCTCACTTTTGGTGTTTCCCTTGAATCAGGGTCCAAGAAGCGGCAGTGCAAGGTGCTCTTCGAGTACATCCCGCAGAACGAGGATGAGCTGGAGCTCAAGGTGGGGGATGTGATTGACATCATTGACGAGGTAAGCTGTTCTGCAGAGCTGGCCATTCATGTGCTGACAGTCAAACCACTTCTTTGGCTGATTACTTGTGTTACAAGCATGAGAGGAAAATAGCAGGGGAAGCAGTGTTCTTGCTGCTGAAGTTAATAGTTCAGGAGTTTTTTTCTCTCAGGATCTATTACTGAAACAATGAATGCTAGATCTTTAGAAGAAATATTTGATCATCACAGTAATAAATTGTGACCTGTTGCACAGACTCATTTTCTAAAAGGATTTTGCAGTTTTTGGCCATTTCTGTATGATCCTTAGCTTTAGGATGTGGCAAACCTGTTGGACCACTTTAGGCTGCTATACTCCAAACTGGTGTAGGTGAGAAACATTATTTGGCTTGATTTGCCAGTTTCAAGCTCTCTTGTAAACTCTTGGAGTTGGAGTGGTGGTTTCTTATCTTTTCTTTACCCAAGTGTTTCCTTGGTATCTGTTCCATTCAGTAGCAGTGGTGGGAAGCTTCTTTGTGTTGGAGGAGTGTCTCTTCCGAATGTGAAATCTGTCAGGGAAGCTGTGGGAAAGATCAGAGTGATTGTGTAAGGAAACTTTATAGAACTGGATGGAAAACTTCTGCACAGCAGCCTCTGACCTTCAGTGGTGCCTTCTCTTCCTCCCTGAGGCTATGAGGAAGGAGAGTGAAGCTTTCTTTCTAGCCATGTGTTATTGGTGGTGCTTTTTAAGTAGCTTTATGAGACTGTGTTTTTCATGTGCATGACCCTCTTTGGAAGAGAGTGCTAACCTGACAGTTACCAGGAGGGACTCTTCCGTTTTCCTGGCAAGGAAAAAACTATAAAACTATACCCTTAGATGCATTTGTACTAATACTTCCAAAATTTTATATCTGGGAGTATACAGAGCAAGTGACTTGCAAAACCTACTCACTATACTCAGTTTCATAAATACCTTTGTGTGTGGGTGCTTTTAGGGGAGTGTTCCTGGGTAACCTCAGCAGTTTAATTTGTGGATGGTGCCTGCACTGGCAGTTGTGACTGGATGGTCCAGTGTGAGCCTTCATGAGAGAGTACATGCAGTGAACTGTTGTGGAAACTGCTGTTTTGATTGCAAGTGTCAGCATCTGGAATTATTTTCAGAGGGGTGTGAGGTGTCATGTACCAGAGATGGCCAAGTAGCCAAAAAGAATAAAAAAATCAGAGCATTTCCTCATCTGGTTTCTTAAGGAAGTGTGGATTGTATTTTATTATTTAGATATTTTTTGTTAGCTGCCATGCTTATTCCTTTTTTAATGATTTGAAAATACGTTATTGTAGTACCCAGTCTTTGCTACTTCTTTGAAAAACTGTTAACAAATTTTTAGGGAAATGCTACCTGGTAGAAAGATATTGCAGCTTAGTATGATCAGAGAGCTGTTTGCACACCGTTTTCATGGTGATGTAGAAAAGACCTGACAGGTGTAGACTATGTCTGTCTGCTTCATGAAACTGTACTGATGGGGCCAGAAATGTAAAGAATGGCAGAAAATACTGTCCATTGCTTGTGCATTATGCTGGGATAACTTCTCTTAGGTAACTTATCCTTGGGTAACTATGAGATGGTTTGCTTCTGTTTATATATAAAAGATGCTGTTTCTGTACATGAAGATGACTTGTAAGTGTTACTTCAAGGAAAGATCATTTGATCACCTCTTTCTGTGGGGAAAATGAGGTAAAATCAGCTCTGTGAAGGGATCAGATCTATCAGTTGCTTGAGAATAATTCAGTATTTAGCCCCTGAGTGGTTTTTGTAAATGGATTATAAATGACACCACTGATCATGAAATTAAAGGTGGAGACAAATGGGTTCAGAAATTAAATGGTTGATATTGAAGAGAGCAGAAATAACTTTTTGGGAAGAAAATTGTGCTATGTGTTGGCTGAATCCACAGGGCTTTTTGTTTACGGAACATCACGTGGGTTTTGCACATGAAGAACATGCACAGAGTACACGTGATGACTGTGCACTGATGAAAACCTCTGTTTCTCCTTTTTATCCTCCCCTCTCTCCTGTCAGGAGGAGCACTAAATAGCAGATTTATTTTTTTGTGGTATTATATTTTTAATATTTGCATACTGTTCTTTCAAGCGAAATAAAATTTCATATAACATCATTAGGGAAGTTTTTAGTAAAAAACAAACAAACCAGACTGGTAAAGCTGCAAATTTCAGCCTTCTTCTCCATTTTTTCTTTAGAAGTCTGAGTTTTTCATAGAAATAAGTCAATGGGATTCACATTGAAAAAAAAGCTCTGATGCATGTACCAGAGCTGTACCTCCCTCTTGTGGAAATTGGACCATATGATAATATTTTGGCATGGAGGAGAAGGGTTATGAAATTGTTATCTGTGTTGCTGCTGCTAACAGATGTGCAGGCGTTCTCCACCAATGCATGGAGAACTTCTTTAACCTATGTCTTAATGTTGATGAAAGAAACCTTTTTTGGCAATGCAGTTTGTGTATAGTCAGGGGTTTATATAAAGGCAGGATGGTGAGGAGGCTGAAGTGAGTGTGCCCAGGACATTCTGGGTTTGTTCCTGAGCACCTCTGAGTTGGCATCACTTCGCTGCGAAGTGCTTTGCTGTCCACATCTCTTGTCAGCAGAACAAATGGATGCTCAAGTTGTTCTCTGTATCATAACCATTAAAAGTGCCTTTCTCGTGGCTCCTGAGTGAGTGCTGTGGGTGAGTCAAGGCATTTGTATTTTACTTTTCTGTGATGTGTTCCATAAAGCCTGAGGTGCCAGAGCCTGGGCAGCACTTGCCAGTGATCTGTGCTTAAAATTTGTTTCAGAGGGGCAGTCTCTGAGTTTGAACCATCCTCAACAAAGCAGTATTTTTGCACCAGGATGCCTTTAAAAACAGCAGTGCTCTTTTCATTGCCTGTGTCTGCAGCTGCCAGGTTCTGCTTGGGCTCTGCTTGCCTGGAGGTGGGCTGGCATTTAAAAACTGTGCCTGTGTGTCAGGCGTAGTGACCTACAAAGCCAGGCTAAAAAAAGATAATGCAAACAGCTGCTGCTTGGTTTGCTTCTGTCTTTTCCTCTTGCTTATTTTTCTTTAAAACAGCTTTCCATCCTCAAAACAGGGCAACCTAAATAAAAGATTCTGAAATTTTATCTTAATTGTAGTTTTTAACTAGTACTCATTAGTTAAATAGACTGAATTTATTTAAGACATTTTGAAAACTGTTCATAAATTCAAAGAGCACAGTTCTTAGTCCTTTGGCACCATTTTACCCCATCACCTCTTCCTGCCCAGCTTTTGCTTGTTCTGCTTTAGACCATACATGTGGGATATTCCTGATAAACTTTCCAGTATATTTCTTGCCTTTGGTCTTCTGTGTGCCACTACAAAATCCTTGTGGACTTGGCAATGTTGGTCAGCTCTGATGGGCAGGTCCCTGCCGCTGTGGCACACATAGGGCCAGGCTGTGCTGTTCAGCCTCTTGCTAGAAGGAGTGGACAGCTTGATTTTCCATTGCTCTGATGTCATTAAGGACTTTTCTCTGTTCTACCCAACATTATCTGTAGAAATTTTCTCTTGGAAGCTTGTCTTTTGGTCGAAATTGTGTGTAGCTGCCCTGTGGATATGAGGCCAGTGGGAGCAGGACTGATGGAAGCTGGACAAGATAGAGGAAAAGAGGGATTACGGCAAGAACACATAAAAATTTCCATGGACACACAGACTCAAAGTTTCATCTGTATTTCATGAACAGTTTAATACTTGTTGAGTTAAATGTTCAATGCCTCTTATTCTGTCTTAAAAAAGTTGATGAACATTTTGCTGCTTTTCAGGATTAACTGGTGTGAGGCTAATCTGTTCTAGGATCATTGCTGTAGTGATACAAGTAACATTAAATTGTTTTCTTGCTCTTTTTGGCTAATGCTTCTACATCTTTTATAGGTTTCTTTGTAAAGAAATCATGATAAGAACTTTCCCCAAAGTTGGTTGTAGAGTTTGTATGGAATTGATAGGACTTTCCTTTTACTCCATTGGTAATATGCAAAATATTTCTGTACAGGTAGAAGAAGGATGGTGGAGTGGAATACTGAATGGCAAGGCAGGGATGTTTCCTTCAAACTTTGTGAAAGAGTTGGAATCAACGGATGATGGAGAAGCACAGGATGCTCTGGATGACGCAGGTAATGTTCTGTTTGTTGCAAACTCTTAGCAAAATGATTTTTTATTTCTGGTATAATTTGGAGTATTATAGTTAAAGTACAACAAAGTTGTAAAGAATTCAATCTTCCTAATATGGTGTTTCAATTTCTTTCTAGAAAGTGTTGATGCTGAGTATGAAGATACCTGTCTGCTCCCACTTCACTCATAATAAAATTGCAGTCAAGGTCTTAATCTTGCAAATATGTGTTCTACACTTTATCACTAGAAATTTTATCATATTCAAAGTTGATATTTTTTAGAATTGGATATAAAATTGTTCTTTCATTTTGTAACTTTTTACGCCTTATTCTCACAGACATAAGCTCTCTGAACACTTAAATTTTCTGTTTTAACCTAGTCATTTGAGAATCAAAACAGTGTGGAGAGTCTCAACTTAAAATGAGTCCAGGGAAGGAGACCCTTGGTTCTTAGACCTTAGATAATGTTTTAATCTAACATTAGGATGTTTTTAAGGCAGAATTTACATTTAGCTGTCCTTTTCTGGTCATGACTGTATCGCTAGGGCAGAAGCTGATGCTCTGTGACTGAACAGTAGCTGAGGGGTGCCAGGCAGGTCTGTGCTCTACAGGCAATACTCTGTTCTGTCAAAAATGCACTTTAGAAGCATTTCAGTCTATGAAGATCAGTTTGAAGGGGACTTGTGGTATGGTATTGCTGGAACAGGAATGTTTTTTTGGAACATCATAGCGGGAGTTAATTGATTTTTAAAAGACAGTGGTGTGAAGTTCAAGGAAAACTTTTTTTTTTTTTTTTTTTTAACCTTGTGGTAATGTGCATCCTCATTTACATGATGTCCAGTACTGATTGCTTCAAACAAAGGCTTGCTCAGACATAGGGAAAAGCTTGACTTGGAATATTTTTTGGAAATCATGTAAATCGCAGTAGCATAAAACGAGAGTTTGACTTAGGCAGTCTCAAATAGCTCAGTGGCTTTTCCTTGGAGGTCAAGTTCCCTGACTTTAGTGGGGTCTGATGCAGTGAATTTACAAATGGGTATGTGTGGGTCTTAAATCCTGAATACTGAGATCAGTGACACTCCATAGTAATTTGAAGTAATTGTATTTTCTGCCAGTACCTAACAAGCTGGCGTGTTCAGCCCCCCATCCCCCAGGGGTTGTATTTAACGCTCAGTATTTTCACAGGCAGGGTCTGAAGTAACTTTTGGTTCCCTCCTGGCTCTTGGGAAACAGTAACTTCCTCTTTCACTACCTGTGGTCATTCAAAGGACTTTGCCCACCAGTGGGATGTTTATCTGTCCTATGAGATATCTGAGGGGGATATAACTAAATTAAGAGCATCTGGGTAGACAAAAGGTGAGCAGCTGAAGTCAAGAGCAACTTAGCTTCACTGTACCATCAAAATATCTTAAATTTATGATAGAGGGAAGATGCTTTAATCCTTATTGCAGTTCACAGGCCTACATGGGCCAAAAAGAACTTGACCCAAAGGCTAAAAGATATGGAGACCATTTTGACTTTGGTTTATAAAAGCTGTCTGTTTTCACATGACTGTTTCTTGGAATTCTGTGTGCAAAAATTACTTGCCTATGTGTACTAATTCGTGGGCTTTAACAGATCTGACCATAATTTAAAAACTTAAAAAAAAAAAAGGTTGCAAAGCTGTTAGCAATAAAATTAAGTTATTCTCTGAAACACATTTCTGGGGGGGTAGATAAATGCTGTCCCTTAAAGCTGAAAGATTACAAGAATTGTAAATAGTTGAACTATCCAGCAGTGATTAATTTCCAGCAACTATATCTGGTTTGAATGCTTGGAGCATTTTGAGCAATAGGAAAATGTCACTTTGGTTCCTTGAGAGGCATCACTCTGCCACTGAAACACACTGTGTTTTCCTGTGGCAGTTGAAACATGTTTGCATTCATTATAGACCTTTATTGATTATCACTTTCTGTGGCTGTAGCTGGTCTAATGAGAAGCTTTTAAATGTTGGACTAAAATGCCATTTTCAGTGTGTGTAAGCAGCATTCCATAAAACTAATGGAAAACACTGACATTAACAGGCTGCGGAGCCTGAGTACTAATTGAAATAGCAAGAATATTAGTGAGCTATTGACTGTTGCCAGAGTAATCAGGTCAAAACTGGTTTGATTTAAGTTGGTCTTATATTAAATATAAAATGAGAACAAATGTGAGCTGTTATAGCTACAGTGGTGTTCCTAGAAGAGCTCTTTATCAGGAGCAGTGCACGAAGCTGTGGCGATTCCAGTTTTTTCCCAGAAGAGCAAATAAGTAATTTCAGCTTTTAAAATAGTTTTTCCTTTTTTATTTTATCTTCAGAGCCTGTTTTCAATAGTCCTACCTCACCTGTGACCTCTCCAGGAAATGGGGGTGAACCTGCATTGGGACCAGCACAGCCAAAGAAAATCCGAGGTGTTGGATTTGGAGATATCTTTAAGGAAGGCTCAGTGAAACTTAAAACAAGATTATCCAGTAATGAATCAGAAGATAAAAAACAAGATAAGGTTTGTAGTGGTACATATTGTTCTTTTGGGATTTCCTTTAAAAATAATTTAGGAGATGTGGAGTCTGACCATTATCCTCTTGTAGATCTCTTGCCTGTAAAACAAAACAAATCCCCTCAAATTTGTTTCATAGTAAGTTGTATTTAACATTGATTCCAAACGGTCTATTCAAATTAGAGACTGAGAACCAAGCTGATAGATAAATTTTCATTTCAGAGCCATGTGGTGAAAGACACAATGACATCTCAAATACCTCTGCAGTATGAGGTCTCTCATAATTCACCTTGTAACAGACTTTATATATAGTCTGGGAGAAAATTAGGTCTTCCTGTGCAAGTTAAACTTGTGTTTTAAAGCAGGGAATATTTTGGTATTCCTTTGTGTTTTGGGTTATTTGGGTTTTTTTCCTTAAGTTTTGGCAGATGTTGAGATTGCTATTCTAAATGTCAACTGCCATTACCTTCAGTGAGTGCTGCCAAGCTTCTGGCTTCATAAATTACTGGCTGTGTAAGACTGAAAAATGCAGCTCTAGGATTTGGCATTTTCTTTCCCCCATTTTTTATGAGTGAGTGGGAGAAGGAGCACTTTCATTCTTTGTTGTCTGAATTTTATTTTGATCTAAACTCCAGATTGCTACCCCTTGGAAGCAACAATGCTCAGTCCTTCAACTTGAACTTATTATTTCAAGAACTTATATATGGATTTTCAGTTTTTGATAAATTAAAGGCAGCTGAGATAGTCCAGAGTTTCAGTTTTGACTCAGGTGATCAAGAAAGCTTTCAAAGCCTTGGTCCATTTTGATTTTTGTTTGGGAGTTATGGTTATTAATGTTGTTTTGGTGAGTGATTTGTTTTCCTCTGCCATGGTAATAATTGTAATGGTGTAGGGCAAAAAGCGAGGTGAGTCCCTGGTAGGAGGGAGGGTCAGAGGCTTCCTTGAATGTGTTTTCCCTCAATAGCAATGCTCAGAGCAATGGATGATGTGCCTAGTGCTTGTTTCTGGTCTGGTCTGAGCATCAGATGATTTGGAAAAGTTGCAAGTATGTTGCCTTCTGTTTAAAGCTCAGGGAATGTTGCCTTCTATTAAAGGTGTTGTTTAGGAAAGAAGGTCCTTGCAGACTCTACTGCAACCTTTCAGTATGTAGACAGATATATAGATGGAGAGAGACTTTTTACTGAAGTCTGTAATGACAGGACCAGGGTCAATGGCTTAAACTGAAGGAGGGGAGACTTAGGAAGAAAAGGGGAGATGAGGAAGATGTTCTTCATGGTGGGGGAAGTGGGTGCTGGAACAGGTTGCCCGCACAAGTTATGGTTACAGCATCTTTGGAATTGTTCAAGGCCAAACTGGGTGGGGCTTTGAGCAGCCTGGTTTTGTGGGAGGTGTCCTTGGTCATGGCAGAGAGCTGGGCTTGGATGGTCATTGAAGGTCCCTTCCAACTCAAACCTTTCTATGATTCTGTGAAGTCACATGGATTCTCCTCATTCCTCTCCTTTGTCCCTTGATGTGGCAGTCTGTGATCACTGTATCTTCATGTGAATGCTGGTAGAGTAAGTTTTCAGGACCTAGCTTGCAGTTTCCTTTCTTATCATGAGATTGTTCATTCAAAAGGGTGCTTTCCTCCTGTCTACCTTGTCACTTGGGAATATCAAGAGCCTATCCAAACTTGTGCAATTAGTATGAAGAGTCTGCTCAGACCTTTTGAATTTTTCTATTTCACGGTGTATAAGCAATAAAATATGCAGGTGCTGTGCAGTTTTGGTTGGTCTGTCTGGGAAGGTCTTATAGGGCATTTCTCATCAAGGGAGGAAATGAAATGAGAAAACAATTTTGTATGACTTAATGTCAGAGAAATAAACATTTTAGTTTAGCACTTGAATATTCCACTTACATTTGTTGCCAAAGTCATCCCAAAGGTGGACAGACCTACAGAACAGCATGGAGAGCCCAAGGCAGATAATTCTCATGAAGCCCTTGTGAAAATAGATGGCTTCCTTGGATTTGTGCTAAACTAGCTTTGGGGTTAGCTGATGAAATGCTGGGAGAGCACTGTCAGTCTTGTAAGACAGTAAGAAAAAAAAAAAAAGGCTGTGTAGAGGAGTGAGGGCTCTTTTCCCTTGGAAAATTCAGATTGTTCATCAGAGGAAGGCTGAGCACTGATGGATCCAAAGTGCCCAAGAGTGTGTATGCTGCTGCAGGAGATTGTTCCAGCATTCCGCCTGGGCTCAGGCTATTTATACCCTGTCTGCCTAAACTTCCTCTCTTACTCCTAATTGCATCTTATTTTGGAAGGGGGAAATGCAGAGAACTATTTCCATGCTGGAGGTGTTTAATCTCAGAGGAGGGTTATTTTAGTGTTTCCTTCATATACCATTCTGGAGAGAGTTAAATTGCATAGGTACCGCAGGAACATCCCAAGTGACCTCGGCTTCCTCTATGGCATGTCAGAGGCACCAAGCACCAGCCTACAGGCATTGTCTGGCTCTAAGGAGAGTAAATCCAGTTTCTCTAAGAGTAGAAGATCTGCAAAGTTGAACTGTAGATGAAAATGAGCAGAGTGACTAAACATGGTGGGATTTCTCACTTCCGTAATGCTGTTAGGGCTGCTCAGGTAATGTGACTGTAAGATCATATGCTGTGCTTGTAGCTCTTTGGGTGTGAAGAAGTGGATGCAGCTGAAGCTGTCAATCTGCCTGGCAGCTCAGTAAGTTTCTGAGGGGAAAAATGAAATATTTGGTTAGATGTTAACTCTGAAACTTGTGGCAATGCCTCTTTGTTTTTTCATTTAGAGACACTTAACCTGTTCTGTACAAATTGCTGAGAGTGAAGGGAAGCTGGGATGGGTTTTCATGTTCTTTCATTTGGCTGAGTAGTTAAAAACTGCTTGTCTGAGGTGGTGTATGGCTGCTGAATATCCCTGCCTTATTCCAGTGCAAAGTAAGCATGGCCAGCGAGTTACTCAGGGCAGGGCTGTTAAATAACTGCTTCTATTATGTGCTGGAGGAGGCAATATTCAGGCTAATGGGAGAGTAACACCTGGAACAGCTGAAATACAACTGCTAAAGTGTATTTAGCCATATCCTGAGATCAACTTCCAGTTTGAAAGCTGTGCTCTGTCTTCAGTCAGTAGACAAACTAATTGCAGTGTCTGTAATGAAGTAAATACCGTAAGCTAAGTGCTTAGTGGAAAAGCTCATTAAATCTCTCGAAGATGGTAATTTTCATCATCTCAGCTAATGAAAAATTCAGTGTGTTCTGTAGCCTAATCAAAAACAAAACTCTAAAGAATTTCTGTTCACAAAGTTCTTTTCCCTTCATACAGCCATTACCTAACCATCCCTCTGGAACAAAGTTAATTCATTTTCCCAGTATAACAAAAACTGAGAACACACCTGAAGTAATAAAACCAGAAGCTGAAAGTAAACCAAAAGGTAAGGCTGATGGCTATTTACATCTGTTGCATGGTAGTCCTTTCTCATGAGCTGTTTAGTTATCAATTTTTTTTGTGTGTTAAAATCTAAAACATCTGCATGTACTGGAATTTTGTGTAGTGTTCTGTACCTTTGAGGATTTATGCAAGTGCAAAAAATCTAAAGGAATTTTTGTTTACATTTCTGTAGAAAAAGAATCAAAAACATTTGTAGGGTTGTCTCTGAGAACAAAATAAGGCTGGAGTAGGAACTTTTATTGCAACAGTTCTTTTGCATTAATTTTCTGTTGACATGTTGAAAGGGATTTGCTTTCTGCCTCGTTTTATTCTGATGGGTTGGTGGACACCAGTTTCCATGGAACAGTCTCCCGGCACAATTTCTGTTCCCAAATTACACAAGTTCCTTTTTAGGCTCAGGATTTTCTGTGGAGGTGGCAGTGTGCATCAGAAAGTTGGTGTTCATGTTGTGTTGAGGTCTGTTCCCTTGATAATCTAGTTCCATTGTTGTTCTGTTTATACTGGTTTTCTCTTTTTCTTTTTCTTATTATCTCTTAAGAATTTTTGACTTCATTTAGCTGCCAAATTGCACAGTTTTTTCAAGAGGGATTTTTTTTATCCAACCCAAAACATCTTGTGGGAGTGCCAACCGTGTATGAAAAACTAACTTGGATTATGTGATGTGTAGACTGCTCATTTCCCCAGTTCCAGAGCAGAAAGTTTTGTCAACTTCTGTATTGTAATTTTAAGTATATTTTTGTTTTATGTGGAAATACCTTATTTTGGTGTGCTATTTTCTATGGAATGCATAATTCACAGAAATAAGAAAACTGTGACCTCTTGCTTTTAAACCATTCTAATGCAATTGCTCTAAGAACCAGCAAGGCAATGTGCAACCCTGAGCATTTTGAAATCTGACTTGTCTAAAACTTTGCATAAAAATTAACTTAACTCTGCCTTGAAAAAATCCCAACATTCAATGCTGGACACCCAAAACATTTAGTATTTAGCTCCTTTCATAGTTTCAGGTGCATCTCATGCTAAAAGCCTGGAAATTGAATTCATCCTGTAGCCAGGCTGAGTCTCTTTCCCAGAGAAACAAATATATCAGAGAAGAACTTAAATATGACAGTAATAGAAGCTGTAGGAGAACATCAGTAGGTAACACCTATAGACACCAGATAAGAACATCTTAAACCTTAGGAGGAAAGCTTGTTTTTTCTTCCTTGGTGTTTTATTTAAAAATAGACCCTAGTGTAGTTTGTGTCTCATCCTCAGTTTTGAGGATGTCATCCTCAGGTTTTCAAATAATCTGTGTTCCTCTATTAGCAGATAAACACAGATCTCTGAAATGTTTAGGCTAGGGTGGCTTATTCTTCAGTGAGGCTTTCCTGGTTTTAAAAGTTTCTTTTGGCCTCTGGTGCAAGTACATAAAAAGATTTTCTTTAAAAAGTAAAATAATCACAATTCGACCCCTCTTTCCCCCAGTCATGTTAGGATACAATATCAATGATTGCTGCTACTCTATTGCTAGTCTTGAGACTTTGGAAAAGACTTATTTTAAGTTCTTTTAAAAATATTTACTGAAACTTAAATGCTGTAAAGTTAAACTGGAGTCTTCCTTAAACTTAACTGCTGGCAGAATACCAGGCTCACAAAATAAGATGCTAAGGGGGAGTTGTACAAACTCATGTCTGGGTTACCTGGTGGTGCTGTTGCTGGGGCTCACCGCCTGGCACATGGAGACCTGGGCAGGGTGCACGGCTCCCTGTCTCCAGCCTTCCTGACAGCTGGCACAGAGTGAAGCATCCCCTTTCTGGCACTGCTTTTTGTCTGCTCTGGGACTTGGTCTGTGTGGAGAGGGGAGAATTGCTTGGAGGAGGAGAGGAGGTAAAGGGTTATACTGGCCAGCTCCCAAGGCAGTAAGGAAATGCATGTATTTTCACCAAATCAGGATGTAGTGGAATGTTTTACAGTTACTCACGACTGCTGATAAAATCCTCTTATTTGACAGGTATTTGTAGCATACCTGTGGAATTTTTTTTTAGAGCCAATATGAATTTTGGGCTTTGGACCTCAATTTAAACATTCATCTCTTTGATGTGGTTCTTAGTTTTCTGTAATTCTTCATGAACCACAATGTGTCAGGCTATGGCTGAACATTTTTGATTACTAGATAAGACATCAAAATAATACAAGTACCTAAGATTGCTCTTGTGGTTACATATCTATGTACATATATATCTGTGTATTATCTCTTTAAGCTTGGCATACTTTGGCATTTTAGCATAGTGGTTATCACTGGTTTTTATTTGTGAATATAATTGGAGCATTTTTAAACTAAAGATGTGTATCTTGGTTAAACAAAATACAACAGCAGCAAAAAGGTTTGACTGCAACTGATTTATTTTCTCACCACCCAGCAAAAGCTGTCATTAAAAATTGCAGATGATTCTGTGTCTTGAAGGTGTGCTGCTCTAACTGGAGGGTGAAGCAGCTGCTCATTGTGGTGTCAGTGCCAAACACCTGATAGGTTATGGCAGCGCCTAAAGAGTCCTTTTTGTTTGCTTCCTCTTTCTTCGTGTGTCAGACACAGAAATCCAACCTTTTTATCAGCTAAGTTATTTTAAATATCCTGGGGTTAAAAAGTCTATGTTTATGTATCTTGGCCTTTCTCATGGTTGTTTTTGTGCCAGTGTGGGAAAGGAAAACAAATCCTCTTGCTTTTTCAGTTGTTACTACAATTTTAAATGGATTAGTTTTGAACTCTACCAAATGGAAAGAAAAGAGTTATTCTTTCTGCTTTTGCAGAAGGGGCTGTGGCTGAGTTGATGGCTCAGATGAGCTCTGGTTTCAGGTGCTTAGCCAAGGAATGCCTTTGCTAAGGTTACTTGGTTTCACTGCACAATTACTGAAGTCTGCTGCTTGAAATTTCTGTAGTTGTACATGTTAATAAAGGATGTCACTTGAAAACAACTGCCTGTTTTTAATTAGGATTGCAAATTTGAAATTTAGATCAAAATTACATATGAACTCCAATAAGCTTGAAACCATTTTTATGTGAAGTAGCTCAAAATTGAATATATTAATGCTATGGGGAGGGTTAGGTGGGCTGTTACAATTTTAACTGTTACACTTTTAATGCCTCTTTTCTCCCTTTGAAATGAGAGGGCGTGAATTAAGTTGCTATTGTGAAAAAAAATGTTTTGGGGCTTATACTTCTCAAAGATTTATTTCCTTTGCTCAGTAAATATATAATCTTATTTTTCCTGTGATTTGCACATTCAGAAAGCAGTCTCAGGTGGTTGGTCAAGAAGGAAAGTGTGACTATAATGTGAATTTCTCAGCTCTCAGCATAAGTTAGCTGTTACAATGAATGTTACTACCCATGGTATCCAGATTAATTGTGCTCCTCTGTTCCAGCCAAGGAATATTGCAGGACAATATTTTCCTATGATGGCTCAAATGATGAACTCAGCTTTAAAGAAGGCGAGATCATTCAAATAATCAGTAAGGTAAGAAAGTTTGGTCTGCTCTGATCATGTGTATGGCTTTGGTGAATTTTATGCAGGGAAGTTGTGTATGAATTGAGAGCAAGGAGAGTGTGTTGGAGTGGATATTCCTGTTGACTGATTTCTCTCATGTGAGAGTCAACTCTTTGCTTCTGCACTTGATGGAGATACAGATGACTTCAAAGATGGTTCCAGTGCAGGAGGTTATCTTGAAGTCCTCAAAGGCCAGTGGAATCAGTGGACATTCAGCACCAAATGCCTTTTCAGTGAGGAAATGGGAAAAGCTTTGAAAACAGCCCCTTTTTCAGAAACCGTTCTTTTTCCCTGGTGATTCAGAATAACCAGACAAATTAGTGATGCTTTCTATCTGTAAGAGAAACATAATTTTTTAGTTGAATGTTCTCATTTGTGTTGAATTCTGAAAGCACCTTTTTGATAGATCATTTTGTTGCAGAAGGGGTTCTAAACAGGAAATAAACCTACCCATACCTAATTTCCCTGCACTGTTCTGCAGTCTTTTGTTAGTTTGTATGCTTGCTGTATGAAGGAATAATGACTTTCCTAAAAAGTGGAAAGTTTCGTCTTCAACTTCCACTCAGTTGCAGAAGAAAACACATTTTCCTTTATTAAAATTTTAATTTTATGGAATCAAATAATTTATATGATGAGCATCCTTGATCATAAGTACAGTGGAAAAGAGTAGTTATGGAAGGCCCTTTTGTAAACACAGCAACCCTTGCCCTCATCTCCTTCAGTCTCTTGCCTCTTTGTCTTTTTAAACCAATTTACCTCAAGCACACACTGGTCCAAAGTGGAGCTGAGAAGTTGTCCAGACTGAGTGGCATCCCTGCCCATGGCTGGAATTTTGAACTGGATGATCTTTCAGGTCTCTTCCAACCCAAATCATTGTGGGTTTCTGTGATTTTTTTTTTGGATCTGAGGCACAGAGGAAAGCTGTTATTTATGCTGGTAAAGTATAACATCATACTATCTGTTATGGACAAAGGCCTTGATCCACGAACATCACGTAATGTATTTCTCTGCCACTGAATTCATTATCCAATATTTTTTCTTTTGTCGTAGTGTGATTATTTTTTCTCTCAGTGGGGTATATTCTTTCCGTCTTCACCCTTTTCAGACCAGTGGAGCTGATCCATCACATCAGAATCACTTTTATTTAGTAGAATTGTGCGTCATGCCAATAACATTTGAAGTATTTACTGAATAACTTGCTTGTCAAGGAAGCTGAGAAGCTCAAATGTCGTGTGTTAGGTCTTAACTGGGTTTATGTACTTCCCTTCCCTTTGCAGATCTTATCCTTATACCCTTATCTTATATGATGTAATATAATTTAATCCTGCATTTTAGAAAACAAATAAAAACTGACCAAACCTGTTCTGATCTGTAGCTGTTTCCCCTTGTTAAGTTGGCCAGTTTCAGGCAAGCAATTACTTTATGTTGTGTGTGAAAGGGAAGAAGTTGTTGTGTAACTGTATCTGTTCTGGGGAAGAAGTAAATATTGGTTGAAGTGACCTGTTGTTTATTTTAGGACACTGGAGAGCCAGGCTGGTGGAGAGGAGAGCTCAACGGTAAAGAAGGAGTCTTCCCAGATAACTTTGCTGTTCAAATACAAGAGTCTGATAAAGACTTCCCTGTAAGTTCTTCCACCTGTTGTTTAGTATCACAAGAAGCTATTGATGAAAATGCAGAGAATACAAGAGGTCACAGCACATTATGCTGCTTAAAATATTACAATTGTGGCAGTTCTAACTTTATCTTGACATAGTTTTATGGAAGAAGAAAGATGAAAAGGTTAATCTTTTATAGATACTAATATGAGGCGTGTTTTTTGAGTCGAACTCTAATTAATGAGGATGATCAGGTCATTTAGAAAAGGGTATAGTTCTGATAGCATGGTGTTACATGTTACTGATTACTGAATTAAACCCTTACTATTTAGAAAGGAGATAAGCTGTTGGCTTTTTCCATCTCAAGTCCTTAAGTAACTGTAATTACAAAATGCTGAGTGACCCCTCCGGGTCTGACTGGGATTTTTCCGTGTCAGAACTTGCAGTAGGCTGCAGGATAAGGAGAATATTTTTGGGGTGGGAGTTAGAAATACTTTTTCACTTTCTTGTGTACTAACCTGTAGAAATTCATGTTTTCACGTGGTACTCAATGGTCTTAAAATTTTGGTTCCTGTTTTGCAGTTTTTTAAAATTGACATTAGTATGATGTTTTGGTTCTGTCACATTTGTGTAGCAAAGATGTTTGTGTTAATTCCCAAATTTATCAATGCATTGTAAGTAACAAGTACAAGTAACACAGTACATTGTTTTAATATCCCAAATGTAAATCAACACCAGGTGGAATGGATTCAGCTCTAGATCAGGAGTTACTGATTTATCATTTATCCTGAGTTGCCTCTCATACACAGAAACCTACCTACCCCCAATCAGAGTTTTCTTTTCATATGGATTCTCAGCTGTGCAAGGGCTGCATAAATGCCATAAAATACAAGAAGGGAGGGTAGGTAGGGTTGCTGTTTCACAATACAGAGTTGATTCCTACAGAGACAGGGGGAAAACCCATTCTTTTACCCTAAGCAGCATTTCCCTGCTTTGATCCTTTATTCTGCTTTGTGTGCAGTGTCTCAGCACAGGGATTCACCTTGCACTGTGCAGCTTTGAGGTTCAGGGCATTGGATGGCTGGTGATCATAATCAGCTATTTGATACTGACTTCATAAAAACACAGAGCAGAACTGTATAATGGCAAGTTGATGCTGAACTCTGTTTAATTGCTCTTGGTATAGGCAGCAATGCTGCTCAGCTGGATAATGTAATTACTTTTTTGGGGAAGAAAGAAAAAAAAATGGAATCTTGTTACTTAGATTCACTTGCTTTTGTGTCCTCTGAAACCAGAGAAAGAAATTGAATATGGGTTCTCCTGCTTGCTTAATTACATTTCACATGTTAGAATAAAATCTTGCTGCATTAAAAAGAGCTTATTCAATAGCTGTAGGGGCACAGAAGTGAAATCCATGCATGGCAACTGTTTTAAAAATACCCACTGCAAGGCGTTTTTGGAGGGGTTGTGTTAGACTGAGCCTGTATGGTTTCAGCAGTACTTGTGTGAAGAACAAGTGGTTTTGTAGGCTTTTGTATCATTTTATCGGGGAATCTTGTCCTTGGTACAACCAGAAAGGCGCTCTTCTAAAGCAATTTAGTGAATCACATTCTGAGGATGAGTGGTTGAGATCTCTCCTGAGAGGTGCCGCTCTCCTTTCAGGAGGAGAGAGATTCCACTTCAAGAGTATCAGAAAGTGATGAATGACTATTTCAATATACAGACTGTTGCATAGTGGTACGTTGTACGTTTTTAATGGCTGGTATAGTTTGTCCATCTTTCCCACTTAAATATAATGATAAGGGAGTTCAAATCAATGTTTTTCTTGTTACTGCAGTCTTTGAAACAAATGCTGCCAGCTTCTATTTGTTTATTCTTACACTTGTAATTTAAAAATCAATTAATTGAAGCCATTCCTCTGATGCTTAATTTAGAAATCTGTTTTTTGTGAAAGTGAGCATTTTTGGTTCAAAAAGTTACCTGTTTTACTCGTTTAAACCAGCATTGTACTGGCTGAGATTGAGGTTTACATATTGAAATTAAAATGAGTGTGATCAGAACAATTCTTTGGACTAAAAAAGATGAAATTATTGGGTTGTAGGTTTGGTGGGCTTTTTTTCCCCTCTGTTTATGCACATTGCTGAAGCACTGGTTTCATTTGAACAGACCTGAGTTGTTGTAACTGGTTGTCTGGGAGATATCAGAGGAATTGTTCCAGGTCTTTGTGTTTCCTGTCTGAATTGATTGCCTCCTTTGTGAAATACTTTGAAATCAGCTAGTAAACAAGCTCCACATTACAGTATGCAAAACAAAACACAAATGAGGCTGTCTTGGATACAGAGAATATCTGTTTGCTAGCTTGACTTTTGTTTTTTCTGCCTTCATTTGCAGAAGCCAAAGAAACCTCCACCTCCAGTTAAAAGTCCAGGTATGTAGTACATGTATCATGGTCTGAGAAAATATTAAATTTCAGAAGCAGTGCATAACATCAACAGAAAATTTAGAAGTTGCTTTTTATTTCCTAGTAATGCAGCCATAGTTACACTTTGAGGTTACTTTTTATACTTTATATATTTTGCTGCTGCTGTATATTTTTAAAATTATGATGGAGCCTCCTTTGGAAACATTTTCACAATGGCTCACCATTTTCTGGGCTCCAGTGTTTATAAATGGTATTACATTCCTTGCAAAAGGGAAGACACAACTTGGCATGAGTCTTATATTTAGTTAGTGACCAAGATAATTCAAGCTCTTTGAGAAATGTCTGTGGTTTCCTTTTGCATTCAGCTGCAAGACCTGAATTGCCAACTGGAGAGAAGAAATTCCTTTCTTTGAGGCCTGAAGAAAAAGGTAAGGACAGTTTTTTCTTCACGATGACTTGACTGCTCTGGCCATAGGCTCTCTGTTCAGGAGCCATCATACAGACACCCTTGATACCATCTACTGAGGTTGTCATGTCTGTGATGTTACAGAAGCATCTTTGGAGTGGTTAGAAGAACTGCTAAGCTCTATTTTAAGTTTATTTCTTGTTACTGCATTACATTCTGAAGATTGGTTATTGCACTGCACAGTAACATAGTTACTATTAAATTCCTGAAGGGGTAGTTCCATGACAGTGGCTGCAGTTTTGAGCGTCAGTAGTCAGTTATTGGAAAGGGAAAGGTTAACTGCTGCAGAAATCAGTCAGATCAAAAGTATCTTGAAAGCTACACAGAACAGGTTCGAGACTCCTTAGGTGGATGTTACAGTCACAATACTCAGAGATTTCTTGTCCTGGTAATTCTTGCTATATTCCATATTTTCAAGTTCCACTGAATTTGGAGATATTTACTGCTTTATTCTTAAAATTTAAAGGACACTTTTTTTTAGAGTCAAAGCTACTATTGTCACCCAAACAGATTCTAAAAGGCTTCTTTCCATGTTTGAAAAACTTGCCAAGTGAAAATGTTTGATTGTGTTTAAAAATGAGAAGCCTAAACAAGTGTGTTGGTTGGGGCTTGCGAAGGAATCCTTGTGTTCCTGCAGCTTAACCAGATTACAAAACCACTCCGTCCTGTGAGTGGTGAACTGTGGCTGACCAGCATTTCTACCAGTGAGGCTGCTGATGGGTTTCTTGGCTACCTTGGGCAGTTTTTATTACCCCCATTTTAACAAGGCACCTTCTCAGGTATTGAATATGAAAAACACTTGTTCAAGTCAGTTCTGTTTCTTCTGTATGTGAGCAGACAAGTAATTTTTTTCTGTTGGAGCAGTGTCTTCAGGTGTGAATTGAGATCAACTGTATGATTCCAGAAATGTTGATCACCTGTCTCCTTTTAAACTCTTCTAAACTGAAGCAAGTTTAATTTTAAACTGATTCTGTTTGGACTAAAGTGTTAATCCTTGCATAGTTGAACTCAACTGTTCATGGAGGAATAAAGGAAAAAGTGACACCATCCAAAAAACAGGAATGTGGAATCTTCTGCAAAATTGCATAAAGTAGAGAACTCTTCTTTACTGAGCTACAGAAAACGAAGGGGGAAAAATTTGTTATGTATTCAGTTGCAGATCAGGTAATAAAAATTACTTTTTAGATAGCACTAGTGTTTTACTGGAAGATATGCCCATTTATCAATGTACTTGTGGAAAAATAGCCTTGTTAATTCTAGTAATTAAACCCATTAAGTATGAAGTTGTTCTGTAACTAGTTCTCAGAAAAAATATTAATTGAGCAGCTCTAATCAGAAGCTATCAAACCATGTCATTTTTTTTGCCTACTGGGAGACTAATAAATCTGCCTTTAATTGCAATCAAAAATTAATCAAAAATTAAAAGCAGAGTTTCTGTGAGTGTTTCTGTATTTATAGTGAAAGACACTTAGTGGTGTCATGTAGGAATTTTTTTCCTGTGTAAATGTCTTCAGATCTGTATCTTTTATTTCCATTACTAAACTGTTCATTTTTAGCCAACACTCTTTTTCGTTGAGGAGCAAAATCCAAAAAAGACATGTCATTTTGTCCAGCAGAAATGCCCAGTTTCTGTGCTCATGGTGAACCTTGGCCTTTGGTATTAACTTACTCCACTTAGCTATAGACGTTTTTTATATTCAGATTTTGAGTGGGAGTATTAGAAGGGAGAACTGACAGATGAGGGTTCAGGAATAGGGTTTGATGAGAGCATTTTTTTTCTGCCCTGTTTATGAACTGACTTATTTTTAAAAGCATAAGGGGTAATTCTCAGCTTGTGCTCAGCATAGCTTCAATAAAGCCAATTGTTCTGCAGTTAGTCTTGGCTGGTTTAAAACTGGAAATGTTGGGTGCTGGGTGGGGGGGCAGGAGTGGCTGGGGCTGCTGAAGTGTTGCTTTACTCTGGGCAGGCAGCCCCACCGTGTGGCCAATCCTTCCACTGCTTCAGATCCTGCCTTTTCAGCTCCGTGCTGAGTGACACTGCAAGGAGATGCCAGCCAGTTTTTGTGCTCATAGCCCCTCCTGATGTTCAAGTGCCCCAGAGCTGGAAGACAATTCTGCCCCTGAGTAATGCTTTTGACAGAAGTGTCTCTAGGATCTGTTTGCTTCCCAGTATTCCTGTGAAAGAACATTGGCTTCTTCCCATGTTAGGGTTGGAGGGATGCTCAGTGACCACAGGACTTGTCCAAAGGAAATCAGTCCTGGCAGTTCAGGCACTTTGCTTACATGGAGCTGAAGCAAATACCCAGCCCTGCTCCCAGATCCATAGCATATGTAAACATTTTACACCACATCAATACTTGCTTAAAAGCAAATTGCAGGAAGGGAGCATGGGGAGAATCAAAGCTGAAGGTCACTCTCTCCATCCCAGTTTACTGATTTACTTCCCTAAGAGGGCAGTGACTGTAAAGAACTGTAAGCCCTTGCTGTAACCTAGCAATTATTTTTTAAATACTCAATAATTTGTGTATACTGGATTGTGGCATGGTTTTACAGGAAAAAATAGAAGGTTTGCTCTGGCTATCCAGCAGGGTAGAGTTGGGACACATGGGTTGAAACCTATTCAACTATTGCTTGTAAAGGCCTTTAATTTTTCAGTGTTCCATGTGTTGTATGTCAGCTCCTCTGGACAGGATTCAGTTAGGTTATGCAGTCATTGAACAAATAAATGCAACTTTTTATTATTATTATTATCGATACTTAATGTCTGTCTTTTTGTAGAAAGGTAGACTTTAGATAAAATAGCTTCAGCCATTCAGATAAAAAAATCATTTCTCTCCCCCCTTCTTCCATAGATAAATTATGCTGCTTGTGTGTAAGAAGTCTAGTTACAACAAAATAAAACCCCCAACTCTTTAAAAGGAAATCAAATGAAATTGTAGAAAAGACAAAGCAGTACAAAGATTTTTTGTTTCTTAGCTGTCATTTGGAGTGCCATAATGTGAATCCATAATTTATTCCTACTGTTTCATGCCAGTAGGAAGATTTATCTTACTCTGAGATAAATCTCTGAGCTCAGGTAAGTGTGTTTTGTTAAGGTGTCATTTAAAACACTTGCTTTTCTATTTTTCATTCTGATCTTCAAAGAAGGCATTTCTGACAGCAGGTGCTTTCTAATTCATTAGCAGTGTAAGAATTCTAGACAATGTGGGGTTTTTAAAATGTGACTTCCTTTTTCAGATGAAAAAGGAGCTTTGGATCAGAAGCCTTTGAAGCCCCAAGCTCCTCAGGTACCACCCAAGAAGCCAATTCCTCCAAGCAAGACCAACAGCTTACTGAGGGCAGGGCTCCTGCACCCAAAACGTCCAGAGAAACCTGGTTTGCCATCATCTGCATCCAAGTCAGTATGACTGAAACTGCAGTCACCAAGAATATTCAGTTTGATTTGTTGTTTCATCTTCCTCCATGGATGAGTTGGGAAGAAATCTGTGCTTTAAGGGTGAAAAGGATGCAAGGATAAGTTTTGCCTTCTGCCTACCATTGTCTTAGTTCTGGAAGTCTTGATCAATGTGAACTTCGGCTTTTCAAATCCTCTGAGACATTGAATCCATCTCAGAGTCAGTATTAGAGCACAACTGACTATGGGCAGATGAAATTGCTCATCTGGGGGCTGCTGTAGCTACAGTAACAGGGTGGAGTAAAAGAGTGTGGGCCTTGAGAATTATTGTGTAGAAGAAAACCCTGAAAATTTGAGCTGCCTCGGTGTTCAAGGCTTGAGCTCTTAGTATAGGTTAAGATAGATGGAGAGGGAGAACTGAGCACCTGTGCTAAAGTTACTTCACTGTGGCTCATGTCTGCTTCTGGGGAGGGACGCACTTACTACAGAACCAGATTCTCTACTTTTGAGCCTTCTCAATTGAGTTAATGGATAAATAGGAACAAATACTTCTAGATCCACTTCATTTTTTTTTCCTCGTGAGTTTGAAACTTTCACTAAAACTAATTTTGCATCCATGCAATCTCCTTCACATAGAATTTTCCTTTGTCTCCATCAAAGTAGTTTCTAGGCCCTTACCCAGAAGTGTAAACCAACAGCTGACTGGTAACTCCCTTTGGGATGTTCAGTTGGCTTGAAAAAACTGTGAGAAAGTGAAATTGTGATGCACTTGGCCTGGTGCAAATAAAGCAACAAGCTTGCACCTTAAATAACTTTTCAGTATAGAATTGTGTTATTCACTTGGTATTTTGGAGACTTTACCAAGTGACAATTATTTTTTAAAAACCACAAGTCATGTTCTTCTTCAGCTTAGAAAATAATTACTGCTCTAAAGGGTCACACATGTGTAGTTAAATAGAAGTCTGTAGTAAGCTGTGGGCCTTTAATAATTGAAACCTTTAAATGCTAGAGATAGTTAAATACCTGAAAGTTTTTAACATTGTTTTAGGAAGATCAGGCTACAGTCTCTTTTTCTACTGCAATAAAACCTAGAGGCTTTGGGATGTGGTTAAATGAAAGGGGCACAGTTTATATATAGCATGTACAGGCCAACCAGGTAATCAGGCCTGGTCAGCATGGGTTTGTGATGGCAAGAATTGTAAAGGAAAATGTTACCTATTCTTTTTTATTTATTTTGGTGGGGGTTTTACTACTTTGGATTTTTTCTTTGTTGTTATTCGGCTTTTTTTGTCTGTGAATGATGTGAGCAGATATGGTAGGAATGCATGGTAGGACAAAAGCTACAAGGTAGCTTTTTCCATTCCCAGCAAGAAATAACTTGTTCTTGTCAGCCTTTTTTCCTGTACTAGATGATTTCTTTAATGTCCAGGAGTCCGTTTCTGAATTATTTCAAGAGGTATTAGTGAAAATGTTATTCAGCTCACCTGTCATTTGAAGTGTAATATTTTGGACTGAAATGCCAAAGTGTGTCTTGTACTAAAAGTTCTGGGTTATTTTCACATGTATTTTGTGCACATCTGACAACACTGCAAGAGCTAGAACAAAAGAATTGTTTTTCATTGGAGTAGAATTGATGTCCAGAAGCCTTGATTTTAAAAATAAGGCTTTAGAAAGTGATGAAATCTACCATAATTTGTTCAGTTTGCTTCTAATTCTTGGTATGTTTCTCTGTTAAACTATTTCATCTCTTCACTAGGTATGGTTTTTTCTTTTTTTTTTCTTACCATAGAACTAATGGAGAAGTTGTTACTCTTCGACCTAAATCTGAAGTTGAGCCAGTAGCAAAACCAAAGTTAGACTCTGAACCATTGCCGCTCAGACCAAAATCCGTAGAGGTAGATTCACTTGTGGTAAAGAGCTCTAAAGAATCAGGTAAGAAAAAGAATGTTCTTTTGGTCCTTTCTGTTCGGATTGCTGTGTTTTACAGGGTTGGAATAAGCTTTTAGAGTGATTTACTCAAAATGCCACTGAGTGCATTTATGCCTGGGAATTCTTTTAGAAGTGTTGTAGGCAGCTGAAGGTAAGAGTCAGGAGGGGATGAGCAGATGTCAGCAGGATATTTGCAGGTAGCTGCTGAGCTCTGGGTTGTGACAGTGGGCAGGAATGGAGACAGAGATAATGGTTTTTTCTTCTAATTTGAAAGCTTATTTGTTGTTTTTTGTTTTGCTGCCACTTTCATCTTGAGTTTTTATGTAGTTGTTTTCTTAATGGTTGGTTTAGTTTGTTCTGCTCTTGCAGTTCAGATAACTTTGCTTTTCTAGCTAGCTTCAGAATTCTTAGCAATGCCATTATCTTTGGCCTCCTGTGATTTAGTTCAGAGCTGTTGTAGATTTTGAATTTATCATACTTTAAATTGAGGCCTTAAAAAAGCATGGAGCATTGTACGTTTGAATAGCATGCTTATGGCTTTGCTTAAAGCACTTTGAGCCAAACCTGGCATCTCCTGAATTCTAAATATATCCAGTAAAACCCTTGCTAGTGATTAAAGCACCCACATCTAATGATCAGAATCTCTGAACTACTGTATTGATACCATAAGCCCTTGGCTGACCTCATGTGTCACTTAGGCAGGGATCAACTGCTGTGGGCATTTTTTTTCTAAACTCTAAATTATTTATATTTTGTGATTAACCACTTCAGGAGAAGCTGTAGTGAATTATACTTGCAGTGCTCATCTTGCAAATATCAAATGCAACTTTTTGTCTTAGAAAAGATTTTAGTAATAATCAATTTAAAAAGACCATAAATATATTTATTTGTTAAGGCAAATTATGATATTCTAGTTGTAGAGTAGTTGGTCCAAAGTATAGTAAATTCATCTAGAAGATAAAAATAAAGCAGTAAAAGAACTGAAGCAGTTTAGGAATGGAGAAAAATACTCCAGACTTTTTTTTTCATCGAGCATGTTAAGATATGCTTTTTAAGTGTAAATGCTTTGTATGAGGAAAGATTAATTCATGTATGTCTTTAATACAGAAGTTATACTACTCAGATTAAATAGTAGAAAAAAATTCTTTAATATGAGGATGGTGAGGCCCTGGCACAGGTTACCCAGAGAAGCTGTGGCTGCCCCATCCCTGAAGTGTCCAAGGCCAGGTTGGACAGGGCTTGGAGCAACCTGGGATAGTGGAAGGTGAAGATCCCAAAGCTCCTGTCCACAACCCAAGCCATTCTATGATTGTCAGCTTTCTAGATAGTATAACAAATTCTATGATTATCTCTAGGGTTGTGCTAGATGTGTTACTTTATAAGCACAGTATCATTTAACCTTAGGAAAAACTCCCTATGAAAACAGCTGGAATATATATATATTTTTTTTTTCTTTACATTCAGTTACCTTGACATCTTTAATAACCAGGGTGGCAACACAGTACCTGTGCTGTAAGGTGTTCATGTTCATAGTACAACTCAGAATATTCTGTGATAGAAACAGAATAATTTTACACAGATTGAGGAAAAACAAATCTATGATTTTTTTTTGCTAACATAAGTTTTTACAGGCTGATGGAGAAATTAAAGATTTTAATACGTAGATGAGGCAGACCACAGGGATCACAGTGGGCTCATGGGTGATGTCTGTTCAGTTCTGTTTGGTGCACAGCAAACAAAGGGGGTTCAGGCAGTCCATATGGGGCTGCAGCACTGAGAAGGGTCAAGGAGCTGCAGTTGGAGGAAAGTTTCAGAAATCCTCTGTTTTTGTCAAACTGACATTCCCTAAAACAATCTGCAGAAGTCACTCCTACTGCTTTTGTGAAAAGGGACTGATCCAAACTCCTGCCAGTAGATGTAATTAATCTCATGTTCTAATTCTCTACATACTGTGCTGCTAAAGAAATAATACCCTGTGCAGCAAAGGCTATGCAAAACTAGAAAAATAAGATGTTGGGTCCTTATATAACATTTAAGGCTGTTTAACCTTACAATAACTAGAATGGGTATTAATAAAAGATGAGGAGAAACAGATGGCTGGGGCTGGCAACTGCTTTACCAGAGTCTTTATTTTTTATTTCTTCCTCCCTCTTCAGATTACGATCCTCAGGTACATTAATTTTTAGGATTTTTTTTTTTTTTTTAAATATAGGTCCTGGTTTTTTGCAACCTAGTTTGACCATGAAGTGAGGTTTAGATTGAGGCTCTTTCAGTTTAGCATAAGAAGCTGTAAATATCCTGTAATAAAAAAACCAAACCACCCATGCCAAAATTATGTCACCAGCCATCAGATAAGGACAAATAATCAGAACCATTTAGAAACATTGATCACATTGAAATAACTACTCTTGAAGTATTATTTGAAAAATTGCATAAATGTTTCTCTGTTTGATTAGGATCAAGTGCTGTAAAAGACTAAAGCTGTAATAGTGGCATGCTGAACATGTAAAGCAATTCTGTTTCTTCTACAAATGTTTCTTTTTCCTGCTTTGTAAAATAATTTTTTTGTTCAGAATCTTTTTCTAGACATTCCTCTCCTTGACTTTTCTTTCCAGATTTTGTTTCCTATCCTGTTTGCCATGTTTCCCTTCTTACGTGTCAGGAAATTACCCTACCCTTCTCCATTTTGGTAAGATAACAATCTCTAAGGAAATCCAAATGCTTTATTCCATACACATATCCTCTTCTTAACATCGTGAGCGTGGTTTTCAGTTGCAATTATTGGTACTAAAATTTTGGGGTTTCTATAAAAAATGCACTTTTTTTTTTGTTTGTTTGAATGCCTGTTTTCCTTAGCTGTTAAAGGAGTTACTTTAAGTAGGCTTTTCCATTAGGAGCTGGTGGGGACTAAAAGTAAGAGCAAATTTATAGTTGAGCTATTGATAAACCTAACTTAGTGTTTGTTTGTAGTGAAATGTGTTCAGTACCTTTAGCACTTCTGGTGTATGTAGGTTGAATGGCTTTATCATTCTGTACACACAAAGAACATAATCAAGAAGCTTTTGGACACTTAAATATTTTACAGCTTGCAGCTGTCCCCTGAATTTTTGGGGGAAAATCTCAGCAAGATGAGTAGTAGAAGAAAAGGTGCCATCTTTTTACTCCACAGATTATTGTGAGTTCTTATTCTAAAATACTGGATAAATTTCACTTGTATCATGGGTATTTAAACCCCAGCCAGATGAGATGGTGGAACCATAATTTCTTCAGCCACCCTTCAGCTTTGCTTCTTTTTGTGAAAGCTTTTAAAGACAAGCTACTATGAATACACTTCAAGCATTCACAAATCTTAACAAAGCCTCTCATTAATTGTACCTGTCAAAGCTCCTAACAGCTCTCTGGTGGATCCATGGTAAGCTTATAGAAGAGACATTTCTAATAGTCCATCATATGTAACTTTAGGCTTAGCTCATCTTCTTAGAAAGGTGCTCTTGCTCAGTCATAAAGTCCTTTTTTTGGCCCAGATTATCTCCAGATGTGTGGTATTGCTCTTTTGGCACTATGAAGGGATTTCCTTTAACAATTGCTCACAGGCTGTCTATAAGAATTGTATTTGATAAATCATTTTATTGATTGAAATGGGTGTAGACTGTGAACTTTCAATGGATTTCATCAATATCTCTATTAGTTTAATGGTTTATTGGTTAAATTTTCTCTAAAATAACTAAAAATGCTGTTTAAAAAGAACAGCAATCAAATAAACCCCCGAAGCCTGCAGTAAAACCAATCAACTTACCACCACCACCAAAAAACCCAACCCCCAATCTCCACCAACTTGTGTTTTAATTTCTTCCCTATATCAAAGCAATAAATTGGAAAAGTAAAAACAAAAATGCAAGTACAGTCAGAATTCCCTCTGACTGGAATCTGCTGGCAAAATCTTAATGTTGAGCAATTCTCTCATGTGTAACAAATCCCTTTAGAAAAAATCCTTGGCTTTTGTATCATCCCACCATCTATATTTAAATAGTACACAGTTCAGGGCTGTAGCAGTCTTCATATATTGCCAAATATTGTGATTTTTTTTTCAAACTTTACATTTTTCTCAATATTCTTAATATGCCTGATGTTTACTGTTCATGAAGAAAAGACTGGCATTACAGTCATAATAGCAACTAAATTTATAATTCTTACTTAAATTTCTTGCGAAATGGTTTGTCATTTCTGTGGAATGACAAAAGAAGGATCATTTAAAGTCAGAAATTAGTGAGATGAGGGAAAAAGGCACAAAAGTTTTTCTTGTTACTTTTTTAGTGATACCTAACTAACATAAATCCTAATTTGCCTTTTGGCAACATGGTCCCTAGAAGGTGTCCCTGCTCATGGCAGGGGCTTGAACAGGATAATCTTTAAAGTCCCTTCCAACCTGAACCACTCTGTGACTCTGACAGCTTCATACTCCAGGATTACTGATTATTGAGTGAAGACCATGAATATGCCCCTGTGGTCACTGCTGCTTGCAGTGTACTAAATGAAATATTTTATTGGCACAGACTAGAACAGAAATCCCTTCTCATTTAATTCTCCCTCATCCTCTTTTCCGTCAGCTGCTTGCCATTCATCACTCTTCTGTTTCTTCCTTCTTTTTTTTTTTCTCTCCCCCGCTTGTTTAATTGCAGGTGTGATTGCATGTTTGCAAAAGACTGTCTTGACATTCTCTTGAAAAGAAGTAAAAAGCAGCAAAACTGATTGGTGACAGTGCTATAAAGGAATGGGTGATGAAGTAGGTTTGTTCAGGGCTGTCCAAAGGAGCTGAATGTTCTAAGGCCTTCAAGGATATTAATGCAGAGGGCACATTAAAGTCAATTAAAACATTCAGTGGAAAACTTAGTACCTACAGGAATAAATTTGCTTTGACAAAGTGTGAGTTAAACTTGCATTAATCAGATATTTTAAGACATCCAGACAGTGGTGGGGTATGAATGGTCTGGCTCAGTGTACCCAAGGCTTTTTTTTTTTTAATCTGACCCTTAATGGGAACATAGGAAAAGAGATATTGTAGGTTCTATTTGCTGAATCTAGTGTGAAGTAAGAATCAGAGGCCATGAAAAAAAAAAATCAAAGAATCTTGAATGTTTTTTATGATGCCTGTAGTAAATACTTGTGTGGCATTTTAGTTACAGTCTATAGAATAAGTGATGAATTTGGGTTGTAATTTATATATAATAACTGTAATCTTATGTCAGTGCTTAAATAAAAAACACCACTCAGTCCCACTAAACATCTGTTGCCAGGTAAGTTTATTTATTTTTGTGGAGAAAAGGCTAAGTCCTGTTGTTACTTAGATGAAATACTTACGTTACTAAGATGAGTTGTGGTCAGTTCTTCCTATTATCAACTTCTTTCCTGAAGTTGCCTGTTCCCAGAGGTTGTAAAGCATTTCTGCTGGTCTGAGACAGTTTACCTAGCGGTGTGAGCATAAAGAGACTAATGAGCAAACAGATTTGCGTGATTGAGTAAAGTACGAGAGTGGAATTTTGAAGTGTTTTATTGGAGAATTTATGAAGTTGTGTATTATCTTTAGATACTGAACATGAAAAAACTACCCTTCACAGCCATAGGTGTAGTTAATGTCTTGTTAGCTTTCACCAACGTGTGGAGTACACCAATATGTACTTTACCATTTTGCTTTTATTTTTGCCTTGGTCACTAAATTTGCATTTTCATGCAAGTTTGATGACAAGAAAATACACTTTCAGGTAGTTGAATATGGCAGAAAAAAGTACTCTTAGAAAAAGTAATGAATGAATTTTCTGCAGATGTTGCCATGTTGCTAGAGCATTTCTTCTGTTCACACAGATTAACTTAAATTCAAGTCCTAGTTGAATTAACTTTTTTTTTTTTTCAAGGGGGAAAATACAGTTTCCCAGATATGTCAAAGTCATGCAGTTGTTTCAGATACCTCATGTGTTGTATATGCTGAAAATCCTCAAAACAATAAGAATTCCGATTTTTTTTTTTTTTTTTTTTTTTTTTTTTTTTTTTTTTTTTGTGTCTCAAGTTAAAAAAAAGTGATAAAAAGAACACAGCAAAACCTTCTGGTCTTGATGGTGGTCTCTGTTTTCATCTTTTTGTAGATCTGTTAAGCTTTGATGATGTAATATCTACCTCAGATAATCTGTCACACCCGACTGCGAACCGGCCCAAGATGCCTGGTAGGAGGCTGCCTTCCCGTTTCAATAGCAGTAGTCCTGTGAGTATTTTGGGGATGTTCTCCTAGTAGGGAACTAAAAACTGGCTTCACAGGACTGGACTGGGGAACAGTCCTGTGAGCCATTTATCTGAGAGAAAAATGCTGCAGGGGTTCAGTTCCTGTAGGTTTGGTGTGCAGGGAGATCCATTCCCAGCAGGGAAGTGAATGTAGGAGAAATAACTGGACCTGTATTGCAGCTGAAGGACTGTTTCTGTTCCATGGGGTATTGCTGCAAGAGATGCTCAGTCTTCCTGGCCTCACTGATGATGAAATAGGTGTTGTACACACACACAGATCTGAAAGTGACTTTGACAATTAGCCACTATAAATTCGTAATGTAATGCTGCTGTAACGTGGGGATTGTGATCTTAGTGCTGATGTGAAATTGGCAGACAATGAGAAACAGGTGGTGCAGAGTCCTTGAAATCAGTTTTTGTCACTGGATGTTGCATAGTTAGTCATGCCAGTTACCATCTGCAGTTTCTGCCCATTTGTGTTTTATGGAAGCACCTACAGGCTCCCAAAAGGGTCACAGACTTAAGTATTGCAAATATGCCTGAAAATGCTGCCCAAGATTCCCGTGTTTAAGTTCAGCTGAATGTGGGGAAGGAAAGTTCCAACTGTCAGAGACAGAAAAGTGTGCTAGTGTAGCAGTTTAAGTTTAGTTACTTGGTTTTCCCCTTTACTATTGCATTTTTAGAAACATGTGAAAGTTTTTTTAAATTTACTTTTAAGTTTTGTTGGGCTTTTTTTTTTGTTTGTTTGATTGTTTGTTTGTTTTTAATTCTGAAAACCCCTTCATTCCTTATGAATGGTTTACCAGGCAAGTCAAAATGTGGGTCCAGAAAAAATTTTGAAGGTGCAGAAAGAAGAAGAAAGTGCCAAACCAAAGCCAGTTGAAACAAAGAAGGTATGGTGTTACCAAGGAGCCAGAAGAGTACCAGGCAGCTTGGTGTTCTGGTCATCCTCTTTGCATTTCCAGTACAGGTTCATGCAACCATCTGAATGCTAGTGCTTGTATTTAACTACAAGTGAGCTGAGTCATTTAATATAAAGTTCATAGTAAGAAATTTAGTATTGAAGTTCATTTATACTTAAAAAGTGCTGAGTTCCAATGAGAACTGCTTTATCAGGTGGGATTTCCCAAGTAAATTCTATATCTGCTCAGCCTTCAGTCTCCTGACAGACAACTGTGCAGATCAACAAAGTGTTCAAAAGTTTGTTTATAATGATCCAGTGGGATCCATTAAATCACATATTTTTTTTAAGTGTAGAGGACTGCAGTGTAAGTACTTTTTTTAATGACTACAGGAACCTCAGGTAAATTCTTAATTAAGAGCTGTATGAAGTAACCATCTCATATACTCCAGTAATCTATTCAAACTGGACATTGATTTTTACCTTTAGGTAGAAAATTAAGGACACTTATGCATGTTTAGGTCCCATCCTGGTACAACCTGTTTGCTGTGAGCATTCAGTTCATAAAGATTTCACTTCTTACCTTTCTACTGATTTATGTTTTTAGCCATCTGCATTCAGCCCAGTAATTCCACCTTCATCTCAGAGACCAAGTTCTGTCATACTCGACTTTTTACCTGGAGATCTCCAACTTAAAGGAGAAACAGAGGATGAAAAACATTCCGTGGAAGAGCTCAGGACTCAGATTAATGATTTAATGGGTTTAGTAGATGCACTGAAGAAAGAGCATGGGTAAATATTTCCTTTGTCAATCCACAAAGAGTTATGTAGACATATTATAAATGTCTTCAATGCCAGACTTCAAAATAAGAAAGCTATTCTATACTAATAACACATTAGTACATAAATAGATGTATTCAGCTATTTTCTGTTGAAATTGATCCTAATAAATGTCCTAAATACATACAAATTTGATGTCAGAAAATTTTTGGAATTTGTACACATTTTTTCCTTCCTACTTTGCACTCCTGCATCCATTACATCATCTTTTTGAAAGTATTTCTTTAAAAGTTTGTGCTTTCATTGTAAGGAAAAGTAGTTACTTTTTGTGGTAAAGTACATGTGCAGGCCTTGTGTAACAGTGTGCACAAGTATTTGCAGTATTGACATGGGTGGTAGGAACCTTAAATTCTAAGTAATTTATTCTCTGTGTAGAAGTAGCCAAGTTATTTTAAGTTATTTTAGCTTGAATTCAACTTTAAATTTTAAATAACAGCACAGACTTTTAAATGGCCTCCTTAAAACTGGGACTAAAAATTAGGGATAGGTGAATAGCAGTAGGTAAGAAGTGTTGAGTGATGGTGGAAACTTTTGGTCCAACAGATGTGAGTAACAATTCACTGGTGGGGTATATGCCTTGTTTTGTGAATCCCACTTGTAAAATTTAAACAAGGCCTGTGCATCCTGTCCTCAGTAATGTGAAGTTTCCTTTTCCCCCTTCTAACTTCTACTTCTATCTTAAATACCATTAGGAGAGAACTGGAAAAACTAAAGAAGGATTTGGAAGAAGAGAAGCAGTTGCGAAGCAATCTCGAGGTAATGTTACCACTTTGGGAGGGCATGTGGAGCTTAGGGGTGTGTAGGCTTTGTTCTGGGATTTGATGTCACAGGAAAGTCTTAACAAACCTGTTCAGTCTCTTTTTGTGTTGCTGTTTTATTTTGTGATTGAACGAATGCCTTATGAGGCATTTGGATGTATAAAGAAGATCCAAGTTCAGCTTTCTTCTGGAATATTATTTGTAATAATCAGTGTGGGTGTTGGGATGGGAGTTCAGTTTAGTGTTGCTGGATTCTCTTGTCTAGAAATATGTCCAACTGGACAAGTTCCAAGAGAGACAGTTAATACTTTGCATTTTTAAGATTGAAAGACTTATTTAATTTAGGTAATCAAAAGAAAAACAGGGCAAAAGTAAACTTCTCTAAATTTTTGATGAAATGTTTAAATATTAAGTGTGGATGATTTGCCAAAAGAACAGAATGCATCTGAAAAATTTCCTTATGAATGAACACCTCTCCTCAATTTACTGATTAAGAACACTACCTGCAGTGCAATATGGTGCCATGAAGTAGTTAATAGGATGAGCTCATTGTAGGAAATTATTTCAGTCTGGTACAAAAGGGCATTTTATTTGTGCCCTAGTACATCTTGCTGGCTACAAAGCTACTTGAGACACATGAGAGGAACTTCTGGTGAATCTCTCTTTAACATGACTAAAGCAATCAATGAAGAAGCCTTCAAATATGCAGAGGAGATGAAGAGGATGTAACTCCAGGTGTCCTCCAAATCCATTTCAAGAAATACAGATTAATCCAGGCAGTGTTTTGCATGAAAGGCTGTTTTAGGAAGTTACTCTCAGGTGATGGTGCAGCATTACATGTCAGGTGATTCCATAACCCAGCTTTGACATCTTTTTTCAGAGAGAGTTTATCCAGATAAACTGATTTATAAAACAGATTTTTTTATTATTAAAAAAAACCAAACCAGAACTGTAGTCAAATTTTTAACTATTTTAAATTCCTGTTTATTTAGCAATATAGTGGTGCAAAATCAACTGTAAATACTGAGCTATCAAATGCTTCTATGGTGCAATACTTAAGTGCCTTTGAAATGTAATGGTTGTAACTTTGGTGAAAGCTCTGAAGACTTTATAGCAACTTTAATACTGACTTTCTTTTCAAAATGTCCGTCTTTTCAGCTTGAAATAGAAAAATTGAAGAAAGCAGTGATGTCTACATGAGACAGCTATGGACTCAATGTTTTTAACTCACCAGGAATTCAAAGCTGAACACAAGGAGAACTGACTCTTATTTCATTATAATGGTTGCTGGTGTTCTACAGTCTTAAAGAAAAAATATAGTTAAAAAAAAGGAATATAGTCTTATATTCAGAGAGATAAGAAAACAAAAAAGAATAATGGTGTAATTTTTTTGCCAATATAAAAGAGGCCTTATTTCTTACTGTGCTGGAATTGCAGACCTTATTTTTTTTTGGTTTGCTTGAAAATACTACTGAATCTGTATAGAAAGGAGAGGGAATTCTTAATAGATTTTTATTGAATACCTGTAGCTTAATTTTTAAAGAGATCTATACTATAAATAGGGTGATCTGTCTTTGCAACTAATCTGTAAAATAGTCTGTTGGAAGGGATGGAATAACTGTATTGTAATTGTAGTCACTACTTTTCCCCTACATGCAAAAGGGAATTTATGATATTTGTATAATTTTGGCAGTCTTACCAGGGTTATGCTGTTTTGCCTGTCTGCAGTGAGAATATTGATACTATGCTGTCCATAAGTTGAGTAATGAGATAGGATTTTGTTAGTGCAATGAAGCAGGTGAGACTCCTATGCATTGTAGAAAGATTGAATGATCTAATCTGAGTAGTTCAGCAGAATGGCTTGTCACTTGCACTATTGGATTAAAAAGGGATTTAAGACTGAATCGTGAAATCATGACAAAATTAACTGTTAAACCACAAAATGCAAGGAATACAGAAACAAAGCGAGAGTCCAGTCTTGTCTTAACCTGTTGTGCCTAAAATATTACAGTATGCAGCATGAAAGAGTAAACCTTAAGTCACAACATCTGTACTTCTGTGTCTCTGAAGTCATCAGTCTCTCTAGTGGTTCAATTATGCATCCTGATCTGTTTTTACAATAGTCAGGTTTTGTTTATAAATATCTCCAAATAAATCCCTTTGGAACTTTGATACTCTCAAAAGCTCTCAATATTTATATATTTATGCCATAAACTTTCTCAGTATATTGCATACCTCTAAACTTAGTAACATCTTTGTATTTTAGTGAGTGATTGGAGCTATTGTTTTGACATCATTGTGCAGGTGTCCAAGATGGTGTCTTTACTTTATGGAAAAGAAATTGAGATCTTGTGGATTACCATTATCTTTAACCCCTGGGCTCAAAACTTGCACCAGAATAATACACAAATAATATGCAAAGTGATGGGAGACAATGGTATTTATTGCTATCTTTGTCTGATTAAAGAATTAAAAAACATACAGCTTTAGAAATACAGTCAAATTCATTAGTTCTGTTAATCAGCTCATCTCCTTTATGTCTGCTATGATTTAAAAGAAAAAGACATGCCACGTAGTTTGGCAACTTCACCAATGAAATAAAGTAACTAAGCTTTTTTCATGGGAATAGTCATAAATATAGTAATTTTTCAGTATGTCACTTGTTCAAGTGACATGGAAGTGTCAAATGAAGAGTAATACTACACTGTGGGATTCTTCCACAGCTGATGTGTCATAAAGTACCAACGTCAAAAAGTCAGTTGGGGAATGTTTGTCCATTACTGATTCAAATAGTTCATGAAATCTCATTGAAATCTGATCAATATACTATGCAGGTATTGAGCAATATTTGCTAGTCAAATTGCTAGTAAGCTGATTCACTCTTAATGCTTTTAACCTTGAATTGCCCAAGTGCATCACAAATGAATTGAGGATTCATATGCTTCTCGTCAGACACTAAACTCTTGCCTGGAATTCGTACCTGTAAAGCAGGTGATGAAAAACAAGAATTGAGCCTAATGGAGGATCCAGTTTTGTTATACAAGCTCTTCACTGTGATCGGAGCATGAAACAAATCTTTGAAGGGGTTGCCCTGCAGAAATTGTGCCTGTGTGTGAGCTTGCAGAGGATGAACAGAACAAGACAATCAGTTAAAGCCACAAATGAAAGGTGTTTGTTATTTAATGGCCTTTGTTCGCTATAGCAATAAATGACCCAAGTGCAATGACTTGATTTAATAAACCCTCCTTTAAAAGTCGCTGCTATGAGTATTTGTAGCCATAAGGAAGTTGCCCTGTTGTGTGTCTGTCTTGTCTTCAGCTAGTGTTGTGTACTGGAGTGGAAGGGGAGAGGGTAATGGTTCTGGAGACATTCCACAATACAAGTTCCTAAGAACAGTGTGCTTCACTGACTTGTCTACCGGTGCTGTAAAATGATGCATGCTATCCAAACTCAGCAAATAAAATGAGTATAAAAACCTCTTCAGGTGTCTGCTCAGTTCTGTTCAGGAGTGTTTTGTATGCCATTAAGTTCTTTGCAAGGAGGGGTATGGGGGGGTGGAAGCAAAGTATTTATAATAGTCTCCTTTTAAAGTTTTCAGATTTCCATTTACTCACTGGGATGCTCTGGCTCCTGACTAATCAGGGTGGCTTAGGATCCAAACAGTTGGAAAACTCAGTTTTCCTTTGCAAACATAACTGGGAATTTTTAACTTCTCAGTATCTATTCCTAACCCCTCTTTTTCCTCTTGGCCTGTATTGAACTGACCTTGCTGTGCATCTTCAGAGGCTTTATTTAAGATCCCTATTACCACTCAGCAACATGGATAAATGCATGTTTGAATCTCTTCTTAAGTATATAGTGAAGAACTGAAGACTGGGGGTATGACATTTAATAGGGATATGGAAGAGGGAAAAGGCACATAAAGAACAGAACAGCAGAAGGGCATTTTAAAACTGCCTGGTTTTCATTCAGTCTTATGATTCTCCAAGAATCTTTAGGTAGCACACAAGGTATAGTTAAAAAAAGGCAAAATTACAGGTCTACTTACTTTAATTTTTTCCACAGAGATGAATTTTTTCAATAATATTCATAGAAGTGAATTTCTGATGGAAACCTGTGATTATTGCAAGGTTTGAATTGTATAGCAAAGTATCTGTTGAACTTCTAAATAAATACCTTGTATTCATTAAGTTAGCACAAGTTTGTTGTTAACACTTTCCAAAGGAAATGGTAAACCCAGGTTTACACAGCTGCCTTCTGGCTTCTGTAAAAGTTACCTGAGATGTTTCTGATCTCTGAGAAAGCAGGTGGTGAGCACAACATTGAAGCAGCTGGTTGCAGATCTTGGGTAATTGGATTTTGCAAGGGCTGAGAAGACAAACCCCTCCCTGTATGTGCCTGAGGAATGCAAACAACCCCAACCAGCTTGTAAAGCATGAGACTGATGCTGCTGGGGTCAGGGTTTGGAGTGCCGTCTTTGTTGGGAGTCGTCAATCTCTTTGTTGGGGGTTTCAATCTCTTTCCAAGCCCCCTGGGAGCCCAGTTTCACAGCTTCCTTCTGGGAGAAGCATGTAGGTGTCTGAAGGCTGCAGGGTGCTGGACTTTGTGTCCTTCAGAGAACTCTTGATGTTGAGGAGATGCTGAGAATCAGGGGCCATTCAGTTTTGCCATCACAGTAAAAGTTCAGGGAGTGTGTAGAAGCACAGCTCCAGGTGACATGGACAAGAAGCCTTTTGAAAAATGTCCATACCTTGACATGATACAGTTTTTAGCCTTTCTTGCTTTAAAGTATTTTTTTAAATTAACCTCTGTCTCTGTAGAGTGTCAAGTACCAGTAATTTAAGCTTATCAGGTGAGTTGTATTGGCTGTGCCTGTTTGTGCCTGGCTAAATTCCTACTTGATGCTGATGTGAGGCTGGCTGTATCAAAGCTGAACAGTAAATAATACCTATCTTTAGGTTAAAACTGGAGACATGCCTGTGACTGAGGACTGGCTGGAGTTGTGACAGCAGACAAAATGACAGGAAACCCTATAAGCTCCTGACTAACACACTGCAGGAATGTAGAAAAAAAAAGTTAGTGACCTGAGCTCTTCCAAGTCGGTCCTGTGTGAAGGAGTGGTAGGAATTGTTCTTCTGTAGTGATAAACTACCTGCTATAAATTTCTGGCTATTGGAAATCTGGCTCTTGGAGGTGAGGTGATATTTAGACAGCCAACAGTGACCATGGCACAAGGTTCAGCAGATAACTCTCACCCTTAATGATGGGGGTAGCCCTGAAGAAAATGTTATTATTTGCCCATTGAGCTTTTTAGCTGCACAAGATGCTGCCAGTAGTGTGGTTTTGCATTTATGAAGGATAATGCATTAACTTGACCAGATTTTGATCATTAATGTTTTGATGTCTTTAAGAGATTGTTCAGAGAAGTTGAGGATGCCCCATCCCTGGAAGTGTTCAAGAACAGGTTGGACGAGGCTTAAAGAAACCTGGGACAGTGGAAGGTGTCCGTTGCCCATGGCAGGGGTTTGGAACGGATGGTGTTTAAGATCTCTTCCAACCCAAACCATTCCATAATTCTATGAAATACAGGAGAGCAGAACCTGCTGCCTGCACCCTGAGGAAGAGCACCAACCCCACCGGTGACTCATCCCTGTGGACTCCTGGCAGAGGTGGCAGTCTGGCAGATTTGTGGGCGTGTTTGTAATGTGTTTTGTCATTTTGCAGTAATACCTTCATCTGCTGGTTCCTCAGCCTTAATCCAGTCAGGCAAGGAAAGAAGCAGCTGCTGCCCAACATTATTTCTTCATGGGAAAACTCCAAATGAATCGGAGCACTCAGGCAGGGCTGGGTAAGACTGAGAGTGAGCCTGGGATAGGATGGCAGCAGATGAGTGGTTAGACTGTCACATCTGAAACCTTGGGAACCCTGGCTGGGTTAACTTTGCTCACAGTATTCCCCAGACTTCTGAAAACGGTAAGTACTTCCATGGAACATCATTATTCCAGAGCTGCTGGAGAATTATCAGTGGTCTGTGAAATTGGTTCATTCATAATCTAAAATGCGTTTAATTGCTAAGGCTGTCTTTACTTGGCGCTTCTTTCCTTAGTTTTATATTTTCTTTACATCTGTGAAAATAATTAGATACTTTAATTAACCTCTGGGTGTTTTTTTTTTTTTTCTTGGAGTTTTGTAATTGGTCTCTAATCAGTGTTGTAAATTTTGAGAAAATTTGGGATTTTCTTGTGGCCATATATAAAGATTACTCTCCTCTTAGAACTTGCTTAAAGCTACACTGTCCAGCTATGATCCTTTAAAAGTACAAGTAACACCATTCTGAAGCATTGAGAGCTTTACTTTTTATCCTTGGATGACCATGTGAACATTAGAGCCTCCTGCTGCAGCCTTAACTTGCTTGGTAGCAATTGCAAGTTATCAAATTATGGTGGTTGAGTTTTAAGCAAGCCATGTGGCTGTTCAAGCCCTAAAACCAATAGATTAGGTTCTATAATAATGGGTTTAATACATCTAATAAATGTTAAAGATGCGTGTTTGTAGCGTTTGGGAAAATATATTTCTCTAGCAAAGTATTGCAAGGTCGGTATAAACTTTAATTTGGTAAAAAGTGTGCTGGTAATTTCTTTGTGCAAGACACCTTTCCCTGCAAACTTAACTGTAGTTTGTTTTCTGGAGTAGTGGAGAGGGGAGAGAGGTGACTCCAGGTGGTGAAGGGCCCTTTGGCCAGAGACTTTGGATCTTGCACTGGGGGAGTGTAACTCCCATACTTGTCATTTTTTGCACAGATCCCTCTGTTTGCTATGCCCACGTGGGGCCAGACTGCTGGGCAGTGCATCCTGCCAGTAGTTAAAATCAAGAATATGCTCAGGGTAGAGGAAAGGAGGATATTTCTATAGAGTTTTACAAAATACTTGAATTCTACACAAACAGGGAAGACAGAGTAAGGGATTTGAACCTAAAGCGGTTTTTTGGTTTGGTTTGGTTTGGTTTGTTATTTTTGTTTGTTTTTTTTTTTTTCCTGCTTTAAGGGTCTCTGCTCTCTAACCACTGCCCATCCACTCTCTCCTTGCTCTTTCCCTTCTGCTGAGGGCTTTGAAAAGAACTGGAGAAGGAGGATCATCATCTTGTGACAATCTCCTGAGCTGGGTGTGAATGTGTCCCCTTACTAAAGAGTCCTTTTCACATGAGAGGGTATTGACACCTCAGCTGCTCATGTACCTATGTCTTGATGGAGCAGAAACCTCTGGAATAGAGGAGTATCATGCTTACAGCTTCTTACAAAGACAGGGGTTATTGGCAGTAGATAGTTTATGATAAGAGATAAATCATCCTCTCTCTGTTTGTGCTTTCATGTGGCCCAGTGTCACTACACCCATGTTTTTTCCTAAAGTAACAGTGACTTGCTGCTGTTTTACTTGTTTTTCCCCAAGTTTCTCCAGCTGCACAGTGGTTGCCTTGGCAGGTTGTTGCAGTGCTGGGACTGGGTGGTTTCCAAGATGAGTCAAACAATGCAGCCGAGCAAGCTCAGTGTTTCATTGCTGGCAGGGGCCAATGTCTAGGTGAGCCCAAGATACTTGGAGATGTCCCAGATTTCTGCCTCACTCAGAGGTAACAGCCCTAGGTGGAGTTGCACCAGTGATTAAATACAAAATGAATGTGAATTAATTAATGGTGAGACACGATGAGCTCAAGGATTCCGAGCTGTGAAATGGAATTAGGGCTATGAGCTCACAATAAACATTTAATGACTGCGGAAATCAGAAAAGAATTCAGTGCAGCCTTTCACCCCAAACCTGCAGGTGTCTCCCAGCCACCTCCCGTTCTTTGGAAAAATTAATCTGAATATTCTGCTTTAATTCTCCTGATCCATTTTATTTCCTTAGAAGAGCTAGTGGCTGCTAGCTTTTGACCCAGAAAATGCTTTTCATATTAACAGCTGAATTCAGAGGCTGGCTTGAGGTTCTCCCTAAGAACTACCTTAGAAATTCAGTGCATTAGTTGAACTCTTACTTTTATGGTAATTTCATGATTAAGTAATAAACTTACAGATCTAAAAACATAGCACAGTGGACAGACATCACAGATGAAGGGGGCAGCCAGCTGTGTGCCTAGGCCTTTGATGCTGTCAGATGGGAGAGCCTGGAGCCTCTGGATGGGAAAACACATCTCTGCTCTCCCAGTGCAGGACCCCTTCTGCTTCTGATTAGCATCATCTGTGCTGATCAGTACATGTCAGGGGGAAAATTGAGGGGCTTCTCTCAAGGCATGGTAATTTGAAGAGGGTTTTCATGTTGCCTTCTCTTGAGATCCAGCTGTCATCCTGTTTTGCCACTGTGTATTTGCTTCTTGCTTTAGTGGTTTAGCTTATTGACTTTCATGCATTTTATTTTTGATTTTTTTAAAATTAAATTAATCTATTTATACTTGTGGTGATAGAAGATCTCAGTGGTGATAGTGTCTCAATTCTTCTGAACCTACAGCAGCTGTTGTTTTTGCCTTGGACATGTCTAGCATCTAATAATCTGATTTGATGTATCACGTTGTTTTTCCTTCATTCCCTTTGCTGGATTATTTTTCTCCAACAAATATGCCTGTAACAAGTTGCATCCCAGGATGTTTAGCTTTTATTAAGGACTGTGGGAAATTTCATGGAGGGAATAGAGGTCGAATTCCTCTGCAAAGGAAATAACTCTTTCCTCTGGCTCTTGTTTATCGTATTTTGATTCCTGGGCCCTGAGTGCCCACGTTTCCTACTCACATGGCAGGAACCGCCTAGGGAGAGCAGAGTGTTGAACCTAGTGGAGATGAGACTGTCTTAAATCACTTCAAAAGGGACCCACAGAGTGAACTGCTTTAATAAGCTCTCCAGCTTGCAGTTTACAGTAAATTATTAATGCAGTGACTTTCAGTGTTGGACCATTCATTTTTTTCATGATTTTTTTTCTTTTAAGAAAAGGTTCACAAGTCATCCTCAGTAAAGGTAATGAATGATGAATGCCTGAAAATCACCTTGCAAGCCCAGTAAGGACACTCACTGGCATAGGTTTAGCTACCTTTTTACTAGTAAGTAATCAGACAGTGTTCAAAAAGTGGAAACAGAGACGTCTAAACTTCTTTAACTTCTTTCTTCCAGGAGGAAATCATCAAATGAATGGTGATGGATGTGAGGGTGATCCACTGCCTGGTCCTTTGGGCTGCACACTTCTTCCTGGCTATGCCACTTACCACTCCCAGGGTAAGTTTCACTAGACCAGCGTGCTCAAATCCCCATCAAATGACCACTTCCAGGGATGGGGCAGCCACAGCCTCTCTGGACAGCCTGTGCCAGTGTCTCACCACCCTCATCATAAACAGCTTCCTCATCTGAGACATCCTGTGCACGAGCTCCGAGTGTCACTTCAGTAGCAAGGTCCAACTGAAGGCTTCATATATAGAGGCAGACTTTAAGTAGAGAGTTCTCAGTTGGTCTGTATGAGCAAAGGGCCACGCGGTCTGCATTCTGGACCTCAAAAGGACTGTTTTCCTCTTGAAACCCTTTCTGGTTTGTACCAAGGAGTCATCTTTTACTTATATACGTAAACATTCACTCAGTGTTCCACTTCTTATTTTTCAGGTTCTCAGTAATGAATCAAAGATTGGTGATGAGCAAGGTACAGTGCCTTGGTTAATGCTTTGTGAGATGTTACCAGTTATCAATACTTTATACCCCTGTTGCTCAATCATGGACCATGGTATGCTGTCTTCCCCCTTGTAAGAGTGTCTGCTTGGTTTATTTTCCAGATACTTGTATAAATCTCGTTCCCTGCCAAGACAACGGAGCAATTTGTATTCAGCCTTGCTCTCCCTCCTTCCATGGGGAGACAAGTTTTGTCTGTGAAGACAGAAAGTGGCACATGTTGTCAGATGCTTGTGCAAGCCTGGATGTTCAGTCCCTTTTTCAGGTGAGGATGCTGTTGTGCACCTACTTTGACATGTGCTTGTAACTTCCTGCAAAGACAGACCCTCCTTCCATGTGCTCTCAGTCTTGAGCAAAGGGGGATGGGACCCTAAAAAACAGAATACTTTGATAACAGGCTCTGACTTCATGGAATCAAAGTATTGTTTAGGTGTGGAGAAGCTTCTAAAATCATTGAGTGAAACCATTAGCCCAGCCACCACCATTTCACTGCTGAACCACATCCTCAAGTGCCACCTCCACACCTGTTTTGAGCATGTCCAGGGATTGTGATTCCATTACTTTTCTGGGCATCCTGTTCCAATGCCTGACCACTCTTTCAGAAATTTTTCCTAATATCCAGTCTAAATCTCCCTTGATGTGTCTTGGGGCCATGTCCTCTTGTCCTGTCACTTGTTACCTGTGAGAAGAACCTGACCCCCACCTCACTATTACCTCGTCTCAGGTAGTTGTAAAGTGATAAGGCCTCCCTTGAGCCTCCTTTTTTTCCAGGCTGAACATTCCCAGATCCCTCAGCCACTCCTCCTCAGCCTTTTCTCTAGTTCTTTCGCAATCTTAAATCAGGTGATAGGAAATAAATTTGGGAGATTTGTGTGTGAAAACATAATTCAGAAATGAAGTTGCCTTGTTCACTTGGCTGGTGTTCCTCACATGGATCTAAACTAAGATAAGAACACAGCAGAATGAAATTGAGGAAAGAACAATACCAATGTGTGTCATAATCAGATGATTTATGACAAGTTCTCCTCTGCTGCAAGATCCTTAATCAAATCACTTCAAGAACAAGACACTGCATTTAGTTCTTGCTCCTTCCTTCATGTCTGTAGTATAACCATGATATTCTTCTCAGGTGAGCTTTGGTCTCGGGTTTCAGTCCATCTGACACCTTCTCTGCACTCCCAGCTCTGCATGTCTTGCCTAGTTGTAGCTGTGACTTCATTTTCATTCTTTTCATTGATTGTCTCAAATCTATTTCCTCCGTCCAGAGGATATCCCAAAGTGAACTCCTCCCATGCTCTGGAGAACCTCTTCCTTTTGGGGGAGGAGGAAAACTAGGCCATGGGAAGCCTGGAGATGGAGCAAAACATTTTGGTGCTGGGAATCAGAGCTGCCAAGCTGATTTTTCATGCATCATACCAGATATCCTGTCTTCACCAGCCATCCCAGGAAACATTGCTGATATAGTGGAATTGCTAAAGAAGATTTCCATGCTGCTATCAGCAAATGTCACTAGAGGAAAAATGCAGGTATTTACTTTTACTGGGTTTGGGAGGTGCTTCTGAGCTTTATGGAGCATCCACAAGTATTTTGTCTTTACGGCCACTGACCAATGAAGTTGTGGCTGCAAGTCACATGGAGATCACTTGGAAGGAGTTTCCAGACTGGGATATTTTGTTGTCAGAGAAACTTTTTGACTTATTTATGTGTGATGAAAGTATACTGTGGAATTAAAATTCTTTAAAAACAAAGGTTTTCAGGAGCTATTGTTATAGGCATGGGATAACAGTACAAGGAAGAATTAATTTCTAAAGTATGACACTGTAGGGAAGGCAGCCCTGGGGGTGCTGACCTGCAGCTGTGTTGTCATGTGTTGTACAACAGCAGCTGAGATCTTTCCCTGATGAACTCAAAAAATCAGAGAGAGGGGGAAGAAATACAGAGCGGGTGGTAAGAATCTGCACTGTGTAAAAAGACCTGCACTGTGGGTCAGCATCTGGAATAAAACGAGGGTGTCCTTTTTCCTTTATATTGACTTCTCCAATCACCTTTTGATGTAGGATATGAAGAGGATAGGACAATTCTAGTAATGAGATGTTTGAGTTTGACTGGGATGGATCATGGCAACATATTCATTGTCAAAAGGATTATTTCTTTTATAGAAATCACTCTTGAATTAAATGAGCCTTTTTGGAGGCACTGCCAGGAGAATTATATTTAGTTTCTTCTAACATAAAACAAATAAATTCTATTTTGCCTGTTTGTTTCAGAGCTACAGCAGGATAGCAAACCATATTCTGAACAGCTCCATAATTTCCAACTGGGCTTTTGTAAAGGACAGAAACGCTGGTTCAATATTACTGGACTCAGTGAATTCATTTGCTGGGAATCTTCTTCTAAGAAATGGGTCAGAAAGTATTCAGGAGCCCTTCATTGCTACCAAAGGCTACAGCATACACAGAAACACTTCAGGAAAGAGCTTTGACTTCTCCATGGAGTTCAGTAGCACAGGCAATATCACTGGGCACGTGGTGATTCCAGAAGAAGAGCTGCTGAGGTTACCCAGGGCTTCCAAAGCCATCAGTGTTGCTTTTCCAACGCTTGGAGCTATCCTAGAGACCAACCAGCTGGACCCTGCTTTTGTTAATGGGATGGTGCTGTCGGTGCTGCTGCCAGAGGAGCTCCAGAGCATTTTGCTCACCTTTGAGAAGCTGAACAAGCTAGAGCAGGCGGGGGCTCAGTGCGTGGGGTGGCACTGGGCCGAGCGGCGCTGGGATCCTGGGGCGTGCGAGGTGCGCGCCCACAACGTCAGCGCCGTGGTTTGCGCCTGCACCCACCGACGCCGCACCTACAGATCCTTCTCCATCCTGATGTCCCCAGCTGCCCCACGGAGCTTGGTGCTGGATTACATCACACGGGTGGGCCTGGGGCTGTCCATTCTCAGCCTGGTCCTCTGCCTGGTCATCGAGGCTGTGGTGTGGCACCATGTCACCAAAACTGAAATAACCTACATGCGCCACTTCTGCTTGGTGAACATCGCTGCCTCACTTCTCGTGGCTGATTTTCTGTTCATCCTGGCAGCCATTGTGCACAATGCAGCCCTAAACCACCAGCTGTGCGTGGCAGCCACTTTTTTCCTTCACTTTTTCTATCTTGCCCTGTTTTTTTGGATGTTTACCCTGGGCCTCTTGATTCTCTATGGATTATTATTTATTTTTTTTAAGATAACAAGATCTATTTTCCTAGCTGCAGCATTCTCTATTGGATATGGATGTCCCTTGGTCATATCTATCCTCACTGTTGCTATTACTGAACCAAAAAATGGATATTTAAGGAGTGGAGCCTGCTGGCTCAATTGGTATGAGACAAAAGCCCTTTTGGCCTTTGTTGTACCTGCCCTGAGCATCATTGTTATGAATCTCATTGTGGTGCTCGTGGTTGTGGTGAAGACTGGGAGATCCTCTGTTGGAGAAGGCTGCAAGTCCCAAGATTTGAGCAGCATGATCCGGGTCAGCAAAAACGTTGCCCTTCTGACACCTCTACTGGGCCTCACGTGGGGGTTTGGATTAGCCACAATCATCGACAGCCGCTCTCTGGCCTTCCACATCGTGTTTGCGCTGCTGAATGCCTTCCAGGTAAACTCTGGGACACTGGGAGTGGTGTGCGTGCTCAGACCTTGAGCCTGGCATAAAGGTACCAGCTCAAAGAGGGGCTGGCAGCAGGTGGTGTGTGTGAAAAGCAGGATCTCAGCTTTCGCTTCCACTTGGTGCTTTCCCATGGTACGCGCACTAGGCATTCCGGGTTGGTGTTTTAGGTGCAGATGGGAAATGGGACAAGCTGGTCTGGTTTGAAGTGGGATGAACAATCAACCCCATGGTTAATTTCTGATTAACACCAGTTAATGTCCATAACTGCAAAGATGTCTGATCCTTATCAATAAATAATTATGCAGAAAATTCTCCCTTCCATTGAAGATGACACTGGCACAGGTGGATGCCCCATCCTTGGGAATGTTCAAGACCAGGCTGGATGGGGCTCTGAGCAACCTGGTGTGGTGGAAGGTGTCCCTGCCCATGGCGGGGGGTTAGAACTGGATGTCCTTTAAGGTTAATTCCCACCCAAACCATTCCATAACTGATTCCATGTTTTTGATTAACTCATCAGGCTAAACATTCAGTGTTACCTGATGCACTGCTGCACACCCAGTCTGCCTTAGCTCTTCTAGGCTCAGGCTGCACTGAGTGGGCTGAGAAAGTCCTGGTTTGTTACCCATCAGTCCAGTTCATAGTCAGGATTAACACAGGTTATATCCGTGCCTGATGTTCCCAGAGAGCCCACATGACCTGGGTGGATAAACCCATTTTGTGCATTGCTGTCACCTGAATCACAGGTGATTAGATCTCTCCTTAATGAAAAGACATCTAGAAACACTTAAGAAATATCATGTGGTTATGCTGGTTTTGTTAACTGGTTTTTCAATTTCTTAGGGATTCTTCATCCTGTTGTTTGGGACACTTCTGGACAGAAAGGTACTTGTTCTGGACTATATGGACATTTTCTACACCTTGAGAAACTGGGGTAGAAAATACTTATATTCTAATATTTTTAAATATTTACATTTTAATATTTTTTATTTAAATCTGCAGACAAGAGAAGCCTTAAGGATGAACTGCCTTTCATCAAGGCGGAAGTGGGGTCTAGAAAAGGTAAAGTTTATTTTCCCATTAATGGCTGACTTACCAATTTGCAAATTTATTTGTATATTGGAAGAACAGAACCATCCACTACATCTTACACCATGTAACATTTTCAAATGTAAATTCTTGCTGAAGGACATACAGGTATCTCAAAGGTCTGCTCAGGATATTAAGCTTCTAAATATCAGAAGTGGCAATCAATAGACTTTTGTGACTCCTACATAACCTACTGCTGTGGTTACAAAGTTAAAAGTGCTATTTTAATCTAATCTCTTCACCTGCAGATGTCAAAGCCCTTTAGGTAGACAGTGCCAGTAATTCTTTTCCCCCCATATGTGAATTAGATTTACTTTAAGGTCACTGAATAAGGAAGGAACAGAATTAGGAATCAGAATTCCCAGTATAATGACCTGTTTGCTGCCTTCACAAAAATATGGATCTGTATGGCAGCAGGGCTGCTTTAGGATGTCAGAGGATTGTTCTGTTTTCATCTGAGGGATAGAAACCACTCAGAACCCAGTCAGTGTGTTTGGTGCTAATTGATGTGCACTCATGAGAGCTTGAGGTTCTCTTAAATATCAGAACAATTTATTAAAAGCAATGTTTTAACCTTAAGGAAACAAACTGTGTTTTAGCAGTTTCATTCAAAAACTTTGGCAGAATTGTTGACATCCCTGAGTTGGTGTTTCCTATCTCTGCTGGAAAACTTTTGTCTGTTGTCCTTAAATCTCTTTTTGGTACCAAGGCTTTAGTGGTTTAACACAATAGTTATAAAAGGGAGTGCCCTTTAGGTGTCTCAAGAATTACCTGCAGTGTTTTTGCTGTCAGCCAAAAGAAACTGTCAGCCCAGTTGGGACATGGGAAAAAACAATTTCTTTGCTTTTTTTCCAGTCTATTACTCAGTCATGATTCTTGTATTGAAAGCTATAGAGGGATTTCCAGTGATGTGTGTTCAAATGTACGTGCTTTATGCACAAAAATAGAGGGAAAATAGAGGGGTTAAGACAACTATTTCTCCTCTCTGAAATCAGCATTTGTGTCATTTGAGGCAGGAGAGACAGTGCAACTTTGAGATTACAATTCTTGAGATTACAGTATATTCAGGAAGATCCAATAAAGATGTTTCACATCTTGTCAGGCGTTAGGTCAGGATTGAAAGTTTGAAAGTTAAAATTCTCTCAAGACACCATCAGTATAATAGTCTGGAAACAACAGATTTGGAAGTATCACTAATCCCATGACTCAGCAACATTTGATAAAAATATTGAGTGATCTCACTGGGCAAAACTTGATGTGGAAACCATGGCTGTGTGTGCCTAGGAATTTGGGTCGATGTTGTCACTCACCTGGGTGGAAGAAACCACGTGTAGGTGTTTACTGTGGCATAACAGAGGGGAAAGATGTGAGTCATCCACTTTTGTAAACTTGGGTGTAAACATAGAGTTTGACTCATTAGAGCTGGAGAAGTTTGTCACACCTGAGATGATTGTTTAAAAGAAAAAAATAAGTTCATTTCAGAGAGCTTCAGAATCATAGGATTGTTTAGGCTGGAAAAGACCTCTAAGGTCAAGTCCAACCATGAACCCAGCACTGCCCACGACTAAACCATGTCCCCAAGGGTCACCATCTATGTGACTTTTAAGTACCTCCAGGGATGATGACTCCACCACTGCCCTGGGCAACCTGTTCCAATGGTTGACAACTCTTTTGGTGAAGGAATTGTTCCTAATTTCCAACCTAAATCCCCCGGTGCAAGTTGAGACCATTTCCTTTTGTTCTTGTTGCTTGTTACATGAGAAAAGAGCCCAACCCCACCTGGCTCTCCCCTCCTGTCAGGGAGTTGTGCAGAGCCAGAAGGTTCCCCCTGAGCCTCCTTTCCTCCAGGCTGAGCCCCCCCAGCTCCCTCAGCTGCTCCTCCTCAGACTTGTGCTCCAGACCCTTCCCCAGCTCCGTTCCCTTCTCTGGACACACTCCAGCTCCTCAATGTCTCTCTTGAAGTTGGGGGGCCCAACATGGGACTGTGGATCCAGGGGTTTAATCTGGTCAATGTCAAACACTTGGAAGGGTGATGCAGACTCTTGCTTCAGGTCTCTGAGTTTCCCCAGACCTACAGGAGCCTTTCCTGTGGGTCACATTTCAAGGTGACCATCTTGTGGTGTTTCTCACAGGATGCTGAGGCACCTCCTGTTTGAAATGGACCCTCCACCTCCACTGATGATTCTTGTAATCTGACCTGATTGTTTTCCCTCCTAGGCCTAGCAGTGGATTGTTGTCTTCAGTGGATCTGACCAGCGAGAAGAAAAGGAGCACTTCTTGCAGAGAGTTGCTGGTTTGAGGGGAGCTGAAGAGCCTGACCAGCTCAGAGCATGGACAGCACTGTCTGGGAGCACAGCCATGGGAAGCATCATGAAAACCAGAAGAGAAAAGGCCCTGAACCTGCTGTCAGGAGCAGGAAACCATCAGTGTTGCTGAAGCCCTTGGAGGAAACATGCTGAAACATAAAGCTTGTTTCTCACCTTTGTGAAAACTTCTGTGAGGAGAGTTTGTCCTCATTTGGCATTTCAGCGCTTCAATTTCTTTCTTCTTTTTTTTTTTTTCTCATTTTTTTTCTGGCAGTGCAATAAGGAGCTGTACAGTATGTGGAGGTGTTCTAAAATTATTTTTCATGTGATGCACAAATGCTGAACTTTATATAGCTGATTTTGGCTGTCTTTTGAGCAAAACTGATTCTATTTGTTGTTGGTGTATTCATCCTTTCCATTTGTCCTCCCAGACTGATGGACAACTCTGTTTCTGCATTGCAGCTGTTCTCTCCCTCCCAATATTTGTTGTCTCCATCTCAGAATTTGTGTGTCACAAGAATTGTACAAAACCCTTTTCTGATCTGTCAGGACAGAATTTTCATTCTTTTCCCTCTCCTGCAAGACAATGACAGAGATTAGCAAGAAAGAGGATGCTGCAAATAATCAGTTTCCCCCTTTAGATGTGGGAAAGCAAGCAGAGCTGAACCAAATGGATGAATATAGTGTCCTAACAAAGGAAATTATTTCTCCACGTGAGGTGGGGTATCTGGTTTAATTAGAAAATCTGTCCTTGTTTTGAGAAACCCTTTCTAGTGAAGGCTTTGATAGAAGCATTGTTGACTCTTGTCAGGATAAACTGATGGTTTCAAATGAAAATAAAGTTGAAATTTTGTCATTGTTTCTAGCAAGTGGTGTTTATCCTTCTCTACCAATAATGTAGATAAATGACCTGTAGTATTTCCTCAAGTCAGAAATCACTTAAACCCTTGTGGCTTCACATACATTTGAAATATAGAAGATTTAAGCAAAATAACACAGTTTAATGTCATCAAGAAGCCTTTACTGAAGAGGGAGAAAAATGCCCTGGCATGGCAAACCCCACAGCCAGATGTTCTGGTGGGAGAAGCTGAGGAGAGTCTGGAGGGCAGAGATGTGCCTGGGCCATGGGGCATTTCCTGTCTTCGTGACTCTGTTGCTTCCTCTCCTCTCTTCTTTCCTCATAGACTCTGATCTTGTTGCAGGAGTCCATCCCTGCTCCTTTCACACAGCCCATCTGCATGTTGGAGAGCTTTATTCAAATAGAGGTAAAATTGGGTCTGTGTGCTGCTGTAACAAATTTTAAAAGACATTACCTCACGGTCTGCTTCTTGGTGTCATTTAATTAATGAAATGATTGGATTATTTTATAGCACCTGAGAATTTAAGAAAACTTGCCACAACCCAGCACCTGCCCTTCTCTCATGTGTGTATGTTAAACCAGTCTGTTAAACAGTGAAATTTATAGATGGTCTCAGGTGAGGTTTCCTTTATTATACAGACCCCTTCCAGAATCCCAGGAAATTCAGCAGTCTTGCCCTAGCAAAAGCACCATGAAAGGAATCTCTTTCATCTGCTTTTTATCAAAGGGTGCCTGAAGCATGGTGCTTATTTTCAGCCCCTGGCACAAATCAGTGTTTTCCCCTGTGTTTTATGGTCATTTACGTATTTAAAAATAACAGGGGTGGGGGAGCTTTACAGAGAACCAGTTCATGGTCCAGGATGAGGAAGAGCACTGAACTTCTATTTTTAATACCCCAAATTTAAACTCTGCAGGAGCATTTCATGAATGAATGTATTTGAGGGGTGAAAGCTGTAGCTGTCTTCGTGGAGTGTAAACTGGTATTTCTCTGAATGCCATGGGCTGGCAGCCCAGCTTTAGTTGCAGCTGAGGAGAGGGAATCACCAGAGCTGGAATTCTGCCAGTTTCACAAATTATCTGTGTAGCAACAGTAGCTTAATAATGTCAGTGTTGTGTGGGACAGTTGGAGTCCATGACGTGCAGGAGCTGGATTGGAGCTGTTCCACGCTGGCTGCCAAAGTGGTGAGACCTGAAAACCCCCAGTGCCCTCCTTGCCAAGGTGTCACAATTCCTTGCACATCCCACTCCTTTCCATAGGCTTACAGCAGTGGCTGTGTGGCCAACCATGCAGCTACACAAACAGGGTCTGAGGGCCATGTCCTTCCACACTGAAGTCTCATTTCAGGGGGAAAGCACAGTTTGGGACATGCAGCACTATTTCACCTCCTGCCCCACAGTGAGGATGCTTCTAAAACCCCTGGTGGATGTGCTCCCAGGGCCCCTTGGGAGCACTGCCTCCTTCTCTGGCTCATTTCAGTCATTTTGTTTAGGCCCAACAGCATGGTGGGAATATATTTTTAGCACAGAAATCCGTGAATACCATCAGGTCAAAATTCTAAACTCACCAGTATTCCCCTTCCCTGCACCCTCCCAGGTCAGATGTGTCTGTATCCTACAGGGAGGACAATGCTGATTACGTAGTTTACAGTTTCTAACATATTCTGTATTAGAAAGCAGATTACTTTTGTTTTCATTCTCTCAAGAGGGGCCCAATCAAATATCAATATCAATATCAAATTGATACTGGTGCATGGGACATTCCAGCTGAACTTGTGGAAGAACTTTGCCGTGCAGTGAGTGAGCAATGAGGACTTAGTGTTCAGAGAGCATGTGGAGTCTCCCTCACTGGAGATACTCCAGAACCATCTGGACACAATCCTGTGCAATGTCTTCTTGGATGATGCTTGAGCAGGAATGTTAGACCAGATGACCCCACTGTGGTCCAATCCAGCCTCACCCATTCTGTGATTCTGTAGAATGCCATTGGAGTTGTTTGGAGTTTTAACTTCCCTGTTAAATTTTAATATAATGAAATCTTTCCACGCCTTTTCTCTGTACACTGTGGTTGGTGGTGTTTTTCTTCAGTAACTTCCATCTGGACACAACAGAAAACCCTTTCTAATGGTTTAAAGCTTGTGAACATGTTTACATGCCATCTGTGTTTTGGATCAGGTGTGGCTGGACACTCTGTGTTCCTTCAGGCCCCTCACTTTCCCATTGTGTCTGAAACCCAGCCTGGCTCCAGTGACACCCTGGGGCTGCTTCAGGCTTTGGGAAAAGGTTCATGTCCCTTCTGATCTGACAAAAATAGTTCATCTGTCACTAATTGCTGCAGCCATGTGCTAAGGCTGTTCTTTTTCACAACTGGAAAACATAATCTGAGGTCTATTTATTTACTTAACTGCAGCCAGTCATTGGAATGACACTTTTATTTGCTCAGCAGTGCTAAACTTGAAAAGCCCTGTGCTCTCTTGCTTACTTAAGCATCAATCTTTAATTATAGCTGTTCAACCCACATCTAAGACGTATGTGTACCCTTTGGGTACTTTTGTTTCGGGTTGAGACCAGTAATAAATCATCTCTTTGGGCTATTTGAGGATTAAATGTTGAACAATGGATTGATTAGCAAGATCATTCCAACCCTTGGGCAGTGCAAGTTTGAGTTTGATAATGTAATTCCTATTCATGCTGCAGCTTCTCTGGGCAGGGAACAGGCAGGCTGTTGGAAGATGGAGCTGTATTTAGCTTGAGTTTGGCTTTAAATACCCTTGTTTAAGAAGGATAAGTTAATAGAGGAGTGAGTGTTTTGAGAAGCAGTGAGTTTTCCTTACCCTGGTGTTGCTAAACAGGTTCTCAGTAAACACCAATTACTGGGCTCTGTGCAGTGGTGTGAGGGCAGATCCCCAGCCTGTAAAATGGTCTCTGGTGGCCTCAACACTTGATCCCTGTCCCAGGCTGTCCTTCCCACTGCAGTATTGATAGAAATGGGAATTTCTGGGGTTAGAGGTGGCCCTCTCCTGGCAGAGCTCTCTGGAAAAGGAAGCTGGGCACTCTCAGTATACCTGCATTGATGCCAACCTTTTTAATACACCCTGCTGCTCTTCAGTAGTATCTGTGACCCACGTCCTTGCTCTTAGAGTGTTTGTCTTCCCCCAGAAATGCCCCACTGATGTCAATATTTCATCCTGACTTTTTGTGTTTACAAAGGATCAGAACTGGGCTTGGGGTACCCCTGGCCTGTTTAAATCCCATCAAATCTCTCACCCTGCTCTGTGCCTTTCTGCTGTTTCCACAGTAAATGATCCATTTTCTCCTGGGTAATGACAATTACTCATGCAATCCTTGTTTCTGTCGTGCTGCAGCTGAAAATCTCCCACATTGCTGAGATGGCTGGGTTGGGAGCCCTGGGACAGCCTGGATTTCTCCTGCATTATTACAAAACATTATCTTAATCCCTGCTGGCTGCAGAGAGCCCAGGGGAATCATCTGCGCAGCTGGAGAGGTGCAGCAGAAATCCCCTGGTTATCTGCTGTGCCTCAAGCACAGGCACTGCAGGGCTGAGCAGGGATGGGGCCCTGGAACAGGGGATTTTGTCTTCTTTATCAATAAGCTGTAAAGCTCCTGGGGTATAATGTGTGTCAGGCTCTGTCAAAAGATCTGTTGAAGACAAGACTTGAAGGCTGACTTTGAAGTGTGCTGAGTAGCACTAAAATTCCCTTTAAAACCGACTGCCAAGCCCTAAGTGTCTTGAAAATGTCTGCTTTGGGGAAAAGGCTCACTAATACTTTTTAAAATCTTTTATATTCTAAGCCAGAAGTAACTGCTGAGATTAACCAGAGACTTCTCTTCTCTTATGTGATCAAACCACCTTTCAAGCTTCTTTTGATAGATTGACCTGTCTTTTCCCTTTCAGAAGAGGAGTTGTTGTATTGAATTTGTATTGATTTCCATTTTTGGTAGCAGACAGAACAATTAATTTAGTGCACAAATGCACCCATCAGCTTACAAGCTGTGTTAAAGTAATAGGAATTTGGGTCTTCTTCTTATAATGGATGTGTGTGAAAACCTGTAAGGAAAAAGGAGCTCTCCCAGGTGATCTGGAGTGCTGCAGCTGTTTGGCAGCAGCAGAGGGCAGCCCTTATGGAGGATGCTTCACTGTGGGGTGTTTATGAGGAATAAACATACAAAATGTGATGCTTCTAATGAATGTATGTTTCCTTTTTTCTAAAGGAATGCTTCCTGTATTGCTGGTTAAAATCTTAAATTAGAACCATGGAATAGTTTGGATTGGAAGGGACTTTAAAGATCATTTAATTGCATCCCCCTGCCATGGGCAGGGACACCTTCCACTATCCCAGGTTGCTCCAAGCCCCATCCAACCTGGCCTGGAACACTTCCAGGGATGGGTCAACCACAGCTTCTCTGGGCAACCTCTTCCTGTGTCTCAGTACCCTCACAATAAATAGTTTCTTCCCAATATCCTATCTAAATTTTCCCTCTTTCAGTTTGTACCCGTCACTCCTTGTCCTACCACTGCAATTTCTGAAAAAGAGGTCTCCACACAAGCTTCTCTTCTTGCAGAATAATTATTAGTTAATAATTTTATGTCATTCTGGTTGGTTGCCTCTGGTGAAAGGTGACTAAAAGACACCAATTCGATGAGTTTTGAGGAAGCTTTTGCCTCTGAAATATCCTGGGGGGGGGTCAGTCTTTCTCAGGTTACACATCTCTGTAGCAGCCTTTGGAGGAAGTTTATGATTTTGTTTTCTCTAACAACATGTTTCTCAGTGTATTATTTTTTTTTTTTTTAGTAAGGAGTTGTAAAGGTAGAAAGTGGTAGATTTATTCTTTGGCTTTATCATCAGACTTAAAGGTGTGTATAGGTATGCACGTGTATCAAAATACACTGCACAGCCTTTGTGCAGTAAAAACTACATCTCTTCATGCAGTATCAATGGAGGCTGTGCCTGGAATAATTTATTTTTGTTAATGTCTTTATACAGCCTTGCATATGTAGAGCCATTTAAAATAGATCCCTGAACCATTTAAGCAAAATGCCTTTGATAGGATTAAAATTTCCCAATTTGTGGCCAGCAGCAAAGATGTGGTGTCTGTAAGAGCTTGTATGGCTGGGGCCCCAGAGCAATGCAATTGTTTGCTGCCTGCACTCATCTAAGGAAGAGGAGGAAAAACAAATTAATTTCTTTTTTTTTTTTTTTAATTCAAGGGCACAGGCAGTAGCTTCTCAGAGAGGCTGAGGTAAAGGCAAAAAGTTTTTCCCTAAAGCAGACTGAAGGATTTTAAAGATGGAAATTATGTGGAAAATATAGAAATATGAAAGCAATATGGAATAGAATAAAATAAAGTCTTTTTGCTTGCAAAGAAGTCACCACTTTTGGTTAAAAAAACTAAACACTTTAGAGATGTGCTCTTTTATTATCAGCAAAAAAGGAATTTTCTGGGAGGAGCAGAAGGATCCTTTGCCCCCTTCAAAATGGTCCACCAAAAGAACTGGAAGCAATCACACGATGAGGAATCAGTGAAAACAATTTATTTTTCTCTTTTGACAGTGTTGAATTTGAGATGAAAATCTGGTTTTGAGTCCTTGTTCAGTATTTCCTGGCTGTAGTGTGGACCCAACACTGCTTGTTCCTCCCCATTTGTTTGCTGCTTTCTATCAGGAACTTTGTGTTAGATTTTCAGATGGGCTGTGGTTTTAGGTTCTTCTCAGTTCTCAGCTTGTTTACTCAATGTACTCAGTGCCGAGCTGAAAACCATCTCTGAAATGCATTTTGGTTTGCTCAGTGTGAGCTGAACACCTTTGGAAGTAGGTGGCCTGACTTTCTATCACACAGAAAACATTGTGTGTTCTCTAACCTTGTGTACTTCCATGTGAAGCCAAGAAGGAGCCTGGGACAGGCTGAGCATCCCCGTGCTCAGGGAGCAGCTCCCAGGTAAAACTTCAGGCTCCTTGCGTGACCTGGATAAAAGCATTTTATATAAAAGTCAAAGTCATCTTGCTCAGCACATTCACACTTTCTTTCTCCTGACAAGGCAGAGTCTGAAGGTGCAAATCTAATGGAGTCTGTCGTTTTAATGTCATAGATTTTCACCCTCTCATCAGTGTGAGCACAGGCCCGTGGGGAGTTTGCAGTGTGAGCTCTGAGCTCTCCATCCTGTGAAGAACCTCATTTGTTAACCAGAGCCAGCTGCAGAAAGCAAATCCAAAAGGCAGTGGTTTTTTTGAACCACAAAATTTCATATTCAAAGGAATAATACCCACAAACACACAGGTAGGAGCATCCGTGGATGGCAGGGAGAAGGAACTCTGAGATATTCTAGAATACGTGGTTTTATTGCAAGGGTTGTGGGTAAAGACGGCCTTGCCTTCAGCCACCAGCCTCGGCTGAAGGGAAGTCCCAAAGAGAGAGGGAGAAAGAGCAAGAGGGTAAGAGTTAAGAGAGAAGGGAGCAAGGGAGCAAGGTGGCAGGGGTCAGAGAGCAGGGGGAAGAGGTAAGAGTGAGAGTAGAGGGCAGCAAGGTGAAGAGAAGAGCGAGGTCCTTATTACGATACATTAAATCTTTTTTTGTGATGAATATTCTAATTTACAGTGACCAACCAATACAAGACACAAAATCCTATAGATTCTACATATAGCCGATAAGAACTACTACATTACCATACTATGTTATATTTTAAACTCTAAAAACTACTCTTTAGACTTTTCTGTTTTGCTGCATTGACCTTTGGATCCCTTAGCAGCAGAAAGGTATTTAATCAACAGGGATTCTCCTTCAGCTGGCTAGGCTATTGTTTTCAGGTTATATAGTAACTAAGACTCGGTATCCTACAACTCAAAGTAAACTTCCATTTCTGTTTTGATTATAGGTTTCAAATTTTCAGAATCTTTTGCTAAGCAATCATATTTATAAGGTCTCCCTGATTCATCTTCCCCAACATGCACAAACTTGTTCTCTTTATTGACCAAAATCCTAAACCAAAAAACAGGTTTTTCACCCCGAGACTGTGGCATAATCTTGAATAATTTTTCAGATATTAACAGTTTTGAAGATGAATTAGAGATCTACATAGTCTCCAATCCCATGGAGGTTCTTACAGAAGTCTGTAAGAAGAATACAGAGAGTGTGTAAAACAATTCTCCATCTCACTGAGCCCAGCTCCTCACAGGGGTAGTGTAGCAGAAAGCATGCATGAGATTATTAAATACAGCCCATTCCCACTAATTTATAATCACCTCCTGTCTCTCTGTGTGCAGAAAAATAATCCATGCTCACTGCTAAGCACCTCCTACAGTACCCAAATATACCATGAGTAATGTAAGCCAGCACCAGCCCTTTCTATGATTCCTTTCTATGATGCTGTTGGTAGGAAAAATGTTGTAAATTCAGCCATGCTTTACTGGGAACTTTCAGAAATTTCGGATATCTGCATTTAGATTTTTATTTTCTGTAAATATTGACCTAACTATTTGAAGCAAAGATAATGAGGTGATTACCCGTAGTCACTCAGACAAAAAATTCCCCCAGCCTTCAACCTGCACCTTGCCATCCACTCCCTGGGACTCTCAAACAGGTTATTGTCTTTTCCCACAGGGAAATTTCAAGGAAATGGAGTAATTTGCAACTGGAGGCATTTGCAGCTGAATACTTTCCTCAGCTTCTGTCCCTCCCTCAGCTCTGAGACAGACTGTACAGCATTCCATGAGCAAAATGTAACTGCCCTGGAAAAAAACCCATGTCTGTCTTTTCCTCCCGGAGCAGTGAGCCAGGAGATGCTTCAGAGCATGACTACATGATTCCCACGGGCAGGCCGGGCACTGTCAGTACCTGCTGGGACCATGGGTAGGGTCAGAGATGGGCTGGGGGAAGGAAGAGAAAGGAAGTCCTGGGTCATCTGCACAAGAAACTACTTGGCCAGTATGTGTGGATTTGTTACTTTTTGGTGTGGATGCTGTCCAGGGCGAGACATGAGTCTTCTTTCTCTATCTATCTGCACCTTTCTGTATACTGATTAAAATTTCTAGAAATGACAGAACAACAAGTGGATAAAAGTGGAATTCTATTTTCAATTTCATTGCACCCATATTTTATGGAAGAAGCTGAGGTTCTTTCAAATTTGGTTAAGCACTTTATGGAAACAGTAAGTCAGCATTCTCCCTATGAAATCTTTCATTTCCAGATTTACCTGCTACCAGAACTTGGCTCATGCACAGTTGTACCACAGACTGTAAATACAACGCAAATACCAGATATCATCTCCAGTTCTGCTTCCTGTGTTATGGGCAAGCATGAGCAGATGTTTTAGAAGGCCAGTCCATCTTCACTCCATTTTCTTCTCTGTTCCCTCTATTTGTTCTAGGCTCTTTCTACATGGAGTAACTGATACCAGTTTGGTACCTGTATGACTGGAGCTTTAACTGAAATTTAGCCAAAGTGTGTCTAATCTAAAAAAATGCCCAAGACACACATTAGAATTAATTAACAACTTTCCCCATTCCTCCATGCTTGACAGATTTGTCCCTTTTTCTTAGTATTAAAATACAGTTCTGCTGATTTGCCTCTGGAACTAAATGTACTCTCAGAAAACCCGTTTTCCTTAATCAGTTTTCTAGATTTTTCTGTGCTATTTGTGATTTTTTTAAGTACTCTGTCATTGGAGCTGCCTGTTGCATTCTAAGATGCGATCACATCTTAGCTAGAAAAAGGTTGAAAGAATTCTTTAGGCAGAATAATGGAAACCTATTTTGTCTTGGCAAGTGAATGCACAATTTCACCTTTGCGCATGTACAATGGCTACATCAGCTGAACGTTTTATGCTGTTGGTATTTGTTTTCATTAGAAATGTGAGGTGATGTGACTTTTCCTATTATTATCTGATTTCTCTTTAGGCAAAAATGTCAGTGTGACTTGATTAAATTAACATTCTTGAGGCAATTTCTGGCTGTGAACTTTTCTCAGAAAAAAATCACCCTTATGTGCTGATCATCTTGAACTTTAGCATGAATTAGGCATGCAGTAATTTTGCTGGCAAATTGTTAATTAAGAAAAATCCTAAATTATGCCTTGCAAAGCTGTTAAAAGCCAATCACAAAGGTATAAACAAGTATCTCTTTCTTCTAGGGTTCTCTATGATGACTTGTGAACAGTAATCTTAGAAATTTTTTAGTTATATTTCAGGATTCCAAAAACCTCAAGAGGATTGAATAGATAGTATAATAGATACAGAAAATCACTAGTTATATAATTCTAAAATTGATTTGGGATGTAAGGAGAAAACATTGCTCAGAAATACTTGGGACCCTTTCATCAAATTCTGTGGGAGAAAGAAAGAAAATCTTACCTGTATATCTCTGCTTAACAGTAGTCATTACAAGTTTACAATCTGAATAAACTAGGATTGGAATGTCATAAAGTGTTCAGAAGAAAATAATAGTGCACAATCTCAACCTCGTGTAGCTGTCAGACTGTAGATTTCAGCCAGAAAACCTTTCCAAGCTTGAACAGACCCAGATTTTACTGGGAGTTTAGAGAACCATAATTCAGTAATTAATCAAAATGAAATTATAAGACATCTCCCAGCTGTGCACATGAAGGCAGGTGTGTGTGTTTCCAGGGATGTACTGGAGGCTGCAGCTCTCAGGGCTGGTGTGGAGTTGCCAGGTAGAGAGTCAAACACATTATCCTGGTAGAAATGGTTTAATGGCTGAACTGTGTTTGCTTGTGGCAGAGCAAAAGTAAATCTGTTTTCTTTTCATGGCATAGAAGGACCAAGGACCTCATCAAAGCAAAGGTCAGAATAGTTTAGCAAAGTACCTGTGAATACTCATTGTTGTATGAATGCCTGTCTCCTATATAGTGGTTTGAATTCCCTAAAGTTCTTGGGAGTGAAGGAAAAGCACTGAATGCTTCACTCACACCTGCATTTTTCCCTAGAGTTAGTTTCCAAAGTAGCTCTGTACTTCACTTTTATTACAATTACTCAGAAAAAGAATTACTGGATAGAATTAGAAAACTTTTCTGCTGTTATTCCTAAAAGAAATTGCTAGTGTGCTGTTTCAGTTTGATCTGTGCTTCCTGGTTTTGGTCAGGTTGAAATAATGAATTTAATAATGGCTTCTTTCTTTTTCTCTGCAGAAATTAATGACAAAACACTTTTTCCTAGAGAAAAGCTCAGGGACCTTGGAAATATGCACTGCACCAGCTCCTACCAGCACATTCATGTGCAATTGTGTAGTTTATATGTAATTTACGTGGATACCCTTGAATAACCTAAGCATGTTCAGCAGTGGTGGTTAGTGTGTGATTCCCTGTCACGATATGCCTGAGTCTTTTTGTGAACATCTTTCCTTCAGTAGGAAGGTGTTAATAATTTACCAGTCCTCAAGGGATCGCTCTCCAAGTTTTAAAAATTCCAGCTATCATCCTAGTAATTATCTTTTATCCTTCTGTACCTTCTAGGGGACATTATTTTCAAATACTGTGTTTTGACTTCTAATGAAGTTCTTTATTAAATAATTTTCTGCTTCTTGGATAGACTTTTTTTCAAGTTCCAGTTTGTGTTATAAGGTCCAGCCTCTGGCTGGGAGCTCCCAGTATCCCAGCAGAGATCCTAACACTGGTGTGTTGTCTTTTAGAGGGAGAGACTGCAAACAGCAGGGGATTTCAAAGAAACAAATAGATCCTTTCTAAACATTTGGAATGGCTGAGGTGAAGGCTTATCCACCATCGTGGGTTTGCATGTTTTCCAGTCTTTTATTCCTTTAGGAAGAAAATGTTTTTAGAGGATAACACTTCATGTTGCACATTTTTCATTGCAACTTTACTCAGCTGCCATGTGGGACTTTAGGCTCTTGTAATGTGCAGGCTCTAAAATTAATCCTCTGGGTGTAGAGGGCTCTTACACAGCATTTTCTCCTTTCCACTGATGGTATGATTTGTACTGCAACAAGAAACATCATGGAAGAGGGGTTTAGAAAAAAAGTTGGGTCTGTTCTCATTGACCTGTCCAAGACTGAGCCAGGCTTATCTGCTTATATGGCCATGAGTTCCACCCTCACCTCCCTGTGCTGTGGTCACTCAGTGCTCCAACCTTCTTCTGGGCTCTGTCTCTCTGTGAATATAACCTGTTGAGAATATTTAAAGTATTTTCATTTCCTCATTTGGTTTTACTCACCTTCTAATTCTTACTCTGCTCATTATATCATCTTCCAATTAATCTACTTTGGTCTCAGAGTATCAACCATCTGGTAAAAATAAACTATCATAGTAAATGATTTAAACACATGTTTAGGTTACCTACGTTAAACATATACTTAATATCTTAGATATATAATCAGAAAATAGATTCTCTTCTTCTTTGCATGTTGAAATAATGAAATCCCCACCTTGAGCCATAGTTTGATTTATGTAAAATCTTTTTAAATTTAATGATAGCTCACAATCTGAGGACAATAGCAGCATTAGCTTTGCAACACTTGGTATAGTGTGGACAAGAATTAGTCATTAAGAGGTGATTCTTTTGCTTGTGGAGGAAAAGTCCAAAAAATACAATGCTTGTTTCAAGAATTAGACAACTTTTTTTCTGTTGTTATCAGGACATATTATGTATAGAAACAGAGGTACTTTTGTTTCCTCTGTATTAATGATCAAAAAGCCCTTAAAGCCCAATTTGTCCTTATTCAGAATATATATATATATATATATATATATTTTTTTTTTTTAATACTGCAAAGATTCTTGGTTCTACTTCCTTTTCTATGAAGTGAGGAAGTAGCTCTTTTATTAGAAATGCATTGAGAGAATCGTTCAAATTAGAAAAGACCTTTAAGATTATCAAGGCCAACCATCAAACCAGGGCAATGACCAGTCAAAAAAAGAGATTTTATTTGCAGGAATTTCCTTTACTACCTTTAACACCCTGTGTAATATTGCTGTGGAATGACACAAAAATGCCACTCAGGATTATTGGAGGACATTATTTTATTGGTTTCTTAAAAAAGAGCTTAAAAAAAGAGTCAAATCTCTTATTGACTTTAATACTTAAAAAGACAACGTGCTCATAAACCTCATAGACTGGGAAATTAAAATAACAGTGTTTTCTCAGAAACTGGGGTGCTTCTGCATTTGTAGTTCCATATATTCACATCTAACTCTCACAGAGACAAAAACCATCCTTAGTCCAGTGGCAAATTTTGCTTTTGACTGATTTAAGCCTCCAGGAATGCACCAGGTCTGTATCTGTCCCTGATGCCCATCAGGTGCAGATTAAACCAGCACACGCAGGGTGAGGTCGCAGTAGGAGAATTATCAGGGTCACAGCAGCCCTTTGGCCCTGGTGCCAGCCAGGATTTCCATTGCATTAAGAAACTCTGGTCTCCAAAATAATGCAGCTACATCCAAGCCCCCTTTCGGGAACAGTTCCTGGCCCACAGTTGGGATTTCTTGGTTGGGTGCTGGCTTGTCTTGACTGAAAGTGTGGCCAAACATTCAGCTTCAGTGCGGGTGGCAGATTCAGTGCCAGGGAAGGATTTCCCAGCAGTGATGTGGTCAGTGAAATCTGAGTCACCCTGAAGTCTGAAATAAGTGGAAATGGGGTGAGGTTGATAATGACCAAGGACAAGGGAAGTACTTAGGAAATAGTGTGAGGAACTGCTCTTATGTTTTTTCCTGGGCTCAGCTTATCTTGACATGAAAGACGCTTCCTATCATGGTCTCAACACAACCCTCGTTCCATTGATGTCAGAATGCTGGTCTCCTAAGTTTTATCACCAAAATCTTTCAAAAACACAGAGAAAATTAATCCCTCAGGTATGGGATATATATATATACAATATATAAAATATAAACCCTGGGTGTAGTGTCTCACGCCTATTAGAAACATATTCAAGTGGAGAAAGAGGAACATTTCCTTTGTACTGTTTTACAGAAAAAAATTATATATTTTTTAAGCAATAATATTCTGCTGTGCTTATATATATATATATATATATATATATATATATATATATATATATATATATATATATATATATATAATTACACTTTTAGTTTTTAATTAATCCACTCAAAATGGATCAGTGGTGAAAGCTCCGCAGGCTGATATTTCACATCTCCAAGCACATCTCCAATGCCTTCTCGGTGACTTGATAAACTAAGTTTTCTTTGTGGCATTGAAGGTAATTCTATTCGGGACTGGGGTTTTTTGGTGGTAAAATTGTTGATTTGATGGTAGAGCTCTCTTACCACTGTACTGCCTGCCCCCACACCTGCTCTTACCCAGCTGGGACAATCCATGTTGGACTGTGGGCATGACAAAGAACAGGCACAAAAGTCTGCAAAACACCTCACGGCTCCTTGATTTTCCTTCCAAGTAAATAGAGCACAGTCAATAAACTCCAGCCTCACACTTGTGGGACTGGGAAGGTGAGGAGACTGGTCCAAGGACTAAAATGTGTAACATGCACAGGGAAGCAACAGTGCCTGGGAAGGGAGTGAGGAGAGAGGGAAAAAGGCAAGTGATAAACAAGGCTGAAGTGTGGAATTGCACAGGGAGATGAAAAGAGGAGAAGTCTCTACCCTGAAACTCTAAAGTGGATTTTGGGAATCATTGCACTATAGAAGATGCAGTTTAAATGAACGAGGATGTATTTTCAGAAACTCTCTCTCTTTCTTTTATCCCTTTGAGCCTCTTTCATCTTCTGATCCATTTTACTTCAAGAATTTTCTCTCACTTTTACCAGTTTGAAAATATTTGTTTTTTCCCCTACTTTCTACTGCTGTTGCTGCATATTCTTAATTTATTCTCCTCTCCTCTCCTCTCCTCTCCTCTCCTCTCCTCTCCTCTCCTCTCCTCTCCTCTCCTCTCCTCTCCTCTCCTCTCCTCTCCTCTCCTCTCCTCTCCTCTCCTCTCCTCTCCTCTCCTCTCCTCTCCTCTCCTCTCCTCTCCTCTCCTCTCCTCTCCTCTCCTCTCCTCTCCTCTCCTCTCCTCTCCTCTCCTCTCCTCTCCTCTCCTCTCCTCTCCTCTCCTCTCCTCTCCTCTCCTCTCCTCTCCTCTCCTCTCCTCTCCTCTCCTCTCCTCTCCTCTTTTGTTTTATAGAATAGAGTTTGTGTTTTCTCCCGCTTGCTGTGCCCAAAGTGTATCCAGAGTGAAGAAAGACTTGAAAATACAATTTACACATGTAGTTGACATTGGACATCTCAGCTGGTGGCCTCAGCTGAGTCATCCTTGTGTTAAACTGCCTGCTGTGACTGCTGCAGTTCCTTGATCACTGCTCCTTGTTGGAGGTCATGGAGGCAACAATCAAACCTTCTCATCGTGGTGAATAAACCAGTGACTGCAGGAGAGACTTATGTGATGTCCTGGGAATCAGGTAGCACCAAATTTTGCTTTTAAATGAACATGTATAATAGGCCGTGAGTCAACAGAGGTGGATAAGAAATATTCCCTCTGTTTCTTTACTCTTTCCCCAGGAGAATGGAGCTGAAAAAAGCCTGCAGCAGTAAGAAAAGATACAATATTGCTTCAAGGATATGGAGTCCATCAAAAAATTCAACTTTTCATGGAATCACAGAATCATTCAGGTTGGAAAAGACCGTGAATGTCATCAGGTCCAACCATTAACCCAGAACTGCAACCTACCACTAAGCCAGGTCCCTCAGTGCCACACCTACTCGTTTCTTAAATACCTCCAGGGATGGTGATTCCATCACTGCCCAGGGAAACCTGTTCTGGTGTTTGACAACCCTTTTGGTGAAGAGATTTTTCAGATCACATTCATTAAAAAAAATAAACAAAACAAAAAAAGCCACCCCAAAAACCAAACCAAAACCTGATTAATTTCACACCTTCTGCCAGATTCTGCAAACAGTTTATTTTTATTTTTTTTTTTAGGATGTGATACCAAGACAGTCTCAATTCTCTCTGCTGTTGACTCAAAGGGTGTAGTCAGACCAGGCTGCCAGTGTGTCCAGAAACTGAATAAACAGGAGCTGAAATAAGAACCAAAAAATTAAAATCATTATTATCTCTAAAGGATTGTGTTTGAGCAGTGGTGACTGCACAAGCAGTCTTATTTCTCCCAGTTACGAGAAATGGTTTGGATGAAATCTTTTCACAACCACTTGCTAAACCAACTGGCATAAAATGAATTAAGCTAACAAAACTCACACAAATAGCAGGGAAGTTTGCAGCTGAAGAATGACAGGTACAAACCCAAGCACATCTCTTCAGGTAATGATGGACAGGGAAGGGATTTGCTATCAAAGAAGGGATTTGCTGCTCTTTTGAATGATTCCATGATAAAAGCGGTTTCTGTTTTTTCGTTTTTTTTTTTGGTTTTTTTTTTTTTTTTTTTTTTCTTTTTCCTCAAGTTGAAAGATAAAAAGCTGACAGATATTTAAATTTTGATGTTTCACATTTCACCAACTCTCATTAGGTGGGATAGATTTTAGCCTGCACATAAATTATCTTCATATGGCATAAGATGAACTCTGGAATTCTGCTCACCTGCACTTTATTGGCTGTTTCTTTGCTCTGTGCCATCCCTGTCCCTCCTCTCAGGAGGCTGGGGACCACTGCCTGAAAGCAGAGCATCCCAAGGTGTCCTCACTGCTGGAGAGAGGCCTCTTTTAAAGTGAGATGTACCCAGATGGCCTGAGAGAACTGTCAGCAGGTGGCCTAGTTTGAAGTTGTCTTTGGCAAATTCTGCACACCCAGAGGACAGAATTAGTGGCTTGATTGATCACACAGATTTTATATGCCTTAGTAAGAGAAATACATTTCTCCATGCAGGCATGCTAGAAGAGGAATTGCCTGCGTTTGCAGTGGAGGTTTGTACAAGGTGTTTTGGAGGGATGTATGAGGAAAAGTTAGAGTTAGGACTAATTTTAGACCTGGTTCTCCAGTTCTAGAAAACTTGGCATTTTTAGAGGGCAATTCACTTGACTACTCTCAGTTCTTCATTCTTAGTGGATGAAATGGCCTCTGTGATTACACATTTAAGGAAGGAAAAAAGCCTCCCTGCTGGAGTGAGAATGTGTGAGAGGAGCAGCTCTGCAGACACCAAGGGCAGTTCAGAAGGAGAGGCAGGAGCTGTTCAGGTGCTGAGATTCCCCTGCAGCCCATGGTGAGGACCACGGAGAGGCAGCTGTGCCCCTGCAGCCCGTGGGGGTCCATGGGGAGCAGAGATCCACCTACAGCAGGGGGGAGCCCACAACAGAGTAGGGGATGCCCAAAGGAGGTTGTGACCCTGCAGGAAGCCTGTGCTGGAGCAGGGTCCTGGCAGGACATGTAGCCCCATGGAGAGAGGAGCCCATGCTGGAGCAGGATTTTTTGGCAGGATTTGTGATCCTGCAGTGGACCCCACTGGAGCAGCCCATTCCTAAGGGACTGCAGCCCATGGAGGGGATCCACACTGGAGCAGTTCATGCAGAACTCCAGCTTGTGGGAAGAACTCACACAGAAACAATTTATCCTGAGATCTGGATCTGTCTCCTGGGAGAGGAAGCCCACACTGGAGCAGGGGAAGTGTGTGAGGAGTCCTGCCTCTGAGGAGGAAGGAGCAATAGAAACACCATGTGATGAACTGGCCACAGCCCCCTTCCCTGTCCCCCTGCTCAGGGAAGGAGGGACAGAAAATCCAGGGTGAAGCTGAGCCCTGGAAAAAGGGAGGGAGGGAGGAAGGGAGGGAGGGAGGAAGGGAGGGAGGGAGGGAGGAACAGTGTTTTGAGATTTTGTTTTCATTCTTATTACTCTACGTATTTGCTTAGCAGGGTATCTCCCTTCCAGAGGGTGGAGCACTGTGGAGATGGTTTATGGGGTGAGGGCAGTAGAGCTCTTCCAGTGTCATTCCAACAAGGAGGACCTGGGCATGAGCGCAGTTGCTCCATTTGGAAAATCCCATCACAGCAGGGATATTTAAAACGTCCTTCACAATGGCATGAGTTGATCTGGCAGAGTCCATGGCTCAGTTAACACGTTCTGGCAGACAGAAGATGAGCCCCCGGAGGAGAGGATGGCACCCACCTCAACGAGCTCTTCTGTGCCTCAAGCTTTGCACTGGCATGGTGTTAACTGATTGTGTCACATGCTGCAGTGCATGACTGGGAGATTTGCACAGCCTGGCCCTCTAATGAGTCCTGGCATCTATTTCTCAGACAATAATAGGAATAGGAACAGTTTTGTTGGACACATCCCGACGGATGAAGCCCTTTCACTCAAATCCCTTTCTTTCATTCCATTTCTTGTAGTCAAGGATGAAAGGAGTTAATTTTTATCTCAGTTGATCAGTGTGACATTAAGCATCAAGCCACAATTATTATTTTTTTAATAACCATCTGAGGAAATGCACTGAACACTTCAGACACCCTACCCTTGGCACATGATCACATTTGCTGTGCCCTGGTGCTCTTTGTGCTGCACCAGGATTACCCCACAGTGCTGTGCAGTGAGCATGGAGCTTTGCTGTGCTTCATGGTGGGTGTTGAAAAGACACCCTGCAGTGCTGTAGTGTATCAGTAATGGAAATGCTGCCATTCTGATTTATTCTTTATTTGCTGTTGCATTAAATCAATAATTTTTTAAAAAGCTGCTTTAAAAATAGAAAGAAAAATTGAATGAATGAATTGGCAGGCTGAAGGATATTTTTCTCCTGGACCTTTCTTTTTTCCTGTACACTTTTTATTTTTTCTAAAAAATCGATAAAATACTCAGTTTTCTGTCCTTGCAAGCATGCTCAATATTGGTTTTTACTTCTCTGTTTCTCATGGTACATGCCACTTATGTTCAATCAAGCTTGGGGAGACCAGCAGTTTCCTAGTTTTCTTCAGTCAGTGGAACATTTTCCAGACTGTGGGGTTTTTTTTCCAGTGAGATTCTTGAAAAAATTGTTCAACAACTCGAATCCTTGAGTCTCATCACTTCACAAAACCTGAATTGGTTCATGAGACAGTTTACAGCATTCAACTACATTCATCCTCAGCCTGGCCTGGCACAACCAAAATCTTCTAAAATTCCTCGGTTTTGTAGTTTGCCTGGGGCTATTTTTATACTATTTTTGTTAGTGAGCTTCTTTCCCAGCCATCTATGAACTCTTACTGTGCCAGGATTTTCACTGACATGTGTTTTTTTATTGCTGGGATTTTGACATATTTAGTAAAACTGAATCTTACCAAATATGAGCAAGTCCAAGATTTAAAGCTACTGGACAAGGACTGTGATTAGAAAATAACCCTCTCACCTCTTTTCTTATTTTGCTGTTGAGATTTTAGTACCCTGTCTACTTTGCTGCTTGAGCAAGGGAAGCAAGCCAAGACCGGTCAGTAAGACCAGTTAAATGGGAGCTAGATGAGGATAACATCAGTGATCAGTTACTAACAATGACAATGTCACCACCTGCAATAAATGGGAATAAACTCAATTTCCTCCCATTGCCAGCTTTCATGAGTTGTTAGCCATGATTTCTGCAACCTCTTTCCTGGACATAAGTGACATGGCCAAAAAAGGACTTTGATTTGTATTTCACATCTACTGGTTTTGAGTCTGTAGCAACTATCAAAGTCCTTTCCAAAGAAGCTAATGTTTTGAGAAAAACCATGTTCCTTCTATCTCCTAGTGCCAAGGCCTCTGGATGATGCTTTAAATTACATCCATCTTTTCTTTCTTTTCCACCTTTCTTTGCCCTTTCCAAGCCCTGGCCATCCTGAGTTATGCTGCTCTCTCTAACCCTCACAAAATGCTGATGTTTGTTGCTCTGCTCCATGTCGGTGTGAAGAACTGGAGGTGAGAAAGACGCCAGGTGTCACCTGTCCTCAGCACTTACACATCAAAGCAGGTAGTTGCCTTGGTCTCTTCCGAAGGCTTGTGGGGCAGCAGCACAGGAATGGTTTTGGAGGGCTCAGAACTCCACATCCCAAGAGCTGTCCTGGTGTCTGCAGCTGTTATGGCACACATTATCAGTCTGGAAGACTGAAGTTCTTACCTAGAGTGAATTTCCTCTTTGGAAAATCATGTACTTTTCACCTTTCTCTGCCGGGGTTGTTCACCCCCTAAATAAAACATGGGATTAACGATGAGCATGTTCTGCAGAGCAGCCTCAAACCAGCTGAGCATAAAGCTCCGTGTTCCTGTTAATCCTGCAGTGAACTGGCCTCGAGTCACTTGCCACACAGGGTCTTTGGTCGTGCAGCCTGGATTTTGGGTCAGTTAGAAAGTCCTTTTCTGCAGCTTCACACTTCCTCCCTTTGCATGCAGTGCTTTTGGGCTGAAAGACCTGAGTGTGCCAAGGATGGATGAGCTGACTGGAGCCAGTCTGTACCCAAAAACTGGGCTACTCCCAGTTCTTTCATAAGGAAATGAGAAAACAAGTTGCTTTTCTTTTTTATGTAACCATCAGAGAGTAGTATCCAGCCTTACTGTGAGACTCTGCCCTGGCTCAGAGGAATTTCAGTATTTCTGGAAATCATTTGCTGCCTCTTATCTTCTTTTACCATTTTAGGAGAGAATCCATTTTTTGTCTTTTACTGCTAGAACAAAATCCTTCCACCTTTGGCAAGCACAGAAAGACACCCATGAAATCATGACAATATTTTTTTAATTGTAACCAAGAGAGTGTCATAATTTCTATTTATCTTTAATCGAAAATGTCAAGTGTAGTAATTTATTAAAATCCTCCAGTGACTTCTGCAACCTCTTAATTCCTAGCCCTTGCCGGAAAGGTGATAGGGTAAGTGTTGAGTTACAAAGCACCTAAAAGTGTTTGCTGCAATATTATTTTTGTATCCAGGATTGGATTCAGTCTGCTGTGTTACCTAGGAAAATCATTCTTGACCAGAGCTGATGAAAGCGAACTGACTCTGAGATTCAGCTGTACAGACTCAGAAATCTGCCTCAGCAAAGAAAATCAAGGATCAATCCCTGTATTTCCTATTTGCAAATTTCTTTTGCTGGCTTCAGATTTTATTTTGCTGCAGTGGGGATTGAAAGGACTACAGTTAATGTAAATCTTTTCTGCATTTGGGGTAGTGATGATAATTTGCACACACATCTTTTTACCATCCAGCCCAGTCTTAAAAGTGCCTGGTGGTGCTGGTGAAGAAAAGTGAAATACAACACTGAAAGAAGCTTTTATTACCCTGTGAAAGCAACTTTCAGTATTGCACATCTCTCTCCTCTCTTACCAGAAAAATAAGAGTAACTTGATGAGGAAAACCACCTTAAGTTTAAAAGCATCCTCCGTTCTGTGGTGGGGGGATGCTTAGGATTCCAGATGTGCTGGCAGGAGGGACCCAGCAGCGTGTGACATGTGGTGTGACAGACTTTGCCTTGGTCTGGCTTAGCCCCTTCCTCTGCCTGGTGCACCCCCGGGGCTCCCTGCACTTTGGGAAGCTGCCTGACACAGGCAGAGGGGCAGGATGCTGCAGAGAGGGAATTTCATGGGGTGAGATGGATGATCGACAGCAGCACCACTGGGGAGAGTGACGGAGGGAGGGACAGCGCAGAATCCCGAGTCTGGGAGCCCGGGATGGGAAGTGGCAGAAGGAGGGGGGTTGGCTCGTACTGAAGAACAGAATGATCTTTCCCTCTCCCTCTTGAACTCTAAAACGTGAAACATCAAGAGAGAGCACTGTGGATTTATGCTTTTACAGATCACTGTGGTCCAGACTTTGAAATAAAAGCAGCTGTGGAGCTCTAGGGGGGATGCTCTATACAGAGTTCACTAATAAGGTAAGTCCTTTTTCTCCTCCTTTTCTGGTAAGGTGCTGAAAGTGTGGGTATTTGCATGCACAAGAATATGCAGGTGCGAAATGGCAAACACAGATAAACACCAGGGTGCTTATTTTACCTATTTGCACTGTATTCTTAATTTAGGTCCGTTTTCATATTATCTTTGCGCATACTTAGTTTCTCAGAGAATCCTTTTGATTGCTATCCTATTTTTCTTCTCCTTCCCATCACAGGAATGAAGATGTCAGGGTGCAGCCTTCTGAAATGTACCTAAGAAATTCAGAAAAAAAAATCCTGAAAGTTTTGATATTGCACGGTGTCATTTATTCTTTTCTCTCCTCCATCCCTTCTGAATGCATTGGAGTCTCCAGGCATGTGTGATATAACCAGGGATGATTTAATGATGTAACACGACTGGCCAGTCTAATGCAGTTTTGATAAATACTGTCTTTTTTGGACTGGTGTTTCCATTAGTCTTTCTGAAATTTTGTCCAAATCTGGAATTGTCTTTATTACAGAATGAATTTGGAAGAGAACCGATAATTTGTGTCTTTAGGCAATACCAGGAGCCTAAAACATCGATTGATTTGATACTGATTATCTGATTGGTATTGATTTTACGCTGGTCATTGGTTAATTTCAAAATAAGAAATTAAAATTAGCACCCCAAAACATTCCCTTACAACAAGAGAGAAAGTGTTTTCAGAAACTTGACTCACAGACAGAAGGGAACTTCTTGGAGTTGTGCAACTGTAGGTCAGCATAGAGTTGTGACTTTGCACCAAAGAAAATGGAGTTCTTTGTATTTAGCAGAACCCTAAGCCTCATTTAATAATAAAATAACATTGAAGTACTCATCGGGGAATAAGGCATCAGCAAATCCTTGTATTTTCATGCATTTGGAGGATGTTCCTTTTCTGAGCTGGATGCAGACACCTGCTCTGTGTGCCTGCCTGCACCCCAGTGTGCAGTGTTGAACTTCCTCAACAGTAAACAGGCAGCAAAAGGACAATTTTAATACCAGGGTCAGCCTGTAACAAGAGGAGAGAGCTCCAGCAGAGAGAGAAAGTTGCATTCCCAGCCCCTGACTCGTTGCACGACTGCACATAGATGACTAAGCTGCTCTAATTAAGTTTATGAGCTGGAAAATAGTTGTGCATTTAGTTACTCGAGATATTATGTTTTAGATGAGGAAGGAAAAGATGAGATTTCATGTACTGGTCTGCCAGAAAACCACTTGTTTGTCCCTGGGACAGAGTCTGGTGTTTGAGTGCCTGCAGGAGGTTTGTTTAGTGGACAAACGGGCAGTGATATCGATGCAGAGTGACAGGGTTTCCTCTGCAACAGAAAAATTCTGTGGAAAAGTGCCCCAGGAGCCAACCCCCAAATTTCAGGTGCTGCATCTTGCAATCTGGCACTGCCTTTCTGTTCTTCATCTGGTCTTCTTTTAATGGCTTTTCCTTGTTTCTTGCTCTCCAGCGGTGCTACAATTGTGGTACAGATTTCTTGGTTAAGATGCCACTTGCTGGGTTATTGAGACCATTTTTTGTTTCTCTCTAATTGATTCCTGTCTGTGACTGCTTTCCATTTTCTTCTAGACAGCCTCTGCTGATTATGTAGCTCCCACATTTGAGTAGCACATGCTTTTTTCACAAGTCAGCCTAAGGGAAGCAGGAGTGTGAAATGCTCTGCTGGTGCTACCACAGAAAGATTCAATAAAACCTTTACAGGCTCTCCAGATCCTGTGAAATGCCAGCCTCTGTTTTCTTAAGCTTTGTTTTGGCTCAGGTCTACAAAGACAGCCAGGTTCCCTCTGCAAGATTAGGAGAGGGATTGAGCTAGATACTTGTCAGGTTTCTTTGCTGTAGCAAGTTCACAGCATTGATCTGGTCACTCCCAGGACTCCCAGGAAAAATATTGCAAGAAAATATGTCCCTTTCTGCCCCAGGCAAGAGCAGAGGTGGGCACCACGAAATTCATGATCAAGGTGAGCTTAAACATAGATGTAAGGAAATTCTGATGTGTCAGAGGGATCCCTGGGAATACAGTGGGAACACAGATCCCTTCCTCCTAATAGGCTGGCTATCATCAGTGAGGAACTTTGCAAAGAGTGATCAGATCTTGTTGTGGGGTTGCTGCCTACGATGCTTTGCAGTTAGTTTGAGTTCATGGCCTAAAGCCCAAGCAGCAGGGAGTCTCTATTTTTGTTTATCAAACATTTACTTTTTCATGGTTCTTAATTTTAATATCCCAAGTTGAATTGTTTTCAGTGCTTGTTAAATGCCTTCTATTCACCAGAAAAAATATTGTTCGGTTTTGAATTCAGGTTCCTGTGAATTTATCTGATTGCTTTCCTCTCACCTTCCTGTATTTAGACCTCTTGCAATTCATGCATATTTTGTGGTATATTATCATAGTGAATTTAAAATTTTTTGGAGTCATTAAAAGCACTTTTGATGTCCCATTCTTGCCAAGTCAGTATTCTCCTACCCTTTTCCATATGTGTTAGCTGTTCAAGGCACTTGAATTTCCCTTCATTGCACAAAACCCTGTTCATAATCCATTTTGCCTTAACAAAGTTTTTATCAAGGCTGAATTCAGCAGATTATTGGATCTGCACTAATTAAACTCCTAAAATACTGAAATGAATCCCCAATGTTGTTCTTCCCCAAAAGGATTTACCTATATCAGATATTAAGGATTTGGGGAGAAAATGAGTCTCTCTCACCTAATGATGTGAATTGTTTAAGAAATGTGTGATCTCAAATTTCTTTCTTTGAAAATTTTGATTAACCTCAGGAAAAATTTACCTCAGGGGGCTGTGCAATTTCCATTATTAGGAACAGTCTGGACACTCATCTGTAACAACAAAACCAGGATTTAACCTGCTGTGAAATCACATAAAGGCTGAAGGAAGTATTCCATGATTTGCATACCCCTGCACCTTTACATTCTGCTCCTGGACATATACATATATATGGCCATTTTCAGGGATATCGTCAGGCAAGAGAGCATTTTTTGTTGTTTTATTGAGCTGTGGGAAAACAAACCCACAAATAAATTGGATAATTTGGATGATTTCAGGCTTGTGGATGTTTTTAGGTGTCCTCTAGATATTGAGAATGAACTGTATAAATTTTGAAAAAATAATGCCTGTGGTTTTTCACATCAAACACTGAAAACATATCAGGCTGCTGAGACTAATCTGAAATTTCGATTTTGATTTCTTTATTGCAAATAAATCAGTTTTGCTTCTGAAGATGCTGTTATGGGGAAAAAAACCCCACAACTTCAGATCTCAGAGTGTATCTGCAAAATCTTAGTCTGTTAGAGCTAAGAACTTCATTCGTACTTCATTGTACCTCCCCATCCCTTAGGACACCTTGTGGTTTATAATAATTTTCCAAACCAGCAGAACACATTATTCCAGCTCGGATCACTGTCTTGGGAGCCAGTGCACCAGAACACATCAGTCCATTGCCCCACCTTCCCCTGTAGATGCAAATTCCCTCTGTTCTTTGTGGGGGAAAAAGAGTGTAGCAATTTGCTGCAAATTCCACATCAAGTAGAAGAAGGGATGAGACTTGGCAGGACCCAGGGAGTTGCTCTGTGCTTGGTCCTCCAGACTTTTCTGCTCCCTCAGAAGTTTAGGGAACTGCAAGAATTTCTTTCAGAAGATGGGAAAACAGGTACACCAGGATGGAAATGTGGGCAGTGGCAAAGCCTTGGTGGCTGATGAAATATAAATGGACAAAACCCCAGCCAGGACAGGTTGTGTCAGTGGTTTAGAGCTGCCGAGGCAGCAGTTACCCTGGAGTTCCCACCTTCTCCAGGTGATGTTCTAGAGGGATATAGGACCTAAAGGCCTCACAGGCTGGAATTTTTGGGTACTTTGAAAATCTTGTGCTGTGCCTGCTGTGATCCAGCCACTGAGGGGTCTACAAAACCCTGAAACCAAATCTCAGTGCCAGATAAATAATGGAAATAAACCAACTGGGGCAGGGTTAGATTTGATATCAGGAAGGAATTCTTCCCTGTGAGGATGATGAGGCCCTGGCACAGGATACCCAGAGAAGCTGTGGATGCCTCATCCCTGGAAGAGTTCCAGTCCGAGTTGGATGAATCTCTGAAGCAACCTGGGCTAGTAGAAGGTGTCCCTGCCCCACGGCAGGGGTTGAAATGAGATGGTCTCTAAGGTCCCTTCCAACCCAAACCACTCTCTTCTGTGATTCTGTAATAAATTTAACAGTCAGGTTCTGTTGGTTGCTGTCACTCATCGCCTGCAAAACATCATGCTTTTGGCAACTCTGTGTGAAATTCCCTGTATTTGCCTAAACCTTAGGAAAAACATCAGGTGCTTTGTTGCAACAACCAAGATTTTCTCCCTCCTCTTTCTGTGCCCTTCCTACAGGAGGAAAAAGTCAGGAAGGTAACCATTGTTATGTGGTTGAGTTATATCCTGAAAGAGGTGGGGATGGTGTGTAGGTAAGATGGTAAGAGCAGCCTGGCCAAGCCATGAAGGACATGTTGAAACACCCCCAGTGAGAGATGAGAAGAACAAAACAGATGTAGGGCTGGCAAAGCTGCATTGATTAGGCCAAACAAGAAACCTCAAATAACTTTTTTTTCTTTAATCTCAGAAATTTTGAGGCTTGATATTGAAATTTTATAGCTTCTGAATCAGGAGTTTGTATCTCTTGAGGCTGGCTATAGTAGAACTGTTCCATTTTAGGGAATATATTATTTAAAAGTGGGATTGTGTATTAATTAAAGATGAGTGTCTGCAGCACTGATATAAGCATGAACCCATTTCTAGTAATCAGAGTGAGTTGTTTTTTTTTGTTGTGGTTTTAAATCTGTTTTCACAGGCGCTGGGGGCCTTCCAGCACAGAATGTGCTTCAAAGAGGGTCAGTAGATGGGCTGGATGGCAGCCTGTGGTGCAGTGCTCTCTGTCCCCAGCTTTTGACACTGGAGACAGAACAATGTGGAACCGTTTGGTCTTCTAAGCCAGCAAAACCGAAACCAAACCAGTCCCTAATAACTGGATTGTTTTCCAGTGCTTGTTCAAGTGTGCCTACCACACTGCATGAGGCATTTATGTCACAAAATATCTTTTGGGAGCCTGGGTTTAAATCTATGGTTATTAACCAGAATCAAGGAATCAATTATAAACAGGCTTATAATTTACTTTTTTTTTTCCTGTTTTGTTTTTAGTACTTGAAAAATGTACAGCCTTGGCAAAATGAAGGTCCTCAACAACAGCTGTTTTGCTCTGCAGATCCACTGCTGTGGGTCTGCACTGCCTAGGAAAGTGAAAGTAGCTGCACACACTAAATTATTATTTTTAAAAATTATTTCATGTTTTTCAAATCCCGCTAATAAGTCTTACTGCATAGTTTTGAAACTGAAAGGAAATAGAAGCACCTAACCAGAGCTTTATTTAAAATACCTGAGTGGTGTTTTGCCTGAGATGGGAACCACATACGCAGAGGGAAGTTGTTGCCAGAGAAGCTGTTGCTGCCTCATCCTTGGAAGTGTTCAAGGCCGGGTTGGATGGGGCTTGGAGCAACCTGAGATAGTGGAAGGTGTCCCTGCCCATGGCAGGGGGCTTGGAGTGGAATAACCTTTGAAGGTCCCTTCCACCCCAAACCATTCTATGATTCTGTGATCTGAGTGCAGCTTTTCTCTCACCCCTGCCCTTCCAGTGCTCCTGTGGGAGGTTGCATTAGGTTGTTTGGGCAGTGATAGGCAATCAAAAAGCGTTTTCCTGGTATCAACAGAACAAAAGTTGTTTCTAAAGCTTTCTTTATCTCTCTTGTGTTAGAAGCATGAGACATATCCAATTTACTGTTTTATATAATTATTAACACAAATGCAGCAGTGGGATGTGATGGAGCACAGTGCATGCCTGAAATGTAGAAAATGTTAATCTTTTAATTTAGTACATTCAAAGTGATGATTCCTCTTCAACAGGTGGGAGTGAATCCACTGTAAAATAACCAGCAGCCTGGTGGCTGAACAAGCCTGCTGAGGACAAAAGACAGATTTCCAGACCATAGTTTGGATCTTCAGGATTTAGTCCTAAAGTGAGATGAAACAAGGCCCTTTTTTAAAAAAATAATATCTTTTACTACACTAGGAGATTTAAAAAAAAAATAAAAAGAAAAAGGATGGTGCCCTGTAGGTGTTTTGAGACAAGTTTTCTGATCCTTGTTATTTTTGTTCCTAAAGGGAGTGACTGGTTGGACTATTGGGAAGTACTTGGCTAGGGGGTGTGTGTCACAGATGTGAGTTTTGACAGTCACTAGGCTCTGTGTCAGCAGCGCAGCAGCCAGGATGGTGTGACAGGACAAGGCTATGCCCACAGGGACCTTTGTCTGTGCTTCCACAGCCCTAGTCTATGAAAGGAGCTCCTCAAAATACCCAGGGGAAGTTTAAGATAAACATGACACTTGACAGTGTGAGTTGGGATCCAGCAGAGACTGAGAGCAGACTAACTTTGCTGTGGAGATACTGAGAAATGGATATCACTGGACAAATTAGGAGATAATTACTTTTATTCCTCTTGAAAAGGTATTTGCTGGCACTAATTTATCCTTTTAGCTTTTGTCTTTTACTGATTCAGATAAAATTATTCGTAGTTTTATTGTTTTTAACATATCATGAGAGAGGAGAAAATTATTTTCTTAATTAGTACAATTGATAGTGTTATCACTTTAGCTGCATTAATCTTTCAAGCGAGCCCTACTGACTCTTTCTATGAGGTGACTCTGGGTCCATGGACATCTTTTGTTTCACTTTGCCATTTTTCCCCTGCCATTAATCTGCTCTTACAAATACTTGCTGAACTTGTCTGTGGGCCATGACTTTGGAAATAATGTTTGACTTCTTTTGCTCTCTTGTCAAGTACATTAAAGCATTCCTGCCACAGTAACTTCCACAGAGGATTTTGACAGCCTCTGAGAATAGCTCAGTTTCTGGGATTCCTATGGCACTCACTGCACACTGCTTTTTCCCATACTAAATAACTTTTGTCATCGAGCTACAACATGCTTTTAGTTTTCTTAGATCTTTTTTTTAATGGTTGGCATCAATATCTCCTTCATTTGCTTGCAAATTTACAAAAATGCATTCCCCACTTCATGCCAGTTTGGCTGTCATACATAAATTGGGTACATCCACTTTTGGTTGGTTTTGATTAAGATTAAGATTAGATTTAGATTGAGGACCTCAGATTTTGCCGTTATGTACCCATTTTTGTCTAAGCCCCACGTAAGAGGACACAGTAATTTGAAACCTGGGTTGCTACACCTCCCATTTGTAGCTTCCCAAACTGTTTTAGGAGTTCCCAGGAACTTGCAAGCAGTGAGGACTGGTACAAGCATGGATCACTTGTGTTTCTATTAAAATAATATTTTATAGCCCCCGTTGCTTACTCATTAACTTTTAGGAGCTGTGTATCAGAAGATTAATGACCTCTATCAGGCATTTAATACTGTGAAACCTTATAAAACACGTATATAAATAAAACCAACAGAGTTGGCAGTTCAGCTCTTGGTTCCTGAAATAATGCATCCATGAACCTCTACATTTGCTAGGCTTTGCCTACTAGTATGAAAGTTATCCTTCTCCACATTTTTTACCCAATATTTAGACACTAGGTACTGATCAGGATAATGGCTTTTTCTTGACTTGGAATTATGAGAGGACAAATTATTCTGCCCTGTTAATGACAGGGTTTTCTGTCTCATGCACTCTAAAAGCGAGATTGATTCTGGAATAAAAATTCATTTTGGGGGGCACAGTTAATTCCTGTCTAATCAGGATGATGAACATCTTTTAAAGCCGTGATTGAATATTAATCCCCAGCATTATATGTCACTAACCATTTTTGTGTAAATCAAGTAGCGTTCTTTTTCATCTTCTTATATCTGAAACTTAGTTCACCAGACATGATTTAAAACAATAAGGAAAGTGTGCATATCTACTTGGAAGTTAGACATTAATTTTCTTCTATTTTTATTGAAAAATTTCTAGACATACTGTGCTCTCTCTGTTTGAAGCTGAGATAAAGTGTTTCCTTTTCAGCAGCCAGAGAGGGTAGTCTGTCACAACATTAACATTTGCAAGCAGGTAAACAACTGATATTAAACGAAGCAGCAAAATTTCCTGTGTCTAGGTGGGCCAGAGAGGGCTCTCTCCTGTCCCAAGGCTATGATTTGTCTGGCAAACCTGCACCTTCGCTTTAAGGCAGATTAAAAATCCCAGTGTCTGCACTTCTGTCTGGGTTTAACATACAGAAAAGTTGAAATTACCTATTCAAAGCTACTTTGTTTGTATGCTTGGACATAGCAAAATACTGTCCTTGTGAGCCACCTGATACTGACTTGAGTGGGAAATTCTGCTGTGGCTCAAAAGAGGAACATGCCCTTAAACTCTCTGATATCTGTATCAAACCCAAATTGTGCTGACAGGTCCCAGATGTGCGTTTCCATTTGCATCACTTCAGCCACCCACATGGCTCAAATGCTGCAGCCATAGCAGAGCTGTGGGACTGTGCAAGCTGGGGGACAGAAAAGCATCAGGATCCTTTTAAAGTCCAGATGGAACCTGGGTCAAGACCTGTGGCTATGATAGGATGGACAGAATGATCCTGATTACTTCCCAGATTCATGCTTTAGTCCATCCTTTTGTACAAGATGGTCTTTTCAGTCTGTCCAGGCTGTCGTACCAGAGTACCTGATCCAAACCTACATGGTTGCTCTGCTCTCAGGAACACAGTTTTTTTAAAATAATAGTTAATTATTTTTAAAATTAACGAGTTTTTTTATTAAAAAAAAAAAAAGATAATGGGGCTGCTGAACTTTAAATAGTTAATGCTGCTTGGAGCCATATGCCTGGATGCCTTTTTGTTCTCTCCCATGTCTACGGCAGAAGTGTGCCTTCATGGTTCAATCCCCTTCAGTATAATCTTTCTTTTTTCTTTTTTCCAAAGCTAGAAGGACAGTAGGGAGAGGGTTGTGAGTGCATCAGGTGTACATGGGTGTATCTGGCCACACAGGTCTGTTATTGACAAGACTCCCTCTCTTCAAGATGCACAAGAGAGAGAAAATGGGTAAAATAAAGAAATAATTTTTGTTCCTCATTTAGTTTCCCTCCAAGCTGCACATTTGAGGGAAAAAATTTAGAGCTTCACAGGTTGACCCAGGTCCCACAGCAAAAGTTATGGAAGCCCTGAGTCAAGTGCTAAGGTCATGAGTGCCTCCCGCCCCAGCAAGCACCAGCAAGAGGAATTGGGGGGTCTGAATGCTCGAAACAGCTGCTGGCTGGGTGGTTTCAAATATGGCAGAAATGTTTTTGTCTTATGCAGGAGTTCCTCATTTTACTTCTTCAGTTGTCCTGGAGGGATGATTTTCATGGGAGTTTGGCAGGTTCTCATTTTCCCTGCCAGGGTTCCCTTTATTTATATGAACATGTTTGACCTCAATAACCCATTTCCACACAAAAGAAAATGGAAAGAAAACCCAACAAGCCTTCCTAGATGACTCTACTATTTAATACTCCTGCTGTTTCACAATTCCAATGGCCAACTGTAGTTTATAACCATGGCCATGACAAGTTATTTGCATTGGAACACAACTAAGGAACTCCAAGGAGAATTTATGCATGTAATTTTTCACTTACCTGTAAAATTTGCAGGGCTGCCATCTGCAGGCATAGTGCACCTCAGGATACAAAGAAATTGCTGGGACTGTCTTGCAGATAATTCCCAGTTCCTTGGCATTGTGAGAACCATGTGTATAGACACAGACAAGTAGCACAGACTCAGCTCCAGCTCTCCTCCAGTCCTGTCACCGGTCATGAGAATGAACAGATCAGCCCTTGCCCCTCTTCCCTTCATAAGAATGTTAAAGTGAGGTCTCCCCTCAGTCTCCTCCTCTCCAGGCTGAACAGACCATGTCACCTCACCAGCCCCTCAAAGGCTTCCCCTCCCTTCAGAATCCTTGTGGCCTTCCTCTGGACACTCTCCAATAGCAATAGCTTGGTGCCTTTTTCCTGCTGTGGTCTCGTGTAAATAATGACGTTCTTGGATAAAGTGAGTCATGACCTAAATCATGGCATGATGCTTTATGCAAGTTTGAGTGGTATCCTGAAAAGCCCTGGGGAGTGTCAGAGCAGAATTGAAGATGGGAAGATGGATCCTGCATATGAACAAAAATATCTTCACCTTTTCTAACAGCAGGTGTGATCTATTGCAAACTCTGTTCTTTTGTTTTTCAGGCACTTAACTTGACATGAGTGGGATGGCATCAGATTACAACAATTCTTCCCAGGAAGGATACATCCCACACTATCTCCAAAAGGAAGACCCCTTTGCATCAAAACTCTCTAGAGAAGCTGACATCATAGCTGGCTTTTACTTGACAATAATTGGTAATGATTTTATAATTAGTCTTTTAAATATGACTGTGCTGCTGCATCCTTGCAGCTCTCAGAAATGAGGCAGAAACTGCTGTTCATTAGATGTGTAATTACACATTTTTTCATGCTAGAAAGAAAAATCTAGGAGGGAGGAGAGATAATGTGTTAGAGATATAGTGTCAACAGTTAATGTCAACAGATAATGTTGCTGCAGGTAGCCTAAAGTGACTAGCAGTAGATGTTCCAGCAAAAAGTGAAGGAATACTCATTGTTTTTAGTAACTGATAGGTTGCTACTCTGCAGTTTAATCTGTCCTTGGGCAGAATAGGATTTTCCTCACTATGCCTTGTGGGTTTTATGGCCTGTTTTCACAGACTCTCTCATGAGCCTACGCAACAGTGAACACCCTCAGACGTGTTCATGTGACCCTTGCTCAGCTCCTGGCATCATCTGTCCTCTGTTATACATCATATTGAGTAATATTTTCTGCCTAGCGCCCTCCCCATCCTTTTGTGTTGGAGTCCTTTACAAGGTTCAAAGTGACCTTGCAAGCAGAATAATTACAATTATCTATTAGTTACAGCACACCCATAATAGCTGGGACTGATTTCTCTTTAAAGTCTTCACATGCCAAGGAGTTATCATTCAGCAGGAAAATGCTGGTCTCTGTTTCTTCTAGGGATAAACTGGGCCTTATTCTTGATAATTTGCCTTCTTTACTTTTTGGAGGAGGGCAGAGTTAAGTCATTTTGTGTCCATATTTGCCTCAGCACCGGATGGAATGGCATGAAGCTGAGTCAGGGCAGGTTTAGCTTGGATATCAGGAAGAGCTTTCTCACCCAGAGGATGGTTGGCACTGGAAGAGCTCCCCAGGGCAATGGTCACAGCACCAGCCTGACAGAACTCAAGAAGTGTTTGGGCAAATTTCTCAGGCACACGGTGGGATTCTTGGAATTGCCCTCTGCAGGGTCAGGAGCTGGACTTCAATGATCCATGCGAATACTTTTCAACTCAGGACATTCTCTATTCTATTCTATTCTATTCTATTCTATTCTATTCTATTCTATTCTATTCTATTCTGTTCTGTTCTGTTCTGTTCTGTTCTGTTCTGTTCTGTTCCGTTCCGTTCCGTTCCGTTCCTTTCCGTTCTATTCCGTTCCATTCCGTTCCATTCCGTTCCATTCCGTTCCATTCCGTTCCATTCCGTTCCATTCCGTTCCATTCCGTTCCATTCCATTCCATTCCATTCCATTCTTTTAAAATATATTTTAAGTTCCTTTATGCTTTATGGTCTTAGTTCATGCAGTTTCTCACAGTTCAACAGCTATTTTCTCACTAAAACTGATCTGAGGACAGAACTGTTCTACAAAAGACACCTGGGCTCCAGGTGTTGGTTGTCTGAAGACAAGGTTGAATACAGAGTGTACAGTGATGCCTTGACACTTATTTAAGTCTTGATTCATTGTCTTGTTCAACAAGTTTTTATTATTATTTCCCTTCTATTTATGTGTCTGTTTATTTCTCATTTACTGAAAAAAGAATTCAGGGCAGCAGATGTGACAGGCAAAGCTGCATCTCGGTGCTTTCTTGCTATCCATACACTGCTTTGTAGGTATCCTCACTTTTCGCACTATTTTTTTTCTGTTGCTCTGCAGACAGATGTCTTCACTGAACTGTACAAAACAACCACCACTCTTTTTTTCACTTGGTTAAGTAAACTTAGCTTTAATCCCAGGAAATATGTGTGATGGATGAATCTTCCCAATATATACTGTGTTGCCTTGTTGTAGTCACTGCATTTAGTGTGGATTTATCCTGTTCCAAAAATTACCCCTGTCAGGTGTGAAACATCTTGAAAAACACAGACATGATCAAATTAAGGCAAGGAACAAAAATCAAAAATTTCTTGTGAGGAACCAAAAGCCAACCATAAAGGCACAGACTTTTGTGAGCAATGTGAGGAAACTGAAATTATAATTTTAAAAGCTCTCACAATCATTTTGATATTGGACATGTGAATTCATTCTATCCAGTGGCCTAGGCCAGGATAGTTCAAGCTACAGCTCGGCTATAACTGTATGTTTCTGTACACGTCATATCCCACATTTAGCTCTAAATTAACTTAATTTTTAAAGTGTGTGTTTTGAATTGCATTTTACTTGTCTAATTACTTTGCCCTTGTGTGGATAACAAACTTCACTAGTAGCTTTCATTAGAGCCAATTGAGGTCTTCCCGTATCCATATATCCTGTGTTTGCATATTCCTTGGAACTATAGAATAAGAATATTAGGAAAAAAATCCTTCACTGGAAGAATGGTTGAGCACAGGCATGGGTTGCCCAGGGAATAGTGAAATCTTCAGCCCCAAAAGTGTTCAGAGAAATGTGTGGAGGTGGCACTTCGTGGTATGGTTTGGTGGGCATGGTGGTGTTCAGTCAAAAGTTGCACTTGATCATCTTGGAGGTCTTTTCCAACCTAAATGATTTTATGATTCCATATCTGTAGTTTTATTATTATGACTTGTGATCCAGACTAAACCCGTCACATTTTTCCACTGAACTGCGTTCCCTAATCCTTTGCAGATCCCTCCCAAGAAATTGTGGCCCCTCCTGAGGATGGCCTGTGGGGACATCCTGACAGCAGGGACAGGGAAGCAGGAGGTGGGAAGCCAGGACTGCTTTTGTTTATCTTTTTGCACTTGAGCTGTGCAAGGTGCAAGTGAATTTAAAATTTCTTTCAAAAAGGGGAAGAAGCTGAACAGTGAGTGAACAAGTCTGAATCTTATCAGGAAACTCTGCAAAACTTTTAGGGTCAGACTGGTAGTACAGCTGAAGTATTGTCATTTGAAATAGAAAAATAATTGGGTTTTTGTCTTTGAAGGAAGTCAGGAGTCTTGACTAGTCTGATAAATTCTATGTGAGTGCATGATCCTTTGTCCTGAATAGTACATTTCCATTGCAAAAGTGTAGCTTTCTATATTGTCTAGGAAAAAAAAAATCAGACTGTGCACATGGTTATAAAAATCCAATTATTTTGTTTTTGCCATTTTCCCCACCAGCTTTTTCATCACTGCCTTGATTAATTCACTGTACAGCCAGGCAGGGTGACAAACTACTGAGCAGGGACCCGCTGCCTGTCAGATCCTCTGAAAAGCCTTAGAAAGTCACTATTGATTTACAAACTGTTGTGCATTCTCCCTCAGCCTGTTATGAAACAGCTTAATTGAAAACAAAATCCTGAACTATGGGGGTTTTTTTAATTTATTTTTTTATTTTCCTTTTTTTTTTTTTCCCTTTTATTTTCTCTGATGGTTTAGTGCTGGTTTTTGGTTGGAGAAGCGGAGGTTTGTTTCTCCAGTTGGCTACTTGTAAACACTTTCCCCTCTTGCTGCAGGTTGTGTGTCTCAGCCTGGCTCTGTCTGCAAGTGTCACTTTTTTCGTTATCACATCCTTGGCTTTTTGTTTGTATGTATTTAATAGTGCCCTGGTGCCATGGACAGTTGTTCTGGAAAAGAGCCTCTTTTTTATATCTGAAAGTCTTTTCTCCCTGTTTCCAACCCACCAGAGCTGGGAGCCTGCTCCAGCAAGAGCTTCAGCTGACTGCTGGGAAAGCCACCTCACAGCAGGAGAAATGGAACATTATATGCCTCATCAAAGGAGATTATAGAGTTTTGATCACCAAGGAGTTAAAAAAAGATTCAGATAAGCAATTTTCAGATGCAAGCATAGACAAAAGGCAACACAAATTATCAATGGACCCCTTCCAGCCGTGGGATTAGGAGGTCAGTGGGGGCCTCCTGAAACATTGATATTAATAATGAGCTGTGGTTTCAGAGCAACTTGGCAACTTCAGAGCTACTTGGCTGATAGACATGTCTCTCTAGACTGCCAGTCAGTTGAAAAAGATTCAGGAAAATGTCAAATGCTTTCAAAAGATATTTCAAACTGGATGCTGGCATTCTAGTTATCCTAAATATCACTGGGGAGGAAAGTGGCATTAAGAGAGAAAAGGATTAAAATATATGAAAAATGCTCACAGCTTTGAGGTTCATTCATTCAGCTGCAAGGAAGAAAATTACTCTTGTGAATTCCTCTATCAGCTTATAATTCAGATTAAATTTGCAGAGCCATAAGAGTCGGTTGTTCTTAAAATTTAATTCACCAAGAGTAAATCAAATTTGATGAGAAAACCTAAGATCAATAATAAGCTGCTTCTGTCCTTCTGTTTATTTTGTAAAATAATGTAGAAAACAATACTGTCAATATAAAAATAAAAAGTTTCCAGTAAGTGTTGCATTTAACACAGAAAAATTTAAAATCAGAGTATTTTCTCCTGAGTTTGGTAAACTTTTGGTTCCTCAGTCACTCTTATTTCTTGATAAATAATTTGGTTTTAGCAACTGGGAACCATTTCTCTCTCTGTCTCATGGATGTTCCCAGGCTGGGTTTCTTGATTTTGTGGGGACAAGGCACCCTTGCAAGTGGATATACCATTGATGAACCAGAGTAAATAATAAAATACCCATTTAAGTACTAGATTATTTATTACTGAATTACCAAATTAATCACTAAATAATTAAACACCCATTTAATTACTGAGCTTTATTTCCTGAGGTCTGGCCTGCCAGAAGGCTCTGATGAAAATTACGTGGAATTCCAAGGTACAACATTTGGAGAGCACAGCATTGATGGGAGGCTGGAGGATGCTGAGGCCTTGTGGAAACAGAGATTGTCCCAGGAGAGCCCTGCATACCAAGCAGCACAAAGGGTGACTCTGATGGCTTATCAAGAGAGGAAAGTCGGGTTATTTATGACTTTTTTTGGAGTAGTGTGATGAGTTGGCCTTCACAGGTAGGCAAGTATAGAAGTGAATGCAGGTGATCTTGCCCCTGATAAATAACAGCTGTGTTAGTTACCTAATATAGCCTCACCCCTGATGAGTCACAGCTATATCCAATAAAGACAAGTTTGATAAAAGGGAGTGGGTTAGCTGGAGAGGATCATTGTGAATGTGGGAACCTTGAAGAAGAGGGATCCTGGGTGGGGAGAGAATCAGTGCTCTGAGGTCAGTCTCGGGCTGCAGTTAGAGCCTGGTGTTGGAACCTGCAGTCACAGTCTAGCAAGGGGAAAGCCTGCAGTCGGTCAGCAAACTAATCCCTGCAGTCATAGTTTAGCAGGAAATAACCAGCAGTCAGAAGCTGCAAAGTAAACCTACAGCAGGAGCTTGCTGCAGCCAGGGTCAGTGAATGGTTGGAGTCAGGATGGCTGAGCTGTAAAGAGGAATAAATCCAGACCCTTTTCATGCTGTGATAAACAAGAAGTCTCTGTCTCGGCTCTTTTCTGTCCTCTAACAAAAGGGCTGCTGCAACATCCAAGCACTCAGAACAACACTCACAGTGGGATAGGGAGGAAACAGGCAGAGAAAAAGCAGTGGAGATGAAGACAGGAAGATTCACTCCCAGTTACTGCAGTGGGAAAACAGGCTCCTTGAGGGGAGTAAATTCAGAATCATGGAATCATAGAATGGTTTGGATTGTATGGACCTTAAAGATCATCTTGATTGACCTCTCATCACGTGGTTGCAACCTCCAAAGCTTAACATTTAATTACTGATTTAGGTGGTGAGAAACAAAGGTGTCAGACCTAAAATACTAGTGGAAAACACCCTTCCTCACCCTTTTCTGGGCTGAACTTGTTTCCAACATTTCCCTCAGTGCTGTTGTAGGCCCCTTTCATGAGGCAATGGCAGCACAGGCACTCTTTGCTCTTCGCTCTTTTCTTCTGCATTTTCCCCCTTACATGTCTCCCCGGATCTGGTGGGAGGCTCAATGTATTGTGGTCCCTTTGGGACTTTCTTGCTCCATGAGAAGGATGTTGTGTGTTGTCCGGTGTTTCCACAGCCAAACTCTCATTCTGACCTTAAACTCTTTCAAACATGAGTTAGTGAAGACACACTTTCTTTAAGGGAACTGGAAACCCTACAATTTTCTGTACAAGTGGGATTAATTACATGGCAGATGAACTGCTTGCAGTGCTGGTACCTGCATGTCCTTGGATGATGATATGGAAAAAAATATGTCAGCCAATATAAGAAGGATCCCATGCTCTGAATTCCACCTGGAAGTTAAAATCAGATTGATCAGATTTCTTTTATATCTTCTTTCTTATGATAGAAAGCAATTTTAATGTAAGATTTAAGATTTGATATTAATATATATAATTTTATATATTTATCTAAAGTATAATATTATAATTTAAATTAAACTAGAAATTTATGCCTCAATGTCTGATTATAGTATTTATTAAGGTCTAAATTGGTCAGATTCTGGTTCCTGTGATTAAAGAGAGGTGAATTTCATTCTTGTGGCTGTATAAATGTTTGAGTGAGAACTGGGTTGGTCGGAGCAGAAGGATTCTGGGGTTTCTGTTGAGAGCATTCCTTCGATGGCTGTGCAGGCTCAGGTGGTGAAAGCAATGCCCTACTGCAGAGGGGAAAACAGCATTTGCTGTGGGAGGGATGTGTCTGCAGTCGAGGTCTTTGTGAGCTGCATAATGATGGGATCATGTTTCAGACTAAAGTGCTAAGCCTTGAGGACCACAGGTTCAGGCTGAAAAGATCAGGGAATTTCACAAGGAAGATGGAGTATTGCTGGTTTTGAGGAGGATTTTAATTTGAATGTTGTTCTATTTTCCAATATTACAGGGATCCTTTCAACTCTTGGGAATGGGTATGTTATTTTTATGTCCTCAAAGCGAAAAAAGAAGCTGAGACCTGCTGAGATAATGACTGTTAATTTAGCAGTGTGTGATCTGGGCATTTCAGGTAAATTCATGTTTTTATTTTCCCTCATTTTTACTATCTCACCGTTCTGCCTGGCAGCAGAACGGTGACATTGCTCTGGAAGTCATGGGAGCACCAAACGCCTTTTGCTGTGGACATTTCTCCTCTATTATTTGCATGTAAATAATAGGAGAGAATGGAAAACAACATTCCTGAACAACTTAATGGGAAGAAATGAACAGTACAGAGGAGAAATTAGGACTGATTTTATCAAACAGGCAGAGCTGTTCACCCCAGCACTGGGCAGGTCTCCAGAGGCAGCTTCCATGTGCACCCTGGCACAATAAACACAAAATAGCTCAGTGTTACAGGTGCAGAAAATTATGTTTTCTTGCCATAGGGTGAAATAGAAAGGATCCAAATGCCTCAAAAATACATGTTTAGCCTAATAATTGGAAAATGCCAGTGGCCATCAGCCCATCAAAACTAATAGTTTTCTCTCTAGTGACCATCCTCCTTTGGATCAGAAAAAATAAGCATTTGTGTCAATCTGTAGAGTATGAGCCAACTGGGAGGATTTTATTTCAACCTCACAGTCTGGATGTCCTGGCATTGGAGGAGGGAGCTCTGGAGAGGTTTATCCAGAGTTGCAGAGATGGATGTTTTGGCTCTTGACATGAGACTGATTCAGCTGCTCACGGGTAAATACAGGGAAAGGGTTGGATGTCCTTTAGAAAAGGATATTTTGGATGGCAGACAATCCAATGGATATCAGGACCCAGCTTACCATGGGATCTCCCCAGTGCCATATAAATGGAATTATATTCCCATGTTTGCAGAGTCATCCATCCCCTATGTGTTGTATACACTCTGCCCTCAGCTCCAGTGCACCCTTTTCCTGCCCTTGTCTCTTTCAGATGCTTTTCCCTCGTCTACACTCCAAAAATATCACTGAACAATATAAAATGATGGCTCCCACCCTCCCCAGACTGATGCTTGTTTGAGCTCTCATGGCACAAGACCAAAGATCTGCTCATCCCTGCAGATTCCAGTGGTTTTGCTCAATAAGCATGGTTTTCTGAAGGAAATACTAATTCAGTAGAAGGAAGATGTTGGTAAAAATATCACTGCTACCACACAGAGAAATCCCAGTTATTTCTTTGGCATTTCTGTCATGGACATGCTACTTCCATCTCCCAACATTTAGAAATTAAGGAAAAACCCCAGACTGGCTTTTCCCTCCTCTATGACATTCCCATTTTCTTTGTGTTTTAAGGATCTGTATTATAAGGCTCATATTAGCCACTCCAATGAGAAGGAGTGTTTCAGGGGAATTTTCCCAGCTTTATATTCTGAATGTTGCCCAGTGAAGCTGTGTCTGCCCCATCCCTGGAAGTGTCCAAGGCCAGGCTGGATGGGGCTTGGAGCAACCCGGGATAGAGGAAGGTGTCCATAGCAGGGAGTGGAATGAGATGGTCTTTAAGACCTCTTCCAATCCAAAATGTTCTACGATTCGATGAATTTAAACAGGTATCTCCTAACCATAAAACCTCTGTGTCCCAACCATTCAAACTTCAGCTTGTTTCTTAGTGTGAGGGCTGCCAATGTCTCTGTTCAGGTCTGTCACCAGTGCACCCCTTGGTCACCTTGCTTTTGCCCATGGGGATCTCAGTCCATCTGGGGTTTAAATTTTGGGATTAAAAATAGTGATTGCCAGAGCCGTGCTTGGTTTTCCCTGTTCTCTAATTTTTTTTTTTAATTTTTTTTTTTTTTTTAATTAATGGAAGGTACTAAATTGAGAAATGTGATGGGTTCTGTCTGCTGGACAAACTGAAGATAGGATTTTTTTTTACACACAATCTTCCTATTTCACCTCACTTAACAACCTTTTGAAGAAAAGAGTTCTGCTTCCTGCAGATTTCCACAGGGTGGCACCAGACCCTTGTTCAAAGCTGCGTCAGGCTCATTCTGCACTGACACCGTGCTCTGGGCTGCTCTGAGTCCTGCTGCTGAAGAGAATTTTGATTTTGTGCATAGAAATAAAGCTATCAGTCACTTATATGCTTAAAGTTGCTGGCTTGATTGTTCGCACATAACCTAGACCTTGCCATATTTAACATTTTTCTTGAAACCTTTATCACTGATGTCAGCTTTTGCTTGAAAAATTAAAAGTGCATTTATTCTGCTCAGATAAAAGCACATCATGCATTGACCTGAGCACATCCTACAGGTCCAGGAAGAACTTTCCTTACAGGCTTAGGCTGAAGGAAAGTAATCCAAAAGTACTTTAAAAAAAGTAATCTGATTTTGAAGGGTTTTCAATCCTGATGCTTCTGGCATAGAGGATGGAGAAAAGGTCATTTTCTGCAAGATTCGGTTTTGGAAGAAATGTTTAAATTTTCTGTTAAGAATGAGAAGAGAATGCATGGTTCTACATCAGTTCAATGTGAAATGGAATGTTTTTAGGAAAAATATTTTCCTGCAGATTGCTTCAACAAAATAGAGATTTTTGTCTTGGTTTCTATGAATGCATTACCTTGTGGGAAATACAGTTTGCAAGATCATTTTTGCCCTCTCATAAACCAATTCACTGAGCTTCCGTGACATTACAGACACTGTGGTTCAGCCAGGGAAACCAGCCCAGGGAAGCTGAGTGTTTTCAAATCTTTGAGGTGCTCTGGCTGCTCCTGTGCTGGAAGGAATACTGTCACAGGAATTTGGAGTTCAATATTTAATGTTGTTTGAATGTTGCAGTTGGAATGTTCAGGCCTGAAAGAATCTAAGATCAGGCTGGTAAGTAAAACTGAAGTGTTTGGAAAACAGATGTCTCTAGATTATAAATTTTTGAGTTTTCTGTTCCATTAAAGTTGATTTTTTTTTCTTTGCCTAAATTAAGACCAAGAAAAGGGTAATAATTAGGAGAAAGCAGAGATTTCCAACTAGATAATTACAATTTTCAAACTTTTTCACAATACTTAAAAAAATATTAAAAATGTAAACCTACTTTTAGATGAGAATGGAATATCAGTTGACCAAACTTCACTTCTTCCATAGTGCAGCACTGACTTTTACCTGTGGAGGAATGAGCTAAAGTGCCACTGAGAGAAAGCCTCAAAAATAGTTACTCATTTCCCATCTCTTTGGGGAGGCTTCGAATGTTTTGATATCTGTGTGCAGTGACTTGCTAGGAGGCACCAAAGAAATGTGTGGCGTGGAGAGGAGCTGAAACAACTTCTGTAGCTCAAGTTCATATCTTTCCTTCCCATCTAACACTTTACCTCACTGTGTATCCTACTGCTGGGCCTTGACAGGTTTGAAAAAGTCCTTTTTGAAGGCAAATTTCTTTACCTTGTGCTTGAAGACACCCAACAGACTACAGGGATGTAGACTAAGATCTGTGCTTGTTCCAAGCTCTGACTCACCATCAGCCATCCTGTTTAGGTACTGGCCTGTGGATTTAACACATACTCTGATGGTTTCATAATGAGAAGAGCCTGCCCATGATTGGTTCCAGAGTGTTGGTTTACCTCTGGTTCCTGTGGTTTACAGTAAGGCACCTATTTCCAGCCCTTCTGCAGGCTTCAACATCCTACCCCATCATGGGTGTCATGGGATCTACCTACAGCTGTCTTAGGCTCAGTCCTGTGCATGGAGCCCTCACAAGCCATGGAATCACAGAATGCTTTGGGTTGGAAGGGGCCTTAGAGACCATCTTGTTCCAACCCCCTGCCATGGGCAGGGACACTTTCCAGTGTAACAGGTTGCTCCAAGCCTCATCCTACCTGGCCCTGAGCACTTCCAGAGATAGAACATCCATAGCTTCTCTGGGCAACCCATGACAGTGACTCACCACTTACCCTCACAGTAAAGATTTTCTTCTTAATATCCCACCTAAATTTACCCTCCAGCTTAAAGTCATCACAAACTGTGCCTGAAGCCCTTTCTCCACATTGCAGAACATTTTTACGGCTATTAGCTTTGTGCAAAGGAGAGGGTTTGCCTTTCTGATAAAAGGAGATTTTTCTCAAGGATGGATTTTATCAGTGGGCTAACATTGTCTCCTCCTTTTGAAGTTGTAGGCAAACCCTTCAGCATCATCTCCTTCTTTTCCCACCGCTGGATGTTTGGGTGGATAGGCTGCCGCTGGTATGGGTGGGCTGGTTTCTTCTTTGGCTGTGGGAGCCTCATCACCATGACAGCTGTCAGCCTGGACAGGTACCTGAAAATCTGCCACTTGTCCTATGGTAAGACAAATGTGTGTCTATATATAGATAACTGTACTATCTAGAGCTGTAGAAAAGCTGTATTAAGTGTTGTAGTTTACTGTGCTGAAATAATAACCAAGCTCTTCAGAATACTTTTCTTAAATACAGAGGGGAATACACAGAGGAGAGAAACATGTTTGCATGATCCAAGAAATTGCAGTTAAATTCATTTTGCTGGACAGAACACCCTCACTGTTGTCCCTTTGCTGTCTGCTTAAGCCATGAGTTTTTGTAATCCCTCATAGATAAATCACTTATCAAGGCCTATTAGCATTAACAGATCAAGTACTGCACATATTGCAGAGTCTTTTGGATCAACACATAAAAATATTCCTTTTTAGATGCCTAAATTCCTCTGCAGTGTGTGGCAAGCTATTTAAAAAACCTAAGAGATTTGGAAGGGCAATAAGTCATAATGTGAAATAGTGTCTCAAATATGGAAATGGAACCTGAGAGGATGAAATGAATTTAGCAGTGTGTTACCACTATATCCATCAATATCTTGTACCTCTAGAATATGATGTATTATAAGCTTCATTCCTTCCAGTTAAATGATACTGTCACAGTTTAGAAAATATGTTCTTGCATTGTAAGGGACTAAATTCCCATCCAAATAACGGGAATGCTCAAGGTGACCCTACAAGTGATAAACCCCTTGCCCATGTGACTTGAGGGACACAACAGATTTCATTATAATGACATGTAATATTGATCATGTTAAGTTGTAAGGAATGTTTGCAGCTAGGAAGTGTAAGTAAGCCAGTCTGTGCAAGCAGGTAAAAGCTGTGGTACTGTGCTAAGATGTGCTGCCATAGACCCTGGTGTGTCCATACTTTTTCCCTACATGGGAGTACGGGGGTGGTCTCCTTAGCTGAGTGTTCGATACACCAACATTGTTAAGCAGGATTTCTGTTCTTTCCATAGAAGCCTTCTCAAAATAATTCAGTGGTAACCCAAATCACAGACAATTTTTCACAGACTTGGTGAGCTGAAATGAATATTTCATGGCTGGCTGTATTCATGCCACCAGCTGTGGTATTTAACATGACATCTTAGTTCACAGGAGAGAAAATGTTTCAAAAAATCTTTTTTCTCAAAGATTCTGATCATGGTGGTCCATACAAAATTATGGAGAGCAAAAATGTTGCTCTTTTAATAGTTATGCTATTGTTGCTTCATTTTTCCACCCCTGAACACAACAAACCACCTTTCTGTCTCTCAGCCGTCACTCATGAATACATCATTTGTCAGGCAGTGTTTGTTTTCCTTCCAGTGACCTAGACATGTAAAATCAGCTGTGAAGGGACACTGGACACATCCAAATTACAGGTGTTTCTTTTTTAGGTTTTGTTCTAAGTCACTCTGAAATCCTGAAGAAATCTCCTTAATGTTAGTGTGAAGTGAGTGAAAACTCCCGTGTGTCAGAGGCTGCAAAGGAGTTGAGGTTTCCAAGATAGAAGATGTTATAACACCATATTCCAAGTTCCTGCAAAAATTAAAGATTTAAATTTGTTAGTCCTATCTGAGTCCTACGTGTTAAACATGTAGGTGATGATGAAAACCCTGCAGACTGAAACTTTTTCTAGATGAATTAAAGCCATATGAAAGATGAGCAGAGAGACAGTGTTCTGATCTTTGGGAATTCTATTTGCGTTGACATAAAAAAAAGGGCAAGGATACATGAAAATACATATTACAGATACTTCTGACAGGACATATATGGTGACTTTCTCTACTGGAAAAGAATGACAAAGTAAAATGAAATCTTAGATACCTTATTTCCACTAGAAATCCTTGTTTTTCAGTCACTGACTTTGAGCTTTATTTAGGTAACATAGGAGAGAAAGAACAGGAAAAAACCTAAGCTACATTAAAGAATTGAAATTACTGGACGAGATTCCCATGACTGTTGCTGAATTGGTTGTTCAAATTTCTTTAGTTTGGACTCTTTTCAGTTGTAATTCATCACAAATTAAAGCAAAGATCTGAAATAAGGAGAGGTGGAGCCTTCCATGTGAGTGTGCCTTTGTCTTCACCAGGCACAGCATGAGCTCAGAGTCACAATGGACACCTGCAAAGAGCCGAGATGAACCCGACATAGTTGTAGTCAAACAGTCAAAAAACCTCATATTTCACAGAATAATGGAGTGGTTTGGGTTGCAGGGGACCTCAAATACTATCTAGTTCCAAAGGCCCCACAGGGACACCTTCCAACTGGGCCAGATTTCTCACAGCTGACAGGATCTGCATGGGGCCAGAATGTTGTTAGCTCCTCGAAGGTGTGCCACCTCCTGAGGACTGCCAGCAGCCTCAGAAAATGGATTCTAAAAATAGTGAGATGGCATCACGAGAGGTATTTGAAAAGCAAAAGATTTAATAAAGACAAAAATAACAAACTATACAAAAGTGAAATAAGATGTGCAAACTGCATGGAGGATCCTTGCACTTGCTATCACACCCTGAAAATGCACTGTGCTCTCCTGTAAGTATGTAAGTATCTATGTGAGGTTTTCGGTATGCTGCCCAATAGAAATAGCTTATACAGGTCTTGAGTTATATTTCAAGGATCCAACAGGTGCCTTTGTCCTGGCACAAGCCCAATTATTGTAAGAACATGGTAGTTTCTGGTTCTTTGCCTTATAAGTGAAACAAAGAATGAAACCTAAATCCTTTCCTTAATATGGAAACACCTGCTAAGGTGTGGGGATGCATTGCTACACACAGCCACATCCAGCCTGGCCTTGAATGCTTCCATGTGCCACAATATATTCCATCGTGCCAAACACATCTAGACATGAACTTGTAACTCTTGAATTGTTTTCCAGGTACCTGGCTCAAGAGGCATCATGCATTTATCTGCTTGGCAATAATCTGGGCCTATGCTACATTCTGGGCTACAGTGCCTTTTGCCGGGGTGGGGAGCTACGCCCCTGAGCCCTTCGGGACCTCCTGCACTCTGGACTGGTGGCTGGCACAGGCTTCAGTGGCTGGACAGGCTTTTGTTCTGAGCATCCTTTTCTTCTGCCTCTTGTTCCCAACTGCTGTGATTGTGTTTTCCTATGTCAAAATAATTTTAAAAGTCAAATCATCCACCAAAGAAGTTGCTCACTACGATACCAGGATCCAGAACAGCCACATACTTGAAATGAAGCTGACCAAGGTAGGTAGGAATGTTTTCCTCAGTTTGCTGTGTTGGGTCATAGAAGCAGATTTGGAGACAATAACATGATGCTCTGAAGGTGGTTTTCATAGCTTTCTCCCCTGTTACTGTCAAGATGGGGAAAAAACAGGAGAGGAAACATAATTCTGTGATTAGGACACTTGAGTCCCTGAGATCATGATTCACTCTGAAGATCTGCCACAGCTTTCCCCAATGACTTTATAAGTCGTGTCATCTCCCTGTAGCCCTGCTCCCCACCATAAATCACTCTTTGCTTTCAGAAACAGTTGTAAAGGCTAATTTAAGGTGTTAGATATGCATAGGAATTATAACAGAAAACAGACAGCAGCTTATTGTAGCAGGGATATAAAACTTTCAGACAGTTTACGTTCCTCTGTTAATGAAGATATAAACCAAAATTGGTCCTGTGACACTGCAATTATTTTTATGCAAATGATTTATCAGTTAGGCTCAGCCATGAACTGCTGATAAAAATGCACTGAATTGCTAAAATTAATTTTCCATCTTAGACCATATCCTGTTTTCCCTTTCTGATTGAATCTATTTTCTGTTTGGCAGTGGTGACAGCCATGATCCTTGATACTGGTTATTGTGCCAGGAAATCTCTCAAAAGAAATGCTTGTATTGAACAAAATCAGATTCCTTAGCTGTAGAAGATTCACCAACCTCTGTAAGGCATGCCAAGAGTGAGACAAGCAGCAAGTTTTACTTGGCTGATCGAATTTTATTTCAATTTTTGTGAGTTGAACTGAGAGTTATATAACATACAGCAATAAGGGACATTATGTCTAAACATATCTGAAAATCTCAGCTATGTACCTGCACAGTCAGTGCTACCAGTACAGCTGGTACAGCTTCACTTGCCTTTCAAAAGGATGTTTCAAATTGTTACTTTTTTTCTGTGATTATTCAGCAAATTTCCTTTGAAGAGCAATGGAAACTTTTGATTTGAGGCTGCATATTTTTTTTATTTTTGCATATTGGAAGGATCATGTAAAACTTCAATGTGATCTAAGTCGCAACACCAGTAATTTTCCCTCCTGTCTTGGATCTACATTGGAGAACATAATGTTGGGATAAATAAAAATATGGAAAATTAGTCTCCCTTATTACCCATTTGACTCCACAGCACAATTTATATCAAACAGGCCGTGTTTGAGATCCTTGGCTTATCTACACTGTTCTTTCAGTGACAGACAACAAAAACAACAGGCTACAGGAAAGGTTATGCAATGTCCAAACCCTTTGTGCTTTCTGGTGAATTTTTTTTTTTAGAATGTAATCCTCCTAATTGCCTTATTCCAAATGAGTGCACATGTGCTGCTACCAGTGTGGATGCAGCAATAATCTGTCAATGGCAGCAGTATAAAGGCAGATGTTTTTCAGGATGTATGATGGCATGGCATCATTTGAAGTGATATCAGGCTGTGACCGAGTGCAGACAGGCTGGTTCAGGTAAAGTATACAAATCACAGATTTTGGCCACAAGCGTTTTCTCTTTAGTATTTATTCTAAACTTTCTTATGGTTGCATTTCCTCACATTATAAGGAGGTCACTTATTAATTTACCAGGAATTCATTTATCAGAACTAAAATATTTATTATAAATTTGCTTTCTATATCTGCATATTCTAATGGAATGCAAATCCATGATATGGGTTAGGAGAAATAAATCTAGACATTTTACTAGCATTGCCACTCTCAGTTTTATTCCCAGTTTTCAAAAGATTTTTTCTCAAGAACATTCATAGCTCTGCTATTATCAGTATTTTATCCTAAAAAGGAGATTCTGTGTTTCAAAAGGAATCCCCTCCTTAAATAATTTCAATTCAATATAAAGCTATTATTATTTTCTGAAATCTCATTTAGTTTCCTCCTACTTAGCCAGACTTTGCTGCATTTTTAAAGGCCTGATAGCAGACTCATTAACTGCTCTGTGTCAAGAAAAAGAAACACAGGCATGAGATAAAGAGGGAGATTTTGTACATTTATATGAAAAAGGAAGTTATCATTTTTCTTTTCCATTCAGTGGAACGCAATTCCCTTGCATTCTGCCTAGCTCTGTGCTGCTGTGCCAGTGTCAGGCCCCTCTGGATAAACCCTGCTGTCTCTTTTCTGCTCTCACAAGGTGGCAATGTTGATCTGCGCAGGGTTCCTCATTGCCTGGATCCCCTATGCCGTAGTCTCCGTCTGGTCGGCCTTCGGACAGCCAGATTCCATCCCCATCCAGTTCTCCGTGGTGCCAACACTGCTGGCAAAGTCAGCAGCCATGTACAACCCCATCATCTACCAGGTCATTGACTGCAAGTTTGCCTGTTGCCGGTCAGGAGGGCTGAAGGCCAAGAACTCTTTGAAGAAATCAAGGTAATTTCTTCTTTGAGGAGCAGGACACCTTTAAGAATATGTTGTTCCAAAAGGTACTAAACTAAGATCTACCAAGAATCACAGCTCACTGAACCTTATTTCTTGGGTTTGACCATGGCTGTTTTGATTTGGGATTTTTCTTGCCAGGACAATTTGTAAACTGACTGTAGGTGTAAAAGGAGAAGCAAGAAGACAGTCCTTACTTGGAGATCCGGCTGCAACTCCAGTGGTATAATTTGGGAAAAAGTCCCATTGGTTTTAATGGGTTTTGGATCAATCCTGTCTTCCTAATCCTTTTCTTTCACATCATCGTATGAGTTTCCTCCAGGAGATGTTGGTGACCTCTATTGCCAGTGAAGCAAATGGAAGAGAATTGTGTGAATTCCTTCCATAACTAACCTGTTAATACTATGCCTTTCAGCCACAGAACCAGCAGGGAGAGACGATGGTTCCTCAACCACCCAGCAGGTACCATTCATACCAAGGAAACTCGCCTCAAACCAGACAAATCAAACTTGTAACTGTCTCATAAGAAAGTCTCCTTTTTTTAATTCACACACTTCAGGCAAAATTTGTGCTGCACACCTGTGGAATTCCTGAAAACACTGATTATTCTCTTGGAGGAAAAGCATAGTTCTGTATTATGACAGACAACTTACCTTACTTTGGTGGTTGAGATAACACTGAGATAATAATGGATAATAACCTGGCAGTGTAGGCTGTCACAAACACCCTAACACACATAAGTGATTGTGAAACAGTAGAATTCCAGTAATTTGCTTCAAAGGCCTAAAACATATGTACCTCGATAGAAGCATGAAGGACCATTTTGTTACCTGTATTATTCCCTTACAAATTCCAGCATTTTTGGTGTGTTGCTCACTGAATCAATCTTGAGCTTCCACAGCTTCTTGTAGCAGATCATTCCATAATCTTGCACTGAGATTCATTTCATCTGCAGAATATACAGAGTTTATGTATGTTGTAAATGTCTGAGGTGTTGAATTTATAGTTTTCCAAGATCCCTTCTGCAGTTTTAGTCAAGTAGGACACAAATTTGAAGTAACCTTCAGTGGATTTTTGGTAGCTGGATTTGTGTTTAACATCTGAAGGAGGTCTCACCCGGTCCCTCAAGCTGAACGCAAGCTGGCTTCTCCAGGCTTGTGCAGTGAACAAAGTTATCTGGAGGAACCACTTCCCAGAAGTAGGAACTTAATTTCCAGGTTGGTGGGAGCTAAATGACCATTGTACCTTCTCTGCCCCACAGGACATACACAATATCTGCGCACAGGGACTCCACAGCCATGGATGAAACCCAGCTGGAAGCATGAGGGCTCATCTCACAGCAGATGAAAACCTGACGAAAAACAACTCTACTGGCTCAAGTTTCTCTTTCTGTAAATGTATTAAAACATGGTGACAGGTTTATTTTACTCCTTATTCCTATGTACAATGTACAGTTCTTTCCATTCTGACCAAAGTAGTACATTAGAATTGGGCAAATATTCTAAGTATTCAGAGGAAGAAGAAACAGAGAAAAATGATTTATATTAAAAAATTTCCCTCTCTTCAGATTCTTTAAAATGCTCTCTTGTTGTTCTTCTTAGCTCTAACAGAAATGATAGTTTGAGCAATATTTTCCCCCAGGGGAAGGAAAGTGTTCATAAAGGCCAGTTTTAGTTTACCAAAGCTAATCTCCCTAAATTCCTGCTGCAGTCACTGGAGACCTGGAGCATGAGAGAAAGGATTCCTTAGAGGACAAATCTGAGTTGGAGCTTCACTTCTCAGGGCTCTGAATTACACAGTGGGGAAATCTTAGCTGACTGCATTTCCCTGGTGAGCATCTCTCCAAATCATGAGGCTACAATCTGTGTTAAACCCACACTGACTTCAGTCCTTCAATATTCAGAAATATTTTGATTTTACTCACTGCAAAGTCAGAGGTGCCACATTCATACACAGGATCACTTTATGAGATATAGAATAACAATTCCTTACTCAATGGTGAATGAGAAGGGAAAGGTCTTTTGCTCAAATTGTAGATTCATTTAGGAGTTATGAATAACGTTGTAATAAAAAAGCAGAACTGAAATAGAGTCAGCCCAAGCCAAACTGAGCAAACCGATATTTCAGACATATTTTTTTCATTCTCTGACAAAAATTACAATGAAGTATGATTGATGGCAATAAGCAGAAAGATTTGAGAGCTGAATTTTTTGCTGTGTATTTTACTCATCACAATTCTTTATGAGATCAATTCATGAGACATAAATGGCAAAACATTCCTCAATCCAAACCATGAAACCGGATTCAAAACTGGTGTGTTTGTGAAAAGGGTCACGGCACTGGTAACAGAGGAGTCTTTCCAAAGTGCAGCTGTAGGGTAATTTTTAAACACTAAGTCCTGGAAGGATGAGGGTTAGTAACTATTTGAGAGAGTGAAGTTCTGTAAGTTCCTAATGCATTCAACAGAAAAACAATGTGCCTTGAAATGACCTGCAGAGTAAGACAGCCAAAACAGTTGTGTTGGATAGGAGACATAATTACTCCTATTATCTCCTTTTCCTCCTTTGAATTTATCTTAAGGTGGAGGCATCACTAGAGATAAAAAAAATAAGCATTTCAGTAAAAGAAGATTTTTTAATGCTTAAAAAAATAATGATTTTGACGTTTCTATGTCATTTCTTCAAGAAGGATATGATTCTATTAAAAATAAGTTAATCAAACATTCTCCCACACAGATTTCAGCTAACTGATAAAAGAAAAGAATGTTACAAGGGCAAAACTTTCTTCTGAGTTGTTCCTTTAAGGAAATGTGCTGGTTTTGCATTAATTGATTTGTGGTGAAAAGGGAAGAAGGAAGTGGGATTCCAACCCACGTCAAATGCCAAAAAGCATTTGTGAAAGAGTTTCAATTACTTTCCTGTTTAATATTTCCTGTTTAATGTTAATTTATCCTACTGTTATTTCAGAATCTTGTTTAACATGCATTTTCTGCCATACTGAACTGAACTTCTTCTGTAGCTGATCCATGGTGACGTTAATGTTGCTTTATGCAATAATATCAGAAAGGTTTAATCTGATGTTTGATGGCATGTCCCAGCACTCCCATTCTGCAGTTGCTATTTTATCAAATGATATTCAGACCATGTAGCAGAAGTAGAATTTTGTTGAATTTTCCTAAAGTATTGCTTCCTCCTCTGCAAGGCTTTAGCAAAAGAAGTTTGAATAAAAGCAAAGAGAACTTGCAGAGGTACTAAGACCTGCCATGTTACCTATACATTGCTTTGTGCTAATTTTTCCCCAGAAGTTGAGTTCTTTCTTTACTACAGACCTTTCAGCATAAGACAAACTTCTTTTTTAACTATGGTTGCAAACTGTGCCCACGAATTGATCCAGAGCAGAAAGCATCTTTTACAATATCCGCAGACTTGGTTATGAGGATTTTAACAACCTTGCCTGCATCTTCCTGCAGCTTTTATTATTCTCTTCATTCAGGCAGACTTTTGTTTGTATCTATAGGTGTTTATTGTAACTAAGGTGTGGTGTAAATCAGATGTAGAGTGGCTCTATAAGTGAGATTAACTGGAGCAACACTATTGCTAAAATTGTAGGAATTATTCACTACTCTGGCCAGATTTAGGTGTAAATCAAGTCAAAGTTTTTGCATGAACACTTCCTCTAATTTAAATTGGGGAAGTTTTCCTCTTAATTTGTTAAAATTATGTACTTTCCTCAGAGTTGCTCCTGGGTCACCCCAGAAGTGGATATACACTTGTGGTAGGGCTGAATTTTTTATTTTTAACGTGTGTGACATAACTTTAGATTCCACTATGGCAAATGGGTGGCACTAGATATATGTGCTACCTAAAGAGTTCAGAGGTTTAGTAAACCCTAAATATGAACTTCCAGAATAATTATAAATGTGTTTCATATGACTTAAAAATATGTATTTTCATATATTTAAAATTTGTTTGTTTTTTATTTGGTGCCATAACTGTTCTTGTCTGAAAACTCAGTTTTGCCACGACTGAGCAGTATCTTGCCCTAGAAGAAACTTTAGGACTCCAGCTTGTTCAGGGGTTGAACACATGCTCAGCATAAACTTGTCTCTAAGTGGAAGATGTTCCCCTGCATCAAGCAGGACATGCGCACTTCAGCATGCAGTGCTGAATTTAAATGCAGAATCTGAACCTAAGAGCAAATGGATCTCATTGGATTCAATGACAAAAGAGAACTGGAACACTCTCTTTGTTCACCTGTATATAAAGCAGCTCACACAATTTCTGCTCTGTTTGGGATCACAGTGGTAGAGGAATGAGGGGTCTTATTATGGATTCAGATTTTCAAGGTCAGCTTTGAATTGATTTGAAGATTGTAGCCAGATGGTTCTAAAGATAATACTTTGCCACTGATGCTCAGGACAGAGTTTCTTCCTCTCCCTGTGTTGAGGCTGATAATTGATTATTGTATAAAACTGAGATATGTAAGCTTGATCTGAGGTCATCAAAAGACAGTGAATCTCTGACTTTCCTGTTCTAGAAATCTTCTAAATGTTTTACAGATTTCAGACTTATGCCATTTTATGATCTGGGCTTTGTCAAAATACCAACAGTATAAAACCTACTCAGTGTGATGAATGAGTAAGGAATAAGACTCTGAAGGAAGATTTCTTTATTGCATTTTCAATATTTCATCCTCCTTGTTACCTTAAGAAATTTCCTCTTTTTATGTATAAACATTAAACTAAGATAGTGCCATCAGGAATAATAGTTATAAATGAGGATATTTTATTATGTAACCTTTGTGTACATTCAGAGTGGGCTGCCAAGAAGCAAAATTCTATTTGAATTCACTGTCCATGACTTGAAGGAAGTAATTGACACAGGCTAAAAGACTCCACTTAGATAATGAGCTGACCTGGAAAGCAAGATCCAGAGTAAGAAAGTAATGAGAGCAATATTGCATTTTGAAGCGATAGTGAAATTATGCAAAGCATGTGGATATGGAATTTTTTATTTGTCATTTTCAGTCATAGATGAAGAATGGCTACAAATCTTCTTCTGCAGACTTGGAAATCTGTTGACAGTGAAGAAATATCAAGATTTCAAGTGCCTGAAGAGGGTCTTAAAATAGGAGATTTAAACAAACTTTTATGACAGAAGTTGAAAAGAATAAAGTATTAAAAAATGTAAGTTATGGTTGTGGGATTTTGGAAGAGAGCAGAGAGCATTTGTCCATGGAGGTGAATGCAGCTACAGCAAATTTTATGTCTAGACCTGTAATAAAAATGAAAAGAACCCAACAAGTGATTTGTTAAAAATATTTATCATTCACAGCACAAGACTGCTGATAGCAGAAGATTTTTGGCTTTGTGGCATCGAAAGTGGAAGAGAAAATTGATGTGTATTCATACAAAGAGAGTGTGATTAATGAATGACAGGCACAATGATAGTGAATTGGATTCCTTGGTGGAACTTTTCTCTTGGCTGACAATGTGTTTTAGAGGTTGTCCCATCTACACTGTGGAGGGTATTCTTGGTCATGAGAATAAATCTGAATAACTGCTAAATGACCGGGCACTTATTTCTCCTGTAATTCTACATTATTCATTTTATGTTTGTGTTTCTGCCTCTTCTTCCCACCAGGGAACTTTCAGACACGTCATTCTGCATCCCTCAGAAAAGCTGCTTTATCTTCTTTTTAGTCACATTTCCCAGCTCAGGATATCCCCACGCCAGTCTTGCCCTGGGTAAGAAGCTCTTGACAAATGATGTTCATCATAACACCAATTTCTCTTCTTCCCTCCTCTCAAGGAAGGTTTGGTTGGTTCCCCCCACATCTGTATTTTCCCAAATTTCACAGGCCTTTGAAGGTCTCTGGGCCCAAGGAAGAACATTTAGCAGCCTGAAACTAGATTCCCTGGAGTGCTGCTGATGAGCATCATCATTATCGTCACCATGTTTACACCTGTTCTGGAGCTCTTGTGCATCCCATACTGACCTTTTCCTTATCTACATGCTTTGCTTTTCAGGACAGTTCATATTCTCCTTCACTTGGAACTTGATTCACATGGTGAGGGCTATTTTTGTAACTGTGTGGAATGATCTTCACTTCCCCAGTTAACGCCTCTTTCCCCTTGCAGCTGGGGGAGAGGGTCTTGGATCTGTAAGGCAGAGCAAAAGCTTTTGAAACACATGGCTTAGTTACAGATTTTCATGCTTTTGTTGCTTCTGAACTTAAGGCATGCTTCATCAGCTATGAATAACGAGCCTTTCCCAAGACTAACTGCAGTTTTGTGTCTCAGTCATGTAGAAAAGAAAACCCATCTGGTTTTTTAGAGACCTATTCTGAGAGACACAATCAGTATCAAATCTGCAACAAATGGATGAAAATTGCTGATAAAGGTTTGGTAGGTTTCCTGATCAGTAAGATGGTCATTATTCTGTATTTTGGATGTAGCACCTAAATGAAGTTTTGGGAGTAGATCTCTTAATCTCTGTGGAATATAGCTAATAAATTTGTGAAATAACAAGTAAACATTGCACTGACCAAAACCTGACATTGTACAGAACTATTTTCAGATATAAATGGTGGATACATGTGTGGTACACAGAACATTTTAAATTATAAATAATGTTTGCGTTACATCAAGCATAATCTTACATTAATGAAAATACAAAACTCTTAGGAAATAGGCATGTGTAGAAAATAGGTACAGAAATAGAGATGGCCTTTTTGGTTTTTAAAAAGGGCTACACAGAGGCTTAGAATCCTAAAATCAGAGGTTGGTGTGAAGTCTTGCTCTTTCTGTACAAATCTTACGAAACGTGTCAAGGAAAGGATCTTACCTTAGGATTTTGCATTCATGGAGGCAATCTGCAACACCAAAAAGTGTTTCCCCGGAGTACCTGAAGATCCTCATTCCCGAGTCACAAACCATTATCTTGGATTGATCAGTGGGTGGAGAACCTGACTGTCTGCCTGCAGTTCTGGTCAGTAAGGGAAGCTTTAGAGAAAGTGTAACTGGGAGGAGAAAAAAATGTTAATGTATAAGCAACAGAAACAGAGGTGAGGGGGTGACAGGGTTAAGCAAAGTATTCTAAAAGAGGAAAGATCAGAGAAAATTATATCAGTCTACGAATAACTTTGAGGAAATAATAATGTAAATGAAGGAAAGGAGTTACTCACAGTCTCAGAAGGTGTAGAATGAGAAATCAAAGCTGGAAGCTAAGGCAGGAAAAGCTGGAACGGGACTTTCTAAACTACAGGAACATTCAGGCTTTGGAAGAGTTCTCAAGGGGAGAAGTTGGGACAAGATTAACTAGATTCTCAAGAATAGATTATTTAATCTACTAAAAAATTTGTTAACAAGTGGCAATATTTCTAAACAGTCATTTTCAGTCCTGATATCTGAATTACTGAGCATTTTCCTAATCTAAACACTAGTAGGAGCTGTCTGTGCTGCTGAAGCAATGAGTGCTAACCTTGCTGTACAGATGGCTGGATCGTTTACTCTGGAACTGGCTTCAAAAGACCCCTCACGCCGTGAAACTTCACTTCTAACAGAGTGATTTCAAAATCCAAAGTTGGTGCAATGCGGTGTCATGTGCAGATGCAGAGTTAAACTTTATTATGAAAAAAGTTACTTTGCTTTCACAGTTACTAGATGAACTTTTCAGAGACGTATCATTCTGCAACACTTGCAGTTCAAGCTGAAATAAAGTGCTGCAATTACTGCCATGGAAAATTTGTTGGAATAAAATATATTCAGCTGTGCTATTTAGATTTTAAGCACATGATAATAAATCTGTAATCCCAGAGTCATTAAATTAAAATACAAGAAATAACCACAGGGAAATTATATGAGAAAATTACCTTCAGAAAAACATATATTAGTGGTTTGTGATCTACGTTTTCATTCTTAGGAATTATATTTCTACTAGAGTTATAGCTACAAAGATACCAAAAAACTTTTAATGATACTGACCCAAAATAACTACAATATGATGTCTCAAAGCTTAGGTGTAGTAATTGTATAGAAATATATTTCTACTACTGAAGGTGTGTCCTATTAAGAAATAATTTCAAGTGTAATTTTTTGTGTAAATGTGCTGTGTTTGTTGTTTCAGTTTGTTGGCAGTAGGATTCTATTCACATTTAGTGTCCTGATATTGTGTCTATGCTTAATATCGTAGAGCAAGAAATCACAGACATGTATTAGAGTTTTGTTCTGTTTAGGGGATCAGACTCTCCCCTGCTGAAAATACGTGCACACCTGCTTGGAAGTCCATGGTCTACAGCTCTTTCCAGTTTCTAATGTAAAAAAGGGATCTTCTGTTTCCTTTGCCTTGCTGATCTCCTACCACAGCAGCCTCAGCAGCCTTGTTGGAGTTGCGCCTGGTTAACAAAACCCACAACAGACAGTCTGGGTCCATAGGGAAAAGGGGAAGTAGGGAAAGCGTAAGCTCCTTTCTCAGTTAAAGATGGGATACACCAGGAGCAACCCCACCAAAATCAGCGTACTTCTCTGAAACAGTGATAGAAATGAAAGGAGAAAATATCTTTTCAGTTTTAAGAGGCCCAAGATGTACTGACCACTGTCTGGGAGCTGTTTCTCCAACTCTGATGTAAACAACTAGACCTTGAGCTGGGAGGGTCCTTTTTGATAAGGACACCTACTCACTGCACTAAAAATTTAACTTGGCTGGTAGCACAAAGGTCAGGAAGGCTGAAGGCCACTTTGCACCTGGCTTTGAGTGTTTTCAGCTTTCTACATGTTCTGCTTCATTGTACTCCTTAAAAGATGCACTTGACCTTCCCAATGACCCACTGGAGTACACAGCTGAAGTGTCAGTCATAGCATGCTGGTGTTGTAAGCTACATTCAAACCTGTAACAAGCTAATATAAAACCACCTAGAATCTTTATTACTGAATTTTTTCAGCACTTTGATGCTCAAAGTGTAATGGAGGATCTGAGTATGGTGATTAATGAACTTCAGAGGTCAGAGCGGTGGGAGAGTTCATTAACCACTATGGTTTTGTATCTCACGGTATAAAATTCAATTGTTTGTGTCCATCAATGTTTCCAACACATTGTGTGTCAGTGCAATGTCCTGGAACTGCAATCACTAATGTAAGAGAAAATTTATGGGGCCAGCCTGTAAATAACTAAGTTCTCAAGTGGTGTTGCTGAGTTAATATGTTATTAATATATAACACTGTGTTATGAAGCAGTAAAGAGCCTCACTTACTGGCTGCACTTAATATCAAGGGACACTTTACTGTCACTGTGTTGGAACAACAGTGGTGATTTTCATTGTTCTCTGCCTTTTTTATTCCCCTAAACACACAACCAGATGAATGACATCATGGGCAGACTTTATTTTCTGCACTTTGTTATCTGAATGTGTTTTCAAATAAAGCAAGAGAATGGATCAATGCTGTTACCTGTGGTTTTGTCTTGGGTTTTGATCACAAAATTGTATGTTTTTACATCAAGGCTGCTTTTGGTGCCATTTAACTGCAATCACTAACTTGTCTGTAGTAAAATTCTTTGCTCTGACTGAGGGTAGGTTTATATTAGAGAATAGGAAGAAATTCCTCCTTCTGAGGGTGGTGAGGCCCTGAGACAGGAAGTGTTCCAGGTCAGGTTGGATGGGGCTGGGAGCAACCTGGAGTAGTGGAAAGTGTCCCTGCCCAGGGCAGGTGAGTTAGAACTGGATGATCTTTAGGGCCCCTTCCAACCCAAGCCATTCTATGATTCTGTGTCTTGAGTAGCTGCAAAATGTGTGTGAGGACCATTTCAGTCTAATGAGAAATAAGCAGAACCTCCACTTGAGAAATTATTTGCAGATACTCTTATTAAAATGTTTCCCTGAATAAAGGAAAAAATAGTCTCCACCTGTTTTCTCCCCAACCCCAAAAGACAGTTGACAGCCCTGGAAAAAGGATCCTACAAATCAAAGTTTGGGAGTTGCAGTGGTTTGGGCATCCTGACCCAGTGGAGTCCTACTGCACAGGCTTTTATCATACTCTTAACTGAGAGGACATCAAAGTGAGATGATCTTACTAGTAGCTTTGTCCTGTCCTTCTCTGAGACATCTGAGGAGAGTTGGAAACTGGGGTGAAGGATTCATCCTCTTTTTTCCATTCATTTGAAAACAAGTGCACAGTGGAAAACCTTGCCAGGCAGTGCTGGCAGCAGTTACAGAGATACAGGCAGGTGTAGGCTTTTCCTCCCAGACTCATCCTGTCCCCCTCAGCAGTAACCTGTCTGTAAATCTGACCAGCCAAGGCTCAGAAACTGTAGATTTCATCAGTGCAAACCGGAGTGCTGGGTGGTATTGACTGGACTTGGCAGTGCTTCAATCCCATTTTACTCTGCCCACACAGCAAGCTCAGCTACAGTAAAAAACTTGGTAGGAGGAACTGGGACTGAGCTGGGAAAGAGTGCCAGGCTGCTGCCAGGAGTCCTGGCACACCACATCTGCACCAGTCATGCACAGCTCCAGCACACTGTCCCAGGAAGTGGCAGAAGAGGGGAAAAACTGCTTAAGGGCAACAAAAACAAGTAAAAAAGTCCATGAAACAGCTTCTGTGCAATGGCAAGTTAAATGGACTTGTCTTGGAAGAGGGGCAATCTGATGGGATATAGTAGGGCCCACAAGTAGCATGGAGAGGATGAATGGGTCATATTTACAGATTTTTATTGTGAAGCAGGAGTTGGAAGGCACCAAACAAAACATCCCAGTGTAAAACATCAGGCACGAGGCAAAGGGAAGGACATGCTTTGTCCTGGCAGCCCATCATTAAGTGGTGAGGGAGCCACATTCATCCAGCAGTGGAATTTGGGCTGCTGGCTGACTGTGCATCACACAAAGGCAAAGGCACAAAGTGACTTTTCTGCAGGAGCCACAGGAGTCCTTCCTGGCAGGGTCTGTCCCACAGAGGTGACATAAAGAGTGTTACCTGAAAAAGCATTGAAGGATGCTCAGACAGACTGGTTTTAATGACCTCAGGGAGGGATGGTCCTGCCCACATCCTATGGTTCCAGCTAAACAGAGCACTTTGATTTCCTTGAGGCAGGTTTCGATCCAATGACAGGCACTGAAGAAGGTGTTTCATCTTTCTTTGAAGGTCATGCTTATAAATGGCTTTAAAATAGTTCTCTGAGTGAATCAGGTGTTATTCCTATCAGCTTTCTTCAAAGACAGAATAAAAGAACAGATTTTTTTCCCCTTTCTTTCATAGACATTACTCTGCTATCCTGAAAAAGAAACTGTTTTTTTAAAATAAATTATGAGCAAATATTTATTTTTAGATCAGTAGGAAAACAGTAAGATCAGAGGGAGCACCATAACAGATGCACTCTCCATGGAGATTTTGGAGATTAACGAGGAGCTTTCTGCTTATGGTAAGCTTTTTCTGGAATTGAAGCAGAAAATAAAAGAATTAAATGAGGATTATAAAAAGAAAAAGTAGTGGTTCTGGTGCATCTAACACCTATATGTGGATATTAAAACAGCCAGTGATTGCTGTTAGAAATGAAACAGGAGTTTGAATACCAATCTGAATTACTGATTTTATTGTTGTATTAAACTCAGACTTGTTCTTTATCTGATTTTGATTTTGAGGTACAAAACACTATGAACCATGAGTATTTCTATGATGGGTTGCTGGAGCAGCCCTGAGTCTCACAATCAGTGGTTTGAGCTACTCTGAGATTTTAAAAGCCCAACTTGGCTACAGCTGCACTCCCTGATGGTGCAGGGCTGTGGTTTGTGGGAATCTGGCAGGGGCAAAAATAGGCTCAAAAAACTGGGTAACAAGAAAATAATTTTCTGTGAACTTGTCTTTAGTTTTACTGCCATTTTTCCAGGTGTTCAGCATGTACAAAGGATAGTGGTGCAGTAAAGCAAATTTTCTCCCAGGGACCTAATGTTTAAAGCAGATGGATATTCACCTTGTGGAAGGCAATTCTCTTTTAGGATGTTTTAGGGTGGTCAACGACAATTAAATTTTATGTTAGATTTTTTTCCCCTGAATTCTTTCTCTTTAGTTTTAATAGTCAAAAATGAAATCAGAAAGTGGAATGACTCAATTGGGCCAAGTTTGAGGTTGTTTACTCACCGATCTTGTTCTGCTGGATCATTATATTTTGACTTTTCTAATTTTGATTTTGTGCTGATGGATAGGGACAACTTTTGATTCCAGCTATACTGGTTATAAATAACTTTTCAAAATTTTTTCCTTCTTAAAATATGATCAGAAGGAAAGCTGTAATGGACTTCAAGGCTGAACACATCCAGTGGGAGTGAAATATGAGACTTTAGTCTAAATACCTCACCTAAACACCAAATTTAATAATGATGTTTTCCCCATTTTTTATTATGGTTTTTGAAAGCTTTATTCAGGACCCAGAATGCTGAGTAGTGTAGGGTACACACAGAGCAAGGGGATGACGGAGATCTAAGTGTCCTTTTCCTTCTAGTGGGAAAAGGGATTTTAATCAGGATCTACTGTATTTCAAAGACCCTTGTTCACATGCCTGTACCATTAGTTTCTCTGTTTTTCTCTGGTCTAGTTGCTATTTAACTGTTTAGACAAAATGAGTTGCCCAGCTGAAGAGACTGAGAAGGGGAAATTGAGTTGCATATCCATCCCATTCCAATAAATATTCTTATTCAAGGAGGGCTCTTGTCCAAGGAACTAGACTTGAAATCTCTAACCCAAAACCATAAGAAAACTTTTTTCATATGGATGTGAGGCTCAGTTTCTACTTCTCTGAATGTTGTCTTTGCCAAATTCACTGTTAGTGACTAGTATCTTAAACTATGAGATCATTCTTTGCTCGAATTATTTCCTAGAACAGTTCTTCTTTACCATGGTGAAAGATAAGTCTTTTAGCAAGGGATTCATTCATTTAAATAGAGATGAATCTTGCAGTACTTAGAATTTCTCCTGGAATAATTGTGTGGGTTTTGAAATCCCTTAGTGGAGTGCCTGGAAAGGTGTTTAGGGTTTTGTATAAATCAATAGCCACAGGGCGTAGTCTTGTGCCTGTCTCAGGAACCCACATGAACTACTGCTACATGAAGAAGAAAATCAGCAGGAAAAAGAAAGAAGAACTAAGAGGAAAAAAAACCCTGAAAATGATATTCTACTTACAAGCAGTTTGCTGCTCTGTCCACCTGTACGGCAAGGTAGATTTGGGGATAAAAGGAAGAAAAATAATTTTATAGTCTTGATGATTATTGAAAGAATGTGGAACAAAGGCTAAAGGCATCATGAACAACAGAGATAAAACTGCCAGCTTTAAATAAGAGGGTTTGAAGTTTTGTAGCTTTGAAGTTTTCTATTCCTGTTCCATTCTCATCCCATTCATTATCTTCCAGAGGTGTGAAATATGCACTGGATTTTAGTCATGTGGAGTTTTGCATGGAAATTGGTAGGCATTAGTGCTCTAATGAATCTCAGTCATCTTTGAGCAAACAGTGAGCCAAGTCTCATTGGAGAAGAGAGTGAGAAAACGATAATGTCCATTTCCATGATGTGTTGAACTTGAACTAGACTTGAGGCTCAAAATAGCAAATTGAAGTTGCTTATCTACTAGCCAAACCAAACTCTCTCTCATGGTCTGTCAGTGGGGCAGAAGTGCAAGTGCAGGAGCTGCACACTCACCACCCCCCTCTTCTCCCTGATGCCCCACTGCTGGGGCATAGCACAAACAGAGAAACCTGTAAGTGCTCTGGCTGAACTCTGCTGAGCTGAAATAGAAGCACACCAAGCTGGCCTACCATCTGTTTTATTCTTGCCTTGTGCAAAGAAGAGTGGGACAGCTTCCTACCATTGCAAACTCTTCCAAGGTCACAGTGACTCTCAAAGACAGGCAAGCAAAAATATCTACAGCACACCAATATTCTGCCTGTACTCCAACACCCCTATTTTTTTTAATTGACTGTCATTTTCTCCATCTCTTCAGGGAACTGCCTTTATTCCAAAGGTTCCTCTCAGTTTCAGTCTGTTTGACTTGCCTATATAGCTATATTGGGTAATAGTCCATTTGCTATGTTGTTAGGCAACTGTGCAGATTCCTATCTCTCTTTTTTTCTTCCATCTATATAAAGAGATTGGGTTAAGATAAACAACTCTCCAGGGATGCTGCTGGGATTGATGCCAGAAAGGGCTGCATGGCACCAAGGTGTGGCAAAGCATAATAAAAGTCATGTTGAGTATCAGAAACTTCACCCACTTTTGGTGCCAGAGTCTGTTGCTTCCAGAGATTTTGCTTCAGGATTTGAAGGAACAGAAGGAAGAAATCAGCCTGTGTGGTGCTATTTACAGAAAAGCTGTATCTCACCAAGGAATGACAGCAAGAGAAAGGTTTGCACCTGAATGGCTGAATAGAGAGATCATGAAGCGGAAGATTTGTTTCCACACAGGTGGGCACATAGGCACCTATATTAAGCACTGTCACAGCCCTGCTGGGAATATATCCTCAGCCTGCCACATTTATTGCAGCTAACATCAGTGGCAGGGATGCTTTCAGGGATGTATTAAGCTCTACTGTTTGAAACATGGATGCACCATTCTGTGGAAACACAATGGACATGTAACTGTGGTTAAGCCCTTTGAAGAAAAAGTGTTTAATGGGCAGCTGACAAATCATTCAGGTTTGTTATGAGGAGTGCTTTCACAGAGGGTGCATTGAGATAAGAAGAGAAGCCATAAATTCTTGTGGTCAAACATGGTCTTTTCAGAAGGTTTTGACTTGTTTTTCTCTAGCTCTACTTTCATTTTTCCCTTCTCTGGAAAATTCTCCCAGTTCTCATTTGTGGCAATATTTCATTCATTTTCTTATTCCCTGATCAGACACAAGCCAGGATAATGTTTTTATTACATTATAATCTCATTTTTGAAATGTTACTGTCAACCTGGTTTTTGTAAATATCTTATATGCTTTACTTAAATATTGCAAGCCTGTTAATGTCAGTAAGTAGCATTTTTCTGGCTTGGGTAAATGCTGAAAGATGTACCAATGGGGAAAAAAATGTTTCAGACAAATAAAAAGTGACAGGAGATATCTTATGAAGAGCTGTTTATTAGAATTTCAGTCTTGAAGATTTATAGGAAGAAAAAAATAAAAAGAAGGCACAGTTCATCTTCAAAGAGATTGGTTTATTATATTTGTTTACCTTCATGTGAAGTTCCTTTACTTATTGAAGGATGACAACTGGATGAAAAGGAAGTTGTGGGGCATCTAGGGAAGGACAGGGTGTTGTTGTGTTTCCAAATACCAAATAAACCTCATGCTCCTGCAAAGTCAGGTTCAGCTTAAGTTAGGAATGGTGTGACCCCTCTGAAAGATCTGTGTTATTATAATAAACATACTTGGCAAAACAGTGTTTCTGCAAGGGAAAAATCTAGACTCCCAAGCCTATGGAAGTGCTTAAGAATGGGAAGTTATTGTTCAGAGTAAAACCCCGTTTTTAGTCACAACTAAATTTCCTTTTTCCTCTGCCATTAATGGGGACCATGTGTATGCCAGCAGCAGAGTAAGCATAAATAAACTTTGAGGAATACTACAGGGAACACTGTGTTCATTCAAGCATTGACATTAAAAGTACTGCCAACTAGATGGGACCAAAGCTGAGCTGGAATACCTATATTTAATATGCATGTGACTACTAACAGTAACCCCTTTAGGATGCTAGCTAGAAATTTGGACTAATATCCGAATGAAGTGACACCAGACCCCAGAAGATGTTTCCAAGGTCTCCATGAACATGCCATTTCTGCTTTTGGAGGTTTTGCTGCAATACCCACAAAGCCAGGAAAAGTCTCCCCTGTTTTTGGGGCTGTGTATCAGCTCCTACCAGGGCTGGATCCAGTACTGATGGAGGAGGCCATGGACACATGCCCTGGGCACACCAACCCCCAGCCAGTCTGAGCTGCCTCCTTGCCCTGGCTAGGGAGACAGCAACACAAACCAGCAGGTTGAGCAGTGGCAGCTGGCTCCTAACTTTAAGACAGGGTGGCAAGAACATATTTTCCAGGAGCAGCTGAATGTGAGCATTTTCCCTCTACCCCAGAACCAAATGTCACTGTGTCCAGTTATGGAGTCTGGCAGACGTTTCAGAGGAGACTCAGTTTTCAGTATACAAAAAGAGAGCATAAATAATAACTATAATAAATAATAAACACTAGGATAATCTGCTTTAGGCACAACTCTTGACTACGAGTTGAAACAAAGGGTGAGAAGAGGAAGATTCCCCATTCCTTGATGACCTTATTTCAAACCTGGAATTTTTATATGGGTAAAGCCATTTTTTGCTACAGAGCATCAAGAAGGGAAATAATGAATTTTAAATGCTTTTGGTTAAGTGTACTAATTAGAAAGCCTCAAGGTTTCAGAGACTGGGGATTATGATTAGGAACAGAAGAGGTTTGCTGCCTTCTCCTCTAACTCAGTATCTCAGAATAATTCAAAAAAGAAAACCTGGAAATAAGTTAGATAGGAAAAGCCTCTTAGAAACAGCAACAATAAAACTAATGATACAAGTAGAACAATGTAATTATCTGGAAAATAGAAATGCATATGGATCAGGCCAGCTGAATGGAATATAGCCTAGCATGCAGTAGGAATGAGATGAAGACATTCCTAAGGCCATGCACATTATTTTAGAAAGACAGAGAAGCAGAGAATTTAACACAAAGCTTAAGAAAAGACAAGGGAACAGCATTTTTCAAGGAGTGAATGTGAAGTTGCTTCTACCTGTATCAACTGCAGCAAAACTAAAAGGAAAAAACCCAAGGGCTAGACCTTGGATGCCATTTTTTCTGATGTATAATACCTGGTTCCTCAAATATAAGTATTGACAGTTGGAGACTCTTTAAAATGTTGGGGTAATTTTTTTCCAGTTGTTTTCTGCCACAGAGTTTAATAAATCATCAGTGTTCATCACTGTTTATTTTGTGCAAAATTCTTGAAATTAACCTGTTGGTGCGACTATTCAACAACCAGTGTATCCATAGAACCTTCAGCTCCATTTTTAATGATGCAGCAATGACAAATGTGCACTTAGTATATATAGAATATATTAAATTGCTGAAAATACTTATTCTCAGTACCTCACATTCTCAAATGTTCTGAGTTTTCTGTCTTAAACTGAATCCTAGAAAGCAACAACTGATCATGGAGCCCAAGCCTGCAGGTGTGATGTTGTAGCTGGCACAGATCTTGAGCTGCCTTTCATGAGAGAGCAGACAGGAAATTTGGGGGAAAGAGGTTTGCCAGGTCTGAGATAAAAATAGATAATAGCTGGAATATGGCAATATTGGCTTTCATGGAATGAAAATTCAGAATTGAATAAAAAAAATCTGTTTGGTTTTGGTGGATTTTAAAAAGACGATTTTTACAATCTCCTAAAATCAGCCCAAGTTCTATTGTCAGGCACTGACTGCATTGTCCAAGGAGAGTGAATGGTTTTCATCATTAACCCCAAGTTCCAAACAATATGTTCTTTTCAACCCACATATTTAGCATTAAAAAGGAAGACAGCCTCTGACTGAATTATGCTTTTAGTAAGAACTTGGAAAGGCCAACTGAAAAGAAAAAGGAAAGAAAAGAAAAGAATTCTTTCAAGTCACTGAACATTACTTTGTTTCCTTTTCCTTTGTGCCTGTAGTATTCCCTTCAGAAATTCCCAATGGGCATGTGATTTGAAGACACATTCTGCCTCTTGGCTGCAAGTTAATACATGGGATACACCCAGACTGACCCAGCAATGGGATAAAAGGAAATTTTCCATTCCATTACCCTTTATCCTGGCTCTTGAAAAGGTAGCACTGTTGACAGTATGCCAAATGTAGCACATAATGGGCCTTATGAATCACAGTCATTGTTCCTTGGGCGTGGAGGCTCAGTACAGAGGTTATTGTATATATTAACTACCTCAGTGATTCAGGTCTTAATCAGGAAGGAAAAGACTTGAATGGTCACTTGAATGTGTGTCTTTTCTTATACATATGAGAGTTCACAGATTCTTCAAGCACTGAAGGTATTGTACATGGTAGATGTTGCAGCTGTGGTAGATCCAGCTCTGGTAGATCCAGCTCTACCCCTGGCAAAGCCAATGAGAATTTAACATTGATCTCAAAAAGACCAAAGAGGAAAACAAGGAGAAATTCAGGACAAGCACTTCACCATGGCCATCTGCACTCAGAACTGGTGAGGCAGCACCTTGAGTACTGTGACCAGCCCTTGGCCTCTCATTTCAAGAAAGACATTGAGGGGCTGGAGTGAATCCAGGGAAGGAAAATGGAGCTGGGGAAGGGTCTGGAGCACAAGTGGTCAGGTAGTGTAGACTTCATGTTTCAATACTTTGTTTTAATGTCATAGATCTGTTCAGACTGTACCTAACACTGGCACATTCAGATTGTTCAGAATGGTCCCTAACACTATTTAATCCTTGCACAGATGAAGATTTTCTGGTCAAAAAAATTGGGCACTGGGTGCCAGAAGACTATTTTTCTCTTCCATGTCTTCTGTGACTATTCACAATGCCTATACATGGAGCTATATACATATATAAAGTATAAATCTGCATCAACAAGCCTTTGCGTGGAACAGGAAGGTATTTTTACATTATTAAGCAAGGCTCTTTCTATTTTTATTTCCCACTGAAAAAATTTGGTCACGACTTAAAGGCAAAAGACAAAACCACAAAGGCTTTCATAAGTGCTGCTTTCTATTGTAGGAAAAATCAAAAAGAATGAAAAAAACCAGAATCTCACACTATCATGTTCTTGAATATTCTATGTATGTGACTATGAAAGCTCTACTACATTTCTGACATTCCAGTTTTAATTGAATCAAGGTCAGCTAATTGGCATCAACAAACTATTGTATATCCAAGAAATAATGTCTCAATGATAATAAACAGAATAATTCTAAGTTATAACAGAGATTCCCTATACTCTGTTTTGATGTACAAAAAGTGCTTTTCAGGACTTGAGTGTTCTGAGATCTCTTGCAGTGGATCCATTGACTTACAGGGCACATGGTAAGGGAAAGAGAGCTCCAAACCTTCACCAGAGAAGTTCTCTCCTTCATGGCACAAGAGTCTGAGGAGAGAAATCCAATAAATTGTCAGTGCAGGTTAATGCACAAGCTGTATGTGTGTAGCTATTTCTTTATTTTCAGCTGAGTTAGCTTTAGAGACCACAGAGTCACACAGAATCACAGAATCTTTTAAGCTGGAAAAGACTTTCAAGATCATGTCCAACCTTTGACTGGTCACCACCTTGTCAGCTTAGTGCCACATCCAGTCATTTCTTGAATACCTCCAGGGATGGTGACTCTACCACTTCCTTGGGGAGTCCATTCCAGTGTTAAACAACACTTTACACAAGTAAATTCCTCCTGATGTGCATCCTGACATTCCCCTGGCACAGCTTGAGGGTGTGTCCTCTCATTCTGTCTCTTGCTGCTTGGGACAAGAGACCAGCCCCAAGCTGGCTACGCCCTCCTTTCAGGGAGCTGTAGAGAGCAATAAGGTGGAAGTCAGGTAGTCCAAACCTCAAACAGGGTTGTCTTCAGGGCCAGTTGGGTTTCACAGGGCAGTTCCATGTCCAGTTGATCTTGAGTGTCTCCTAAGGTAGCAATTCCATGACTTCCCTGAGCAACCCGTTTCCACATTTGACTACCCTTATGGTGGAACCGTTTTCACCCTGGATCTCATCATAATATCCTTTGTGATGTTTTTTGCTCCCTGTCACTTGTCTCATTTTACTTCTCTGGAAAGTCAGGCTTTGTCTAAATTCCTTAATCCAAATAATCTGTGAAAGTCTCCTGCGACACTTGCCATGTAGTTTTTCTTTATAACAATCTGAATAAGCCCCACTCCCTCAGTTTATCTGTGTATGTCAAATTCATCTCTGGTCCCCTGAACCTCTCAGTGACACTCAGCTGGAATCTCCCCAGTTTGGCAATGTCCTTATTGTACTGGAAGGGGAGATATATAATTCCTTGCTACTCAATAAAATTTGGACAAAAATGAATGACATTTTTATCTTATTGTGCTGGAAGCCTGAGCCCATCTTGTACCCAACACAGTGTGCAGCCATAGAACTCTCATGGTGCAAATGGTTCAGGCAATGGGCTCTGCTACTACAAAGAGAAAAATATGAAAGTATGTTTCAGTCAGGTTTTGGGCCACTGCAGAATGACAGCAATTTAATCCCATGTTATGAAAGGTATGCACAAATTTTTTCATATGAAGAGAAAACTTGTTGAACTTAGCTTGGGTGTGAATTTTATGAAAAAAACAAGAGGTAAATAAGTAAAGTAATAGGTAAAAAAAAGTTACAAAAAAATCCCAATGGGTAAATAGGTAAAAATCAACTGTGTAACTCTACATATTGGGGCAGAAGGAAAACAATGTGTTAGTGAAAAAAAAGGCAACAATCTGGAAAGAAGGCTCATCTTCAGAGGGAAAAATATGGAATAAGAGAAAAAATTGGCACCTAGATAAACAATAGAAACAAAGAAATGATGGTGTTATGATAATTCCTCCTTCTTAATGTGAAGCCATTTTCAAGGTGGAATCATGGATAGTATACTCTCAGGGAGAAGTGGTGTTTTCCATCCTAAATTATTCTTTTTGTAAACACTTAACATAAAATATTGTTGGTTGATCTACCAGACACCTTCACTACTTGAGAATGTTTTGTTTGTGCTTAACAAAGGCAAAGAGCTCTCTGCTATTTGGGCTGCCTGCTTTAAATGTAAATATGAAGACATATGTTTACTTTTGATTTTGACCTTTCTTGGTGGCTTCTGCAGCTGATGAATCTGAAATGACAAGAGGCTCTCTTCCCAGCTGATATTTCTGCTAAAACTTTGGCTAATTGTAAAACATGAAGGAAAACAGAGGAGCTGGCTATAAAATTGCTGTACTCAATAACCGCAGTATGGGCCATTGACGTCAAAAGAGGATGATCAATTCCTGGAACAAAGATTTAAAGACCCACTAGAGAAGAATCTCAATTTTTGAGAGAGCAGAAAGCTATTTCTTACTAACTCAGGACTGTTCTATATATACCAGGAGGAGAGTGCATATCTTGATTAGAAATTCATATTTATACATAATGCATAGCAGAAAAATGTGGATTTTAGGGTCCTTTGGAGATCCTAGAGAATTTAGTCATCACAGCAAAACTGTGCTGAGCAATCTCATTGAACCAGTTTTTCATTTGCAACCCTTATTACTGAAGGCAGTGTGATGTGGTGTGCTGAAAACAAATGCTCTGTATCCATTTTCCCTACATTTACGAATGCTGACCTTAGTAAAAGCAGACCACAGAGCACTGTATGAGAAGAGGATCCCATTTTTGAAGAACACACATTTCCATCAGTGTCTCAGCTGGCAGAGGAGTCTGGGCAGTGGCTCCATCCTTCTGCTTGTCCCCTTGGCCTCGTGTCCAATGCAGGTTACAGATGTGGGATTGCAACCACTGCAAAATCCTTCCTCACTCACCATGATGCAAAGTGACTGACTTACAAGACTTCAAATGATTCAGATATGATTCTATTTGGGTACTTTCCCCCATTTTTACGCAGATGGGAACCACTTCACTGGACTTAAGGACCAACTTAGGGAATTCATCACGCCAAACTTTGTGTGAGGAAATCATCCCCTTTCAGACGGCTGCCTGGATGTTTATGGAGCTGTGCCAGAGATTAACTTCGCATCAGTCATGGCACAGCTGCCTGAGGAGAGAATCCATCCAACCTTTGAGAACTTCTATTTCCCACAGACAGAAATCTGCTGGTTACAGTCACTCTGCAGATCCCAATAAACATTCTCACCTTTACTCACAAATAATCAAAGAAAATTGGTGGGTTCTTTGCAAAGCAGTGATCTGTTTGGGGTGAAAGCAAAGGCAAGAACATCAAACAGGCAACATAGGAGGTGCCAAAGCTTAAGTACTGCAAAAAATGGCTGAAATAATGCTGATTTTCTAACATTATCTCACATTTCAGAGCTGCTGTAATTATCTCATAGGCATTAATTTGGAAGTGTGTCATAAAACAGATCTTCAGCATTGCAGCTGTTATAAACTGTGGCCCAGAGAATGTGCTGTGACTATCGCTTAGTGCGACTTTTACAGAGATAAGTGGTGGTAGGTGTTCCAAAGTGGGGTTAATGGACATTTGTGTCTGCAAAGAGCTGCCTTTCACATGAGGTTGATCCTGTGTGTTTCAAAGATGAAATAAACTCTGGCAGAGAGAGGAAAGAAAAGTGGAACAGAAAATAGGCAATGGGATTAACCTTTCTCTGAAATGCCAAAAATGACAGTGTGTCCAAGACTCCTAAAATAAACAGATCTTTCTGAAAATTGCATTTCTGTCTCAGGAGCCACAGGAGTGAATTTTTCTCTCCCTATGATAGGGAAGAAAGGAATAGGAATTTGAGGGTTTTTTTTTTGATTAACATGATCCCATCAGAAGGTTGAGTTTCTGACATGGATTGTCAGTGTCTGATTTCGGGGTAGCAAAAGAGAAATCTACAGCGCAAGGACAAGAAGATTGTCATTGAAATCAAGTGGTGGCAAATTTCACACCCTGGAATAGGATATTTTTTTTTCAGATGATTTATGGTCTGTGGAATTCCTACTCTCAGCAGTACCTTGTGGACCATAGTGACCTTCAAAGAGGCAGTGAGTTATTACAAGGATAAAAAGATTGGCAAGCGATATTCTAATAAATAAGAACAAAAACACCCTTGCCTTTGCTGGGGGTTTTGAACCTTGTCTTCCTGACATTTAATTTGTACCTTGCAGGCATTCACTCTTTCTTGGTGGCATTGACAAGTCCCTCTCACAGGAAAAATCTTATGTTGCACATCTATGTTTTCAGTAGGACTTGATAAGGAATTTCACCTCACTCATGGAAATCCTGAGCTTGGATTTATTCCATCTCTTATGGAGCAAAATATGAAGCACGTATCTCAGCTCTGGTTTCTCTGAGCAGTAGGTGGAAGGAGATAAGGACAGGATAATCTGCCATGCACCAATGTAATAGTGATATAATCCCCTGGCACAGCTCTGCTTCTTTCAGAACATCAGACACATGCATCAGAAAATGGGTAGGCTAAATTGAAATTGAGGCCGGGTCAATAATATGGAGAGATGGCCCTTTTCTGTGTCTTATCCACATGCACTGACAACCACTTCCAGTGCAGGGCAGTGGGAATGGGTGTGCACTGAGCAAGGAAATGCATTGTCACAGCACTTTGCAAATGCAGCTCAACAATTTTATTTCACATGACTGTCCCCCAAAGACAGAAAATACATGCACACTTATTTTCTTTATTTGACAAATCTTTAATTAGAAAATCAGTCTTTTCTTATAAAATTTCACAGGCTGATAAATCTTGGTAGATTATAGAGAGAATATTTTTTTCATGAACCTAATATAAAAGTTAAAATAAATAACAGCATTCATCAGATTATCTCTCCCCCCCTCCCACTATGTTCCCAATTACAAAAAATGTATAGTCATCAATTTTTATTTAAAAACCATAGATGTATATTGCAGCCTTTCATGACTTGAAGGGATGGTATTAATATTTGATGATTTATTAATCATTTTCTCTGGCTGAATGCCAGTAGTGGAAACACAGCAGGCTTAGATCTTAACCCATACATGGAATTTTAATGTTCTAAATTCAGCAAAACAACAACCTGCAGGGGAGCACACAGCAAACTCAATGATTGCAACACTGTCTTTTTAAAAAGAAAACTCAGAGCTTTAATCAGCATGAAAACATTGAATTGATTACACAGTAGAGCTTGCAGTTTTATATTACAGACTTGGCACTGGGGTGCTGCTAACGTGGTGCTGGTGTGCTGTGCTGCCTGTGAGATGTGGGCATGCCCATGGATCAGGATGCTCTGGGTGAATTCATATGGGATTGACACACAGAGACTTTGACTAAAGGTGCAGGACCATGACCTGGACATTTTTACAGAACTGCATCAAATGACTACTGAGCTCACCCATGCTCCGACATGCGAGGGCACTTGGAAACAGCCCAAAGTTTGTTTACATGTTTACAAAGCAACTGCTTCCCTGAAAAGAAGGACTCGAGCAGTGGAATGAAATCTCCGATGAAAAATGAATATACAGTATCTACATCGCCTTGTGTTCCTCATTAAAATGACGAACAGTTTATCATTCATATCTAATTAATAGAACAGAGTCTAAAGTCTGGGATTTTGTATCTATTTTGCATAGTCCATTTAATACCCCGTATTTTCTTGCTTGCATGATTAGAGTCTAAGAGAAACAGTTAAATAAATACACAGTCATTTACATAATGTCACAGTTTATTTAAAGCATTTTGAAGCTGAAATGATGAAAAGAGGACTAGGTAAATTACTTGGCAAACTGCACATAATTTATTACTACACTGAGCAAGTATATTGCACTGTCTAAAATAGTCACTGTTAAATTACCAACTTTTAGACACTGTCTAGATAATTTTCCATGATTTTATCCCCCCCCCTCCCCCCAGGCTACAAATATACATACAGTTTCGGAAGCCCTACTGAAAATAATTATTTCTTGTCATCCCAAGGCTGGGATCACCAATGATAGCAATGATGCAGCTCTTCTTGGTAGACACCTCATTGCTGATTCCCCTGTATGTATCCAGACCTCTTCTGAGGTGCATTTGTCAACATGTTTTCAGACTCTTCTCTCAGAGGACTTGTTCTAAAGCCCATTAGTGGTCATAAAACTACTCTTGTTTCTAGGCTTCGGTCAAGTCTCAGGATGTGCCTTATTTGATGTTTGTAGTTTTCCTGTTATTCCCTGGGAATTAGTTTGCTGATATTTGGCTATGCCCATTGTTCCAACTGTTGGCTGCCATCAGAGGAGGTTTACTCCAAAAGCAATTCCTTCAGAATTGCACTCACCTCACCTCCTCTCTGTATCTGTGCATGAACTAGAATATCTGATAATTCATCTGTGCATTAACTGGAGCCCCCAAGCTTCCTTCCTCTCCAGCAGAAAGTAGGTATTTTTAGGGCACAATTCATTTCTCCTGGTTTTTATTTTCACCTTCGTTATGACACAATGGATTGTGCCCAGGAAATGCCTGCTTCTGTCTTCTGGCCAAACATGGACTGTAGAAATGTCCCTTATTTTTGCCAGTAAAATCCCAAACTCTCCTGCTGGAGTCTTGGTTCATGCTTATATGCTTGGCTTGAAGATTTTAAAAGGAGTCATCATTTACCTGTCAACACTGATCAAGGTCAGACAAAGTTTAACTGCAGAAGCCATGAGGTTGCTTATCTCAAGCATAGTGAAAAGTCTGATTTTGAAACTTTGTGGAAAACTGCCACCTTGAAATTGCACAGAGGTTCCTAACCATGTGTTTTGCTGGAGGATGAATTTGTCTTAGTTAAGAAAACACAGTTGGATCAGAGATTCTATCAAAAAATAAAAATAGAAAGGAATTGAGTTTTCTTTTTTATTTTGGCACTAATCACCATCAAAAGAATCATCGTTATGATGTGCAGGTGGTTTGGCTAAACACATGGATGCATTTCAAGCTCTTCCACATGTTTCAAAATGCTGAAGGTTTCATAATTGCAAGCACTGTATACTAGGAAAATTTTACATATTCAAATTTTTGATGTTAATGGGACTGAAGTTTTGACTTCATTGAATTGGTGCCCAATTTCAAACATGAAATTAAGGTCAGAAGGTAACTTTGTGTAGCAAATGCAATATGGTCTTCTTTCCTAATTTCTGTCCTGAAATTCAAAAACAACAAGGAAAGGTGAAAGTGAGACAGCTCGGAAAGCATGACATTACCTCCTCTTTGTCCTGAAAATGTCATTAATAACTGGATGGATCATGGGAAAGATTTGGACTAAAAATAAAAGATTGATGCTACCCTGGCTATTATTTTAGCATCTGTTCTTGTATTACTGCTCAGTCCATCTATCTCTGTATAAAAGGCTGCATTCACTTATGTTCTAGTCAAGTTACACCAACAATTTTGAAAACTGCCTTTTCTTGTCCCCATATAAACAGATGCAAAACCCTGCAGAAGTCAAAAGGAGCATTTCCAACAGTTCCAGGAGGCTGTGGAACAATCCTCAGTGCAAGGAAGTGAAATACATGATGATGCCAAGTGTGAGCCTCTATACAAAAGGACTCAAGTCTCAAAAGCTGCCACATAACAAATCCTCTCATTACATTTTGCAGGACTCAAACGTTTGTTGTTCAACCACTCTAGTGTAGGCTGTGGCACAGCATGCAAAGAGTGTCCACACAGCTCTTCAGCAAACACCGGACACACTGCCCCTAGGAGAGCATAATCTAAATGATTTCACTAAAATGCTGGACAATTTAATGCTCACTGGCAACTAATATTGGGAAATGCTGGAGCACAGACACAGAAAGTGAGGAATTTTCACTTTGAAATGTACACGAGGCATCACCCTTTCAATGCATGTGTTGAGAAAGCAGAACTTTTTGCTGATTCATGCTGTAAATTTTCATCCTCACAAACCATAAAATAAACTATGTGTCATGAACTAGTAAAATTCATCATTTGATTACAAACAGCTTTTAAAATATACATATATATATGTATATATATACATACACATAAATTAATCATTTATTTACATTTGGCAATAAAACATGAGGTTGATCATCCATTATTTATCTCTGCAGTGGAAAAAAAGAATGGGGATGCAAAATTTCACTGAAATTTTCTTGCTTGTACTGTACAATATTTTGTTATGAACTAAAATCCCCAGACCCTCTTCTCCCTTAAATTTTGATGCAGACCAATAAGCAAAACTTCTGCACAGATGGGAAAACACATGGTACTCCTTGCCCAGGCTTTCAAGAAGAGAAGAAACAGCATCTTGCTCCTTTATTTTTGCTATCTTTTTGAGTGTTCTTTGTTGTATTTTTGTTGAGAATAAACTAATTTCACCTGCCACAAGAGAAAACCTGTGATAATTATGAAAGTAAGAAGAAGATGTGAGGGCTGAATCCTTGCTTCTTTTTGGCACAATAAATCCATTGCTCTTAAATCCAAAACTGTTACATTTTACCAATAGCGGAGCAATATCACATAAGTAAGACAGTGCAGGAATTTTCATAAGCAACTATTATCAGGATATTCTCATTGGTTTTTTGACCTAAATCTGTGTGTCTTTTTCCACCTTTCCTCCCAAGAGCTGTAGCTGCCTTGGTGCAATCTTTGAGTATTTTTGTTTCAAGATATCCTAGATATCAGAGCCCTGTGAATTCTTCCCTGTCCTTGTCCTTGGAAAGTGCTGTACTTTGTTTTCTTACAAATGGCATGAAAAGATGGGTTTTACTATTGGTTTTGACTATTTAGTAATTATTATCATTTATTATTAATTTTATTCCTAAATCCTTAAAGAGATAGATTTATAAATTATTCATTTTCATGTGTTTGAAATGGAATCAAGCATTTCAATATTTTCCATGAAAATATTACATTTTGTTTGTTGAACTTAAATTCCCCCAGTCCTTGTCCTTGGGACATAAAACTGTATTTCCCTGCCCCTGCTTCACTGTCTCCTCTAATGCTTTAGAGTTTCAGCATCCTGACTGGCTCAAAGCTGTGCTACATCTCTTTCAATGCCAACACAATTCCCATGGGATTCAATGCTCCCACGGCCCCTTTCTTAGGGAGATTTATAGATCCCCCACCTTGGCAACCCACGGGAGGAGCTATTTGGCTGCAGAACCTGACCAACACATGGTGGAGAGATAGAATTTTGTACATCAGCTCCTCACGGTACTGAAAATCATCAGCAACTGGGGTTTAACGAACTGATGCTGAGGAGTCAGCTTATGGCATGTGATTTGGGAAACCTTACCAGCTCATGGTTAACAGACTCGAGGGGGGCAGAAACTCCACTGCTCCCTTGAGAATTGACAACAGCTCAACCAAGTTTTCTCACCTTCGGCTACTTAGTTGCTTGAAATTTTTTCAAAACTTACATAGAGAAAACTTGATAGGTTTTGTTGCTGAGTGCAGTGGGATCCTAGAATGGCTTGGATTGGAAACGACACGAGCATAGACTTATCATACACAAAAACCTTAACTCTCAGCACCTCTTTACACAAAGAATTGACTTTGACCATGTGCAAATGCACACACAAAACATTTACATGCCCCTCTCAGGACAATAGATGTCCACTCCGCCAGCAGGTAAATAACTGCATCCTTCCATGAAGGAAAAAATTTTCAATGGGTACCACAGCAAACCTGCTTTGTCCAGGAGAAGTTTGTTTCAATTAGGCAGAGTATTCATGTACTTACAGCCATGCAAAAGCTTTCACACAAAGGTAACAGCATGGGCGAGGTGTAGGAGCAGAGGGATGTGCACTCTGAGGGGCACATGAATATCTTTCAGACAAGGTAGTGCCATGTGCTTCAGCACAATGCCTTACAACACCTTCAAGAAGGTGCTCATGCAGATTAACACATTAACAATGTCCTCTTATTCTGTTCTTATCTACTGTATCTCCCTTCACCTCCTCAATACACTCTTCACTGTGTTATCTTGCTTTTCACACTTTATCTCTCTCTCTCTTGAAAAGGAATTATGTTTCTAGGAACGTCAATCTGTCAGCTACTAAGATGACATAAAAAGGAATTTCTGATATGCTGTTATCTAAAGCCTCAGATCTGGCTCCTCACACACTCAAGAAATTTTGAAATCTTTTGTTTCTATTGATCTTAGAGAAATTAATGGTGTCTGGATATAATAATCCAAGTAGAATACACCACATAGCAAGTTTTCTCTCTGCCATTCCTGATGATACCATGGATTTATTTATTGTAGTATTGAGTTTCTCAGATGCATGTGGTCTGCACAGTCTCCTTATTTTTCAAAGGTGTTCATTTCGGATGTTAATTACATCAGAGATGCCAGTAAAAAGATATTCTCGACAGTGGCCCTTGGTGTAAAAACATTTTGTCTCTTCTGCCTGCTTTATCCAATTAAAAAGTTCCATTTTGCTTTGCTCTACCTAAAGTTCATTGAGTTTTGGGTCACAGTGAAAAACTTGCTCCATTTCTTGGCTTACTCAGCTAAAACGTACTCAGTGACTTGACAGTCTTTGTTCTGCTCTTATTTATGTGCTTTTCAGTTCCTGACTAAAAGCGTTCAGGTACAGCTATACCCAAACCTCCAAACAGGAAGCAGAGGTACAAACCATATGAGGGCATGGTTTTATACCAAACACCAAAAGCTATAGTGAGTGAAACCAAATCCCCAGGTCCAGATTGTGCTCACTTGGGAATGACCTAAAATGACAGAATGTGTATGAATAATTTCTCGGTTAAGAAACTCTGTCATTCCAAGGTGTAATCCAAAGATTATGGCTCATGCTGAATGCTCTCAAGTCAGCAGTGGGATCTCTGGAACAATTCCAGATGACCTGAGACACATCAGGACAGTGCTGGGCACATGCAGAACAGAGGGGAGGAGGGCAACGTGCTGCTTCAATATTAAAAACCTCTTGCCTGTAGAGGCTCTCTGCTTCATTTACAACTGTGTATTGTCCCTTGCCTCTCCTACATCCAATTTCCACAGAACTGTCCAGCACTTTTCCCAAAGTGTTTTCTTTTAGAGCACTTAAACTGTGATGTAATCAGGATTTATTTTTTGCTTGAATTTATCTTCCAGAATATAGACTTATTGTTTTTGAGGAGCTGATCATGCAAGTGGGTCAGCTTGGGGAGAGTTCTGTGCAATGTGACTGATTTCACTGAGTCTCTCTCTGGATCTAGGGAACAGAATTGAGCTTTTCCTTCCTGTTGATGAAAGTTGAGGGTTGAGACATCAAAGGGATTCTGTCAGGATTTTAGCAAAAGCTGCTTTAAGTTGACTTTACCTGCATGAATAATGGAACCTATACCTCATATTATTAAAAATGAATGACTTTTTAAAAGATTAATGCATTTTTAACGGGCTTTGGTTCCCATTTCCTTCTGCAATACACTCTTCAAAAGCAGTGAAATTTATTTGTTCTATTTCAGTTTTATTTCTAGGCAATTTCACATTTTTTAGGTTCTTCCATTAACACTAGGATGGCCAGGATATTTGATCACATCTAAGGATTTTTGAGTCCTTGATTAGATATCCCTTACTGGGTACAAAAGTGATGAAAGTACAAGCTCAGAAAAATGGGCTTCCTAAAGTTCTCCGTCTGGGGATCTCCACTAACAAGGCAATCTAAAAGATGCTGTAGAGCCAGAGTGTTCAAAGCCTTTGCAATGATAAAAGTACATTTCTACCAGATTTAAAAAAATTCCTGGGCTCTGAGCCTCAATGGGGGCCAAGCACCAGCTTTAGGAATCTCTTAAAAATTCTACCTTGTTTCCTGACTTTTGTAGACATTGGCCACCTTGGGTCATTAATGCTTTGTGGAGGCTGCTTATAATTTTGGCAGCGTTTCAAGGGGGTTTCTGTTACATTGGAAGTTTTATTTTGGTTCAGCCACATCTATTTTTAGCAAGTCAGTACATGAATCACATTTTTCATGAACCAGCTGTCAAGGGACTTCTTGTTAGATTTTATGAGCAGAAGATCCCTTACAGTTCTGTGGTCTTAAAAGAGCTATTCCTCTGGGAATTCCTCTGAAGAATTAAAAATAGAAAGTTGTCTGATTGGGAACATAAGTGCAAATTTATGCTAAGGTGATATTTATAACAGGACGGCCAAAATTATGTGGTAAAACTATTTCGAGAACTTGCTGTGTAATGTCACAATGAAGTCTTAGGGAAAAACACCATTGAATGTCAGGGATTGAAATAAATGCTTGATAAATAAGAGAATAATTAAATGCTTGAAAATGAGAGAATAATAACACAGAGAAATACACAAAATTTATATGCTACCAAGCTGTCAGTTGCTACCAACTACATTCTCTTTAAACCAAGTTTTTTCCATTACAGGGATGTCAGAAAAAGTGATGATGAGATAACCTGATTTGTATTCGATCCATGCACTAATTGATTTGAGGAAGTTTTAATGTTACAGTGCAGAAATGGATAAATTTCTATTTAGAAAGGTGTCTGTCGTCTCCGTGGCTGAATAGGGATAGAGAATTTGTGCCAGTGTAACTGCATTTTTGTGATCACGGTTATAATCTTAACTTACAGCAAAGGCTGAGACATTGCTCATAGCAGGAAAAGGGATTTCAGCGAATGACTAATTATTTTGCTCCGTGGATGTAGCACAGTACTTGGTTGGAACTGCCTGTAAATATAAAAAACATGAATTTAGCTTCATTTGAGCTCTCAGAGGTCAAACCCTGCTCTCCATTGGTTTAAAAGTCAAGGGCAGTGTGGTTGGGCATGACCATCACTGATAACAGCATTAGAACTGCTGTCTACCATTAGATCTGCTGCTGGTGCTGCCTTTCTTCGCCCCAGTCATATTTCAGAACTGTCATTAGTAAGAAATTCTTGGCTGGGAGGGTGGTGGGGCCCTGGCACAGGTTGCCCAGAGAAGCTGTGGCTGCCTCATCCCTGGAATGTTTAAGGCTGGGTTGGATGGGGCTTGGAGCAACTTGGAATAGTGGAAGGTGTCCCTGCCCAGGGCAGGGGACTGGAAATGAGCAATCTTTAAGGTCTCTTTCAACCCAAACCATTCTGTGACTCTGGGAAAAAGAAGGCTGAGCCAGGTAAATGAAATATGCAGCTCACCCCTGGAGGCAGGACCTTCACATCTCCATCCATCACAAGCCTGTGGCGTTATCCAAAGGTCCATGTGGGAAAGGGTGAGTGACTTGATGAGTTTGAAGTGCTTGAACCTCTGAGTCAAAAGGACAGGTAAGAAAGGTGTAGAAGACACCAGGGAAGTGGAGATATAAAAATGCAGACTACAGCCATAGTGGGAATATTGTTCTGAAAATGCCTGTGGGAGACTTTTGGTTTGAATCTGGAGAGAAGAGGGGACTTTCTTTGAGCCAGAGAAGCTGCTCCCTCCTGCCTGGAGGCTGTGCCTTTCACATGCCTCATTGGTGAGAGAGAGGAGGATGTTGAAGAAATAGCTGAATTCTTTATTGATTTCTCCTGTCAACAGAAATGACTGCAACCTCCAAAATATGGATAATTGCCAGAAAGAAAAAGAAAATTAAAGCTCTAAAAATAGATCTGTTCTTACCTCAATGTCTATTAATCTTTTTTTTTTTTTTTTTTTTTTTTTTTTTTTTTTTTTTTTTTTTTTCCTCAGTTGACTGGTGTTAGACATTACAAATGTAGGAGGGGAGTGAATTTTCCCTTGCCTTTTGCTGCTGCAGATTTACACATACTCCAAGGGCTGTGGACTCCTTCAGAGATGCTCTCTGTTAAGATGTACTCTGAGAAAATCATTAGGACTGCAAACTTCCAGATGCTTGTTAAGAAGAAATATTTGCATGCATCTTTGGAAGAGAATTCTGTATAACTCTGAAATTATTCTGAAAACACTGGAGCCTGGAGAGGTTTTCTAGAATAGGATTCTGTATTGCCACCATTGCACAGTTTACTGGGTAGTCCTAAAATTTTTCAGGGGTGTGTATTTCAAAGCTGTTTCTGCTACCTCTGCTGATATCTTACCTTCCCAAAATCTCATGGTGCTTTGACCAAGTATTAAAGAAAGCAGGTAAAATTTGAGCTGGTCCACACACACTCAATAACTGTCTATTTTGTCAGCTACTTAGAAGAGACTGTGATCTGCACAGCACAACAGAACAGAGAGATATGAGCCATATTTACCTTATCTGGAAACAGAAGAAATAACAGCCATATTTATATGTTCAGTCATAAGTCACAAGCTTCAAATTTGCAGTCATCACGACTCATTAATTATATCTGACATTATTTCTTCAGCAAAATCCCACCATAGATACAAATTTTCAACTCTATTTGAAATTCTGGTAAGACAGGCCACAGCATCACATGGGCTGAAAAAATGGCACTTTAACAAACAGAAACTTTTTGTCTTCTAACAAGAAGCCAAGAAGAAGTAACAGCATGGTTATGCTGTGGCAGCTTCTCTGCACCACCAAATTTAATTTTAGCTTTGAAGTTTCTTCCCCTCAACCAAGAACAAAGTAAATCCAATTTGCAACTGGTATTTATTCCTGCCTTAAGAAGGAATTAAACATCCAGCTACTTAGAGTTCACTAAAGTCTTCCCATCATGTGTGAACAAAATGAACAAAGCTCATAAGCACATGTTCTCTCCTACGGACACCAGTGGGATGGGAGCATGTGCTTGGAAGGTGTGGGTGAAAGGGAATATCTGTGCTTGCAAAGTTATTTCAGGCTGTGGATACCAGGATTAGCTGTAGAGGATCTGAGCAAAGGTACTGGTTTGATTTTGAAAATGGTACAGCTGTGCTGGTATATGTCACTCACAGGACAGCCTTGTTTCAACACAGGAGGGACGAGTTCCAGCAGGGGGCTGAGCTGACACAGCTCTGCATCTGTGCTTGCAAACTGCTCTGTCTCCTCAGCACCACAGCACTACCCAGCGTAGAAAAGCCCTCTGCAAGGCTGTAGGTTGGCACAGATTTGGAATTCAGCAAGTAAATTCCCTTGCACATCATAGGATGAGTCCAAGTAAACTATGCTTACGTCAATCAGTGAAGTTTTTCTACTTTATGCCCTGATTTTGCTATTTACAGCATTTTCAAACTTGCACCAAAAGCCGAGGGACTGCAGCTAGAGTGATAAGCAGCAAACCCATGCCCATGCAGCAAAGAGGCCTTGGACTGTTCAGAGTTACTCCAGGGAAGTGTCAGTTCTGGAAAGCCCCTGAGAACATCTGCAGGAGTCTTCACTTTCACAAAGTGATGGGGAAAAGCTGCTGTAGGCTGTGATACAGCACTGATTGCAGGCAGCAATGACGGTGTGGTGAGACTGAGCTCTTCTTGCTCCTCCAGCTCAAGGGAACCTTGAAAATCTCAAGGGAAGACTTTGCACTCCGCATCAGTGATTTTGCTTTTAAAATGCCATGGATTTGGACACAGGGGAGGAATGATGAGAGGAATATGTTGCCTTGGCTTCTTCCTTCCTGCCCGTCGGTTCTTGCATATCCAGTTCTTCCAAATCACACAGAGCAAGGGCATCTATAGCATGAAAGCAAAAGGATTGTGCCTTGGATGCTGAACCCAGTATTTTTGTATTCCTTTGGAATCATCTGGATGTTAAATGTCTCCAGTTGAAGAGTGGAAGAGATTGCAGTGGTTCTGAATGAAAATGGCCAATGTCAGCACAGTATCACACAGTGGATAACTTCCAGAATAGAGATGACCTCCTTGTCTATCATAGAGCAAGAAGGATTATGGGATTCCAATTTAATGTGCTAAAATGTCATCACAAACATGAAATTTTAAAGCCATCACTCAATAATTATAATTAGCCTATGGCAAACTGCTCTGAATACTAAAGTAACTATAAAAGGTGAAAATTGTCTTAATTAGCAAAGATGCAGAAAATGTGTGAGACTGACTCACGTCAGGGAAGGCTCCAATTAACCTGGCCCAGATTGAGATAATTAAGAGGGCAGCTCAAATTGTGTAAAGGATGAAAAACTTCTGGTGTGGTATGAGGTCTTGTATTTTTCCATCCCTGGGCCTGTTCTTCCGTGATACCTTCAGGCACATCATCTGTTTACATAAAATTGTTTCCTGAGCTGGCTGCTGAAAACCAGACCTACATCCAGCAAGCCCTGAGGACACTCTGCAAACCCTTTTGGTTATTAACTCTTTCAGTGAGTGTTATCTGTTCAGCAGGCTTTCTGCCTGGATGCCACACACACCCAATCAAGCTCTTGTTCAGCACTATTTTGGGGAAGTCTAGACCAGAAGGATTGGTAAAATTACTACCGCAGACTACAAAGCATGAAATAATTTCTTTTTTCCACCTCACGGTGAGTCTCTGCGCATTGCATTGCAGCTGAAAAACTGCTCAGCCTGGACTGATCCTACACTGAAAAACTTCTGTGGCTGCTTCTCATTGAAGAAGTGAATGGTCTTTAAACTGTCAATGCTGGTTAAACCGTCAATTGTCAAGGGAAGATTGTACCAACTCCTTGAGGTCCAGATCACAGGAATTCTGTTCTGACCTGTCCTGCCCTGCTGATCACTGTACAAACCCAGGTGCTGCAATGGGTGCTGGAGGCAAAGGTTGGTTTAGTTTTAAGAGCAATAGAAAAGTTACCACTGATAATGAGGGCAACAGGGGTTTCTGCACAAGCCATTCACTCGGGCACTTACTCGGCTTCTCATAAATATTTTGTTTGTACCCCACACTCTAAAACTCAGAAATGTCTATGTGAGCTCCAGACATATATCTGAGATACATGCTAGAAAAAGCATTAAGTAAAGGGGAAACAGAGAAAAAGCAACCAACACAACTGCATCATTCCCAAGTGAAATGTAAATTGCAGCTAGAAATACAAAAGTGGTCATGAATGAGACGGCAGAGTAAAATATGCTCAAACTTTTCCACTCTCTCATATTTCTACAGGTACCACAATCAGCCAAAATACAGGTCAGTTCTTGGCAGGTGATGAGTTCTTACAGCACCAATAATATCTCTGGAACACTCGATTTGCTATGAGAAGCTGTGCCAATCCTTTGAGCTGAGGAACATATAAATTTCTTTTGTTGCACCATGAGCTCATAGAAACTTCAATGTTCCCCATCCTTTGTCTGTCTGTGTGCTGCCAAGAAGTTGCCACCTGACTTTCACACTATTCATGAATTTCAGAGGTGCACAGGAAAGAACCAGCAGCTCAGAAAAGTTCTAAGATCCATCCATCAAAACACCACCAAAATCCAGTACTGAGAATACGAGGGAGTTGTTTGCACAATAACAGCAATGAACATGGATTTTTTTTGGAAGAACTAAAACTAAAATATCAATCTACATTAAAAAATACTTAATTGAAACTCTTATTAACTGTGATACTCTAGTAGGTCTAAAGTTATGTATTTATGCAGTTTTTTCATATTTAAATCCATGCTACTTATTTTATTTCTCACATTGAATTGATCTACTTTTGCATTTAGTTTAAAAAAAACCCCTGCAAATAAAATTAACTGGAACTAAGCTATTATTGTCTTTTTTTTTTCAACAAGAACTGGCTAAAATTCTGGAATGAGAACTGCAGTTTTCAGTGCAAATTGAGCAGACCAGAAATAAAATGCTACAGAATTCTAGAATACAGGTTAGAACAACCGTCTTTATCACTGGAGGGCAGCATAAGTACCAATATAAGCTAAAATAGCAAAACCCTAGTATTTTCAGCTGTTACTTTATATGCCAGAACAGTAATTGCTGCTTCTTTATAGTGGTCAGCTACAAACAAGAGATGCTGCAGCCAGCAGGTCTGACCTGCCCCTGACAGACAGATTTGTTGCCACTGATTTTACTTTATTGTTGTAATTTCCCAGACCCAACCCACGTTGGAGGGGAAGAGAAACTCACCGTAGTTAGACAACTTCTGGCAGTGAAATTTGTTTGCAAAACTCATATTAAACACTCCCCCCCCCCCCTAATTTTAATAGCAAATATATTTGCCAAAGCCCTCATCAAGTTATGGCTACTACCAAATTTGCAAGCAGTCTCAACCCTTTGGGATCTCTCTCTTCTAGCCCAACATAGATTAGCCTGTTTCTAGGAGCTCAGCAGGTTTAGGGCCTTGCTGGTTGAAATGAGTCTCTGTTTTATTTGCAACAAGCATAGAAAACTTGGTCAAGGTTTTCTATGTCCTTGGCAATAAGGAGGAGAAATTCAGTTCTAGGCTACATTTTCTTATTCATAACAATCTAGGGAGTTTCTAAACTATTCTTTGGAATACAGTGAAAAACCTCTTTTCCTTCTTTAGGGTACTTCTGTAACTTTGAGTCAAATCTACATCCTCCCTCATGAAAATGAAACTAGCACAGAAACAACACAAGCAGAAATGTCAGGACCTCGCTCAGGCCAGGAGAAACAGAATTACAGAATCATGGAATGGTTTGGGTGGGAGAGACCTTAAAAATCACCTAGTTCTACCCTCCCTGCCATGGGCACCTTTCACTAGACCAGGTTGCTTCAAGCCCTATCCAACCTGGCCTTGAACACTTCTGAGGCATCAGTGGCTCTCTGCTTCATTCACCTTGGCAGGTGTCAACACCTTCCCCCAAATAAAGCTGTGTTAGTTGCTATGATGTAATAGAGGAAAAATCTTTTTCCCCTTGAAATAAATCTGTTAGAAGAATAGAGGTTTTCTACTTTTTACCTGCCTAGTTAAATAAAAGAAAAATGGTTCAGTTTGGAATGGACAACTGGTGGGCATCTAGTCCAACGTCCCTCCATCAGGGTCCCTTAGAGCGAATTACTCAGGATCATGTTCAGATTACTCTGGAGTATTTCCAGAGAAGGAGATTCCAAAACCTCTCTTGGCAACCTGTTCCAGTGCCCAATCACCCTTACAGCTAAGAAGTTCTTCCTCACATTCAGGTGAAAATCGCTGTGTTGTGTTTTCTGCCTGTTTTCATTTGAAAGGAAACCCGGCACACAATTTTAGTCCAGTACGTTCCCTCTAGATGGGGTGCCACAGACCAGGACTTCAGGATGCAGACAGGCACTTGAAGGCAGACCCCAAATATTCCCATTTGCACTGCATGGAGGAATGTGAGTGAATGTGTGAATGATTTAATGTGTCCTTAGGAGATGTCTGTAGGCTCCAGGGCCTGAGGGATGCTCATGCTGGTACCTGCACTATCATGGGCAAGAGAAGAGGTAGCACAGAGGCAGGGCCAGATCTCTGAGCCTTGGGGCAGGCCTGGGTGCAGTGTGAGCAGATCTCCTTGGTCTTTCCAGAGATGGCCAAGAAATCCTGGGAAGGATTGCCCCATGCCTTTGCACTGGAAGGGCTTAAAATTCCAACTCTACCACTGTGAGAGCTGAGATCTGCCAGGGTTGTGAGGAGAGGGGAGAAGGCTGGACAAGAAAGCAAGAAGGAACTTGGTGAGAAAGGATCCACTGGCAGGAGTGTTTGGTGAGGAATGGAACTGTTTTGTGTTCTGTGGAGACCATTATGCAGCCAGCTCTGTCTGGGAAATTAAAACATTTGGTAGCATTTCACACAGCTTCAGGGCACCTGTAAATTGCCTATCTGCAGATAATCAGTGAGGGACCATATGCCAGCTCAGGGTTGCCAATTCCCTGGCTCTGATCTGCTCTTCCCAAGTCCTGAAATGCCCTGTACCTCTTGTGAGGACAGAGGTGCCAGTTCCTGGCTGCTGCCCAAGGTCTTAGCTCCACATTTGGTTTTTAAAAAATCCTGTTCATTTCCTCTAAATCTGAATGTAAGGCAACAGGCACCTGACAAACTGGTACTGTAAAACAGATTAATACTGAATATCTTTCTGTTGAAGAAAGGGGAAATTCTAGTATTTATGAGTAATGTATTTTATTGAAGATTTCAGTCTTTAAAAGACATAAGTCTTCGGTATAGAATTTCAAGCTCTGTAAAAGGCTGTTATACAAATATGGCCATGGTTGAACCTTGAAAAATGTTAACAGTTTTCAGACAAGGGAGCTTTACAAGGGAGGAAAATTAATATTGACTTATGCTGTTTATCTGTAGCATAGTGAAGTTTCCTACACCTAAGAAATCCCAGTAATTAAACATCTAATTAAATTCATACCTGTGGGCCTGATATTTCTGGGTCTGAGAAATTTTTCCTTGGGAAAAGTTAGCAGATGCTAGCAGGCTAAAATCTCTCAGACCCAAAAATATCAGGCCCACACATACAAAAAAAAAAATAGAGACAGTTAAGCAAATTCTGCAGCTTAAATGGAGGTAGAAAATCTGACTGTTATGGGAAAAAAAACCCAAACAAAAAACCCCCCAAACAAATAAAAAAAAACCCCAAAACAAAAACAAGCACTGCATTAAAAGAAGGGGCAAATGGAAATAAATAATGGGAAAAAATGACCTGTATTTTCCTTACAGAACCTGCTTAATTCAGCCCCTGTTTTAGTAACTTTGCTGCTCACAGCTGCCTTGTTTGTGCCTCTCCAGTCACTGAGCTGCCCTCATGGAGCCCTAATGGCCCACCCTAACCCCCACCAAACAAAGGGAACAGTCAAACTGGTTACTGCCCATCACCCCAAAGCTACTTCTCAGCATTTTCATTGCAGTTACAATGAACAAAGATATCTCAGAGGCATTAGCCTGACCCCATTTTATGCATGTGCCCTCAAGTTTATGAACTGGTTATCCTAGACTATTCCCCAGGTCAGGCAGCTGCTGCCAGACTTGAGCAAGGGCCCTCATCCTAAAATATCCATCTGACTTCAAGGAATTGCAGTGCATGTTTTTCTCCTTTGACTGTAGCCTGAGAGGAGTTCTAATATCTGATCTAATATCTCATTTTTGCATGTTCCTTTCCATCTGGTCATGTGCTTCCATGAAATATTGTCTACAGGCATCCCAGGGGAAGAGTTACTTTATGTTTTTCAATAGACTCTTAAATGCTTATAGAGCCTGTGTACCTACTGAATTTATGTTATCAGGCAAAGTTTATCAAAAAGTGTTGCTCTTGGAAGAAACAGAGATTAGTTACGTTGAACCTTTCTAAAGGGTTTGAGGAAATGTCTGGTTTAAGAAGTTCTGCTTCCTTTTCAGACTAGAATATCAGTTTATCCCAGTCCTCAGACTTGGAAAGACTTATGTCCATATCTTTATATGCATCCTGATGGCTCCACTGAAGCAAATGGGATTATTCACCATGTTTATGTCTTGGCAGTTGCATTTATTTTTGCACAAGTGTGGACTTGATTTCTCTTCCCAGTGTATATGAGTGTTCCTTACCAGATGCAGCCCCAGGATATGTGATTCTCCACTTCTGTCCTATTTATGTCACCATTCATATTTAATTTAATTAAAAAGCAACAGATGATGCAATGACAAATTTTACACTAGGCACAAAGCCTGCTTTTTAAATTTTTTTTGATGGAGGGTGTTATTATCTTTTTTATTGGCAAAGCTGAATTTAACTTCATTGAACAATTCCTGTCTTATTCATAATAGAGACGTATCCAGCACTTTTCTAGTGTGTCACTTGAAAGAAATTATGAATTACATGAAATGAAAAGTTTCATTTTTTCTTTTAGAAATGAGCTTTAACATCACAAGATACTGTATTCTCATTCTGAGTCAAATATCTTGCTATTTTTTCCCAGAAAAAGTCCTTGGCAAGGCTTTGTTCTTGCCTGAGTGTTGTATGACTGTAACAAATCACTAAAATGTTCCTGAGATGTCTTACATCAGGGAAATTGAAACCCTGAAAAATAGATGTGTTTGGCACGGTTTTTCTACATATTGTGAAATTGCTAGTATAATTGTAGAATCTAGTATGTTATGAGAAAAAAAGTTCTTTTCTTTTAAGGCCTTTCTTTCTGCAAAGCCCCTGTTTAACTTGAAGCACAGAGCTAAGTGCATCCTTATTTAGCTCAGTGTTTAAACACATGCTTAAATTTAAAGATGTCCCAGTCCATGAGACTTTAGAATTTAATTAAACTAAATCATTTACTTGAGTACTTTGCCAGATGAAGATCATCAGATGTAAAATACCACTCTGAACGTAGGCTGCATCGCTGCCTAACGTTATAACTTTGACAATAAATCAAGAAATGTCAGGATTGCTCTGCAGCCCCAAAGGAGAATGATGTGGGCTGATGTGGTCTGTCAGTGTCCATACTATAAAACAGTCCTGTACTCTAAAAATTGGGTGACTGTAACTAAATTGTCTGGTGGGAATTGTCCCTGGGCCATGCCAGCACCCAGACTGTGCCATGGGTTGCTGGGGAGAGAGCTGGTTTTCTGGAACGAAGCTGTGCCAGGGACTGCTCTAGATATTTAATAGCTTTGAAGATTAAATTCCAGTACCTGTGTCATTACAAAACCTGGCATCACCTGGTGTTAAAAAGATGCACCCTAAGTCCTGGACTTCAACTTTATCATACCTAGGATATAAGACTGGCTCCATGATGCTCTTCAGGAGCAGTGTGGCTCTCTGAGGTAGTGAGTAGAGAACAAATTCTTGTTCAGGGCATGATACTGTCCCTGTTTAAGCTTCCACAGCTAGATGAGCCCTCACTGAAATTCTCACACAGGTACAATAATAGCGAGGCTGACTCCTTGGCCACTCTTTGCTTTTCTACCTCATGGTGAATTCAGAATTTTGCAATGACTCCTTCTTTTTCTGTAGAGGCAAAATCACACATCCCACTAATCCTACATATTTAGTATTTGGGTCTGCATGTTGGGAATGAAGGCTTATGCCTGGGGAGGCACATACTAACCACTGCTGTCCAAATCCTGCAAAATCTCCCTTGATATAGAGCTGAAACCAATGAGATTTCCTCCAAGAGAATGTCTGCTTCTGGCAGACAGGATGTTTTTGTAGGTCAGGGATTATCTTCAATGTGATAAATGTGAGAAAATTTCAGTCCTTATTGATGAAAGAAAATAAGATCAGAGAAGTATCAAGTCAGAATTGCAAGACGTTGTAGACTCGGATTCCTCTATTCATGGAGACTTTTGCTCTATTTGATTGACATCTCTATTCAAATTTCCATGTAAAAAATGTCTATCCATGACTAAATCTAAAATATTTCATGTCCTGTTCTCAAGCAGCTTATGGAAAGAAAAGTGATGCCTCTTGTCCTTTTCAGAGGAACTCCGTGCAACATCCAACACACTGATGGGAAACTGAGAGGCAGTCTCAGAGTAGAGAGCTGCCACACTGCCTTACCCTGGGAATTTTCCCTTCTCCAGCAAAAGCTGGGCTAATCTCTTCATGATTTTGCTATGTAAGTAGGGTAGACTCTGATGTGCTGATATTGCCCACATGGTGAAGGAAATGATTATTAATCCATGTAAGGAATATTGCCCAGAGTATCCAGCAGGGTGATGCAGAGGGGTTGGAATTAAGCAGGACACTGTTGAGATACCAACTGTTTTTCTGTAGTTAAGGCTGTATCAGTATTTCCACTAGAATACTTGTTTCCAGAAGTTTGTACAATTAAGTCTAGAAAATGTGCTCTGGAAAGAAATTTGACAAAAAATTGTTCCAAGCAGGGGCAATAATTTCTTTTAGAGGGCATGATGAAATGTCCACTTATTTTTGTTGCTGAGACAGAAAAGCAGAGAAAAAAAAGACATTTCTATGATAAAAGTGTGCTGAAAAACAAATGCCTAAAGTAAAGGAATCAAAATAGAAGTTTATGAGATAAAAACCTCATAAAAATGGAAATTTAGGCTTAATTTTTTTCTGAGTTTTCTTACAGACACTTTTCTGTCTGAAGAAAGTATTTTTGCTGTTTGGGCTTTGTAATAAATTAGTTAGGTCTGTACCACAGGCTGCACTTTGAAGCATAGAAACATCTTCCATTTATTTCAACAGAGTTATGCTCTCAGAATTTTCAAAAATAAATAGGGAAATTTTGAAGAGGTTGAGAGTATATAGAGAAGAATAAAGTACAAAATAAGTTGAGCTGCAAAAAGAAGATAGCCTCAGGGAGCAGGAAAGAGAAACTCTGTTTTAATGAGGAAGCAGGAGAAAAATGAGAATAGTGTTGTGGACACACTGTTATGTCAGAGAGGAAACAAGGAGAGCTAGGAAAGATGAACTGCTTCACATTTATTTGTTTTCAACAGAGTTTTGACTGCCTGTCTGGGCAAGAAATCCAGATCCTTTTGTTTGACCTGGACCTCCATAACCCGCCTCAAATTTGTGATTAATGATGTTTTGCATGGCTATGGGTAGGATGAGCATTCAAGTTTCACATTGGATCCTTTGCTTTTAAATCATGAAGTAGGTAGAAAGAGATGGAGAAATGGCTGAGGGAAAAAAAAAAGAAAAGAAAAAAGAAAAGAAAAGAAAAGAAAAGAAAAGAAAAGAAAAGAAAAGAAAAGAAAAGAAAAGAAAAGAAAAGAAAAGAAAAGAAAAGAAAAGAAAAGAAAAGAAAAGAAAAGAAAAGAAAAGAAAAGAAAAGAAAAGAAAAGAAAAGAAAAGAAAAGAAAAGAAAAGAAAAGAAAAGAAAAGAAAAAAGATTACATTTGGGAAAAGCCCCTAGGATTAAAAGGAAAGCTTCCAGAAAATTGTTTTAGGTGACTGCCATATCAGAAGAATTTCCACCTCTCCAGTGTTGGGCAGGTGAGGTGTTGTGTGGGGCTCTGTAGTGAGAAGTGGGAATCTCTCAAAGAACACCTCTTAAAAAGTCCTTTAAAGTCTTCTTGGTCAGAGGTGTATGAGCTTGTGCCAGCCTGTGAGCTGCTGTGGTTACAAATTCCAAAGTACTCCTGGGGAAATTATGAATTCTTGCACTCAGCATGGGGTTTGTACCAGGGCTATTGCTGCTCATGAGAAGGCAGAGAGAGAACGAGTGGGGCATGAAATATCTGTACTTGCATATTTCATCTCTCACCCACACGCAGCTCTGTCAGGCACGGAAGAAGTTCTGAATCTTCTACCCAAAGGTTTGTGAAAACAAACATGGAATCCCTCTATTTCTGTCCATGGAAAACAGGCCATGGAGAGGCCCATACTGAGGTGGAACAATCTGTACTAACTTGGTTTGTGACATTGTTTATGCAAGACTATAGTGAAAAGAATCATTTTAGGTGATGGATGAGTTGCTTTCTATATCCAGTTTCCTTTCCTGTTCAAATGCCTCTTGCCTGTGTAAGACGTTATGAAAGAAGAATCAAAGCTTTATCTGTCTATAATAATTTTGTTACACGCCAAACAATGTTTCACTTGTTTTCCACTTCACCTTATTTGTCTCAGACATCCTAAGCATGTTTGTTTAAAGCCTTGTTGGAGGTGACGTTGCCTCTTTGTGAAGAACCCCTTTTCCCCAACACTACAACACGTCTCTTGCTCACTAACTGCCTAACTTTGCTTTCTTAAAGTGTTTCCTAGGAGATCAAATGGGAGCCTAAAGTACTCAAAAACCTAGTGCTGCAATGAAAAATAACTTATTAAAGTTTATAATTACCGAAAAATTAATCAGAGACTTAGCATGGTACTTGCATAAAGACAATAAGCCAAGCTCTTGTCATAGTGAAATATGGAATAACTACGTTGAAATAAATCTTAATTATGCTAGAGTTACTACTCAGTGTGACTTAATTAAGAGTAGAGTAGTGAAAGCCTTTGGGGAAAAAAAGAACGCTGATTACACAACCACTTAACTGCAAATTCTTCCTTCCCCCCGGTTCTTTTCCTTCCCATCGGAGAAAACTTCAAAACTAGAGTTGTTCAAAGAACTTGAATAGACATTAACATGTGGCAGGTTACATTCTAAATACGAATTGTTTGAAGTAAAAAGTTGAGAATGATAATCCTGAAGATAATCTGTTTAAATTATGCATGCAAAGTGCCATGCATCCATATCTACCTTGACCTTAAAAAGTGCATTGCTTTGTTAGGCAATAAATTTATGAAAGATAGAATGGTTTAAGTTGGAAGGGACCTTAAAGACCATCTAGTTCCAACCACCTACGATGGGCAGCACACTTTGCACTGGTCCAAGCCCTATCCCACCTGGTCTGGAACACAACCAGGGGTGGGGTAGCTACAGGTTCTCCGGGCAACCTGTGCCAGGGCTTCCATACTCTCACAGTAAACAATTTCTTCCTAAAATCTAATTTAAATGTACATCAAGTACCGGACTACAGAGGTGAAGACTTAACTCTAAAAAACACCAAAAAAAACCCTGAAGATTGGATTAAGGTTAAAATAGCCTACAGTGCAAAGTGTAAAGAAACAGACCTTCACTGCAGCTCCCTGAACGCAGCATGCAACTATGGCTATAGAATGTAGACAGATATATTGTTCAACGAGCACACCAACAATGTAAGAGGCTCATTTGTCATGGTATCACTTTTTATCAATAGAAGACATGCAAAGTCAAACATATCATGGCAATAAATCTGTTGACTTCAACAGAGTTATCTCAACAATGAATTCAAAGCAATATATTTTGAGGGAATGAAACCAAACCAAGCAGGAGATGCACACAGGGCTCTTGGAAGATTATCTAGACCATATATAAAATCAGCCATTAAAGGAAAATGCACGGTATTGCAGAAAATTTATGGTAACTGGGAAAAAGGTGTGTAATGAAGATCCAGTATGCAGCATGTTATCAGAGTGTCAAATTGCTTGGCATGAGCTATGTGCTTTCCTCACAGGTGCTTACGCAGCTCCAGTAAAGCTGAAAACGTGCTGTAGAAAAGGGTGAAATATACTGAAAAGAACTGAAAGAAAAATAAGCTGAAACAAGTAGAAAGAATTTTAAAAAATGGACTCTTCATTTCAAAATTATTCCAGTTTTCCTTGTTCAACAGAGACTCATGTATCTGCAGAAGTAAAGGCTGCACTGGTCTTTTTTGGTAGATGTGGAAATTGGTTGAAAAAAAATAACAAAATTACATCCATGGCAGATGTGGTTTGTTTTCTGCTTCACTTCTGCATCGACAGAGAAATAAAAATCTTCTAGTCCCTGTGTGTGATCTATATATTTGGTGCCTGTTACACAAGTGCTACTGCATATGGACGACACTGAGAGGAGTTGGTTTGACACCTCATCAAATTCGAGTTCATTTGTGTGAGCCCACCTTTAATATTGACATCTTCTGATGTCTTGGCTTACTATTCTCTGCTATGAGAATTCCAGTTTTTTTAGCAATCTGTTGTGCATAAAACTTCATAAGCAAAACATAAAATTTGGGCTGAGTTATTCCTGGGATTTATCCCTAAAATTGAAGCTTGGGAGGCATGCTTATAGTCTTTTCTCTTTCTCCTGATATTTTGTCATTTTAAGTAGGGTTAATCTTCCCAAGCCTGTATGAGACTGCATTGCTGATGTCTGTGTTTTGACCAATTTCTGGTCTTCCTTAATCACCCATGGACAGAAGTCTGCATTTTAAAAATATGATTCATTTTCTTCTAACATACAACTGTAAAATGGACCAGAAGTGTCTCTTGCTCTCTCATGGCCAAAGGAAGTTCAGATAAAAATATCTACATTGCTAATATCTGCTAATACCTGAAGTTAGATGAGACAAATCCTGGCTTTGATGGCTTTGGAAAGTGTTATTTCCCTCAACACAATGCATGACAGATATCCCTGGGATATATCTGGGCAGTAAATGAGAAGACCAGGAATTTTCGAGGTGACACCTCCAGAAGTGATAACCAAGGGTCACAGTGCTGCAACAATCCAGGTTTTGTGTAGGATTTTAGATTTCCAGGGTAGTGGAGGAAATCTAAAAAGAGCCTTGGGAAGCTTGATATTCACAATGGACTGTTCAAAATAGGATGGATATTGCACAATGTCATCACGATGCAAGTCAAGGTCAGTAAAAACTTCCCAACTAGAGACACATCCGAGCCATAACCCAACATTTAAACAACCCCTGCTTCTAAGCCTTAATGAACTGTTTAGATCTCAGTTCTGTGTCCGGCCCTTGAATATTTTGGGTCAGACCAGTAACCCTGATCAAGCTACCCCTGAAGTTTAGATCTAGATTCAAACTTTGGAAGTTTTGCCTGCCTAGAAAGTTTCTTTCTCTCTAAGACATGTTGCACTCAAAAGTTTCCTCAAACAACCAAGAGCTTTGACCACTCCTAAAACACAGAGGTCATTTTTGGCCAATGATAATTGCAAAGTACAGAAAAATATAAAGAGGTGAAATTGCATTCCTTGGAAACAGAAGCAGCTCGTGAATATTAGAACTGGCATTCAAATGGCTTTTTTTTTTTTTTCTGAACTGCAGGTGATTTTTTTTGGCCCTCCCTAACCATGAAAGAGTAGGGAGAGGTGAGACATCACACAGCAAAGAATTAACATCTTGCAGAGAGCTTTTTAGTAAAACATATGTACACACCCACGTCAGCAAACTCTGCAGGTTTGAGACTGAGTTATCAGCCACAAATAGACACGTATACACATTTTGGAAGGCAAACAGCTTCCAGATTATCTTTTAAAGGTACCCACAGGTAATACAAAATAGACATAGACACTTCATATAGTGATATCTTTACATGGTGTCCTCATGGATACTATAGGTTCAGGAAGACGTTGCTCATGGAGGTGATGCTATACCATATTCCAGGAAGTACAAAGCAAGCCCTTTTAAAATACTGAAAGGAGAGATTGACATGGCGAGTTCCAGTGCAGAACTGAGCAAACTGAAATGGCTAGATGTGTTTTCATCCCTTCCCTTGGCCTACTAAGCTGAATAGTTTACAAAGCAGAGAAAGTAATTCATAGTCCTTTACAGTACAATTTCTAGTGCCACATAGTAAAGGAGGATTTACTGCACTCTCCTGTGAAATTTCAACTGCCATAACAAAGCTTTATGTTGCAGATGATCAACACGCAAATATTTAGGAATAATAATAACAGTAAAAAAGACATTTCACCCTCCCCTCCCCTTCCCACAGGGGACCAATCTGTCTTCTTACAACTAGGGGTTGATCTGGCCCCATGCAAACCTTTACAACGTGTTTTTTTTTAGTGTGTGGCAAGTTTTTTGAACAATGCTTTGCTTAAAGAAGGGGAAATTCCCACTTCCTGCAGCATATTGCAGAGACCAGCAAACATATCCCTTGGTCCCTTGGACCAAATATATAATGATAATACTGTGCAGGTGCTCCAGAGCTGACTCAGCTGCTCCACGGTCACATTGTGCCTGTGAAATGCAATCCATCATTACGTTCAAAGCGCCTGCTTGATTAATATTCAGTATTTAATGTCAACACCGATAAATTAGGATTCAGAAGTGTTACACTGCAGGAACTACAAACAGTGCTGCAGTGACAGTGGCCTGGGTTAGTTTTGTGAGATCTGTTAATTCAAGGGGAAATTCATAATTCATAAATATGTGTATGGTATTAACTACCAGCTGTGACCTCCTGGGAAAACAGTGATACGTCACATTTAAAGGAACTAAGTGTTAGTTTTCCAAATGGCTATTATTTCTTCTCTGGTATAAATAGTACCTCTATCCCTTTGCCATCCATATTTGCAATAATGCTCTAATTGTGGTGTTATAGATATACAGGGTATACTGGATTTGGGAAGTACTTTGGCTTACATTGTTTTAAACATTTACTTCCCAAGTGCATAGGTTTCATCCTGACTAACTTGCTCAAGAAAATAAAAAATTACCATGACATTTTCAATCTCTCTTGGTCTTATAACATTTTCTCATTTGAAATATCGTTTAGTTCTCTTCCATAGAAAAATTGTTTCAAACAAATTTACCTTTTTCCCTAGTGTTTACTTAATGGTAACTCTTTTTTTCACCTTAGTTTTAGTTCTACATATGACATATTAAGCAATTCCCATTAGAGCTACAGCTTGAGACTCAGGAACACTTAATGGCCAACAGACTCTTCCCTGGTGGAGAATGAGGATTCAAAGGAAACATTTGAGATTATTTCACTTTCATTATTTTTGTTAAAAAAAAGTTTGCACCTGGAGGTGTCATGAATACCCCTTCTTGATCTTCTTTGCCTTGTCAGACTTGGCCAGCACAAGCAGCTGAGATCTTTGCTCTATTTTCCCTGCATCTCTGTGCAACGCTTTTTTAAAAAGAGAATATACTATTATTTTTTTTAAGCCTTTCAGACTGCTGTAACATGATCAGGATTCTCCTGAATCTCTATGCACTCAATCTCTTCTCGTTCCTTCCTTTTGGCCCGTTTCTTTTTCTTGTGGTGCTTTTTGGAAGGTGGGAAAAAGGTTAGAAAGACGGGCAAAATAACAAAACAGTGCAGAAGTGTGCAACTGCCGGCAAGCAGCAAGCATTTGAACAGTGTGAAGGTCAAGTTTGAAGGCACAAAGAGAAGGGGGACCAACCCAATAAGAAAGGAAGAAACGTTCTGCAAAATGGCTGTCCCATGCTCTTGGAGGGAGTTCTTTATACACTGAGTTCGGGTGTGCTCAGTAGCTAATACAAATGTATAAAGCAGGGGTGCACAGTGATCTATGGCAAAATTCAAAGTGTAGATAAGGCACAGTATAGAAATGCAATCCATGTCTACATTCCATAGGGTCATCAAGCCAAGGACACCCAGCTCTATTGAGGTGACACTGAGAATTAACCAGAAATTTCCCAGTGGGTGGATAACCAGGAAAAAAGTCAGTATTAACACCAGCAGGATGCCAAAACCAGAAATCAGGACAGGCATAGTTACTGATAAACCATAGTGGTCCATGAAAACAAAAGTAGGGTTGAACACAATGAACTTGATGCTCTGTATAAGAGAAAGTGGCCTCAGCTTCTCCAGCAATTCCACCGCTTCCCTCTGTGTGTTTTCACTAGTCCTGGCCACAAGGTACAAACGAGAAGCAATTATGTTGTTCTCATCTCCAGCTTTGGAGAAAATTATGTCATTTTTGAAGTGCTGGAACTCTGGCTTTTTTAAAAAGGAGCTCTGGAGGATGCTGATAAAGTCACTTTTGTTGGTTGCACTGATGTTACCCACTCGAAGGTATTGGTAATACTGTTCAATCCAGGACACGGTGTTGAACCCCTGGCTGAGTGTTTTTAGGTCTTCCTGCACAGTACCATTCCAGTACTCCAGAGGCTCATAGATGTAGAAGCCTATGACAGGGCTGTAGTTGCTGAAATACTTCTGCTGTATGAGGGCATAGGAGACACTTGGGGACTCACTGGCAAGAAGGTTGATGATGTTGGCTCCGTCATTAATCTGTAAGCACCCCATGAAGGAGAAGGAGGCATAGATGAGGTACAGTATCACCACAAATGGCTTGACGTAGATGTTGGTAATCCACTCATTGTAGTGCTCTCGGAGGAAATGCTGGATAAAGTGGTGCTGGTACGGGTTGGTCTCGTGGTGGGAAGTGTGCTTATGGCCATCGTTCATCATGGTCTGGAACCACACGGGTTTCCTGTCCAGGTATTCCGCTGAGGGGATTTTACAGCAGAAGATGCTGTGGTACCGGTTCTGCTCCAGCTGGCCAGCAAAGACCAGGCAGGAGCCAAAGAAAGAGAAGATGTAGAAGTAGTTCAACAGTATGGAGACACACATGTTCTGGCAGAAGACTTTCACAGCTTCGATGTTGGTGAAAGGGCTTGCCCCCATGCCGAAGGCTATGAAGTACAAGGAGCTTGTCATCGTGTAGGAGACCATGACATCTGAGTAGGCGTCTGCTACCCGGTCCTTGAATGGCAGATTCTCCCTGGTCCGGCGCCATCCTGAAAGAAGTTCGAACACTCCTTTGGTTCCATGACCTGGAATGAGGAAACAAAGTTTATATTGTGTGCATATACATAGGGGGTCCAATCATCCCCCAGGTGTGTCATCCTCCAGCAGTAAAAAAAAAAAAAAATTGTCAGCTAAATTTTGTTATGTTTTTTTCACCAGTTAAACAAATGGAAAACGCTGAAATGTCTGTCTAAATCTAAATACCACATTCACCTGCAGGTGCTTAAATTAACAGTCCCGATATTCCAAGACTCTCTATGGTCAGAAAAAAAATGGAGACACTAATTGATTTTAATGGACATTGAATTAGTTCCCAAATGGACTGCAAATACAGGAGAACATGAAGTTTGGTTCAAGTGTGGGGTTCATTCTAAAAATTCCTTTTGTCATCCTATTACATCTTTCAAGTTTTAAGGGATTCAACTTGAAACACTTAAAAATACAAGTAACATTTTCTTCAAAAGACTATAAATTAGAGGGATTATTTGAGAAATAAGTGGTTGTGACCAAGAATGGAACACCTGGGTTCTTCGTACATGATAAAGGAAAAATTATGCTGTAAATACAAATAATCAGAGTAATTTCTATCTTGATTTTCTGCCTACTGAGTGAAATTGGAACTTCTCAATGATAGAACACAAGTTTGCACACTATGAAAATTGACATGCTGGCAGTAATGATGGAAAGCAGAATATTGGCTAAGCCATTGGTCCACATTAATTGTCTAGGAAATGTATGGGTTTATTTTCTATGATTATATCTTTGTCTTTTTCTGCTATTCAGAGCTTCTCTTGGTGACAAGGAGTTCTCTTAGTTCACATGAGAGGACATTCAGAAAAGTCAGATGTGGTCAGTGTTCCGTGACAGGTTCTGACTTTGTATTCCATTCTTAAGTGTTTTAGGGGTATGATATATTAATAAACTAAAATTTAAGAGAGACTTACTTTCATTTTACTTGTCACAGTCACAGTCTAGGAAGTCTACAGCTATTAAATTTTGTGACAGAATGGTAAATTTGAAGCTGATCTTAATGGAAGACAAATAAACAAATAACAAATAAGTTATGTATCATGTATGCATATTCATCTTATGTGCATTTTGAAAAGAATATATACATACGTACACATTCATTTTTTTACCATTAGAGAATTTCAACTTGAGGGAAAATAAAAAAGCTAACATTTAAAAAAAAATTTAAAAAGCAACATTTAAAAAACCAAAGCCATTGGTTTGGCTTTCAAATAATTATTAAAACAATTAAAATCACAAATTTGAATTTGGATTAGAAAGTGTTAAGTTCTCTGCACTTTGGATCTAGCCCTGAGAAAATTCTGGCCAATGTAAGCAGACACACTATTGAGGAGAAAAAAAGTAAGAGTAGATTGCAGATGTTTCTGCCTCTGTTTGTGGGCCTTCACTCTCTGTAGGAGAAGAATTGCATGAGCCAAAGCAGGCACAAAGCAAATTTTCTCAGATCAAACCCAGAAATATGACTACAGGAGATTTGCAAATAATCAAGTGTGTGCAAGGAAAGGTCTGTTGAGTTTGTCTTTAGATTTGTTTGGATTCATACAGCTGCTAATGTTGCCCAAAGCAGACTCCTGACAGCCGTTCTAGACAGGGAAAATTACAGCATAAACTGTCAGGTTCTGTGAATGCTACCTGCTCTACTGCAGATCAGTGTCCCCAGTGAAAGATAAACATGCAGTAGTACAGAAGTCTTGCAGTTAGCAAAAAGACTGTGTGGAAATGCTGCTCTCTTATGAACAAACATCTCTGTTCAGGAGGGACTTTGAATTCCTTGGTAAGTTTAGGGTGAGTTGCTCAAATTCTCATGGCACAGCTGTCTGGCACACTGTCATTTCTGGGCCATCAAGCAGAAAGAATTGTCTCCTTCAGCTGAGTAAATCTGCAGAATCAAGTGACTTGAATGCAATTTTTATATGTTTAGGGCAAGTGTTTAAGTCTCCTGCAGAGTGTGGACCAGGCTGGCTGGTCACCACTTCAAGGGCCCATGTCTTGGCAGGTCTTAATTTATTGGTACAGACATCACAAAAACATTTAGGTTGGCAAAGACCTTTAAGATCATGGAGTCCAACCATTAATCCAGCACTGCCAAGTCCACCACTAAAATGTTGCCCTCAGTGCCACATTTACACTTCTTCTAAATGCCTTCAGGGATGATGACTCCACCACTACCCTGGGCAGTCGGTTCCAATGATTGACAACCTTTTCTATGAAGTAAATTTTCCCAAAATCCAATCTGAACCTTCCCTGGAGCAACCTGAGGCCATTTCCTCTGGTCCTATTGCTTGTTACCTGAGAGAAGAGCCCAACCCCACCTGGCCGTCCCCTCCTGCATCAGGGTGTTGTAGAGAGCGAGAAGGTCCCCCATGAACCTCTAGGCTGAACCCTCCTCATCAGACTTGTGCTCCAGACCCTTCCCCAGATCCATTCCCTTCTCTGGACACACTCCAGCAATGGAATGGGTGAAGCAATTCTCTACCAGCTCTGTCAACAATTAACAGTAATATGGACAATTCTCTCCTTATTCCAAAATCTCACTTGTATGCCCTCCTGTGATTTTATGCTCACAGTTGTACTTTGGCCATGTTTCTATTGTTATTAGTTTATAACTGTTAATATATCACATTCTCAGTGATGAATACCTGGGTACATTTAACCTTGGGTTAGCTACACACTAATTAATAGAGGGGCTTTATTGTCAAACATACGTGTGAAGAACTACACAAGAGAATGCACTAATGTGTGTGCCCAAACTTGTGATAATGTTCAAAATTAAAATACTCTAATTAAACTCAAGGCTTTTTTACAAATGGAACAAATACTCTCCTAAGGAAAATACGGAAATTTGCAGCTTCTTTGAGCATCAAACTTGGCAGTGATTTTCCTATGATTGTTATTATATAAAAGTAAAATTTCCACTTATTCCCCTTTTGCAAGCAACTTCAGTTCTATCACACAAACACAGGTATTGAGGAATACACTGCAGTAATTCCATTGTTGACACAAGAGAAAATCTTTGCCTGACTAGTTTTCCCATGTCATTACTCTGATACCAAGTTTTCCAGTCATCCTCTGTTGCTCTGCCCAGATAAGCAGGTCTATTCCCTTCTCCCAAAAAGGATAATAATCCATTTTTTTCCTGAACATTTTCTGACAGTTCTCAAGATTCAGACAACATAGTCACTCTGTAAAATTCTGTTCCTTCAGCTTCATTCCCCATGCCACAACAGCATTGACAGTGGAGTTAAGTTCACTGAGCAGTTCTAGAAAGGATCAGAAGGTCTTTGGCTCTGGGTCAAAACTGCCAAGTTTCTCTGGTACTAACATGACATGAATGAAGTACAGCAATTTTTTTATTTGCTGGACAGAAAATGGCCTATGACTACTTTAAAGGAAAGGAGACAAGAGATTTTTATTCCATCATTTGTGAGAGTTGGAGAGCAAGTAAGGTAGGCTGCAGTGAAGATGGAAATAAATAATACACTTTCTGCCTCAAATCTAAAAGAAATTAATTATGAGGAGATACTTAAAATAAGTTAGAAGAGGACAGGGGATAGAAACAAAAAGGGTGAGAGATTAAAGACCACTTGATTGAGTTAAATTCAATCAGCCTGGAGAAATGAATCAATTTAAAGTTAAGCCACAGCAATCTCTGAACAATTAGAAATCATCTCAGGGGATAAATGTAGGTGTCATGGTCCAAGAAGAATGGAAAGAAGCAGCAAAGTATCTATCTTCAAAAAGAAGGACTGGAGCACTTTATTGTAATGGGGCATGCTTTCTTCTATTGAATCGTGGAAAGTTTTGGTTCGGAAAGGACCTTTAAAATCACCTAGTTCTAGACCTTTGCTGTGCATGACATTTTAAAAAGTGGAAAAAATAGGCTGAATGCCCTGGAGAACACATCCAGCAAAAAATAGCCTGTTATTGGCACAAGAAAATAAAAGAGAAACTGAGTGAGTTGAATTTTTTCCCCCTCATAGACTGGAATGCCAGTGAGAACTCAACAACATTCAACATAAAAAAGGTATAATAAGGACAACAATCAAGTCTTTCTCATTTCTACTTGGAGAAGGAGAAGAAGCCATTGGTTACATTTAGAAAAATATCCCCAAAACCCATCAGAAAAAACCAAAGCTTTCTTTCTTTCTTTGAACTTCATTAAACTCTGGAACACACAATCTAAGGAGGTGAAAAAGTCTTCTTCATTGCAAGTATAAAGGTTAGATTAATAAACGTTATTGTAGGTGCTGGGTACATTTTGTCAGTGCTGGGAGACAGATTATATTCACATTCCTGTGGTCTCTTACTTTTGTACCATCATACCTTACTCTGTCTTGTGCTTAAGATTTTTTAAAGCATGATAAACAATCTGTCTTCAGTGTTTTCTTAACCAAAGCATACCCATTCAGCATTTAGTTGTTACTTCTGTCACAGTCAGTTGGCTTTGGATAGGAGTTTGATCTGCATTTATCACTCTTCATAATAGCCACTGATACCTGAGTCTGAAGCCATGAGGCTCTGCTGGAAGGAGAGCAGCTGGCTGCTGCCAGCTTTTGTAAACTTTCTAGGAAGGAAGATCAGGATGACTCTGCACTTTTTTTTTGCACGAAGACATAAAGAAGATTATTTGCTGCAATAGGTGATAGCAGTCAATGTGGTGATAACCTTGGTACCTACATTGTATTTCAAACAAAAAGCCTTAGAAGTGCCACAGCACAGATTACTCAGCATTTCTGCACTGAGAAATCCAAGTATTGTACTCAGTTTTCATTAACAGCCAGACATGTAACTTGTAATGTGTACAAAGGATGAGGAAACAGCTTTCTTTCAAATCATAGTGGTGGTCAGGAAGTATATTTTTACATTATAATTCTTTACTATGAGTCTAACGGAAATAAACTTTATTTTAGCTAGGGGAAAACACCTTTTTTTTCTTTTTTTTTTTTTTTTTTCCTCTGGGCAATAGGTAATTAATGTTCTAGAAAAACTTGTCTAGTTTTATCTGATAAATGCCCCATAATAGGATAGGCCATGTTCATTAGGAGCACATTGAAGGACAGAATCATGGAATCATAGAACATCTTGGGTTGAAGGGGACATTGAAGACCATTTAATTCCAACTCTATGCCATGGACAGGGACACCTTCCACTAGACCAGGTTGCTGGCTCTTTGAACTGTCTTATTCAGGTTTATTAATTTGAAAATATACCCCATTTTGGAGAGTTTAGGTTCACATCATAACTTTTTTTTACAGAGAAACAACTTTGCATCTCAACACACTGCAGTGTAGGATGCATTTATTCTTCTGCTAAATCACTATTATTAGTACCATTAATATTGGTATCCCCACTTATATTTAAAAACTGAAGCCCAGAGATTAAGCAAATTAATCACAGTCACCAAGGACTCTCTGCATCTCAGGGAGGGAAGAAGCAATAGAAAAAAATATCAAACCTCTTCTTTATGAAGAGTCAGTAAATCCTTAGGGATTTTGATGCAGAAGGCAAAGAAAATTTGAAGCTTGCTCATACTTTAGGTAGCACTAGGACATGTGTACCTTAATCCAGATCCCATTCCATAAAGGTAAATCTCAGCATAATGCAAGTGGACCCTAACCACAACACTGAGTAAAGTAATTCCCAGCTTGATTAAGCAGAAGGAAAAGATAGGGAACATTTTTTCAAACCTATGTAAAATGTAGGTAGGAAAAAATGGCTTTAATTTTACATCTCTCTAGGCACTTGTAAAGTGATTGTATTTGAATTGTTCACATGGTTGGGTTGTTGACCATTTCTTCTTTACTTAGTTTTGTCTTGGCTGTTGTTCTGCTTTAGCAGTAAATGAGAGGGTCTGATAAAGCAGCTGATGAACTAAACCACTTACTGTGATTACTGGTTTACCCTTTCTCCAGAATCTCAGCACTAGAGGTGAAGTCAGACCTCATCCTGCCAGTGAAATGCCTGGGATGGTTCAGTCTTTGGGGACAGAGGGTCTAACTGTGGCAGTGATGCACTGATGAGTGACATTCTCCAAATAGAGAAGTGTCCTTGAGCCATAGGAATTTTCAGTGGTATGACAATATTTACATCTTCTGAATGTCACAGAACTTACAGCAACTGCAGCAAAAAATGAAGCCCAGTCAAGATCTCCTGCTGAAGATCCTGCAGAAATTTTGTTTTCACTATACCTATACTTCTTTATTTCATTTGGTACATGACATTTGATGATATTTAAAAGCATTTAAACAGAGAAGTTAAATCCTTTCTAGGTCCATTCTCCTGTGAGGTGACCACATGCACAATTTCTTCTCTAACCAGATTCTGTAGAAATGCTGATAGAGGGGTTCACATCCTGCTATGCCTTTCTGTCTTGAAAAGAATTCAGGGTAGAATTCTTCTTTTAAGTAACGGATCTCTATCATAATAAATTTTCTAATTTAAAAAGCTGGGGTTTATAGAAAGAATATTTAACCAAGTGCATTGAAACCTCAGCCAGCTGAGCTGTCATCTTTAGTGACAGGGACCTCAGGGAAATCTCCAATGCTGCACAAGATTTTTCGTTATTGCTGGATTTCAGCACTTCTGATAAACATAGAAAATGCACTTAAATCCATCACAAATACCATAATCAAAGTCTGTTACATACAATAGATATTTTGATTTCCTTAAAAATATTTCTGCTAGACTGTGGCCACTTTGATATAGGCCTGAACATGTCAATATTTCCAGCTTCCAAGTTTTGGTGTATCCCCATTAGAACATGAACCTCATTTAAAATGCAGCAGTGCAGCATGGGGAACTCCTGTTAAATATATAGACTATTTCTTCATGTGTACTCTGAGTAATTGCATTTATTTCTGCGTGCATGGGCACTTCTGAAAGCCTTTTAAATAATTCGGGGAATTTCCAATGAGACCAAAACATAAAAAGCATTGGTCTCCTCACAGGCACTTCAGTGGAGCCTGGCAGGTAGCAACCCCAGACTTTTTGAGGCTGAGGAGCAGTGAGAAGAGAGGCAAACATTTGATTCTGTCTGGAGTTGGCTGTATAACTGCATTTCAGGAAAGCTCAGTATCAGCCTAACACTGCTCCCATGAAATTCTGCCAACTTCTCAACCACAGCTGCAGCTGCACACACCTGTACAAGAAGAAAATGGTGTGAGGATGTAACATTCACAGCTGTAGTTCCTCCCTTGCCTTCCAGTCTCCTAAGAAACACCAGCCTATAAATTAGAATAACACCAATCTGTGGGAAACACAGATTAAAAGTGGTGGTTCATGCTCTTTTAGTCTCCTTTCTGATATGTTCCTTCTTCAGGTAATTTGTTCTGCAGACCTTGACAGCTCCCTCATTCTACCCTTTCCAATCCACTTCAAAATAAATGTTCCAGACTACACACAGAAGCCCCAATATAAGCAAGCAAGTACGGGAACTGAGCTAAATTACACAGAGATCATTTACTTACACATCACATCCCTTTGGCACATCCTTGATCTTTCATCAGTTTCTGTCTCTCATTTTGCAGGCTCCCAAGGCAAACACTGCTATCCTTGTTTACACAGAGACCACCATAGTGGGACCTTGATCTTGATTTAAATTAAAAATAATTAATGCTAACAAGAATTTGGCAACTTTGAATTTGAATCTTATCCAGTTTTGGATCTTTCATATTGAAAAGACCTTTCCAGAGCTTCCCCATAAGCATCTCTGGGTAGAAGCCCAGAATGAGCCCTGGAGATAAGCCAAAGACCTAGCTAGCCCAGACGCAAACATGCTTCTAACTGAACTGTAATGACACCTCTTTGTATTCAAAGTTCACTTGCTACAGTTCATTTTAAGGTCGAATTTTACAATTTTTCATGCCTAGAAACTCTTCTTGTTCGAAGGAACAGAAATATTAAATAGCAACCCCTCTGTATTGAAATAGAGCTGAACATGGAGAATGTTTCAATGGATGTGATTAATAACCAGGCTGCATACCTCATTAAAGGAGATTTACGTTTCAGCTAATGTATATGGCTTGCAAATTGTACATAAAATTGGAATCCTGCTTAGTTTTCTGCTGTGCTTAGCAATGAATTAAAATGCTTTTTGCTGTTTCTCATTTAAGCCTTTTAATGAACAATGTAAGCAAGAACTGTACATATGGAAACTGCTGTTTATTGATGAGAGTTTAAGTGACATATAGAAGAAAAGATCATGAATTTAGATCAAGTCTTAAATGAATTTATTATATACTCATTTATGCTAAAAGCATAGGATGGATTTGTGACATTGATCGGAACACTTTATGACCTGGATTTGATAATCTACTAACATGCGAAAGAATAAAGTTCTAGTGAAACTTAAGGAAGGAAAATGTTTCAATCAAGTGTAGATTCTGGCATACAGCAAAAATAATCTGTATTTGAATCATTATAGAAACAACACATTTGGTCATTTTCAGCTTTCTGGCAAAGATGGAGCAATAATGGATTCTTCAAAGAAAAGCAAAGAATGGTTAAATAGTTAGCGAAATAAATAGGTGGGAAAGAATACATGTCCAAAAAATGACCAGTGCGTCTGTATGTTTGAGGGAATGAAGAGAATGTTTGAAGGGAGCGGAACAAATTTCTGGAGTTTTTGCATGAGACAAGTGTAAAATGTTGTCAGTGGTGGGACCCAATTGTGACAGGAGAAAATTTTTTACCTTTCAGTGACAAGATATATTTTTCTGCATAATCTGAAGTTTCTGAAGTCTAAGATTGCAGACATATCAAGCAATAAGCACAAAAAGTTCATTTGTCACTTTTCCCGGTCAAATTATTCATTGTAGCAACAAACATCCCCTTTCTGGAACAGATGGAAAATCACCTGGGAAAGGCTTTGTGGGGATTAATCTCCCTTTGAAAGGGATATACTCACTCTGGTCATGAATATTTTTCATACACCTCCAAAGTCTAATGGGGCACCATCTTCTCACTGTGACTGCAGAGCTGGTGCTGGGGTTAACTTGGTTTGAAACACCAGAGAGTGAATGCTGCATCCTGGTTGAAGAAGCTCATTTTCAGTCGCTACCCCAGGGACAAATTCCAGCTGAGTAAAGCAGGGCTAGCCTCTACCTTGATAGTTACCAGGTCAAATCCTGTCAAATTCCTACACTGATAATTCCTATTTGGAAATTACTCCTGCTGGTGACACTGTGGTGCAGAGCACAGCACCTCTGTTCTCCCCCTGGGCACTGAGATTTCCACCTAGACTTCTTATCTTGATGTAGCAGCACACCTTTACTGCAATGAGGAGAGAGCTTCAGAGCAAAGGGAATGAACCTATCTGCTGACAGGGTGATATTTTTAACAGTGTTGTTAGTGCAGGATTTGCTGACATTTGTTTACTTCAGAAAAGGGATGGGAAGGCAGGGCAGGAGGCGACATTGGCCTTTTGCTTCTGTTTACTGGGAGTGAAGGAAATACAGGGACTGGCTCAGCAATTTGAAAAATAGGTATTAAATCTCCCTTTCCCTCCCCCAAAAGCCCCATTCCTGCACTGCACAGGAACATAGAGGGAGGCTGCTCCACTTCCCTTGCCAAGCCTGGGACAGCATTCGGATCACTGCAGCACCAGGGCTCTGGCTCAGGCTATCCCACCAGTGGGACTGCTCAGGCTGGGAAACATCCTCACATGCTCACATCCTCACATCCTCACATCTGTCTGCTCCAGATCACAGAGAGCTGCCAAGCAGCAGATGCAGCCCCGTGGTTGCTGCCTTGCTCTGTGAAACACAAACTGAGCTGCACACGCAGCAATGCTCCAGGGGAGCAGCAGCCCTCTCCCATATTTCCCTATACATGTGTTCCTAAAAATTTAGCCAGGCTGCCAATTCAGGATGTGTAAGTTACTTATATACTATTTGTCAGACAGCAGTGACAGAGTGCTGTTGATGCAGGAATTCATTCAGAAAAGTTATAAATGATTATAAAGGTGCTCAGCATGCCTCTTCACAACCAAAAATCTTTCCTTGGACCTAAGGGTTTCCTCTCATTAGACAAGGAGTTAAAAGCAAAATGAATCAAAGAGAGAAGGAATGGCTTGTCTGATGACTGGAATAAAATCATTCTCCTTAAATTTCTTCATGCAGTTTTATTGAGAAATGAAAACTTCAAAACATATTGATGCTCTGCCTACTGCTCCACAGCTTGCAGCTACACTTGTATTAAATTGGTTCAAAACCCTGTAACACTAATATGGGCCATTCAGCAAGCTAAAAGAACTTGCATGCACTCGTGGAGGAAAATTGCATGGAAATGGTCATTAAGGTCAGAGATAACACATTTGGACACACAAGTCAATGAGCCAAGAAGCAACAGGAGCCTGGGGGAAGCCTGGGGGAGTGTTTTGGGAGACACTTGACTTAATGCTTGACCTGTTCAAATCCCCATTTTTAAAGCAGCACTTGCCATTGGTTGCTATCAGAAATAGGATGTTGAGCTAGATAAACCCTTTGGCCTGAGTCAGTCTGAATGCTTTTATGTTCCTCTGTATTCATGGGACTCACTGCATTAAAATTCAAATGCACAAGAAGCATGAATTGAAGTTGTGCAGCTCTTCAGGTCCTTAAATCTGGCTATTAAGTTTCTTTTACTTTACTAATTTTAGTATTGTAGCAATACCATTTAAAAACCTAGCTTTGAATTGATACAAACACTTGCCACTTTCACTGCCTGGTCTCAGGTCCCATTTACCCTTGGCACCTGTGCACAGCAGTGATTAAAAATTGATTATTTTGCCCTGGGATGGTATAGCAGTGCATGCATCGATTCCCTTATGCACTATATATATGAATGAATATCATGACCTTTGTGAGAGTGTTATGGGTATTACACCAGCTTTATGTCAGGGAAATTGAGGCAAAAAAAATATCTAGTTTTAATCTACCTAGCTTTAAATTGTCTAGTTTTGAACTATCAGAAGGATCCACCAGAAAGCCCATGGCATTGACCAGCCTTGCTCTTCTCATGTAGCACAGGATTTTTATTGCTATTTATGTATTCAAAACCTGATATCAATCAATTGATCAATCAACCAATCAATCAGTCTGTCCTGGGTTGAAGTATATTCTAACACCATCTTCATGAACTGTTGAAACCAGGTGAGGCAGTGCTCCCTGCCTCCTCCACTCTGGCTTATCTTCTGTTAATGGGCCCATCAGCACCTTTGCTACACAGCTCACAGATAACCCCCTCCTGGACTACCTCCTGTTAATGGGCCCATCAGGCCTTGTCACATGACTCACCATCCCATTGTGAGATGCTCCGCCCAGAGGGAGGAACCAAGCATTCCAGCCTGGATATAAGCTGAGACTCTGAACACCAGAGGGGCGCTTATCCACTGGATTACCAGAGGACCCGAGCTACCAGACCTTTCTACAGGATCACTACTTCAGGAAGACCACCTCATCTGGACTGCTTCCATCACTCCGCTCAGGTTGTATTCTGACTCTGTCAGTGGTCTTTTGTATTATTGCATCTATTTTATTTTACTTTCTTTCCTTATTTTCTATTAAATTGTATCTCTGACTTGGAGCCTCTCATTTGTTTTGCTTTCAAACCACTACACAGTCAATATATGTATATGTCTTATTTTGGAAATTCATACCTTGGATGTTGGACCAAGACACAGAAGAAGTAAACCATGCAAACTTGTAGACTTTTATTAAAATATGTTGCTTTGACTTCTGCTTTTCCTGCAAGTCTTTGTCTTCCCACATTGTTCTACAGCCTTTCCAAGAGTCAGGGCTGTCACCAATGAAGGACTCCTACTCCACACGGCTCTGATTCACTCCCTAAATCACTGACCAGAGGACTCCATGAAGAGATGGAATTAGACCTAAAAGCTCTTTCTCAGTTTTCTAGGACATGGCCTCACCTTCAAGCTACTTCTCATAAACTCTGCTGAAATGGTTGTAAATAAAGCACAAGAGGAGTTTTCGTTTCATGGCAAAACTCCCACAGCCATCTGATATGCCCAGTGTTGCCATCAAAAACATGAGTGGGTTAGCTTGAGCAGGACTTAAAAAAAAGCCTCTTCCAGTCAGCAGCATTTAGCAGCTCATTAATGTATCTGAAACCTGACCTTTAGCAGTCCATCCCAGGGGAAGAATCATTAAACTTTTCACTTAATTATTATTTTGGCTAAACTCAGCCTGAAAATTTAAGGCTAGAACTATAGTCTTGGAACAATATATGAAACACCGTTTTGTTTTGGGGAGAGTTGTTTTTGCTTGGAATACTAGGAGCAATGAGTCAGCTGGCTGTTCTCCCTTTTCCCATTATTATTTTGAATATCCAAATTTTCAGATGGGAAAAATTTTAAACATGAAAATAGTTTGAACATGTGTTCTCCTAGCACATCAAGGAGTCTGGAGAAGTAGTGCTTTCTCTGATGAATCTTTTGTTGTGCATACATCCCTATGGAGGTCATTGGAGATTCCTAATCTGCATCCATTCTAATGAATTAATTATTTCTAGGGTTAATTTTCTGTCACAGAGGCCAGCTGGTGCAATCTAAGCATGCAAACTATGGTACGCTACTGCTTTAGCCTTTAGAACAGAGTGGCCATGCACAAACCTTAATTTGCACCTGGGAATTATTTGGGAAAGTGCCATGGACAGAATAAAAGCATGCCAGGGAGCACTCAAAAAATTCAATATTGTATAGAAAGTCACAGCCCTGGCTCTGTTCTGTTTTCTAGTAAAGGCTGTGGTCAAAGTGTGACGCTGTTCTGGCACTGCAAGTACAAAAAATCACACTGATGTTGAATTTCTGAGTTTTGTTGAGGTACCATGTTTACATCTATAAACTTGAGGGGTCTATAAACTTAATCCCTTTGTGGGCATGACAGAAAACAGACTGTGCTAATTCAGTTTATCACATTTTTATAGCAATGGCTTCACTGGTTGAAAGCACCTTCAGCTGGTGGGAGGGCCAAGGGTTGCTTTCCTTTATAGGGTAATGGACACAACAATGTGTCCCTATTGCTTTAGGACCAAACCCTTTGCTGTTTTGAGCCCATCACTCCCACTTGCCTTTACTGTGTGCATTCTTTACTTTCTCTGACCATTAAAACCAGCACGGTAACAGGAACTGGGGAGATGATCTCTGCCTCTCTTTCCATCTGATAAAAAAGTCTGATTACCCCTAATAAGAAGCCCAAAACTGTGAAAGAAAAAGGGGGAATGAGGAAACTGCTGGATCAAACTACTTCAAACCCTTAGTTTTTACTGCTTTTGATACACTTTAAAATGTTGCATTGTCAGTTGTTGCAATGGGGGTAAGGCAGAGATAACCCAAACCAAGACCACAGACCCCATTTAATAGCTTGGTACATGTAACTGAGAGATGTAAAAAATCTCTAAAGAAGCAGCCTCCTAAGTTTGTTACCAAAAGAAGGTTTTGCTTGTGAAACTCAGAAGAAAGAAAATTGTAATCTATGACAGGAGCAAGGTGCCGACTCTTCCCAATGAATCACTGATCTTATGGAATGCTTAGTTTTATTACTTTTATGTCAACAGAGCTTTGTGAGAAGCACTTCACAATGTGCTCTCAGTACCCTGAATTTACTCAGAAGGTAAATGACAATAAATATAAATGAACTATATTTGTAAATCACTGCAATTTAAGTGTGGGACAGAATGCAAAGTTATGCTTTGTTTTAGAAAGAGATTTTAAGATTGCTTGCCTCCTACAGGAACCTGTATATCAATTTATTTTAGTTGATTACTTCTGAGAATGCTGCTCATTCATCCCAGCGATGACATAGCAAATTGCTCTTTCCCTTCAGTTTTAGAGAACTAAAAACGATTTTAGATATTGTCATGAGTTATCATTATAAGACTGAGCCAGAAATTTGTACTGTTTCAGTCTATATCTCTCAAGCTGATAAATGGTTGTATAATGGTGTTTTCATTCATAAGGCTCCAACTGCACAGTACAAGCTTAAAAGATTGCTAAATACAAACCAGAACACTGGCAAAATATAAAAATGTTTCAGCAAGGAATATTAAAATTCCTTTTCTTACAACAGTTTTATCTGTGGTCTGTAAAATATCCCCTGTGTGGAAAGTGGAAGGTGCCCCTGCCCATGGCAGGGGGTTGGAACTAGCTGATCTTTAAAGTCTCTCCAAACCCTTCTGTGTTTCTATGATTTTGAAATGTATTTTTTCAAGAAAAGCAGTAATGAAATCAGAAAATATTCCCATAAAATGTTCCCACAAAAAATTGCTACATAATCTGCATGTTTGTAACCTCATTTTAGATTTAACATTGTTATTTCACATGAAATGCTAATGATAAGTATCTTTTCATTTTAAATGTGAAGATGAAAGCTTCACATAGCCATGGACATGGAATTCTGCTGCTCTAGCAGCACTGCAGTCCTGTGCTGTTTTCTCAGGCAGAAATATTGCTGAGTACCTCAGCCTTCTCCAGGCCTGGTGTTACCAGTTTGCCAGTATTTTTTATCAGGGATTATGCCTTCCTTGACTGTCCTTTTCTGGCCAACATGTTTGTAGAAGCCCTTCCTGTTAGTCTTTATGTCTCTAGCCAAGTTCAGCTCAGGTGTCCCTTGGTCTTCACTCACCCCACCCTCATACAACTGAGTGTGTCCTATTATCTTTCCAGGACACCTGTCCCTGCTTCCACTGCCTGTACATTTTCTTTGTGCCTTTTAGTTTGACCCTACTCAGCCATGCTGGTTTCCTGCCTTCCTTTCCTGATTTCTTGCTCCTGGGGATTGCCAGGGCTTGTGCTCTGTGGAAGATATCTTTAAAGAGCCCCTAGCTCTGTTCTGCTTTCTAAGGACAGTTTCCTGTGGGGTTGTATGGACTAGCTCCTCAAAGAGCTGGAAGTTTATTTTCCCAAACTTCAGTGGCTTATCTTGACTCTTCACCTGACCCACATCCCCTCCATCTCTGTTTCCTCCCCTGTCTCGTCTGAGCAGCCTTTAGCCGTTGATAGCTATGCTCTGGTCATGAGATTCCCCCCACCAAGTTTCAGGAGTGGCTTCTAGGTCACAGCTTTCTGACAGCATGGTGGCTTCCAATTTCTCCATTTTATTACTTATGCTGGGTGTAGAGGCACTCATGTAGAGGCACTTCAGCACTTCATTTCCTGTAAGTGGTCTCTGGTGTACTCAGCTTACCTCAGAGCAACAAGCTGCGGGTCCTGGGTAGCACTGAATCCCTCTAACCCTGGTGTGCCATCCCACAGCTTGCCATGTGTAGGGCAGATATTATACTCCTTGCCCTTCAAACCTCTTATCTTTCTGGAAATCTACAGGTGTCTGTCTCCTTCCATTGACCCAGAGGAAGCTCAAGGAGACAGAGCTTCAGATGTCAACAACTCAGTTATGCCAGGTGGGATCAATCCAGTTGCATGTGAATAAAGACCACAATTATCTCTGAGGAATTAGCTCCTTTTGTGAGGTAGGGATCTGTACAAGATCCAAGGAGGTGGCTGGCAAAGCTGAATTTCCACATCATGAGGTGATCAAGCAGATGCTCACATTTTGGCTCGGTGTGTTGGGGTTGTCTCCATGGAGTATTCTGAGACAATATGTGCCCATATAGATGGAAAGCTGTTGTGGAATTATTACTGTTACGAGGTCTGCCTTCTGCATGCCAACAACAGCTACAAGAGATGCCCTTGCACAGTAAAGGGAGCAATATCTGATTAGCAGGGAATAAAACTGTGGCATCAGCAGATCATACAAATGTTATGGTAGCAAACTGCCAAGAAGCCTGCTGTCAATTTTCTCAGAAACAATTCTGCAGAACATTCTTCTTTGCCTTTGTCACTAACAGAACGATGATGATGGCAGATTTCATTACTTCTGGAACAGCAGACTGGGAGGTGGTGTGTCCAGGCAGACTTGTCAGCAGCCCATATAAGGCAGGATGGGTTCATATATCTCCTCTTTGTCTGTTTTCTGAGCTCTCAGGTATGAACTAAATAGAACAAGACCCAAAATGCTCATTCTCCTATACTGACCTTTTTTTTTCTCCTTTTTTTTCTTTTAGCATTGGTGTTTGACAGACTTGTCTTGGTTTTGCTTTGCAGATTTTTTTGTTCAGGTGCAATTTTCTTCTTCTTCAGGGTCCAGTCCCTAGCTGAAGGGCGCCCCCTGGCACTTGATGACTTCCCCTGATTCTTGCAGCTTGGAAGAAAACCCAATCCAGCCTTGCTGTGAATGATCTCACATCTTCTGTGACCCCTATTTTTCTCCAAGAGCAAAATAATTATTGCTGGTCAATTAGCCCAGAGCTTGCCTTAAACAGAAGGCAAACGTCTGATGGAAATCACAAGTTTTCATCCAAAGAAAGCAGGGACTTTAAGCTCTTTGACCACAGGAATGAAGAATCTAAACTAAAAAAATGAGGGTATAGAAGATACTTGAGGGTCCTGTTTAGCTTATTCTCTCAGGTTTCCTAGCCAGAGTACTTGTTCACACTTTCACACCACAAACACTATCCCTTGAAAAAGGACTTAGGAGGGACTCTAACCTGCAGAGGCACAATTTGACTTGAATACTGACTTGAAGAAGCAGGTAATCAAAATGATGCAACTGCAAATTTTTTATTGTGGTTGTATGCATCAATTTCTATCATTGTTCTTCATATCGCCTTCCCACCTACCTCTCTTTTTATATTAAAGTGAAAGAATTTCTCTAGCTTTGTTGGTAAGTATTCAGCATGGAAAGAGTGTCTTAGTCTTATTTGAGAGTAGATAACAGAACAATGAGGAATCTTGGTGGGACTTTCTTTTATCTTTGTTTCAGGACTGAATTGTTGCCATTACATCTCACTCTAGAATAACAGAATGGTTAAGGGAAAGACTTCTCAGATGGTCCAACCATTACATCAGCACTGCGATGTCTACCACTAAACTGCCTCTAACATTGCATCTACACACTTTTGTATGCTTTTGGGGATTGTGAACCCCATAATTTCCTTTGACAGCCTGTTCCAATGCCTGACAATCCTTTCAGTGAAGAAATTTTTCCTATTATCCAATCCAAACTTTCCCTGGTGAAACTTTAAGCTGTTTTCCCTTACCTTATTTCTGACCCCCACCTGGCTGCACCCTCCTGTCAGGGAGTTGTGCAGAGCCAGAAGGTTCCCCCTGAGCCTCTTTTTCCCCAGGCTGAGGCCCCTCAGCTCCCTCAGCTGTTCCTCCTCAGACTTGTGCTCTAGACCCTTCCCCAGCTCCATTCCCTTCTCTGGACACGCTCCAGGCCCTCAGTGTTCTTCTTGTCATGAGGAGTCCAAAACTGAACACAGGATTTGAGGTGTGGCCTTACCAGTGCCCAGCACAGGGCACAGTCACCGTCCTGGTCATGCTGGCCTTGCAATTGCTGTTACAAGTTGCCGTCTTGCACCATAAAGTTTGGTTTTGGTTTGCAATAAATTTACAGAGTCCAAATGCGCCAGGTAATTTTTTTTTTTTGTTTTGAAGGAACACATAATTCTTTCCTTTCCTGTTCTTAGGAGTTGGCTTTAAATGTCTAAATCAAGTGAGATGAGACAAAGCGAGAGAGCAGAGAATGTCTTATTTGAGGATTATGTCACTCCTCTGGGACTAAATCCAGTGACATCTCAAATCAATCACTGATTTAAGGAATATTGCCAGGATAGAATAACAGTGCCTGGATAGGCACTGCCTCCCCCAGAATGCTTCTGCTGCATGGTGATGAAGAGACTGTGCTGGACTGTGAACCAAGTGGGCACTAATTCTCCCAGGTAGACAGCAAATTAACCCTGGAACTGGATCTAAGCAAGTGTAGGTCCTCTTTCCATTGATCTACTGACAGGAAGGAGATAGTTTTCATCATTTGTTAATGTAGGGCTTTTTTTCATTTCCTTCTCTGCTTTTTTTCCCAAGACTCTAAAAAGGGGATTCGGGCCAAATGGAACATTTTAAGTCAGAGCCATTCTCTTTTTTTCTTCTCTTTTTCTGGCAATAAAAAAGAATGGAGGGTTCAATGCAGGTTTTTCAAACTTGAGGTGCTCCAAACTGAGCCTGAAATTTACAAATGGATGAAGAACTTCTATAGAAAATCCCTAGATGATTACATGCAAGTTGGTAGACTTCAAAAACTGAAAACAACTCCAAAGAAACATTTAGAGAACTGTGAGAAGAACCTAGACATTTTTCTGTAAGAGAATACCCTCAGTAAACTCTTCCAAATGAATTCTAGGTACTTTAGTACACACACTTCTACTCCAGCGTCTGACATGCTCAGCTTGTTTACGCCCATTTTTCAGTCCATAATGAAGTAAAAGAGGAAGGAACCAGCTCGATGGTCCCTCAGTTCCTACCACCAGCTGATTTCTCTGCAAGGCTGAACATGGAATTCTGATATTTGTTGTTTAGTCTTCTAAGGCACTGAGACAAGGACAGGCACCTGAGCTTCTTCTTTATACAAAGAAATGATTAATTGGATCTTAAAAGAGGTGTTGAGATTGTTCTCTGGGGACTTCCATTTCACATCACTAACTGTTGAGGGAGTCTAGAAGTTTAATTTTCAGGCTGATAACTCTAGGTTAGATGACATTTTAGTCACTCTTAACATTAAAGAGGTAATTAAAAATGTATGCAGACGTCTAAACTGACTGATAGACATCTAAGTAATTTCTCCTTCTACCTCAAAGACAATTTTGAAAATTCCACTATGTATGTATGTGTAGACATATTTGACAGTTTTTCCTTAGAAACTTTTGAAAATTTATTATGCTCAATTTCACAAATGTCACCTTAACAATTTTCTTGAGAATTTCTTTAAATTAAATCTGCTGAAGAAGCACTGACAGGCTATATGCAGAGAAAGATGAGTGCACCAAGCTAATTTAGTACTGAAGCATCTTTTTATCTGCTTAAAAATTTACTGCAAGCCATCCTATAATTTGCTGCAGGTTTCATGTAATGGAACGTGATTAGAAGCCCATACTGAAAAGTCCACCATGATAATTCTGAGGTGGGAAAATACATTGAACATTGTAGACATTTGTCTTATAATACCTTTAACAGAAAAGCACTAAGAGTGAGGTTTTGGGTTTCACGAATCCTAGTCAATAACTTTCATATTAAATCCTCAGGATTTTGGTTCTTTATGAGTCATTTTACTGAACAGTTCTTTTTGCTCTACATGAGGCTTTTGAATGTTGTGGGGTTTTTCTGTAAATCAAGAAATTTTGTGGTTTTTCTCTACCTCTTTGACATCAGTGTAGTTTAATCATTACAGCATTCTGAATAGCAGTGTAGATGTTGGGGAAATCAGGCTGATAACATCAGTGATTGACTGCAGCAGTTTATTATTACTTGGGAAATATTACCCATGATAGACACAGGTGTAGAACTGTGATTCAAGAAGCAGGAATGTCTCAAGGACATGAGCAATTTCTCATGATGGAAATACTTCCATCACAAGTTCTGATATGACTGTTTAGTTTTGTTCTTGCCAAGGTATGGCAATTACTGCAGAGTGTCAATTAAAAATATGACATTTTCCTGGGAAATGTGCCACACATTAAACAGAGCCATATGAACATGCAAGACATAAGAAGCACATGAAGATGGACTAATGATCTGGCATCCATTATTTATGGGAAAATGAAAATATAGGAATCACTAAAATAAATCTCCTTGTATGTCTTTACAGTCAATTTTGTGTTTCTTCATCAGGGAAGGATATCAAATTTATCTGGTGTGACCTGTTCTTGACAAATTCATGTTAACTCTTTCTTATCACTTCATTATCCTGCCGGTGTTTGCAAACTGATTGTTCAACAACCTTCCTCTCTGTCTTTGTGGCTTTCACAGCTAGGGTGGCCAGTCTATATGTTTCTGTACCCTTCTGCTTATGCTGCTATTTAAAGCTAGGTATTATGTTTCCTTAGTCCCATCCTCTGCGGCTTGCCTCCAAAAGTTCTAAGGGAATAATTGCTAAAGTTTACAAGATCATTTGAGGTAGTCTCTGAAACCCTTGGAAATAATTTTCAGCAGTCTCTGCTGGGTTGGAGACATTTTCTTACTTGGCAATGTATGGTTACACAAAATCAGGAGGGATTCCATTCAGACGCCCAATCATAGGTGTGCAGGATGGGAGTATTCAAGGTAGCCAACCATGACTCCTAGATTCTTACTCTTAGAAAATTCACACTCTTGGAAAATTGCACTGGGTTCTGAAAGTGGAATGCATTTGTGGAAAAGTGGAATACATTTGATCAGCTGAAAAGCTGTGTTTGACTGTGTTTGTTTACTAGTGATGAAATCCATTGGTGAAAATGCAGATGTTCACAAATATTTTAGATACTTTGATACATGTTTCTTCATGTCCTTTTCTTTAGGCAGCTGGAGGCTAGACAGAATATATCCCAGGGCTTCTTAAGCTGCACAAGATACCTGCAATAAGCAGCTGAATTCCAGCTTTGACCTCTGTTGATACAAGGGGAACCAAAAAAGTCTTATCTTGAATCAAGTTTAAGCAGCTGAATCAAATTCTGTCACACAAGACATACACACACCTACAGTTCCAGAGTAAAACCAATTTTCCTTTTTTTTTTTCATTTTCAAGTGTAATTTCTACTCTAATGCTACTCCTTTATAAAAAAGCTCATATTTTGCAATAATCCTACTGTATGATTAAAAATCATGGTGATGTTAGGGAAAGACAGGTGGCAACAATGCAGGTCTTGTCCATTGTTCTCCAATCTGGATTTTAATCTCCTTGGCACTCTCCTTGAAAGTCTATTTCTCCAGATTGACCAAGATATTTAGTTGTTGTTATGATTGGTGACATTCTTATTCCACTTATTCCCAGCAAGACTGGGTCTGAGTTATCAGGACACACCCCTTGCTAGACTGGACCCTTCACTGCTCAACTACCCATGTAAAATACTGTAGAACTCCAGATTTATCTTCTTCTTCACTTAAAAAATAAACTATAAATGCAGGTCCATGTTGTGATTGATTCATGTCTTATATAAAGAGATGAGAAATAAATCATATAGTCATTTTCTGTTCTTCCAGCCTGCTCTGATTTCAGTTTTTTGACAGTGATCACTTTAATGCCCATAGATAGATTGTATCTCCTATATTCATATATACTCAGGTTATCCAGCAATATTCCCCTTTATCAGCACCAGCTGTCAGTCATTCTCCCTCCCTATATTATCACCTTCCTTTGTAGCTTCCAACTATCTTCTTATATTTTATTGAAAATGGAGACAAGATAACTCAGAGATGAATCCAACATGCACCAAAGTATTTTTTTGCCTCTGTCTCTACTGAAATGTGCTGCAGGTTATTGTGGCCCAGGGTCTCAAAGCTGTGCTATGCAGTCATTTTCAGTGGGTTCCTCTCTATCATTACATTAAAAAATGCCCTGGAATGGACGCCCCAAAACTATTTGTCATTTTTCTGATTGGCAGAGAGGTTTCATCTGGGCCAAGTACCATTCTCTTAAATTGTTCCCAGGCACAGCTGATGATGTATTATAGGCCAGAAACTGTTCCCAATAGGAAATTTGGATATGGCCACACTCTTTTGAAGGCTAGGAGAATTGAAACATATGGATGTTGTCAGATAATGCCAGCTGGCTTCCAGGATAAAGAATAAACAGTGGCACAGTCTTGATAAGTGCTATGGATACAGCCATTGCTTCCAGAGATGGAAGATAAATAAAACTAAGAGAATCCAAGCTACAAATTGTTGGGTGGGTTTGGTTTTTTTTTTTGCTTCCTTGCTACATATAGATTCTACTTAGGATTTAATGGACTCTATTTTCTTCCCTGGAATTTCATGCATTTACAAAACATGTGGAGTGAGGTCATCTGAACACAGGTAACTGTGAGATGTTTAGACATTTTTTATCCATAAAAGAGAAATGCTTTCATTTCAGTCTTGTAAGGTTTCTAAATCAGGACAGATGAATTATGAGCCTACAGTGCATATTTCATCCCATTGACTACAAAGAGAACCTGCAATGACCTGCTAAGGGAACCATCTCAGACTGCTGCACTGTGTATAGCTCATCCTTTTTTTCTTCAGGCTTCTGTAAATTTCAGATTTTCAATTTTGCCTACTAAATTTTTTTTAAAGCTTTTGCTTCTCAGCAAGAGTTAGTTGACATCATAATACTGAAACCAAGACACTAAAACAGAATAAAAAAAGCTCAGGATAAGTCTGCTGTCTTTCAGGTTTTCTGTGATAATAAATTATTTATGTTGTGTAATATTTTTTTAGTCTTCATTAAAAAATTCATTTACCCAGTTGCCTTATTTCTTTCCTGTTTTTTTTCCTAGTTTGCACTTTGTATAGGAATTATGATCAATGTACATCTTATCTATTCGCCTTCAGAAGCTTCCCATTAACTTTTTACTATCTTAATGTTTTTATGTTTCAGAGCCTGCCTAACAATTTTAAGGCCTTCCCAAATTATTCTTTCCTGTAGATGAGAACCAAAGAACTATAATATAACCTTCTCCTTGGAGTAGTAAATTCAATCATGTATTAATAAACACTCACTCTCAATTCACTCCTTGCCTTTAAACTCTGGAATATTTCTCCCCTATTAGTCATCAGAGACACCCAAGCTATCTCAACTCAATTGCTTGTTCAGACTGTCAGAATAAATAATTAAGGCAGTTCAGTAATCCTGTGCTTTTTTCTCCCTGCAACTGATTGGCAGAGGTGCATTATGAATAAAAAAACCCTCTGTTTTTTCCCAAACCTTCTAAGGTGCAGAGAGACTTAACCCCCACCTATCAGTGGGCTAAGATATTCAAATACATTTGAGGTTTTGTGTTTTTCTTATATCCAATTACCTTTCCTGGGCTGGGAGTCATTTCCTCTCTGACTTGAAGGTTTAGAGAAGATGTTTGTTTTATTAATGGGGTTTGATTTCATGTTGCTGGATGGGCAAACCACAAATATCTTTGCTGATACACTACCCCTTGGCAGAATAAAAGAAAAAAAAAAAAGAAAAAGAAAAATGAACCCTTTTTCTGGGAGGCTTCAATATCCTGCAATGGATGGAGTTGTGTGTTATCCTTTAAAATAGAGGGGAAAGATGCAATTCCCATTTAATACCACACTTTCTTTCTCTAGTTCATTAATCCAATTTTCTCACCTTTTGCTCCTCCCTTGTTGGTCATGATTCTTTCTCACTGCTTGCAAATGGACTCTGTCAATTGTTTCATACAGATATCATGGTCTGGCAATGATGTCCTGTGTAACACTTACATGGGAAGCCAGACAATCCCACAGGCCCTCTCCAGTTCTCCAGCATCAGGTACTCTTCTGGAGCAGAAGCCCCATATGAAGTTTTCTCCCCATTAGGTGAAATTTCCAATTTACACTCATCAGCTTGGCGTTGAGAGTCCTGGAAAGTTTTCATTCCCAGACCTGGCACCAGGCTGAATAGTTTCAAATTGTTGAACTTTTTGGATTGTTCAACCATTGGAAACCATTCCCAGAAATAAAAGATTTCTTCCTGGAAGAGCCTACCTGGAGTTTGAGCTTCCTTGTCAGGGCTACCATGGCAGATTTGACATAGAACAGGGACTTAAGTGCTCTCCATGTGTAGATTTACTACTTAGGAAGAGGAAAATACACAAGATGAATGTGTGACAATGACTAGGGAAAGTTCCAGGAGCAGAAGCAGATAAAGTAGATAAGAAATTAATATTGACAGCAGGAGCTGTTAAATAGGAAATATAAGTAAGTGTGATTGGGTTTTTCATGTTGTCATGTTCTCTTTTATGCCACATTAAAAAGTTGTGGAGGCAAGAACTGGATCTTCTGTTCTCAAAGACTGGAATGATCCAAAGGCTCACAGGTTTGCAGAACTACCTGAACATGCTTGGAAGTCACTCTTAGCAGCATGAGAAGGCACTAGGTTCCATAAGAGGTGTCTCTTCAGTCTATGCGCTCAAGGGTGATGTTCCCCTCTGCTGCCTGCTTCTGTCCACAACTGCAGTTCAGAGAAAATTAATACATTCAGCCTTTTACACAAAAGGCAAGAAAGTTCTCCACCTCCTTCCTCCTGCATCTTGCACATCACATTCCCTAATTTATTTTCTTCCTGCAACACATTCTTAGGAAAAAAAAGCTGTCACTGCAATAGAAAGTTCTTGGTTCAAGATGGCAGTGCCCCAAGGGGAATTTTTTTCTAAAGTAGTGTATGCGTTATAATAAAAGCCGCATCTGTCTTAACTAAAATGTCTGGAAGTCAAGTTTTCAACCAGTATTCAGCAAAGCATTTCTGTCAGGTCAGCAAACATTGGCAGAGTCTTGTATATATTAGGAAGAATAAAAAAAGTAAATATAAATTGAAAAGTTTAATTCAGAAAACTCAGACTTTGCTTGATTTGTAGCCATGGAAAAGAAGAGATCAAATAATGTTTTTTTTTCTTTTTCTTTCAATCTTTCCAAAGATGAGGCGGAGATGTGAAGGAACATATTTTTTCATATTTTCTGCAAGTGTTCTTTGATCTAAACCTGAAATTTCATCTTGGAGAGGAATTTACAGCCTCTTAGAGTGGTTGTGGGCTTAAATGAGTTCAAATCAGAAAAGGTCATACATTTACTAGAGGAGCTGGTATCTGAGAGAAGCAGAGGTGACAATGGACTTCCTGCCAATACCAAGGTACAAATCCTGTATGCCTGGTGTCACATGAGGCAAGGAAACCTTTGTGGCCTCTCCTGTGCTTTTCTCTTTTCCCACTCTATTGGATCAGATTGCCAATTTTTGTTTTTAAAAGAGGAGACAGAGAAACCCTGAAGCTTTTCTCTTTCACAAATAATGCCAGTAAAACATATTGCTAGTTTTAATAAAAATGGTTTTGGAAAACACACAGATTTAATCAACTTTTTGTTTTACTGTGGGTTTCACCTACAAAACAGATCAAGCTGTATTGGGCAAGAAGGTGGAAAATGGAAACTAAAGCAGGATACCACTCATAGCAATTCATTTTTCATTCTTATGAGGTTATAGTCTTGCATGGTGAAGTGTCCTAAATTCAGAAAGAACTCAAATTACCATGAAATACCATTTTTAACAATGGACCATTACCTTTGAAAAGCCATTTGGCAGTAAATATATTTTACTAAAATATTGTCCAAAGACATATGTCAGGATTAGAGATCCATTAACATCGGTTTTTTGCAGCTTGAAGACTAAAATGTATGTTTTCTGAAGAGATTCAGATGCAGGAGAAGGAAGAAATTCTCTTCTCTGATGTTAAGCTAAACAAAAATCTAATTTGCAAAAATAGCCAGGAGTATTCAGCTGCAGTGTTGTGGTAGTGGCACCAGCAGTGCCATCAGTTCAGAAATCTGAGGGTGTAGAAGAGCCTGAAGCATGAAGAAATATCATCCCACTTTCTTTTCTTATGCAACTTATCTCTAAACTCGTGTAGGTGAACACAGTAGACATGTTTCCACAAAATCATCTGCACGCCCACAGCAAATCTCATTCAGAATAAAACTGCACAGTATTTCAAGATGCTGTGCTTAAAAATAACAGCTCAGACTATCAGAGTCAGTGAGAAAAAACAAGTTATTTTCCATCAGAAAATTCATATTTTGGTTTAAGTTTTTCAAGGGAAGCCTTATCTCTCTTGTGGTTTCCAGTTTCAGGGAGCTGTAACTTTTAACTAATATTGGATTGGTTAAAATTTCAGATGTCTAGCAACCAAAATGGGGGTTTTGTTTGTTTGTTTGCCTAAAAACAAGTGTTTGCTGAAAACAGAATCAATTATTTTCTTTAGTTTTTGTCAAAGAAGCATTACCCTTGGGGAAAAGCATGTGCTCTCATGTAGAAATTCTTTAGCTGAGAATGCTTTGAACAAATTGTTTTCTGATCAGTGATGCTTTTGAAAGAAAAAAAGTGAGGAAACGTTCGTGCAAATCCCCCAGACTGCCTTGAATAAATGCTATAATGAAGCCTGACTTCATGTCACACATTCTCAACTTGTGGTCTCAGGGCATCTGAATTTCCTGGAAATGGAGATACCTCTACTGCAGTAATGGATAAGTCTATGGCAAAGATAACATCAGGGGTGGTTGGGAATCATCTTCCCTATCTTCACTCAAGGAAAGAGGAATGTAGTTCCAAATTATCACCTCTGCTCTCTCTTTGGGCACTGGAGACGAAGGGACACCCTCCAAATTGCTGATATAAGGATATCTTTTTATTGAGAGGTGTTAGGAAATGATTTTATAATTATTATGGATTAGTTACTTCAAATAATACCCAAAGCCTTAATCATGCTAGACAATACACAGTGTATAGATTATTTTTCCACATTGTCTTCCCCGTAATGGGTGATCTTCTTAAAAAGATTACTCTTTTAAAAGAATTTTTGTGGAGACTGATATGTAGGCAAGATCTGAAATTTAATAGTATCAAAAATCTTGTGGTTCAGAATCTGAGAAAAAATAAATTGACATAGTGTCTGTTTCAAGAAAGAGCTTTGTAAATGCTTGGATGTGGGACAAAAGTGGCTCATCTCAATAGAGAACACTTTGGACTTGAAAAGGTATTCCAACAGAGCTTTGAAATTCCATGTACATTGTTTGCCATGCAGCATCATTTGGGTTGGACAGAACCTTTAAGGGGTGTCTAATCCACCCCCCTGCCATGAGTAGGGACATCTTCAACTCCATCAAGTTTTTCAGAGCCCTATCCAACCTGACCTTGAATGATGAATGGAATGGAATGGAATGGAATGGAATGGAATGGAATGGAATGGAATGGAATGGAATGGAGCATCCACCACATCTCTGTGCAACCAGTTCTAGTGTTTTACCACTCTCACTGTAAAAAAACTTCTTTGTTATATCTAATCTAAATCTGCCCTCTTCTGGCTCAAAGCCATTACTCCTTTTCCAATCATAAAGCATCTGTACCCATCTTTTTTATAGGCCCTGATTTCCTCACCATCTTTCATGGTGCTTTCCAGACCTATTGACTTAAGAGATCAAAACACAGTGGCGAAGTAACTGAAGCTGTCTGAGAGGAAACAAGGAATTTGAATTATATCTTTAGTAGAAAAGTTGAAATTGTCTTAATCACAGACACACAAGCCAAGTCTGCATAATAAACAGGAACGTTGTTCTAAAATATCACTAACCAGCTTAAGTTTCCCATTATGAATGCCTGTGAAGTGTGACATTACTTAAATATACTGCACATCATAAACCATGAATGTTGCTTCAGAGTCTAGGATGTGATTCAAGAAAGAATCCTATAGGGAAATATTTAGACATGTATTTAGGTGATTGGATTTTAATGCATGTTTAAAGCTAAGCATGAACAGCGATGGAGTTATGTCTGTGCTTAAATACTTTTCTGAATTGTCATTTCAATTATACTGTCTTAAACCCAAGTACATCTGCTACAATTTCTTAAATTGCTTTGGATTCGCTCCTGTGCAAAAGGCCTCCATTGGTTCAGCTTCATTTTATTCAAAGTTGTTCTCTAGTCATATAAGAAGTTGCACCAAGGATGAGACTGTCCTGATGGAAATTAAGAAAGAGGTGATTTTCTTCTGTCACATCCCCTAGGCAATATAAATACACTGTCATTTTTAGTAATTCTGTACAGAATTCTTCAAGCATGTCTTTGGTGGAAACCAGAGGTAAAAAAATTGATGAAAAACAACATAGAGAGAAATAAGATTTTCAAGCACATTTAAAATGGTTGGGATTTGTTTCGTTTTCAAAACCCCTGAGAATAAAAGCATTTGTATAGGTTGGTTACTGGAAAAAGTCCTCCTTTGTTTTTAAATGTATTGAATTTGGCTTCCTTATGAAATGTTTGTCATGTTCTCAGTTCCTTTTTTGAGCCCGTAGGGATTTTTCAACCTCGTTAAAATGTACCATCTGCCAGAGACATCCGTTATAAAATTACAACAGCATAAATTTGTGTGCCTGCTTCATTCTTAGGAGAAACACCAACACCTTGAAGTTAAAAGAAAGTAGCAGGTTTTTACAGACCAGCTTTCTTAAATTAGGTTTCCTCAATTAGCACCATACAATCAAATAAGGCAAGTTCTCACTAGCACTAAATAGAGGGAAGATAATTTCCCTTGTGGGGCCAGCTAAGGTTATGTGATTACTCCCATCAGAATTTTCAGCTCAAAAAAAGTAAAATTTTTTCTTAACCCCTTGAAGTATGGCATAAATTAAAAAAATAAAAAAGAAAAAAAAAATGGATATAAATATTACCAAATACATAAAGGATTGTGCCTTTGCTAATATTGTTATTTGACTATATGGCAGTCAAAAAACTTGTGTTGTTTTGCAAGACCACAGATGTCCTGTGGTTTTTTTTAGTCCACTGTATTTACACATTCTTCCAGGGGAGATAAATAGCACCAGATCCCCCACAGGGTGTTAGAGAACTGAACCCTACAGTGTTAACTAGAAGTATTCCTATTTAAGCTAGTCAAATAGATAATCCAGATTTTTTTTTTCCCTTTTGACAAAAACTGTCAACAAAAAAATAGATTAAAGTGATAAATTGTGGAATATTCTCTGATTGTGGTAAATGATGCTGAGTGTATTTACCAAAGAATTCTATAGAAAAGCTTAGATAAAACTTCTCTCCCATATTTTAATCTCCCAGGTTCCAGCTACATTGCTCAGAGTTGCACACAATCCAGTAATTCAAAAGTAGAGGAAAAAACATTTTAGAGAAACCAAAGAATAAGAGATCACCTTCAGTTTGCCAGGAGTGGTAGGGGCTCTGTCTCATTGTGAAAAAGATCATCTCTTTTCTGCCTGTGTTCTCCTAGCCCGAGCTGACTGTCTCTCAAAAATGCCACCAGCAAAACTCAACAGAATTATTTTCATGGACACAAGAAGCCACAGTGGAAATCATTGTGAAAACAGCAATCCAATAGCAAAAAGGAATAAAAGATCCAGATACTTGTGTGATCAGAGATGGAGTAACTAGTGATGATTAAGAAATCAGATCTAGCAGGTGACTGTTGTATTTCACAGTTTCAAAGAAAGGCTTATGCAGTTTAGGTCAGCACCAGCCCAGAGATGGGGAAGGAGGAATATCTATATAAATTCTGCATGGAGTGTGACATTCAGTTTACATGCTGCTTCCTGGCTTCGCCCCACACAATTTTAGGCAAATAAGAGGCACCTATATTAGTATTTTTTGCGCTGGTCTTCCTTGTAATCAGCGGGAAGAGTGGTTAATGAGATCAGAAACACCTGCTGGGGATCCCACTTAGTCTTTGGCTGTAGAGAACCTTGGGCAAGCAGGAATTTCAGACGAGTGTCTGAAGGTAGGAGAGAGCAGGTGGAGCCTCAGGGTGCACCAGAGAAAGGTGGTGAACACATGATACATTTCTCCCTCATGGAAACCAGCCATGAGCTGAAAAAAGGGTCTGACTCGGAGGCTGTTCCTGATGACTTTCTGTCTTCAACACCCAGTGAAGGAGGAAGTTTCTTTTTCATGCTCTGAGAAAAATAAAAAATGAGGCAAAGGGAATGCAATATCAAAAATCAGAAGAGTACGTGCCTAAGGGAAGGAGCATTATTTGGTCACACCAAATTTATCCTCTTTTTTTTTCCCTGTGCAAGGATGGAGTACTTAAGAGTTGCCTTTCTGTTTGAGTAAGGACTGTATAATCATTAGAGGAATGGGGTGTAATTCTGTGCAAGTAGGAATGAATGAGAAATTAACTCAGAGCAGAAGGAAGAAATGCATTTCCCAGCAATGACAGGGATGTCCTGCAGCCTCAGCTACCCTCTGCAGCCCAAGGTCTGCAGGGGAATTGTTGTACCAACAGGTGCTGGAAGTGGGGAAGCATGCAAGCAGTGGTGACTACTGTGGGATTTTGGTTTTCAGCATGTGTCTGTTGACTGTCAGTGTTACAGGCTCCACTGCGGTGAGAAGCCTGGAATGTGTTTTCCTCGTCATCACCTCCACCTCTATCTGTTTAAGCATCATAGCCTGTTCTTAAATAAACTCACTCTTCCTTTCCATTTGGCTTAGTCCTTCTCTTCTTTATGCAAGTTCCTTCTCTATTTTTTTTCCCCCTCTTTCAAGACCCAAGTTTCCTTTGGAGTGTCATCTCTGACAAACTCACAGGAACCCTACCTGCTGCCAGGGCTTCTCCTTGCTCTCATCCCCTCCTCATGAATGTGTTTGTTCCTCATGGTCACACTCTTTCCTAGCTACTATCTGCCTGTTTACCATTTTCCTTCTCTTGGACCCAATGCAGTGTCCTTGGGGCATAATAAGATTGCAGTCTACATTTTCAGATGTTTTTACTTATTTTTGGGTACCATCTTGAAAAAAATCTTCGTCTGCGTTTTTGGAAAGGGTTGTGAATTGAGGGCTCACACTAAATTCAATGGTGTTAAGGTAAGGAATGGCACAATGAGGATGAGAAAATGCTTTCTTTCATTCTTTTCCTGCTTTATTCACTTGGTTCCAGAAATGCAAGAATTTCTATTGACAGTCCTTGTAGGGAGCTCACAACAGAAAAACACAATGGTGCTTTTGGTATTTTGCTCTACAGTTTTGCTTGAAAACTGCCAGTGTCATCTGCTTTTCCTCATGGAGGAAGGGTCTCTCAGCACACAACAATGCAATGTGGCATTAAAAACCTTCGTAAAACAACCAGCCCCCAGAAAACCTGAAATAATACTCTTCCACCTCTTGGGAGTGGAACAGGCACCATTACTGCATCAGGAGACCTTCTGCCTCACTCTGCCAATGCTGTGAAATTTGCTGGGTTTAATCAGCCCAGAGAGCAGGTTCCTACTATGTCAAAGCTCAGATTCAGCTGCAGGAAAAAAAAAAAAAAGAATGAAACAAATGAAACAAAACTCTTTAATTCTATCCTCAGAAATATAAACATGTATTTAGATAGTTAGTTCTATTTTAAGATAGTTTTTCCATCTCATTGGATAAAGTAACTAAATGCCAGTCTGATTAGGGAATTCAAAATTGTGACATCTAGTTCCACTAAAGCTGCTGTCCATGGCAATTAGATATGAATCTCATTATTTTGCTCTTGAGCAGAGCTTAAACTGTGGACTGTCTGGGATGTTATTCCTGGAGGTGATTTTTACAGTGATTTCTAAGACAACAGAGAAAGATGTCTGGAGAAAAAAAAGGAGAGGAGAGGAGAGGAGAGGAGAGGAGAGGAGAGGAGAGGAGAGGAGAGGAGAGGAGAGGAGAGGAGAGGAGAGGAGAGGAGAGGAGAGGAGAGGAGAGGAGAGGAGAGGAGAGGAGAGGAGAGGAGAGGAGAGGAGAGGAGAGGAGAGGAGAGGAGAGGAGAGGAGAGGAGAGGAGAGGAGAGGAGAGGAGAGGAGAGGAGAGGAGAGGAGAGGAGAGGAGAGGAGAGGAGAGGAGAGGAGAGGAGAGGAGAGGAGAGGAGAGGAGAGGAGAGGAGAGAAGAGGAGAGGAGAGGAGAGGAGAGGAGAGGAGAGGAGAGGAGAGGAGAGGAGAGGAGAGGAGAGGAGAGGAGAGGAGAGGAGAGGTTTTAAGGGATTCTTTTCTGTTCATATATATCTGTTTCCTGAAAGTAAGTTTCTTAAATCACCAGCTGATTCCTTATTAAATCCTAGAACATATAATTTTTCCATGACCTGTTCTTTCAGTGTAATTTTCCAGCATTTTGTTTAGAAAACTGAGCCCACCATACTTGGTAGTGATGTTATCCTGGTACATATGTGGACACAGTGCTGATACGTGTGATTAGACCCATGAGCCTGTGCTTTTTGAGGCAATGGGCTCCATCAGATCATCACCCAGGGCTGAAAATAATGTTCAGGGGAAAATACTTGGGTAAAACAGCAGAGATGAATTAATGTTAAGCTTCATCAAACCAAGAGTGATTGATGCAAACTCCCCCACATATTTGTGTGCTACTTTGAGCTGGAAATTCCAGCCTAATAGAACTGGAAATTTTTGTGTTGCTCCTCAAGAGCATCAGAATTTAAAATACGAAGGGCAATAGGGAAGCATTGCTGCAGAATTTTATGTCTTTATGTTGCGTTATTCATTCTATGTTATTATAATAGTAGTTAAGCTGACAGTGAAATCCTTTGGATTACATTTTTCTTTTTGTCATGATCTAGCCCTGCTTCATTGTCTGCCAACCAGGAAATTTGGATGAAAATATCAAAAGTGCCCATTGGACTAAGCTCAGGAAGGCATTTAGGAAATAGAGAAAGTTTGCAATTACTCTTAGATTTGAGTTGAGACTTTCATCATCTTGTTTTCTTTATTTGTTATCAGCTGGCATTTGTCCTTGCAAATTGCAAGGGAGACCAAAGCTGCCAGGACATTTTTCAATGCAGCCAAGATCTATTTAAAGCCTGCATTTGGAAGTATCTTTATCTCTTAAAGAGTTTACATGGCACAGCATGAGAGGATTGTATCCTGAGCATGAAAGCTACACAGATCTCACATTATCCCAAAGAAGTTTCAGAAGAACGATCTGGTACAAACCAGGTTATTCAGGCCACACACTGCTGGAGGTAAAACCCAGAAAAGATGCTCAGGTAAAAATATTGAGGGAGAATCTCTCCATCCAAACAGGAAAGTGAGGCCAGATATTTACGATAGGGATGTTAGCACAAACACTTGCTGCTGGAGGTGGCACTCTGTGCCCTCAGGTACGTCTGGGTGAGATGTCCAAGCTGAGGACAGTTTTCTCCTTTGCAGCAAAGGTGCAGCAGATGCTCTGTATCCTCTTGAGATCATGAGAGGGATGTCTGACCTTTGTAGCTGTGTCCTTCTTCCCACTGACTGTAAAAGCAAGTCTGCCTGGGAGCAGCTCAAGCATATCCTTGGTCTGTTATATGAGCTTTTCAAGAAAATGATAATTTCACTGTTCTCCTGTCCTCTGGTGTTGTCCAAAACACCTTAATTTAGCACAACCATTAAACGTGTGCTGAGCCCATTCTTCTTGAGGAGACTTTTCTCATATTTAAAATGAGTATTAAAGATTTTATTAAGGGAGGCATTTCACTGAACTATGGATGTCCTGATGTAAATATTAATTGAAGTTAATAGGTTTTCCGCTTGCTTCCACTGGTATTAAACAACATCATTTGCAAGCTTTTCCAGGCAGGTGTTATCTTTAAATGACATTCATGTTTAATGTCAACAAGTTAGAAATGTCAATGTCTTGACAACCTGTGATTTCATAGCTCCTCCTCTACAATATTTCAAACAAATCATGCCTTCCCTTCCCCACCCCACTCCAGCTTTGAAGGAAATACTTTAGAATATTGGGGTGAAAGTATATCCTTTGCCTACTTTAAACACAATGCAGTTTTAAATTTAGGAGCATGTGGAAATTTATCTACTGCATCAGTCTAGGTGGGATTAATTTCACTGATTTTAGAGATCTGTAAGTTGTGCATCTGGTCTAGATCTGTTGTCAGAGTCTAGCCACGGTCAGTTGCTAGAGACAGGCATCTCACCATAGCACTAGGCAGGTAAAATATGTGGAATTTATCATTTTCTAGAGCAACTGCTTGTGACTGGCAATTATAAAAAGAGATAAGAAAATTTGTCTATAAAACTAAGTTTTGATTAGCTAAGACGAACTTTTATGAAGGCATTTACCACTCTCCACTGGATCTAAAATCTTTCTGCCCTGGATAATAAGGAGCTCAAATTTCTCTTTGAGCTTCAATACTCATGTTAGTTGTTAAAATTCACCTTAGACACAAGGTAAAAAAAATATTTAAAAATACTACAGGAGTATTTGAAAAATGGTGGATTAAAATCTAGCAAAATTGCTTTGATTAGATCTAAAACCAATGTGTTTTTATTTATCTTATTCCCAATGATGGCTTTAAAACCAGAAAACACAGACTTCACCAATCTTTTTTAATAGTAAAAACTTCTTTTTACTCAGCAGTCTTGGTGACTCAGCATTCAAATTACCATATTTCAATATATGACCCTCTGTAATTAGGACAATATTTTTTTTTAGCTGGATGTAACTTTTATGCTGTAGCTGAGTCTCCAGAACTAGCAATTTATTTCATAGAGCATGTGACAGTATTTCAGAAACCCTGTGGATGAAATTAATCTCTCTCAACTTTAGCCATGCAGAGTTTAGTTTATACACAAAACTTCTCATCCTTAACTCCCTCTCTTGTCCAAAACAGAGAGATTGGAATACCAGTGGGGACTCAAAACTATTTCCAACTCTCACCTGGATCTGGGAAGAAGCACTCCCTGGGAGTACTGCTCTGCCTGGCCATGGCAAGCTCAGCCTGGTTTAGACAACCAGCTGGTTTAGAACCAAATGTTTTGGTCTTAATAGTTAATGTCAGAGAAGATGCTTCCTTGTACAAATCTGCTTTACATGGCAAATCAGACCCTCTGCTGCATAGGGCATGCGAAGGCCTCAGGGAAAATAGTGTAAGTCTCTTTTTCCTTGAGGCAGCAGCAGCAGCTCCTGACAGACACATGGAATGCAGCAACAGCAAGCTCACGATCATGGGGGGACAGAGAAGTTGAAAAAGAATAGGGACAAACAAAGAGTGGGAAGAAACAACCCAGAGCATGAAGGTGGCATGTAAAAAGAGTGCAAAACCAGCAGTAGACCTGCCACTTTCTACCTTGATTTAAGTGATTCTGACTGGCAGTTTCCAGGGTCCTGTCCTGCCTCAGAGCAATGGGGCAGAGGAGCAGGCAGGGAAGAAGGTGAGATACAGGAATCTACAAGCTACAATATCCCCCTCACTCAAGGCCGTGGGACTAGAGTGTGGGACATCAAACAGGTTCCTGAGTCACAGATCCAGTGCAGTAACAGCATCTTTGCAGTGGAGGAGGGAAGGTCTTGCCTTCCTCAGCTCACAAGCTCATTTGATCCGTACCTTGATCACAAATTCTCAGTCCAGCAGAAGGAAAACATCCAGTGATTTGATCTACAGTGTCAGCCCAGGCAACTTCATTAGCTTATTAAAAATGGATTGATGCAAAACCTCTCCCCAGTGCTCATCCCAGCATATATGTGGATACAAAATATCATGCAAATTAGGTAATTAACTGAGTTTTGCTTCATTATTAGATAAATCAGAGCAATAAGAGTCTTCCTAAATACTAGCTGTGCATTTTTCCAAAAATAGGACATCTAATGCAATTATTTATATTAGATCTTTTGTATGTGATCACAGAGCATAAAAAGAAATTAGAGTTCCATGTTTATTGTTATTAAAGGATCCCCCTAGCCTCTTTATTTTATTTGGCTTAAAATAGACAGCAATGTTTCTATTGTAATTTATTAATTATCAGACTCACATTTTAAATCGTAAGTCAAAGATTCCTACTTTCAGCTTGTTTGTTTTTATACTGGAGTTAAGGGTATGTTGGAAAGACAGAAAGCTAAAGCTGAAATTATAATAAACCCTCAGATGAGCAAAGCAGCAAGATGCCAAATACTAATCTGTATTTTTGAATATTGTGTTTAGAATTAATAAGAATGAGTGAACTGAAGCTTTTGGGCACAGGCCCTTCCATGGAGCTGAAATACCATCTGAAGGAAGACCCACTAATGCTTGAGACATCTGGCTTTGCTTTCCCACTGGATCTGCCAGTATATGTGACCACTTCATAACCATATATGATCACCTCAAAAGTTTCCAAATATACATTCATGGTTGTACACCTCATTATATAAAACTGCTTGTAGAGAGTAATAGTATTTCAGTTATATTGTAATTTTTGAGCTGTTTCCATACACCTGCATTTTTAACTAAAATGGTTTTGTTACTTCTATGCCACAAACTGGGCTTATTAAGAAATAAATAATAAAAAATGTGATAACTCCATCATGTAGGTAAACTGCCAGTTATGTGAAAAATGGGCACGAAAGTTGTCTCAAAGTTAACTGCAATCTTATTATCTCATCATAACCACAGTGTCATCATAGTAGCTGCTCCTGAGAATATGTCACTTTTTCCTTTTCTTCTGTCAGAGTAGGAATTTATTTTTTATAGAAAGATACTTAAAATATTATAGCTAACACAAAGAAGAAATTTAAAACAGTAAAACATCATCAGAATAAATAAAAATTTCAAGTTGTCTCTTTTGGGGTGGTTTGTTTTCCCTTTTTTTTTTTTTTTTTTTTTTCCTATCCTGAGCTTCATTCAAGGACACAGTTTCCACTAAACTTTTTCTCACCACATGTTCTCCCTATTAGGCAGATGCTTCATTTTCATACAAGGAGGTGTTACTGGCAGAGGAACATAAAGGGCCTTATAATTTCTTGCTCTGTGTCTCAGGCTCAGTTCTCAGATCAAAAGCTCAGAAGTTTTAACCACCTTATCTACTTAAAAAAAAACATGCTTAAAGGAGAAAATCTGGATTTAATCCATATTTAAGTGGTAACTTTGGAGGTTTTTTTTTTACTTAAATACATTGCAATGCTGGAGGGTGAAACAGGATAAAGCCTTATCAATAGTCTTGCAATGACGGCTGCTGTTTGCCTGTCCCAGATGAGCTGGCAGCCACTATGCCAAAAAAGGAGAGTCTCTTCATAAAATCACTCCATGAGGCAGGAACAGCTGTGCTAAACTTCCTGCTGGTGTTTCCTGGGGGAGCAGTCCCTCGCCTGGTGTGAAAGCACATGGCAGTGGAATTGTGTATTTTAAGGTAAAATACAACAAATCCGTGGTACCTGGATAGACATGGTTCCATAGCATGCTACTCCCTTGGGAACCTCATCCCGCTGGTGACTCAGGATGCATTTTGCACCTATCCCTGAGATGAAAAATAGAGTTCTCTTACAAAGCCTCAGCCCTTATATCTCACCTCTAGCATACTCCATTCCTATAAATGCTCGTTTATCTGTGAGATGCCATATGCCAACTTTCTAGTAAGAATTTGATGTGATTTTCCTACCCACATATGTGACAGTAAATATTCTTTCAGTGCAAGTCTCTTCAGGACATTGCTGATCTTATAAGCCAGCCAAGGTTAATTATTCTGTGACTTCAGTTAGAGACTTGAACAGAAGGATGCTGATATTACCTAGGGATTATTAAACTATTTGCCATTGCTGTTGATACTTTTCTGGTGAAGCTGATCCCTTTAGCTGGCACCAGGGCTGATCTCTTGCTCATTTATCTTTTCATTGAGCAAAAGAATTTTCCTCTACTGCCCTTTATCAGCCAGTGTTAGCGTGTCTGAGGTATTTCCAGCAAGACTCTGAACTTCCCAATATCATCATGGCTCTCCAAAGTGGATATGGTTATTCTTTCTTGCTTGTAGCTCTTTGGGTGATTGTGTCTGGATGTAGACCAGCAGATGAGCCAGCTGCTACCCTTCGTTATCCTCTTTAAATGCTAATCTGCCCTTGAATGGAGGCCCCAGAGTGCACAGTATAGACATATATAGCATTAGAGCAGCTGTCTCAGTCCTCCTGACAGAGTTTTGGTGGTGGCTTGCAGCCAGACATGAAGGCAACAGCTCCACCTCAGTGGTGCAATGCACCTCCACCTCTGCAGCAACACCCTCCTCAGCCAAGTAACCCATGGCCTCATTACAGCCCAATTCAGCTGCATCTATCTCAAACAAATGCTTTGTAGTGAGAGAGAATATTTCAAACACAAGTAAATAAAATTAGAATGTAGATTTAGTGGCTTCTCCTCTCATATTATGCAGTGGTGGCAGGCCCTGGGCACATTCCCAAGCAGACATCTGGCCTCCTCCCTGGTTAATCCCACCTGGGTTCTGTAACACTTGGGTGGCATGGTCCCAAACCAGACCATGCAAGGGAGCCACAAGGGACACAATAAATTTCTAAAGCCTGGTCTCCTCTGTGGCATTGATGAAATCTTTCCATTTTCATTTCTCTCAGAATGATTTTGTGTTGCAGGGTCCTCAGAGCCTGGAAAGAATCTCACACAACAGGGCCGTGCTATGAGCACAGCAATTATAAAGGCAGAAGCCAACAGCACATCTGCTGCAAGATATCCCAGAAAAATTAATTTCTGAGGCAATTCCATTGACTTTGAGTGATGTATCCTGTGAATTCAACCATAACAATGAGAAGCCAGGGTGAAAAGGGCATGATTTTTGCCATTTCCACACTCATTTATTGAGAAGAGTTTAGGGAAGGTGGAAGATTGATGAAGGGTGAAGTAGAAAAGCCCCTTTTCTGGTACACGACATACATATTTTGCCTGACTACAAAGCCAGCAATATATTTTTTTTTTCTTTTCTAACACAAAAAATACATTTTAACTAAGTATTTTAAAGTCTCTTTTTCAAGGAGCTCTCCTATTTAATGATGCTCCCATTCCTCTGCTTTTACCAGGACCAAACTAGCAAGTCCTTCCTGACACAGGCATCATGGGGCTCTTCAGAGCTCAGTCCCTCAACAGGGTACCTTCCTGTACACACTTGTTAACCTGTGATCAGATGAGATGGGGGTCTGAGAGACCCTACGAGCTGGACTTTGCCTGAAGGAGCAGGAACAGACTCCACTTGGGCAATCAGGAGCACAACTACTGCAGCCCACGGCAGGTATTCACCCCTCAAGACCCAAAACCTAAAGTGTAGGCTCATTTTACCAATTAGAACATCTGAAGAGCAAAGAGGAAATTTCAAAAGATGTAGGGAATCGAGTCAGGATGTTTTCAGAGCCAAGTACCTTCTAGCCAGTCAGGTCCTTTAGTGCTCCTCACAAAATCGTGTTTTCCTGGATCCTGAGAACTGGTGTGGGCAGACACCACACACCAGCCCCTGGGTGAGCAAGCAGCACATATCCCAGGATTGCTGGGATGGGGCTGGAAGCAAATTCTTATTCTAGCCTTACTGACTGCTAAGATCCTCTGCTGCTCCACACAGATAAGATGAGGCCTTAGTTGTCACTTGGAAGATTATTGTGTTTGACTATTAAAAGAACAGTGTTAGCAAATAGGAAGAGGCAACAAGGAGACTGTGGATTATGGTTTGACAATGTCACCTCGTGTGGGGATTACCAGTGCAGGCAGCAGGCATCTGGCACAGAGGGATTTACAAGGATGCTGCCTGTAAGAAGAAGTGGGGAAACACTGTTATCCTGAATTCGTTAGGAACCAAAGGAGAGATTTGCAGAGCGGTTTGAGGAGGCCCATGGTCACATGCCATAAACTTGATGCAAATAATAATTAAATGCTGTAACTGAAAACAGAGAAAAAATAAAGACCAGTTTCATTCTGAAGAGCCAAGGGCATATAAGGTTGTGGGAAGAAAGGATAAAGGAAGAATATTTGATGAACTACATCAACCAGGTGAAGCCTGGAGTACAGAAGGCAAAAACAAAATGTGGAAAAAAGGTATGACTAGAGGAATCTGTGGAAGGAGGAAAATAATGTGACCATATCTCTAGGAGGTTATCAACAGCCAGTAAAATTGCCATAACAGGGATAAAAAGTAAAAAAAGGGAATATAACTGCTTTATTTCCACTTCCCTTTAAAATTGCTCCCTGCTGGTAGTAGTTCTAAAGATAGACTGCCCTAAGAAGCAGTTTCTGATTTCCAGAAAGTACTGGGTTCCCAAATGGTTTGGATATTGACTTAATCTGTTATACTGTAAATCCAGTACCCAGCATTGATCTGAGGAATGCAAGCTACCAAAAGAAAGCCATATAAAGGGAGAGCTGTGATGAGAGAAAACTTTCAGCAGCATATTCCTGCCCTGTGTTAAAATCTGAGTCTCTGTATATGGGCTCTAATCTGTTGTGAAATCCTGGTTGTGATGATCACAGAACCACCAAGTGTGTTGAGAAGCAAGTGCTACAATTGTGATGAAGAAGAGTTTGAATTTGAACTCTTACTGAGATTTATTCCTTCACTGTGTTTCCTAAATCCAAAATACTCAGCTTTCTTATGTACCATACCAGTGTGAAGGGAATATTGTGACCAGCTTCACTGAATCCCTGCCAGTTTGTACCGGAAAGACACAAAAAGGGTGTCAAAGATTTAAAGATGTGAAGAACTAATGCTGCTGCTGACCCTAAGAGGTAGAGTGCAGCAATTACTAACCACAAAAACCAGCTTTCAGGTCCAGGAAAAAGCAAATATCAGTATTAAAGGGCAATACCATTAACAAGGTACCAGTTAAGGGAAGTAGCTGAAATTAATCTCTGTGTTGAGAGGTAACACATGGTTTATTAGACACATGAGCATTCACCAGCTCTCTGTTGGGACAGCCACAAAGTAGAAACACTGGAAGGGTTTATGGGGGAGCAAAGTTTTTAAGATCAATGTGTAGCAGGAAGTGATACGAAAACAGAAACCAATAGAAGAGATGCAGTATGCCTTCATCAGAGAAAATCCTTGTGATGCAACCTCTCATGGAGTCCTGCTGTTGTATGAGTTCAGGCAAAATGTGATCAAAAGCCAGTGAGCCATACAAACAATAACAGCTTTCCAGTGTTTTCTGCACATGTTGAATTTATATGGTCAAAAAGCAAGTAGGCCTGGAAGAGTTTGCTGTGTGAGTTCCAGCTGCTCTGAAGAGCCTAAAAGCTAGAAATTTTTGCGAACAAATGAAGCAAAACACCAAAACATCTTTGTATATCAAGTGCTCAGATGACCTTATGCACTTACCAAAATTTTCTGAGAGGTTTTGGAAGTTAATTTCAATTTTGGTAGTAACATGACAGTCTTAATACCATTAAACAGCTGTGTAGTTTTAAATATCAGTCTTGCAAAATAATGGATATGCAACAGAGACATGAGCATAAGATTATTCTGAAAGAATATTTGTAGGAGTCTGGTGAGTGAAGACAATTATCCAAAGTTCCCTGAAGGCGGGCATAAAATGGGAATAGTGTGATAAAGCTGAGAAGCTGAAAATTTATGTTGAGCATAAGCAAATCTGATTTGTTACACAGACAGAAGACAAAATTTATGTTCTTCTGTAACAGAAACTTCATGGGTTTTAAGACTAGGGAAAAAAACCCTATTTCCAACATATGCCAAATCACTGCAACTATTAGTTTCACTGCATCAAAACCACAGTTCTGGGGTCTAACCTGTAACCTACAAAATGAAGCCTTAGTCTTAATTTTTTTAATCACAGTGTCCGTCAAGCCCTGAAGAACTGGCCCAGAGATGAATTACTTTCTGTGTAAAAGAATTGTGTCCTTATTCTCATATCAAGTGATTTTCCTGCAGATTCCAGACATGGGGGTCCTGTCATGCCACCTCCAGCTGCCTTGCAACAGCTGTTGAATGTGACATGAACATCCCATTCCTCCCAGTGGACTCCAGTTTTCCAGTCTGTTTGGAAATGTACTCTAGGAACAGCTCAGCAGTGCCACAGACATCTGCATTTTATTGGGTGAGTCCACCCAACATGCCACCCAACATCTTCCTAAAGCCATTCTGCTAACTGGTGTCAACATCCCATTCTTTTCCTAACAGACTTTTCCCATTTCTTCCTCCTGTGTTAACAGCAGCAGCACACTGGGAATTCATATTCATTGTGTTATCTACTGTGATCTCATTGTTTTTTGTTCTGGGGATGCAATTGCTCCTCTTGCAAATGTGAATACATTCTTTGTTTCTAGATGCATAAACCTGCACTTAACTGTGATGGAGCACACGTTGACAAAATGAGCTGCTTAACGATGTGCTTGGGCTGTGCTTCCATTATTTTTTATCTGCCAAACCTTGCATTATCCAAGTTTACTACTATTGATTTCTTTTTCATTCCAGAACATGGGGAAAGATGTTGAATACCACAGAAGATTTTTTTTTCAGGTTATTTATGTCTTTCCAGCAGGAAGAGTGTGCATTTACAATTTAATATTTCATTACTATATTTAATATACGCTACAATGATTTAATGTAGTAGAAATACGTGCATGTATCAAAATGTTGTGCAAGAGCGAATCAAATTGCCATTATTTAAATTGACTATACCAGCATGGTTTCTTTTCTCCTGTAAGCATGGAGATTAATTTTTAAGAATCAGGTTTATCTAATAAGACATATTTTCCATAATATCATGCACATTTAAAAATCATTTTTATGGCATAAAATGTGCTGATTTTTTGAGATAGATGCTTGATTTATGGTGTTAAAACTTCTGTTGCCATCATATTTTAAATTAAGTTTTTTGAAAATAAAGTTGTTGGAACTTTTGTTCTTAAATCTTTTATTTAACAAAATGTATTTTTTCCTTTGTGTTTATAATTTAAAAAGTGAAAGTAACTACTGAGTATTTCCCTTTCCTCACACTCTGACTTTTTTTCTTGTCCTTTTTCCTCTGTTTCTTTTTTTTCCCCCCAGAGAAAAAGTAAAATGAGGTTTTAGATTGGAAAGTAAATAATTAGAAAATGATGAAAACTAGAAAGTTATCCCTTTTTTTTCCCTCAGGAAAAAAAATGTTTCTTACTCGTGAACTACTGACATAATTCATGACCATTTCTTTTCAATGGAATTTGTGAGAAATAACTGCCTAATTTTGCTGGAACTTGGTGATATTTGAATTGAAAACTTAAGGGTACATGAATAAATTCATAGGAGATGGTGGGAAAATGCTCGTGGAAGCCACCTCTTTTGAGGAGCACCTGGGGGCTGAGAGGTTTCCAATATGAGCAGTGTACTCCATTTGCCTATTTAATCTAATGGGGGTTCAGTTCACAGTTCCACACACTGTCGAGGGAAAAGTGAAAGAATCTGATCTGCAAGGTAAAATCAGTCTCTATTTTTCAACAACTTCCATGATGCTTTCACTTTTCCTTACTCATGTCAGGTAAAACAATCGCTTCTGGTAATTAAAAACCTTGCTATTTGCTCCAGGAAAAGACACTGAAAGTGATATTTGTGTCACTGATTGAAGAAATTAAAAGTATGTTCTTCTTTTCAAATAAACCTTGAAGTCCATGGAGAGTTTCTCAATAGCTAAAACATAAGATTTCCTGAGGAATGCATTATTTGCTGAGCATTGGCAATATAGTGGCAGGTCCTAGAGAAGTGAAATGCAAACACGACAGGGTCAGGTAAAGGAGGTCACAAAAGACAAGAAAAGGTCTCCTGGAGCATAGACAATGTTCTAGAAATTTAAGAGCTGACAAGTGTCTTTGTCAGCTTGTGAACAAAAATCCCAAGTGTTTATCAATTTCTTTGCTATGAAACTGAACAAAATATACAGTTTTTTATTTAAAAAAAAAAGTCGACATTTTTTACTTGTTTTGCCCAGTTTATGCATTTTGTCTTGTTTGTCCGTCCTTGACCACCAATTACTTTAACACCTCCTGACCAATTTTAAAATCATCATAAATTTCTACACTTTTTTTTAATAGTCCATAAAGGGATTCTATTACTTTCCCTTCAGGGAAAGAATCAGTATATTAGAGGTCAAAATCCACGTAAGAGAGCGCTTTTGAAACTTGCTTCATTAACTGCATTGTCTGACTCCAAATAACCTAAGAAAATGTTAGAACATCTCCATCTATGATTAGTAAAGCCTTCCCTGCTTCAATATCCTATCAAGGTTATTCATTTAAAAGCAGGCTAACTGCACGATAAAGTTCTTACTTTATTTAAAGTTTCTCAGTTCCTATGGAAGAGACATTGAAAGTTCACATAAAGGAATACTAAAGGCACTGAGATGCTCAGAGAGGGACTTTGACAAGGGCATGCATTGTCCTTTGACAGGACAAAGGGGAATGGCTTTAAACTGAAAGAAGGTGGAGTTGGATTACATGGTAGAAAGAAATTCTTCCTTGTGAGGGTGGTAAGGCCCTGGCACAAGTTGTCCAGCGAAACTGTGGATGTCCTATCCCTGGAAGTGTTAAGGCTGCATTGGACAGGGCTTGAAACAGCCAGGTCTAGTGGAAGATGTCCCTGGCCATAGCAGAGGAACTTGAACTGGATAACTCTTCCTTCCCATCCAAACCATTCTGTGATTCTATGATTCTACTTTTGCAGTAGAAGATGAGGTGAGCCCAGCAGTTCCCACACCATAAAATGGTGTCTTGAAGTCGACTAGGAGAGTGATGGGAGGGATATTTGCACTGGTGGGGTGTTTTCCAAAATACTCAGCTTTTGTACAGCTCCAACATGGCACTTTCTGGTAACACTTTCAAGAGAGCAGCCAGCATATCTCCTTTGGAGCCTTCTCTTTCAGCTGCTCCTGTAAGAAGATTGTGCTTTAGATGGGTTTGGGTTTTACTTTTTGCACAGTTTCCTTTTCCTGTGATATCTACTCTAAGCACAAACAGGCTTTTTGTTTCCAAGTCTCCCAGTCTAGTTTTAGAAGGTTTAAATTGCATTAGCAGAGAGCTTTGTGTTAAACAGGTTCCGGTTATGGTAGAAGGACAGAAGGTTTCATTGCTCTGCACTCAGTATGCAGAGCATCTCCTCACCTTCAGCTTCTCGCAACTCTATGTCTTCTGTGCAGGATAATAATTTCTCAAGAGCAACAGCAAAGATATCAGCTGGAAACTTAAAGAAATACAGAAATTTTCACCCTCTAGGGCATCACCAGGTGCACTATTCTACCGTTAGGTCCCTCATTATAAAACAAGGCAAGCGCTCCCTCTAGTAGGTTGTACCTACAGATTCTGAGTTTCTGCAAAGTTTGCAAAATTCTATAGTACTGTCTGGTTTCGTGGAAATGTAAGCACAATAATTTTCTTTAAAAGCAGGATATCAACAGCAATGGAGTTCATAACACCAGGAAAAGCTGTGGTATTTAACATTTCTAGGGCAAATTCGCATTTGAATATAGATTGGGCTTTGTGGGTAGGGCAGGTCTAAGTGTCATATCACGCTGTAAAGGAATGCTTTTCCTCATTGTGGACTTTAGGAATATGGAGTATGAGCAAAAAATTCCCTAGTGCTGAAATGCCAGGAATGAGTGCAGGAAAATGCAAGGACAACAGGCAGAGGCACATCTACAGGTTCTCAGGGGATTCAGAATTATTTTAGAGACTGCTGAGCCACATAATGTGGTCATTGCATCCACCAGTGAAATTCAGCCACGACTGGGTGAAAACCAGCATCTGCTTCCCAGAGCAGCACCTGCACAGTGCTTGGAGTCAGGCAGTGCTCACCAGCACTGCATCTGACCTGCACAGCAGGGGGAATTGGAGGAAGAGGCAAATGCAATTATCCTCACTGAAAACCAGCCAACACAGTGAGGACAGTGTGCTCACTCCTGCAGAACAAAAACTAAAGGGCGTTTTTAGTGATCCACAGTTGCAGAGGCCTGAGGTTTTCACCCCGTTCAGCCCTGTGCCTGCATCTTCAGCTGCTGCAGCTGTCTCTGCCACTTTGGGCATCCAAAATAGCATCTCCTTCCTCATCTCACCATCAGATGAGTGTGGATGAAACATGACCTGTTTGTACACATCCAGCAGGACTAACACATGGAAAGTCAGCTGTCACACGTGGGAACACAGCACCATGAAGGTGACATGAATAACATGGGCTGCTGCTGCTCATGGAGCAATGAGCCCTGAGCCGGTTTGGGTCCTGTATGCTGGATGTTGCTGCAGGCAGTTATCCCACCAGAGAGGAGAAGTCACTTCACAGAAAGGAAATGGAGTGAAAAAGGATCAGGAATGGGAAGATAAAACTGAATTATTTAAATCTCAACTAGCTAGTGGCCGCACAAAGTACATATAAATGATACAATACTGAGTAAAGTCTTTTTAGTTCTTTTGGTATTTGCAATAGACTCCTAAGCTTTGATTATATGCAAAGTTTTTAACATTGCAGATGAATATAGCAGATAAATATTGATTTAGAACGTTTGGCAAATGGTCTATTGAGTTCTGTATCCTTTTTCAAACTCTTCAGGGGAAAATTATCAGACTAAAAGTAGGCAGCTATGGGAAAATTTCTTCACAAGTGAAATTTTTTTGTACCAATTTTTGAAACAGGTTTTTAGCATGGTCATTAATTTTTATGCTTCTTCCTTATGGTTATGGTTTAGTGTTGGAATATTATTCAAAATAATGAAGATGTTTTAGCTAGCTGTGTAAAAAGCCAACCTTTTCTTCACTGCGCTGAATTTTGAGCCACAACCTTATCTCACAACAGTGAAGTTCAGGGATGACTTGCACACAAAATGTATTCCAGGAGAAAAACAAATACGTTTGCTAGCTTTAATTTTTGCCCAAAATCCAGAGGCACAATTTTGGATTTCCCTGCAGAAGATCACAGTATCCAAGGCAAGCAGACAGCCTGATTGATGGAGCATAGAACATTCAGTCTGTGCTTCCTTGAGTAACAAAACCTACCTTTCCTTCCCAGCTCAAAAGAAACAGTGGGGCAAGGCTGAATTTCCACAACACACCAAAGAACACAGAACACATCCTCAGCCTACCCCACACCTGCTCTTTCCTACAGATCCACCGTGCTCCTGCAGAGACCACAAGCTACCATCAGTCTTCCTGTGTGTATGGAGCTCACAGGAAAGTGTGAACTAGCAGTAAAATATCTGTAAGAAAAAGATCTGGCAGGAAATTATATCCAAACTGAAATAAGCACAGTCCCGTATATAAAATATCATAAAAGTATTTGCATATACATAGGTATTGTGAAAAATTGCACTCCACAGTTGAGCCAGACAATCCCCGGAGTTTTTAGGTGCAAATTGGAGCAGTGGAAATGTGAAGAAATACCTTTATAGATGTATGGCTTTTTAAGCCCTGGAACAAGCTGTCAAGTGAGGTTGTGGAATTGCTATGGGTGCTATTTGAGGCTGGATTAGTCAGTGCTCTATTAGGGATGATATACCTGGAGCTAAATAATTTTTGCCATGAGGCAGCTCCTTTCCAGCCCAAATTAGCCAAAGGTGAATGTGACGTGCATTGATACATACTAAGCACAAGGAATAAACTCCTGCTTTAATGAGATCAACACACAGAAAAGGTGCGTCCAATAAAGAACCTTAAATAACCCAGTTTCAGGAATGAGCATTGCCATGAAAAGGTAGAAAAATGAAAGCAAGAGGTGTTCAGACAAATGTGTGAAGCATCTGAAGAGGAAATATGCTTTTCTATCAGGACTGAATTGGTGTATTGATTGAGAAGTAATCATACATCTGAAGTTCAAAAGCAAATCATTCTTTTCAGCCTTTGAATTTTTAGCTTAAATCGTGGTCTCTTATAAATCCACTTTTTCCAGGGGATTTTAGAAATGCTTGCAGCAAATTAGAAGCAGTTCAAATGACAGCTAGCAGCCTGTTAGCTGCAGGTGGAGAGCTGAGGAAGATGTTTTAATAATACTAACAACAATAATAGACAACACTACTTGGAGACTTCTCTTGTGACAAATGGGTTAATTTAGTTCCAACTAGAGATACAAGTAGCTAGACTTCTCCTGCCTTTTCTCAAACAACAAACACAGAGAATGTATTTTGTATTTGTTCTGTCATTACAGATCTGGCAGCGATGGTCAGTGCTTGGGCAGTGGTCCACGGGTGAATGCTTCCACCTGTGCTGAGCCTCAGGGCCACTGACCTGCAGCTCTGCAGCCCCACAGTCCCTGGAGGATGACATTTGGGTTGATAAGAGGCCTTCTGAAGAGTCTTTACAGGAAAAGAAGGGCTGGAATTCCATCTCTAAGCGATTCAAGGCAGTCTGTGCGTATCTGCTGTATGTGCCTCCATGTGTCTATGTCTTAGAACTTCTGTATATAACAGAACCACAGAATCACAGAGTCAGAGAGTCAATTAGGTTGGAAAAGATGATTATTGAGAGACTGAGTCCAGCCTGTGACTCAATACCACTATGTCATGTAGACCTGAGTGCCTCATCCATTTATTCCTTAAATGCCTCCAGGACGGTGACCCTATCACCTCCTTGTACAACCTGTTCCAGGGTTTAATCACCCCTTCTGTGAAGAAATTCTTTCCCATGTCCAAACTAAACATTCAAAGTAAATGAGACCAACAAGCAGAAAAAGTGCATGCAATAAAGAACCTTGAATAACCCAGTCTAGGAATGAGCCTATTTTAACACCCAAAAACCAAACACTTCAGGTGTTGAAATCTAAGAAGTCACCCTTTTTCAGAGATGGATAAAACTTTCCAGAGATTAACACATCTTATCCCAAACATCTATTAAGCAATTTTCCAGATAGCTCCAGACTTTCCTATTTGTATCTATTGCCTACAAAGGAAATTAAGATTGTGCCACCCAGTTAAGTGGGGGAACATTTTGGACACCTGGATTGGGTGCTACAAACCCTGCTGCTGCTGTGACTGAGGCTGGCTGGGCTGCTTCATGCATCCCTTTCTGCTGGGTGTGAGAAGACCCAAAAGACTTCAGAGATAATCTTCCCTCAGCTGTGTTTCCCCAGTCCAGCTGCCTCTCCCTAACTGTCACCACTTGAGGACATGGTTGCAGGACCAGGCTGCATGGTGAAAGTACAGCAGATTGTCCCAGAAAGGCTTTAGTCTTCTATTCAAATTCCAGGAAAGATTGTTCTTGGGTGAATTTTTTCTCCTATTGAAATGAAAAAATTCCACCTACTGCAACAGGAAATAGACTTGTCAGGAAATACACCCATGTTATGGGGAAATCAACTTTACAAATATGGCAAATTTTTAACCCATTCATATGAATTATTTGTGTTAGATGCCCATCCAAATAAGTAATCTTAAACATTTTTATGTTTGTATGCTTAAGATTTTTAAATCTTCCAATTGTTTTAGGGGTTTTCGTGTGTTTGTTTTTTGTTTTTTTTTTGGGGGGGGGTTTTGTTGTTTTGTTTTGTTTTTGTTGGAGGGGGGAGGTGCATTTAGGTATTCCCATTTTTGTCTGTAAAAGTCAATAACAGATATTTTATAATTAAGGACAAGGTATTTCCAAGTCTTTAAAGATCTGCTGAATGAGTGGAGACATGAACTGCTGTTACATCTAAACAACGGATTCACTACCTTTCTAAGGCATGGAGGTGTGGGGATTAATATCAGGAGGTTTCTTTTCTCTAAAGGGTGGCTCTCTTGCTCCTCATACAGAGAGGATGTGATGGTGCAACATGAGATTCATATGGGATTTGCTTTACTGCTGTATCAAAAGGAAAAACCCAAAGTCTGAGTCACTCGTGAAATGTTTCTGTCACATTTGTAATCAGAAAGTCCATTGCTTGAAGCAAAGGTTAGAGTACTGTGATACTTCAGGTAAACTAGTGACAGCCTGTACTTTGGCTCTCACATTTGTCTTCTGAGGTTTGAAAAAAATAATTTCTCAACTGAACTAGGACTTTTTTCCTACAATTTTCCATGACTCTGCTGCTAATCTAATACTGGGACATCTCAAATTTACTGAAAGGTGATCACCAGTCATTATTTCAACAACTGCCATCTGAAAGAGGTTAGATGGCTTCTATCTGAAATGCTAATAACCGCCTGGAGTCTTGTCTGCTTTTGCCTTGATTCCTCCTTCCATCTGAACAACTCCAGGGAATGAATAATGGGAAATTTTAACAGAAAAGTCTGCACTGAAAGTACAATCTCTGCCATCCATCCTGAGCTTCTACATCAGGCATGGGGCTACTGCTGGATACAGGCAGCCTATTGGTTCTTAAAGTTTTTGTATCTCTTTACTCCATCTCTGCTGGCAGTGTGGTTACTGGCAGGAGTTGCAGCAATGCAGCAATGTGTGGTGGGGCACTCAGTGAGATTAATATTCTCTAAAGAGTCAGTTACAAAGTGCTGTCCCCACAAATACCTTATGGACTTCATGGTCTGGCCTTATAAATGATAGGAAATATTTCTCACATCCACTGTGAATCCAGCATTCTAAGAAACAAGTACCCTTTATAGAACAAAAACCATAATTACACTGTAATTACATTGTAGGTGTTTTTTTATCATAAGCTTTCCACTAATCTGTATAATGAAGTATTTCATGGACTGGCCAAAAATAATTGCAATGTAAAATGATGCAATTGGTACACCTGCATTTAAAAATACACAGTTGGGACCTCAGATGAGTTAAATCATTATCTCCCTGATGATATCAGTCTGGTTCCTGTGCATTAAAAAGCAGATCATGGGAGCAATAATATCTCAATTATGTAGTTAACCTTCTGGTTATATTAATTAGTGATGATTAGGCATGGGAAACCATAATTATGTCACGTACATAACACCCCTTTGAAATTGCATATGAATCTAAACGCAAAAGGCAGATGTGAACATCTAACCAGGGCTAGAACAAATCTAAAACCTAATTATATGACCCTCTCTACTCTGTCTGAAACATGGCCAGTCATGACAGTTCTCCTGATGTAAAATTTGTAGAAGAAATTGCAAGTTTTATTTGTCCCAGAAGAGAAATGCGAGGTAGAACAGTCTCATGTTCTGATTTCACATACAGGTTAATAAATTCTGACTAAAAAATAAACAAACAAAACATTTAGGCTGAGTTAATAAACAGGGAAGCTCTGGAACTAAAGAAACACCTTTGTGTTACCTCACAACACTTATCCATTTGTCTGGGGTATGAACAGCTAAAAATCAGCCTCCCTTACTCCTGTTTGCAGGAGATCCTGGCAGCCAGAGAATTATTTGCAGGGGACCTTCCTGAAGAATTTCTCCTGAGTGGCTGCAAAAATGAGGTGGTAGACACTGTACTGAGAAAATGTTTTCCAAGGCAGCTGTCTGAGGAAACTGTGGTTGGGAAGAGGGAGTCACAGCAAGCAGGATTTCCCACCACTGTCTTCAAGCCAAACTTAAGACTGAAATTTTTCACTTTCAAGGATAAAGAAAAGCCAATCTGAGCTAACACTCTTCCCTGGTACAGCAGAGGTGTGCTTTATCCCAGCAGACCATTCCCTCACAGCAGGACTAGAGTAAATAATTATGGTGGAGGTCACTCAGTCTAAATTTAGTAAAATAGTAAACATTCCTCTTTTCTATACGCTTCTGTCACCTACTGAAACTCACAGAAGCTCTGCACTTCAAGAGGAATTGGGGATCTAAACATCCAGGGTTATTCCTGTCATTCAGATGACAGCATCCTGCTACCCTTGCAGGGAAAAGGACAAGCCCAGAATATCACAAAACTTCCATTAAAATTAAACCTTTGAAAAGTGACTGCTAGAAGAAACTGCATATTTTTTACCAAACAAATATACTTTAAATGGATGGTTTGCAAATGTCAAGTTGAAGTGCTCCAAAGTTGGGAGCTGCCAGAATTAATGCTGCCTGTGTGCTCTGCATTGTATTTGCAGGGTCTTTGTCACTCTTTTTGCCTGGTTTCCTTTTTTTTTTTTTTTTTTTTTTTTAATCAAAGTAACTTGACTTTGAAAGTTTCACTTGCAAATCTGGCATTTGCAGTTCAGGGAAACTCCACTTTGCACACTTCTTTACTATGTTCACTCAATTATTATTTGATGTGCTGCTTGCTTTCTGCTGTGCCAGCAGCAAGGGACACTGGTGCAATGTGGCCAGGGTTATTTAATCACCTACAGAATCAACAGTCCTGGGGTCTTCACTGTTGTTTCTGCTCTGGGCTGTCTGATCAGTCCGTGACAGCCAGGTCCAGCAGAAAACCCTGCCCAGTAAGGGCCCAGCTGAGTGAAGCTCTGGGTGTACCCTTGGCAGAGCAAGGTCTCATTAGGTGGCAGTGTCCCTTAAGGGACTAAAGGCACACGGTGCTTGGCAGAACGTAACCCAGTTAGACTTTGGTAAGACATTCTGCCTGTCTTTTCCTCCACCAAAGTGTTAAAGTGTTTCCTAATGTTTATAAGCAGCAGTTCCCAAGCATTGCAAGCTGCTCTCTAATGATACTTTCAATTCAGTCTGACACTACTGAATGAAATTTCCGAAGAAGTTACATAAACGATTTCTTTTTCAACCTGAATTGCATACAATATAATATCATAGAAACAATCCTTGCAAACATCTCACTTCAAGAGAGGTCGTTTTTTCCTTTCTTTTTGCTCTTGGCAGTGGCTGTGACAAGAATGACAGAGCAAAACACAACAAAGATATAAATGTTACTTTTCCTAAGACAGCAAACAAAGCCATGATATACTGAGGTGGGAAACTGAGGCATTCTGCTTTCAGAAACTCTGACCTTTGTCTCACCCTGGGGCTGCAGAGAAGGTGTAAATTGAGGAGCTCCTTGGGAGTGACAAGTCTGGGACCTGTCTGGGACCTGGTAGAGATTCTGCTACCCATCTCTCCAACTGTCTCAAAAGAGGCACCAACAGAGGAATGCACAGTTTAGGGAAGGTGCTTTTCATCACTTCAGGGTTTCTTCTCCTTTGCTTCAACTTGCTTCACAAACAAGGCAGTGCCTTTTGGTTCCTCCTTTGATATGCACCTCTTGGCACGAAAGGAAAGGGTTGCTGAAATCTGATAACAAGCATGACCCTCTCTTCTCTTCATCCCTTTTCTCCATTCTTTGTCTCCTAAACTCACACCCCTCGCACAGGTCAGGATCCCCCATCACAACCTGGAATGTTCTCTGATGGCTTTCTTCCCTTTCTCCATCTCAGCACTTTCTTTCCATCAACTCCTCTGGCACCACAGAGCCATGCACAACATCTGAAGAGCAGGCACAGGGAACTCCATGTCAGGGGCCGTTGCCATAATTTAACAGTGCAGATGACTGAATTAGAGGCTTTGGCACACCCTTGTTTATCACTATTAATGAGGCTGAACCAAGTACGCAATTCCTTGGGGTCTTTTGCCTCACTCCTCTTTCACTTCTGGAATCTTGATCAGTGCCTCCATTCCACTCCTTCCCACCTCCAGTAGCTGCTCCAGAGATTCTGAGAGCAGAACTGATGAGACCACAGTTCAGCCCTTTTGTTTAGTCACAGAGATGCATATTAGGGGCTAGATTAAATAGATGGGATTGGGGATGCATACACCCACAGGAGTTTTCTTAGGGGAAGATAAGAAAATATGGTCTTTTGAGAGATTGAGGTTTCAAGGAAAGCATAAGACTTCTTTAAATCTTGACTCTGGCTTGCGACTTTGCATATTTAGTTGACTCTTACCAAAACACAGTACTTGGTCTTGAGGACTAGAAACATGAATGGCACTTAAGAAATTAGCTGTAAAAATGCAGAGTTCTGGCCGCAGGTAAGATTCTCTGCTGCCAGAAATGGAATATGAAAATGCTTAGTTCTGGGCTGCCACCACTGAGTTTTTGCACAGAGTCGTCACTGGGGTTCAGATTCCTGGTATGACAAAACTCTGACACGCTTGGATGTGAGGGCACCAAACAATGCTGCCTCCGTAACTGAGCTGGGCAACTTTCCCTCTGCCTCTCCAATGCAACTTCCCAGCAAACTCATCAACCACAAGGATGTACTGGAAGTGCTTGGAACCAAACAGTAACAGAAGAATTGAAAGCAATCCTTCTGCCTAAAGAGCTGGGTTTTTCATTTGTTCTTCTTCCACACCTTCCCCTGTCTGGGTGCAATGCAAAGGAAATCTGTGCGGCTGATCTGGGATTTCACAAACCAAGGGATTATGCACCACAGATCCTGACAGGCCCCTGTGCTCACAGCCTGGCAAACACCACAACAGTAATCTCCTCTCTGAGATAAAGTCCATCAATCTTACTCTTACACCAACCTGTCCCACTCTGCACTTCAGGCAGAGCTCAAAGAAAAGCCCTTCTTGGGAAGGATGTTAAAGTCTCCCCTTCCTCGGTACCCTCCTGTTTAGCTTACACTTTTGGCTGGCCTCCCATCAAAGTTGGGTCAACATATATGCATTTTGTCTGCTGAGCTGACTAGTTTTCAAAAACAATTTCTCCTTCATTCTGTAACAGAGATCAATAAAACTGCCCCTCTCTCATGTTGGCTGAGATTCCAGGAATGTCATTTGCTTTTTATTGTTGCTACTGCTTTGTTTTGTTTCCATTTTTTTTCCATTTCTTTCTCTCTCTCTCTCTTTTTTTTTTTTTTCCTTTTTTTTTTTTTTTTCCTTTTTTTTTGGCAAGGCACAGATCAATTTAGAAAGATGAAAATGCCTTAGTCTTTCACTCAAAGTAAAATCTGCACTTTATAACCCAGGATGTAATTTACAATTCTGTCATTAAACTCTGTTAATCCTATTATTATGAAGATAAATAATTACCCATAGCGAAGAAAGGGATTCCCAACAGAGTAGAATTATATTTTCCATCAGTAATGAAAAATATCCCTGCCGCAGTGACACTGGAAATACAGATAGTGAGTACTCCCAGGAGTCCCAGGAAAGGTTTGCTTCGCAGGCAGTCCTTCATGGAGCTCGAGAGGGTAGCAGTCAGGAGAATCAGCATCAGGCTCACCAAAATCTTGCCCCTGGCCAAGAGACTGGTCTGGTGGAAGTCCTTCCAGAGGCTAAAGGATGCTAGTGAGTAGAGCTGCAGATCCTGGTGATCCAGCTGCATCTTGTGCATCAGTTTACAGAATTCGCTCTCCCACTTCTCCCCAATGAGGTCCTGGGTGACAGAGCCATATGTTTGGAGGTAGTAAGTGATTTGGATGGCTCTGGCTGATTTGACTCTCTGGTCCTTGCTGTTTGGCACTTCCATGACCCCTCCGAGCTGGTGGCCGATGAAACTGCTCCTTCCATCCTGGGAGAGAAAGCAGAAAAGATGAGCATGTGGTTATCGTGCTTATGACATGATAGACTCTGTCTCCTCTCACAGACATGCCAAGAGCTCTGTCAGACACCACTGCACTCAACAGGAGCCTTGCCACTCACCTCGCTGGGCTTTGGGATCTGTCCCTGCTCCCTGCCACAACTCTGTCTTAATCATTATAGGCTCATTTGCATTTCTGTGCTGCAGTTCAGGTACTGCTCAGATACTCATTGCAGTCTCTGGGATTCCCAGATATCCAGGACCAAAATGCTGAATGCAAGCTCTTAACCCCATGGGGGTGGATGGCCTTCCACATTTAACTGATGGACAATGATAAATCTCCAATTACTACAAAAAAGTTTGAGATGAAGATGAATTTCTGGAAGATTTGTGATTTCTTGGCACTTTGGAAATGATTTTAGAAGTTGGAAATGTATGGAAAATGAAGCCTGATTCCTCAGGATACAGACAGATCCAAAAAGTTTAATAGCTACTCTGTCTCCAGAAAAATACAATTAAAATCAGACTTTTTGAGTTGTTAATTTGAGATTTCATGGATTTATATCAGTGTCACAGAGAAAAGAACCTACCTTACACCTAAATTTAACCAGGATTTGTTTTTTCATACATTTCAGAAATACAAACTTTACTCTGGTCTCACTTATTTCAGTAATTTCTAGGGTGTATCAAACTCCATGACAATCAGTAAAGGACACAAGTCTACTCAGCCTCTGTCTGTTAACAAGACCAGGCTTTTTTTTCTGTAAAGTTTTCTGGCCCCATTTAAATATTTTTTGTTGTTTTTTTTTTTTTTCTTTTATTGTTAGCAGGATTTAATAAGAAAGGTCCTGTAAGAAAGGTTCTTGCTCTTCAGCCACTGATTGTAGGATAATTGTATGTGCCCCTTCCAAGACAGGGGATGTCTGTGTGGGTTTAGAAAATCAAATCCAGTTGAAAACTGAGGAATAAGACTCAGTGGTAAAATTGTCCCAGCACAAGTAATCTCTTTGATCAAAAAACTCTAAATCCAGGGATTGCCTTTTGAACACCAAATAACATTTTGCTTTCTCCCCAACATAAATTGGATTATAAGTTTTCAGATTTATTCCTCTTAAAATGATCCTCCTCTATAAAATTATCAAGGCAGTTGATGTCTAAACTAACTTGCAGCAGTGAGTTCATAAGAGATAACATTTTTTTGCCTAGGCACACTACTGGAATGAGCTTACAACTGGAATTTGGGAGACGCTCTGCCCTCCACACATATGTGTGGAGTCAGTCATCTGCAAAGGCCAGAACCATTTGGGGTAGACACTTTAACAGGCACTGCATCCACCATTACCCTTTTCTAGAAGCACCTGTGCTGCATGCAGGTCATTATCTGAAATTGCCAGACCTACTCATAGCAATGATTCCGATCCTAAGGAAAAATCAGTGAAATGAGGCTTTATAAAACATAGATGTCTTCCAGCATGTTGACTCATAGAGTAAATAAATATCAGAAATAGGGAGACAGTGTTGAAAATGTTTTATGTACTCACCTTGCCTTCCATCAGGTATGTAAAGGAGGTAATCCTCCCACTGAGAAATTTCTGCCTATGCCTAATTTTATGGCAGGAGCTCACACTGCTCCCAGCATTTGCCTGCCACAACCCTGAGAACGTGACAAAGTGCTTTTCAGAAGTTCATTTTTTTCCCTATTCCCAGTTGTCATTTCCCACCAAAATAGCGGCTTCTGGCAAGGGTATCCTGGCACAAGCTGACACAAAAGGTGAACTGCAGTCTACTGCCAGCTTCCCAAATCACCTGGAGCCTCATTGCAAATGTCAAAGAGGCAGAGACAGCTAACACAGAGGGGCAGCTGCTGCAGTTCAGGCCAAAAAATCCTCGTCCCCAGGATTTCATGCTTGAATCCTATTTGGATTTTTTATTACTGCTCTTTCTAACGAGAGGTCACACCTAACGCTCAAACACCCACAAAAAGTGTATTTCCAAGCACGTAAATAAGGCTTGAGCTATGCAGTCTTGGCTCACATTGCATGCAACTTTGCAGCATAAAAATCCCCACTTGGCACTGCTTTGGAATTTTGGAGAGAAATTTTACATTTCCTCAGTGTCTGGGCAGTGCTGACATTCAGAGGCTTGCAGGTGTTGCAGGATTCTGTAGCAGCACAGCTCCCAGCCCAGGCAGAGCACTGTAATTCAGGTTTCATTGATTCACTGTGCAGCAGGCACGGCAAGGTTATGGGAAACTTTGTGATGACCATCTGCCTTCCCCTGCGAAGGGTGCAGCGAGCGACGGCAACATTTCAAAGGAGGCAGCAGAGCAGGCAGGAATAAATCATGTTCTGCTGTATCTCCCATGAAACAGCAGATAACAGCTATTTTTTTACACTGATGTACAATAGGGCACCCAGCTCATATGTCAGCAAAATAGAGAGTAAGCTTTCAGATGGAATCGGGGAAATCACAGACACTGGATTGCTGTGAGGATATTTTGTCTGTTCCCCTCTTTCTGGGGATAAACTCTTTCCTATCTAAGCAGGGGTTTTGTCTTTGCTGCAGTTATAGTGTATAGACCTGCAAACATTCATTTTTGCAGGTCTATACACTATAACACCACAGCACTTGGGAAAATTGGGCTTTTCTCTGATAGGGCTCTAGGAGAATAATAGAATCATAGAACAGCTTGGATTGGAAGGGATCTTAAAGATCATCTCATTCCAAGCCTCTTGCCATGGGCAGGGTCACCTTCCACTAGTCCAGATTGGTACAGACCTGTCCAGCCTGGTCTTGAACATGTCCAGGGTGGGGCAGGCACAGTTTTCCTGCAGTGGTTACAATCTTAACAAGGAAAAGAGAAGAAATATGGGAAAAAGAGTCTTTCATTCATCCCATTTTATGGATGACAACTGATGTGTAGGAAAAAGGAGACCCAGTGCTCCCAACATGATTTCAGCACCTCCCAGAGTCCAAGACAGGGACCTACCTATTCTTGGAGTCTCATGGGAGCTTCAGGGGAGTTATTCACTGCCTCAAGTTCTCTGTTGTCCTCCAGGACCAACTTAGTGAAAGAAAAAGGCATGATGGGCTAAAGTCCTGAACAGAGCCTAAGGTCTAGGAAACGAATATTGTCCACAATGACTTGTATAAGTGATGCCTGAAGAGCCAGGGAGGTTTTGAATAAGATTCCACATAGTTCTTCATGAAAAAAAAGGTGCTTTCTGCTAATAATTACTGCGTCCTTCCTGGTATATGCCTACACATTGCTATTTTTAATTTCATAACATAGTTTGATGTTTCAGGCTACAACCCTTACACTTTTTACCCGCATCTGCTGCTACTCTCTGATACTATATCAGAATACTATATATTACTAATATATACTATTTTAAATAAGTATCAGTAGTAGTTATTGGTTGTACATGATTTTATACCCATGTATCTCAGAGGATCTACAACGGAAGATGCTAATTGACTTTTACAAGGTCACTTGCATGGTTGGAATCTTGTCTTGGATTCTGAGGCTGTATCTATGTGCCTTTTTTTTTTTTTTTTCTAATTTTTTTAAATGTCTGATGAAATCTTAACAGTGTCTATTCTTCCAGATTCTGATGGCAGGTAATTCTCTTCAGATCTGAGCATCTTTAAAGATGCAATGAAATATAGATCACCTTCTGGGACATGTGATATTTCATCTAAAACAGGGGGCAAGCAAAATTCTTTGCTTCAATGGACATTATTAAATTGCTTTTTGTGTTCTCCCTTTTCTTTTTCTAGTTGCCCCAAAGCCATTTGATATATTTAGACTCTGAAATGGAGGAGAATGAGAACTAAGATGACAGGCATGAACAGCTTCACCTTCCTTTTCCCCCAGCCTGATGAACTTTGCTACCTGTGTCTATGCAGACCTGATTTTACTTGTGGTTTAAAATCCACACTTCTTGTCTGTTCAGCAGTAAGATTCACTAATTGTGAATTGACGGATACAGAATAAACCCCTACCACATTTCAGGCTGGATGATTGTCTGTAAAGGATGGTTGGACCCCTAGTCTCCTAAGAAGATATGTAAGTGGCATGGGAAGTTTGACTCGCTCCAGAGCTGTGGGCCTCTTAGGTTAAAGGAAACCAGCTGCTCCTACTGAGCTAAATTATCTTTTGCTAGTGATAATAGTAGTAGGAACAGATCCTCTCAGCATGCAGCCCAGAGGGACACTAGAAATACTCCCTCACCACTAAAATTACCTGTGGCCTTTTTTTTGTTGGTTTGTTTTTGTTTCCTTAATATTTTCGGTGCGGCTGCTGCAGGCCCAGCTCCCACATGGGGGTTCTGTGTGGTCACTGCAGCCCTCAGCAGGGCCTTACCATCTGCTGGGATATCTTCTTTGTTCCATATCACATTAAGTTAGAAAGAAAGCAGGACTGTAGTCAGTGCAGCAAACGGCAGGGAGGGCCAGAAGTGGGGATTGGGCCATTAGTGAGGGACAAGATTTACTGGTCAGCCTGGCAGTGGTAAGTCAATGGTTGGACTCAGTGATTTTAAAGGTCTTTTTCAACATAGGTTATTCTATCATCAATCTCTGCTCTGAATGGCATCAGGCTCCACTGGCTTTCCTCTCACAGGAGAAAGGGAAGGTTTGAAGTATTTTTGAGAGGGCACGACTCCTGCCTTCTTAGCACCCGACTCAGCAGGGTTTTGGCTGGCCAGGGTTTTAAAACTCTTTTCAGATCCCTTGTTGAGGAAAGGAGCCCTTGCTCCCTATTGCTTGATCACTCTCATTCAAGTACACCTACAGGACCTTAGCCAACAAATTTATTTCTATTTTTATTTTTCTTTAACTGCTATTTCCCATCATCTGGAGTGATAGATCATTATCAACCTACATTATAGAAACATTAGGATAAAGCATGCCACCCTGCTTGCATGTTATTTTATCTTAAAAGCTTAAACTGTTCAACAGAGGGCAACGAGGAATGTCTGCTGAAATACATTGTGTGATAAACATCCTAATGAAATCAATGCAGTTGTTTCTCTCTCTGATAAGGGCATTTCTACTCCACTGTAGGTCACAGAAAGTATTATGCTAAAAACCACAGAAGTGAGGATGAAGCAAGTTGCTTTTCAGCCAGCTGTCAGTTTTCAAGCTAAAAATGAGATTTAAAAATTTAAATCCCCTTTCATTTCAGGTTTAACACATTGGGTTGCTCATGTTCCCTTCAGCCTCACTGTAAAACTTTGGAGGAAGGTTTTTTCTCCTCAACCAAACTGATTTTTCTGTCCCCGTCCCCAGTGCAGTTATGCATGGAGACCTTGTACCAGTTGATCCCTGTAACACAGCCACCCATTACCAAAAATTCTTGCAGCATTCCTTTCCAGAGCAAAGCACGTAATGCTGATTCATGTCAGCATTTTTCCAAACATTTTTATGTAGCAGTTTTCCTGCCCTTGCAGCTGTGTAGGTGCTCCTGAACTGTTTTCTGTGCAGCTGTTATGTATGGGTGAAGGATGGAAGGAGCATGCACAGCAGGTGAACACTGAGGGCAGCACATTTGAGGTAGAGCTGCACCTTGGCTGGCTGGGAACAGGGACAGAGTGATGGTCAAGGTGTCTGTTCACACAGCAAAAATGAATTGTATGAAAGTGGCCATGAGAAATTATCCAGGAAGTAATTGTCTCTCTGCTGCAATAAAGAAGAATTCAGTGATTTCTGGCTACCCAGCAATGATGAGGCTCAGTTCACCAGCTGGCTGAGCAAATTTGGTTTATAGTCACTGTGAAGAGTCAGACACATCCAAAGGATGATCTGCTCCATCCTGAGGTACAGGTCAAAAGCAGATTTGTTCTCTGCAGTTGCCTATGTCTCTCCACTTAAAGCAGAGGCATGACATTACTTAAGACTTGACCCCAAATTTTATCATGCTAAAAACTGCTTGACCTGCCTTGTCATTCCTGGCACACGCTGGCCCCTTCACAGACACAACCTGCTGGTTAACAAACCCACAGCCCTTAAGCCCCTTCCCAGGGATGTCATGGACTTCTAGGGTGATTTTTAAGTGGAAGAGAGAAGTACACAGAGCACCCAAAAGGGAACCAGAACCATCTGACACTTCTTTCTGATGACTCTGGGCCTGTGCCCCTACCCTTAACAGGTTTGGGTTTCCAGTTTTTAATAAAAGAAACAAGAACAGATGAAAAGTGTTTCAAGAGACTTATATATTGTAGTATTAATATCAGAGAATAAGAGAAATGTCCCTAGAAGTAAATCAAATTAAGGAAGAATTCACAAGGGTGCAATAGCAAAGTGAGACTGCCGTTAGAGAGCTCTTCTCTTTGGAGGAGCTTCTGGCAGTGCACAGGCTGTTTCTGAGTGGTGCTCCTCACTTTGTTCCTTCAGTACCACCCTGTCAGGTTTTCTGAGAATTATAGTGTGGTCAGCGTTGGAAGGGACCTTTGAAGGTCACTTAGTCCAGCCTCCTGCAATGAACAGGAACATCTTCAGATAGATCAGGTTGCTCAGCCACATCCAACCTGGACATGAATGTTTCCAGGGATGGGTCATCCACCATCTCTTTGGACAAGTGGTCCCTGTGTCCCACCACCTGCAATGGGCATCTCTGACAAGGCAAGGGAAGGAGAGAAGGGAAGGCAAAAAGGCTCTGACTTCATCTTCTTCTTCCCTTGCACATCCCTCTGGAAGTAAATATAAGATAAGCCCTCTCCCTCCTACACCAGCTTCACTTCTCTCCTAGACTGTATTTCATCTTTACATCCTTTGCAACCCTCCTTCATTCTTTGTCCTATCTTCAACCTCTTCATTGCTCAATTGATCCCTTCACTCACAAAGTCAGATACCCATTCAGTCCATCTCAGATCCCGTCCCACTTCCTTTTGGAAAAGAAGAATAGATTAACTGCAGAGCTTTGTCCTCAGATATCCTGAGCAGCACCCGTGCACCCAAGGAGACAGTGGTGTCCTTGAAGTTGATGAGCAATACCCACGTGGGCTGTGATCACTCATCTCCCTAGGTGGGAAGGGTGCTGGAAGATGGGAGGGTCACAGAGAGCACAAAGAGAACTGCAAGCACTGGGAGACAATTTTGGGGTACAGCTGGTCTCTCTGCCTTTTTCTTCTCTGCTCTCCATCAGAAGCAGGACACAGGCACAGCAGAGAAACAGCTTTGGTACGGACTGTTCAGGCAGGTGAGCTGGTGTCTGCACCCCAGCCCCACGAGGTGGATGCAGGGGTGAAGGGCACAGCTTCTTTTGGATGCCCAGCAGCCTGGAGATGCTGGGATGGCTCGCTCAGGAGGAAAGTGGGTGGCTAGCCCAGGTTGTTGTAGGTGACACAAGTTCACCTTCCACAGGAGATCTGTGTCAGCAGGACCTCTGAAGTCGTAGGCTACCCTGGGTGCGTAAATCTCCCAGGACAGGTATTAAAACATGACTGTCCTCTTATTTTCAGCAGGCACAGAGCCCCTGCTCCCTCCTCACAATTCACTGTCCTTGGAGATTGTGCTCTGCCCTGCCCAGGATCACAAGTCCTCGAGGCAGCACCTTGGGACCAGCCTCTGCTTTTCACAGCCTGTCCCTGCCAGTGGAGGAATCACAGAGGAAAAGGTATGGCTGCATCTGGCCCCTAAATCCTCCAGGATGAAGTATGATGGTAAAAGTAGCCAGTGCAGAGCAGAACTTTTGCAAGGAGATGCCAAGTAGGGGGAAATCCAAGCTCCTGTATTGCATGGTAGAGCTGTGACTCTCCACCTATGCAAACTGGGAAAATATTAAACCTCTGTCAGTTGCTAAGTCATGAAAATGGCCTAGGTACAATTAAAAAAAGAAAAAAAGTTTTGGTCTCTGTGGTCTTGCCCACAGCTACTCTTCATCCCAAAGGATTTTGTTTGTGCCAGGGAGAAACACATGAATGAATCACTGACAGCAATGCCTTGAGGGAATTGCATAAAACACCAATATTTGGTTAGATACAGTTAAACACTCTCACTGACATATGCAGGAATGTGTTTGAAGAATGCAATTACCATCTCTCATGTTTGGCAGTCTCTATGAATCTACATCATGAGTACTTATAATCAATGAATACTCTGTATTAATTCTGATTTCCTCCACAGCTTAAGCACAATATTAAAAATGTTCAGAGGAAAGGAAGAAAATTGCAATGAGTATTTCAAAAATAAGAAATGTTTTTTCAGTGCAGACCAGTGGTCCATCTAGCCCAGTTGTCAGTCTCTGTCCATTTCTAAACTATGATGCACCAAGACAGTGTCTTCTACAACACAGATGGAAGATGCCTTTAGGAGTCTCAGAGTATTGTTGATTTTCCAGCTCTTCAACCAAAAAAGACATTAAATAAGCTGATTGGAAGGAGGAGAAAGAACAGAACTGTTCAGTTTTTTGAATAAATAAATCCTTCTCCTAAATGCAGTTATTTGAATTATATTAGCAACAAAAAGTAAGTGAATTCATGAATTAAAGCTACTTTGTACTCCAGTGAAATTCAACAGTTTTGTTATCTCAAGAGGGTTATGGATTTCTCCAAAAGCAGTAAACAGGACAACATTCAACCAAAATTCCTTCTATCTCTGGAGAATTTTTAATCTTAAGATTTCTTGAGGTCCATGGAGATATAGATTAAACAAGATCATAATTACTAAATTTAAAAAGACAGCAGAATACACCAAAAACATAGAAAGCCTTCTTTCTTGTCTTCTTTCCATATCAGCAAATGCAAAAGACATAAAATTGCTTGAAAAACTTATACTCCATGAGCCCAACCTAAAGAGTTTTTTTGTGGATGAGAGTGGGATCCAGTGACTGTCCCTAACAGGAGATTTTAAAGGGAAGACACAGGTTTTCACTGGCATATTTGTGGGCCCTCTTGCTTTGTGAGCATCCCACTGTGTGCCTTTTCTAGTTGCTTTCCCTGCACCACTTGAAGTCCAATACACAGAAGAAACAGGAAGGAAAACTGCCAGAAAGTGAAAGGGATTGGATTTGCCTGGTTTTATTACTTCATTTAAAGTAAATGTTAAGAAACAAACAGCAGAGAATAAAAAGTGAGCAGTAAAGCTGATCCACAGGAATCATTTAAGCTCTTGCAATCTGAAGTTTCAATAATGACACAGAAAAGGGTGCTTTTTTCTTTTTAAATTATGTTTTAAGTTGGCAAATATCTCTTTAATTTTATCTGTGTGCTCATCCTGTTTTCTCCAGGGACTGGTAACCAAAGTACTGAAACACTGCAAAAATGTTCTATCAAAGGCAGGAAGAAAAGAAGTAACTGAGAATCAGACAGAGCCAAGTGTGTTGTGACAAGATTTTGAGGCTAGAATGGTTTTGAGGTTAATTTACAGGTAACTGGATTAGCTAAGCCCAGCCTTTGAATACAAGATGCTGCTGTGCTCTTATTCAAGTCCTAGCAGGGACTTCTACTCTCACAATGCTCAGTAAGATATAACAAGGCACTGCACAAAGCAGATACAGTTGAGGACACTTAAAACTCATAGTTGAAAACTCCTCTTTTCTAAGAGATAATTAATCAGTTTTCCCTTTTTTTTTTTTATTATTCTCAAATTTGGCATTGTGAAGCAATTTCTCTACCGTGAAGCATCCCTCCCTTCTCTCCAGCACACACTGGTTTTTAATGAGTTTGGCCATTTGTTAGCTGGAGACAGCCAAAAAAATGTCTAGTTTCAGACATTTTCCTTTTTTATTATTTTTTTTTTCATGGTGCTGGATGAGGATCTGGGAAGGGGAAGTGGGAATGAGGCATTTAAGTAGGCCTGTGTTTATGCATTAAAATCTAACTAAAGCTGGGGTTCTGCTGTCTCCCACCCAGGGGACCTTTGAATTCAGTACATTCATAGAGATTTTTGATGCCCACGTTTGAACATCAGCAGGTAGCTTTTATATTTGTAAATTCTGTCTCGAGGTCACCTTGTAATGAGCTCCCTTCATGGTAAAATCTTGTGTTCTTAGTAGCCAATAGAGATGAAGGTATTGTCCCGTGAGGTTCTCTAACAAGTCTTTAATTCATATCCCACTTAAAAAAGTAAAGCCCATATCATCATGTGGAATTGTTCAAAAGCATGTAGGTGTGGTGTCTGGGAACATGGTTTAGTCGTGGACTTGGCAGTGTTGGGTTAATTGTTGGACTTGATGTTCTTTCCAACATGAATGATTCTATCATTCTCCACTTTGGGCTTCCCATTGCCTCTCATCACTGCAGAGCTCTTACACTGGAAGTTTACTGACACTACGAGGGTTGGGTTTCTGTATTTTCTCACTCATACTCTGTGGGAGAGGGTGTCTTGCACTGTCTCAGCACTGGGCACATTGCAATGATAAACAAGTGTTACACAACAGGGTGAGACAACCAGGAAATTTTACATCCCAAATCCTTCACCTAGAGATTGCAAGGGGTGCCACTGAACAAGGTCTGCATTGCCTGAAAAATTATCTCAATGCAGCCTCTGTGCTGTGGAGGACTGGCAGGACACAAACAAAGTCCAGCAGATGCTGAGGTCTCAGTTCAGACCATAATCACTGGTCACCAGCGAGGTTCTGGCAGGGCCCAGAACCCTGCTGTGGGAGGTGCTGTGCAAACACAGAGCTGGAGAAGCTGCTCATGCTCCACAAATCTTCCCATTCTGGTTCTGGACTTTCTTTAGTCACTGTATTTCTCAGTGTGAACTGGTGATACTGCCAAAGGAGAAATCCCTTTCCTCTCTGTCGTAAACTTGCATCTCCTCCCTGCCAAGCTGGGAAGTAGCTGCTCCTGGGGTGTGTGGTGAAATGGATTGGAGAAACAATCCAGGTTTTTGCAAACTGAGCAGGAGGGGAAAAATAAAAAAATAAAAAAATTAAAAAAAAAAAAAGGAAAAACAAAGATTTAATCCCTCATCTCCTCCTTGCTGCCATATGGCAGGTTTCTTTAATTTTCTCTGCTCAGACTCCCAGCCTGATGGCGATGTCAGCTGTGCCACACCTGAACAGCTCCATCCTAAAGGTGGCTGTATTTCACAGCTGAGTATTTGTCCTTACTCTGGGTACACAATCCCGATTATCTTCAAGGAGAGTTTCTGATTTGGATGTGCCTCTTCAGTCAGAACAAAACTCAAAACATGAGAAGCCACAATTGAAGCTCTGAGGTCCTGAGTCAGGCAGCCTAACCAAGGTGTCATGTTGGAAATGTCAGGACTACTGTGAAAATGTCAGGACTACTTCACTGCCTTCTATAGGAAAAGAGGAAAGCAGGGCACCTCTGGAGGGCAATTTTTATCTTAAATGGACTGAATCTCATTCTTAGGGATTTTAGTCCTCCTAAAGCCTACAATACCCCAAAGCCTAGTTTATGTACCTTCATAAAATGCTTAAAGTTGGGTTATAAGTGTTCCGAGAAGTATACATTAATGTAGTGCTGCTGTTAAGAATGAGCTCAAGATATAAAGTAAGATAAATATTTAATTACTGTGTATATGCACTTCTGGAGAAATGCAGAATTTCTCTGTAAATAATATTAGTAATAAAAGCCATCTTTTCAACTTATTTCAGATGTTTCCTTGCAATACATCAAAGCTTTTCTCCCCAAATATATATATTACAATTACTGTAATGCAATGGGTGTTAAAAAACAAAAAGAGTTTTTCAAAATCACCTGCTGTGTAAAGTGATTTTTCAATTTTATATTAGTATAGTCAATTTGGAAGGGTTTTGGTTCTGGCAGAATAGGAAGGATTGGACTTTTAATTCTAAAACAAAAATGTTGCAGATGGTGAGACCTTGTGGTATTGAGCCACCCATGGATTTCAAGCAAATATTTAGGGAAAAATTCTGATAGAGTAAGCCAAAGAGCAATCAGATGGTAAAGCACTTCCAGATGATGGAATTTCAGCATTTGTCTTCTGAGCACTCTGCAAAATCTCTGTCTCCCTGCTGCAATAAACTGCCAATATCTGGCAATCTATTTTGGACGAGGATGGCATTTAATTCCAGTTCCTTCAGTGGGAGCTAATTCCTTATTCAGATTAATGTGTTTTAGTTCTTTTGCTACTGTCTAATAATAATTTCCAAAAAGAGTTTTTCAAAGCCCTGTCAGAGATTTGGAGTGAGAAAAAGTTGCAATGGACTTGAGAAGGAGCCTGGATTTTCCCTGTGAAATTATTCTGGGAGGTTTTTCTCATGTCAGTGCAAACACAGATTATTCCCTAGGATTTTTGGAAAAGCTCCACCTGACATGAGCCTTTTCTGTAAAGATTTCTAGATTTAGCATATCCTCATGCTTACAGAAATTTCATGGAACTTTTTTTTTGGGTGATTTGAAATAAAAGTATAATGGCATTCATCTCACCTATTTTTAACCATCTGAATGGTTAATGCATAACATGAAACTGTTTCTCTGGTCCATGATGTCTCTGAATGGCGAGTTTCTCCTGTCCTAATGTAGATGTTTAGAAACACTGAAATTAATTACTCCTGGATGTTCACCCTTCTATCCTCTGGTTGCACATCAGGCTCACTTTAGAATAGATGCTGAATAGAAAAGGGCTCATAATTAGAGGAAACAGATGTGCTGCTATTATGACTCTCTGCATGAGCACCTAGAAATTTCTCCAACACAGACCGTCATTGGGAGGATCACATCCTGAAGACCAGATCAGGTCCCATCCACTGCAGCAAAGGCCCTGATGTTGTGGACAAAACGAGAAGAAATGGCTTGACTCCACTATTGTTTTCACAAACATCACCAGCCATTTCCTAGACAATCGGTCTGCAATCATATTCAAGTTGGACAAGAAATAGTACGACATGATCCAGCTGAATATTTCATAACTGTCCTTTTCAACTAAGTTTTAGGACCCTCTGCTACCATAATTTTTCCCTGGCACAACCAGAATACAATTAAGAAATGACAAAATTCAACAGGGACCAAATGGAGCCAATTTGTGATATTAGAGGTATGAGGATTTTTAAATTTGAAATGCTGGGCAACAATCGAACAATGCACAACATGGCAAAAGGACTTTCATAAATCCTCCAAATCCAAACCAAATCTCTCATCAAAAATCCACAATCAGAACAAAACTCTGAAAGAGGACTTCTTTCATTCTAGAAAGATAACAAAAGGAAAAAAGAATGGCAACATTCCATCAAGGCTTCCCTGACAATTTAGCATATGCTCTGCAGCCTCCAAAGCACTGTTCAAGCTCTACACAGGGAACTCTGTGCATCCTGCTGAGCTTGATCAGCAGGAAGGTGAAGGAGGAAGGAGAACATCGAGTACCGAAATCGAGTACTATGCAAGTACACACTTGCAAAGTAGTGTCAGAGTCAGAGGTAAAAGTAAGTGCCCTTTCTCTGGGGGCTGCAAAACTCCAACTTCAACATCATCTTTTTTTCTTTGACCTTGGTCATGTCATCTAAGCACTGCACCTTCACTTTGAGACTGGCAGTACTCAGCTAACAGGAATCAGTTCCTAGGACCCTACATTGCTCTTTGGGCACCAGAATGCAAACAAAGCTCTCCAGAAAACGGCATGGTTTTCTGCTCAGCTCTCTAACTGCTCTGGATTTGTCTGTGTAAATTCTGTGACTCAGCTGCTGCTGACATGTCCTCCTTGCTTAATATTGTGAACTTCACTCCTGTGCAATTCAATTCTGTTTCCTGATAATTAATAGAGATGTTAGATGAGACCAGACCTAACACAAATTCTCCAGATACCCTGCAAGATACTTTCCATAAACTTGTTACATTATCATTTATCATGATTCCTCGTTTACAATCTTTCAGCCAGTTTCCAACTCACATGACAGATTTCCCATCCAAGCCAATCTGAATTAATTTCTCCATTAGTGTTTCCTCATAATCCCGCACAGGCCAGGGAATGGGTTAGAATGACCTTTTAAACCTTTTACGAGTCTGACCTCTTGATGTTACATGGAAAAGGCTCATAAAACTCCAACAGCTCTTTGAATTTCTCCCACAGCACCTCAGCCCTCCTTTATGATGGGAGAAATCAATATGAAGAAGTCACAGCAGAATATGAATTCTTTAATGCATAGCCCTGCACCAAATCCAGCATTCCACATCCCAAACTGCTCATTTTACCAAACAACATCTGGAATGTTGTCCTTTGTGTCCACTATATCCTCAGTGAGGAGGTTGTGCGAAAAGCCAATTCAAACGGTTTAGGCGTGAACCTGAGTTTTTTGAGCTTCATGCCGAGCTATTCCCTATCCTGGTTATCTTTTTTTTAGCTGCTCTGAAAGAACTGAAAACACATCCCATTCTGCCTTATTTTTCTTTGTTATTTCTACTACTTTAAAATGTAATTGGGTTTTCCACAGTGAAAGTATCAGAATAGTTCCTAAAGGAGCTTTGTTCAGATCTGTTAAGCAGTGACAAATGATCTGATTTAACTTGCCTTTTGAGGTGAATGTTGTGATGAAAAGACCATGAATCTAAGGCAATTACAGCATTTGGCATTTTTATAAGACAAATTTCCCTTCAAGGATGTCCTCTTTCTCCCACTTCTAAAATTTTGAAGTAAGAAGATGGTAAAAGTTGTAAGCATACAAGCTGTATTCATTTAGGAATTAAAAAAAACCCCACTTTGTTCTTTAAAATTGAATTCCCAAAACCAAAAATGAAATGCTTTATGATAGCAGGGGACCTCTTAAGCTTGTCAAGCTTGTGAAATTTATTTTTGGGTATATACCTAAAGCCTAATGCTTGTGCTAATCTTGAAGCCTGGGGAAAGAAAAGAGTGGAGAGACATTTGTAAATCTTCAGAAATGTTCACATTTCTCTGCTGGTGTCCCAAATTTCAATGCCATTTACATTACAATGACAAATCTGTTGTGCACCAACTGGGTGACCAGTGTTTTCTACATGCAGTTGGGAAATCAGTTATGGACAGGAAAATTAACGTTAGTTAACAAAGAACCACCACTATTAGAATACTTATTACCACATATTCCAGTCCCTCCTGAAGAAAAATAGGTTTGTCACCTGAATGCAAAAGTCTACATGGTGAAAACTCCTTTGGAGGATATTTTGTGCTTATCTGTGGATAAAACCTCACTCAAAGAGTCAAGAACTTGAACAAAATGAACTGTGAATTTTAGGGGAAAAATGCACATGAATATTTCCATGTTGCATGAACTCTTCCCTGAATTTGTTAATATATTTGTTTAATGTATTAAAATCCGCACCAAGAAATCATTCTGGAAAATTATTAGGAAAAAGGTGATTTATATTTTAGTCATAGATTCTGTCAAAAAGATGGAATTGCATAGTGAAATACTGCTAACAACATCTTTCTTCTTAATGAACTGCACAATTTTTTACAAACTAAACTGGCTTGGAAAACTGGAAGCCAGGATCATTTGTCCCTTTAATACAGTGCCTTGGTCTTCAGTGTAAAACTGCATTAATTAGAGCCAGAGCACTCTCCTGGTGGGTAAATTTGTGTGCAGGGGCAGTGGGCTGTCCTCAGTCAGCTGGGTGAGTTTATTTTGCTGCGATTTTCCTTCCTTAAAGTTTGAACATGGGAAAAAAATTTCTCTCAAAGTGACTTTGGGTTTTTCCCCCTCCCTTATTTTTTAATCTAAAGTATAACATGATAGAAAAATATTTTTTGAATCATTTTGAAAGACTATCTAGAATGAACCATTTTAATACAGAAAAAAAAGGGGAACATTTTGTTAGGGGCATGTCAAAATGAAACTACGAGAACCTGACCTTATCCTTCCATCCTCTAAAATGAAATTCGGGGCAGGGTGGACATTATTTCAGAAATTCTTTTAGTTTCAAGAGTACTGTAACTTCAGATAGAAAAAGATGCAGCTAAAGAATTTTTGGGCCAGCCAGGTCATGCATGATTTATTTCAGGTAATTCAGCATTTAGAACAGAAGCAGCAAAACCCTCCACGGCCACCCCTGAATTGTAGCACTCTTTAGGAAGCTGTTGACACGTGTGCAAAAATGCACCACACGTGATAAGAATAACCCCTCTCCGTCAGGCTGACAACACCCCTGTAACACTGGTGGAAACAATTACACGAAGTGTAAGAGAAGCAAGACCTTGTCTTACACAGGGGCAGCTTTTCTGTCTTGTTTCAGTGCCAGACTTGGGCACCAGGGTTAAGTGTCCCAGAACTGGCCCTGTAGGTGGTGTTTATCCTTAAATATTGTGAGAGGATACATGTCAGATGCTTGGGCTTCCCTGTGGAAGTATTTAATGGGGCCTCCCAGGTCTCCCACCATTAGCACAAGGAAATAACTGTGGCAGACTGGAGATGGATCTTTAATCCTCCTTGCATACCCTTGCTTACACTGCATTGCACTAGGACCCTCAGTGGTGGGTGTTGCCTTAAAAGGCGTGGGGCAGGAAGGCAAGACTGCTCTTTACCTTCTCAGATGCCCTCAGCACATACAAGCAGGCTTTAGGGCTTGTGTAATTTTTAAAGAAGAATTGTTCTGCAAGACACCAAAATATTTGCCGTCATATGTACTCAGGAAACGTTACACACATGTAGTGCCAACTAAGCTTTTAGCTCTAGACCATTATCAGACCAAAACATTCTGCAGATTAGCCAGCTAGTGACATGCCAGTCTCACAACCCATGATCACCCAGCAGTCCCCTGGCTGTGATGCCAGTTTGCTGGCAAGGGTGGTCTGGAGGAGGGTGTGTTTGGTGGCAAAACATAAAACTGGGAAGAAAAGCTGATCTGGCCAACTCACAGCTGTGAAGGCTGTCTGGTGTCTTGCAGAGCTGCTGCTGGGCATGCAGGAATGCTGTTGTGTCAGAATTGCGTACCAATGTATGAGTGGTGCCAAGGAGGAAAAAAAAAATTCAGCAAAATTTCATACCAAAGCTGCCACCAGAAAAATAATTGCCAGTTTTCCCTTGAGCTGATTCCACAGTAAATCTTTTCAGATGGAAATCTTCCTGCTGCCACCAGCTCACACTTGCTAGTGTCATCAAAGATCTCCAGCACTTCACCTTAAGCTCCTGCTCTCTCAAGTGGCCTGACCAGTGAAAAAGTGAGGCCAATTCACACCCAGTGAGTCCAGGGCTAGGGCAATGACACGTGCCACTGCATGTGATCATCTCTGCAATGCTCAGGAGCTCAGTCACTGCTCTCTCCCTTTGTAGGATGCTTCACAGCCTCACTTCCAAGAGTTTCCTTTACTGCCTATTCCCAACATTAACACCTTGCCTCTTGGTAGGTAGGAAAAGAGAGAATAGGACAAATCCAGTGAGAAAAAGAGATATGAAAGACTTCATAGCTTGTTCCTCCGGCCTCTCATTGTCTTGTCCTCTCCTTTCCATCACATGTAGTGTCTGCTTTCCCACATTGTTGAAGGCATTCATTTGTATTTAAAACTGTTCTACAGCTCAAGTCCCAGCCACATCTCATTGTTTGCATTATGAAGTGGCAGTGGATGTGGGGCCTGCATAAATTAAAATCTTTCAATACTAATATGAGATCACAGTTTCCCCAACTCAATTCACTTCTCTTGGAAAACCAGTCAGTAGGTTTTTTACTCTGACCTCTGTAATAACCACTGCATAGAAGTTTTCGCTTAGTGTCTGAAGAGGTTTAATACAGGTTTTGTTCTTAGATTACTGTTTTGCAAACACCTACCACAGCCTTACCTACATCCTTTGCCAAATAAGATATGCATGCAAATGCATACCCACATATGCATAAAGGATGTTAAATAATTTAAAAACTTCTTTTTGGCTGTATTTATCAATCTAAGTTTGTCCTTACAAGGTTTCTCTCACTTCTACCATAGAATAGATATAAGGATCTCTCCTCTCCTCTCCTCTCCTCTCCTCTCCTCTCCTCTCCTCTCCTCTCCTCTCCTCTCCTCTCCTCTCCTCTCCTCTCCTCTCCTCTCCTCTCCTCTCCTCTCCTCTCCTCTCCTCTCCTCTCCTCTCCTCTCCTCTCCTCTCCTCTCCTCTCCTCTCCTCTCCTCTCCTCTCCTCTCCTCTCCTCTCCTCTCCTCTCCTCTCCTCTCCTCTCCTCTCCTCTCCTCTCCTCTCCTCTCCTCTCCTCTCCTCTCCTCTCCTCTCCTCTCCTCTCCTCTCCTCTCCTCTCCTCTCCTCTCCTCTCCTCTCCTCTCCTCTCCTCTCCTCTCCTCTCCTCTCCTCTCCTCTCCTCTCCTCTCCTCTCCTCTCCTCTCCTCTCCTCTCCTCTCCCTTTCTCTGGGAATATGTCATGTCTTATTCACTACTGCTAATCAATTTTATTCCCCTGCCTTGCTAGCTGGTACCTGAATTTGTTTTAACTCTTGTTACAGGTATCAAGAATACCAATCTGTTGTAAATCTGAAGACAGAAGTTCAGAACCCTCCAAAAGCTCATGTAGCCAACACAATAAGGGGCTACAAAGACTTTTTGGGAAAACATAGGGATGACTGTTATAAGAAGATATCCTGTCATTGTAGAAACATTGGCAAGCATTAACCAAATATTTAGTAAAGGAACTAAATGGTTTTTTATGTCCACAGAGGACTATTGTTCTAAGGAAAATGGCAAAGTTCTGCTGGGCTTTCTCCCTTTGGCAAGCAGATGACATCTATCCCAGATCCACAGGGATAAGCCATTATTACTAGCAGAAGGGGTTTGTAATTGCATCTTGCTCTTCTCTCCTCCTAAACAACCTTCCAGTTTCTTCTTTATTATTATTCACATCAAGGCCTGGCACTGCACAAAAGGCCATGTCCCCCTGCAAGTGCTGACAAAACTAAAAAGTGGAATAGCTGGGAGGGAAAGGCACAAAGCAGACAACAAAGGTCATCCAAAAGGTCAATGGAGAATATTTTCTTTGCAGTCTTCTATATGGCCAGAGCTCTCAGCTGCTGGATGGGAAGGAATGAGCCCCACCCCCAAGAACTTACTCTCTAGACCCCTGGTCAGCTGTAGGTGAAATGTCCCTCAGAGATTGAGAAGGAGTGTCAAGTTCTGAACAGAAGAATGGCAATTCAAAAAGAACACCCAAACCCTTGTTCTTGCTTTGCTAGGTCTCTGCTGCCTTTCTGCTGTTTGTTTACATTGGAATGGCTTATCCTGGTACGTGTTAACCCAGCTTCATATTCCCGATGCAGTCAGTGCTCATAGTCTGGCCTTGCTTTTACAGAAGAGAGTTATCTTAATGCCTGGTCTATCAAGTCCAAGGAAGAGACCTTTCCTAATGAACTAAGCAAAGGAAGGAGTGGAGAATTCTCCTAAAAATTCATGGTAACACCTAATTTCTTGCCCAAACTGAGCAGACAGGCTGTCTGATCACATCCCCAAAAACTGATATCTGCAGACACATCTCCCAGCAAAGGCACAGCTCCACCAGTCCACCCAGGTGAGGAAGGTCAAGAGCCCTCCCTGGTGCTGCTGGACAGTATGGAAACACTGTTGGAAGAGTAAAGGTGTAATTTTTCCCCAAATTAGTTTTCCAATCTATGAGCCAGGAGATGCTCCTAGGCTTCAAACATTTGCCACTTTCTTTCATGCTTCTGAGCAGCTATTCTGAGCTCAGCCTGCCCAATCCTGTCTTCATCTGCGAGTCTGAGATGAAAACTATCTGCAGCCTCCAGCCTCCCTTTTCTGATCTTCTCCCTGCACGTTTTATTATTTTGCTTTGACTTAGTAGCTTTTTTCCAGCCATAGAGAACTTCACAAAATCCTGAGTCACATGTTTGGATTGGGAGAGGTGGTATCACAAATGGGTGCAGAGCCACACTGCCTCTAAGCAAGCATCTTCTCACTGGAGTTAGGGCAATCTTACACTCTAACTGGTTTTACTGAAGGGTTAATCAGTTTGTGGATATTATTGGTGCATAGATGCCTACTCTGATGTAGGTGAGCTCTGCTTTCTTATCTTCTCCGTCCCATAGAGTGGTCCCCCTCAGGGACGTCTAAGGACAGACTAATCTTAGAGCAGTCAGAAAGACTCCACAAATGCAAATGGAGCAAGACTCATTTAAAGTACAGCTGCTAATGTGAGAAAAATTGAAAATCTGGCCAGTAGCAAAACTGCAATTAGAGGTTTCACGATGTTAAATGAATGCAAGGAACACTTCAGCTTAAGCAAGAGCAGATTCAATATCTAGCTGATGTGTTTGTCACAAATGTGGTAATAGAGATTTCTGGTTTATTGGCTGCTATTTCACCTAGTGTTCATAAATGTCTGATACTTAATTAATTGAAGGCAGTATTACAGGAATCAATCTGCTGACAAAGGTTTCTTTAAATTAGCAATTGTCATATTTATTTTGTTCTCAGACGGGCAAGTTCTCACTTATTATCTTTTCTGAGACAAACTAGCAAATAAACATGAAAAGAAACAAAGAAACAGTAAAGATGAAATACCTGAAAAAAGTTTTTATGCTTTTTCCTCCCCTTCCATATAAAGACTGTGTTCAGAAATAACTTTCATTATTTTTGTTTGGGTTTTTTGTTTGTTTGGTTGGTTTTTTATTTCCTTTTTGTTTTGTTTTGCTTTTTGGTTTTTTGTTTGTTTGTTTTTTTCCTGGAATAGGACAGCAAATTTTCTGTGGTTATAGGCGAATCAGGGTCAAAAAGCAATATCTTCCCTCATATTTCATGGTACACAAGAAGTAATCCTCATGGAATCAATAATTCTGTTTATACAACAAATAAACTGTGCCTCAGACCACATTCTGGCCCTGGAGGCAGGGGCACAATGTGCTTATTTCTAAGAACACCACACACCATCATCAGCAGGATGGAGCGGATTTACCTACCCGGAGTGGACTCTTTCCCATGCTGTCTCCCAAGTCATGCCCAGACACTGTTCTGGAAGCCTCAACTGACAAAAACAATGCTGGCATTTGCCAAAACTTGAGATTTAACAATTTGATGACTGGTAGTGAGTGCTCAGTGTAGATTTGCCCAATCTGTGCAAGTTAGGGCACAGTCCGGACCCCAAGCACAGGAATATCATTTTTATGTCCTACACTGAGGAAAGCATGAGCAATGTTTCTCCAAGAAGCATCTCAAAAGTTTTAATCAAGACTTCACATATCCAGCTTTGTTTTCCTGCTCTGCCACAGTCTATCTGCGTGACCTTGGGCAAGTCACTCTCTGGCTGGGCTGCAGACTGCAGTGAACAGGCTACTGTGTCCCCAGAGCAACGGGAGCTGGCATTTTCCTACAGCCTGGTTCACCTGCATTTGCCTACAATGCCCCTGAGTAGCCAGAGTGGATTTTAAACCCTTCTCAGGCATTTGAAAGCATCCTGCAGTCTGTGCTCTGAATGTGAGTGCTGTGTCTTTGCTCCTTCTCTGGTGAGTGGAGAGACCAAGTTCCTGATTTAAGGAGGGATAGTGAAAGTAGAAGTATTTAGGGCTATAAGTTCTTCCAACACTACAGCAAGTAATGGTTAAACAGTTATCCTTCACATCCAGATTTCCTCAGGAAAAGCCAAGCAGTTTCATCAGATTTTGCAGCCCGATAACAGCTGCTTCAAAACTGGAGCAGTTTGCTGAAACCTGCTTGAGTGGTTCCCACAAAGTTCCTGTGGGAAACCTGCCAAGAACTCACCCCTTGCCAGCCTTCAACCAGCCTCACCTGAGAGGTTTGAACTGATTTGGCCTCCATCAGGACATGAGAAGAAACACAAAATGAAACCTTCTCACAAGGCTTGAGGGAAATAAAAAACTACAAGATTTTTTTGCAGCTCCCAGATGGGGCAGGAGTGGAACAGCCCAAAGCTGTCATTGTGGTTCCCAGATCAGCACAGTTTGACACTTGACCCATGTCAGCTGTAAACTAAACACATATGGGGCACCTTCATCGTAAGTAGATCCCCTTGTTGCTTTTGGAAGATTTTTTTTTTCAATTTGAGGGCATTACTAAAGGAACAAAACAGAGCAAAACCTACCAGTACTAACTGAGCAACATGACCTTTGGGAAAATGAGGCAACCTAGAAGATCTTAACCTAGAAGATCCTGGTGGATCCTAATAGTGCAGGAAAGTTCAGCTGAGGAGAATCCCAAGGGCATGGACCAGTGAATGTGATGAACACTGGCCCACACTGAATAAGAGCAGGCAGATTTGGCCCTCTTGTTTGCAGTCCCATGAGGTTTAACCGCAACTTTTTCTTAATGTCACAACTCAAGTATGAAGAAATATGAAACCTCACAGATACAGCCATAGGAATTGTTTCCTTTTGCTGAATATCCAGAAACTCATCTACCCAAGTGGGTGCAGCATCCGAGATGTTTCTGGTTAAACACAATGAGACATCTCAAAACGAGAAATACAGGCCTGAGTTTCCACAGCCTTTGCTCAGAGGTGCAAAGAGAGGGTGGTCAGTAAACAGCTTGAGAGCCTGCATTAAACCAAGATTTTGCCCATGCTTTGAAGGAGATCACGAGACGTTTCCCACAACTTCCTAACCCTTGGTAGATGGGACAACAGAGATGACATAGATAAACTAGTGAATTATTTTATACAAAACAGTAGCTTAATCCCAGCAGCTGGAGCCAAAGACATCAGAGAAGGTGAGTCTCTGCAGGCACACCATTGCTGAAGACCAGCCCAGGCTGACCGCAGCTCCTAAATAGAGTCCTTACCATATAAGAAGAAGGAAAATTGTGGCAAAGTGTGTTTCTCAGTAAAGGCAGGAACTCTCCCTACCCACAGAAATGTGTTGTAATTGCTGGCTTTTCTCTGAAGTGCAGTCACAGGCTTTGGCGGCTTTACTTTCTTTCACTGGGAAGAGGGCAGAAAGCTCTGTCCAGCTTTAAACTGAGTTATTTAAGGACATTTATTCCCTCACTCAGAAGATTAAACGCAACTCCTTGGGGGATTGAAGGTGGTGGGATGGTGTTTGGCAGTGCTCAGAGTTAGACTTCTACGTTTTAGGAAAATCTTTCTCTCTGTGTGAATTATCTGGCAATCCAATAAGTAGCTAATCCAGACCAAATTATCTTTTCCTTTGGTTTTATCTTTAAAAAAAGGAGGAGCTGTAGGCAATCTTCTAATGGAAAAAACCACATTGTAAGTGTCTGCATCCTAGTTTTGATAAGATCAGTTTGGGTTTGTCTAGAGAAGAAAATTAACTTGGACTGAGAGAGTAGGGTCACTATTTCTATATAAAGCTGGTTTATAACAGTGTTAGTCTAGAATATCAGTGTTCTCCATTGAATAACCTTAATTTTAATGCTAAAAATAAGCGAAATGTAAAGGATACACTTTAATTCTGCAATAGCGGGATTATTCTTGCAGTACACTAGAACATAAAATTTGTTCAGGGATATTTAGTCCAGAATGACTTGTTTTGCTGAGCCCTCTTTGCACTCAGGACTTTCCAGAAGTAGAAAGGACACCTTTTCATTTCCACACATTCAACTCAGGCAGCCACAACTCTGTACAAAGCAATTACTGTAACATCTACAGCCACGGGACCAAATCCAAGCTGTTCCACCTGGCACTTTTACTGAAGAAAAAAGACAATCAAATAAAATCAATCTGTGTCTCTGCTTCAGATTTTTTCAACAGGGACTGACTTTATGGGATCTTTTTCTGGTAAATGTGCAGTAAGAAACAAATTATAACTTCAGGATCTTAGTGCTCGTACTTGGAGGAGCATTCCTTACCCCCAAAGAACTCTTTGAAAAAGGGGGAGAGGAACCCCAGAGATCTCTGGTTTACAAGAAGGAGCATATCCTCTCCCCTGTGACCTGAGGCATGAGTAAATAGTGTCCTAGGGAGTTTGTTACACTCTGTTAAATAATTGCTGCCTCTGGTTCAATGCCCAGGGGAGCATGCAGGTATACTGTAATCCACAAAAACTTCTTTCATGAGCTACCTGCAAACTTTGTACCTTATTTACTCACAGCAGGTTAGTCCTGCTGAGTGGAATTGCTCCAGATGGGAGGGAAAGCAGATGGGTGCTTGCGTGCCAGGGAAATAGTCCTGAGTTAATTTATGCCAAATTTTTTATTCTTTTAATTGGGAGGATTGAAACTTCTTTCACCTTTTACCTTGTTTCAACTTTGCTGGAAGCCTCCAGCTGGTGGGATCCATCCCAAAACTCCAGCCCATCCATCAGCGACAGAGTTAATAATTTTACACTAAAAAAAAACCAACAAAAAAACCCCACAAAAAACCCCAAAACCAACCCACTTCCCTTCACCTTCTTAGGATGGAGCCAAAGAAGGCAGGACATCTGAAATTGCTTCTGGCCCTAACCTCCTGCTGCTCCTACAGCACTGGCAGGGGCAGGGTGACACAAGATTTCACTGTGCCTTTGAGGAAAGCTTTTTCTGGCCACATTAAAGACAAATTATCCCACCACAGCAGTGAGGCTGTTAAAGGTGATAGTGCAAACCAGCTTTCAACCCCCCACCGACCTCCTGTCCCTTTCCCCCCATGTATTGAACCTTCGGCATTGCAAGGTCTCCCGGTGCTCAGGCTCTTCACCGCTCCCTTCTTCTCCTGCTCCGGCAGCTTCCAGTCCCCCGCCCTCCCTCCTCACCCAGAACAAAAGCAAGGCACCGGATTCAGCTGCTTCACGAGGAAAGCCCAGATCACACACATTTCGATAGAGAGAGATAGATATGATTATATTTCTCTTTGCTGTTTAGGACAAGAAATGAAGTGCTGCCTCTTTAATTGGCAAAAGCATGCAGTAAGAGCATACCTTTAATTTAGTGTTGGGATAGCTCACTTGCACCCTGGCTGTTGTCTTATTGGAGAGGGCAGCCTGCCTCAGATCCTCTAGCACTGAAATAATATCATCCAGCACGCATTTCTTATCCTGATTTCTCAACACACACAGATGGGAAAAAGTATAATTATAGCCTTTGTAGTTCACCTTCATTTCCAGCACGGCTCGGTGGATCTGCAGGATCACATCAGCCTGATGCAAAATATTGCCTCCGGGTTTGGAGAGGAGAATCACCCTGCCATACCTCCCTGGGGTGTGCAAGTCCGAATACAGCTGGCTTTTGGATTGATCGAGGGAGAAAAGGCTGCTGGCTAAGCTCCTCTCGATCTTGGCCAGGCTGTGGCTGGGGGCTACCAGGCTCTCCAGGTCAGTGTCAGGCTGGAAGCGGTTGAGCAGGCTGAAGCCGAAGATGATGGTCAGGACTGCGGGCACAGTGAGGAAAAACACCGGATGCCTGCTCACGAATAAGCCCAGCTTGTAGAAAAACGACTGGAGCCCTCTGTGTATCACCTGCCGCAGCATCCTCCACCAGATCCAGCCTGCAGATGCTCCTGGCCGTCTTAGAAAGCACATGTGACATGTGTAGCTCCTTACCCCTTCCTGCCAGTTTCCCTTTCTCTCTCCCTCTCTCTCTACTACTCCTTTAAAAGACTGCAGCAAGTTGCAGCAAGACAGCCAAATATTGATCAATGGGGTGTGTGTGTGCGTGCGGGTGTGTGTGTGTGCCGGAGATGGAAGGGACCGGGCAGAGGAGGGGGGTGGGGGGGGGGGTGGGGGGGGTGTTCTTGCCTTTTTTTTTCCCTCATTCTCTCCTTTTTTTCTCCCCCCCGCTCTCCTCCCTCCCCCCAAGCCAGGCAGCATCGCCGCTCCCCTTCCCCTCCCTCCCCTCCCTCCCCTCCTGCCCGGTGCCCCCCTTTCCACCGGCGAGGCTCGGGCGTTGCACCGGGAGCGCTGCCGGCTCCGCAGTGCCCGCTCCGCTCCGCTCCGCGCCCCGCGCAGCCCCGCGCCCGGCCCCGCTGCTCCGGGAGGTGCTGCCGCTTTCCCCCCTCCGCCCCTTCACACACACACACACACACGGAATTCGCCGGGGCCGGAGGATGATGCTGCATTTTAACGTCCCCCGACCCCTCCGTGCCCCTCCCTCGCTCCCCCTCCCCATCCCCGCCGGTTGCCGGAGGAGGGAGAGCTCGGCCCGGAGACTTGGCGATCCGCTTTCCCACAGCAGCAGCAGCAGCAGCCGCCGCGCTCCACTCTCGTCCCACGGCTGCAGCATCCCGACGCCGCACTCCTCTCTCCATCCCCCGGTCCCGCGGCTGCTGCATCTCCTGGCCTCGCTCCGCTCTCATCCCGCTGTCCCACCGCATTCCCCCGCGGCGCTCCGCTCTCGGCCCCCTGTCCCACCGCATCCCCCCCGCACTCGGCTCTGTCCCATCCTCGCTGTGGCACTCGGGGGGCGGGGGACACGCTATACACGGTACACTCAGCTCCAGGTAAAGCTTCCATCCCAAATTTCCCCTTTCCCCTGTTTGCTGCCTGGGATCGCCCAGACGGAGCTGCCCCTTGCTCCTGAGAGGAGGGTGACCCTGGGAAATGCTGGGCACAAGGGGAGGAAAGGGAGAGGAGCTGCTCCTTTCTGCTGCCCCACACCCTGGCACATCTGTCTCGGCCAGCTGCTCTCTCAGTAGCAACCCAAGAGAGGTAGGACACAGCTCCTGACACCCTCCAGCTGAAAAAGAGGATTTCCAAGCAAAGACACCAGCAGACCATTACATAAGAGAAGGAAAATTCTGCAGCTCCTTCGGACCAAAGCAGAGCAGCAGAGAAATGCATTTGCAGCAGGCAAATTGCCCACCAACTCTCCAGACGGCGGCAAGCTCCGTTCCTCTGGGAGCCTAAGCCAGGGCTGCCTGGGACAGCAGGTCCAGCCCCAGCAGAGCTGACAGCCCTTGCAGGAAAGGCAGGAGGAAAGGCAGGCTGGCTTTGCAGGAGCTTTCTACTTAACTTGTAAGTCTAAATCACAGAAATGTAATTAAAAAGCAAAACCCAAAAAATGCAGGTCTCAGCTTGGTGTCTCCCCTTTAACCAATTTTCATTATGTTTTAGTGAGTTTTGTCAAGCAGAAATTATTTATTTTGAGGTGGGACCAAGAACACCGCAAAGTCTGAGAGAACAAGGCTCTTCCATAATAAACCCCTACAGAAACAAGAGGGTGAGTGGAAACTGGGGAGCTCAAAAATGTCAGTTGGCAGCCTCTGTCTGATTCAGTACAAGACAAACAGCAGGCTGCACTCAGCTTGAAGAATTTATCAGTGTTTTGGAGAAGAAACAGCATATTCAGCAATCCCGTTCATGTTGACACCTCTTCTACACATGCTTCCACTGCTACTAGTAGTAGAAGACTTGCAGACTTGATGACCTTTAAGGTCTTTTCCAGCTTAATCATCCTATGTCTCTATGCCTCTGTGTGGATGAACAGGGCTGGTTGAGAAGGAGCCAAACTGAGATGGCTTTGGAGGGCCTGTGTTAGGTTGCAGAGGCACTGATTCAGATTGGGAGCCTGAAACCTTTCAGAAGTGTGGAAACAACTGCATTGGTAAAGCTGGCTTAATGTTTAGGTATTTGATTGGGTGCTGCAAGCACATCATGACTTTCAAATTTAGGCTGTTTTTATTTAGTGGCCTAGATATAGTTGATCTGCAAATGTGGATTGGAGCTCTTACAGGCAACAAGGAGAATTCTAAGGTGGGAAGTTCTGCAGAAAAGACCCAGTCAGTCATCTATCTGCACATCTTAAGGTGCTGCCTTCCTCAATAACCCGAGGAAATGCTAAGCTCCATTGGTACATATTACAGCTTTGTCTATTTTATGATGTACTTATGCCAGTGGTTGAGTGCTCCCAGAGAATAAAGTCTAAATGCAAAGGCTTTATCCAGCCTTTGTACTTACACACAGAAGTGAGACCTTGAGTGGGAAGTCAGAGCCTGATTCCTAATTTCTACATGAGCAGGCTTTAACAGCCCTTGACAAAGAATTGTGACCATGTCTAAGCTGTGGGTGGCAGAGATACCTGGGTGCTGTGGGCCTGGAGCCTTTGAATCCTTGGCTCTTATTGCTCCTGTGACTGAGATGGTGCTGGGAGCTGGTCTGGCAGGGAGAAGAAACCTGGAATCACTTCTCTTTGTTGCTGTGGCCTTGCCCAGTGGGTCCTTCACAGAGCTGAGGAGCTCAGGAGCTTGGCCAGATCATAAAATGACAGAACAGTTTGAGTTCTAAAGGACCTTAAAGAACACCCAATTCCAACCCCTTGCCATGGGCAGGGACACCTTCCTCTAGACCAGGTTGCACAAAGTCCCATCCAACCTGGCCTTGAACATTTCCAGGGATGAGAATACACAACGTCTCTGAACAACTTGATCCAGTGACTCATCACCCTCACAGTAAATTCCTTCCTAATATCTAATCTAAATCTACACTTTTTTACCCTTAAAACTATTCCCCATTGACCTGTTAGGTTGCAGACAGTAATTGAGATGATTCATTACAGCCAGTGACCACAAGAACAGTTCAGGAACACAGCACAAATTGACTGGACCACCCTGGAACAGGCATGTCCCTCTAGTGCCTGAACAGGATATGGCAAAGGATGAATTTTTTTCTGCTGCTTCTTGAGGTCTTGGATGGCACCAGGACAACACCAGGACAACTGCCAGGATGGTGCAGTGGAGCATTCTGACGTGGCATGGCTGAAACACAGACCAAAGAGGGGGCAAAGAAATCTGTGCGGTGAAAGGTGTGACTGAGTAGGTGCTGCTTCCTTCCTGAGCAGGAAGGTAAAGAATAGTGCCAAAGGGCACTGACAGCTGGTGTTGCCTGTCCCTGGGAATACACAGTAACAACGTGTAATCCGGCATTAGTGCCGGTAAAACTGGCTTAATTTTCAGATCCTTGAATGGGTGCTGCAAGCATATTGTGCCTTTCAAATTCAGGCTGTTTTTGTGTAGTGGCCCAGATACTGCTGATCTAAAGGTGCCTGCAAGTGTTACCCCGCAGGTAACGTGGATGATAAAGTGAGCAGTGCATTATATTGGTCATCCCAAATGGCAAAATCCATGGAGGATCTAAAAAGTCAGCTTGAAGTACGTCTCAGAAACAAGCAGGGCATCAGCACCTTTTCTGAGAACAGTGCTGGGATATGCTGATATTTATATCCTCCCTGGTGTCATCCAATGAATCCTCTTTAAAGTGGAATAACAGGCATGTCAGGGATGTTAGCTGGGGGAGCTGAGTGATGGTTCACAGAGTCTGGAGCTCAGAGAAATAGCAAACCACAGAGAAAAACTAAAAACACTCCAAAATATTTGAGATGATTCGGCTTAGAAAAGTGCAGATCTGTCTAAGGAAAATAATTGAAGTTGCCTATTCCTAGAAAGGAGACAACTTTGGAAACAAATGATTCAGCACAAAGAAAATAACGGGATTACAGCACAGGGCAAAGTAGACATGGTTTTGAAAAAGGCTTTGGAAAAGAGCAGAAAGTCAAAGCAACCCAATTTTGCTTGCAGAGTAACTTATAGTAAGGAGGACTGGAACAGTCCCTCTGATTCTCTGATGAGGCTGCACTGGTGGACTGTGTTCAGCTCAAAGGGCTACTGAGACACAACAGCTTAAATAGGAATTATTGACAGGCTTGAGGCGTTGGCATAGGTGTACTGATTAGGTACTGAAAAAGGTGTATTGGGTGCCCAGGAGACAGATTGCCATATGGAGATTCAAAAACAAGTAAAGGCACAAACTGTCCTATTGACATGGTAATTTTAAGCTGTTCCGGTTTAATAGCTGGACGGATATACTAAAAACTAATGGTATAAAAAGACATTAAATAGTGAAAAAATAATGCAGAGGGATAACTCAGAATAGCAACAGAGGCTGTGTACATTACAGCAAGCAAAACAAGGTTCAGACCAACTAGCAGTTCATGTTCATATACTTCTATGATTTTCTACTTGCAACTGGGAAAGAAAAACTCTAATGTGCTATAGTTTTAGAAATGTGGATCATAAGAAAAAATCCCTTAGGAATCCTTGTTCCAGTTCTAAACTTCATGGAACAGCAGGGCCAGCACTCCACAGGGAGAGCAGGGATGGGAAGGGGGAGACAGAGGAGGTTTATTTATCCTCCTGGGGGTTGAGAGCAGTGGAGAAAGGATGTAAGAACTGGGGTGAACCTTCCAGGAAAAAAATACAAACCAAAACCTGTGGTTACTGTGGTTGAATTGGTTGTTTTGTTTCTATGCTAAGTGGTGGTCTTGAAAATATCTGAGAAAACCCTTCCACTTGAAGAAGGGGAGAGAATGAAACACCGAGATGCCTTTTAGAGAGAACGTCAGGCCCTGCAGGACCAGAAACCTGAACCCATTGGCATTGGAGATTTTATACAGAAAAGCCTGACACTGCTGAGAAGTCTGGACAGCTGGGCTGTCAGAAGAGGCACAGGAGGCTGTAATGGTAATAGGAAAAGAGCAAAAGCTAAAGAGCCTTTGAATCTCTGGTAAGGGAGGGAACAAGTATTGCATTATATATTGATAGATTTTCAAGTATTCTGCTTTCTTTTAAAAGTTTTATTCCCCAGTTTGGTTTTATTTCCTTAAGTAGCTGTAGAACAGTTGGGGAAGTTGCTAAAATACTGCTCACGCAAGTATAGAGTGCCAAGCCAGAGTTTTCAAATGGTTAATATTTGTTGAATAAACTCGGCCAATTCTTTCACATATGAAAAGCAGATTTTGAAAAATGTTGGGTGTAAATGCAGTGCTTTATTCTACATTGAGAGGATTGCTTTGTCTCTCCAACAACAAGTTTAGTTTTGAAACTAAAAACTTGTCAATCCAGCTTTTGGGAGCATGTTTCAAGGAATTTTTCCCCCTGATTAATTCTGAAAATCTTACTAAGTTTGACATTTAAAAAAAAAAATTAGAAGCTTTCTTGGAAATTTATTAGGAAGATATAGACAGTTTTTCCTCCTGTTATGTTTTGTTGTTGTTGTTGTTGTTGTTTTTTGTTTGTTTTTTTTGTTTGTTTTTTTTGGGGGGGGTTGTTTGTTGTTTTTTTTAAATTTTGGTTGCAAATCCATCCTTGCCACTTTCTAAGCTAATTTACACTGTAACCTGATAAAAGCCCCCGGTGTTGGAATAGAACTGCAAGATCTGTAACAAGTAAGAGCATCATAAAATGCATAATGTTAATGTTATTATAGTTCTTGAGAGGACTGAAAAATTAAAATGCTGCAAGAACACAGCTTGCGAAGATAGCTGGGAGCAGCAGGCAGTTAAGTAATATGTTCTGTGTGGGTGGGGAGGTTAAGTTGTGGTTTTGTTTTCTTTTGTTAGAGAGAAAATATTGATTCATCTGGAGAAAATGGAAATGACTGAGGAAGCTTCCTCATATGAGTGAAAAAATCAAAGAAACATGTTCCCACCTGTATTCCTTATCACTTTTGCAACAATTAAACCCCATCTTTTCAGCTCTTGCTGCTGTGCTTCCTACTATCATAAAAGGCAAACAATGAATATTCATTTCTTCTGTCATCACATGACTTGATTCTCATGTCTCTGCCTATTTGGAAACGTACTTTGAAAACAAAGGTGTCTGCTACAACCCATCCCTAGATGGAGATCTGTGGCACTGTCAATTATACCTGCTCCCCACGTCCTCCGTGAGGGCTTTACACAGACACCAAATCTGTGCTGTGAGTTTTCAAACCAGCTGGGGAAAGTACTGCAATGTATTTTTAATGTCGCAGTTCCAGAGGAAGGCAGAAATCCTCTTCTAAGCACAGGAACCCCAGTAAGAAAATAGATGGTATTTATTATTGGTCTGACAACATCTTGGATGCTTGCCTTGTGCAATTTCACCTCCTTCTGGAGGATGGAGGGCAGTGTTGTCCTTTAGCCCAGATCAGAGGGTGGTGCCCTGATCACAGCAGTGTTATTTTCAGTTTACAATGGTGGATTCAGGATTGAAAGGCAATACTACAGATTTTGTAGAAGAGATCACCTTCATAAAACATCCTCCTAAGAGGCTTCTTGCCTCTCCTTTATTGCAGCTGCCTCTGCTAATTCAGTCCCCCTTAGTCTGCTTCTTTTGGAGGTGGCCTGAGATGGCCTTTGCTGTGGATCCTGTGAGGGCAGAGATGAGTGTGGTGAGAGAAGCTGTTGCAGAAACTGATGAGGAAGAGCAAAGAGAACCCAGACCCACGAATTTACTCCTTTAGACTGACACAAGGTCAAGAGATATGCAGTAACTCTCTTAGTGATATTGTTGGCTGTTAAACGTCATGAGGGCATGGTGGTTTCAATAAGAAGTAAAAAGGAATATGAAAACTAATTAATTTATTACCTAGGAAAAGATGCTGAAGATAAACTACTTTATTACTTCTAAAAGGTGCATTGCTTTAAGATATTTATTACAGGAAGCTAGAGAACTTGTTTCGTGAATAACAAACCTACGTGGTCATGAGTGCATGCAAAATGTATCAGCACAGCTTCTCTCTTTCTGTCCTTTACAGAGTAATGCAACATTTGAAAAAAGCCCGGATAAACAAACCCAGACCAAAACCAAAAACACAAAACCAAACCAAAACTAACAAAAAAAAAACAGATAAATAATCCTAAAGCAACAATAACAGCAACCAAAATCTTGGGAACACAGAGAGGGAAAAAAATTATCAAAAAACTGAACCAAATCCAGTGTGACTGTGGTTGCAGAAGCGTGAAGCATTTGAAAGTTGCCTGCAGGGAATATGGTCTTGTTCCTGCCTTTGCCACATGGTTCCCGCCTTTGCCACATTGTTCCCATGGAGTGGTACTGAAAAGGCTGTGATCCATCAGGGCTGTAAGTGTTCCGTCAGCTTGGGACATCAGGACTCGTTTTTGTGAACCACTGAATGTTCCCAGTCACAGTTGTGATGGGTCTCGAGCTGTGGGTATGACTGTCCTGGTAAACCAAGTAGTGCCAGGGTCCAGTTTCTAGCTCTGGGTCCAACTGGCACAGCCTGCCAGTGTCTATAGCCATGAAATATCCCTGTCTCTGGAATTAGGTAGCTGCATCCAAACCAACCATTGGGAATGGGCCCTGTTTGGTGCTGTATCCTGAGCCACTCTCAGGAATGCTTTGGGAAAGTGCTGGCTGTTTCAGGCCAGAATAATTCCAGGCACCATTCTAAAACTGAAGAATATAGATGATTGCATTCCAGTGCTTGGGAATGTTCCCTGGCAGTGTTTAATCTACTACCAAAGGTAATTATAGGATGGGATTTGCCTAATCAAATGTAGATGCCAGCATCTGGGACAGTTGTCTGGGTCTGCCCCAGACAATGTATAGTCGATGACAAGAAACACTTGGCCATAATTTGTCTCATCATGTGAGATCTACTTGTTACTGAGTGGATGTCTAACCACAGTCACGAGGATTGCTTCATAAAAGCTGTATTAGATTACACTGACTGCAAGGGGAGCCCAGAAAGACCAGGTCACTACATTATGAACAACACAAATGAGTACAGACAACACTGTGTAATAATATTCCAAAAGCAGGTATTGAGGACAGTGCTAGGAGCGAAATGGAGCAAAAATCTGTGACAGAACAGTGATTCAGTCTTGAACTCATAAACAAACCCTGAACAACCTTTTCCTATATTTTATTAAACTTCTATCCTCTTATGCTTCCCCAGCTTGTATCTTCTGGCTGCTTTCACAAGATGTGACTAAGCCTGTGTATATCTGAATATATGGGGACCTGGTTCTGTTTGCAGATCCCTTGGCAGCAATGTAAGAGCAATCATAACAATTCGCATTTATACACTTCCTTTCACCTGATAGCCTCAAAGTGCTTTACAAATACTGATTGGTTATATTTCACATTACTCCTGTGGGATGGCTATAAAATAGAAAAATAGAAGAGCGGATTATGAATGACTGGAACTAAGACATAGGCAAAGAGAAAAGAAAAACTGAGTGTTAGAAAAAGGCTAGACTGTTATTTCTTCATAAAACCAGGAACTCAGTGATTTTGTCTCCACTTACACCAGCTGGAAATTCAGTTTTCATGCCCTGAATTCCTGGCAAAGCAAGAATTTAATTCAGGTCATATTTTGTCCTTAATGACAAAAAACTCTGGATGCTCTTAACTCTTGACAGAGCACATGCACTGCAGAGAGTAAAGGTGATCAGGTTTTTGTCGCACTGGACTAATTAAATGAATTTAAAAGGAGAAAAGGCTGAGTGAACAATACAGATTTCCCTATCAGTTGAGACTGTAGATTTATATAGGCCAAGTGCTCCAAGGGGATGTGATCCAGTTTCTCTGACTCAGTGTCAAGTTCCTCCCAAAAGAAGAGCTGAAATTCCCAACATGGTCAGTGGAGATAGACAGGGTGCTCTGGAGGCCTCCAAGGAGATATCTTGCTTGCCTAAATTCAATCACCTAAATAAGATAAGGTGGATCTTTACAAGGGTTTCAAGTCACCTGTCATCACTACTCGCCTGGGAACTTGGGTGCTTACTATAGGTCTGCTCTGATGGCAGCCAAAAATACAGCTGTTTGTTAGAGAGACAACCCAGGAAAGCTGGATCCCTCCCAAGGAAAAAATATATATGAACAATCAGAGAGTCATGGAGATTGGAAAAAAACACTAAGATCATTGAGTCCAACCAATGGCAATTGCAACCAGCCTTCCAGAAACATGGACCAGACCTAGCAACAGTCCATGCAGAACCCATCTAAAAGCACCTTCTCTCCATCAGTTTCCCATTTTGACAAACACTCTTGCAGGTTTGTGCGTTACCCTCTTCTTAATCTCCTATCATTTGCCTTATTAATATGACGTGGAGCCAATTTTTTAATCAAAATGTTATGCAGCAAAAAGTCAAACACCAGACTGAACTCTAAATAGATTATAGCTTTGTTATTACCTTAATTAGCCATCCTTGGAAAATCATCAAAAATTTAAATTACATTTGTTTTATGAGATGTTTTCTGTAAAATTTTGGTGACTAGTATTAATTAATTACATTCCCTCTTACTTATTTAGTCTTCATTAATTTTGCCTTTGAGCCCCTCCCCCCCCCCCCCCCATTGGTTCAGTTATTGATGCTGCTGTGGTTTTCCCAGGAGATATCATTTGTTGTTTATTATTGACACATATTATTGACAAGGCTTCCCACCCTTTGGAACATCCCCTGGATTCTGTTTTATTGGAAAACATTCCTCTAGAAACTCGCGGGCATTCAGAATACTTTGGCATCTATGTAAATTTTCCTGTGTTTTACAGAGCCTCTTTTTTTGTGATTGTGTTCAGTAACTGTGCCAGGGGTGTCATTTCAGACAACTTTGATGGGAGGAATGGGAGGAATACAGAGGAAAGGAGAGAGGTAGCAGCTGCAGAATAAGAAAGCCCCAGTCCCAAATGAACCTGTTAATTTTGAAATGTCAGAATTAGTACAGAATAGGGAGATCAACAGGTAATTCTGGCTTGACACAAACCCCACCTATTCATTGAAAGTTTGACATTGTCACTACAGCCTCCCTCACTGCACAAAAGCACCCCCCTCTGCTTTCCCCCCTCCTTCTCCATCTGCATTTAGTGGTTCTCTAAAACTGTCTCCTTTAAGCAATTTCTTCTTCCTTTGATGGATCCTAATCCCCACCAAAGACGTCAAGTGTGTGATGGTTTAGATCATTCCATGAGGGAATGGACACTGTGGTACATCACATCAATTAACATTTTCTTAGACTGGATCCTCTTGAATCTTCATCAAGGTATTATAAATATTTGATAACATTTTTGCTTCTATTTTCAACAAGCGGGTGAGGTGTGATCAAATCAGATGGCTAAAAAAGTGATGCCAGAAATGGAGGAATACAAATTAAAGCAGAACAAAAGTAGAAGAGGTTCTGAAAACTCTTTGATGAGTTTAAATTGGATTCTCAGATAACAAATCGAAAATATCTTGGAATTTCTGTCTGATGTCCGTGAACTCCTAGACATCAGGTAAGGTCCCATAAGATAGGATAAAGCAAATAAAATGGAGGTTTTTAAAAAGAAAGAGGAAGAATAGTAAGCCAAAGGGTACCGACTGGTCAACCAGAGGTAATGAAACAACAACTATCCAAAAGCTCAGAGAAGGAAATGAGCAGAAATCTGGTTTTGTAAAGAAAAAAAAGTGCTAGTTGCTTCAACAGCAGGCTTCAGGATAGCCAAAACAGTTGCTAAATATTAGACTGTAGGATGTCTGCTAATATTGTTTAATGTTATTTTATCACAAATAAGAAAATGAAGAAAGATGGCCATGCTAATTCTAAAGTAAGATGGGTGGACAACTGGTTAAAAAAGGACTGCCTGAAAGTAATTATCATGCTTGGGTTCATTTTCCAAAAGGATGTACTGTGGTAGATTTGTCAAGACTCTTTCTTTGGTCTACTATTGCCAAGTAGCTTGAATTATGATGATGATGATGATCAAACAGGGAGAATGAGTTTTCACTTCATCACAACCTGAGCAGGTTTCAAAATAAAATACGGTATTTTCCAAAAATAGTCCAACATCACATGGAATATGTCTCTATGTCATGTCAATTAATCCAGCTGCTCACACCTTAAGGCCTGATGTGGTTTAACATCAGTGTTGCTGAAAGTTATGAAGAGATGAGCCAGAAATAGACTTGATTTGGGCAAGTGCAGTCTAAAGTTGAAATTTTAATTCTGAGTGAACAGCTCAAGGATAAGTTGCTGCTTGAAAGATCCTGTCTCAATGCTCGGTTATAGTGTACTGTAAACTTTGATTTCCACTTTTTGGACAAAAAAGGTCACCTCTGCTTCATTTGTTGAAGGACAATTTCCATTGCTTATACATGAGAAACCATAAGGAGACAAGATAAGTCAGGGTTGATATAATGTGACTGTCATCTTCTGCTCCCATCCCAAAGGTGGCATAAATCATGACAGCCTCTGCACTTTCCCCAAGCTGTAGAGAACTCTGTCATTGCAGTCCTCTTTTTATCTCCTTGCAAATTCATACCTGCATGAGAGCAAGTTTCAGGAATCTGTGCCCACTTCTCTCATGCCATTTATCCAAGAAACAGCCTCAAAATGCATCAGACAGACTTCACAACAAGCAGGTTTTGCTGCATGGCATGAGACGTCATACTTCAACAAAACATGAACATATGCCTCAGTAAATAATTTTCCTCTGATGTTCTTTGCTGAGTTTAATTATTGGGTTTGACTTCAATATTCTTTTATCATCAGCATGAAAACGACTGCCCGAGCAACTTGCTGCAGCAGAAACCTCAGAAATCTTTTCCTATGAATGGTTTTTAATTAAATTGCAATAAAAGATAAACAAAACTTTTCAAAAGCAAATTTACCTCTGTTTAAATATTTCTGTTTCTATCTTCCATGAAGTCAAGTTGCCCTGCTGAATTGGTTATGAAACCCATGAAGAACCTCTTTCATCTTTGCTGAGCTGATTTCAGTGACACACTCTCCCATGGGGAGGGATTATGAAGTAGAATTTCAGTAAACTAATTGCACAGAGCTCTGCTATAAGTCAACCTGATTGCCCTGTCTTTTTTGTGAATGGCTCTGTCTTGCCAAAAGGAAATGAACTAATTTGACTGAGGAATGCCATGCCAAGATCATGAAGCACTTTGCATATTAGGATCAACTTATTGAATATGATGTGATACTCTGAGAATCACAGAATCATCACAGAACCAAAGAATGGTTTGGGTTGGAAGTGACTTTAAAGATTCCAGATTCACCTTCCTGCCATAGGCAGGGACACCTTCCATTATCCCGGGTTGCTTCAAGCCCTGCTCAGCCTGGCTTTGATGAGGCAACTCCAGCTTCTCTGGGTAACCTGTGCCAGTGTCTCACCACCAATATCCCACTCCTTCCCCTTCCCAAGTGTTTATGAGATTTGTCCCTAATCTAAAACCACCTCCCCTCTGCAAACTTCTCAGCTCTTCATGCTTTACCTATTTTCCATCCTCTTGGGACAGCACTGGTCCCTCTGAGGATATTCCTTGCAGAATGTGTATGCAAAGGCAAGGAACCAAGGGGACACAATGATCTTTTTCAAACATATAGAAAGCAGATATAAAAGAAGAAAGAATTAGTGTGTTTTGCATGACCTTGATGACTGGGATAACATGAAATAAACTTTGGCAAGCAGGTTCTTGAATATTGCAACGAGACCTTCTAACACAGAGAACAGGCAAGTGCTGGCACCAACTGCCTGTAGAAGAGGCCCTGCCTGCGTCATCAGAAGGTTTTAGGAGTCTGTTATGACTTTCCTAATATTCCTCGTCTTGAATTGTGGATGCAAAGCTCCTCAGCCTTCAAATAGATCATATTTCTCCAACCTTACCCTCCTCAAGGATGAAAAACAAGGTGAAAATATGGATAGTGGTTTTTTTTCCCTAAAACACAAAGAGAAAGGAAAAAAATGCTTTTAACATATATATGTATATGTATATATTCTTATGTTCACCTTCAGTGGTCAGCAGAATCTGGGACACACTTTTGCAACTATTGGATATTTTTTATCTGTATGCATTTACATAACAAAATATACAGAATAACACAGAACACCCTTATTTGGCTTCACTATTTTTTTGTGTCTATTTTGCTGGAAAAGTGTGAATGACAAATTTCTTATTTTCTAAAGATGTAATTAACTTCCCCTCCCCCTGCATAGTAGGTGCCAAATGACTTTCACATGGATCCAGGAATTTAATTAAAGTACAGAAACCAAGGGTTTTAAAAATCATTTTTATTAGTTAAATAAAATTATCTTAAATGTCCTAGATGCATAAACAGGGTTGGAGAGCTTTTAATGACATGATTTGCATCTCCAATGAAGCTAAACTATAATATGTACAAATAAATTGAACAGATAGTTTCAGAACTCTGTAAGATTTTATCACAGCATTACTATAGCAAGTGTCATCCTTCTAGACAGAAGTAAAGAATTTTCCCACCTTTTTGATTCCTAAATTCCAACTTCCTGCTACTTGCTCAGTGCTTTTCACAGTTTAAATGATTTCACATTTTTATAACTTTGGTAAGAAGCCTAAACTTCTTGAAATTAGTTTAAATTATTTATATAAATGGAAGTAATATCTCAGTCCCAGCTTATTCTAAGTAGGTGTCAGAATTTAAAATTAAATATTAATGACAGTTAATATTGAAATAAAAACATAATTGAAAATGCTATCATTTCATCTGATATAATTAACTTTCATTATTTTATCACCTATCCATTTCTCCTCTGATTTTGGTTTGCAGAGCGTATTTTGTATTGCAATATTGAAATAATATGCAATAGGAAGTAATGAAATTCATTTATGGGATGGGCTACAGCTCACATAACTTTGGCTGTTGAAAATATGTCCCTAGTCTTATCAGTTTAGGTAGGTCCTTTATTAATCATCAAAAGAACATCTTCCCCAGGGGGTTCATCTTAGACTTCTAACTCTTTTTAGATGGGGATGAAACAGCCTTTGGACATGACAGTCTGCTTCCATGTATCGCTGACGGCTCCTTGATGGCTTGTTTGGACTAGACCCCTGAGCTTCAGATCAGGGAATCACAGAATGGTTTGGGTTTAAAAGGACCTTAGAGTTCATCTCATTCCACCCCCTGCCATGGGCAGAGACACCTTCCTCTATCCCAGGTTGCTCCGAGCCCGATCCAACCTGGCCTTGGACACTTCCAGGGATGGGGCAGCCACAGCTTCTCTGGACAACCTGTGCCAGGGCCTTACCATCCTCTACAGTAAAAGGTGTTTTCTAAAATCTAATCTAAATCTGCCCTCTTAGCTTAAAACTGTTCCCTCTCGTCCTGTCACTGCCTGCCCATATAAAAGTGGTTGAATCAGGTGAGATGACCTCACTCTTAGAGAGTGTAAGTGTCACTTGTGCTGTCAGGTGCCATCATTCATCCAGGTTGTTTACCAAAGACATCACTCCCTGCAACTGGGAAGAAAAACTCAGTCAGAAAGGGCATGGAAGGATCCCTGTGGGCAGAAATTGTGGAATGTTTCAGTAAATCTGTCCCCTTTCTGTATCAATGTTAACCAACAAGGCTCTGTGGACAGATGCAATTAAGAGTCACAGCAAGCACAAAGAACTGCATCCATCTACCATGAGATAATCCTGAAACAGCCTTATCATGACACTCTGGACTTTCCCTTGGAGCCCAGATCCATCTTCCCCCTGGAACTGCTGCTTTCAAATGTTGATCCTCAGATGTTCAGTCATTCCTAGGCAATACATGTGTTGAAGTCCAGACTGCTGTCCATGGAATATAAGGGCTCATGTCCAAATCACTCCTCTGTGGAGGGGTTTTGCCTTGGATGTTTTTCTTTCAGCCATAAAGAAAGAAGGAGAGTAAAAAAATCACAATGCAGTGCCATTGCCCCAAGAGAAGGTGGAGCAATCTCAGGGAAGCCAGTGAAGGAAGAGAAAGGGACCAGAGTGAAGTCTGAAGGTTAATATTGTGCCCTTGGCATTCTCTGCACAGGAAAGCTGCCAACGGTTCCTTTAGTCATGCTGCTTTTTTTCTGGTGGCCTTTTGACTTTACTTAGATGGTGGATGGAAAGCTGCACACAAAATAAATAATGTTTGTGTGATCAAATGTCACCACAGCATTCTTCTCACATGACGGATTTTTACTTCAGTGTATTTTCCATTGGAAACACCCTTTTCACCCCATTTCAGATACTCCTGCTTGCTTTCCTTTATATCCACTCTCCAGACCCACATTGGCATGGCCTGTTCATGACATCCTGCCCACTGCAGCAGCTCAGAGTTTTGTCATATGCAGCAGCAAATAGAAGAAAAACCAACTCCTCTTCTACTTCCTTTTTTTGCTCAGCAACAGACTGTGCCATCTTTTCGGGCACAGATTGTTTTTGCAAATACCATACTTATTATTTAATACTAATAAAAATTAATAATAATGTAGTGATTATTTAATAGTTAAACACCAATAAAAATGAATACGTAGATAATTAAAAATTAATAAATACCATCACCACCAATAAAGACAACAACAACAAAAAAGGAGTAAAGAGGGAAAAAATGCTCATCTGAGGGAACATTAGTCAAAAAAAGTTCTTTATTATGAGTGTGGTGAAGCACTGGCACAGGTTGCCCAGAATTGTGGATGCCTCATCCTTGGGAGCGTTCGAGGTTGAATGGTGCTTGGAGCAACCTGGGTTAGTGGAATGTGTCCCTTGCCCACGACAGGGGATTTGGAACTTTAAGATCTCTTCCAGCTCAAACCATTCTGTGATTTCTGTGATTCTGTGATAAAAGATGACTTTGGATTAACTCAACTCACATGTATTTGCAATATGGACATAAATGGAGATACCCTTTATCCATTTTTAGAAACTGAGGGTGATCATACCCGTATAAACATGTCCTGCTTGACTCTGCCCACAATCCTCTTCTACTCCCTCTAAAGACCATTTAATGCTCATCTTTGCCAAGATGATTCAGTGGCCAGCAGTGTGACGCAGGGACAAACATTTCCTCCTTGTTTGCCCTCCATGTGCCCCCCCTCACTGGAATGAAAATCCACAGGACTGAAAGTTTTAACAGCAGCAAGAACTACAAGACTGGAACACAAACACCTCCTGGAACAGGTGGAGGGATTTCTGTCTGACTGCAACTCATGTGCCAGTGAACCAGAGCAAGGCAGCTTCTCAAAAAAAAGTGTGTTGAAAAAAACTAATTCCTTACTGGAGCCTCCAGGCTGAACAAGCTTGTGATTGGCCTGCAGGGCACCTCATTCCTTATTTTTCTTTATTCATTTTCCATAATGGAAATAAAGAAATCGAAACAGGAGGGTCTGACAGGATAATAGGCTTGTGATGTTCTGAAAATAAACATCTACCTCCGTTTGACATTTATTATCCATAAACTGCTTGGCTTCTTTTTGGCAGTTTTATTGTGCCATGAGACCATTATCCTGTCACAGCACTGTGTTGCACTGACATTATCCCTTAGGCAAATTTTGGTACTGAATTTACAGTTCTGTGGGTATTCCCAACCTCACACCACTGAAAGCTCCAAGCAAAGTAGGGCAGGTCTTAGAACAAACGGGTTGGGGCTGCATCAAGGTTCATGGATGGATCAGACTGGGTAAAGAGCTGGGAAAAGTCCTGGCAGCTGGATAGACAGGGGATCTATTTCCTTCTTTGTTTTGCAGCAGAGCTTCCTACATGCATGAAGGACATGGAGCAAGATGTCACTGAGGAATTACAGCCTCTCCATGGATGCTAATAATTCATCTGCTGTGCCTGGGAACAAATGAGAGAGCAACCTGGTAGTATCAGGTATCTTACGGGGAATTATCACCCTAACCACATGCCCAGTAATGAAATTTTTAAATTGAATGTAAACAAAACAAGTTGTTAATTTGCATCAATTTACTTCTGTATGAAGATACAAGATTCTGAGGCTGGACAGATACAGTTCCTGACAAAACCAACCCAGTGCAACAGGAAAATTATGCTCATTCTTGCCATAATGTTTTTTAGAGTTTCCAATACAGAAAAAACCCCCAACAAAACAAAAACAAAAAAATAAACAAACAAAAAACAACCAAAAACCCAACAAAAAACACACACAAAAAAACCCAAAACAAAAAAAAAAACCAAACAAAAAACTCTCCAAAAACCAAACAAAAAACCCCACAAAACCAAAGCAAAGCAAAACACAACAAAATCCAAAAAAAACCAAACAAACAACAACAAACCCCCTCCCCCCCAAAAAAAACCCCACCAAACTCTTTAGCAAGCATTTATTATATTGTGGGTCTAGTGAAAAGTCACTGTCTCTAGTTTTCTAATGTTTCAAGAAATATGTTCTTCCTAGAAGAAACTACAGAGACATTTTCCAGAATCTCAGGGGTGTGTTGTTTTACAAGAATTGATAATTTCTCTATCCAGAGACCCCTGAAGACCATCCCTCTTGTTAGCCTGACTGATGATTTCTCATGTGGTAATAAACAGGATTCCAGGAAAACAGAGACGATTGCCTCTTGTAACCAATTAATAAAACTCACAGACTCAGTTCCCAGGATATAAAATTGATAAATTTTCCAGTGCTGAGAGTCTATAGCAGCATTTTGTCCATCTAGTTCACTTTCATTTATAAAGTGCACAGTAGTGCCTATACAGAAATTCCTGCCTCCTTCATCATCTGATACCAACCTTTGCAAAGCTGCTCCTTCCCCAGTTTGACCACTTTCATTTTGTTTTGCCTTCAGCCTAAGTTTCCTTCTTCTGTTATCCCTCATAGAGGCTTCCTGTGAGCCTTCACCCAGAGAACATAAGCTCTACCATTAGGATTTTGATGTTCATTAGAAGCGGAGGCAATATTTTTAGTTTTAACAAGAGGACTTCACTTCCCACTGAGGGACTGAATTTCTAGTGTAAGATGTGCAGCCCTGGTAAGGAGCTTGTGTATATTAATTTGGCAGATTTACAGTCTCTTCTCTTTCACGCTCCTTCCTGCTTGCAGGGATGCCTATCTTGCCATGTTACCTCCATAATTTCTACTTTCCAGTACCTCAGGGTATTTGACAACTTCCAAATTGCTTAACTGTACCTTCAGAAGGGGAAAATTTGGCACTAAGGGCATTGTGATCCTGCCTGACTCCGGCAAGTGTGCACAGCTTCTGATGGATATCAGACAACACTTATGTAGAGCCACCAAAAGAGATATAAACATCTGCCTTGTTTTCCAATGGCAAGGCAAGCATTATCTAATTTACATTTTGTCCTTATCTCCAGTTCTAAATGCATAGTTTTTCTACACTACATCCCTGTAATTTTCTAGTTTGTGAATGCTAGACTCCTGGAACTGCCTTTCTCACAATAGCCTCTGCTTATAAAAACATGTTTTTTTCAAGCTGTAGTGTCCTATTTTTAATAGCTTTCCTATTTTTAAAACAGCATTGACTCTATTTTCAGCCACCTTCCCTTCTGAAGCACACTAAGGATTCATGCCTAAGTAGGAGTCAGATGTCAAAAAAAAGTCTCATACCGAGAGGGGTAAATGCTCTAAGACGTATTTTTTATACAGAAGGTATAATGTTACATGGTGATGGTGCTGCTCAAGGCTGGTATAAACATTCCTGTGTATTTCCTTCACAGAAACTTCAAGCACCTTATTGATCCCAAAGTTTCATTGCCAGTAGTTTTCTGATTTTTTTTTTCCCCTTGGCAGAAATTTTTCCCTGGGCCATTATCCCATCACCATCCTCTGGCTGCCAAGAGATACTGGAGTCAAGTAGATGTCTGCAATGATTAGGGATCAATTTGATTGACACGCCAGCCTGCCACAAACATCTGCAAAAGTCCTCCTGCTACAAGATCCTTTCATTTGAAAGATAATTCAGTGGTGTAAACTCTTTTTTTTTTTTTTTTTTTTCATTTTCTGGGCACCCTCTGTGGCCAGTGAGAAACCAAATGGCCTATAGGGGAGGACAGTCCATCCTGTCTGAAAATCAGTGGGATATATTTCCCTCCAGAGGAGCAGCTCTCTTCCCTGAGTGGCTGGAAACAGCATCATGACACTGAGTGCAACATGAGTCAAATTGCAGCTTGCTTGGCCAGCTTCCCTCTCATCCTAACAGAAATTGAAACATTTTCAGAGATCCACCTAGATGTGGGTGCCAGCATGGAGATTTCTGGGGCTGGAGCTGAATCCCAGCCTTGACAAGCTCAGAGAAGAGGCCTGGGTTAAAAGAAAAAATGTTGGGTGAGTCTAATTTTGTTCTTTGCAGTAAGCCCTGCCTGACTTGATATTTGGTATCTTTCAGGATAAGACTTTTTTTCTTCAGTGGGCTGCTGAACATTGTGACATCTCTTATCATTTAATTGATTGTTCCTTGTCCAAATTAGTTCATCTGCAATTACATCCGTCAGCAAAAATCTTCCAAGATCAGAGAGTTTACAACAAATACCTTTGTCTCATTGAAACAGTTGGAGTTTTGCCAGGGATTTCAATGAAGTCAGGATATCACTCCTAAAATTTATAGTTTTTTAATATGCTAAGGCAATTCAAATTTTTTTTTTTTTCTGGTAAAGATGTCTCTTTAAAGGAGGTTTCTAAAAACTTCGCTGCTTTTTTTTTCACTCAGACTTGCCAAAGAAGGTTTGGCAGGAATCCAACATTGAAACACACTCCCCTTTCTTCCTCTCTAACTTTTCAGTAACATTAAAGAGTATGTGCATTTAAAAAAAAAAAAAAAAGCCTCATACATAATACAAGATATATCTGGTGGAGGAGAGTATGGAAGAAAGAAATTTAGTTTTCAGTGACCAGTCTTTGTTCTCTTTTAAGTTTTTTGGCAAGATTGCATTAACACCAAATTTCACACATCAGTACATGTCAAAGAACATCAGATGTAAAATTTTGTGGGTATTTTAGCCAAAAATGTGAACATCATATGTTCTCATCACTTGGTCCTGAGCATAACTGTGACAAATCCCTTGAGTTTGTCTTGTGACAGCAGGTGAAAAGCAGAAAGATGTAAGACAGAAAGAAAACTGAGGAAAGGGAATACACCTGCTTAAGTGTTGGAGAATGGCTCAAAGAGTGTAAAATGTAATTTTTCTTTACATCTTCTAAAAAATTAGCTTATTAAGCTACCACTAAAATAAAAGGGAACTAAAGCAAGAAGAAAATAGTTGTCAGTTTTTTTGGGAGGGGAGGGGTTTGCTTGTTTGGGTTATTTTAATAACTCAGCATCAACATGTGTTGATATTCTTGAAGACTACAGCTACTCTTCCTAGATTCAGTGTGATTGGGTGGTAGGAAGAATGAACAATTGGACCTTAAAACTATACAGAAATCAGAAAGAAAGATAGATTTCCTTCGGAAATGTGGCTTTGTTAAAAATGACACATGATCAAATGGAATTAGTCTTAATGCAGACTGTACCAGGAATCCATTTCTGTGAAGAAAAGAATTCTTTATTGAAACTAGCAGGGCTTCAACATTTCTGAGGAAAACAGAAGTTTCCTCTACAGGAGGAAACTTCATCCAAAGATTATCAGCTTTATAGAGTCTACACTCATCACTACAGAAGAAAGAAAGAACTTATGGAGCCTGTAAATTCTGCAGCAGAAATTGATGACAGAGATGGCTGAGCATAAACCCTCTGCACTCCTCTCAGATTAAAGCTGGTATGAGTTTCTCAGGTAAATTAATTTGGAGTTTCAATCTCATGGAAAAATCTCTCTGAAATGACAAGAAAACCATAGTTATGCATATTTATTCTTCACGATTAGGATGCTACCAGAAAACTGCATTCCAAGGTTTGATTTTAATGATCAGAATTAATACAATTACTGGCTCACAAAGCAGGCTCATGGGAGAAACCCTCCTCAGGGTTACAGAGAACATGGATCATGGCCACAGGTTATTGCAGGAAGAAGCAAGAAATGGTGGGAAACTGGAGATCTGTTACAGGCATTCACTGAGTGTGTTGGAAGACCTTGAGCCAAGTGAGAATATTTTCTCTTTTCTCCAATAGAAGACATAGTCTTTGCCAGAATTTGTACATAATATTTGTGGAGTCTGCAGCACAATATCAAACTTGAGCTCCAGCCCTGAGGGAAACACTGAGATTTGCACAATTGGAAACAATTTTCCAAAATGTTTCCATTCTAAACCAGAATGAAAAATTTAAGAAATGTGTTAAATAACTCACAACTTTTTCAATTTAGAATTGTCATTTCATAGAGAAATGTTAAACCTAAATTAATTTTATCTTCTTTTTCTTTCTTTTTTAAATTTAAGTTTTCTGAGTTGTACATTTCATTTCCTTTTTCATGGCAATGAACCATGTACACCTCTGTCTTCACATTTTTTTAAAATTTTATTTTAATGTTATTAAAAATACTTTCTTTTGGCAGGCATGAGGGAAAGCTTGAATCCTGTGTCAGTGTATTATGCAGGCAAATTTCACCCAGCAGAGATTCAGCTCCCATATATAGCAATCTTAATATGTTTTCATGATGAAATATTAAGGAATAATGGTAATATATGTATGCTAATGCATTCAAATAAAGTTCATATTAAATCTTGTTCTAATGAGGGATAAGCAAGGGCACAGTTTCTGAGCATCTTGAGTCCATCTAATGTGCTAATCCTGATGTGCTGTGCCTGCATAACAAACTCCAACAGCAGAGGTTTTGTCCTTCTAACAGGGCCAAGGATCTGATCTATTTACAAACTCATGGAATTTTCTGAGTTGGAAGGAACACACAAGGATCATTGTGTCCAACTCTTAAGTAAATGGCCCATATGGGGATTAAAGCCAGAACTTTGGTGTTTTCAGCACCAGGCTGTGACCAGCTGAGCCCATCTCAGGCTCTGTGTGCACACCTGAGCTCCTCCTGTGCCCACACTCCCACATAAAGAGTTGCAGAGTCACAGTCTGGTGAAAAGCCAGCCCTGATGCTGCACAGGGAAAAGGGATTTCAGAATTCAAAGTCAGTGTCATGCTGCCATTATTAATAGCTTCTAGCCACTGCAGATTGTGGGTTGAGTGAACCCATACCAGGCTGCAAAAGGCCATGAAATCAGCAGATTTAAAGCAGATTAATCGGGTGTATCTCCAATCCAATGTATTTAAAGTAAAGCTCCTAACAACTCTGGTGATATTTGGATTAATCCCTAAAGAGTGTATCACTTTTCTAACAATGGTTACCGATAATATTTCAGATGCAACTTAGAACCTAATATTTGGAATATCATGGACTATTTAAGGTAGATGAGCCCTGACATATTAAGATGTGAGTTCTGCTCTGATACAAAAAGTCTTGATAAGCCTGACAAATCCAGACATCATCATTTAATTGTCCTCTGCCTGCTTTCCCCTGAAGCTCAGTTCCCTTTGGGGCTGGTGATTTGAACAGTGCTTTGTGCTTCAGAAACGTTCCTGAAACCCAAACTTTGCAGTCAGAACTTAATCCAAAGGCAAACAAAGTCATCAGGAAAGTTTGGATTGTGTCCTCTATACTGAGCAAAGGAGCCAGATAATATGTTGCTTTAATTTTTTTGAGTTTTCTTTTTTTTCAGCTCATTTAGAGAGTAATTAAGCTTTGTGGAAGAAATTTTACTTGGAAGAAAAAAAAAACAAGAAGAAAGCAGAAAATATTTCCAATTGCAAATTTACAAACCTGGAAGCATAAAAATTCATTTAAGAAATTCTTCTAGAAGACAGTGTGGAGGATCCATCTCACTGGACTGCATGTACCTAAGGGGTATAACAAGACCATGCTGTGAAACAGTGGCATAACTCCGGTCCAAGATTAAAAAGTCTGGAGTCAGGATCAGTTTTGCAATGACAAAGCTGTACCAAGAAGCCATTTACTTATTAAGAGTGATCAGTATCATGTATCATACAGGTAAAAATCCCCAAAGCACTGTTGTCCTAACACTGATTTGTTTGATCAGAAAACTCAAATGAGAGGACACCGACTAATAAACAATCACTTTCTGTGAAATGATGAAACAGCTTTTGAGATCAAGGTTGTGTTTGAGAAGCAGCCGTCCTGAGAAGAAACACAAACTTTGTGAATGTCAACATTTGAAAAAAACCAAAAATGAGTAAGACTTGAGTACTATGATCCAGAAATACACAGAATATTTCCTGAAGCTCCCAGGAGATGTGAGCTCGCCAAACTTGCTCTATTTATTATTCCCCATGAGAAGAGAGAAACCACCTCCTTTTACCAAAAGCCCTCCAAACACCATTAAATGGCCTCATCCCATGTTTACCCCACTAGGCACCTTGAAATCTCCTCTCAGGTCCTTTAACTTGCTCCAAGTCTTTGGAACCTCATAAAGTCCTCTAAAGTTCTCAAAGTCCTCAACATCAGACCTCACAAACCCTTACTGGCCACTTCTAGCCCACCCTGCTGGCCCTGGGACCACCCCACCATTGCCAAGATCAGAGTTAGCCAGGCATCAGTTCGAATTGTTCTCCAAAAAGACTTGTAACTGTCTCATCCATCCACACTTTGGCTTTTGGGGGTTTTTTTCATGTGTGGTTTGTTGTTGTTGTTTTTCTTTTTTTGTATACCCTGAAACTGGGCTCATTTGCCCTCAAAGAACGGAACAAAGATTGTCACTGCTGTGTGAGGACTGGAGGGTGCTGCTGGACTGAGGCGCAGAGTAAGGTAGACAAGAAAAGGACAGAGAGGATGTCTGGGGAGAAGATTTGTGCAGTAACCTTAAAGAAAAGTCAGGAATATTAGAGAGAATATACAAAAAATATGAACCTACTTACAGGGAATTAATTATTGAAAAATGCAAAGCAATAACTGTATGAATGAATTCTCCAGTGAAATTAATTATACAATGAGGCAGTTATTACAGCAAAAATATCAGCGATCAAGAAAGGTTAGGAGTCTCAGCAAAGAGAGCTGCAAACAAAGTATCCTCAGGACATGATGGACTTCGAGGCCTTGACATGAAAGTGTTTTGGGGTTTTTCCCCCTTTCATTACCTTCAGATCATTTCATAAGGAGTTGTTCAGCCTGGAGAGGAGAAGGTTCTAGAGAAATTTTATCATAGCCTTTTTGACTTTCAGGGGGCCTAAAAGAAAGATTTTATCAGGGTCTGTTGCAATAGAACAAGGGGTAGTGGTTTTAAACTTCAAGATATTTGGTTTAGATAAGGCATAAAATGGAGTTTTTAGAGAATGAGGGTGGTAAAACATTGGAACAGGTGCCCAGAGAGGTGATGGATGCCCCATCCCTGGAAACATTCAAGGGGATCTGAGCACTGTCCAAACTGGTCCAGTTGAAGATTATCCTGCTCATTGCAGGGGGGTTGAGCTGGATGACCTTTAAGGATCCCTTCCAACACAGACTATTCTGTAATCCTGTGATAAGACCAGGTGATGTGGGACTTTTTTTTTTTTTTTTTTTTTTTTTTAAATCGGGGAGGAAGTGAATATTTTCATTTGAAAAGAAACAGTTTCAAGTAAATGTCAATATTTGTAGTCAGAAGCTGTTCTCCAAACAGTACGCTAACTTTCAAACTGCTCTGGAGCCTTTGTGGAATGAATTTACAGATCACTGAAAAATTACACGCAGTTCTTCTACAGTGCAAATGTGTGATGCTGAGAAGGCAATGAATCCTTGGTGAAAGGGGTAAGGAACAATTAAGGTCAGGTTGGACAAGGTGTTGAGCAGCCCAGTGTAGCTGAAGATGTCCCTGGTCATGACTAGAGGACCTGTCAATATCCCTTCCACCCAAACCTCTGTGTGATTCAGCAAATGGGGAAATGGTGCACAGAGGGCTTCTGGCTGCACAGTGCGGTCACAGCTACAGCCCCAAAACCATTGTTGTGAAAGATGCAGCTGAAAATCTTTTCTGGTCGCTGAAATACCTTGCCACGTCACTTTTTCAAAGCAGAAGAGGGAAGAAGACATATTCAGCGCCAGTGATCCAACTCCCTTGCGCTGAGCATCTCTCTCAGTGGTCAGATTCAGCTGTTTCAGTGCTCCAAGGTTCCCTCTGGATCCCACCCAACAACATCTCCTGTCAAACAACCTACCCATCACCTGGAAGTACCTACTGCCTTGAACGTGTGTGAACTTAAATCTGTTCTGCAGTATCTATGCAATCCCTAATGACATCAGTAGAATAGAATTTGCATCAGGAAACTGGGGTAATTGGAAATGTGTGAAAGAATAATGGAAAAAATCAAAACACCGCTGAGTTTGTCTTCACCGCAGGGTAGTTTTTCAAATTTTATTTGGGATTTATTCTTCTGACTTATGGAAAGAAAAAATACCCAGTGGAAGGATGCATCTGGCACATGGATATGGGCTGAGAAACTGCAACTGCTTCCCTGAAAAAGATCACTAGACCAATGAAGGAAAGCATCAATATTTAATCCCTTGCCTTCCACCTGATACATAGCTTTAATTGGGAAGCAACATTCAAGCTTTTGAATGTGACCTTGTATGTTGATTAGGTTACTTCCCCAGCAGTTGAGTCTCATCACTTATCCCAGCCCTTTACGGAGAACACTCTGCATAATGTGGAACATCCAGGTGTTTAAGGGAATGCAGCTGCCTGAGGGATCACTGGGAAAAATATAGATATTGCAATCCTGCTCCTTGTGGATTAGGAGTCAGAGAATCTCAAAAAGGATATTTCCTGTGTTATCCAGAGAGAAAATCATAACCAAAATGCAATCCCCGGGGAAGGGAACTGCTGCACACTGCAGTGCAGGCCACATACCTTGTGAAGATTACACCCACACGGTTGTCCCTCCAGGAGCAGAGCACACAGGAAGTGTGTAGGTAAGTTGATAAAAAAGCTGGTGAAGGCATTATTTGCATTTCATTAGATACACAGCAAGACCTGATTTAGTACTTACCTATGCAAGAAAGAGCATAAGGTATGATTTTTATTTATATGCTCATAGCTTGTACTCTTTCTTGCACAGACAAAATCATACGTGTAATACAGCTATATTATACATCTATAATTATATATTATAGTGCATTAATTGATATGTAATGTTAAATTTATATAATTATAACTGCTTTACAGCTATAATTATATATATAATCTGGGCACTGAGGAGAGGAGGGCCTGCCACCTTGATTGCTGGTGTTTGTGTGGATCCCCTTCACTCCATGGAGGAGGAGTTTTGGTAGGATTTATATGCAGCACAGTGGCCATGATAAGCGCTAGGGAGTGTTACTCCTGATTTAAACTCAGGGGTGTGATAAACTGTGTAATGAAATCTGAGCTCTGCATGTTGAATGTGATCCCTCAGCTAAAATAACTTGGAACAGATCACTCTGAATGCAAGGGAAATTAAAAAGAGTCTGTTGATGGGTCAGTCCTTTTTAGCATCTCCTCTTTTCTTTAAGAATTGTGGCCAACCTAGATCCTGCCACAGGCACATTCCATGTGTGAACTCAAGTTAGAGCTCAAAAAACTTCCAGTCATGATGATTTTGTCCATAGGTAAGAAGTGATACTGTGAAGTCTATTTATATAAGGGAATCATCTGCTAAAACCTCAAAAGTCAAAATCTTAGGATGATTTAAGCTCTGAATGGATGCAAACATCCTCTCAGTGGCCAGCTGAGAGCAGCTCAGCATCCAGTGTGGCACAGACTTGCATCCAGGGTGGCTCCAGTTCAGGCAGCCACAGGGAACTGCTCTCAGGCATCAGTCAAAACAACCTGCTCAGATAAGGCTGGTTTAAAACAGCGCTTCTGTTCTCCTAACTACCTGAGTTAATATTAGCTTGGGGTAGGGTAGAACTTGGGCCAAGCTCCAATAAAACATCTGCTCCATGGCTGACAACCCATGAGAATCATTCCAGTGTTTGACAAGTCAGAAATAAATTAGCAAAAAGTACTGAAAATTATTATGTAAGTTCTCCCCACTCCCATGGTTCTTACTTCTATCAATGCTACTAATTAAGCCAATTTAAATCTGAGCAATAAGGCTGGATGCAGATGTAGGAGTGTTGCACAGGATGTTGGAAATGTGAAAGATAACAAAAAAAAAAGGACTTTCTTCCTATCATGAGGCTGGAATCCTACACCATGCTAGCTTGTGCACTTTGGAAATATGTCAAAGGAAGTCTTATTCCTGTGAATCTGTCCATATTTCTATGAACCGTGTCCTGAAAGCACTCTGGGGTCTGGGGGATGTCCCACCTCTCTTACACTGGCTACAAAGCAGCAACAGGGAAACTGAAAATAGGGAAACAAAAAGCTGTGGATAGTTGGCTATCCTTAGTAAGAACATTTTCCCCTGGAGTGAGTTTAACTGCCTTCCTGGAGCTCGGGTTTGGTTCAGCTGCCAATTCCTGTCACCTCTTGTTGGGCTCATCCTGGTATTGTGCTCATCCTCAAATTCTGCACATGTAGATTCAGAAATAAACTATTTAAGATTCATTTTTCACCTTTTCAGTCTGTCAGGACTGGGTTGTGAGGTGATCCTGATTTCTTTTCAACCTCAGTCCCACTTGTGTGGGACTCTCTGCAAGTACATGGTAACAATAAGAGCTAAATACAGGAATATTAAGTTGGGGTTTGGTACATGCAGGGATGTTTCTAAAACACAACCTCAGACTATTCAGATTGATCTGTACGAACCCTTAGGAGCTGTTTCTGCAGCTCCTGTGACAGGGTCATGTGCTTTCAGTGCTGATGAACCATCCCCTTCAATGCATTTTCTATATCAGCAGACAGATTTACATTGAGTAAAAATCCTGAGCTCCATTTCCTTGTTATTTCCTTCTTTTTCATTTTGGGACAGGAACCATTTCCACAAACTTTATAAGTCTGACTGTTATGACATTTCTTTAGCCTGGCCAATTGGATGAAATTATCTTCAAGGCATATTCAGGGATCATTTAATTCTCTGTGTCTTAAGCTGAGCTGACTTTCAGGGAATATCCCTCTCCCGTCTGTCTGTCTGTCAGTCAGTCAGTGCCTGCTAACACGGACATCTTAAATGGTATTTCAGTCTCGATTCACAGCTGTTGCAGGTATCTACAGGAAGGTTTATATGTGACCCAGGGACTCATCACAACTCCCACATCAGACTTTAATCCTTTAGAGATGCACCAGAACATCTGAAACACCCACCTGGCTCTGGCAGAGGTGACAGGGATCCTGAGGGACACCTGAGCCTTCCTGCACCTCCCTCCAGGAGGTCTCCAAAAGTCCCCCTCAGTTGTACCTGTCTGAACGGAGCTGGCAGAGGATTGCAGTAACTCAGCCCTAAAGAGCAGTGAGTCTGCAGCTGGTTTACACTGAGAGAGCTCTGTTTTGCTGACAGCTGAATCACAGCTAATACAGCTGGCCACTAGGTTGCAGCTGAAGCTAAAATCACAGAAAAAATTGTGTTTGCTGGAGCAACCTGTGCAGATTCTCATTGGTAGCAAGCCAAGGCCTTTAAACTGTGCACTTGCAATTCAGTAAGTAATGATAAATATTGCACTGACAGACACCATTACTTTACTTATTAATTTATGTAAAATTCATGTAAACATGTCTAAGTAGCACAGTATTCTGTGCCAACCATTATTAGAAGGCATTATCTTCTTTTTGTAGAGTAACCAAGCTGGAATAAAGTAAATTATCAATTCAGTCAAGATGAGAGGTAAACACTGATCCTGTTTAAATGTGTGCCTTGGAGTCTTATAGAGAAGGATAGCTCTGAATGTTTTCAGATTTACCTTTATTTCAGGTCATTATTTTCAATAAAGATGGGGATGACTCTTACAAGATTACTCAGATATTTGGCTAGAATTGAGGTAGCTGTTTAGTGTATTTTTCTAAAGCCATTCACTTTTAGAAATGATTTCAATAATTGCATTTAAAGGTAATAGCCATCTTTTTTTTTTTTTTAATCTTCTTGAAATTTTTACAGTTACTCTACATATATAAAAGAAAAAGTAATCCTTCAAAACTCTTTAAGTAGGTAATTTCTAATAGATAAGTAAAAAAGGCAGTTGCAAAGAGATAGAGGATGTTACAGGGAGCAAATTGCAGAATCCACCTTATCTGAATGTTTCAAGTTTTTATAAACATTGCAAAAGAGATGAGAAAAGGAAATGGGAAAAACTGTATTTATTGAGGCTTGAGACATCAGGTGGTAAAATCCTAGATACAATTTAACTCCTTACATGGATTAGAATTCTTGCAGCTTTTTGTCAGGAAGTGTCAGTGAGATTTAGAAACAGCTTGATGCAGTGAAGAGAAATTCATCCATGTAAATATCATGCCCAAATGATAAGCTTGATTGATGAGTATGATTGTGTTATTTTTCAGAATGACTGAAACAGAGAGAAGAATGCAAGTTCAGGGAAGGGGTGGAGATTAGGAATGTCGTTTCAGAAATGTCAAGTTTGAACAGAGACATAAGTCAGGCAAGAGATGTATTGACTTCTTAATTGGGCATGGGAGATGGACTATGGCTCATTTATAGAGGAGTGTTTCATTTCTCTTTGCTTTGCATGAATGGAATCCCTTTCTCCTAAATGTCACAAACTTCCAAAGTAGTCTCTGATTTTCAGACTTGCAAAAAAAACCCCAACACATCACAAGAAAAGGAAGACACACGACTCAACTGTGGATTATCAAGAATGGCTCTAAGGGGATTTTCCTTCTTGTTTGGAAATTCATTACTCTGAAAATTAGGCCCCTCAAAACTATCACCTTCCTTTAGAGATGTAGACCATGATCTTCTTCCCATGTGATAGATTTTTGTAGAGCTAGTAATAGATACTACCTAATAGATGGGTATTCTTCACTCATAGGTTGGTTTTCTTGTGGCAGCTTTCATGTGAAAGATCTCCACAACCTGCTGGAAAGCAGGAGACAAATACATGCACTAAAGGCTAAACTTCTGGAGAGAAAAATCTGCAATTCTGGGACTTGATTTAGGTTTATCGATCACAGAACTTCTTCACTTCCACACACATGAACAGAGCAAAAGAGCAAACAATCCTTAGTGTTGATTTTAGGAGATTTTAGGGGTCAACACCAGCCATCTGTTGTGCTCCTTTTATTTAAATGCCTGATTTTAGGGAGTGCAAGAAAAATCCTCCTGCCAGCCCTCTCAGAAAACTGCCATCTGCTGCAAGACCTGGAATCACTGCCATAAGTTCCAGCATCCACTAAAAAAATTATGAAGATCAGGAAAAAAAATAAAAATGTGCTTCTGGCTAAGGTTGTTATATAAAAGGAAAGAATATGAAGAGATCTCAATAGTCAGCAAAGGAAGAAACAAGGTAAACACTAACTTAGAATATTTTATTCATTTACCCCTATCACTTGCTGCAAATTCTGACAAAATACAGTGACCATCTTTCCTCTCTATCTAATCAGAGAAGAGACACTCTATTTTTCATGTAATGTAATAGAACACAGTGTAACCAGCAGACAATAAAAGAAGATACTGTAATGGTTACACTTTTAAGAACACATTTTTTGTCGTTGTCAGACACCCCTCGTATGGGAACAAATTAAATAGAGCTGAAGATAATACATAATTCTGAAGAATCACCCAGCAGGCAGCACATAAAGGACACCAGCTTTGGGAAATGCTGGAAAATTTGGGCTGTATGAGCCCTACAGCACCAATCCACTCTAATTCAACACAAAGGTTTAATCAATATATTTCTTTAGATTAATCTTCAGACTTTTTCTTCCTAAATGTGGTATTAAATAGTGAAATAAGTTTGCCATTTCCAAATAATTTATATATCAGCATTACCAGTATAAGCAATTCAACAGCTAGCACATATGAAATGTGGCCAACTCCTCCATGGAAATGGTGGATATAGGGATAAAAGCATAGGAAACATGGACTGCAAGGACTATCCTGATATTGCATTTCACGCACAGGAAGTAGAATTGCATTTCACGCACAGGAAGTAGGATTTTCTCCATCAGACAAAATGTGCCTGATTTTCAGAATAGTTGATCACTCAGAAATCTAACTGAAGGTGCTGACCTCTACAAGTGGCCATCACTTAGCAGTCAACCACCTACTTCAAATCAGAAAGGATTTTCTGGAAATGTAGGGACAAATCTGGAAATTGCTCCTGATGGATGAATGAATCTCTAAGGAAAAACATAAAAGGAATGAAAAAATGAATGAATTATTGTACAAAATAAGTGATTTTCTAATCAACTTGTTCTTAGAATGGACAGGGTTAAAGAAACCAGAGTCTTGTCCACAAATACAATTTGCTGAGCTATATAGAAACAAATGACATGTTCTTTTCAGTTAGGACCAAGTAATCAAGAAATGATCAACGGTAATATTTTGCTCTCAGGGACTGTGTCTATGCCGTCCAAGGGGCCAGCACAGAAGTCTTCATTTCCTGTCCTACTCCCACACCTTCAGGTCAGCCCAGAGCCTTTCCTTGCAAGGATAGACATGGAGGGGTTCATCTGACCAAATATGAAGGTGAGATTCAGCTTGAGCTGAAGACAAATACATCCATCAGTTTATATGTAGCGGCTCAGTGTGCTGGGAGATCAGCTCATTTCTCAGTACAGAAGTGCTTGGTGGTATATGAGATGCAATAGAACATGTAAAACACTGTCACGGGGCTGAGATACATTTTAGGGTATTTTTTTCCACTCAGGAGACTTTCCTAACTTCATCACATGCCTCTTCCCGCTGATATGTGAAATACCAACTTGCAGAGCACTCAGCACAGCAGATAAGGGAGGGAGGATGGATCCTGCACTTAATGGTTCATCTTTCTGGATAGCCATGTCAGCATTTTGTGGAAGTGAGGCTTCAATTTTTGCTTAAAATATGGATCCAGTAACACTGCCAACACACATTTATCTCTGTCATTGAGCTTGTTGGCCACAACAGGAGAGGACACAATTCAACAGCTACTTCTCTTCACTGGCGTTCAAACCACAGATCCCTTTATTTTAACACAGGATTGCTGTTTGTTCCAGCAAATGGCAACAGTCAGACTCAGTGATTGGACTCAATGATCTTATGGATCTTTTTTAACCCCCATGGCTTTATGCTGAAAGCCATAATAGCAAAATTTGAGGAGAAACATTTCATGGAGTGAAATTGTTCTATGAATTGCCTGATGTCCAGTTTCCTACCCGTTAAATATTAGTATCCATTTAGAGGGATTTCTTATTAATGGCCCCGCAGAAAGGCTCTGTAAAGGACTTATATCTAATATTGTCATGGCTGTGCATCACCAAGGAAAAGAAATTACTATGGTCTACATGGAAGATCAGAGGAAAAAGGTTTGGCTGTTAAGAGACGAGTAAATGATCTTGGTCTACACAGTGTAATAAAACAAACTGCAGAAAGAGAGAGAGAGAATCCACTAGTCAAAAAATAAACCTGGGGAGCAAGAAGAGCTAATAAACATGAAGGCCCTGATAAAGACAAAACAATGTTTTAAAATCAGCTGTGGAAAATGTACATGAGGTGCACGAGGGGGTTTTCTCTTAGTCAGTGTAGGTCCAGACATAAACTGTGTTTAGTTTCCAAGATCACACAAAAGTGAACTGCTGCCCCTGAGAGCAGAGACCAAAATCCATGGTGTACTTTGCATGGGTGTGGTCTGGTGCAAAACACAGAGCCTTGCTCAGCAAGGATGAGAGGGACTAACTGGGGCAAGGGAAAACGGGATGGAAGCAAGACATGGAGCCTAAGAATTTTATTTGTATTTGGGATGCAGTTTGTACTGCTGTAAGAGAAACTGGTCTTTGCACTCAGTGAAGAGAAATAGGCATTTAAGGTTTGATTCACCTGAAACAGTTTTAAGCACTAATATTGGGATAAGAAACTAAAAACTGGAGAACTACACAATGTCAGTGAAATCTTCCTTGGGAAGTTTGGAAGGAAATTAGGTACAACATGTTTATTCCTGGGACAGGGAGTGGGAGGTTGGAAGATTTTACTTTATTAATGTTAGGCACATGTACATAGATATGAAAGCCTAGCTGAGATTAAGGGAAGATTATATATATCTAATGAAGCAAGCAGTTTTTAAGAACATTTCATGAAGGCATGAGGTAGCTAGTAAATTCTGCTTTCACTGAGAAACAGTTAGGGATTTTTATATAAATATGGGCTGGTTTCAAGGTTGGTGAGTACAAGTAATTATATTTTATGGAGATAACAGATTAAACTTGCAACACCCATATCCAGTCAGCTGCAATGGAAGAGCTAATAATAAATGTCCTTGGGAAGATTCAAAGTAGCATCCAGAAAAATCAAAAAAGGCCAGCACTGACATTCCTGAAATAGCCAAGAAAAAATAATTGCCATGAATAAACAAACAGAAAGAAAGAATATGTTTGTACTCCAGAAAGAGACGAAGTGTAAGTCCAATTAAAAAAAAAATCCTTTGTAGGTCACCTTAGAAAGGAAAAACTCACAGACACCAAAAACAAAATAAGAAGTGCAGTAAAAAGGAAAAAAGTTTGGGAGGAAACAACTTTGAAAGGAAAATACTGTGAACCACAAATAAAAACTGCCAAGTTAGTAAAAGAGCAATAATTGCTTTGCATGAGCTACCAGGCTTTAATATCCAAAAGAGGGAAATAATGATGGCAGAAATTGATAGGAAAAGACAGATTGCTTGAATATGTTTGAAAATGAAAATCTGAAGTGATAGAGAAGTTTCTGGCACAGGAATTAGACAATGAAATAAATGACATTGACAATACACTGCTGAGGATGGCAGTTAGAGGTGAAGATCTTGGCAAGAAAGCATAGGATGTATTTGACTGATTACTTCTCACTTTTTCATAAATAAACATTCTTAAATGAGATCAGAAACTACTACTAGCTGGTGTCTGTGACAGGTCAGGCACCTAGCATGCTCAAATTCATGGATTTTTCTTCTTGGGATAAGTTGCAAAACTTTATTCAGCATCACAGATCAAGGGGACTCTCTCACTTGAAGAAAAGCTGTCGTAGACTCATGGAATGGTTTGAATTAGAGGAGTCTCATAGATCATCTCATTCCAACCCCTGCCATGGGCAGGGACACCTTCCACTGGACCAGGTCACTCAGAGCCTCATCCAACCTGGCCTTGGACACTTCCAGGGATGGGGCAACCACAGCTTCTCTGGACAACCTGTGCCAGGGCTTCACCACACTCTGAGCAAATAATTTCTTTCTAATTCCTAATCTAAATCATTCCACTTTTAGTTTAATGCCATTCCCCCTTGTCCTGTCACTATCTACCTGTGTAGAAAATTTCTGTTGCTCTTTTTCACATGGTCCCTTTGAGAACTGGAAGGCAGTGAGGTGTCCCCAGAGCCTTCTCCTCTGGCTGAACAAACCAAAGCTCAGCCTGTCTTTGTAGGAGAGATGCTCCATTCCCCTGATCATCTCTGGACTTTAAAGAAATTAATCACGTAACAACTGTCTTAGCATAAAATGCATTTCAGCTTAGAAGCATTTCATCCTTTCTCCATTATTATAAAGGGAACCTGGACAGCTCTGCCACATATTAAAATCATCAACTGTCAGCTATATTTGTCTTAATATCCCACAAGAGGCCCGACCACAAGATTGTACAGATTATCTGGTCTGAGTTCAAGAAACTGCATGTTCTCCCTCTCATGCACAAAGGCAAATTAAAAAATACCATTTCCTTAGTATCCTGAGACCCCAAAGCTTCCAGTAAGGAATGCAGAGAAATGTTTTTCTGTTGCCTCCTATGTTACACCTGGGGCAAGCACATCAAGGACAGCTTCCTAGCTCTGAGGTGCCTGTAAATTTAGGCAGAATTGCTGTTTGCATCCAGCATCACCTCAGGGTGGGAGATTAGCACATCACTCCATGCTAACACCTTGTCTGCTCTTTGTGTTAGTACTTAGACATGTTTCAAGGCTCTAACACGATGGTCTACCAGTAATTAAGATTAAGGCACATTCTTTGTTGACAATTCACTGATGAATTAACTTGTCTCTGCATTCAGCCCCAGATTCAGAGTTTGCTTCATTCCTTGGTTGGGACAGAATCCTTGTTATGATTTATTGCAATCCTTATTATGATTAATAGAGATCTGCATTGTTCATCTCCTGAGCAATGAAAGCAGGATGCATATGCAGGCCAGGGAGGACCACGTGGTCTCCCATCAACCAGCCTCAAGGCAGGCCTCTACATAAAGTATTTTTGAAACCCTGTTTCTCACTGACAGAGAAGAGCTGACTAGTTTTGTGCTTTAGCTCTCTGTTTTTTAAATGCGCTTAACTACATGCTACATGTAAATTTTGTGATACATCTGCAGTGTATCAAGCCTATCATTTAAACATTTTCATTTAGTATGCTTCAGTATTTCAGCTGCATAACATCTAATAAAACAGTGTGAAAACTGCTTGATAAAATGTCAAGGAAGAGATGCTACTAATTAGGAAATAAGGAGCATGAGAAAATATGGGGAGTAAGAATATTAAAAAATAAGTAAAGTGTTGGGTCCTTTCCCACATTGATTCGAAAGTGAGCTTGAATGAGATGTGCTTGTTTAAACTGTTTAGAAAACCAGTGCCTGCAGTTTATCTGAATTTAAATAATTTAATGCAAAACTTACCTGACATGTGTACAAAGAGTCAGAAGATTGTGTACTAGGTGATACACTAATAACAGAAGGTTTCCATGCTGAGTTGCCATTCCCTGGTACTGAGCTTGTGATTAGGCTGAGGCTCTTATTCCCAGGTATCCTGAAAGCTCCCAAAATTAGTCTCTGAACACAGTTACACTAACTAAGATTTCTTCCCAGTACATTAACTGCCTGCTCAGGTAAATATGGAATTGTGAATGTAAATTGTCTAAAACTAATTATCCTCATAAATACTGATTAAAAAATGCCATATGACAAATAATGAATGCCTACTAATACTGTAATGTATCCTATTTAAACACTGGTAATGCCCATTTATATTTCTAACTAACAGCATTTCCTGAATTCCTTCATTTCTAGCTCATATCTGGGAGTCCCTGTGCAGAGCCTAAAAAGCTGCACTAATCTTATTGAAGCTGCAGTAAATATCAATAATTAATATTTGCCTATGCAAAAGCTAACTGTCATGAAACTGCCCTGTAAGGGGCAGCTGACAGCAGTAATTTCAATTCCTGAGGTAGATCTCTCAGATGGCTCAATGTGAGCAGTAAATGAGGTGACTGTCATCACTCACCCCCTTCAGCCTCTGGTGCTATTTCCTACCCTGCGCTGAAAAATGGTTCTTAATTGACTTGAGTGAGACACAGATTGAAAAGACAGAGAGGTTTTCTTTATGAAACCTGTTTCACTTTGCACTGGCATGAATTTAGGACTGCTTTAATGATCACTTATCGTTTCTCAGCTAGAATAGGTAGCAGAGAGCTTGAGGTTCAGTGACCTCTTTAACTATTCTTAGATCCACAAAAGAATGACAGATTTCCCACCAAAATCTGACTTTCAGAGTGGGTATCAGTGCACAGATGTGACCTGAGGACCCTGCAGTAGGGCCTCAGAATAACCATGGTGCTGTGGTGGGAGGGGCTCTGGACCTGTGCTTCCAGTGCCATCAGTGGTTCTTTCAACAGTTACTCAGTGAGTCTGCAAAGAGGGAAAAAAAACCTAATTACAGAGCAGTCCTTTGAACGGGTTTGTGGTTCATATTTCTTGATGTGATTCCTTTTTATCTGCATTGATGGCACCATTAGAATGCAATATCTAAGTTTAAAAGGGTCTGGTTTAAGGAGTATTGTGTTCCTGTTTATTTTCTTCCTTCATCACATCATCTTTTCATGTTCTTTTTATAGTTTTGGTAAATAGTGCTGCTATCCTAATATCATATCCAAAAATGAATGCCAAAGTGTAATGAAAAGGAGTTTTATTTTAAGACTTTGTGGAAGCAGAAGGGACCTGAAAAAGACAGAGGAGCACCATAGGATCAGCTTTTTTTTGTCCCTTGAGAGACAGAATCAAATACTTCAAGCATCACAGAGACCTCAAGAAATGGAAGGAACAGAGGAAAAACCAAGGGAAAGTAATAAAGGTCAACATAGACTAAATGAATAATGAAAAAACCTCTCTCTCAAACTCTCTAAGATATTTGGATGTCTAGAATATCTTGAAACTAATCATGTCTCCTGGATTTCTCTGGACATTTAGGTACCTACTGACACTTAATAGGTCAGACACTTACTGTGATTGTCCAGGCATTACTATCCCAGGAATGGTGGGGTGAACAACAGCCACCTCCCTCACAGATGGAATGGAAATCTTCAATGTCAAACAAGAACATTCATAAACTAGCCTGGCAATGGGAGCATGGCTCCAGGGAATCCTCTGTGGGAATTGTGACAGACACAGTTATTGAGAACCATGTCCCAAATTATTTTGCCCAATAACATTTTAGGGGTGGCAGTGAAAGTTTGCAAATGTTGTTGGGGTAAGTTTTAGGGTTTTAGTAAGATGGGGAGAGGCACTCCTGGTTGTGCGGCTGGTTGGTTTGACTACATCTCTTGGCTCATTAGTGCTAGAGAAAGGTGATTATTTGATTACTGTTCAAGGGCGTCAGGCCAAGTTTTGGCAGATCGGTTGCCCAAACCTGAAGTAAAAAACAGCCCCTGCTCACTCAGCAAACACAGATCTCCTGAAGGCATGGGAATGAAATAAATTTTCTAGCCAATGCATCAATGACTACAAAAGGGTGTGAAGCTTCAAATTCGGAGCACCCTGAAGAACAACACCCACTCATTTATTCGGAACACAGTTCAGGCCTTTTGCCAAAGGTGTTAGGGCAGGTCTTCCTGATCTTTGCAAAATTGTTTCTCTGGCTCTTAAAAAAGTTCCAAGATCAATGAAAGAACTCAAATAATCTCACATTGAAGACAAAAACCAGAAGCCTGCCCCTTCCAAACATCCAACTTTGAGTGTTAGTTTAGTTTGGTCATGCTGTCCAAAGTATAATAGATAATATAGTTTAATTGGACAAATCCTCACCTGAAGAGTTCAATGAGAGAAATAAATCGTTTTCTGGCTCTGCTGTGTTTGACATAGGCTCAATTCTAATCTCATTTACAGAAGTCTGACCACGACTGGCTGGATTGAAATCGACTGCATTTTCTAGTGCGAAAATAGGATCAGGCCCCATAGCTACAATTATGAATAAAAATGGTTCTATAAAATAAGGGTTTAGGTTCAAAGGAATCCCACTGACAGGCTTAGACACAAAGACCTTTTTTCTGTGAGGGTAAGAAAAAGGCACAATTTTTTTAATACAGAGAAGGAATAAATGTCTAGCAAACTTCTGTGCTCTGTCTATGGATGAAACCATCCCTCAGCTTCACAATACAGCTGGGAGAATGGAATTTGATGCCTCAGCAGACCCCTTTATTTGAATTACTTTCATGCCACACTGAGAAGTTATGACCAAAACATAAAATCAAATTAAAATGCTTACACTAATAGATCTGTGGATACAGGAGGATATAGCTTTGTTTATCCACGAACGGAATTTATGTTGTGTTTTATTTGTTTGTTTGTTTGTTTCCCCTTTTCTTCTTTTTTTTCCTCAATGTTTTCCTTTTAATTCTGATTATGTGCCTTGGAGACGTGGGATCATCTGGCTTCTGAAAGTGAAATGAAGGAAGCAAAAACCTTTTGCACCTTGTACCATGTTCAAGTTACAATGGTTTGCTCACAGCTCTTTTCCCTGTACCCTCTCTTCTGAACCCAGTCCGCTTCATGAAGTGCTGAGATTTTTCCCTTCTCCTCCTCTTCTTCATTCTTCTCCTCCCCATCTCTGCTTACCCACTGCCACTGGTTCCATCATCTTCCATCTCACTGATCAACCACATCACCTGGCCAGTGGTAGTGACTCCAGAATCCTCCCATCTCAAACCACCTGGGTCTTAATTTTTCTTACCCTGCCAGATCTGTTTCCCAGAAATATCTCTGGAATTTACGCTGAACTTTTCTTTTCACCGAGATTGGAATTGCTGATTAAAGCTATTCCTCCCATAAAAGGTTTCTTTTAAAGATAAATCTACAAAGTTGAAAATCCGAATGCCCTGGAAGTCAGTGATTTTACTTTTATGATGTCCCATGGGAATAATGGGTCAGGAGCCCCATGTTCCTCTTCCCAAGCTCAGCTACATGGCTGGCTTAAAATTCCTTGGGGGTGTAACCTGTGCAAGAAGGAACATTGTGGTAGATCAGGGGGATGAAGCCTAAAAAAAGCTCTACCTACAAAGAAGAGAAGGATTTAAATCACTCACGTTATTACTTCTGTGAGGAAGCATAACATTATTTCTCAGACAGAAGACAACTTGGAGGCAAACATCTGGCGGTATTAGAATTTGTGCTAAAATGTATTTTTATGGAAAATATAAAACAATGTAGTATTCTTGCATCAAAACCATTGTAAGAACAAACCCCACAAATCTTTCTAATATTTCAATTTAGGCCATGCCCAATGAGCTCTATTCTAGACCCATTTTTTGTAGATTTACAGATTTCTGATAGACTTTTCTCACACCTCCTAGCCTGTTCAGAGCACAGTTTCTCTGTTCATTCTTCTGAGAGGCTTTTTCACCACATACACATCCGGTCTCCTCTTATTTCATCAAACCACGTCTCAGCCCTCCCTGGTTGTTTACTGGTTTATGCTGTCATGATGACTCTCACATGGCCTTCTTTCCCAACTAGCTGCCAAATTCAGCTGCTAATTTTCCCACTCTTTTGACATGCCTTTGTACCTTCTTCTATTCAGAGCAGTCACGTACATTAAACAATCTCCATAATTTATGGCATTTAATTTTTTCACTGGCAAAATGTTCTCAGCAGCAGAATCAACTCTTCTGATAAATGCACAGTCTTCAGCTTTTTTCCTCTCTTTGGTTGTGAGAATGATCTACTTTATCTCTGCTCCTTCTGTAATGTTCTAATTTTCATAATTCATTAACAATTCAACCAAAGTCCCTTTGCTGGTTTCTCATGCTCTTTGAATCTTGCTGATGCTACAGGATACTGCTGTTCCTCTTTCACCAACAACACAGAGCAGGCTGTTGTTAACTGAGCTGTCTTTAAACAGATAAGTTGGGTGCTGAGTTAAATCAAGCTATGCTGTGTGGTACTGGGCTAGGCATCCATCAAGCCTCCTGAGTGTTTCATCTTGCTTTGTGAAACAGCATCACGGTGTCATCGACTTTCATAAGTCATTTGGAGTACTTCATGAGCTGAGCTCTGGTCCTAATTAATTTGTGCCTGAGTTTGTAAAGCTGTGTGAGCACTCACTGAAATTAGTGGAATCATGCAAATATGGAAAAACACAGAGAAGTATGCAAAATTATTTGCAGGCTTCATCCAAGTGAATTTTTTTTTTTTCTGAGTGCTCAGTCAGGTTTGAATCAAAATCACGGGGAGATGACAGGAAATCAGGCCATCAGAGCTGTCAAAAATGACTGGTGAAGAGAAAGTTTAAACTCTAAGTCTTACAGCTTTCTCATTTCTTGTAAATTTGTGATGTGACGAGCTCAAAACCATGGAAGATACTAAATCAGTAAAGAGCCTATGGTAACTCATATTTATTCATATAGATTTTTCAATCTATATTTACTAATAAAGATGAACATGCATTTTGTGTTTTCTGTAACACTGGGTGTCAGGTGAAGGAATTGTGAGTGACATTGCATCAAACCATTCAGCCCACCTCCAACCTTCTCATTTCATCATGCCTCAAATGTAAAATCAGTATTTCCACCTTGGGAATATTTGACAGATGATTCTCCCAAAGCATACAAGCCTTTTCCATGTCTTTCACTGCATTATGCAAGAGAGTGGAAAAGAAGGACCCTTGTCCAAGAAAGAAAGAAAACGATGGCCTTGTGAGGAGTCATAATCCTGTGTCACTACTCCCATACCTTAACTTGGGCAAATGCCAAATTCCTATATCATGTCAAAGCCATTTGGGCTTTTTTTCTTCTGGAGTATTCAGCAACACTTTCCAATATTTTGGGATGAAGTACCCACACTTATACTATCCAATAAAATTAGCCAAGGATCTTTTCCCAGTGCTGAGGTCCAAGAGGGTGAATCATTTCCCATCTCCATATCTCCACATCCCCACATCCCCAGTCCAAATTTCTTACTGGGAACAGTTCCTGGCAGATACTGTTCCCTGCTCCAGGCTTGTACAATATCTGGGAGAGTTTTACTTCCTATGGGTCATGCTTGCCATTGCAGTAAGCAGCATGGGCACTCATAGGCAGGACTTGATCCCATGTCCAGTCCCAATTTATTTACTAATATAGGCAAAGTTTTCCAGAACTCTTAACTATAGTGTAAAAAAACCCCAACAAAATATTTAAAGATAAAAAAACCTAAAAAAACCCCAATGAAAATATGTATTTATTTTGGAAAAAGTGTTCATGATTACTTACAGCACAGTATTAGGCTTTAGCAGTTGTACTTCAAGGAGCATTTACTGACAAAATTGATTGTCTCAAATGCCTACCTTTGACTAGCCCACCTCTGCTCCTCATCGAAGAAAAGTCTCACCTTTTTGAATGGGTTCATTTCATCCTAAAATTAATGTCTAAAGGATGTCAGAGACATTGTAAATACATTGAAAGTGTCTGGTTTTAAATATAGGTGCACAGACACTGAAAGGGTATTGCATATCTAAAATTAATAACTCCAAGGGCAAGTGCAAAATTAACTATGCCCTAAAATATATGATCTCGCAACAGCTGGAACTCCAATTTCCTCAACAATCCAGCAGTTATGTATTTAGGAAACATCTACAAGGTGTGTAATGGCTGAGCCAATGCCTCATTGGCTTTTGTCTAACAATCTTTTCTATTGTGATTTGGAAAGTGTCTATAAGCAGAATTTTATTGCATAAATCTCTGGTTTTGAACGAATATTAGCTGCATGCTTAGTGGATGAAAAGCATTGTGTGCTACAAGAACTACCCAGTGTCATTTATCTTCTCTGAGGTCTGGGAAAACCTGGCAGTCCCAGTGATTTATTTAGTGCTTCCATGTCTGCGAATGTTGCCTGTGAGGAACTGGGCTGGCAGGAGTGGATGGGTGAGGCACAGATGGACACCCAAGTGTTCTCCAGTATCTTGGGGTATTTTTAAATAACGTTTACAGTCAATCAATGGGTTTAGAAAGATGCAGGTATAATTTCATAGCGTGTAGATAGACACAGGTACTTAAGTTCAAAATCTCATCCCTGGAAGTGTCCAAGGCCAGGTTGAATGGGGATTTCTTTGAGCAATCTGGTAGTGGAAGGTGTCCCTGCCTGCGGCAGGGGGTTTGGAACAAGATGTCTTTAAGGTCTTTTCCAACCCAAACCATTCTGGGATTCCATGAAAAGCTAGATCCAAAAAAACTCTCTTCACCAGGGAAGACACTTGGACTTAGAAGAAATCACCCTGTTTGCCAGGCATGTTCACTAGGTTATCTTTGTAAGAGGAAAATGGATACAATTCCTCCCTCAGACAACTGGTTTGATTAAGCTCAGTGAGCATCAAGAATTTGACATTATTGTCGGTTGGTCAATATAACATCAAAATGAACAGGTCTACTCACAGCTCTATGGTTAAGATGTTCACAAAAGCCAGGGGGTGATTCTTTATAAATTTTTTTTAATTCTACCTCCTCTACCTTCTACCTGAAAGCTAAATAAAGACTTCCTCCAGAAGTGGAAAATTTAAAAGCAAGCTAGCCCTGTCTTAATTTCTTCCATAAGACAGGTTTCAGGAGGACCATAACTTCAGAAAATAGGGTAGAAAAACTCAAAATCTGTGAGACATCATTTCCTACCAGGTGGGAAAAGGGGATTTCTAAATCCTTGAAGAATTTCATAGGAGAAAAAAAAATCACTACATTAAAATATATATAAAAATAATACAATAATGAAATAAAAGTCAGAAATATTTCTGGGCATCTAAATCTAGGACAGTTTTTCACCTCATCTGTATGGGCAGAATAATAGGAATCACCTACACATGATTATTATAACTAAAATAGCCTTTGCTGGGTATTTCTTTGCAGAGAAAACCTGAAGTTTTCTTTGAGATTAATTCTTTTAAATTATGGATACAATTTTCACCTCCAGCAGAGAACTCTAGGTGTGGGATCCTATGGACCTGTTTTTCTGCCTTGACCTTCTAAAAACTGTAACAATCTGGGAGTTCAAAGACACTTCTCCATGTGGTATCATATAATGATTAGCTGGAGGCATCTCCCCGCTCATACAGATGGTTATTCTGGATCTTGCTCCCTGGGGAATCAATACCAGATTTTGAAAAAAACATGTCTAAGATCCTACCTCTCTTCTTCCTTCATTCTCTGTGACATTTTTTTGGCATTCTTAAGCTCTACAAAAGAAAACGATATCCCTGCCATTTGTCAATGACAGTGACTGGATATCTGTATTAATAGCAGAGATGAGTGAAAGAAATTAGCAAGAAATTAGTAAGAAATTAGTCTCTTTTTGTTTTGATCCAAACCAAAATGTCCATCAGTGGGAGGCAGCTTCCACAAAGATGAGCCTTGTTTAAATTCACATTCAGTTTTTAAATGAGCTGGACAGTTTAATTGCATTTGGTCAGTCAGTGGAATTTCCATTTGCTAATTAAATATTTGTAACCTTGCAATGTAGACACCTTTGAAGAGGATAAAAAAACCCCAACCAAAACAACTAGAAAACAAAACCAAAACTCATGTTCTTTTCTTTGGTTGAGGACATGGTATAATAACAGTAATCTATAGAGGTGAAACAGACAAACAGGATTAATGAATTTTAGAAAACATAAGCCTGTTTGGCTGTTTTGCTTTGACTTTGATTGGGAAATTGTGCTTAGGCTAAATTGAGCTAACATGTAATTTGTCAGCTGGACTAAAAATGCTGTAATTGTTCTTTGCTTCTGCCACCCTAACAGAAGAAAAATGAAAAGCAGACTCTCCAAAGCCTGGCTGGGTCTCTGGCTTCTTTGAGTGCCTCTGCTGAGGGTTCTGAGGGGCAGAGAAGAGCCATGCCCTGTAGCCATGGAGGTGTCCCATCCTGCCAGGAGACCTTTCCCAAGGGTGGAAGCACAACCTTGGAAGGTGCTGCAGTTCAGGTCTGAGATATAACAAGAGGCAAGGAATTGCTTCACTGAGGGATTTAAATTATTTTATGCTTAAATAATGTTTAAAATAGTTTACAATGGTTCCAAGGAGAAGGAGAGTGGAAGAGTCTATTGGTATGTCCTGTCTATTGGTATGAAACAGACAGGTTTCTCAGAATCCTGGAATTGTTTGGGTTGGAAGAGACCTTAAGACCATCCAGTTCCAACTCCACAGCCAAGGGCAGGGGCACCTCCCACCAGCCCAGTTTTCCCAGAGCCTATCCAACCCTTAAACACCACCAGGGAAAGTTTGGCTGACTTTCACTAAGCCATGCGAGCTGTTCCCTCGCTAAAGCCCAGCGAATGACACATTTGTGGCAGCACAGATAAACTGTGACTGCAATCTCCACTGCTGATTTGCAGTTTATAAAACAGCTTTCTGCTTGTGGGAGAGTTGGCAAGCTCATAGGAGTCCAGGAGGGCTCCTGCTGCTGGCAGAGAGGTTTGAGTGGCTCACGTGGGAGGGAGCATCACGCCTTGCACACAAGCCATGGGTGTCACCAGCCAGGTGAGGTGCTGGCTGAGGCTCTTGGGCTCTGTAGTTACACCTGCATTAATGAATTAAATAGTGCCAAGGCCCAAGCACCACCTCAGCTGTCAATGCTGCCATGCTCCAGGACTCACTAATGCAGAGGGGTCTTGTAGGTGAGTTCTGCTTAGCAGATGCACTCAGATCCCCCATGGTGGTAGACACTCTGTAGGAAGAATAAAAGGAATCACCAAGAAAAACACCCACAAAAGCAGTCAGGATCCCAAGGCTTCAGGGACTAAATTAAAACTGAAATAAAAAAAGTGTTGTGCATGTAACTTTGAAGAAATAATTCCTTGATTTGTCAAGATTTATTCAGAGACCGGACCACCCCTTAGCTTGGGGACAGCTGCACAGCTTTTGGTGCTATTTCTTGAAGAAGACAAAGATGTTTTGTTACTGGTCCCCTGCAGATCTTTGAATGTAGGAGGAAAGCAAGGAACAGAATAACTGCACATTTCTATTTTTTCCACACTCTGTTCTTTTTCCTACTTATTCCTCCTCCTTTATTCAGCCATCATCTGCATAGCAGCAGTCAGCTAGCATACATGCTTCAAAACATAAACAAGGTCAGTCCCATCCCAAGCTGGAAGCTGGAAGCACAGGGATGTCTTGCAAGGAGAACTGCAGGTGCCATTCCATTTGACCTTCACTCACAAATGCTCTTAGCCCATGGCATGTGATGCCCTGAAATTGTTATAGACTGCAATATTTACATCTGATATGTTTACATCTGCTATATTTACATTCATTTGCTCTTTGGCTTCAAATCAGATGGCTTTTTGATATTTTGAAGGTGCAAGATACAAATTCATAAAGCTCATATGAGCTGCTAAGATTAGTTACATTGTTTAGATAACCAGAACAAATTATAAAATTACATGAAAGTTTATTTTCTGAACCTGCCCTCAGTTACAGATCAATCATCTGCAGGATTTGGAGTTTCCTAGCAAACCCTCTCATTAAACCCTACTGTTTCAGAATTCCTGTTATTTCTGTCATCTTTCAGCAAATTCTATTCAGATTCAAATTCTCTGTACCGGATTTTAACATGAAGTCCAAGATTTTCTTAAAGGAACAAAACAGCTTGACAGGAATCCTGATAATTTAGATTCTGATTACAATTTCACTGTATCACAGAATCACAGAATGAGGATGGCTGGATGGGAGCACAGTGGATGTGTTCCAATCTCCCTGCTCAAGCAGGGTCATCCTAGAGCTCTGGCAAAGTTCTGGCAGTTTCCCTACATGTTTTCCTACAAGATAAGGCAGGAAAATTTAAGCTCAAAACTATATATTTTCAAAAGAGAAGTTTCAAAGTTGAATGTTACAATCTTATACCCTTTCTTCCCCCTTTTTTCCTTTCTTTTTTCTTGTATGCATGAAGGATTTTCAGGTCATAGAATCACAGAATTACAGAATTTCAGAATGGCTTGGATTGGAAAGGACATTAGAGATCATTTAGTTTCAACCCATCAACTATGGGCAGGGACCTCTTCCACCAGGTGCAGAGATTTATGTGACACAGTTCTCCTACCGATCTCAGGCTTCTTTTATTGTACCTACAAGATAGAGTTCTTTAAAGTGAGACACTAATGGATTCAAGAATTTTAAGCAGTATTCACCATGTTTCTAATCATGTTTTTCTAATTGCTTTACTCTGGGGTTATTGTTTGACAAGGGACTCCAGCCAAATTATGTGGAAACCCAGAATAAGTGAATTTTTCCAATGACCTTGGACAATGCCATGAGGAGTGCACACATGTGCCTGTTTCAGTCATGAGCCTATAGGAGGTTTAAATCACTCTGAACATGTAAAGCAGGCTGAGCTACATGAGCCTCTAAGAATTTAAACAAAACCACTTCCAAGATTTTAAGTAGTTTGAGCATTATCTTTGCCTGACTGAGCTTTACCCTAATGGAAGCCAGATTAAAAACAAAAACCAAAAACAAAACAAAACAAAACAAAACAAAACAAAACAAAAAAAAAAAAAAAAAAAAAAACAAAACACAAAAAAAAAGGAAAGAAAGGAAAAAAAAAAGAGTCCTTTTTTATAGTATCTTATTTTAAAAAATAAGAAAACCTTAGCTGCGAACAATGTATTTGGGAGATAAGGAGGTTAGAGAGGGAACGGATAGCTGATTATAAATTTCATGGCCCTGATGGCTTTGGATCAAGGAATTTAGCTGATGTTGAAGCACCAGGCCTAGCTAAAGTATTGAAATAAATAAAATGGTCCTGCCAGCAATATCACCTCTGTGTGGTGATCAAGTATTTTTTAAAAGTTGGTGTGGGTACAAATGCCTAATGAATAAAAAATCCCTAGGTCTAATGATTCAGGCAATAAATCCACCTTTGCATTTCCTGATTAAATTCATCAAATATTGACACTGCACACACATTCAAACATATTTCAAAAACCAAACATTAGACAAGCACAAATTAATGTGTATTCTTGAAAGGTAACTACACCAGGACAGTGGATGAAAAGGAATTGGATTGAAAGCTGGTGGCCTTTACAGATGAATGAGCTGATACAAGCAATTTGGGTTGATACCAATTAATGACATTGCAGTTAAGGAAACAAAGAACAAGTAGAAAAAAAAAAAAAAAAAAAGAGGATTAATTTAATTGCTAGATGTGAAAATCTAGCCTTTCCCTGGACTACAGAGTGATAATGGAGAATAAGCTCTCGGTTACCAAATATGAGCCATGTAGACCTGACACAAAATCCTCAGCTTTCTTGGCATTTTCCTGGCCTTTTTTTCCTCCCTCAAAGTATATAAATATCCCTTTCTGTTTTTTGGGTTTTTTTTTAAAGTTGCTTTTATTTTTACTCTGTATTTCTGTCTTTTTTGCTTTGAGAGTGTCTGGATGTCTGATATTCTATTAAAAAATTGCTCTAAACTATAATTGCTTGTTTTGACACATGACAATGACACTGTACCTCTAATTGTCCTTGTGTCTTTCCTAAGGGTAGAGCATATCAAGCATCTGACATCATGATGGGGGTGCACTTTATTTACTACAGAAAACAAAAAACAGTAGCTGTGTTCTCCTAAGATTTTGCTGGTTTATTACTGGCCACTCACCTTTTTGGTGAACATTGACTTTCCTGTTAGAACAAAAGTATCATTTGGGATCTGCACTGTCTTCTAAAAATCCAATGCAATTTACGTGTTATTTCATCTGCAAATAATTCAATCCCGTCTAGAAGTTAATGTTTAAATTGGCTGAATTAAGGTGCTGTTGCAGAAAATCGTGTTGTATAAATGCTGTGGAAAAAGAAAGTGTAAGGCCTTTTTGTAAGACAAAAATTACTATCTGAGAGCATCAGATCAGTCAATGACACTTTCAGCACTTATGGCAACATCAAAATTGCTCACAGAATTGTTTACATTTTTCTACATTCACCCTCTGCAGTCGGGGCTCCTGGAGCCAGCTTGGAAAGGGGAGGGAGCAGGGAGGTGTCTCAGCAGAAGCAGCTTTATCAGCAGTTCAATGCTGTACTCAGTGGCTGTGCCTGGGCTCTCCCTGGGAGCCTTGGGGGGCTGTGCAGGAGCACACCTGGGCACACCAAGGTACACAGAGCAGGGAAACGGCCATGCCAGGCAGGGTGTCTGAGCCTGGCTGCTGCCCTGGTGGGATGTGGTCTGTGTTTTTGCTGAGCTTCCCTGAAGGGTTGTGAGCCAGCAGCAAGGAAGGAGTTTGCCACTTGGCCTTCTCTTCAGTGCTGAACATTGAAAAAATGGCAAAACCAGCAGGAAAAGGAAAATGAGATTGCATTTTCCTTAGCAGCCACAGAACAGGCTCAGGAGATGATGCTGGGTGGGTCGGGAGAGTGTGAGGAGCAGGAGGAGCAGGAGAAGGAGGAGACAGCCTGCAGTAGGGCAGGCACTGCAGAGCATGAAGTGAACTGCTCCTGATCCAGCCCCGCCACTGATGCTGAACAGATTAAAGAGGCAAATCCATATTTAACCTCTGGCTGACTCCCAGCCCGCTCCCACTGACTGAGTCATGACAAAATGGATTTTACTTCTGCTAGTTTGCCACTTGCCTTCACTCTTGCATAATGTGCAAGTGCATTAGGAATTACTTCTTGTTCTATGATTTCTGTGAGGGAACACGTGAGTTTCTTTTTAACTCACCAAGCTCGACACACAGAGCAGTCCCACAGTAATATACTGAGGGTAAGGGAACGCACTATCTTCACCCACTGGTCCAGAGGTTTTCACTCCATATTTCTCAGCAACTGAGAGTTATCCTGTCGTTTGACTTGCATGGAGTTGGTTTTGTTTGGCCTGGAGAAATTTTTGCTCATAAAATCATAAAAAACATAGAATGGGTTTAGGTTGGAAAGGACCTTAAAGATCATCCAGTTCCAATCTCACTGCCTTGGGCAGATACCTTCTACCATCCCAGCTTGGTCAGAACTCCATCCAACCCAGTCTTGAATATACTTCTAGGGATGGGGCACCACAGCTTCTCTGGAAAACCTGCTTCAGTGTCTTACCATGCTCTGAGTGGAAAATTTCTTCCTATTACCCTGATATTGGAGTGGCCACCACGTTTTCCAAAGCAAATATCCTCCTACTCACCAATACCACAATTCTGTTCCCACCACATTTTTATCAGGGAAGGGATCTGCTTTTGCAAAGACTGCTTTAAATGCACAGCCTGCCTTATGTGTCCTTATTCCATTTAGTCAGCTGGTGGTGCCAGGAGGGAGAGGTGGGTTTACTGCCAGGTGACAGGATTGCAGTGCTCAGGGAGGTCTGTTTAGTGGCAGGAGCCCGAGCAGGAAGCTCTTTGCTGCAATTAGCAGTAATTCTCTGAAGGGTGGCTGGAAGGAGGGTCCTGCTGGGTAGGGAGGAGGCAGCCAGCCTTTCCCTTTGCCAGGTGTCACAATGTCTTTGCTAGACCTGGTGGGAAGATCTTGAGGCAAGCAGGGTAGGAGGGATGTTAAACTTCTGCTCTAACTGTGAGGAATTGGATGCACCTGGGGTTGTAGGGGATTTTCCTGGTGGGAAGGACTTGCACAAAGCTTTTTGGCAAATGTCCTTTCGTTGTTGGCAGGTTGCAGGCTGGGGCTGCAGCTGAGGCAGAGAGGGCACTTCAGGGGCTTCTGCTGCTGACCAGCTGACCTTTAAGGAGAAACAGAAAGGCATCTGAGACACCTTGCCAGGGGGAAGGTGGAAGAAAGGAGAAGGGTGCACATGCCAGGGCTATCCAGGGCTTCTGGAAATCCTGTTCCAGTGTGAGTAAGCATTGCTTCCTGGCAACTGGATTCAGAATCTATCTCTAAGTTTAAACACCCCCTTTAATCATGGCAGCACCCTATCACTGTGTGTTGGCTGGATCCTGCTCATAAGATATTTATCATGCTGTCTCTGCATGTCTAAAGCACACTGAAACAGGAAACAAAGACTTGGCTTTAATAGGATAAATGATTTTTTTATCATTATTCACTTTATCCATTTCATCATTTATCATTAACCACCATTTTCCCTGCTGCATGAAGAAATCTGCTGTTTTGCAAGACAAACATAGAAGAGAGGGGCGCTCACAGGAAAAAGATATTATTTGTCACAATTTAAGATTTACAATAGGAGGTGTGTGCAATGATGACCCAAGGGAATATCCTAAATGCTGCAAGATCTTGTGATAGATTGGACTAATAATAGGTATTTATTTCCACTGGAGATGCTGGATAATGGCCATAATAAAACTCTATTATGATATTAGATTATTGTTTCTCAATTACATAAGGTCGATTTTCAGAGGAAGAGAATGCAGCAAGATAATTTAAATATCAAAGTTATGCAGTCAAAGGAACGTGATGCTATTTCAACTCTCACCAACTATTTCTGTTAGAGAACATTGCAATTCCCAGAATTTTTCCTTTTGTCCTTTCTGCAGTCCCAGCTCCTGGAACATGGGAAACTCAGCTTCTCCTTTTTAATGCATGAGAAATTTCTTTTCTAGCTCTTACTGATGCATGGAAAAGCTTGCAAATGTGAGCGCCTAAGAAAATAGGACAGATGAAAATAACTCTCTTTTTGTTATGTTTTGGTTTTTTGTTGTTATTTAACATCACAATTTTCAGCAAATATTCCAATTTCAGTCACTACTCAAAATTACCAATACTGGTTGTGGTGCTACTGACAGATGTACTACTCCTGTCTCAGTGTGGCTGACAATGTGGAATGGTAAAACTCAAGCTTAAAAGTGGCTACAGAAAAAAATTAACTTACTTGAACTTTCATATAAGTGAAACCTGATTCCTCCAGTGTGCCTTGATCCAAAAAGCATTTAAATGTAAACACAGTGACAAATCACATCCAAATGTTCAAAAATATGAAAGAATTGGTATTTCTGTTGCACTTCATTCTTACAAAACCTTGTTTCTTCCTTAAAGGCCTGAAAATAATGTCTTTGTAATTGTAATTATTTAGCTGTTTAAAGTGAACTTGGTACAATTTGCAAGAAAAGTATTATTACATGTCCAGTTCCTTTATCTTATTGAACTGAAAATACAGAGTGACATCTTTGCAAGCTCTGAATTTCCTCATTCTACGAAGCACAAATTTCTTTTAATGCATTTTTTTTTCTCCATGACTAATATATTGGGCAGAGATGAAACATCACCTGATTTTTTCAGTACAAAACTATGTTTCTCCCCTTGGGTCTATGATATCCAGAAGCCAAGAAAAGCTGTGATTGGTATTTTAATTGAGAGATTTGCCAAGGGTGAGATCAGGTTTTAAATTATATGGTGCAGGACAGAACCATCACATTCCACTGCTGACTAGTACTGTAGCTGTGTTTGCCATTTTACAGTGTGCAGCCAGGCTTGGAGAGATAAACCTGGAAAATAATGAGACAGAAAAGAGTTATCTATCATCTGTGTTTCACTGATTGCTCAGAAACAGCAAAACTATAGTTAGGTTGAACATATGGGAAAGGAGTGTGTATTACTCTCCATCAGTGTAAGGGATCAGCAGTCTGGATGGGTGATTTCTGATGTGACAGCCTCAGAGTCACAGCAGTTACCCTGACAGCAGGCAGAATCAAATGCATTCTGAGTTTGGCTTTAGATGAGGTAAGCAGATACAAGACTCTCCCATTTAAGTGGAAAACAAAGCCCAGGATAAGCTGGAGCAAAGGCTTCTGCAGGCAGCTGCCTCCACACAGCCCTTCTGTTCAGGGTGCAGGTGTGACTTGTCCCAGGCAGGCAAGGAACAAACACTGCAGGGAGCTGGTTTGACTGCTGTTGTTGGAGGAAAATGAACAAAAAGCAAAACCTGTGAATGCCCCATCCCTGGAGGTGTTTAAGGCCAGGTTGGATGGGACTTGGAGCAACCCAGTCTAGTGGAAATTGTCCCTGCCCATGGAAGGGGATTGGAACTAAATGTTCTTTAATATCCCTTCCAACGCAAACAATTCTATGATTTTTTTTAAAATTAATATAAAGAATATCACAAAGGACAGGAGTCATCTTTTGTACATCCTACCCATTTAAAATCCAGATACATCTGTGTTCCAGTTTATCAGTCTAAACTCATATAACCCATCCATCAACTTTATTCTCCTTTTCTTTCCACGACTAGTAGTCAGGTCTAACAGAAAGTTCATACCTTTCCCTATTTCCTACCACAGCATCAAAATACCGTTTCAAGTGTTTGAGCACTTTTACACAGAAAACCTGCCAACAAAGCATAAAGTGGGGGGAATCAGATGAGTGAAGCTCATTCCTGATCCCAAGCGTTTCATGAGTGCTCACAAGAATTCCATGCCTTAACCTTGGGGTTAAACACTTGCTGTTACAACTCTCAGAGCTTAATTCACTTGTAGCCAATACTACAGATACCAAAATCTGCAGAAATATATTGAGTTTAATGGGGTTTGGATTGGGGCCATGCCAAAGGAAGTTTATTCCTGGGAGCCATACACCTGTAAGAACAGGCAAACATCTCTAATAACTGTTTGGGTTTTTTGCACAGTGACCCAACAATCCCACATGCTTTAGACTGGGTAGGTCAGTTTATTTAAAACAAGTTGAGACCTACAGAAAGTCAATATAATTTGAGTCTTTTAGACAAACTGCAGCATAAGGAACTGCAGAGATTTCATTTCTCGATATTTTTCTTCATATTGCATTAAATGACCCATGACTTTGATTAAATTGAAAATTTAATGTATTGGCATTTTAAATGCCTTCAGATTTATATTTTTTCATGGTTTCTATTTATGTTCCAGTTTTACTTTATTATATTTCTAAGAAAAACTCATTTCAGAGGACTCTGCCAGCTGCTACATAATGAAACCCAAATATCAGAAAAGTTACAGTTTCTTTCTTCTCCTCCAAATCAGATGGGACCAGCTTTGGTACCTGTCTGCTCTAAAAGGGTTCAGAAGGTTTGGGCCCATCTTTGAGCTAGGCTTTTCTCATTTTCCTGTATGTGCAAGATACAGATACCAATTTAATTCTTAGAAAAAGTTGTTTAGATGTGAAGAGTCAGATGCTTTCAGGGAAATCAGGGTTTCACTGTACCTTGTGGCAAGGCATACAGGGAGCCACAGTCACCACCTGCTTTTCCAGTGTTAAAGGGATTTCCAGAATTTCTTGGTTTTGCTGATATTTACCCATGTCTGAAAAAGTGCAACCATTGAGCTGATTTTTCTACAGAAGGCTTAGTGAAAATAATTCAAGTTTTTCCAAAGTAAAGAGACATTAATACAGGATTTTTTTCCTACCAGAAAAGGAAGCAAAAAATTTAAACCTAACCAAATGTGACAACAGTTGTACTGAGAATTCTTGCGGGATTCAAAATTTGGTGTGTCTGTGTGTGATTTTGGGAGGGATTCTCTCTAACACTGTGAGCATACTTTTTATCCTTCCTATGAAAACCCAAGCCAAATCAGCCATGGTTTAAACTTCCAGTTCTTATTAGGACAATCTTTTTCATTTAATGGGTTGATTTAAAGCTGGTGGGGGGTTTTTTGTGTGGGTTTTTTTTTTGTTTGTTTTTTTTTTTTTTTTTTTTTTTTTTGTGTTTTTTTTTTTTTTTTTGTGGTAAAGGATATTTGGGCCTACTATAGGAGTTGTCCCCATCTGCTAATTGAACCTACTCTGTACAGAGTATCTTCGAGCAAAGCATGACTTTCACCTGTGTTTGTTGCTCCTTCAGGGGCTCTGCACATGATGAGCCTCAGCACTGAGAGGATGAAGTTGCCTCTCCTGTGCTTTCAGTGCTTCCTGCAGCCTGACAGAGAGGAAAGTGGAGAAGGCAGCCTGGATCCAACACAGAATGGGGAGAATGGGAGTGAGATGCAAAGTAGCAGCAAAGTAAGGGGTGGGACAGAAGGTCAGGTGAAGGCTTAGAAGAAGGACGATGAACAGAAATAGAAAAAGTGCTGAAAAATAAGGCAGAAGTTAGAAACTCTACAAAAGATGGTGAAGAGGATGCAGAAGAGAAAGAAGGAAGAGGCTGAAGAAAAAGGATTATAATTTCCCACCAGGGAAACTCTGTCCTTTGTAATTCAAAGCTGGTGCCAAATTTTGGCATCCTTTTGCTTCCCAGGAAACTGCTGTGAGGAGGGAAGGCACCTGAATATACATGTCCATGTAAATTTTCCTTCTGCATTGTAACACCCTGTGTATGTGGATGCATCTACTGCCTCTAAAGGGGACTGGAGAACTGGGCTCCATATAAGCCCCAAAACTAAATCTCTTTATTTTGGAGTACCAAAAGAAAGAGTCCTTGGCTTCCTTTTGGGAAAGACAATGAGGTGTGTTTTTATTGCAAGCACAAATGGGACACTAAACAGGTAGACCACAAATAAAAATAGCTGTTCAGTACTGCAGAAAGAAGAGAATGGAGTTGGAACCTTAAGTAACTCCTTCCTTAAGTATCAGACAGCAATCAGCACAAATTATGGAGTAGGAGATTTGGCTCTTGAAAACATGGAGTCTTTGCTTCCCTGCTTCCTCCTCTCCCCACAGCTGCAAGAATCCAGCTGAGACTAAGAATGTTGGGTTTTTTAATAGCACTTTTAAAAATCAAGTCCACAATCAAGTAGACAAAGAAAGCCATCATGAAAGGAGGCAAACATCCGGCCTTGGTGTGTGTGTGGAGCTCTGGCTGGAATGGAGCCTCTTCAGCACAGCTGAGAGCCTGCTCAGCAGTCTGAGCTGGCAGCCTTCAACTAGCCCCTAATGAGCCTCATCAAACAAACAAACAGAGAAAGAGGCTTCACAAATTAGTGCCGAAGACAAGTGCTGGATGATTCCTAAGGCTTTGAGCAGTGCCTACATCCCCCTGGCCTCTGGGAGTGAGGGGAGCCTGTCCTAACTCACCCCTCTGAATTTGGGACAGCTGCTCCAAATGGGACATTCACCCTTCTTCTGGGGCCTCCAGTGCAAAACTGCTGCACCTGGGGAGGAGCCCCTTGACTCTTTGGAAAAGATAAATCACATCTTGAGGTGGCCCCACCACTGATGACAATGACCTGTTCACAGTCTTTGCACCGTTGTTGTCTCCTGCTCATGGGTAGTGAGAAGGTTTCAGGTCAGGGGGCCACTGCCAGGATGAGGAGCACAGCCCACCAAAGTGGGCTTCAAGAACACCATCCCACTTCTTTGTGTTTCACTGGCTTATTGAAGAGCAGCTTTGTCCTGCCTGTCTGCCTGAGGGGTTCTTCTTTCTCCTAATACAGCACCTCATGTCAGAAATTAAATGCTATCATTTCTCAACACTAGGGGTATCTATTTCTCACCCAGCATAGGGCCATATTCCTCAGGAAAATTTACATGTGTATGAAAATATGTAAGGAACAGTATATGCTTTCCTATGACAAAGTTTCCTTCCTGTGGCAGGAACTGCAGAAACTGCTTAAAAAATTTCCTTTTCCCCTCTCAAAGAGCTCTGGTTTGAAATAAGAATAGAGACTAGAGAATGATTCTTACACAAAGCCAAACTGCACAATTCTGCCTAATTATTTACCCTTGAAAGGAGACCTTGTAATCTATCTTCTGATGCATTTTTTTTCCTCACTGTGAATCTTTGCACAACTGTCCTCATGGCAAATATCATTTGATCTGGGGACAGCCCTGTCTGGAGTGTTTTTATCAAGAGACTATTCCAATAAGCTGCAGCTTCTACCTTAACAAGAATAAGAGCCTTATGACAAATACAGGGCTTTCAATAGCAAATACAGCTTCTGTACAGCACACTCAGGTCCCTCCGTACTGAGGAATAAACTGACAAATTTTTCTTCCCTCTAGTTAAAAAATAGCACAAACACTGCTGTGTTTGCATAGAGGAACAAGGCTTTGTTTTAGTCTTGATTCCTGTCTCAGAAAGCAGTGTTGAGAAGGCTTGTAGAGAAGTATCTACCCCAGCATCTTGGTTATTTTGCACTGAAAAGAAGAGAAGAGGGAGCCCAAATGGGATTTTTTATGTCTGAAACTGAACAAGAAAATGCAATTCCGAGACACTGCTGACAGGCTCCAAACACTTGCAGTCCCTTGGACCAGGTTGGACCTGGAGCAAAGCAAAACCCTCTGAAATGTGGAGATTTTTGCATCCTCAGCACCAACTGTGTCACTCCATGGATCTGCTTCTGCTGGTCTGCGCTGCCTGTTCATGCAGGGCATAACCCAGGTGTGTAAGGGCAGGGATGAGGGCAGAATGAGGAGCTCTGGGGTCTCAGGTATTGCCAAAAGGAGATTTCATGAACAGGGTGACATGGGGATGTGTCTGTAAAGGGGACTACCAAGGAAAAATAATGGGAGAAGGCTGTAGGGCTGGAGGTATCAGAGCAACCCAACACTGTAAAGCTGTAGCCATGCCAGACACCAAAATGAGTCTGAAAGCTGTGGGAGGAGAGGAGATGTTGACATGGGACATGCAGAACCGATGGAAATCACCTGCTTACAGAGATGGGTCTGCAGCATGTTGGACATTTGAGGTGAGCACTTTGGATAGAAAATACAGAATTCACAGAAATCATGTGAATTCCCAACTGATTTTAGCTTTTACAAATCCAAGCCTGGGCAGATGAGGCTGCAAAAGACCCAGGTTGGTCCCAGTTTCTTCAGTCTATTTCCATCCTGCCTGCAGGCTGAGCTCAGCAGCACTTTCCTGGACATTCACCATGAGCTGGTTTCACGTATTGAAAGCGCAGCCAGAATTGTGGCTACAGGTGATGGCAAAGCCCAGCTTTATTTAGTGAGTCCTTATCCAGCCAGAATTAGCATCATCTTTTCTAAAATAAATCTGAGGAACAAAACACAGTGTCTAAAGGCAGCGACCAATGAATCAAAGTGAATTGCTGATGAAAATGTAACTTGGGACTGTTTGGCATTGCACCCCCAGTGATGTCAGCTGAGTGCAGTGAAATGGAAATAATCTATCTTATCCTGCCTTGCTTGCTGAAGCACTGACTTGGCATCAAGTTGTACGGAGAAAAACTTTTGCTTTTGCTTTTTGATGCTTGTTTTCACTTTTCTAAAAACTCCTAGAAATGTTGAAATGAAAACTGAGATTTTTGGTAAAAAAATTTCCTTTTTAGAAAAATTTATTTTGGATTGCATATGATTTTGTGAGCTGTGTTGGTCAGGCTCACTTCATGTGTTCTGGCAATGAAAAAAAGATCAACTTTATTGATAAACTGGGTCTTTCAGCTCCATCCCTTATTGATCCATAAATTTTGGAGACTGATTCATGAGTAATCATCTGTTTGGTGGAATGTAGCCACTCTGCTAAGCACTGAGGGCAGCATCAGGGCTGGGTTCAGTTTCTAGGGGTGGATATTAAACACTACCCTGACCCTGCACTTAAAAGTGTGGAAAACCTAAAGTCTCTGCACAGACAGTGAGTGATAAGTCTTTCCTTCAAATGCTTAAAAGTAGAGTATCATCCTCAGGGAAGAGAGAAAATGAAGAGAAGGAAATAAAAATTACAAACTAACTTTTTCTTTTTATACAACAATACAATAGCATATTTCTCTCATTGTTTTCAGATGGAGAAACTGTAAATGCAACTGGAGGTTTCCCAATCCAGATTCCCCAAGACTCTGCTGAGCCCTGGATGCTCTCTGGTGCCTGGTGCCTCTCACACTGTGATAAACAGCAGCCTTGGTGCTGCACCTGCCTCAGTGCATAATGCTGCAGCTCTCCACTCTTCCTCACCAGCCTCCTTCCTTCACCTGACACTTCTTCTGGCTCATCTTTTCTTCCTTTTGCCTTGGCACCTTGTATTCTGAAGCCAACACCACACTACTCTGAAATGCAACTCTACTTTTCAGCCAGCAGAAACTTCTCAGATAATTTTAATGTATTTTAGCAAAAACTTTCCCACAACAAGGCCTGAAACAATTTCTCTACATCATGCAGCCAACTCACCTCAGTGTGTTAAGCCACAGCTGGGGACCCCAGGCTTTCCTTGTTTATTACAGTCATATGTTTAACTCCAACTCATGATACAATTTTTTTTTAACATAAATTCCTCCATTTTTGGTAAAATAAAGAGTGAAAACTGAGCCTTGTCCATTGGTTGTATTCATACAACCCCTTTCACTGTGCCAAGGACAATGAAGTTTTTATTTTTCTTGGGATTTTCACCCCTCTTTAGGAAACAGTTTCTTCTTTGAGTCCAAGCCAGCAGGATTACGAGCATTTCTCTTCACCTGCATTTCCAGTTTCATCCTGAATACATTGCAGCTTCCTTAAGACTTAGCAAATATTGCAAGTAGTCATCCAATATTTATCTCCAGAGTTCTCCACTTGTGGCCAAAACTGAATGAGTTCAAGGTGCCATGTGGGATATGGATGTTTATTTTTATCAGAGAATTCACCCAGTTATGTTGTTTTGTCATTTTCACCACCTTAATTCCACAGCACGTCAGAATCAGAGTAAAATCCAGATCCTTTTAACTGAATAGAGCAGTTATACAGGGCATATCAGACTCACTGGTTTATGACAGTGGTCAATAATCCATCAATTCATTAACCATTTATTATTCTGTGTTTGCCTTTCATTTATTGTGTAGGAAAATACTCAGCCCTCGAGAACAGCATCTCTGCAGGGAAGCACAAGCATGGGAAGCTGTGCTTAGAGTGCCTTCTCTTACACAGAAATGTTAAAATTCACCCATTTTTTTTCATTGAAATGTAAGGAAAAAGCTTTTACTGTGAGGGTAATCAGGGTTACCCAGAGAGCCTGTGGAGTCTCCATCCTTGGAGGCACCCAAAACCCCACTGAACACAGCCCTAAGCAGTGCATGGAGCTGAGCATACACTGAGCAGGGGCTGGATCAGGTGAACTCCAGAGGTGTTTTCCAACCTCAGTCATTCTGTGATCCTGTGAATCCTACACAATATGTAAACAATAGATGAAGTAAGTGTTTTAATTTGTTTTCTGGGGACTGGAACCAGCAAGCAAAGATCTCTGATGTGAATGAGGATACATCCACAGCACAACACCATTTAACAGAGACAAGCCAGGATGGGCATTCTGTGTTGAGTGTAAAAGTGCAGAACTTACAGTGGGGCATTCTAGCAATGGCACGTAGTACTAATTTAGGTGATGGAGCTAGGAAAGACAATACAGGAGCACTTTACACTCCCAGAAGGGTGGGGAAATGAAGGAGCATTATTCTGCAGCTGTAAACCACAGCTATGGATCAATGCAGCACCCTGGCTAGCGCCTGTGTGTACAGGTAACCTGGTACCCAGGGCTGGGTTCTTCTCTAGGTGACCTTAAGTGTTTGCATAATACACTTCTCTTTGTAAGAGGAACTCTGCTGTCTGTCCCAGGATTTAGTAATTCAGCAATTTTGGAAAGGTCAGATCTGGAATTTAGCCTATTAATAAAATGTAGGCAATTCATTGCAGGCTAAGTGGTAATTTCAATTTAGCATCAACCTGAAGGCACATACCTCATCCTTTTAGCTGGCTAAATTTATCATTAATAGAAGCCCTGAAGTAACCGATGTCATTGCTGGCAGTGCACAGATCTACCATCAGGATCAGATGATGGATATAATTCCTGAGCTGCACAGAGGAAGGGCAATCAGTTTAACATGGACGTGTAAATAAATGCAAAGGGTTGGCTTTCCAGACTAAAAAGAATGGAGAGTGTTAGATTTGCCTTAGGCAGCCAATGGTTCCAACTGAATATTTTTGAGGCTTCTCTTAGTAATTCTAATGGCACAACACAGAAGTTAATGTTACTCGCATGAACATGTCCTTTTCTTGTTTTCAGGTATTACCATAGGGCAAACTGCTGCTTACATTCAGAGGTAAGAGTATTGACTTACAAAAAAATGGGAAAGAGCCTGTAATACCAGAACACACGAAAGAATGGGAAAGCTTTCCTTCTGCATGTGGAAAATCAACATGTAATGGGCTAGATTTGCTCTTTCTAAATAGAAAGCAGAGGGGGCAACAGAGAGATGCAGGTACATGCCAAAATCAATCTTAGCTGGGTTCAGGTTCCTCCTGAATCCCCTTTGTCTCTCACTGTTGCCTACAGGGATGACACAGAATATCAAGTCTTCCATCACAGACACCACAGGAAGATGCTAAAATGAGGTGGGGGTGAACTCCCACATAAATAATTTACTCCAGCTTGGGTTAGGTGAGTGATTAAACAAGGTTTTCCAGAAACGTGGTTGACATGTCCACCATAAAAGAGGATTCTTGATCCTGCAGTGAACAACCTTACTTATTCTGCTCTGTAGCAAGGACAAAGATATCACATCTCATGCCTGTCAGCCATTTCAGATCGTATAGATCACCATTTGCCCGCTCAAATTTGTAACAAAACAACCAACAGCAGTCTTTAACACTAAGATATAAGCAACTACTGTGGGCAAAAATAGTATTTTGCTCCTGAAATCCACTCTGTAGCATATAACCAAGAACTGGACCTTTTTATTATACTAATAATGGAGTATTTAATGAAAAAAAGAATCCCTTGACTGCAAATGTTTTGGTATTTTTTTTCTCATCCTGAAAGAGAAAAAAAAACAACAAAATATCAATCACATTTGCAAAAAAGAAAGTTTCCCCAACAAATGTTTTCTGTAAGATTTGTAAAATTGCAGTTATAATGAAAAGCCTTTTAAAATTCATTGTTTGGAGTTCCTTTGGATATCCCTTAGGGCATTCTGCCTAGACTGACATCCTGTCCCTGGAAAATTTTAAAGGAAATGAAGCTTCACATTTCTCAGCAGGAGAATGTTTCAGTTGAACAAATGCAAGCAGATTCACAGTCTAGGAATTTCAGTGGAAACACTGGAGATAATTATACAGAAATTCCAGCCTCTTCAAATACACTTTGCACCAGTTTACTAGTAAAAAAAATGTTCCCCCAAATTGTTAAGATTGTATAAAAAAGTATATGTCTACATTTTAAACTTTTTTTCTTTCTAGTCTTAATCTTAAAGTCCTCATATGATGGAGAGTTTCTTTATTTTTAAAGTTAATATTCAGTCCCTCCTGTTTTTGCAAATATGTAAATGAAAGATGAATTCCTGACTAGTGCACTTAGCAGCTGAATTTATTTTTATACTTTTATTGTGAATTACACAGAAACTCAGTTACCCACAGACTTTCATCTTCACCCAGTCTTCATCTGTTGATGAACATGAAGCCACTACTGACACTGATAAACATTGCTGGAGCAAAGGGATAACAAAACTGAGAAGGATTAGAAAGGAAATAGGAATGGTGAAAACAAAAGACTTGACCAGAATGCTGGGTCATTCCTTAGGGTAAGTACAGTGACCTTGGACTTCAGCTTGGGTACCAAGAGAATATTTCTTCACCTCAAGGGGAAGGGAAGGGAAGGGAAGGGAAGGGAAGGGAAGGGAAGGGAAGGGAAGGGAAGGGAAGGGAAGGGAAGGGAAGGGAAGGGAAGGGAAGGGAAGGGATAGTACTGTAAAGAGCAATACTGAAATTTAAGAGGATACAGGAGCTGAGATTATTTCTAGTTCTGACTTAATGACTTCATATTGGTGGGAAGACACACGAATGGGAGTCATCCTGATGTGAGATGTATCTGATGTATCTCGACAGAAACTGGACAGAAACAGGCAGTTGTATCCCACACCAAGGTTCCTTCTGAAGTCTTTTCAACATTCATTCAGGCTAAGAGCAATTACTTCAATTGTGTTAAGAGATTTCTACCCAAACGAGTCAACATCCGTGGTAACAAAAGGCTTTCTGCATCTATTTGCATCAGTGCTAAGCACCAGAATTAAGACTATGGAGAAATTGTTATTTTTTTCCCACAAACACAGCATTTAGCAGAAACCAGAAAATGAGGAATTGTTGAGACACCAGCCCTTTATACTCGTACATGTGGGCTGAACAATATGCCAGACTATTCCCATGTCAGAATGTCCTACTGTGTTTATCTTCTGCAAGACAGATGATAAGTATCAGTGGGAATTGTCAGTTTCCTGATACTCACTGGCTTTCCCCCAGCCTTTATATTTGCACTGGCATAGTCAGTTTTCAGAACAAACCTTCCTTTGTTATAGAAGCTGTAGCCACATAAAAAACCTCAGAAATAATATTTTGCTCCAAGCATGATGTAATGAAGCCATCGTTTTGCTAGATCTTTTTTCCTCTTTTTAATTTATTTTAAACGGCAACATGTGTAGATGAGCATTCAGCACAGGACTATGAAAAAACTTAATTCCCTAAATACTTAGCAAAGTCTCCCATGAAATTTCAGCCAGGGCGTTAGTCATCAGAGCCCATTGTCCATTTTCCAGGAAGACTCTGATTAAGATAGATTTATGACCAGGTCCTGCTAATGCAACAGTAAGAACTGAATATTAATGATTGCCAGTCAGTTTGAATTAACCTTTCTTGGAGGAACTTGAGTCACTTAGGATCTCAATTTATAATTTGATTTAATGGCAGTGGGTTTGGCTTTAAAATCACCATCTATTATGCCAGTACTTGGATATTGCAGGAATGGAACTCTAAAAAATTTGATTTGATCAAAAAAATATTAGAACATTAAGAAACTATATGTAAGAAACTGCACTGACACCACAGATATAAGGAAGAATTTAAAGACATTTGAGCTGCCCTAGGGTGTTCCTGGTCTCCCATATCTGTTCCAGAGGAATGCTTGTCTCTCCTGGGTTCTTCTGGCTCTATGTGTCTACATGAACAGCTGAAGACTCTTACGTGAAAGCAAGTGAATGAAGCCTTGTTTATTTACCAGTCCTGTGGGCAAACACTGTAACATTTACTCCCTCATGAAATAAATTGGACAGCAGGACTAAATTGAAGAAGAGCTTTTATCCTGTGGTTTCCATGAGCAAATCATCGTTGTGTTTCTGCTTTTCCTTTTTTGTTGTGTCTCAACCACAGACACATAGCACTCTGTGTCTCATCAGGAGCCTGAAACAAAACAAACACAGAACCTGTGAAATGTTCTATCGCAATGGAACATTCAAATGGATGTTAATCATCAACTATTTAAGGTAAAGGCAGCAGATCAGCCATTTTTCAGTATATAAGCCTGCTTAAGCCACGTTGCTCATTCTCCATGTCCACTTAGGAGGGCACAAACCCTTCGCATCCCTCACTTTCATGGCATCACAACCTCCAGCAGCAAATTCATCTGACCTTGAGCCAACTCCTCTAAGTTTCTCAGTGTACCATGGTGAGAGCACACCCATCTCAGCTCATTCCAGTGCCCAGATCAAATGCAGATAGTGGCTGAATAAGAAGGAGTAGGACGTTGTCTAATGCACGGGTCCAGTTGATAAAGTTTTTCTTTTCCAACCTCTTGGTCTCCTTTTATCAGTCCTAATGACAACAGCAGGATTTTTATAAAAAGAGGACCTGTAATTTCTTCACTGTTTACTCTTTTCTTTGCTGAAGGCCAGCTTTGGGAGAACCCTGTTAGGCCTTTTCTGTGGGTGAAGCATGTCAGGGTATCAGTCTGTCCTCAAGAGAGAACTGATCTGATCCTATGTACACACATTCCAAGTGCCTCAATCTATGTGAAATTCCCTGTACGACATGAAACTCTCTTTGCCTTTCATCCACATCTGCCTGACATATTAGTTGACATGGTTTGTGAAGGTGAAGGAATGTCTCTAACCACAGTGGTAGCTGCTATAGACCAGTTTCAGTGGGAAAGGGGTTTAAAAAACACAGTTCAGTATCACAAAAGAAGTGATCCAATTTGGCATACCATCTGCTAAGTGCCTTGTTACCAAATATCAGCTGGGGAAAAAACTTGCAATGGGTTTATGTATAAATAGAAGATGTCAGTTTGGAAGCTTGTCAAACCAGCAGTTTTCAGGAAACTATTTGTAGAAGAAAGATGTCAGCTTCCAATTTTATTTTTGTTCTCTTGAAGACATATCTTAGAATTGACATGATTTTTTATTCTTTGCAATTAAAGAGCAATCAGATTCCTTTTATGATAGTGTGTTTATTTCTCCTTAGTAGAAGTTTTGTAGTAATTGACCTATTTTCTATATAATTTTCACAGCTGAAGCAAGATAATCCTATATAAAATAGTTTTGAATTGACTTATTTCCATATTCTTTACACAGATGAACAGAGACAGTCCTATATAAAATTAAACCCTACTATTAGTATTCCTCATCTTTCTAGTGTTCATTTACTCATATAAATCCCACTGGCAATAAGGCAATTACACCACAGATGGTAGAGTTCAAACAAATTAGATTCTACTCTCTCCTCACAAATAGCTTCACTGCACAAACTTCTCCAAAGCACGTATGTGACGAGCCCTCATCTTGCCACTCAGTTCCTTGCATAACATCACCAAAATGCTCTCTTTTTTCTGCATTTCCTCTTATCGTCTGTGCCTCTTCCCTGGCTCCTTCATTTGCCTTAGCTGGCCCCTCACAGCCAGATACCCTTCCCTCGTTGCTGCTCTCAAAATGCAAGGCAGACAAACACCAGGCGTTCAGTTACTCCCAGAGTGTTTTTCCCATATTTTGCATCTCTTCTTTCCAATCCCTCTTTCACTCTCCCACCTCCCCACATGTGCATATGCATGTGCCTTCCATACTCTCCATCCCTTGGTACACAGACCGTGCTTCCTTTCAGGTCCATAAAATGGCTTTTTACAAGGAGACTTCAACTCTGGTTGCATCAGGGGTTCTATTGTGCTGGACAGACAATAATTAATATCTTCATTAACAGAGCAAACCCCTTTCACTGCAGGTTTTTCATAGATAGATAGATTCATTCTTATTTCAGCGATCAGACCAGCTTGTGAACAAGTCTTGCCTTGCCATGAAGGAGAGCTGAGGCAACCTCTCTAAATACAGAGCAGACACTGATAAAGCTTGAGGAGCTGGATAGCTACCACCATCAAATCAAATCAAATTCCAGAGCAGTACAAAGCCAGAAAGGTCCCAACATGATGTTCCTCTGGTGGAATTACCTCGGAACACGTTGACGCAACAAGAGAAACAGAATCAATCCTGATAATCCCTCCTGTCCCTGCATTGGGTAACCTCAAGCTCTGGATCACTTCCATCCAATTTCAGCCACAGCAGATGCCTAGTCCTCTGTGGGACGGGACTGGTCCAAGGTGAATGTGCCTTTGGACAGTCTGCCTGTAGTGTTTGTGATTTAAATTCATAGGACATGTACCCTCAGAGTAAAAGGGGCACCTCTAGCTATATTTATGAGGCTCAAAGGAAGACAGAATGACACCAGACCTGAGTATTTCAGCTGAATCAGAAAAGAGGTGGACAGAGGACAGAAAAAATATCCAGGAGATACAACTTCAACTAAGGCATCACAGAGTGAAACAGTGACATTCTGAAACCAATATTTGATTGTGATCTTAATCAAATCTTAAAGATTCAGCATATCCTATGAATAATTCTAAACTTAATGGTCATAGGAAATCTTCCTTGCAAATACCAGGTTTCACATTTAAGGACAACATCAGATATTTATCACAATAAAACCTATAAGAATTTTTAATTGACTATATTTTATGGAGTGTTTTCTTCTTTCCAGGTGATTGGATTGGTGCTTCCTGCATTTTGTGAGGGAAAATTTTCTTCATTATTTTAAATTTGGATTTAATTATTTTTGTTTTAGAAGGAGTTTCTTTTATTGACAGAAGCACCTTTCAGAGCCCACTTCTAGAACCTTCTTGCTACTAAAGTTATTGTAATCATAAACAATATAATCTGCTTTCCTTCTTTTACACAGAAATCTTGGCATGGAAACCCAGAGAAGTAATTATCTGCCTCCGAGGCTTGAATAGGGAATCTAAACTCTGCTCACAGCCTGTCTGAGAGTTTGTTAACTTAAAGAAGTTGTAGTATCTACTGTCCTCCATTTGGAAGGTATTTGCAGTGCTCTGTAAGATGTATACAACCAGATATGGAGGCAACCCTGAAAGACTTAAGGGGACAAAAAGATGAAGGATGTGGGACAGTAACATGCCCAAATAGTGAACTTGGAGAAGAACAAATAAAACTTGCCTGCTTTGGGAGCTGAGGAACTTTATTAAGGTAAAGTTTTACAGGAAAAGAAATAAGTTGTGAAGGAGATGAAAATAAATAAAATAAATAAACAAAAAATAAAAACAGGTAGAAGCAGAAAAAAAAAGGAAATGGATGGTTTATTCACAAATGCAAAATTTAAAATTAAATTACTGAATAGACCAACAGCCAAATTTCAACTGTGTCCTGGACGTATCTTTGCTGCTGGTTTTGTTCTGTTTGAAGCGAATTTCTCTCTTTGTTTCTTTTGTTGATTTTTTTAAAAAGTTTACTTCTTGACTACTGGTTAGAGTTACTAGCAATTACTTCTAGTTGCATTTTATACATTTAACTTTGGAGTAGCAAAGCCTCTGTCCTGGGTTGAAGTATATTCTAACACCATCTTCATGAACTGTTGAAACCAGGTGAGGCAGGGCTCCCTGCCTCCTCCACTCTGGCTTATCTTCTGTTATTGGGCCCATCAGCACCTTTGCTACACAGCTCACAGATAACCCCCTCCTGGACTACCTCCTGTTAATGGGCCCATCAGGCCTTATCACATGACTCACCATCCCATTGTGAGATGCTCCGCCCAGAGGGAGGAACCAAGCATTCCAGCCTGGATATAAGCTGAGACTCTGAACAGCAGAGGGGGCCTTACCCACTGGATTCCCAGAGGACCTGAGCTACCAGACCTTTCCACAGGATCACTGCTTCAGGAAGACCACCTCATCTGGACTGCTTCCATCACTCAGCTCAGGTTGTATTCTAACTCTGTCAGTAGTCTATTGTATTATTGCATCTATTTTATTTTACTTTCTTTCCTTTTTTCCTATTAAATTGTATCTCTGACTTGGAGCCTCTCATTTGTTTTGCTTTCAAACCACTAGAGCCTCACACCAGCCAACAGTGAATAGATTCCTTTCAGATGTACAGCCAAGTGTGTTAAAGATGAGAAGAGGACAGTTCCGAGAGTCAAATAATAACATCTAAATAGTATAATTTGATATATACATTATATAATAAATAATATCTAAAATATTCTGGGTAAGCTTTTATTTGACTCAACTGAGGCATTAGATTTTAAGGTGGATGGGAAAAGCTGCAATTGATGTAAAATGGGGTCCTGGTATCTTGAGGAGCTCTAGTGTTAGTGAAGACTTCTGGGACCTTGTTATGGAGCACGGAAAATTTGCAGGATGGCTTTGAAACTTTATTTGTTTTGAAAACTAATGACAGCTGGAAATACTGTAGGCAAAACACTGAACTTTAACACATGGCAAGGCATTATTTCTGTGAAATGCTGGATCATGTGCTCCAAAAGTGAGAAGTGCAACTAGGAATGACAATGTCAGAGCAGGAAGGGCTGATGATTGGCTGACCATTGCTTGGAACGCCCAGGGAGGCAGCAGCCAGTTAAAGATTTTAAACAGACAGACCCCATTCAGAAGTGAATGGAACAAAAACATCAAAGGCTGTTCAGGAAATATTTCAGCAGTATCCTTTCCAGTGCCAGGATTCTGCATCTGAGCAGGAGCATCACATTTGATAGGAGTTGATGCAAATTCATTTTCCCTAGTGTTGCAGTGGTCCTGAGGCAAGAAAAATCAGCATTCCAGAAGGACAAAACCCAGCAAGAAACCAGTGACACAACCATGAACCTTCTTCAAGCCATATGACTAGAAAATAAGGAATACTGTTACCAGCCAAAATTTTTATGTTTAGGAAGAAAATTAGTGTGAAAATAAGGAAAAGAACACTTCAAAAAGGCACCAAAATGGCCAAAAAGGATTGATACCACAATTCTGAAAAGCGCCTTTGGCCATCACTGATTTTAGAGCACAGTAAAAGGAACTATTGGATTTATTACTGCAAGTGAGTTAGATGGAAATAGAGATAGAAATAGAAGTACTGGCATTACAGTCTGTCTACTTGACATGTAAAAAAGAAAGAGTAATAATTTGTGTTGTTTCTCAAATGCAGAAAATTGAACAAAGTTATATTTGGGTTAAAAGAATGGCTTGCAGGGCTAAAAAATGCTCAAATGTATTAGGAAGAAAAGAAAGCACCAGAAAAGTAGGTAAGCAGTCAGACATGCAGTGATGCAGAGAAGTCAAATGTATTCAAAAACTTATTCTACTCTGTATTTTGAAAGAAGACGAACACTTATCACTTTAGCATGACAAAGTATTATCCAGTCCATGAGTTACTCAGGAGTGTATTATACCATGACTATACAAAAGAAAACTCTCTAGCAAAGAGAGGGTTTTTTTTGCACCTGAGGTAAAAAAAAAAAAAAAAAGGAAAATTACAGTAAAAAAAGAAAGTTGGCTCAGAGCACTATGCAGAGCTGTTGGCTATTTTCAGTATACCTGGTACAAGCACAGTCCAGAATGATGGAGAAATTAAAATATCCTGATTTTCAGAAAGCGAGCAGGGATAACCCAAATAAAAAAACCTCTTTTTATAATCCCCAATAAATTAATGGAAAACATGACTGAGCACTCATTTATCTAAGAGAGAAGTAAGGAAAAGAGATATAAGTACTGTCTCTCAAGAGTGTCTCTTGGAAACTAAGTCACGCCACATAATCCTGATTACATCCCCCAGGACACTACAAATTCAGCTGATAAAGGAGACAGTAGAGATATAATGTGTTTAGGTTTCTACAACACGTTTGACTGAGCACAGAACAATCTGATGAAAATATTAGAACATTACATTATTAATAAATTCCCATTTAAACAGATTAGACAACAACCCAATCTCAAAAAGTAGCCGCTAATGTAAAATCTTTAAATGGAGAGATTAGCTGTCTTTTTTTATGAGATTGGGATGTTACATTTATTGAGACAGTAAAAATATCTACTGGTAAATTCAATAAGAATAGGAAAATTTGTAAATCTCTATTGCAGAGCAGGCAAAAACAGGGATCTTGATGACTATCTTTTCAGCATTTTTTTTAACTGTCACAATATATCTTCACGAGCAAGGGCTGCAATGCAGGTAATACAGACCAGGGCCTGTGGAACCACAAAAGCATTTAAGAGTTCTGGATGGATATCCATGGAGCAAAAAAAGGAAAGTTGGGAAGAAAAAGTTAATTGTTCATATGTCATTGGCAAAAGTGAGAACAGTACTATATAGTTTTGATTTTCACATTTTATAAGGAATAGTGAAATGCAGATGAACATGTTGATGGGAATTCATGTACTGTGGATACATGCTTCCAAAAAATGTGAGAAATCTATCTCATACAATACCAGACAAAAAAGCAGGAAGGAAAACAGATGTGAATATTCAGCCATGAGTATTTGGGCACGGATTGCACTCTTAGCTAGCTGATGGTGGAATCCCAAACTCTGTCTCTTAGATTAAGAGATACCTTCCTTCAAGGTTCTGTGCAGCAAAAAGTAAAATAAAACTAAAATTTGAAGCTCAACACAGGCAGAACAGTAGAAATTAATGGCCCACTAGTGACATTGAACCAGGTACAGAATCTTGTAGCATTGGATGTCATGGGTAGTTTGCTGATCATTATGCTGGCAGATTTTAAAAAGGTTCATCTTCATCAGGGCAGTCCTGAGCATAAATCCAGGCTGGATGTAAATGGATTGAGAGCAGCCCTGAGGAGAAGGACTTGGTGGTGTTGGCTGATGAGAAGCTCAGCATGACACATCAATGTGCACTTGTTGGAGCCCCTCTCCTGTGGAGACCGGCTGAGAAACTTGGGGTTGTTCAGCCTTGAAGGTTGAAACCTTTAAACACCTTCCAGCACCTAAAGGGGCTACAGGAGAGACGGTGGGACTTTTGACAAGGGCATGGAGGGACAGGACAAGGGGGAATGGCTTTAAAGTGAAAGAGATTGGATTAGATATTAGGAAGAAATTATTTACTGTGAGTGTGGTAAGGGACAGTCACTGGTTGCCCAAAGAAGATGTGGATGCCCTGGAAGTGTTCAAGGCTAGGCTGGATGAGGTCCTGAGCAACGTGATTTTGGCAGAGGGGATGGAATTTGATGATGTGTAAGGTCTCTTCCAACCCAAAATCTTTTTATTATTCTGTGGTCTTAAAAATGATGTATGTAGACTGAGAGGAGCAGAAGAAATCTTGCCTTCATCTATTTATATTCTGAACTGGCTAGAACGGAGCCAGTAATGCTCTGCAAGCTGAAAAATTTCATATTTCCTCAGCATTATGCCTTGGCTGTGTCTCACAATTTCGTACTTCTAGCAATAAAGGACAGCAAAAATGTGACTGAAGCAAATGTTGCTGAAGAAAGAGTGGAGGTTTTTCCCTGCACTCATTATAGCTGTGTTTTGGCACCAAGGAGGAAAACTAAAAAGCTGTTGGTGCCCTCTTATCTTAGCATTTCCATCCCAGCCGTAGGCAGCCTGCAATGAAATCACATTTTCTAGTGCGCCATAATGTTACAGCAAATGCTGCCATTCAGCTGGGAATTCCACTGCCCTGCAACCAACAGTCAGGAAATTCCCTATAGGATAATTGACAGTCTACTGTGAATTACACAGCTATAAATAGCACACCATGGGTGCCTGGTGAAAGGATGATAAAACACAAGTGCAAGTTCAGTATTTATGAAGTAATTTGCACCACAGAGAAGTATTTATCACTGGACTTGCAGTTTTTATATTTTTCCTTCCCCAGTACATATAGAACAGGGAACAGCCAGTTATAAAGAACTGTGAAATATGATCTTTAAGAAGTTCGCTCTCTCTTTCATTCCTGTATTCTTTCTGTTCCTGCTCGTTTGCTGAAGCTCCTGCAGCACCATTCATATCTGATCAATTTTATCCTATCTTCCTCCAAATTGCTTTCCCATCAATAAACCTTCCCTATTTGGATTATCACAAAAGACAGAGGGGGAAGGGTGTGCTTCACACATCTGTGGCTTCTGCTTTCAGGAGCATAGAGACACAGAACTCAAAATTCCCCTCTAGTGAAGAAATGAATCCTTCATTTTCTATTCTCAGCATTGAAGAGACAGCTTGAAGGATCAAACGGTTGATTAGAGCAGAAATGCCTCCCCCTGAATGATACAGAAAAGATTGGTAGGAATTTAAATATTAAATGCAACCTTCAGGAAGGTTAAAGACAAACACCAGCAGACATGGCTGTTATTTCTGCATGGACAGTGTGCCCTTATCTACATATACAGTGCTTCAGCAGTGTATGAAACATAGATTATGACTCATGAAAATGAGCATTAACCCAAATACATCAGTGGTTTTGTATTCCCATATACTCAGCAGAAGCACACAATGGTAGCGGAAGGAATCTGAAAATGTGCACGATTGAAACATCCCTCAAAAATAATAGTTTCTATCCTTGCTACGTTAAAGTTGATCAAATAATTGCCTGTGAGTTCTGGTCATAGAAGCTTTTGAATACATGAACAAATAATTGCCATTAAAAACACTCATCTTTTACTGAAAACAGAAGCAGAAATGTAAATCATTAAGAATGGTTCTTAAACCAATGCCGCTTCCCCCCTCTGACAACAGTTCTCAAGATGCTCTTTGGGGAGAAATAAGGAAAAAGTTAGTTTAGACAGACTGGGGCCTTCATGTTTACTCAAGGTCAGTCATCCTAGTTTTGTGAAAGCATGATCTGACATTGTCACAGAGAATAAAAAAAGAAGTAAAAAGAGGATGCAATATTTTGTTTCCATCCTACTCCACCACCAAGGAGAACAACCACACCACATTAGCTCCAGTGCCATAAATACAATCTCACATTTTAATTATTATTTCAGCTCAGCATTGACCATGAGGTTATGTCTGATTATCTTTGAGGAGAATCAAATTTGTACCTGATTGGGTATGTCACTGCACTTTGCTTGCTTTTGGGATGTGGTTTCCTCCAATAACTCAGTCAGTAACCGCAAGAAAAAGAAAATAATAAATAAAGGGAAGAGAGGGAAAAGTCAAATAAGAGTTAACAGGAAAAAAAGAAAGAACACAAGTTTCACATTGCAAGCAAGGACTGTGATCTCTCTCAGGCTTGGGAGACGTGATAGAAAGCAGATCATTCTTCCTCATTCTGTCCATTGAGAATGTCTCCCAGAAAAACACAAGCCTCAGGGTACCACAGACCATCCTGGTATCTCAGAAGTGAAGGGCCTTTCCATTTCTATTTCATTCACCTGATCTCAATGTCACATTAAGTCCTCTAGAAAGAAAAAAAAAGAAAAAAAAGAAAAAGAAAAAAAAGAAAAAAAAAGAGAGATATTCTAATGTTTTTCCTTGCTTGTTTCATTTGATCAGCTTTTGTTCATTCACTTCAGATCACAGCCACAATGCATGATCCCAGGATTGCTCCCAGGGGGTATCAGCAGACATTTCTGCTGAGGTGCATTAATGTGTCTCCATGCATATGGCTAAACAATGTCAAACTTGCCCTCTTAGTATTGCCTTTAATGAGCAGAAGAATAAATTACTGAGACTCAGCTGATGTAAGGGGATTTATTAAACTAATCTGACTCAACTGTTTATCTGAGTCATTCAGATAAATCTTCTAATTCATAATTTGTAAGAAGTGAAAGTTGCAATTTACCTCTTCTCCACTTATTGCTTTATCTTATCCATTTAATTGGAGGTTGATTTCATGTCAGGGCAAAGACATTTTCTTCCTCTGTGCTTATACAGAATCTTTCACCAGTGCATTTCTGATCTCATTCACAGATTTAATTAAATCAGTGTCTACTTATCCAGGCACTTCTATGGTCTTTGTTATTCTAAAAAGTGTGAGCATGCAAAAGGAATGAAAAAAAAGAAAGATTCAGCTTACTCAGACTGTATGAATGAAATCTGTGATACGAAATTATAAAGTGATTCACATTTTCATTATTATCAGTCATAACCAGTTGGATTTCCTGACAGAAACTCATCAGTTTGCAGAGTATTTTCAATGTTCATTCTGAACACTCACTCCAAGAAGTCTGGCCCAGAGAAAGGATTTTCATCACAGTGAGTATCAGTCAAATACCATCTCTGTTCCTTCAAATCTTTCTCAAAATTTTAGCCCTGCTATTTAGGTTTTTCTTCCTCTTTAGTGCACTGAACCTCACGGACTTTAATTTAGGCTAAGATTCCAGAGAGGAAAACAGTCCTTATTCTTTAACTTCCTCACATCCTTGCACATATATTTAAGGATGTGATTAAACTAAGTTCTCCTTTCCTGACCTGGTCCTCTACAAGGCTCTTATTTTTTTATTAATAACATAAAATTGCAGTTAGTAAGAGCTGGTTTTGAATGAAGGAATCTCACACAAATGAAGCCAGACAGGTTTTTCTATACATTTAAAAGCAGTAAAACCCAGACATAATACTACAGGCATGCAAAGGAAAAAGAGAGAGAGAGATATGAATAAAACAGAATTTAAAGGAAGTCACACCACATGCAAATAACCAAATCTGTAAGTGATGCTCTGAAGAGAGAGAAGCTCTCTAAAACAGTTTCAAAAGAAGAAAGGAGGCCAAGCTTCGACTATTTTTATATAGTGTCAATTTGCAGCTCATCATCAGGACAGTGCAAGGGAGGATTATGCAACTCCTTCAGGATGGTTATCCTGTGAGGAATGTAATTAGAAGGGCTCTGCTCTCAAAGCATGTCAGTCTTGAGAGGTTTTCTCAAATGGAGATAGCTACTACCCATCCTAAAGATGGGTCAGGGTCATGGAAAGGCAATCAGAGAAAAGGCATCCGCCCCTCACAATGGGGTCCAAGAAGGGGCAAAACCCTACAGTGCAGAGTGGTCGTGTCATCACTTTGGTGACAGCAGTGGGATCAAAAGAACAGGAACTCATATTTACAGCTGGAAAAAGACCAAATATATGTGAGGGGAACAGCGTTTCCCCTTAAAGAGGGAGGGTTTTGTGCACTGTAGAGCTGCACATCCTATAGCTGTGGATTGTGAAACAAAGCCAAGGCTGTGTTTGCTTTCACATGGTACTTGTTTCAGTAGCAGTGTTCTCCGACTAGTTATGCAGCACATAACTACACTGAAAACAGATGGCAGGCCGCGCTTGCAGGACCAGAAGCAAAAATGAATTTGTGTGCACAAGCTTCCTGCAGCACTCAGGTACCAGAGTACCTGGCAAAGTGCTCAAGTTGCTCTTCTCAAAAGACTCCAAAGGCTAATGCCAGAGTGGGTGCAGATCCTGTGGTGCATCTATCTTTCCAAATGCTACACTGAGGTCAGAAGGCACCCAGCTCAGCTGCAGATGTGTGAGAATTCATTTAAATTTTCAGCCACTGAATATAAAACAATTTTTTTAAAAAAATATATTTTCTCACTCCTATTATTCAAATGGAGGTAAATTTTCAAGCTGAAGAGCTTAAGGCCCTTATTGTGTTAAGTGGACCATTGCTTTTGATCAGCAAAATAAAAGATGTAACCTAGCTGAGCCATTTACTCCTGTAAAGAGACCACAGCATGGGAACAATAGCTGCCCCTTTTCATTCATGAAGGTGCTCAGTATATGGACTTAATGAGCACGAACAGCAGCTCTGTCTCCGCAATAGATGGTCCTGTTACTGATCCATAAACCATGCAGGATTCCAGCAACATGCTACAGCAAGAGACCTCTTTGAGCCCATCCTATTTTAATGAATTGATAATAAAAACCATTCTCCTTGGAAGAGAGAAATCAGAAGGCATCTGATCATCTGTGCAGCGATTTGCATATGCTGCTGTAATGATAATTTCTCAGCTGTGCTTTGGGGGTGAGGCAGCTCCTCAAAGAATGGGAACAGAAGAATGGGCAGTGTCACTGTACTGTGTTGTTTATCTCAGAGAAGAGACTCCAGGACTTGTTTTCATCAGTGAAACCAAGCAAGCTGACCAGTCTCCTTTCCTCTTCATTACTCAGTGTGCATAAACAAAATCTCTCATCTCATACACTCATACAGTATATGTGGCTACTCAAGTAATTCAGAGACAGATGCTACAGGGAAAGCAGAGAGCACCATCAGGTTTCCTTCTCGGAGCATCCCACCTTCTCTGCACTGGGAAAGCATGAGCTCTACAGAAAAAACAGAGTTATGGGCTAATGCTCATTTTCCCTCCTAAGTACCAACCTAGACACCAAAATTAATCATAAAGGCTCTTATTTATATCCACCTGTCCCTGGCTAGGTCCATCCTCACACCACCTGGAACTGATAAACCTATCAGTTATCAGTTCATCAGGGTGTTGCATGCTGCACTTCAAGACACTGGTCCCGTTCTGACTCTGCTGTCAGTGGGCAGAAGAAATCACAAGTCTCCTACTGACAACTGGTACCAGAAGGTTCAGTGTGTCCCAAACAGCAGCAACACAGACAAAACCTCTACCACACAGTGGTCCCAGACCAAAGATAACACCCAAAACTTCCTGGGGGTCTGCAAGGTTCTGAAGTTGGTAAATTCCAGGGGGTTTTGCACAGCTAAGAAATAATCAGCTATTTTTAAAACAGAACAGGGAAGGCCCTGAGGAATTTGCTAACTTAAAATAGGAAACACCCACACCCACAGCCTGTTTTAGATCCATGCACTAATGAAGATGCTGAAACACAGAGTCCCCCTCAGAATTTAATTTTAGTGTCTTAGCTACTGTCTTATCTCAAAAATAAAGACTCTAAGAACAGAAATTCAAACCCCACCCACTCCCTTTACTACATCTGTGTCAGAACTCCCACTAATCTTCCTTCCCCTTGGCTTCAAGCTTCTCTATTTCCTGATTAGAGGGGAAGGATTTTCCCATTAACACTTGCATATTACATCCTAAAGATGTGAAAAGTCTTGAAACAAGGGGCAGCACAAAGCCTTAAGTTGGTTATAAGACCTAAACTGAACACCTTCAGCTCATCTCTGTGCAGGGACAGGACGTGGCACATGGTTCCCCTCTTTGATTCAAGTGGTTTGCATAGAGATTTGCATTATTTTTTCAACTATTCCTCCTAAATATGTATTGGATTCCTGGAGGGGACTAAGGGAGGGATGAAGAAAGGATTTGAAAGGCTACAAAAGATCTTTATCCATTTGATACAGCTACCTGGGTCTGACAGCACTGTTGAGTAGAGGGTCTGGATTGTTCCTTGCTCCTCTGGATGCATATGACATCATAAATGCCTGACTTCATCTTAGATGCCACAGGAGATCACCTGAAAAAAACATCATCCACACCTGCCCCAAGATGATTTCTGCCTAACAAAACATCACACACAAGAAAGAACCTGACATAGGATGCCTGAGGGATCAAACCTCATGAGGCAGATGCTGGTCTCAGTGAGCTGGTGGAAATCACTCAGACATGGACAGTGCTGAGGGTTGGATGAGGATTGAACAGCTGCTCTGGAGGAGCTTTAGTACTGAAACAAAACATATTCCACTGCAATCAAACCCTCTCTACCTGCGTTCATCCACGGAGTAATTTAGTCTTTCCCTGCTGCTCAGCTGAAGGGGATTCTCTCTGCTTCTTCATATAGAAGAGTTTGAGGGTAACACCTGGCAGAGCCCTCTCAAGTGGATCCTTTCAGAGTGTGTGGTGTGGGCTGGGGAAAGGAGGAGGAGAAAGACAAACCTGCCTATGTACGGGTGTATAGGAAGATGAATATGTAAGATAGATATCCATTATGCATTAAAAATTTCAGAAGGGTTCTGGGCGTCTTTGCTCCTAGCATGAAAAAATTATGTATTAATAATGAAATAGTGTATACCTTAAGCCATACTCCCCCATAAACACATTTACTTAGCTGTAGCTTGAAATTTTTAAATATTAAAATGAAAGTCTTGGGACCTATTTTTTCAGCTGGAACTAATTGTCTTAATTTTACCTCTGTTTTGGCTGTGAAATTGTCAGTCTCTGGTTTTGCTTATTGGAATACAACTTTCTTTTCATACCTGCAAAAATTAGGCTGTAGTAACACAAGCACAGCAACACTAGGCAAGACCAAAGTGCCTTAGAACCATCCAGTGTTTCTCATAATGTTCATGAACAGATGCTTAGTGAATGCGTGAAATAGAATAGGCATGTTAGTTAATCCTGCTACAAATTCTGATTAATTTAGAGAATTTCTGAGGTCATAAGAGCACTCCTGCTATCACATTTAATAGTTTTTAGTCACCCTTTCTCCTTGCTAGATTTTTCTCCTCACCCAATCTTTTTTAACCCATGTAAGGCCATTCTTTGGCATCCCAATTCCTCTCCCACAGTAAAGGCCATGGTTTTATTAGGCATTAGGTAAAAAAGCACTGTTACTTTATTAGGTTTTCCTTAACTGTTCTGAAAAAAAAAATTTGGTTTTTCTTTTTCAATTCAACTTTTTTACAGCACTCATTATTGCAGATTCCTCCATCATGTCTTCCTTTCAGTCATTTTCTCTTCATACATTTTCCCTCTTTTTCATTCTCCTTGCATAACTTTTTGTTGTTGTTGTTTGTTTGTTTCTTGGCATCTTCATGCCCCATCTTTCTACTTTTTCCAGATTGAAACAGCTCCTTTTCAGGATGGGCTCATTGGTATTCTGAATATGGACAAGGCCATATACATACAGTGCCATAATTATCTGTTCTGATTCTTTCTTCATTACTTTTCTAATGCATCCTAACATTTTATTTGCTTTTTTGATTGCTGCCAAGAATTAGGATGAAGTTTCCAGAGAACTGTAAATATCCAACTGCAAAGTTGTGGCAAACTATTTTTGCCTGTACTGTCCCTGATCTAGTTTTGTTGAATTTTAGCTCAGCTGATATTAGTAGGACAATTTCAGAGATATACTGGCAGGCCTCTGAAGAAATGCTACAAATGCTCTTGGGATGAAGAGTGTCATGTGAATGTGCTGCATTTAAACTAGGTGAAGGCAATTTAAAGAAACAAAATTTTGCTCTGACTTTGGAAGCTGGTCCTGAAAACACCCACGTACACAAGGAGACAGTTCTCGCTACCGCAGACTCCAATCCTTCCTTGCCCAAACATCTCACCTAAGAATGAAGGAGTTTTACTACAAAAGTGAGAAGAGATGAAAGGGGATCCGTGCCTGCCATGTTAAGCACAAATGAAAAGAAAGTCCTTACTGCAAGGAGCTTCTGATCTAATACAGAAAGAAAGAGAAAGATGAAAACAGGAACAAGGGCAACACAAACAAATCAATGCCACAATGTGTGCAGTTCTGGGCACCACAATACAAAAAAGATATAAAGCTATTAGAGAGCCTCTACAGGAGGGCAATGAAGATGGTGAAGGACCTTGAGGGGAAGCTGTGTGAGGAGCAGCTGAGGTCACTTGTTCTGTTCAGCCTGGAAAAGGGGAGACTGAGTGGAGACCTCCCTGCAGTTACAGTGTTCTGGGGAGGAGAAGCAGAGGGGCAGGCACAGATGAATTCTTTGTCGTGGGCAGTGATGAGACTCAAGAGAATGGCCTGATGTTGTGTCAGGGGAGGTTTAGGTTGGCTGTTAGGAAAAGATTCTGTCCCCAGAGGGTGGCTGGACACTGGACAGGCTCGCCAGGGCAGTGCTCAGACCACCAGCCTGACAGATTAAAGAAGCGTTTGGACATCGCTCTGGGGCACAGGGTGGGACTCTGGGGGTTGGTCCTGTGCAAGGCCAGGAGTTGGACTCAATAATCCTTGTGGGTCCCTTCCAACTCAGCATCTTCTGTTATTCTGTGTTCTGTCAGGAGAAATAGCTGCAGTTCTGCAAGGAGAACAAAAGCTGAGCAGAAAATGGCAGTGGAGAGAAGATGGAATACAGAAACACAAAGAAATTCTGAGAGACTGGAGTCAAGATAGACTGACACAAAAGCCAGTGTGAGAAAGGGTTCTGGATTTCACAGCTGCAGGGGAAAAGAGTGTTGGGAGCTATGAACAGGACATCACAATAGTCTGTACTGCCATGGAGCCAAGAAAGGGTTCCAGTAATCATTAACCCTTAAAGCAGTGGGGCAACTGAAGCTTAGAGGGACAAGGAATGTGTGTCCCGAGGCTGTGTTTAACCTCAAAAGGCAGCGAAGTGACATCTCCTCTGATAGCACAGCCTTGGTAAACAGAGACAAGAAGCTGCAGTGCTGGAGGGATTTATTGCCATTGCCCTTTGTTTCTCCATCCCTGGCAGAAATGCAAAGCATGTTCACTGTTCCTGATCCTGCCTTCCTAGAGAGTGGGAGGAAAGGGATTACTCGGCAGCACTGAGCAACAACAGTTGTCCCTGCAGCAGGAGGAAACCATGCTTTACACCTTCCCAGTAAATTTCAAATTTTCTCCTAGTCCAGTTCTGCCTACTTTTCCTCACAACAGGGTTAGATAAGGCTTTTAAAAGACAGCAGTTCATCAGACGAGCAGATTTGGAGGATGGAAGCGTTTCCACACTCAGTTTTCTGAATGCCTTCATGTCACAGCGCTGCCCAGTGTAAATCCAGGAGCTCCAGGAAAAAACATCTTGTCCACTGGCAGTGCAAACTTCCTCAAGGTCTCAGAAGGAAGGGGCTGCTATTGCCCTGTGAGTAGCAGAGTGCTATTCTTTACTGCTCTGGAACAGTTTTAGCAACTCATGAATGCTGAGAGAGTTTTTCAGAATGTGAACCCACTACTTGTGGTACTACAGAAAAACATCTCCCACCTGCATTTCAGCACAATCCATCAGCTTCCTTGATTATCCATCAGATCAGTCATTTAGCAAATTTCATGTCATGCTGACCAGCTGCATCTGGCATCACAGCTCATTTGGTAAAAAAGAAACTGTGCTGTTGCAGCTCAGTCAAAGACAGAACATCTGGCTCATCAAGCCAAGCAAACCAGACGCTATCAACATGGTGCATTCTCCATCTTCATCATCACTGCAGCCTCTTCCTCTTGCTGCTACCTAAAACATCTGAAACACCCCTGTTATGTGGAGAGAGTGTATCGATGATTTACAAATCAGTAGTAACAGTTCAATTTGTTTTCGTCTCCCTCTTTTCAGAAGCTTTCCCTTGTGATAGAAAGGCACATGATCCTGGGGAAGGAGTGAGTCAGTTTTAGCTTCCCTCCCCCTGTTCTGTTCCCCATGATTAGCAATCAATTCTTTGGCTGGTACCTATGCACATACATTGGCTCCTTGGTGAAGACAAGGAAGCACAGGCCCACCACAAGGCCACCTTGAATTCAGTTCACAATCTCTTTATTTCCTCTTCTGCCTTCATTAATTGATTTTTTCCTTCTTCTGAACCTAGTCCCTGGTGAAGAGAGCTTTTTTGTTCTCTCCCTCACCCAAGACTCCGCAGCCTACCCAGCTTTGTTTGCATCTTTTTCTATTTTACTATAGGTAGTATTAAAGGACAGGGGAAGAACATGTTGCAATGATCACACAAATTCACGGTGGCCTTTTTTTTATTCCATTAGCAGAGAGTTTTTTTGGAACAATCTTGAGTTATACAAGCTATTTGTTATCATAAGGCTTAGCTCTTCTCCAGACTTTTTCTCCAAAGATCTGAAATTGCTCTACAAATGTCAATTAATTAAGCAGCCTCCACGCAGAAAGTTTCATAATACTCATTTTGAAATGAAAAAAACTAGAGCAGTGGAAGTGTGGTTGCTCATTACCAGCCAGTGGAGAAATTAGAAATAGACTTTTGGAGTCGCCCAAACCTTGTATTTTAATAGATTGCATATATCTCCATTATTATTTAGAACAGGAATTTTTACCCCATATTTCTAAAATTATATCTTCCCTTCCTTCTTCAGTACAACAGAAACATCTTCTTTCTCCATCATGAAAGTGCAGTTCTCCCAACAAATAGAAGGGAGCCTCTCTCATATCTGAAAGGAGTCCATCTTCAGCCTTTTTCCTCCCTCTTTTCCAAGGCCTCTCTGGTTACTGGACAAGCCAAAATCAGAACAGTGCACCATTACAATCACAGCAAGGAAATTAGTGCATTAAAATCCTGAGTTTATGGACAGATATTGCTTTCCACCCATGGAGCACAGGTGGAACATGCAGCCTGCAGACACAGACTTGATCAACACATTCAGACACCTAAAGCCTTTTACATGTGTGAAATCAAATCCCACAGGTGGCTGTGCTATCAATCCCCAAAAGTGTACGTGAGAGGAAGCAAGGGATGTGGGGGAGGAGAGCAGAAACCCAGGCTGAGCTATACAGCCCACAGGACCTCATGGTCCAGTCCCATCCCTTCATTTCATGTGCTGCAGTGCACAGTTTTCTGGCAAGTCACCACTGAAAAATGCAACTGTTCTAAATTTATGCCACTCACACTCAGTTTATTCTTCATACACCACATCTCTAAAAGCACTGCCACAGAAAGGAGACCCCTGGGACTGAGGCTGATGGCAGAACACAGGACCTGTGCTCCAAACCACTGCCAAGGGGACCGGTTTTCCAGCAGGTTTCAGATGCCTGTGCTCAGAGCAATCTCCCTCTTCAGCTTCCAGGCAAGGACTGCTGTGCATCACATCTAATGCCTTGCTGAGGGTGGCCCCTCATCAGTGACAGGCTTAGAAAAAATAAACACAAAGAAACAGAATTTCACACTTGAGATCCATTACCCCTTGCCCTGCCACTTCATGCCTTTATAAAGTCTCTCTCCATCTGTCTTCTAGTCTCCCATCAGGCACTGGAAGGTGCTCCAAGGTCTCCTTGGAACAATCTCTTCTCCAGGCTGAACAATCCAAATTCTCTCAGCCTTTTCACCTAGGAAAGGTGCTCCATCATCCTTTTCTACATGCTGATACTGCACCGTGCTGGCTCCAAAGGCATTCATTTTACTGTATTAAATGTGGACACTTCCATGCACAGCAGTTACCCCAGGATTCCTTCATATTCTAATGAGAGAAATAAGCAGATTTAGGAGGGAATTTATCTCATCAGCTTTTGCTGATGTCAAAAATAGCTCAAATGAAATGCAGACTAAAAGAACCCATCTTTCTCCATTGATTAAAGAGGAAGCCTGTGGGGTTAGATCAGATATAAATGTCAGCTTTATAGGCAGCAAGATAGGTGAGATGAATCCCAAATTAACTTACCAGTTAGATATGATGGACAAAGATAGAAGAAAAGAGAAAATGAGGACATTCATGAAAAGATATACAGATAAACCTTGCCTGACCAGAAGTAGACCTCAAATAAATCCCATTTCAGTCCACCTCCTTTGCTCTTTTCCTGCAACTTCAAATTAATTCTTGTAGAGCATAAGAGTGCATTATAAAATTCAGCACATAATTTTGTATACAGAGATAAAATTTATGTATACTTAATTTATGCTTTAAATTAAGCCTGGCTTTTGACCCAGTGAGTTTCTCTTCCTGGAGGTCAGCAAAACTGGTGTTTTGAAATCTGGTAATCAGGGAGGCACATAGGGAAAAAAGCATATCCTGACTTTATTTTGGTGAATAAGTTTATTTCACCGCTCAATTTTCTACATCCTTGCTACCCCTGGAGCCACTAATGTAGTTTCTCCTTTCAATAATTAATTCAAGAACTAAAATTTTACTAGCAACCTGTGTGATTGGTTGGATTAGCTGAGTAAGTGTAACAGTCTGAGATGACACAGGATTCACTGACTCACTCCCATCCAAGAATATGAAGACTGATATTGCCACTAAATTAATAATGACCTTGGCTTTTCCTCAGGTGATATTACCCCTGAGGTCAGTGAATATTGATAGTCATTAGCATACACTACTATATAATAGTCTATATGGTATATATTAATAGTGTATGTAATTATATATTAATACAATGTCTTGGCATATTTAAAAAAATGTTCCATACAAATTTAGGTCAAGATTTTGCAATGAGGAGGCAGGAATTTTGGCCAAAATACTTCCTTATGCAAGTGTATTTGGCAGAATGGAACTAGAAAATCATTGTTTCCAAACCCACTCAAGGTGTATTTGTAAAATAAACAATGTTGGGAGACACCCTCTGGTCCTAACTGATATATCATGGCCTCATCCATACAGCTAAACTTTCTTAACATCCGAAACATCACCCAACTGGTCTTTCTGAGATGAGCCCAAGTCTCAGGAATTGTCTGGAAATTGCCTAAAATAATTCTGGCTTGTGCAGTGAGGACACTGGCAGGGGCTTCCCCGACCAGCTCATACCCCAGTCGAGTTGTGCAGCCTGTGCCCTTGCCCTTTGGGCACTGCTTAAAATACCAGGACAGGCAAAATCCACTTGTTTAACTATTTTGCCTCTATACACTTCAATTAGATACTTAGATTGCTCTGATTAGGGTTTTCTCCCCAGATCTTTTCCAAGAAGTGAGAAAAGGATGATAACCCATCAGGTCCCATGCTGGATGTCATATCAGCCATGACATAAATGGTCTGCCTTGCACCTGTGGCTGCTGTGGGTGTTGGTCTGCTCAGTTATCGCAAACCTTTCTGCCAGTGGTGAAACACCGAGAGATTCTTCATCCAGAGGGGAAACACAGGCTGTGTGACACATGATGAAATAGTTACGCTCTTTTTCCCCTAAAAAAGAATCAAATTGGTCATTTGGACTTGCGGTTTTGGGGGGGTTTTAATCTTTAATATTGCTTAGCATATGAAGTTAGCAATTGATTCAGCAGTGAGACTCAAGCTCCAAAGAACTTCACTGTTTTTTACATTTAAATCTATTTTTACATTTAAAATAATTTATATTTGAGGTTAGGGTTAAACATTTAAATATTTATTTAAATAAAGTTTTTGTCCCTTATTTCTACTTAATCATTTTATTTTACCTACTGAAGTAATTATCCCTTTGGATTTTCTTTTTCTACTGTTTTTCCAAAGTGATTATTTGCATTACCTGTTGCAGTAACTGCCCCTGCAGCTCCTTGTCACAGCTGACAGGGCACCTGTCAGGTCAGTCACAGATTCACCACATATTCTCCCCCTCCAACTCCATTACATACACGTGCAAAGATGATTTTGCAGAGGGAATTTAAAATGAGACACTATCTCACACTGCAGAATGACTGGTGAGCTTTCCAAGATGCTACCGTCCCAAAGGTGGTTTAATCATGACTTTGCTCTGTACCATGAAATACAATTATTTTACAGCTAACCAATTTCAGAAAAGCTTAAGTTAGTCTGAAGCTGCGACTGTGCTGGGCTTGCATCTGAGGCAGGAGGATTTTAAATGGATGTACCTGCAGGCACTGCTGCAGATAGATGATTTGTGTGGAATGGCTTTTGCAATCCTCCTTTCGCAAATGCTGAATGCTCTGATTAGTCTTCAACTGCTCCCAAAAAAGGGCAAATCCCTTCCCACTTGTCCTGCCCACTGGGAGCCAAGCTCTGTAAGGTGTCCAGCAGAAATTTCTCAGCTGGGCTCAGCCCTTGTGGTGTCCCACACAAAGTTCTGTGGAGGGGATCTCCACATCCCTCCTCTGCTCTCAGGCCCTGAGCCCCAGCACCCAAACCCCTGAGAGGAGGGGATGCACTCAGGGCTCTGACATCAGACAAGTGCCAGCAGATGATGAAATAGGACAGGAGTAATAGGGTTTGGACTGAGAGAGGTGTGGAGAGTGCAAAGCTGCTTCCCCTGGTGCCCACCTCCCTTCATGACCCATCTCTTTTTAGAAGAGCACGACTGCACAGTCATTGAGTGAGCAGCTCGTTGAAGGAGGAGGGGTGAGCAGGTCATTGCCATTAAATCACTTAATGAACTGGGTCTTTTTCTTCTCCATAAGTTATGCAGACTGATTTTCATATTTTGTTACTCAATGAGTGCCTGTGACAACATTTTTCACCCCCAGGGACCACTTGAAAATTGGTTGATGCAACTACTGTTTCAAACCTTCACTCTAAATAATATGCTGTTGGCTCCTTACCCCACCACAGAATAGCTCTGCTGCTCAGTGGAAGAATTCAAAATCCTCACAGAAATTTTCTAGGTGGCTGCAGAAAGATTTCTGATAATGGTACTCATGAAAGAGCAATTCTTTGAAGTATACGCTGCCTTCCCTTTCACAAAAGTGTTAGACTGGAAGCAACCTTACACAATAGGTCTTTGCCAAATTTTGGCATGGTCCGTGTGCTCCTTGCAGTCTCTTCTCCTTCCTGAAGTATTTGGAATCCTTCACTTTTTGTACTAACGCTGCTGGGCTGTGAGGAAAACCCCACAGAATGCTGTACATATCCATGCATCATCTGGTTTATCTGGAAAATAACTTAAAAGAAATTAACTCCTTCTATGAAATGTGAGTTGTTTCTCTGCCTCAAGAGTGTCAATACCTGAAAAATTTGAGAAGAGAGTTTAGTGTCATGCAGAGTGCTAAGAAGAATTTACACAATATGAGGCAATGAATTTTTTTGTGCTCTTTCTACATCTATTGGTGTTCTTTTGCTCTTTGTGCTTGTTTTCTGTAGGATATCCAAATCATGTTGCTGTTACTGTAATTTTTGTATCTATATAAATACATAAATCTGAGTGAGTGTCAGACTCCCTGGAGCTTGTAATATAAACAAATTATAAACAAAGGACTTAAAATCTCCTTAACTAACACATTTCACCTGACTGTTCTCTGATAGGGAGCAAAACAAAGCTGTGCCATACATTTTTTAAAAAATATCTTTGGGATTTGTTATGTCCTAGGTCATGACAGTCCCTTTCAGAGGGATTGATCTGTAAGTATCCACTTTGCTTCATTGATCTCTTTAATTTCTTTAACTGTAAGACCCATAAAACTTCCTACATCCAGATGCCCATATCTTTGTACAATTTCTTCCTGTCTTCAGACCAATACTCTTATTTCTACCTTCCCTAAATATCTGTGCCCTAACTATTTCCCATCTTCTTCTTCATCTGCAAGTCCTCTGGGTAAGAAAAGGGGGTTTCTGTGTGTTTTCTTCCAGCATGTTATAACACAGCACAATGATAGTCACCAAACAGAATATTTGTGATACAGCAGTGTGAAAAAATAGCCAGTGTTTGGCTGAATTCCATTTTCTACATCTGCAAAAGCAGATGGACTCAGGAGAATAACTAGAAGGTTCTCAGTGTTGTTTTCTAGTTCTGCTCTACCAAACACAGCTTGGTCTGGATTGATCTGAGAGATTTTATCTCGGGGCTTCAGGGTGAAATTGGTTCCTCTTTCCAGGGAGCTCATAATAGTCCTTTCTCTTTGCATCCTCAGCTTCAATCAGTCCCTGGGAGCACTGATGAGCCTTCCCCTTCCTGAATTGCACAGGCTTATGAATTACACAGACTCTTGAAATACCAAGGATTTGCTTTCTTTTGTCCCTTCTAGGACCCAGCGTAGAGTCATTAAGGTTGGAAAATAACTCTGTAATATAATTTCCAACCAGTAACCCAGCACTGCCAAGGCCAACACTAAACCATGCCACATTTACACATCTTTTAAAACCCTTAAGGGATTGTGACTCCATCACTTCCCTAGGAAGGCTGTTCCAATGTTTTGGTGAATGTGTTTTTTTCCTGATACCAAATCTAAACCTTCCCTTGCACAGGTGAAACCACCCATCTGCCCTTCAAACTCAGAGGGCATCATTGCTCTGTCCTAACGATTTCTGCAGGTTTGCTCAAGGAGCACTCAATTAAGATCCAAGTTCTGCCACTCAGCAAGTTCTAAAGCAAATCCATGTAAGCATTTTAGGTTATTGACATCCCTGCTTTACAGCCTATCCCACTGTGTCATTGGCAACTGGAGCAAGTTTTCCTTCAGTGGCCAGCACTGCCAGCTAAGGTCCCATTCTCTCCTGTAGTTGGAGGCATCTTTTATGAAGCAAAGATAGAATCTTGTGGTTTGATTGTTAGTTTGCTTTCTTAGAGGAAGGAAGTAAAGGCAACCATGGTGTCAGTGTTTCTGTGGCTGCTTCTCCCATCCTCTTAAACCTAATCGATCCTCAGGACCAGTTTCACACAAATTTGACAGAGGAGCAAGAGCCTCAGGTACATCAGTCTTCTGGAATTTTCATGGAAAAAGCACTAAGAGAATGACTCTGTCAGTGACACTTCATGGGAAGACTAGAGTACAAGATTAATTTTTCATGGAGTTTAGATCCAAAGACCTTGGACAGGGGAAAAGGCTGAGGACATGCTTGAATCTTGTTAAACAGTAGAGAGTTGCACAATGCACAGAATTTTAGGAAATTAGGCTTCTTAAGTTTTGCTACTCCCCAGAAAATTTGTGAAATTGAAGATTCTGTCTGGGCCACCCCTATGTATAGGAAGAAACCAGAACACACTAAAATAACAGGCAAGTTCTATTTTAAAGTAGCCATGCTATGAGCTCCCAGCTGGAAGGATTGCTTATTCATCTATAAAATGTTCTTTTTGTTTGAGGCAAATGTGGACATGTTTCCTGGAGAACTGGTTTCTAAAAAAGCAATGCAATACAAACTGTTTATCCCAGAACCACAAAAACAACCAGGTTGGAAAAAAACTTTGAGATTATGAAGTGAGGCCTTGGATACCCCCTATGATCAAGCAGTGAATCCCCAAATGAGAAAGAACTCATTCATGGCATCATGGTACTCATGGAAATGACGAAGGTCAGTCCAAGCTGTGGCTGTGCACCATCATGGAATTGGTCAATGCAACTGACCCAGTGAAGAACACCATGTCACCTCCAGATATTTTCTGTGTATTTAACTCCTCTGTCCTATTTATGAAAAACTTAGAAACAATTTTCAAAGCTATGCCTGGAAACACAATCACAACTCGATTTAATGTCAAAAATAATTGTGTCAAAAGAGGCACAGTGATCTGACACATAATAATTTCCCTCAAATCTCATTCCAGCTAGTCACCAGCTTTTGTGCTATAATTACCTGCCTTTCTATCTCCACTAACCACAGGGGCTACAAATGTTATTACTTCTGTTCTGATTAAGTACCCTGCTCTGCTCAGATACCAACTGCCTTTTTTCTTTGAAATTGTCTAATCAGCTAACATAATTAAGTTGTATCCAGAACAGTTTCCAAACTCTGCTTAGCTTGAGGCTCTCTGGTTCTGCATTAGAACCAAAGTTCCAGTGAAAGGAGAAGCTTGTCTATTTTTCCAGCTGTCAATAAGAATATCTAAGAAGTGGTATTTCCTCTTTATGCAATTTTTGACTCACTTTTTACCCAAAAACTATAACTATATAAAAATCCTCCAGTCTTTTGAACCAGACATAGGCTGATTCTCAGCTCTGTGCTCTTTGTAGGAGCTACAATATATATATTAACCTTCCTCCTCAAAACAATACAATTGCAAAAATAAGGAAACAGTACAGCCTGTTAGGAATTAGGTAGAAAGATATTTCTGGATAAAGACATGCATTTTACTTGGCATCTTCTACCTTTTTGCACTCACACGTAGTGGAGGCCATGCAGGTTTCAGTGTGACAATTTCCAAATGTGTGGGAACAAAAGCCAGGGAACAAATGTAATAAGACACCTGAGGATCCCAATTGTTAGAGGCACAAGACATTACTTAAAATGCCTTCTTTATTGGACCTTGGAGTAAAAGCTCTGACCGTGAGTTATCTGCAAACTCTGGTCAAATTTTAGTCCTGAAGATGTCTGAAGGAATTGAATAATCCTGAGATGTCCGCAATGATGGACTCAAGGGGCAAGAATGAGTCAGCATCAGAGTAGGGACAAATCAGGACAATTGCCTGAGCAGTCAGTGGCACCCAGTTTAATGTCATGAAACACTGATTTCTTTTCCTCCTGAATTTGAAATCCAGTCTGACAGGAGCTTCCTCCATTTCCTCTGCTGCTTCATCATCGTGGGAGAAAAGAATAGAGATGTTATTGTCAAAAGCTCTGAGATTCTCCTCAGAAATGGCAGCACCTCTACCATCTCTATCCCATTCCTCAAGCATTTCTTTTTCCTTAAGAGTCATTTTTAGTATCTAAATTCATGTTGGACCTGCAATCTGAATCCATATATCTTGCAATCACTGCCAAAGACTGCCATGGGAAGATTTGTTTGTGGGAAGGAAAATCATAATTTGCGTTACTGCCAGAGAAAATTTATAAAGGAGATTTCTCCTTTTCTGAACCCAAATCATTAAATAATGTTATTTTTTCTTTTATTTTAGAAAATCTTGTCCATTTATCTGACAATACCCATACATTAAATAAAATCACTGCATCTGCACAGAATGATACATACAGGACGGTGAAAAAAGGATTTAAAGAATCATCATTTGAGTTAAAAATGCTGAAAGATTTTTCTTCGAAAAGAATGAATATATGAATATTCCCTACAAAGAAGGAGGAATGAGAGACTGACCCTATGACATTAATTCATAATAATGCCAAATCCCTATCTTACAAAAAAAAAAAAAAAATCGATATTCAGCAAAGCATTTACTTTAAATGACAGCTTGAAAGGGTTTCCTTCTGTAACATGTAAACAAGAAGATCCCCAGCCTGTCTTCTTCCTGTCTCAAAAATTGTGAGCAGACAAAGGAAAAATCATGGAAGTGAAACCAACCTTTCCCCAACTGTTTCAAGCCTATTTTCTCCATGTAATGCCTGTCAAGTTCTTAGTAAAGCTAAAGGGATTTATTTTAATTTGAATCTGAGCAAGTACTGAACACTTCATTTCATCTTAATTGTATGGATTGAATTCTGCAACTATAATGGAACTTGCAGTTGTTAAGTAAACTGAAATGCTCCTGTAATTGATTGCAATGAACCTGCATAGTTTGGGATTTATTCAAAAAGAACTGGTAGTATGTCTTGTCCTCTAGAGGAAGGTTCTCTGCCCATGGCAGAGTGGTTGGAACCAGATGGTCTTTGAGGTCCCTTCCAACACAAACCACTCTGTGAATCTATGAGAAAAAAAAAATGCAAATATAATTAACATAACCAAACAAAATCTAAATGCCACCAAGATTAAAACATTATGAATTTTCAAACATTCTTATAACAACCATTCTGGGGCATGTTCCCCATAAAACAAATATCCACATACATATACACAACATTTATTTTTATAGAGGGTGTCCATTTACAGATTTATAACATAGAGCAAACCCCCCTTTCCAATGGAAAATTCAAAATCAATAAGAGAGTGGTAGGTGAGTCCCATCCCCGGCCAGTCCCAGCCATCTCTTGCTGTTGTACAGTTGGATTTGCAGCTCCCAGCAGCTACAGATCCCACTGAGAATGTGCAGACCCCAATCTGCAAGTCCCATTCAGTGTTTCAAATATAGCATCTTATAACTGTGATCATCTGCATTTTATATTGGGAAGAGACTCACCGAGGACATGACCTGGTTTTTGTTAGGAGTGAAAGGGGGACATCAAAACTTCTTTCTCTGCTGATGCTCCTTCTGCCTCTGTAACTTCACTGAGGTCACGAGAAGTTGGACAGGATCGTAGAGCTGAGCTACCTAAATGGCACAGTGCTAAAAATATATTTATTCAGAATGGTTAATTAAGGTGAATGACTACCAGTCTTCATTAGCACTGAAGTGGTGTTAATTTGATTAGACTTCTGGCCTAGATAGACTCGCAAGGCGTTATGTTCCTAATGCAATTTCTCTAACGAGAAAGCATTTCAGATGAAATGTTACCCCATCAGTATCTTTCTTTGTATAAATATTAAGTAGACATTTGCCTTTTAATGCTGATGTAATTTTTAGGGAGTAGGGAAACAGTGAAGATGTGACATCTGCATTGCCTTGGGATATGGGGAGAATGTGAGAAAATAAACTTGTAATTCTTGCTCCAGTTTCATTATTTAAATACCTTGCAATATTTTTGCAGTAGAAAGTCATACTTGAAATATACTCATGAAACCTGCCTTTCCTTTAAACACACCATTATATACTTCTTGTTCTTAACTCAAAACTCTCTTCAATCAATATTTCAATGCTTAAATATAGTTAACATGGCAACATAAGTTTTAGATTAGGAAAAATGCCTTCTGCTGTGCTCCTTTTCCCATAAGCCGGGGGGAATAGGAGGAACATACTGTTTACTTATTAATTAGAGCTCACAATGATCTGTGCTGGAATGATGCTCAAGATAAAAATACCCATTTAGTTGGACTATGGTTCCTTTAGCACAAAAAGTCTTGCTGAATGACTCCTGACCTATAAGGTTTATCCACCATCAGAAATCTAGACATGCTTAGTCTTTCTCTTCCATCTTATCTCCTCCACATGATACATACCTCACTCATCCTCCTACCTCGCTTCTCAAAAATGTTTCCTCCACACAGTTTTCCTCCACTCCCTTCCCTTGTAGCCACCATTTAATTTCATGTCACTTCATCTATAGAAGAAATTAAGAAATAACATCACTTGACATCACTGGTGTGGCAAAATCAAATTTCCCCCATTATCACAGGATACTTTATGTTGGATCTGTCATTTCCTGAAGTATACTTTGACTTATGGAGATCTCGCACAAAGATACATTGGGGGGGGGGAACATAAATAGGAAAAACAAGTTTTAACAAGGAAAAGTGAGGTTTGCAACTCCAAATTTCTTACATAACACTTCAAAAAAAAACCCCCCCAAAAAACCACCCAAACAAAAAAAAAAACAAAAAAACTCTGTGAGAAAAACATTACATTCCTTGGTATTTAACATCTTCTCTGTGTGTTTATAAACATACTTTTGTACAATAAAATTGTGTGGCAACGAAAATTCAGTGGTTTTGAGTAGAAAATGATGGAGGGCTCTGCAAAAGTAAAGGATCAGGATTTTGTCCATAAGGAATAAATTTATTCTATGTTTTATTCCAATTTATCTTCTGGTCTTGAGTATGGAATGAAAATTCTGCTGATGGAGAGTACAGGTTTGGCTCTTGGAATGAGAAAAGCAGTGACCAAGGGAGCCATTGCTTTGCAATAGTGTTTTCTCTTAAGACCAAAACAACCCCAAACAAACAAACAAAAATCTAAAAGCTTCCCCCTCCCCCCAAATTAACCAAAATCCACCCTCATCTTCTTAAAATATTATTTTTAATCGCATTCAAAAATTTCCACTTTTTAAATAACTAAATACTTTTAAACATTTTTTTCTGGTTTGAGTCAATGTCATAAAAAAGTTATTTTACTTCTTCATGATTAAAAATAGTTGCCAGTAATTAAGAACCTTAACAAGCTGAAGTCAGAGCAATTAGAGTGTTTAATACTCTGGTGAGCCAACATTTGAGTAAAGTCAGTGCCCAGTACAGATGGGAAAGAATGGAGTTTAGATATATATACACAATTGAAGTTTTAGTGCTGCCATCTCCATAATTCAGTTTGGGATTGTTTTTACATTGATTTATGTTATTAAACCCTAAAATGGAGAAAAGTCCATGGCAAATGGCCTGTGAGTCAAGGTAAGATGGAAGACAAAAGCATTGAGAGGAGGAGGAGGGTTCTGGAATCATCATACCTGACTGTAACTGTGATTCATTCTGGCTGTCAACAGTACCTTGTTAAAGAAATAACTTTAAACCCCCTCTTTCAAAAAAGCATTGCAGAAGACAGCTCAAGTGAATGGATTAATGGTTGCACCCTTGTGTTCAGTAATATTAAATGCAGGGAATGCTTTTTTCATCATTGAAGCTTTATTTGTCATTAAAATTTCTAAATAGATTTATATAAAAGTTTCACCAGGATTTATAAGGCCGAGTTTTGAAAAAATGATGGTCAATAGGATCATAAAAGATGATAGTTCTCCCAAAATTAAAAAGTTGGCATCACAATAAATAAGAAAGTACATTATAAACTAGTAAAAATTTCACATGCACCAATGCTCCCAACATCTTTACTACCCTTTTAGAGGACAGAAAAGCAAGGACTTCCATTACATTTGATTAAAACAACTTGAAAGTTTAACTCCATTCATCAAGCTTCTGCAGCCTCTGAAGGTTTATGTCCTTTTCGAAAAAATGAGATTTTGTATAAATATTAAAAGACTGATCTAATAAAGACATTATAGAATCTAATGGACAGGGATGGTCTGGTTTAAATAGCCATTTAGTGATATTTCTTAGTAAAATGCCATATTCTATGTTTTCCAGTTGGGGTTTTTTTCATATTTATTAAAAGTTTTCCCATGAGATGGACCTTTTCTCCTTGCCTATGGACAAAACAAAGTATCATCTTCCACACAAGCTATTAATAAGCAATTCTATTGAAACAAATTAATCTAAATTAAAATCTTTTGAAGAACAGAACCCAACTAACTTTATAGACATTAATTAGATACATATCAAATGAAACTGGATGTTATCTAAGAAAAAGTGAACAACAAAAGTTGCTTTAACAAGTTAATCCGGGTGAAATCAGGTCTAATAACTTTGGGTTTCAGGTTAGAGACATAATATGTATTTCATATAAAAAGTAGAAGGAGTCTAACCTATGCTCTAAATTATATCCATCCAACATATTGATTTTAAATTGATGAGCCAGAAAACAGAATTCAGCACTTTATAATGCAAAAAGGAGTTAGTACATACACCTCTTCTGGATATATCCTTGCCTATCTAAGTACCTCTGGTTGCAGCTAAATATTCACCAAATGACACTTTGAACCTCTCACCATCATCCATCCTTCTCATCTCTATTTCTTTGTTTCTTTCTATATAATGAGGCACACTGGAATTGAAAATAAAAGTACAAAAATTGTTTTAATTTGAAAATATAATTGTGAGACTGTATTGAAATTTTTGAGGGAAGCCAGGAGTGGTCTACTCAAGAGAACATAAAAAGTGCAATGGCAAAAACTAAAACCATTCATAGTTCTTTGCAGATTTTCTGGGTTATTTTTTCGCAAAGGCAGAAAAACCCCAGCTTATTTAACATTTTTTTATTTAAATAATTTATTATATACCAGAGAAAAAAACATGTGCAGATGAATTTGACATAGTACAAGGGTGTTAAGGATAAGGATGTCAGTTATTCTTGGATCTGTTTTCCTACTTCATAATCTTCAGTTGCACTTAAGAGAGAGAAAAGTACACTTTGAGAAGAAAAGGGGCACATTAGAATATTTTCTTTTTTACCAAAGATCAAACCTCACCTTGACCTCAAACTTTTCCTGGTGCCTTTGTGAGTGATGCCTTGTTCAAGCCCATTCCTATCTCTGCAAATGGAGATTTCAATCCTCCTGTGACAGGTCTGATCACGGAGACCCTGAATGCACTGCTCTCTTCTCCAGAGGTGGGGGGAAATGGGAGCTTGTGTTCCAGAGCAGGTATATTTTGCTTTTGTGAATTTCAAAACTAACCTGCATCTCTCTTAGTCCAGTAGAACTAACTGTACTGGTTCTTTATGATGTCCACAGTGTGATATTTATTCTTGAGAACTTACAGGTGCCTGTGTCAGAGAAGCAGGGTTGAAAAACTTTGTTAAGATTCCTCTAGTCCCTCAAATACGTTTCTTCCCTCTCATTAAGGGCTGAGTTACACCATGCTTTGGAGCAAGGTGCAGAGGTGCCAAAGCTGCTGAAGATCTGAGCATTCAGCCAGTACACAGCATTTCCATCTGCAGAGCTGCTCAAGTTTCTGCACACCCATGGGGCAGGCCTGTCCTGATTATCTCAGTGATAAAGAACAGGATACTCAGATTTGATACCCCAGTCCCTGCAGGACACAGCAGCTGGCTGATATCAGGTCTGTTAAACCCCTGGTTGTGCTCACTGGTGCTGCGGGATCCTGGTGGAGGTGGGGTTTAATGGGGCCACAGGCCTTGACACACAGACTGATGCTCTTTTCCAGCCAAGACACAACATGGCTGCTGTTAAAAAATAATGTCTAGAATGTGGAAGAAAGAGTAAAGGACAAAATATTGGGTTTTATGTCAGTTCCTCAGCTTAGAACTCTCAGAAAAATAGATGTCCCCAGATGGAAGAAAAACTTAACAGGAAACTTCCTGCAGTTTCACATCCTATTTCTTCAGTGAATGGGCCTTGTAAATATAGAAACACTGAAGCATAGAAACATAGAATATCCTGAGTTGGAAGGGCTCCACTAGGATAATCAAAGTGCAACTCCTGTCCCCTCACAGGACAGCCTCAAGAATCCCCACACGTGCTTGACAGAGCCATCCAGACATTTCTTGAACCCTGTCAGGCTTGGTACTCCTGCTTTAAGAAGCAATCTTAAACAGGGGAGTGGAAAGTGTGATCTTGGAGGAAAGAAAGGGATGAAAGGAGTGTGTGGATGTGTAATTAGGAGCTCACTCTGGGATTTCACAAGTTTTCAGATTCAAGAGTTTACCAGGCACTGAAGTATTGGCATGGGCACAAGCAATTAGTAGCAGTGTTAGAAAATCACTGATTAGATGTTGCAGAATGCTCAGCTGTGAGGGAGTCTGAAAACAGAATAAGGCCTTGAGGAGAGAAAAGCACTGACTCAAATAAGAGCGGTTTTGCAAAAGGGGCAGGAAACAGCACAGATGCTCCTTTGCCTCCTTCCACAGCTAACATTGCTGTGGATGGAGCAGGCTTCTGGATGGAAAAGTTTTCAGAGAAAGATCTCCTGTGAAAGCAAGCAAATAAATGCTTTCAGCACGAAAAGAAGAGCCCAGCAACAACTAACCCAGCTTGTCACTTCCTTTATTACAGCTTGGATAGCAGTCGGTCCCCTTGCGGGACTTGGGCGAGTGCACTCACAAAAATACACTATTTTCTTGCCAAATGGGCACATTTAGAGAATCTGTTATTTCATCATGATGAGACATTTAATTTGCCTTGCCATCTAATAGATAAAACAGGAAGAAAAGGGGGCTCTAAAGCACAGCACTGATGCTCCAAGCTTCCGAGCTCCACTCCCTCAGATAACACATTTCCTGCATTAACGAGATGGAGGCACTCATGTGTGGTGCAATAAAGACAAAACCAAGTGTTCTTTCACAATGTTCTGTAAAATCCTCCAGGAGAATCTGTGGCTGCAGCTTTTATGCTCTGATTCAGAATTATATCCAGGGAAGACAAAAAATATCAGAATTTAATATGGGCAGACTCATTTTGAAGGCCAAAGAAGTTTCTAAGCATTATAACACTTCTAGGGCATAATTAAGCAGAAGGCAACATAATTGAATAGAGGGTGGAAAGACTAAAGCCTAATGAAGTCTTTAAGGGTTTTCTTTAAAGGTTATTTTTTCTTTCACTGGACTTGATGGAATGCAGATTTGACTTTACCTGCACGTGCTGTATTTGTCCACAGCTTTAGCAATAAGATCATTCATTCTATTTTTCATCCCAGCATGAAGCTTTTCTTGCTAGTTAGATGAAACATGTAATTAATCAGAAGTTCTGCAATAGCATGCATGCCCTGTATTAAAAACATGAATCAGGCCACATGGGCTTCTTGCTTTTCTTTGTGAAACCTTGTTGCATCTTTTCTTCCTCATTATCTCACAGAAATGAAAACAAGTAGCCAAAATTCACAGTCCAGAGTGTCTCCCACGTGGGACTCAGGCAGATATTACTCTTGATGTGCTGTGCAAACAAAGCTTTTGCAGTGAAGGTGTCACTGCCCCCATGCTTGGTTCAGCGTGTCCAACCTGTGAGTCACCCAGATGCTTCTCAGCTTTCATTTTAATAACTCCTTGGTACAGCTGTTCCTTGTATTTCTTTCTATTCCTCTTAATGATTTTTTTTTCCCCCCTCTGGAAAGAGGATGGTTCACAAAAAGTTACCACAGGTAAGACACTTAAGTCTGGAGTTCTACAGGGCAGGTGTGTAAATTGGAGTAAGTCGACACTTAGGTCTTTTCTTATTGCTAAATGGAAAGAGCAGTACTTTTAGGAAGCTTAATCTGACTTGGTTTGCTCTAGAGTGCAAAGGATATTGCTCTAAAAATGTCTCAATACAGAGGCAGCCAGGGTGACAGCAGTTTTCATAGATGTGGATGTCTACATCCGGTGAGATAAAACATGCAAAATTCCCAAAAAACATTTCCAGACTGTGTTCTCCTCTTCTCCAGTTTCTACAGGATGAAAAAGTGTGCACTTGCTCCACAGAAATGCAGCAGGAATTCTGCAGAGACAAAAATTGAAGCTTTTACCATGCTTCTTTTTCCACCTGTAGGTTTACTAAAAAGCTCCATTTTATGTGGCATCCTGCAAAAGAACTGTACCTCAAAAGCCAAACATGTAATTAATCAAATACAGAGATAAATCATCATTGAGAGGAAGGAAACAACGAGGTGATTTAGAAAAGGAAACAAATACTTGTTCTCAGTGGATGTTTGATGAGCCAGTGTAAGCCAATGAGGCAGAGAGGGGGGAGGTTGTTCCAAAAGACTGGAGCCTCAGGAGAAACTCCTGACAACAACAGTTGTAGATGTGTGTTGAGGTACTTGGAGAAACTGAGTGAGAGAAGTGGAGGAGGGCAGCAGAGAAGGTCTTTAAAGGGCCATGACTACAGGCACTGGGAAGACATGCAAAAAATTTCAGTGCACACCTGAAAAATAAAGGAATTATTTGTTGATGAGCAGCTACTCCTGTAAAAAGCTACAGCTTTTTATTTTTGCAGTTGTTTTGCCTTCAGTCAGCTTGTAATGCTCACAGCCTGACTCTCTTCCATTAATGTTCTTCCAGTAAACATGGTCTGATGTGCACTTAAGCACCTATCAATTGGTCATATTACAGCAGCACCCCTATTTCTTTCAACAATGTTATTAAACTGTTTATGGAAGCTGCCGACCTTGGCTAGTCATTAATGGGACATTAGTTCATTACCCAAAGTATTTTTATCTCTGCTAATTCAACAGTTAGAAGGCCTCAGATGCGAATGCTGCAATCTCCTTATAGGAATCCATTTAACAGGTGAGGCAACAATAAAACATGTGAATAAAAGTTTCAAAGGTTCCAAAGATTAAAAAAAAAAAAAAATATTAGAGAAAGGATCTATTTTTCTCATTTTATTGGTACAAACAATGAGGTTTGCAAATAATTTTTTCTCATAGAGACACATCTACTGGAGAAAATGTGCAGCTGAGGTAGAAATAAACCTTTACAGAACCAGTTACAACTTAGAAAAAATGTTTTTGTACCACAAGCAGTTAATTCTGCTGAGATTTATTTAAATTGCAAATGCAGGAAGGAAATAATTTCACTTCTGCCCTACTCATCAGAAACTCCACCCTATCCCAAATCTATCAGCATCAGATCCAATCACAAAATATGCAAAACAATGTCGTCAGAGCAAACTTTAATTAGGAGATCATACCCAAAGGGCTTTGCATTTTTTTTTCTAATTGAGAGGTTTTGTCCCTTTCAAATTAACATTTCAAAAGGTGTCACATGGAGTAAAGCCTTGGTCCTTTCTGTCAGTTTTAAAGTCCTTTAAATTTGAGGTATAACAGAAGGAAGAGACATGAAACCTGTGTGAAATTATGGAATTATGAACTTTCAGGCTGCTTGTTCAACACAGGTAGATTTCTGCTGTATGAGAGGTTTATCCAAGGAAGGAAGGAAGGAAGGAAGGAAGGAAGGAAGGAAGGAAGGAAGGAAGGAAGGAAGGGGCAAATCATATCACTAAAGTTAAAAGTAATACCTATGAAGTTTAGAAGTTTTTCGACCAACTGGTGCTCCCTTTATTCAGGTTATCATGCCAGAAGTCTGAAATCCCCAGCACAGGTAGGGCAAGGCTCAGATGCTGCCCAGAAAATATTGGCAGCAGAATCTTCCATGCTCAAAAGCATTTTGACAAAGCAAACTTATTTAGTTACAATCAGCATTTGAACAGAGATTGAGATAGCAGCTGCTAAGTGGTCTTCTCCTTTATTTCCCTTGATGGAAAGAGTCAAAAGATCAGAAGTTCTAGATGAGAAAAGATTCATGTGAGGTATTATGAGCTGCAGGAAGTAACTGCCATATGTCCTGCTAGGTGATCACACATTCAGTACCCAAGAGTGGCAGTAATAGCATCCCCCACCCATTCCAGCTCCCACGCTTTCCTTTTCCGATGAACCAGGAGGGAGGGATGCTTACCAATGCTTAAGTGACCAAAGCTGCTGAAAGCAGATGGTCTTTTTATTTCCATCCTGTCCCTGCTTACTGCAGGGCAGCAAACCTCCTGCAACTGCCAGAAACATCTCTTGGAACCATCAGAGGACAGAAGGGCAGGAGGGATAAATAGGGAAGGGCCATGGAGAAAAGCAGCTCAGGGAAGTGAAGGGCAGCCAGGTCCATCTCTGGAGAATCCACAAAGAGAAGGATTGATGAATTTAACCTTGGAAAGGAATGCTACATCACGAATTGTGGTCTGTCACTGAAGTAAAAGTGGGGTTTTTTTTTTCCTTTTACTGTAATTGCTAGAGAAAAAGAAAATAGAGATCAAAAGAGCAGCTTACCACTGGCAAAGACCAAGACTGCTGAGGGAGAAACGGTATCATGATCCAGTTCACACTAAAAGACAAGAATCACATTTACTATTTGAAATAATACAAGGGGCTTTGGTTTTTGTGGCTTCTTTGTTTGTTTGTTTGTTTTAACTTGATTGATGCTCTGTGAAACTCAATTTTTAAATATTTCCCCATGTCAGAAGGCTGCATTTTATCTCAAAATGAAAGTTCTGTTATTTATGTAGCAGGACTTCAGGAAAACAAAAGGGAAACAGTAGATATCAGGAAGTTTGTCATAAAATCACCAAAGCTGATAGCAATGGCAAAATAGGAGAGTGTTTCCATGCAGTGGCAGTGTTCCAAGTACTGGTATATCATGTCTAAATAGACACCGGGCAACCTGCAGCAGAGTGGAGAGGTGTTCATAGTGGTCTGTGAACCATTAAGTTTGCAGATGATGCAGCACGGTGTGGCCTGGCCAGAGCAGAACTGTGTCTGCCTGGGCTGTACCTCTGCTCTCTGTGCAGAATTACCCTGCTGACAGCATGAGCTGGCTCTGCCAGCCTGTGAGAAGTCTGCTGCCCACCCTTCTGGTCCTGCACAGTGCCAAAATTCCCCTGGCTCAAGGCAGATTTCTCTTTGTCTGAGGCAGCCACCACAGCCCCTGTTTGCAAGCAGAGATCTGTGCAGTGCTCTTGGCTATGCAGCTCCTTCTAAGGCAGGTCAGACAGACAGCATTCCAAAAGGACACACTGCTTAGCGCCTGGAAAGAGGGTTCCAGGAGAGTTCATAGAATCATGTAATCACAGAATGGTTTGGCTTTGGAAGGGATCTTAAAAGCCATCTCATTCTAAACCCCTGCCATGGGCAGGGACACCTTCCACTATTCCAGGTTGCTCCAAGCCCCATCCAATCTGGCCTTGGACACTTCCAGGGATGGGGCAACCACAGCCTCTCTGGACAACCTGTGCCAGAGCCCCACTACTTCCACAGTAAATAATTTCCTCCTAATATCCAATCTAAATCTCAAGTATAGGCAGCTCTGTGGTAGTCATCCAACATCAGATGAGAGAAATCCACCTTTTGGGGAAGAATGAATCTGTGGGGAGCAGTGGACACTATCCAAAGGATTGTGAACACAATCTAAGATGTCTTTTACAACATTAAGGATTCTGTGTTTGTATAATCCTAACTACAGCAACCACAACAGCAAGAGGCTCTAGTGAGGAGACTTCAGGCCATGTGTGATCTTCTTAGGCACTCACAGGCTTGGCAGAGAGCTGCAGCAACCTCTGTAACCTTCAAGGTTGATCAGCACAGCATTTACTCAACTTGCACTGGACCTAGGAAAAGGAATAATTAATGTTTTCAGGAAAATTAATCTTCCTGGGAGCACTCAAGCACTGGTATTAATCTTCCTAACTATTATTGTTGCACTATTGTTTGCTTCCTTTTTTATTGGCTTCAGTTATCCTTGACCTTGTTGACTATAAAAGAATCAGGAAAAAAATTTTATGTAGGCCAACAAAGAGGTCAAATTAGAAAACACATGAGAAAATAATTAATTTCCTTAGCTCACAGGAATTAGTGATCTGATCTACTTAACTATTCTTCAAGGTTCTTATACATTAAAATAGTGAATAAGAATGTGTTATAAATAAGAAGACAACTAGTGAAATTTGAGTATTTTTCCAAGGCTGCTTGAATGCCCTCTAAAGTCAGTGCAGCAAAATAGAAGTGTAGGGGCTTGAGTTGGTTTTGATACCAGGAGGGATAAGCACAGGTAATGTAACATCAATTTCCTTGGAAAAATATGGGGTGTGAATTTGCTGCTCAGGTTACAATTTGTACAACTTATTATGAGAATAAGCTTTCATGTAAACATTAAATGCTTGCAGGACTTCAGTTTTGCTACAGAAATGAAGCAAAAAGAAAAGTGGGGACAAAACTGCTAAAGGGCAACAATTCTTGATCTACATAGGGGAACATTACAGCAGAAGAAGAGTGAGTTTCGTGACTACAGAATACTTAAGATACTTGGAGATTTGATTGTACAAAAATCCTCAGCCCCTCCCTTTGGTATTCTCATTCAGACACAATACTGACATCTCCCGCAAATCAAAGGTTCTGGAAAATAGGAGATACTGAACGATTACATTTTCCTCTGCTTTTGTTTCTGGGTTTTGTTCAAAATATGTGATTTTCTGAAATTCAAATATTTCTCTTCAGTTTACTGAACTAAGCTCAAGCACTGCTTCAGTGATGTAGCAATCCCATCAGCAATTACACATCTTTTTGGAGCAATAGTCAGGTGTCATCAACTTTCTCCTTTTGGCAATGCTTCTGCCTTGGATTGTGGCTCTCAAAAACACAATTTTGTGATAACCAGTTAGAAGACCTTTGGCTGAGACTGGAAAAACTAGTTTAACTGTAGGTCTGCAATCTAACAGAAACCTCAGCATGTAAGAGGAGAACAAGAGTACCAGGAATTAAAGTACAGCTCCAGAGGGAATTATGTTACCTTATGGGGACAAAAGTTAGTTCTGAAATAGATAAAAGATAGAATACATTGGGGCTTTTTGTGGTGTGTTTTTGTTTTTTGAGGTTGTTTTTAAGCATCATTCCAGTAATTATGTATTAGTGGTAATAAAAGAGATGAAAATTGTAGAGGAGGACTGTGTTTTCTATTAATTATCAGAAGTAAAACTGAGAAACTTTCAGATACTTAAGTCATTTTTCAGGTCTGAAAAAAGGCAAGAAATTTCCAAGCTACCTTGAGAAAAAGTCAGACCACACACAATCTCTATACCTTTTGTAAGTACCCACATAACTTGAGGCAAGAAGAGAAAATTTGGCTTGGCTTTTACAAATGATATGCCCTTACAAATGTCCCAATCACCTCCAGGGTTGCTGCTTATATAAGGAATCTGTCCTCCTCAGGACAAAACAAGATAAAGTTCAATCAGCTGAGAGGCTGTAAATCCCTTATCTGAACCAGCTGGGCTCATTGCAGGAGGAAAGTGTCCAACTATTTTCCTGATCTGGTTTTTAAGCCCACACACTCCCTCCAGTCTTCCTGAGGTGATGTACTTACCCTGGCCTCGAGCTTTGCAATCACATCCTCCTGTGTTCATGTCAGAGGCACTGGCCAGGGCAGCCTTTATCTGCAATTGCTGCCACCAACCATAACTGACAGAGGAACACAAATCACCCTTGTTTAATAAATAATACCCCTGACATATTTTGGATTTGGTTTTATTTGATGAATTATGGGATGAGTCGTAGAAGACATCCTCATGTCCTTGTTTCTAATTCTAATAATACCAAAAAGTGACCCAGAAGAGGACTATTCTTCATCTGGAACTAGGCAGATGGATTCCATATGCTGAAAATTCATACAGACTTGAGCTTAAAGGAATTGAAATTTCACTATGGGATCTTCCTAGACAGCCAAAGAATTCAGGTGACAATAGATTTGAGGATACACAAAGGGGTTAAAAAAATCCAGAAAGAGATCAGAGAAAAAGGAATCTTATCAGAGAAGAAGGAATTTAGGAAGGCAGGGAGAAGTAAAACAATGTGGTGGGAAGGCAACACTTTTCTTTTTCTGTCCAGAAAATGGATGGAATGAAATGAGTGACCTGGGAAGGACATGAGCGGATTTACTGATCAGGAGCAGAAGTATTCAGAAATACTCAGATATTCTGACTTCATTTGTCATTTGATCACAATCAAACCATTTGTAAGGATTTTTTAGCTCAGATTAATGTTGGTCCAGGAATCTGGGAACGTTTTGATGAAAGCTCGTTTGGATTCCTGCCTAGACATTTCTCCAGGACTGTCACAGACCAACCCTTTTGGGTAAACTTACTGATAGATTGACTTGAATCTTGGAAACCAGACTCTCCTAAAAGTCACAGATCTTTTTGGGTCCAAATGTCTGAAATCATCTTACATAATCAGGCATTGTTTTGTTGTGAATTAAAAAAATAATACATTTGATAATATTAAAATCCTCTTTGAAATAAAACTTCTCCACTAAATGCTGCAAAGATCAGTTTTATGAAAAATGATGAAGTAGAGTCTGGGATAGTTAACTTTTTGGCTTCTCTGTGTGAAATCCTGACATACCAAGGCACAGATTGGCACCCTCTCTTTGAAGGTTACAAGTAGGTCCAAATGGTGCTTGTTCCCATTTTCAGGTGCTGCAGTTCTGGCTTCCACTGTGTTCAGGGCTCTTCTGGGTCTGCAAACACCTGAAACCTGTCCAGTGCTTCAGGCAGGAATTAAGCTGTGGTTCAAGCATGAGTGGGTAGGAAGGGGATACATGATGTGAGGATTGTTCTGTAGCCTCCAGGGCAATCAGCACAGAGCAACTCCTCTTTCTGTAGCTGGACTTGCCTGGCACCCAGAACAGGGCTACATCCAAAGCGGCCATTGGGAAAAGCAGTTGGAAATGGATAATACAAACATCACTTACTAAATCAAGTATGCCACAGCAGAGATCTGAGGCTTGGCACAAGGCTGTCACTGAAACAGTCCCTCTTGGTGCTGTCACCAGTCAGTTAGCATTGTACCAGTGCTGCCTAGACACAGGAACAAGCTCTGGCCAGAAATGTTCCCAATAGGAATCCTGAATGTATTTTTTTCTTGTTTAGAGTCAGGGAGTGTTTAACAACAAGGTTGTGTCCAAAAGGTGCCAGCTGGCTTTGGGGCCAGAGAACAGGCCTTGGTGCTGCTTAGCATTAGAAGCACAGCCAGTGCAGACCCCTCTCCTCCAGCCTCTATCCCCACCAACTCCTGAATGAATTTTCCTCAGAGCCCTCACATATTATCAGTCCTGCTGCGATCAACACGGTCCCCAAAGCCTCTGGGCTCAGAGAGACACCTTTCCAACCCTGTCCCTGTCCTCTGCCATCTACAGTTCATTCTGATGGGATTATTTACCACTCCCAGATGTGCCAGAGGCTATGCCCACAAATCCTCATTCCCTATTCATTTTCCCCCCCTTTCCTTCACAGCCTCCTCTTTCTCTCTCTCTCTCTCCCTCTCTTTGGGATCCACCATTTAGGGTGTCAACACTTTAAATTGTTGGGAAACAGTAACACTGAGACAATTTTTACACTGGAAAGTGTAATATGTTCTGTCAACTGTTTATATCATATAGAGGCAGTGACACGAGCTGGCTACTGACAAGATTTCAGCACGTCTGTCTAACACCAACGTCTTCCTCCTCACTTCCTTCATCTCACCAAAATCAGCAGGCTTCTGCTTATATTAGATGATCTGGGATATTCCACCTGGTTTCCATCTGCCAGATCAGAAGGATATGGGTATATATATCTTCCCACCCCATGTAAACAGCTCAGGCATCTCCTGGGCATCCCAAATATCCTGGGTAACTGCATACTTACACCAGAAATGAACCCTAGAGTTCTCTCCACTACACCAAGGATTAAGACCAGTTTTGGCCCCAGGATAGAGATTCAAATTATATATTTGAGATGTATGTCAGATTTTTGAGAAAAATTTTACAATTGATACCTTCACTGAGAAAGGTCAACTGACAGGCATCTTACTATTAATGATAATTTCTAATAGAAGAGATCCTTTTCTCTGGACTGGAAACAACATTACCTTGGAACCTGTGGTTAACAATATCATACATCTTAATAGGGCGGCAGACCTTCCTGTGGGAAATGCCATCAAATCTTTAAAGTCAATTTATTGAAGGAAATTTGAGACAGCTTGAAAACATCCATGATCCTTTATCCTGACATTGGCTTGTTAACACTGTACCGTGACTTTGTGTCACTGTTCTTTCTTATTTTGGTCTTTCACTTCATCTGACTTTGGCTTTCATGTCATGTCTTATATATCACTTCTCTTCCATCCCACCATCACCTCCTCCCTTTTCCTATTTCAGGTATGACAGCATCTATTTATTTTCTCCTGGGAGTGCTCTGCTCATGGAATTAATGAACAACATTTGTGGGTTTTTTTAATTCAAAAATTTATTTTCCCTGCAAATGACACCTTCCATTTCACAGATTGGTCCTTAGGTAGGATCTTTGAGATAAGTATTGAGACTATTGTGGGTTTCAGGCCAATGGCACACCATAGAATCCCTGTCTTCTTTTCTTCTTAGTCTCAGCAGCCCAAATTCCTTGTCCCAGTGCTTTCATTATTTTTTTAGTAAAGGAGACAATAAGTCAAAATCTTTCCATTCTCTTTACAAAAGCTTGTCGGCTTTCACTGTCTGTTTGAATACAAAGTTGCCACATCATAGTTCAGTTCAACTGATAGTGAGGACACCACAGCTTTATAGTTAGCCTATTTCAGCTGTTTATTTGCAAAACTAGGGACCAAGAATTTTCAAACTTTATTTTCTCCCACATCCAGAAATAAATATTTTAGATTGATAGAAAAACAATTTCCTCCAAATTTTCAGTATGGAGACAATAAAAGACTCTACAAACAAACAAAGGGACAGAGTTGTCCAAGCAATACCTTTTATCATTATTTATGGCAAATAAATACTGATTTTATTGCCAATTTCATTTGAAAACATTCAAAATATTTATTCAAAAGAAGTAAGAAGTCAGAGGTGAAGTCTGAGGAGGAGGTATAGTGCTTTTCCCCTTGAACCATTTCTGTGAGGAAAAAAGTCCCCCAAAGTAGCTGAAAAGCATTCTCAGACGCTTTCACTTCTTTCAGCCCTTCCTAAACCTCATCCCAGAGAAACTTAGGAAACTCCCTTTCAGAGGCAGGGGCATCAGTCTGTTCCAGCGAGGCAAGGAGCTCCCCTCTGTTTTTGGACTTCTCACTTTCAAAAGGAGAACTCCAGTTATTGCATGGAAAAGAAATTGCTTTGTCAGCCTGTAAATGGTACATACATTTATATTTTGACTGTTCCCACTTTGCTTGAGTTAAAATGCTCCATCAAGAATAAAAAAAATCTTGCTTTGATTGATACGTATTTTATTACAAATCATAAAGTAAAAATGAGAACGATAAGCCACCATAGCATTTCTACTCACCTGAAGGCAAATTTCTTCTTCTGGTAGACCAAGGTTTGAATTCCAGAAATATGCTTTATTTTCCTCAGAATAAGAACAATTGAGAGTTAATGCAGACCTGAAGTTTAAAATTAAAGGAAAATTATTTAGGATTTGTAGGTACTTAATGAGACAACACAGAATTTCCTTCTTATGCAAATAGCTTGTGTTACATCAAAAAAAAAGAGCCAGAAAAAATGTCTGTGATCATGTTTAAATAGCAAAGATTCAGGAAGAAAAATTAGGATTTTTATGGAAGGTGAAAAATAATTTTAAGAAATTCCAAAACCTAAGATGTTTTCAAAACTCAGGTTTTTCACTTGTGCTTTGTCTCCTCTCTTTGACTTGCACATAGAAAAAAATAATGGCCCCTAGATTTGATGGAAAAAAGAAGGTTTTGAGATGATGTTAGATTTCTTTTCAATGCAACTTTTCAAAAAGGCAACGTTTTTACAGAACAAAAATTAAAATACAAAGTAAAGAAATATTTTTAAAGCCTCTCAAGCTCTTCTGCTCCTCAGTGTTGATTAAAAAAACCTAAGAGTTGGGAGATTATAAAAAGTGCTACATATGAGTGCCTACACAGCATTCCTACTTAACAGTAATTGCATGACCCAACATGCATCAAACAAAGCGTGAGCAATTAAACCCCTTTTCCAAAATATACCTCAGGCCCTTAAGAGAGCTAAAGAGTGATTACAAACAAGTGAACAAAGGACAGTCACAATATTTATGCTCTGTTTTGGTTGATCCATCTCAAAGAGTAAAAGAGGCGTAAAGAATCTATCCATTAAGAACAAAGCTTCCATGATCTCATTATCTGGCAAGGAAAGAACTTTAAAGCTAAAATACACTATTTACTAGGGAACATTTGCATTGTTCAAGAACTCTGGGTGGTGAAAAACCTTTGAGGAGTAGTTTAGGTGACCCTCAAATCTTAAAACAGTCATAGTGAGTCAATGGGTATCCCTGACATCCAAAGCATTGGCAGACAACTACCCTGACTTGCAGAACTTCAATAAATGCTGGTTTATTTGTCTTCTTCCAACCATTGTTTTTCACTAATCTGCCAGAAATAGCTTGAAAGTGTGGAAAAACATTTTGATAATTATTTTAGCTGCATACTAGAGTGGCAGCTTCTATACCAGTGTCCTGCTGCCACCATGGAAACTACACACAGTCAAGCTGAGATCTCCATCCGGGAGGGGACAAATCCCGTAACAGACTGAACCTGGCTAGCTCTGTGTCATGCAAGCAGCTGAAGCACATTAGGGCATCAGAAAACTTTCAAAGGAAGACTAGAGAAGCTGTTGGAAAATTGCATTTCGAACAGGGAATCATAGAAGTGAACCTGTGATTGTCAACTCCCTGAAAAAAATAGAAACCAAGTTTATATCGTGTTGTTTCCATATCATGGTAGTGGAGAACATATACATCGCTAGATATTTTGAGAATATTTTGCCACAAGAGTTTTATTTGTCTCAAAAACCCTCACAAGAGACAACATGTTCTTGTAAAATCAGTAGGAGCATGCAAGTAACTAAAAAGGGAAACAGGAAAACCTCGTAATTCTGAATTATGATAACATATTTGTTGCACCACGTCCTATTTCCTTTATTGGCTGAAGATGGATACTGAGTGCTGAGAACAGAAGGTGTCTGAATCACAGGAAGGAAGAAAACAGATAGGCATAAAGAGTCTTTTGTAGAAGGTTGATGTCAAAGGCTCCTCCTAATCAGAAGAAAGTTTTGTTGTAATATTTCAGACTACAGCCTGGTTTCAGTGTTGCTTTGTCTTAATATCCCAAAAGTTGTAAAGGTGATAAACAAAATCCCTCCTCCTGACTATACCACAGGACTCAATCCTGCTTTTGTGCTCAGAGAACTGTGTGTGGGGAATCCTCCTAGCTCCCAGGAGTGCATCTACCTGGGCAGATCAAGCATCCTGGCAGCTCCCTGCAAACACACTCTTCAGGCTTTGTGGCATCTGCAGTTTCCCATGACTCCCCAAAGAGTAACTAGTTTTTTTTAACTGAGCTTGAGTGTTTTAATAATTCCTAAAACTGTGCATGTTCCATCTCATTTAGAAGTTGATGAGGAGAGTGGGAAGTGCCTTGGTCAGTGCTTCTTGGTAGGTAAGGCTGAATGTCCATGACAGCCCCCTGTGCCCTTCTGACCCATGTATCTGCAGAATCAACCCGGCTGGCTCAGACTCAGACCTGTGAGGTACCTCCTGATGGGCTCAGCAGCTCCCATCCTGCTGAGCGGGAAGAGCAGGATCAGCCTGCTTTGTTCCTCCCACAGCTGAGGAGAAAAAGGCAGGGGAAGGACTCAGCTCCTGTGTCCTGCCAAAGCAATTATCCAGCTGCCATCTCTGGAGGACTCCAGCAGTGGAGGGTTCCACACAGTAGATGCCTGCAGGATCCATCAGCCCTCAGATCCTTTGGCATGGCAGAGACTTCCAGACTCCTGCACTGGAGTCCTGGGAGCAGGAGAGGCTGGTAGGGTGTACCTTTGGGGATCAGCCTCTTCTCCCAGGCAACTGGTGATGGGACGAGGGGAAATGGCCTCAAGTTGCACCAGGGGAGGTTCAGGTTGGGTATTAGGAATAATTTCTTCACTGAAAGAGTGGTTAAGCATTGAAACAGAGTCCCCACAGAAGTGGTGGAGTCACCATCCCGGAAGTCTTAAATGAATGAGTAGGTATTGAAACAAAGATAAAACTATTTCACAATGTTGTTCAGTGAGCATGGTGGTACTAGATTGAAGGTTAGACTTGGTGATCTTGGAGGTCCTTTCCAGCCTTAATGATTCTACGGTTCTGTGACTCTCTTGCTACCCTTGGAGGACTACAGCAGCCCATGTCACTCTCTCACCAGGCTGAAGTACATTCCTCTGTGCCTCAGGCTCTCTCACCATACCCAAAAAGATGACTGAATTTAGGCAGACCTGCTGTATTTGCTGTGCTTGGCCTTAGTGGAAAAGAAGCTCTGGAGACACCAAGCACAGACCCATCCTCCCCTCAGCAAGGACAGGATGGCTGCTGGCGTGGCCACTGTTCCTCGCAAAATGTCCACCATGGTGACCTGCCCCCACTGCAAAATCACTGCCAAACATTACAAAAGTTCAGCTGGATTCTTATAATTTTGCCCTTCCTCATGCCAGCAGTTTATTTTCTCTGCTGTTGCAAATGTGGCCTCTTTGTCTGCTGAAGGGGAGGAAGGCCTGGCACTTCCCTTTGGGGTGCCATTAGTAATCCTCTCACAAGGACAATGTGAAGAGGAAAGATCACAGGCTCCCAGCCTCACTGGCACCTTCCCTCACTGCAAAGGTAATCTAGTGAGCTGTGGGAGATTAAAAGATTACAGTTCTTAATGCGATTGATCTGGACCAAAGGAGATGAGGGAATGTAAACAGCCAGGGAAGAAGCACAGGGGGAAAAACAGAGATGAGAAGTGCAAAAAGGAAAATAGGCCAAGAATAAATTTGCATCTTAAATTCTGCTGAATTTAGTCTATTAAAAAGTAGACAAATCTGCCAAATCTGCTCATCTGAATGGAAAGTTTTATATCAGGCTGCACATTCCCAGCAGAAGCTCACACAGGCCGTGCAAGGAGAGAGGCAGTGAAGAACCTACATGGCAGCTATTGATTGCCTGTTCTGAGGGGAGCGTGGCTGACAGCAGGGCAGGCTGTCCTGGTTTGACACTGGAAAATACAGAGCTTTTTAGCAAAATCAGGTGCATGTGAACTAGGAGGTGGAATCTTGGAAAGACTCCTGCCTGTGCTTGACTTGACCGAATAGGAACAGCGATTGGAGTAATTGCAATGGAAATCAAACTTGTGAAGCACAAGTTAATCTTGATGTTTTGATTTTTTTAGGAAACTCCAGGGTGCATTTTTCCCAAAGTGCTATTTTCTGGAGACATGCCATTAGATGTTGTCTTATTCAAGATACATGCTTCTAATCTTACAGGTGAGAAATAAAGGATGAACAAGCTGAGTCCAGCAAAGATATTAAAAACAAGCAGCACCCATACATGACCAACTCTATTATAATGTTGCTTCTTAAATATTATGACTACTGGGACCTGAACCATGACCTGCAAATCGTCAAGGCTGTTATGACTGTGCCTTTTCTTGTCCAGTCCTCTATCAATTAAGTTTTCTTTCCTGAACTGCTGTACTTAAAACGTAACATTGAGCCATCCCTCCACAGAAACTTCTCCCAAATCTCCCCTCCCAAGTGAATAACCTGAGGTGACTCCACAACAGACTAACAGTTCTGTTGTATTCCAGAATTTCGTCTTTCACTCCTTCTTTCCCAATATTAGAAACTTTATGTCTTTTTTATATAAAGAAAGCCCTTGCAGTGACTCATCAGCCACAGATAGGTTAGATTCTGACACCCAGAGTGTGTCTCAAGCTGGAGCATCTACTGTCACTTGAAATGCTGTGATCTGTTGTGTCAGGTCCCACAGCCTGACGGGACAGAGGACATGGGTCCATCTCTAGGCCTCTTATCTCTCCTGCTAGCCCTATGCAGATTCAGACACATGGTGTGATCTTTTGGGGGCTGTATTTCACACATCCAGGGGTTGGGATTGATGATCTTTGTGGGTCCCTTCCAATGCAAGACATTCTATGATTCTATGATTTTGAGGATTTTCCAGCATGTCTCAAATGGTAGACGCCTATTTTACAAGCAACTATGTCAAATGCCTTCAACTCAGCTGAGTTCAAGATTTAGATACCTAAATTTAAGTGACTAAACAAGTTGGGTTTATGGGCGCTAAGAGCATAAACATCTATCAAAAGAAAAGGTCTTGTCCACTTCGTGGAGCCTACAGAACAACTCAGCTGTATAGTTAGGAGTTGTTCAATTTGGAAATTTGGGGCAAACAATACTGGGCATCATAAAATATTCCTCACAGGGATGTTCTCCTTCCTCCTTTTATAGTCAATGAAGAAAAATTGGCAACTCTAAAATTCATCTAACCTTTTTCAGATGACTATTTTTGGATAGATTGTTTGCAACCTAGAAATGTCTTTTGTTACTCCTGTCCATGTCAAGAGTCTGTAAGAATACTTCAAAGGCATAGAATTACAGAATGGGTGACTGGGGTCAGGTGAAATGGATTCCACAGTTTGAGTCATGTTAATCTGTATCTCATTTTCAAGCCATACTATGGATCAAGGTTACATTGTAAAGACACGAAGCCCAAAAATTTCCCAGGCAGTTAGGAACTCATTTTTTTGCTTCAAGGTAGGATGGTCTAAACCAACCTCACATATGAAACTGAGCAAACTTTTTTTTTTGCAGAATTAATTTAAAATTAATTTTAATGCTGACTGGGAAGGAAGGAGGATGTATCACTGTGCTAAAAGACTCCTCAGGACTTGCTTTTTGAGGTGGTTTGCATCCAAGGCCTTTGTCAGTTCACTTCAGATTAAAACAGATTATCTATATGCACCAAAAAAAAAGCAAAAGAATATGTTCAAACTCCAACCTTAGGTTTGTTCCAAAAATACCGGACAAAGTTCTTCTCAAGGTTATAGTCTTAGAACCTAAGGTTCTCTCCTGATCCTTCTAACTTTTAATTTTTTAGAGGCACTATCAACACAAATAAGGATGTTACAATATACAGTGGGTTTTTTGCTGTTGTTGTTGTTGTTGTTTTTTTCTTGAAAACACAAATCAAAGTGTTAATGAGGTATTTTAAAGCCTTTGAAGATTTGGACCTCAGCCTTTTAAGATATAATCTACTTTTTATTCAGGCAGTAGTTTGTATTTATTCCACCCAAATCTATAAGTCAAGGTCAAATATTTGCAGCTTCATCCTGTGGAGGACAATAGGCAAATATTACCATGAGAGCACAGTTTTGTATCACAACAGATATACTGAAAGGGATTGTTATTCATTATTCTGATAACTAATGAAATATTTTGTAAGTTGAAAGAACAGAGTTCGATATTTGCAGAACAAATAGCAATGGATAAAAACCCCCACAATATTACTAGCTTGTGTTATATCCTTGAAATGCAACTGTAATATATATTTGAAGTGTTGCAAAATGCTTAATTTCTTTCTAGGAAGGAGTCTGGTGTGGCAATACTTTAAAACAGAAAAGCGTTTTGGCATCAATAAAAAGATCTAACTATGACATATGTCAGAAGAAATATATGTGCTTCAATGAGCTGCTAATGCAAGTTCCAATCACCATAGTCTCAGCAGAAACAATCTTATTTAAAAGTTGGCAGTCAATTTCAAACTGTACTCTTTCCTTTCTAGTCTCCCCTAATTTAATATATAGCAATAAAAACATTTGGAAATAATTAGATGCCAAATAACATTAATAATTTACCTTGTGACAAGGATGCAGTCTCTGAAATAAAATATTTTAGTGTATCTATTGAAACCATTAATGTGTCTTCATATTTAAGTTCTATAATCGCCAAAGAACTTGAGAAATGCACTTATCTATATGCTCTAACATGGAATGTAGGCAGAATTTGCCTTCAGATGGACATTATAAAGGCATCCTTTTTGTGATAAGTGGGGATTATATAATCTTTGCTTTTTAGTATTTGTGTACTTTATATTAACTGCCCAGGATGAGTGAACTCACAGTATTTATAACCAACAAAGACAGAACTGTACTGTAATTTATATGCACTGTCCTGTGTCAACAATATTTACTCAACATTTTAATAATTATCCAAATAAGTTATAAGATTAAACATAAAATAAACATACATTACCAGACTTTAAAGAGGAAATTTAACCTGAAAATAACCCCCCAAGCAGACATGCAATCAGCACGATGAGCTACCCACAGGTGGGGCTGGAAGGTAATCCGCAAATCCCTGTGCATATTTATGGGTAAATTACATCCTTTTGCAGACACGTCAATTTGAGGAGATAACAATTTCTTTGCAGAAGGTTTGTTTTTTTCTTGTTGAGATGGAGCATCAGCCACCTGTCCTGGGAGGATGTGCTGACACCTGGCCAGCCTCTGTGTGCCCAGAAAAAATCCTGTGTGCTCCCCACAGGTATAGGCCACATTCACTGTCCTTACCAGAACAGGAATGGAAGCCCCTTGCCCTCATTTCTCACCCCTTTCAAGGACCAAGCAGAAATCCTCGTGTAAGTATTGCTCAAAGTCTGTCAGTCAACAGTTACTATTACAGCAGAGATCATTCCAAGAGCATTCTTTCAGGCAATACTTTTATTGACACTGATCACCATTCTTTCCCTCGAATGAAGGCTTAGAGCAAATAACACAGAGCAGTGAGCACTAATAAGTTAAGAACAAAAAAAAGTCCACCACTGAAATTTGTCAATACAAATGAGATAGGCAGCGCTGGCCATGCCAAGGAGAAGCCAGATACACTATTGGGAGAAGTGTCAGATTGTGAGGGCTGGAGGAGCTGAAAAGGAATAAAATCCAATAGCACAAAGTACAGGCCTGTGCTCTCAGGGACCAATAACAAGAATTTCTACTTTTAGGAGGAAATTTATCAGTCACAACTAATGAAAAGTAAAGGGATTTGGATGTCTAACACAGTGACTGGATGGCTGCAAGCTGCTGATGTGATGAAGCTGTGAAAAAGGCTAATGCAAAGCTTGTCTTTTTACAGTCCTCCTGAGACCTCAGTTACAGCATTGTTGTCATCCACAATTAAGAAAGACCAATTTTAACTGAAAGAAAAATGAAGGCCAACACAGTGATGTTATGAATAGAGAAGGTGTCTTTAAGTGGAGTAAGTAAAAGGGTTTGGCTTAGGAAAACAAAGACTGAATCTTGTATGGTTACTTAGCCTAAATATATGGGCACCTACACTCCAGAAAGATACAAGTACTAAATATGGGTAAGGAGAAATCAGTTATTTACAGACTTTGAGGCCTGAGAATTGCAAAGTGAGTACAAAGTCATTAGATTTTGGAGTAAGAGAAAATAGAGATGTGACCATGGATAAGATGGAGGGGGGAATATTAGAGTTAGGACAATGGAATTTGCATTCTGAAAAAGGATTTTGATTAATTTATGAAAAGAGCTATTCTAATACCTCTTGAAGATATCAAGAAACTTGATTTGGTGACCCAGGAATTTCCCAGTTTTGTGTTCTCATGAAGAACCATGAGACCTGCCATAAAGCAAAGGTTACATAGAATGAGTCTTGCTGGTGAATATTAGATATTTTACCTCATTTTTGCTTGTTTATTGCTTTTTGGAATGTGTTTTAATTCAAATCCAATTAAGTGTTTAGGGTTTCTTATTAATCTACTAAGTTCTTACTAGATTCAATAATTTATTTATTTGGGAATGAAGGCACTTTAAAAGATTTAAGGAGCTCAAAGTTGAAATGGAAACTGTCATAGACAACACAGGGAAAGGGCAAGATAAGAATACAGGGAGGATGATCACATATATAGAACAGAGCAGAGTTCTCCATAATAAGAGTCTTAATCAGCTTTAAAGAATTCCAAGGCTGGAAAGACCTCTAGCTTTACCTCCACTGTATTTAAAAAAAAAAAGAAATTATTACCCACAATATTAACCTCAATAACAGCTATTGTACTTGACTATAACATGTGTTTGACTATCACATAAATTCCAGGAGTGTGTGCCGTCTTGACTTAAAGGCGTCAAGAAAGGGTGAATTCATCAATTCCACTGGTAGTTTGTTCCAGTGATTAATCATGCCAGGTGTAAAAAGCGTGTGGTGCTTTCCTAATTGGAATTTGTCTGCAAGATTAAAGACCCATTTTATATCTGGTATTTCCTCCCAGCAGAGGTTTATGTATTCTGCAACGAAGCCAGTGTTTAAGCTCTGTCTATATGGCACTCTGGCACCATCCCAGCTCCTTATCAGAGTGAGATTAAGGCATATGTCATTCCCCTCCCATCACCCACACTCTGACTTCTTTGTAAACAAAATCCTGGCTTCCAAGCAGCATGGAAACCATGGGTCAGGACTACCAAAAAACACCCACTCCAGGGCATCTTTTCCCAGCAGATAAATTAGATATAACCACAGTATTTTGTGCTTATCAGAGAAAAAAAATTTACCCAAAAAATTTTTTTTCAGCCTTGAAAAAAAAAAAAAAAAAAGTGGCTCTGCATCATCTTGCAGAGGATTTCAGTGTTAGTTTAAAACTAATATTAACACTTTATCTCATGTTCCATTACTAGTCTCACCAGTGCCATGACCCTAGTGAAAATGACCTTTCTGCCCTTACTTCGTCAACACATTTAAAAGATTCTATGACTAGTTTTTCCATATAACTCAAGTGTGAGGTCAGATTCTCTCACTCCTCTCTTGTGACCAGTCTTTTTCTTTCCCGAGGATGCAGTTCCTTCTCTCTTGGTGTGATAGCTACTCAATATCCTACTAAGTCCTAGTTAATACTGTGGTCTGGAAGAAATCTAGCAAGGAACAGTGTCTTTATCATGAGTTGTTTCATCACTTTGAAAACACGTTTCCAGGATGGATTTGAATTTTTTCTTGGCTTTATTTTGATGAGGTGCTGAAAAATAATCAGGAAGAGAAGGTAAGATATTTATAATTTGTCTTTAGCTAATTGTCAGAGAGACACTTTGTACTAAGGCCAGGAAAATACAGAGAAGGCTGAAAGGGATGATTTCAGGTGTGGACTGGCTTTCTTTCTAAAAGCAACTAAGACATGTAGGACTAAGACAGCTTTGACTTTTCAGCCTGGAAAAGGTTACTCCTGAAGGAAACAAAAATTAATGCATGACAAGGATAGAGTCAATACAAGATTATTGCTTCCTACCTCCTCCAGTATAGGAAGAGCTAAGGGTCAGCTATTAAAGCTTTTGGGAGAAAAGTTCAAATCAAGGGCAAAAGTGATTTCTCTCAGCAAACACAATTAGCTATGGGGAGCTTGACCATCACAATGGATGGTGTGAATACCACAAGTTTTGCACATGCTCTAATGAAAACTGGTCAAAACAATATTACACCAAAGTTACTAAATTCACAGAAACTGTACAATTCTTGGGAAATATTAAAACCTGGGAATATACTAAGGAATCTTTTTTTTTTTTTTTAGTCTATTCTGCTAATCTTTCCTAGGTATTATTGTGTGTGCATTCTTGTAAATAATGTATTTTATATTGGAGCTTTTGTTACAGATCAAAAAGCCAATGCATCATGAGAGATCATCAACAGAGCCCATTAAAATGTGCTGCACTTCAATAGAGCATTTAAATAAATTCTTAGCTTAATTTCATTGAATCTTTTTTTTATGCTTATAACTTCTTAATAGAACAGGAAAGGAAATAACTATCTGCTCAGGTCTTCTAAGGAAAGAGTCTGTGTTTATACAAGTCAGCAAAATACAGACCTGTGTTCTGAAAGGGCCTGCATTGAGAAAATACATTTTACATCCAGAATTGCCAACGTTGACAATGCTGAATGAGAGCTTTAATGTGACACACTGAAAGATAACAATATTTAAATGAAATGGTTTTGTTTTTAACATCAACTATAAGTAACAATGTATGCCAGAAGAGCCTGGGTCAGCCTCAGTCGTGTTGAACTGAAGAAATGCACCTTTAAAGATATCCTAAGGATATAACAGCTCCTGGCCCATTTACCTGCTCTGCTTTGAGCTATAATTACCAAGGAAACAAACCTGTCAGTTCAAGGAAGTGGCATCCTTGTCCATGGGGGCATATTTTTTTGTCCAGCCAGAGCTGACATTTAGCCACAAGACTCTAGGAAAAGTTTTTAGCTACATGCAAATTAGAGTTTTTCCAAAAAGCAGATGTGAACAGGCCTTCTGGAAAACTTGTGCCCTAATGAAGCAGTCAGTGAAGGTAAGGCAGTTCAAGGACCAGAGGGGCACAAGATATCTTTGCTTATGTAGGTGAATTTTGCCCACATTTAAGGCATTGTATTCCAAGAAAGTTCAATGGCCATCTAGGCCCTGCATTAATTAGAAGCCTGGTGTGACTTCAGGCATTATGGCCACCATAGCAGCTCCCCAGCTGCCCCTTCAGAAGGACACAGACATTCTGTAGGTCCTGTGTCAGCCACTGCTACCCCTTGGTCCTCTTGAACACTGGTCAATGACTTCATGTGGACAACTGAATCAGAATCATTAGGTTGGAAGAGACCTCCAGGATCATCAAGTCCAACCCAAACCTAACCTCAACTAAACCATAGCACCAAGTGCCACATCTAGTCTTTTCTTAAACACATCCAGAGATGGTGAATCCACCACCTCCCCAGGTAGACCATTCCAGTACTTTATCACTCTTTCCATGAAAAAACTTTTTCCTGATATGTAGCCTATATTTCCCTTGGCACATCTTGAGACTGTGTCCTCTCCTCTGTGTCTGTCAGTTGCTGCCTGGAGAAAGAGACCAACCACCCCCACCCCCCCGACCACAACCACCTTTCAGGAAGTTATAGAGAGTGATAAGGTCACCTCTGAGTCTCCTTTTCTCCAGGCTAAACAACCCCAACTCCCTCAGTCGTTCCTCACGGGGTTTGTGTTCCAAGCCCCTCACCAGCCTTGTTGCCCCCTCTGGTTGTGCTCAAGCGTCTCAACGTCCTTCCTAAACTGAGGGCCCAGAACCGGACACATCACTCAAAGTGTGGCCTCACCAGTGCCAAGTAAAGGGGAAGAATGACCTCCCTGCTCCTCCTGGCCACATTATTCCTGATCCAGGCCAGGATGCCGTTGGCCTTTTTGGCCACCAGGGCACACTGCTACCCCTTGGTCCTCTTGAACACTGATCAATGACTTCATGTGGACAGCTGAGCTGAACCTGATCCTACTGACAACACCAGAAGCTCTTACCTTGCCTCAGGTGTTGGCCTCCACCTGTCAGCACCTCAATTCAGGCAATAACACCACACCCACGTTCTATCAGCTGAATCTGGCCACTGCATTTAGGATCACAGCTCATTTGCCTAAACATAGAGCCACCTGGTATGTCCTATCCTATTCAGAACATCCATATGGAGACACTATGCCATTTCAGGAAGTCTCACATGACATGAGATGCTTCTATTTAGGGAGCTGAATCAAGCCCTGTTTCTCCGAAGCTGATTCCCACCCTAAATGTCAGTTTTATCTACATTAGTACTCTGATAAAGTTCACAAATATATCAGCATGTTTTAAGCTAATATTTAGACCCTAGTTAATTAAAACCAGGTTTTTAATCAAGAACTTTCTTCATTTCCTCTTTATGAATGTTAATATGATTTTGTAAATCGTTCATTTTTATCAGTGTCATGCCAATGCTGAGGATTTTCAAAAGGCTTCTTGCCTAACCAGTTTAGGTACATGGAATAGCATAGCCTGTGATAAGATTCACACAGAAAGCTATTCCATTACGAATTCTTTTCTGCAAGGATTTTAAGCCTGCAGGCTGCACTTACAGATAAAAGAGAACTTGGAAATGAGTAGCATCTAATCAGAAGTATCCTTTTATTTCATTCTAATAACATTGTTTTAAAGGATATCTCATTTTTATGAGAACTTTGTGAACAAATACTTATAAATTCATGAGTTTTTCCTCCCTCTTAAATTACAAATCAGCAAAAAAGTAAGGTTTAATTCAAATGACATTTTCCAATTGAAAACTGTCTGGCAAAGAGCATGAACACAAAAAATTGATAAAATTCTCATTAATTCAACTGTTTACTAGTTTGCATTGCCATGTTTTCTTCTTTAGAAAAAAAAAAAAGTATAATATATTTTGCCCCAGAAGTGAATACAATGACTGATGGTCTCCATCAAGGTTTTGTTGGCTCTCTGTACAAAGCCCAGAGTTTACAACATGCTGTGCTTGTGGTTATTGAGCCTCTGACAGCTGTAACTGTGGAGCAGAAATGGGTGTTCTAAGTTGGAACAGGTTGTACGACACTTCCTAGGTAATATATTATTCAAATAATGTGATTCTTGAGCAGTCTTAAAAACTGTCATTGGACTAGACTGGGTACCAGAGGAATAAAACAACACGTTTGCTCAGTTCTCTGCTGTGCTAAAACATCCTTCTTAGCAGAGGTGACTTTGCTGTTTCACAAGTTAATTTTCTTGAAGCTAGATTGAACATATCTACATAGCACTACATTTTGTAGCAACACCAAACTTGGAGAAAATAACCCTCAATGCCCATCTTTTCAGACTATACAGAAACTGATTTTGCAAGCAGTGCAGCCAGGAGATTTTTATTTCTCTGGATCTTTCTAGGTGAAAGTTTTTTTAGATCTATTTTTCAAAATAGTGTTAGAAGATATTTCAGAACTTGCGAAGTCTTTTGTTTGTCAAATTATCATGTGTACAACTGTAAATATACCCCAATAGCCTCAGAAGGTTAAAAACATTTCCTTACACTGGAGTTGAAGAGCATTTGTGAGCAATTAAAGGGGAGATACTGGTGCAAGAGACAGATGGAAAATGGCTAAAATCTTAAGGCTGGCATCTTATTTTTAAATTATTGCATTCTTGTTAAATAAAGTGTCTTTAAAGGATATCTGCTTCACACTGGGCGAATACATCTGCTTAGAAAACCATGTCCTTAAGTCAAGGTGCTTGAACTCCAAGTGAAATTCATTTAGTATTTGAGGAGCTATGCAGAAACAGTTGCTAAGAATATAAAATATTTCTAAACCGTGTTCATGAAGTAATTTCCCTAAAACATATGTCAAAGACAGGGAAAGACAAAAATAATAATCACAATTGTGATCTCTGACTTCTCATTTAGCATTGGACACAGGATCTTAGGATCTGATTATCTTTTCTGCATGAAGTAATGTATTTCACAACCTGATCTAGTGGAAGATGTCCTTACCCCTGTCAAGAGGTTTGGAAATAAATGATCTTTAAGGTCCCTTCCAACCCAAATCATTCTGTAGTTCTAGGATGTAGTGGAGACTAATGCTTGTATTTCAGTCGTTCAAAGCTTTTGGTTTATGAAAGATTTTCACTCATAAAGAACGCTCTGGGCTTTTCTCCTTAATGCATCCCCTTAAACATTTTTCCATTGTAATAATTTATCTATAACCATGAAAAATATTTTCTATTTGTAGGAATAAAAGATGGTGACCCAATCACTGCTTGACTCCTTTGAAATTATCTGATAGAAAAGCTTGTGTTTCTCCCAGAGAGGCCAAGCTCACACATCTATAGCATTCAGTACCTATTTTATGGGTAGGTTTTTTAATTTTGTCATGCATATGATTCAAAGTTTGTTTATTGCTTTTGTTTAGGAAAGAGCTTCTTCAATCTAAGTATCACACCTGAGATGCAGACAGAAAAAAATACAAGCTGTGGCAGGAACCTCCACTGTGATAGCTACCATAGCTATCTCTGTGACTTCTTTTATTTCAAACTAGGAATTCAAAGTAGAATTATGCATGCAGACTAAGTTACCTCACCTCTACACTGGTTGCTGATTGTAAGGATTTCTGAAAGGACAGTGACTGTGGAGCAGGTGCTGAACTACAGGTTCCTCACCAGTCACCTGTTCCTCTGCACACACATCACAGGAGGTTTTTAAGTCTCTACTGAAAGCACTGGGCTTTTATTGCAAGGAAATGCTTGCCTTGTCCAGGAGCTATTCCATGTCTAATACACAATCAATGATAAAAGAAAAATAAAGCAAAAGTGACTGGGCAGCCTCCTCATCCCACAGCAAATCTGCTCTCTGCAGCAAATCTGCATGATGGAATTTTTTCTCTTCTTGCAGAATGCTGATAATGCAGCAGCAGCAGCAAGGAAATGTCATTAACACTTCCACTGAGAGCAGAAAATCCCATATAGATGGATCCTCACTGCCTTTGTGAAAGATTCTATATATCTCGTTGTTTATACTCAGTTCCTACCAGCATATCTGATCAAAATGATTTTACAGTAGCAAAATACAGAGGATTTTTTCTTTCTTCTGAAAAGAACCAATGCCAAGAAATAATAGGGGGAATAAGGCAAACTATGGCAAGACAACAAAGTCTTTACACAGACCTTCCAGAATGTGCTGAAATGCTGATTAAGAGAAACACTTAAGCTTTACTTGATTCCTTTTTTGAGATAAAGGGGTTTAATCAGGAGTTGTAAGTATACCCAGAAGGCTAATGCTTCCCTGAACACTCTGCTGAAGAGACTGCCATGAAAACTTTAACTTCCAGAGAAACTCGATACTTTTATAAAAGATAGACTTGGGAGGAATGTCTGGTTTTCTGTCCTTTAAAATCATAGAATGGGTTGGTAAAAATAATTTATTACAATAAAAGGTAGGAGGGAGAAGTCCGTGCATTCGAAAAGTTTAGACACCAAGCTCTCCAATTTTGACTAAGATATGATGACCCTGAATACAGGTGTAAAATTTGAAAAAGGGTGAGTTAAAACATGCATACAGTCTATTAATTTTGGCAGAAAGTCTTCAGGATCAGTCTCCTAAGAGAGAAGTGTTGCATGTTTTCCTGTATAGAATAATTGTATCAAAGTTAGGTGACAGCAAAAGGGTTTTGATTTATTTTTCTTTGCCACCATGGGGAGACCAGAAAATGTTCTGACAAACACAACAGAAATTTTTTTAAAACCTTGTTGTCTCCTTGTCATTTCAGTCCCTCTCCTCCTCGTAACCATGCACCTCCTGTCTTCCCTCACCAATCATGCACTAGAACCACACCTGTACTTATTATTTTAAGAAATAAAGGTATGCCCTGTATGTGGGGTAGTTCTTTCCAGCATCTACTTTGGCTGCTTTTCACTTTTTCTTCTGACCTGTGCACCTCAGAAGGAAAACAGAATCTCCAGGAAAAGTCCAGGTGAAGCTAACTCTGCTTTTACAAAACTCAAAGCAGGTTTAGTCAGGCAGTTTGAAGGGGAAAAAGCTGAGCTGTAGTACCTCTTGTGAAATCACATCCACAAATGCAACAGCGAAGGTAGAGAAACACAAAATCCCATTCAGAAGACTTAAAACTGCGAGGATGGAGATGTAAGGCCAAATCCTGAGTTTGTGTAAATCAGCATTGGCAGTAAACACATTTATGATCCACTCCAGTATCTTCCTCTACCTCTGCAATAAACTTCCCATGATTTTCCTTTAGGGAACTTCAGCTGTAAATGCTCATGGCATTAATTCCTCTCTTTCATCCTCAAAACAAGACCTTCAAGAACAATTTGAATCTTGATGTTGCTATAAACACCAGAAAACACAGTGCATTGCTCAGGTCATGCAGATGATAGCTGGAATTACTTCTCTGTCCCCATCCTAATCTTTCTCCAGTACCTCAAAAAAAAAAAAAAAATTAAGCAGCATTCTTTCCTCATCATACAGAAAAACATATTTCCTTTGCAGGGTCTTTTGCAGTTGCCAGCATCACTTTTCAAACTAATAAAATAGAAAACTCTTCAATCAGAGATGAGCTAGAGAAGCAATCTTGCTCTGCCCCAGTCTGTAGTCTGATTCCACTTGACATCCACAGGCTCTACCAGGCATTTTCAGAAATTCTTTAAGAAAAGAAATGAAAGGAATAGGAAAAAAGCCCTCCCAACTTATTCTATCCTTTCATAATAAGTTCTGAGGGAGCCATTCCTAATGCACTGTGCTCCCAGACTATCAGGATATTGAAAGGGAATATGCAGACCACAGGAAACTCAGTCCACTGAGTTCAGTCCAAATATTAAAAAAAAAAAAAAATAAAAAAAAAAAAAATTATTGGAGATTCTGCTGGCATGTGCAAATTATAGAATAGGAGCTGGATACTTACATTCTTCTGCTGACTGTAATTTGCTGCATTTGACTAGTCTCCTATTTGCTTCCCCACAACCCATGGGATGCCTCTGGCTAAAACATTGCTTGTAACCTGGATTTCTATTTTATTAACCTTCTCCTTTATCTAATGACAGTCTGTCATGTTCTGGGATGCCAGAACAATGTTTGCCTGATAAGATTTCTCCTGGGAAAACAGGCAGTTATAAGGCATAAAAGCATACAAAAATGGCCAGCTTCAGCAAAAACTTCTGCTCTGTGAACCTCCCTTAATTAATATGTGCTCTACCCTTGGTGCGTTTGTGCTGCCACAAATGTCATTATTTCCAGTTTATTAAGGATCCCTGCAAAGAGAGGAGAGTTTTCTGGAAACCTGATCTCTTGTATATCTTTCAGATTGGCAGTATGAAAAATAAAGAGTTCTTAGGGGAGGAGGAAGAATAAGCAAAGATAAATTTTATTATGAAACTGCAGCTTTGAGTTACATGTTTTCATTTAGACATATTATACAGAAATATTCTAGTACTAAAACTCTGCTATGAGCAATCTGTCTTCATTGTGCATATTTAATATGCATGGAGAGAGCAATAGTTTGTGATTTTTCCCTTGGACTTCCTCATTTCATTTCCCTCCATTAACTCCTTTACAGCTTGCAGCACCAAAGAATAGATATTCCTTTGGCACATTCTTTTTCTGTCTTCTCAGCCACCACTGGATTTGCTCCTGACAAGATAATTTCCTGACCAATATATAAGCTTTCTTTAGACAGCAGTTTGAAACACAGGTGTGAAATGCAGAGAAAACGTCATGTACTTCAATTTAGACATTCTCCATTTTAGTGACTAGGTCAAATTTTGATCCCCAACTCATACATCCGTCATTGCCTCATTCGTATTTTGAGACCGAGTCCTTGAGAGTTTAATATGGACCATGCACTGTCCCATGAGACTCCCCTGAGGAAATCAGAGAACAATCTATTTAATGAATATATCACCATCATCACTGTAATAGACACTTTCCTATTGATTAAAATATGAACATATCTTATGTCCTTCTTGCCCCATTGTCATCACATGGATTCTCTGGACTTCACCTGTCCTACCATCAGCTATATTATGTCATGGTTTGCATAAAACTCCTAATCTTTGGTGCTTTTTTTGATATCTCTTTAGACCAAGAATCTCAGGTGAAAATTAGTTTTATCTTCTTCATAGTACATACAACTCTCATACAACAACCTCTGACAAAAAAGAGTTCCAATAACTTCAGATACTGAATATTTTTTTAGCATTTCAGCAAACAGCCCTCTGTAGTAGCCTCATAGCAGTTAACTGAACACTACATTTCTCCCCCTAAATTCTACAAACTCTCTATTAACTCTGAGGTGTACTTTTTTGTTGTTTTCATGAGTTTTTGCTGTTGGGTTGGATATTTTTTATGTGGGGGGTTTTTTTTTGGTTGTTTTTTTTAATGAAGCAACCTATAAGCCAGGAACAGATTGTGAAATAGCAATATAAACAATTTAATTTCATATCTGCTTCTTTCTCCTTTTCATGATTGACATGTCTTTATTGCAAGGTCTTTATTTCTGTATGTCCTCTGTGCTCAGTAGACTCTGTATAGCTATAATATCTCTAATTAAGGAAAGCCAATGCCATATCAGCCAGAAATCTCCTAGGCAGATGGATCAAGTGGTGTCAGCTCTAGCCCAAGGGTACTTCTCCCTTGGAGGCACATTGATTAGATTTTACAGCTCATTACTTAAAATCAGGAGAAATATAATCTTGAAGTAAACTGTAGGCTAATTTCTCTACCTAATTAATTATTCTTCCCCAAGAAGGGCAGGTCCTTCTTGCCACATGGTCTTTTCATTGCTATTAAACTATTTATTGAGGTAGCGTGCATGGGAGGCTCAGCTAATTGTAAACAGCTGAATCCTAATGTGACTTTGATAGAAGTAAGGCTTGGTGACAGAGTGCTGGCAATTTTTTAACTGGAACTAAACTCTATCATCCTATTTTAATTCAGAGGATAAATTAAATGCCAGTCAGAATGCCTGCATCTGTTACAACAGCCTATATTCAATAAAGGTAGTTGAGACAGCAGTCAGAAAAGAACATTGTGCTTCTCCAGACTTGTATTTGGAATTGCCATGCCTCTAATTGTTCAGGAATGTTCAGTATGGTTCAGATATGGAACTGATACCATATGGTGAGGCATCTCTGCCCACCTATGGCCTCCTGATACAGGAGCCACATATGCTTTCCAGAGAGAGGGGAATTGTTTTTGGTGTAAAATTGTGGGCAAAGAAACTATTCCATTGCATGAGAAAGCTGCCAGGAGAATGAGGGACCTTTGATGGCAGGATCTGGAAGGCTATCAGCAGCAGGTCTGGCTCTCTACCTGCCACTGAATGTCTGGATGTCCACCTGCCACTGAGCAGAGCCCAACAGTAAACTATTTACTTAAACTGTTCTCATTTCAATTTTCAAGTCTTACTAAGTGTGAAATTGCATTAGGTTTGCAACAAAGGAGGCGTCAGACTGCTAATGTTCATAGCTAGATGTACACAAGGATGCAAATACACCTCTAACAGACAGCTTCCACTGTGCTGTACCAGGCAGCTTAGGCACCAGTTAACCATAAAAAAGTTAAATTTATCTTTCAGCACTCCCAGCTGACACTGCAAATAGACTGAAAAACACAATGACAGTTTCTAGTCCTTGTGCAGAACTTCTCCCTGTACTATCTTCATAGCCAGAGAAAAGAGGAAAATGCTGTGTGGGCAGGAAACTAAGTGCTGTTACAGGACAGTTCCAATATATTTTTATGTTTCAACTTTGAATGCAAATATCTTAAAATTCCTCAACAGAAACTGTGTCTTTATAATCAGTAGGCAAATATCAGGATGTCAGTATGCTCTTCAGCTTTCTTCTTTTTTTAAAAAAGGAAGTTTTCCTCTATTTCCATAAAAGAAATCAAAAAGCAGATGTCAGGAAAAATATGAACTTGGAAGAGTCATGAAACCACATATTCTAGTGAAAGTTGGAGCAACACTAATTCAGGTAAGGAATGACTAGGAAGCCTTTTACTCCTCATCACACAAAAAGCTCAGTCAGTAGATTGGATAGGAATGCAGAAATCCGAGTGCATGCACCATCAATAAAAAGCCTTCATATCAGTCTGTACATTTGTTAACAAGGCCTCAAGACAGCTGAACACGGCCAGGCACCTCACGCTGCTGAACAGGGGCAGGCACAAGCACATTGTTAAAATTAAGGATGTTCTCTCAGGAGTTTGTTCTGCTGGGATCTCCTCACAGCCTTCATTATAAACTTGTGTGGCAGACATGAATCTAGAGCCACAGAAAATTAAGATAAATGCTCTGTTAGTGATGGAAAAGACAAATTTGGAACAAGAGCATTAATGTGCATAGGGCTTTATTTCTGCCTGCTCTGCCCCTGGTTTGGTCCTCTGTGGGGAGAATTATAAGGTGCTGTGTCTCCTGCACTACTCCTGCCTCAGCCCAATAATTTCTCACTTATTTCTGTTCTAAGATTTAAGAGCAAAAGTGACAAGCATAGTCTCTTTCTTCACAGCTGCATAAGCAGGCTCATGACAACTTAGGAAATAAGAAAAAAATGTGCTTTTGCTATGACTGTACAAATATAAAATACATCTTCTTTCTTTGTTGTAAATTTCCATAACTGAGATCTCAAGAATCAGAACTGGCTGACAGGAACATTTTCTTTTTAAAATGTGAGTTTTACAAATGTGAGGACAGAGTGTCCATTCTGGTCATAGGAACATTAAACAACTTTCTTTGAAGGACAGAAAAGTTGCCAGGAGGTTGAGTCCAAAAGAAGTAAAGCAATAATATTCTTAATCATCAGATGTTTATCAAATAATTGTATCACTATTACTTGTAAATCAAAAAGAGAGGGAAGTCCCTGAGGGAACATTTGTGTAATTCATCTGGCCCCATTCACTTGTTGTATCAGTAACAAGGTCCTGGTGAGCTCCCATTTCTGTTATCAGATTTAACCTTCAGCCTCTTTTCGTTATTTGGGCTGTTCATGTGTCATCCAAAACTTGTGAGGCCCCACACTGAATTCCGCCCAACTCCGGGGTCCCCAGCACAGGAAGGAGGTGGAGCTCTTGGGGTGAGGCCAGAAGAGGCCACCGAGATGATCAGAGGGATGGAGAACCTCTCCCACAAGGAAAGGCTGGGAGAATTGGGATTGTTCAGCCTGGGAAAGAGAAGCTTCAGGTTACTTAATTGTGACATTAATTGTGTGCCTGAAGAGAGCCAACAAGAAAGATGGAGGGGGACTTTTTACAGGAGCCTTGAGTGGCAAGACAAGAGGCAGTAGCTTCAGACTAAAGGAGGGGAGGTTTAGATTAGGTATTAGGAAAAAAAAAAATCAATTACTTGTGAGGGTGATGAGGCCCTGGCACAGGTTGCCCAGAAAAGCTGTGGGTGGCCCATCCCTGGCAGTGTTCAAGGCCAGACTGGGTGGGGCTTTGAAGGACTTGGCCTAGTGAAAGATGTCCATGCCCATGGCAGGGAGTTGGAAGAAAATTATCTTCAAGATCCTTCCAACCTGTGATTCCATGATTCTGCAATTCTGTGAAGAGGACAAACCCATTAAATGTGTGCACATTGCAAACCCTACGAACTGTGCTTGTGCTCCTCACAGACACAATAGGATGATGGTCCCATGTCTACATGGAAAAACGTGGAGAGCTATTTTCCTTAGCACTTCTTTCACAAGTGTCAGGTAGCCCTGCAGTCCCTGAATTCCAGCAATACCAAGGAAATGTTATCTTTTCCAATGTCCAAAACCAATTGTAAATCAGAGACGCAAAAGTGCTTTATGTATTTTGAAGCATCAGACAAAGAGTGGAAGAAATTTTCTTTAAACTGTAAAATGACAAATCTTTCTATGAATAAATATATATTTTAAATAATTAGAGATCTGGGACTAATAATAACAGTAGCATCATTCTTTCAAAATGAAAACACAGAAAGTTACACAAATAACTTTTTGTCACCTATGCAAACGTAGAAGAAGGGCTTAAATTCACAGAAATTTCATTGTGTGCCCCAGTCTATAACAGATGGGTATGTTCTTATTAAATTGTGTACTTGTGTGTCTATCTGCATATATATATAAAATAAATACATTTTAATAACAACAGCAACAAAAAAAACCCAAAAAAAAAAAAAAACCAACAAAAAAACCCAACAACAACCACAACAACAAGAAATTCTTCCATTATTAGAAGTCCTGTTTCTTGATGTTTCTGTTTGATGTTTCTGTTGTAAAATGACCCAACAAGACTTTTTGTGGCCATGTTGTTACCCTGTTACTGTGTTTGATCTGCACATGTGAAAAAGTCATTTATCTGAGGTGGCCTGGTCTTTCTACTTCAAATGTGTTACTCATCTAAATTCCTGTATATAGATTTTGAAGTATCTCAGGCTCTGAGTAATTTTTAACGAGTGCTTTTATTTGCACAGAAATGAACTGAAAGATATTGCCACTTTTCTCATAGGTGTTAAATTTGACAGTGACTGTTCCTGAAGATTCAAAGGGTAGTTCGGCAACTGAGTGATTATGAAAAATAATAGAACTGGCTTCCAGAGCACTCTCAGTTGTGATTTGAGTTCAGCCAAGTGACCAGAAGGAGTTAGATGACAGTTTAATTTCAGGAGAACAGACGTTCACAGCACAAAACCATTACCAAAACTTACAGCAGCGAGATTCATCTGAAAAGGGTGAAGGACTTAATGGATTTGGAACCTGTACTACCTCTGGGTCAAGCCAAAAGTGCCCTGAGGAGAAGCCTGAGCTGTCATGGGGAATAGGAGACTTTGATCTCCAGGGCTGTATCAATCTTCAATCAGCACTAAATTAACAAGAACAATTCAGAAGCAAAGTGAAGGCTTCTGGGCTCTTATCACAGCCAGTCCTCTGTGACCTTCACAAATAAATCTGGGCTGGAAAAATAGTTGTGTAACAAAGGCTGCACAAGGGAAAGTGATGCAATAGCTAAACTTTAGAGGACAGCACAGGTAGTTCCTGATGAAAGGGAATCCAACCAAAAATAGCCAGGGGACACCCAATGGAGGAGATGGATAGCTGATGACCTCTGCAACTCTTGACAGTAAATGTCACTGTTTGCTAACAAAAAAGATCACAAGTCCCTGCTAAGTTGCTTTGGAGTACTTCTGCTTGCTGTTCTCAACCAGTTCCCTACTTTCACTGCATTTTTTGTGATCCACTGAGGTTGTTGCTGCCTTTTGGAAGGCATGCAGGTCTCTGGTAAAAACCCACACCTCTTTGCCAGTTTCATCCTGCTGAAGTTTAGCTCTTGAATAGGCTGGAAATTATCCCTACATTTGTCTGTGACATTAAAAAAATACTCATCATGGACAAAAACACTCAAATTTTAATGATTGCATTCAAATTCTTCTTAAGTAAAATATACTTGGAAGGTGTTTAGATTTTTTTTTTTTCCCCACCATCTATGGCAAGGGGTGTTCCAAGATACAAGTCTATTCTGTGACTAAACAACCAAACAACCAAACAACTAAACTAAACAACTAAAAGTTGTTAGTTACCGTAATTTTAACCTTTCTTGAAACAGAATGTGAATGAAGTTCTGTTGCAGCCCTCGCTGGCAGCTGCAACTCCCTCTCAGTTTCTTTTGTTTGCGGTCAGCTTCCCACATTGCAGTTCCCAGTGTCCAATCTCTGATCCATCCCAGCTGGCATAAGGCCACATGGGAGAACAGGAACACAGAGCTGCTTACTCACTTTTGTTATGTCTAGGCTGGTAATCAATATGCTATATAGTTCTCAGGGAGATTTTCCCTGCAGATTTCCACAAGAGGTGAAAAGTCATCAGAAATATGCATTTTCCCCTCAGATGCACCTGATCCTATGCGAATCCTGAGTAAAAGCAGGAGAGGGATGAACCCCCTGTGACGACCTGGCTGTTCATGCTCGTCCCTTGATTTCTGAAGGTCCGGGAAGTGTTGGACTTTCCCTGAAGTGCAATGATCCCATTGGATTCAGGCACACCTGCAATATCCTACACAGCACAGCTGGAACTTACCACTGGATGCCAGGGACACAGGGTTCTGCTGTACTTCACAACCCTGCTTTTCCCAGACTGGACTGATGGAAAATAAAGGTCCATTTTCTCCTCCCCAAAAGATGGTTACCTCCAAGGCAAATCACAGAAGTAGAGAATGGGTAAAGTTGGAAAGGATCACTTTCCAAGAATGGCAATATCTCTAACTTCTCAAAAATAGAGAGGGAGCCACTGTGTTTGGAGTGGTGGGTTGTTCTTTTCCTCCTCCTCAAAGGGTTGTTGTTTTTGGTTTTTTTTGGGGGGGGTTGTTTTTGTTTTTGTTTTTTTAACTGGGATGGTGCTAATGTCAGTTAATGTCAGATTGTTTCACTCTCTCAGAAGACTCAGTCTGGGCATTGGTGGAGCACCTAATCTGATTCATGACAGTGAATTCTCCTGTACAAACACTGTATACACAGAGCTTAAAAAAAAAAAAAAAAAAAAAGGTATTATAATGGAGGCCTTGGCAGCTGCTACCTGGGTCTCAGGGCTGGAGAGACCTTAATCAACCCCTGAGCCTGCTGTGATAAACACCACCGCTCTCCAGCTTCATGTGATGTATGTCTCAGTCCTCAGCCACTGTATACAAGTTGTCTGAAAGCATAAGGCACCAGTATAGATCAGTCCTGCCCAGAACAGGACCATCTACCAGAGGAAAATTGCACGTGAAATAAAAGTGATTTTCCTGTCCTGCAAAATTTTAAAAGTGCTGTTAAATGTTTTAGTGGTGTTAATAAATGATGCTTAAGGCACTTAGGAGAAAATAACAATCTGTGCTGTTAAACTAATAATGCATACTTTTAATCTCTTCTGCAGCAGAACATGAGAAAGCAGTTTCTATTTGCTCAGGGCTTCAGCTAGTGTTGTAATATTGTTAGATAAAATGTTGAACAGGGAAGAGGCTAATTGTTATTATTCTCAAACAGTTATATATCATGCGCTGAGCCCTGCAATAAATTAGGAGATTATGGCAATAACAATCCAAGTAAAAGTGCTGCTTTTAGTCACTTTCAGGTTTCGAGAATTTATAGGTCATATCTTATGATTTTTCTATGTAACCATGAAAACTAAAGCATTCTTGTCATCACTGGATTCCAGGAACAGGAGCTATTTGCAAAACAGACAATATTTTGGAATTCTGACAAAAGCATACTCTATTCAGGGGGCAATGATTGAAAACTAAAAATGGGCAGGTTTTGATTGGATGTCAGGAAAAAATTCTTTACTGAGAGGATGGTGAAACACTGGCACAGTTTGCCCAGAGAGGTCATGGCTGTCCCATCCCTGGAAGTGCTCAAGGCCAGGTTGGATTAGGGTCTGAGCAACCTTGTCTGGTAAATGGCATCCCTGTCCCTGGCAGCAGGTTTGGAACAAGGTTTTCCTTAAGGTTCCTTCCAGTACAAACCATTCTATGATTCCATGATTCTATTCTTATGTAGACTGACACAAGAGCTAGAACTATTTGAATCAGTGAAAGTGCTGATATATTAACTCAGTTGCAGAAGAAAGTCCAATTTGTTTGCACAACTATAGATTTATATGAGGGTATTTGAAACAAATCAAGTAAATCAATGAAATAGATGAATAAGGGTGCATGAAAGATGGCAACAAAGCAAATCAGAAATAATAAATGAAGATAGGAAAGCAAACACTACTTTCATTCAGTTTGATATTGTAGGTAGTACTAATCCAGGATGGTCAATGGATACTTGGCTTGTGAGGGTCAGAACAACACCCTGAGGGTCAGAGCACTTCCCTGATTCACACAGTGAGTCAATATAATCTACTGCACAATACAATTCTTTGCAATTGTGTCCTACATGGCCCCTTCTTTGATGGTAACAATTAAAACTGGACCTTTCCCTTACCCCTACAGATGCTTTACACCACTGGGCACTGAATACATGTAGAGCCATTAAGGTGGGACATTATCATCTACCAAATACTTTAAGCTGTTTGGCTGTACTCATCAAGGTTTGTAAGACAGGTGACAGTGCAGAAAAATCATTTAATCTTACCAATCTTACCTCTTTAAAAGGTAGTAGCTAACTGCAGAATCCGTTTCTCTTTGCTGGTTGGAGGTGGAGCAGATCAATCCACTGCCAGGCAGCTCAGCTGAGCCAGGGTGGGTTGCCAGACCAGAGCAGAGTAGAATCTGATCCTACAGAACCATAAGAATTACTGTGCTGCAGGAATTTCTCTAGTAACAAATCAAGCCAATCTCTTGAACATTACTTTGAACTGAAGATCTTAAGAATATCGGAATAGATCCAGGCAGAATGTTTCACCCAGATTTTGCTCTTTGGTTTTAACGGGGGTAATACAATGGAGAAAAATTAATTCACTGTCCAAGGAGGGACTAAATCTTTTAGAAAACTTTGAGACTCCTAAAATTAATTTTTCTGGATTTGTGGTTTGCTTTTGTTTTTCTTTGTGTTTATGTTTTTGGTTGGAGTTTGATTTTATTTGATTTTGTTTTGTTTTCAGAGGAAATTTGCCAAAACAACAACTAAGACAGGTTTGATATTTGGTAAAATTACTTTTTCTTTTTTTAAAGGAAATATTTTCTCCAAGAGCTCCCTCCCATCTTTAGTCTACTTCTACTCTAGCATCAAAAAAAGATAGTGTGATACTCTTTCACCCATCTGAATCATATCTAAAGTTGAATCCCAGGTGTTAGCACATAATGCATGCTGTGACCCAAGGATCAATGACACATCCTTCTATTGATCCCATAGAAATGCCCTGGATTTATTTGGATGTATTCTCTGTCCTGTCTCTCAAGAGGGCATTCTATTCCTTATATTTTGCAATATCCACATGCTGCTGTGTTCTGACCACAGAACATGTTCCTCTTATCCCAGTCAGCTGCATTACACCATTAAATATTTACCTTCTGCAGCATAATGCAGCACTTAAACACTGAACTTGCCATTTCTGCCAGACAAACATAAACTATAGCAGGGCTTATAAAGTTATAAGTTCCAGATGGTGATGAATAAGTAATGTTGCACCCTGGGCCTAATTGCTCTAAGTTTTTAGATACCTGCACACCATCAATTATACATTACAAGTGCTTCTCCTTAATTGTTTCTTGCTGGCACTTCAAAAGAAAATGTAGCACAACAATGGCACTGTATTGCAGGGAATTTCTCTTCGAAAAGTATTTCTTTGCCATTGCTAGACTTTTAAAATACTCTTTGGCTCTGAAGGAAGTTTACAAAGATGGCATTGAAAAAAGTTCCCTGAAGATTAAAAAAGGAGACTTCTCACTGCCTGTTTAAAGATAAAAATGGGATTTTACTTGCTGCATGACACTCATTGTGCCTAATATATAATCCAACAAGAGGCTGGGCACTGTGCTTGCCTTATCAGGGACTTTAAGAGGCTGAGCCAATTAACTTGAAATTTTACCCTAAATCAGATTCCACCAGCAGCAGAAAAAATGACTACTGTCTGTTCCATAGTTTGCTGTATCCTTCCAGCTCCCAGGAAGCATGTTCCCAGCCTGGCTGCAAGCTCAGCAGGAATTAGCTGCCCTTGTCCTTCACAAATCAGCAGATCTCTCTTGCCTGGTGAGCTCAGTTGTAATTTTGCCCATCTTAACCCAGCCCTGTCCCACTGCAAATGCACCAAGTAGCTGGTGGCACTTGCAGAAGACCTCCAATGAGGACCATTCTGCAGGTTAGTCTGACTCCAGCATCCTGTATTTGCCTCCCCTCAGTGAGCACTGACCCAAACAAACCCTGGACATGGCTGGGAATTAGTATGAGCGAGAAACTGCTCTCAAAAACAAGTTTGTATGTGGACATCTTTCTTGGAGACTGAGAAGTTTAATAGCTCAGAGAAAAGCTCTTCCAGGCCAGCTGGCCACAGAGCCAGAGAATAAAATCACAGAATCACAGAATCATAGAAACATAGAAACATAGAATCATAGAATCATAGAAACACAGAATCTTAGAATCATGGAATAGTTTGGATTGGAAGACACCTTTAATGGTCACCTAGTCCAACACCCCTGCAGAAAACAGGGATGTCTTTAGCTAGATCAGGTTGCTCAGAGCCCTGTCCAACCTGACCTTGGGTGTCTCCATGGATGGGGCATCTACAACCTCCTTGGGCAATCCATGCCAGTGTTTTACCACCTTCACTCTAAAAAACACTTCTGTCTTCTCTAATCTAAATCAAACTTTTTTAAGGTTAAAACCAGTACCCACAAGTCCTGTTAAAATCTTTGTCCTTATCTTTTTTATAGGCTCCCTTCAGGTACTGAAAAGACACAGTAAGGCCTCTTCTCTTCCCCAGCCTGCACAACTCCAGCTCCCTCAGCCAGTCTTCCCAAGAGGGGTACTCCAACCCTCTGAGCCTCTTGGTGGCTTCCTCTGGACTTGATCAATTTAATTTTAACTACAGCAAAGATTGGAAAACAATGAAACAAAATCATACTCTGATGAATATAAAACCTCCTGACTGCTGAGAAAATAAATTTCACAGAATTATTGAAACAGAGCATAGAATCAGAACAAAATACTTCACCTCCTGCTACTTTCATCTTGCCAGATTTAATGACATGAAAAATAAATACAATTTTGAATATCACTCTGCCAGAATAAAATTCTGTAGTGATTAGGATACCTGCAGCCTGGACCTGCTCACTGATTGCATGGGTCTGTTCAAAAACTAGTTTCTTCTCAGGGAATTCATTGATAAATTGGACTAAGGAAATAGTCCATGTCTTGGTCTCCACATCCACACACTTGTCACTACCACAGCTCTTGGAGTCCTCATAGCAACTTGGGCGCAAATATTTATTTCATCAATATTTTCTGTTTTTACTATGCTAGTGAACATCTTCAGAACAAAGATTTGGGCTTCTGGCTGAAGGCACACAAATTATTCTCATCAGAATATTAGACTATCTAAATGTCCAATTATTTTAAAGCTGAATTCCAATGTCAGCATTGCCATCCTGTTTCCAGATAGTTTATTAGTGATCCAAAGGAGCACAGGAGCATAATAGAAAAATTTCCAGGTATTTCTGCAATTAGTTGCAGCTCCTTTAGTGTCTTCACAATAAGTTTTGTCAGGAGAAACTGAACATTCTTTAGGGAGAAACCTTAATTATTACTTAAGCATTCCTCTACTAATGTATAGCATCTGTCTAGCAAATGTAGGCAGATGCCAAATATTTTTGTATGTTGCTAGGTTTTCTATTGAGATTTTCAATTTTGCTGTGAATTAATTCCTCTCCTCTCCTCTCCTCTCCTCTCCTCTCCTCTCCTCTCCTCTCCTCTCCTCTCCTCTCCTCTCCTCTCCTCTCCTCTCCTCTCCTCTCCTCTCCTCTCCTCTCCTCTCCTCTCCTCTCCTCTCCTCTCCTCTCCTCTCCTCTCCTCTCCTCTCCTCTCCTCTCCTCTCCTCTCCTCTCCTCTCCTCTCCTCTCCTCCCTTCATACAACAGAGAGCCCGCAGTACTCTTCTGATTGTTATATACCCACGTGAGCTACAAAACAATTTTTTTTTCAAAAGTCCTGTATAGAGGGCAGATAAAACCAGCACTGTGATTCATCTAACGTAAATTTAGACAACCAGTACGTACACAGCTACCTCCAGAATTTTCAGCTCACCAAAAATTTCCCAAATATACAACCTTAATGCATGATTCCTCCAAATTATTCTGTCCACTTCAGGACATCTTCTTCTGGAAAATATATAGTCATCCAAGTATTAGTCATTTAATTAGTTGAATCTATTCGTCTCTTATTTGACTTTCAGTTGACTTGAATAATTTTTCTGTGTAGTCTCTGACCCCACAGACATCAGTCAGCAAACACAGCTGCTCTGCCCTGTGTTTTGTGCACAACTAACTCTTCACGTATTCCTTGTTTTGTGAATTTCCTCTGACCCTCCTGCTCAGAATTCTTCTGAAGAGGCTTTTCTTTCCTCTGTGAGTCCAAGTGCTTTGGTCTTTTTAATTCCTTTTGCAAAGGCATGGATCAAACAATGACTTCAGGGTCTGATTGTAACCTACTGCCCCATTACCAATGGCCAGTATAGGATGTTCTGGTGAATTTTTCTCTCTTGGCAATGCAAAAAAAGCTTTGGGCTTCCTCCCCCTTCTATTGGAACATGGATCCCAGACAGTGACTTGGCTGTTTGTCTTATCATTGTGAACGCAGCTGCATATATATTTTATTTCAGTCAATCTGTCACTTCACAGCCTGATCATCCAAGTGCTGCAGAGTCCAGGCACCATTTTTTGATTATCTATCAAAAAATCAAGAAATAGAAAAAAATGCATTAAAAATGAGCATTTGATTTGGAAAAGATGGTCCAGACCTATGAAGATGTCTACATTTTTGGAATAGGAAAGAGGATATAGAAGAAGAAAATTGTTTGGGCTCAAGGAAAAATTTTCTGCCATCTGAAGTCACTGGAAATAGAAATCAATAGACCCCAACTGTGCTCAGTTGCACTATTTTCTACAATCACAGATTTTAGAGTTGGAAGAGGTATATTAGGCTTATCTAATCCATCTTTTTGTCATTCAACTGTATTGTTATTTACTCTACGTTCTCCACAGCTTTTCTTGATTTAGCTTATAAAACCTGTAAAGCTTAAAATAGCAGGCTAAAGACAAGAAGCGAATGGATAACCTAGGCTTACTCTGTCCTTCTACTAAAATACAGCACTTTTGCACTTTTCTCTAAAGTTGTGACCTCTGTGTATTCCTCAGCTCCTTTGTGACATTGCATTTTCTTTACAGCAGTGAAGATACAGAAAGTTTAAGCTGATTTTATTTGAGACTTAAGTAGATTGTCCCAGGGTTTTCCATCCATTTTAAAGAACACATATTTCTATCTCATTACACTTTGCTGAGTTACTCCGAGTGTAAAATAGCAGTGCAAAGGGAGAATCCATGACAGAAGAAACAAGACTCAGGTAAAGTCTGGTTGTCAGCCAATATTGTAAAAGATTATTCATATCCTGCATACAACACACAGCTCTTAGGAGCTCAGCATCTGGGAAGTGGAAGGGTTTAGGAAAATGGCTTTAAATGATAAAAAGGATCTGCAGAAAATCTTAGGAAAATGGTGTGTAATAATGGGCAAAGCAGTTGCTGAGACCCTGGAGAGTTGAATATTTCACAATATACCATTTGTCAGGTAAAACACCTTGGCCCTGATGCTGATATCACCTGCACAGATGTTACAGTGCTGCCTTTTCTCTGACCCAGAAGATGACCCTGATTTCTACCATTGCAGTTCAGAGCAACGTTTGTCCTTTGCACTGGAACACAAGAGGGTTATTAATGAATCCTTTCGTAAATTTAACCTCGTAGCCTCTAAATATTCTAGATCTCATATATTTTAGGGGGTTATGAGTGAGAAAAAAAGTAACCTCAGGAAAAGCCTTATAACTAATTAATGTATTCTGACTTCTAACTGGATCCTGCATCTTCCCATTCCCTGGTATTCTTTCACTGTCAGAATGCTTTCACTTCTGACTGTCGTTGACATTCTCCTGTTTCATTCAGTGAGAATATTTCTCTTATATCAGATATTCACATCTTTTAGGTGCCTCTTTTTCAGTTCAAACATTCAGAAAGTTGCTGTTTCCAAGTTTGTTTTTAAACAATTTTCTTTTTCCCCACCAGGAAATCTCTGATACCTCTTTTCAAGGAAGAAAGGAAAATCTCAGTAGGCTGCAACACAGAATGACAAGATCACAGATATTGCTGGTTCTTTCTCTCACCTTTAAGCATTTGGAATGCAAGTTATCCATGCAGCCACAGGGAAAGGGAGATGTTATGACATAACAGATGTAGGGGGTGGAGAAGGTCCATTGAGACCCAATAAATTAACAGAATCATAGACATACAGAATTGCAGAATGGCCTGTACTGGACCTTAAAGATCTCATTCCAACCTCTCTGCTTTGGGAAGAGACACCTTCCACCGGATCGGGTTGCTCAGAGATCCATCCAGTCATCCTCTGAACATATCCAGAGATGGGGCAGTCACAGCTTCTCTTGTCAGCCTGTGCCAGGGTCTCACCACCCTCAGAGTAAGGAATTTTTTTCCTAATATTTAATCTAAACCTACTCTCATTCAGTTTGAAACAATTCCCTTATTGTCCTGTCACAACATGCCCTTATTAATAGATAAAATCCCTTAGCTTTACCCATGATGAGAATGTTCATCCTGTTTGATCAGGGCTGGGCTTCAAAAATCATCAAAATCTACAGCACCAGTTCAATGCAAATATTACATCAGTGCTTTGTAGGGCAGTCAAGAGGTTACAACTGCCTCTGAAGGACGATTAAAAAAATTGCAAATGTTATTACACAGCTCTGTAAATGGATGATAAATCCACAGATTGCATATGATATGTTGTCCTGATTCCCCTATCACCAAAGGAATAGAGGAGTTAGAGAGCAAAGCATAGCAAAGTAAGAGGTTCCATAGAAATAAAGGGAATATATAGGACATTCTTCTTCCTTGGACTTAATGGAATGAGAGGAATAGAACAAACTGTGCAGCACCTCAGAATTAGCATCAGTTGAAGTTTTTAATCCTCGGCTGAAATTTTTAAGCTGAAAAATGTGTTTCTATATTCTTTGATCTCCTTTTTCATTAGGAAACAGTGATTACTTACAGTTACAAGTAATAACTATTAGAACAATATATCCTTTTTCTATCCATTAACGGGAATTAATAGGAATTAGCTGTCTTTGAAAGCTGCTAACACCTTTGCATCAATGATGGAGAAAAATGTGCAGTTTTGCCCTAGGGGTCCATTTTGGTGCAGGTGCTGTAGCTGCCCATAAGGATGCAATAATTGAGGCACGGGGACCAATGGAGCAGTGCATGATTCACCTCCGTGCACGGCCGTGATTCAGCCAGCAGAGGGACAGCCAAGGCGCCAGAGTCAAGCAGCTGTAGAGCGTAGCCAGACACATCCTTGGCTTACAGGCACTTTCTTCCACGTATTTCAAATTCCTCCCACTTCACTTCTCAGCAGACCCTCAGAAGGAGAGGCCTTTCAAGCCATGTGTCTGACTCCAGTGACCTGGCAGGGATCACAGACACCGACATTAGAAGGTTGCTTTATTAAGTACTTCATAGTCATGTGCAAGGGAGGAATGCAAGAGAGATGGCCTGGATGTCAAGATTTCATTTTTCTCCATGGAAATGGGAGTAGGTTTCCCAGTGGTAGCCTCCACCTTTGTTTAGATTTTGATTATAAGCATTTGTAGAAGGACGGGGATACTTACGCATCAACAAGGAGTCACTACATGCTATTTAAATAATGCCTTTAACTACAACATGTTCCAAGTTATTTTGACTTCCTTAATGGAACAATGACAACAAAATGACTCACCATTATATGATTTGGGTTAATTCTAGCTAGAGCAGATAACACAACTCCTTACAGGTAAGCTGAGAAGAGATGAAAATATTTCAGCAAATAACATTGTCAAATAACTCCAGAATTTCCAGTTCATATGCTCCTTAACTCACAAAAACTCAAATCTTCCCAGGTCCGGTGTGTGTTTTTCTACTCTGATGCAATTGCTCTTTCGTGCATATTCAGATTTAAAAGATTAACATGCTATGTTTGAAATTTTAATCTAGACACATAACTAAGTACGACCTGACTCTGAATGCAAAGGAACCTGCAGTTCAGAATGCCACTGGAGCCAGATTTTAAGGGTATTTTTGTTCTCTCTGAGTTTTCGGCTCTTAAACATTTTTTAACTACCTGGCTCCGAGTGAGGCTCTTTATATGCAAATGACAGGCAGATTAATTCAGTAGCTCACTTGGAAGATTTAAAGAGAGGAAGGGAAGACCTGCCTGCTGGAACACTGAACCCTGGGTACAGCTGTTCAAGAAATACAGCAAAGGACAGGTTTGAACACAAGAGAACATAATGTACGAGTTAAATAGGTTCTTTCTGAGCTTGTAGCAGACTCACTTTTAGCTTTCACTCCTTTCCAATTTGGCATCTGGCCCTTCTTGAAATTTCCCTCTATTACTGTGGAACAAATTTAAACCCACTCCATAAGTACATTTAATTCAGAGCTTGTCTTTTCTCTCGTTTTCTGGTAGATGCTCTGTTGTCAAGCAAAATAGTCCTGCCCCTCCCAGCAGAATGAGAAGGATTCCAGCTAAATGCATTGCCCTCCACCTTCAGCAAACATTCAGAGCTCTCTTCCATTAATAAGAGATTTATTTCAGATGAAGAACATATCCACAGGGGAGTAACTGGTCCAGCTCATTTTCATGCTGATATATTTTCTTCTCTGGGAACTGCAGAGCAACAGCATCACTGCTGCAGCACACAGCTTAGAAGACACTGAAAGGCATTCCTGAAAACAGGCATAAAAGGTTTTCTGTCCCCAAATTTTCTACTCTATACTGCAGTATGGGAGACCCTCTCTAGTCTGAGGCAAGTTCATGTGCACATTCTGAGAAGTTGTATTATTTCTGCTGATTGACTGAGTACAAATTTTACTGAAATTTAAATCCCTGATTTAATCTAAGAATTTTGGACCTCGTGTCCAGCTAAATAAACAGCAAAAATTTCCAGGAAAAAAAATGGGATCAGAAAGCATCACATGCACTTCAGAAATCAGGAAAGGAATATACAGCACCACAGTTGCAAGTTTCATACAACTGTGTGTTCATGGCTTCAACTGATGTCTTCAAGATCAGTAGCTATAAAGTCATCTCCTGCCCACTGTATTACTTGATAATAACCCAGAAATGGTGGCAGAATTATTGTCACTGCCTTAGATTACTGAGCAGAGGTCCAGAGTTACACAGACCTTGTTTTAAGGGTCCTCAGAGTGCAAAAGGTGGAAAACCATTGTCACTGTGAGAAATGGACTGAAATAAGTAAAAAATGAGTCATTGTTTGTCTAACTGTTTCACATCTCTTTCAGAAGGCAACTGACATTGCAGCTGACAGAAAGTCAGTTTTGAGTAGATAAGAGTATCAACCAGATCCTTTGTGCTGTGACACAGAAGAAACTTCCTCCTTGTAGAAGACCTCCAATGGAATGATGATCTGAAGGGCAACATTGATCACAAGTGTTACTGAAGGCTGAGAATTAGAAAGCAAACAAAACCATGCTGAAATGGGTGTAGCAAAATCAATCCATTTTTAAATTTAGAATTAAATTAATAAATTAAAGAACTGAACAATGGTTCTCAAGTTGTTGCAGAAATCTAGAAAACAAATAAGTAGAGTAAATTAGAAATATACCTACTTTAACGGACCCTTCCCTTCCCTTTTCCCTTTTCCCACAGAAATCTCATCAGTTCTTGGCAGGATAGCTGGAATCGCAGCCATTCTTAATTCAGGAGACATCCATTATAGCTGCAGTTCCAGGCACACACAGCTCTCCCTCAGCTTCAATTCCAGCTTGCTTTTTGTTTTGCCACAGAACACATCCCACAACCCCACAAAGCAAAGGCGTCTGCAGGTGAAGATCTCAGAAACACTTGCTGTAAAGAAATGCTGGAACAAAGTGGTTTTAGAAAACACAGTTTCCACTGCATGAAAAAAACTGCTGAATTTAACATGGTTTAGGATGACTAATAAAGACAAGCAACATTGCAATAAACCTATTTTTTGAGCCGTTCATCATTCTTTATCATGGAAATGGAGAAAATATAAACAGCATATTCATGAAATGTGATGCTGGAATGTGATCACTGCATTATTAGTAATCATTCTACAAGCTGTATTTAATTAACTTCAGGAATTGGAAATCATTGGAGGAAGGATTTCAACCACATGCACTCCACTGACTGGTGTTGTATGGGATGTAGAGATATCTCAGTGGATTTAGTATTTTTCAAAAGAGAATGTGAATTCCTGCACCATTTTTATTAACAGCAACACACACACACACAAACAAACTCAGAAGACCAAACAAAAAAACCTTCCACCTGACTGGGATTTTATCACTGAGGGTGTACCAGCCATCATTCCAATGAACCCATTTATTTGTGATGGTAGAATTATCTCAGTTTTGATCCATGGCCTACAAAAAGTCAGTATTAGTGGACAAAAGTAAACCATGTCCCTTAACACCAGGGAATCGTGAGGAATTTTATCCATGTCCACACATGAAGTTAGCAGTGGGCATCCAGGTTGTCTGCAGTGGGATCCCAGACAGATTTAATGCTCCTTCCCTCAGAAATGACAACTGAACCAAGGTACTCCATGGGCTGGATCCTGCTCCTTGCACACCACTGGAGAGGTAAGTGTGATGTTTCTGATATTTCAGAATATCAGATGATTTGAACATGGCTAATTTTTCTCCTTTCTATTTTTTTCCCTCCCCTGTATTTCCATGTTTTTCTGCATCTACTTAGGGTCCAACAGCCCTGTGAAAAACAAGGTCAGATCTCAGTGGCAGGAGCTGGCAAAACCCCACCATGGTGAGGTTGTGACACCATGAAACCCCAGCTCCTGTGACACCATCTGACTGCTGCCACCTCCCTCATGGGACATGGTTCACTCCTTGGAATCCTGAACTATTTCAGCTCAGGACAGTCTGACAGCCAAGAAAATAAGTTATCACAGCTTCATCCTTTTCCTGGGGGAAAAGGATGAAGAGTAATGTGGCTCTTTTCACCAGTCTGTTCTATTTACAAACACTTTTCTCTGCTGTTCCATTTCAATCCCATATAAACAATTATTAGAAATGCAGATTTATTTTTCCAAATGTAATTGTGTTCTGCAAACCACTGGAGTGCTGCTAACCATGACTAATGTTAGCTGGCAAGGCTCACAGGGGCAGCAGCTCTAGGAGGTAGAAGCGTTTGTGGCATTTCCCTTGGATAGGAAATGCAGAGGCTGAAAAATTATGCATAAAGTATTCCTTACACTTCCAAAAACACTCATTTGCCATTGCTACCTACAGTAAAAACAAATACACACTGAGGAACAGCCTCCAACATGGGACTCCCTTTATAAGAAGGTTATGAGCACACTATAATTGTAGCAGTGCTGTGCAAGCTTTTTAACCAAGGACTTACAGGTCACTGCCACCCAATAATTACAATAAATTCAGTTTCCTTCTATTTATTTTTTTTTACTTTGCAAACTGGTACTGCAGCAATGAAAAAGCCTGTGTGGGCACAAGACTGCAGCAGACTGATGTGCAAAGCAAGGTGAAGTTGTAAAACCCAGCAGATTCTTAGAGATATCACAGGCAGAAAAATCAGATAAAGTAAGTAAATTGCCTTCTCATCATAACAGTCTTCCTTTTGTGGGTGTCTGGGCACAGTCAAAGCTCAACTGATTAAATGTAGGTATCTGTATCAGGTAAGCTGGATCACATCTTAGATTTCATTGCTTGTTTAACAGAACAAAATATCTAGGAAAATAACTTTTACTATTTGTATTTACCTATAACCTTTTCTTAAAATTAGATATATATTATATCGCAATACTCTACAAAGGAATATGCTGAAATTATTATTAAGTTCAGGACATTCATAAAGTATAATTATCTTAAGATATTTGCACATATAACTATTGTTATTTAAAAAAATGTTTTATTTATTTACTATCATACAACAGTTTTCTTGTCATAGAACAACTTTTCAATTTCATGATTACTCTTAACAGCTGGGGTTGGTACATGCTAGAATGAGATCACTGCCAGTGTGAGGACCTGACTCCAAAACCGTCCTCTGTGTTTGACCATCACTGTGGTTTGACAAGTTAATTGTTGATCTAATTGCATACAAACAGGAATATGCTGGCATGTTTATAGTAGGTAAAAGGTAAGTGAAAATGGGGGGGTTTTAGTTCCCCAAACTGTCAAGATTTGTGAAATCTCCATTTTATAGATAATGAGGTAGAAAATGTAGTGTCTTTTCCAAGGTTCAGTGGAAGGTTATATAAGAACTTTCTATTAAAAAACATTTATTCTGTAAAAAATGTTCTAAAATTACTAAAATTTTTCTAGAATTACTCAATTCTCTAATCCCTTTGTCTGACTTTTTTCTTCTCCAGTGTCACTGTTGGGCCTTGTCTCTGAAATATTTGAATCTTTCTAGGACTACACTTTCTTTTTAAATATTTGTACAAGGACTTACACAAGGGAGTGCTGGAAGTTAACAGTGTTCTTTGGACAGAAGGATGATAAATAGCATCAAGAAGAATCCTGATTAGCAATCAGTTTTATTGCCTCCCAAACTTGCCAACTCACAAGTTCAGTTGTTTCTGGGGAAGGCTTTTAATGACCTAAACAACATGCAAAAGAAAAACAATATTGATGCCCCTAATCGAGGTTGTTAATCACTCCAAATTCCCAAACTTATTTGGGGGACTTGAGAAGCACTAAGGTTCCTGTTATCAGCCTTGATTACAGCAGAGGTTTGGAAGGAAATGGCCAAATTTCTCCTCAAAACAGATATTTGCAAACTCAGAAAAATATTTTTTTTAAAACTTTAACCACAAAAAAAAAAAAAAAAAAAATCAGGTAGGAAAATGTTTGAAAACTGAGCTACAAAGACAGTTGGGAAGAGGAGATAGGCACAATTCCTGTCTGAGGGGTGAAATGAATTCTGAGGGTGTGAGACAAGGTTAAACTGTATCCATCCTTCACAATAAGACATACAAAAATGAGAAGAGATTTAAGGCTCCCTAGACCTCTATTAATTTATTATTCTCATGTTTGTTAGCACTTATTTTTGCAAAAAAACCCAAACCTGTTTATGGTGAGCTTTTTTAAATATCTACATATAAAATAATTTTTCTGGTCTTTTACTCTATAATTTCTTATTTATAGTTTGAAATGTTGCCAGAAACAAGGAAAGTAAAACAATGCTATACAAAAGTTTAGCTCAGGGAGCTAATGGACTTTGGGAAGGTCATAGAATAAAGTATAGAATAAAACAAGAAAAAAGAATAAAACTTTCCAAACTGCAATTTGAGCATAAAGTGTAAAAGAACTTTTAGACATGCAGCTCTTGTACTGTAAAGTGATCCCAAGTACAGTTTGATATGGCCACTATCAGAACTTGCTCTTATTCAGAATTCATGAGATATGAATGTCTGCATCCATGGAGATCAAACATAATCCTTAAAAAAATTCACCACTAAAATATATAAATAGTCCTGCTATTTATAGAATTTTCTGGGAATTTTATCATCAGAACTGTGGCACTTACAATTGTACACATCAGAGATCAAGGGAGACATGTAAATGTTTTGAATAGAACATAGTTCATTATGGTTCTTTTAATCCATAGAGTTTTATGAGCTTTAGAAGGGACTTCATATAAAATTAGACCACATTCATCCAAATAAAACGCATTGAAATAAAATGGGTGACTCTCAGTGAATATTCAGCCCTGCAGTGCTTTTGCACTGCTCAAGGATACACTGTTGAAATCCTTGCTGCTAAATAATACTATAATGATTCTTTCTGTCAGCTAAAAGTCTAAAATATAAAAATAACTGTAAATATTTATCTATCATTACAGGGCAAGATCTCTATAAAGAACAAGATAATTACTGTTCAGTGTTTACATATTTATTTTAAATGCAGTAAAAGCTTTCCTCTAAACTTAAAAGAGTGGCAATAGTCTTTTATACTCTATGTAAGGAGAAAATTTAGGTGGAGTTTCTATTTGGTGAACCTCCCAAATGATGAATGATTAATAAACTCCTAAGCCTCCCAAAGTAAGAATGTTTAAATAGAAATAAAATACTCATCTACAATAGAAGGGATTAATTTAATTTTATGTGTTTCATATTTTAGATGCCTCTTTTTAGGATAGTACGTCAGCCGTTTTTATTTCTAGTCAGTGGGGAGAAATAGAAACTGGGATTCACCTCATCCCACTGCAGAAGTTGAAAAGAGTCCAAGTTATTTTAAAAATGCAATATTTCTCATAGATGATAATTCTATTTAGGTTCAGTGATTGTTAAAACCACTAAACCTGGAGTCTATTGGAGTGTGTGGATCTTCATCCCTTAAAGCCAAACCACAGTGAATCACAGCAGAAGACTCAGGAATTTCTGAAAGTCAGCGAAGTCAACAAATTTTGAGGTTAGCAGGGTTTGGGAGGAGTGAAGATTTTTATTTACTACAGCAGTTTAGTTTACCTTACAACTCTGATCACACCCCACTTAGAGCAGAGACTGCTTTAAAGTTCCACAGCAAAGCCCTCGTAACAGATTGGTGGTGTCAGCAAGTGTCAGGCACCAAGGTAACACCGAACAAAGCTGCTCTTACAGCTCCCACAAGGCACTTGTAATTAATGTACAGGAGCAGGATTCTCCACAAGAGATCCCACCCGATGCATTAAAGGTGTTTTAATGAGCAAAATGCATGAACTTCCCAATTTGCTGCCAGATTAAACCTTACTTTATTTTGCTGCCCGTGATTTGTTCCTGCACCGTTGCTTTTCTCATGCAGGTTCTTTTGTGGTGTTTGCACCATGGAACAGGTTTGCATATGTCACAACAGCTTCATTAAAAATCCACACTGTTCAAGCACAGTCTTAATGAAGAACAGAGGACAAAAAAAGTAGGACCAGATTTGCCATTTCATAAGAAGAGCAAACAAAACCAAGCTTTTGGTGGAAGGTCAGAAGAGTTTTAGACTCAACTGTCAACCAATACTTTCACAATTGAATTTTTAACTGTTCCAGTGTTATGATCATGCCCTAGATTCAAATAGGGCTTAATGATTTGCTCTAAACATAGTTAACTCTACCTTGGACTCATCATATTCAGGGCAGTATGTGAATATAGGAGTACATCTGCTTACCCATGAGGCAAGGAGAACCTTGTTCCCAGTGTTTGTCAAGGTTCTCTGAATAATTTTGTCATAGGATTGTCCCAAAGACCACCAGGACTCAATCCTCTTGCCTGTGCATAACCTGTGAGGCTTTTTTTTTTTTTTTTGAAGATGTGGTATGTCCCAATGAAATAAAACATTTACAAGTGTTTGTGCATTTCCCTTCAGTACTGGGACACTTGGTGCACAGAGTCTGACTCCAATACATGGAGGATAAATATTGATGCACCTGCTTTCAGTGATTAATCATGTGGAACACCAGACATCCTCGTGGATCCTGAAGACCCTAAAATCCATGCCCAAACATTCTACTTTGAGTGTTTTCTGAGTCACATAAAATATTTCAAAGCACTGATTCAAGAAAGAATTCCAGAAACATCAAAAATGCCCCTTTTTCCTCCAGTTCACAGCAGTTGCTTAAAACAAAACAAAACAGCAAACAAACAAAAACAACAAAAAGACCCCAAACAAACCCAACCCAAAAAACAGCAGACCCTCGAAGCAGCAGCCATTGTTCCTTTCTATGAGTGCTTACTTTAGCTCTTTCAACTTCCATAGGCTGTTTAATCCCTCTTATGGATGAAATAGGTGTTTGTACTTGTAGGAGGACACAGAAGGACAAAACTCTCCACTGCTATAAGTGTGCAACCACAGATAACGAACAAAGCTTCTTTGATTTTCTGTCATATGTCATCAAGCTTCAGCATTTGTTTTAATCTCTGCTACTTTCCCCAATGCATCCAAACATTTATGCCTTTGTTTCCCCTCCCCTTATATTTTTCTTGTTTTCTGGCTGAACTTCTGCTCTTGGAACCTTTGTGCCCTGATCAGCACAGCTCTCTGAAGAAGCTTCATCTGCTTCTGCAGTGTGAGCTCCAGGGCTGGCGCAGAGCTGGTCTCTGCTCTAATTATGGCACCAGCTCTAACTATATAATTAAGTGTAGACAATAAGAAGCAAGTAATATTTTCAGTTTATTTGCTTTGTGAGGAATCACACTCATCTGGTTTAAAATGACCTGACAGATATTTCTACATGCCATCTGTTTCTGTAAAACACATGCACTGCTTCTCAGTGCAATATTTACCCTTCTCCTTGTGTTTCATCACTTGTCCTGGATTGCTCTTTGATGGGGCATTTTGCAGAGGCCAAACCCTGTAAAAGCCTTGACACTAAGAAGACACAAAGGCATTAAAAATTTACTGTCTCAGGGGAGAGAATCTCTCAGTACATTCTGATCATTGGCATCATTAGTAAGAGTGCAAGAATTTGGAATATGTCAAGTCGAAGGGGCCCCAAGGATCATCAAGTCCAAACCCCTCCTCCATGCAGGACGACCTAAAACTAAACCATGTGACTAAAAGCACTATCTGGACACTCCTTGAACTCTGACATCATTAGCATCCTCACATTTCAACAGAACCTTGAACATTCATCCTGTTTCATGAAGAAAGGCAGTATCAAAATGTTATCCAAACTGATAGCACCTTATTTACTCACTCACTTTGTTGCAGCCCCTTCTCAAGGTGTTGTCCCTTACGCTGCTGCCTTCATTTTCTCAGTGATCCATTTGAGAGTACACAACCAACAGTTTTCCTAAAACATGGTCATTGCCAAGCTTCTGTTGGTGTGCAGTGCTTGAATTAACCCTGTTCCGAATTGTGCCTCACTAAATTCATGGGAATGTCATGTACCAGTGGTTTCGGAGCTGCGGGCTATGGAGTAATGTCTGCAATTACAAGGGGAGCATCTGTCCTCCTTTTATCCTTTTACTGGTGACACTGATGGCACTGGACATCATCCTCTGGAGAACAACCAATATTAAGAACTCCCCAGGGCTGGGTTCTGCCAGGCTGTGGCTGCAGCACTGAGATTTCAGCATGTACAATACCATGATAAAGACTTTTTAAATGTCTTTGGCCACATCTGAGAAGAACACACAGTGGATGAAATCACATCCCTTCAAACAGCAGCTGTTCCAGATGTACTCCTGTTTTCTCTGTGGCATTCATGCCAACACTTTACCTGGTAAGGACAGGATAAAAAAAAGAAACCCAAATATTTAAAATTAAATTCTATGATTTTATTTTTCTGGGATGACCATATCTACTGACCTGGCAGGCATGACAATGAGGGCTGCTGTGAGGAACCAGAATTAGCCCAGATTTTGGCACCACAAGCTTTTCCCCAGAGGGAACAGAACAAGGTAACTGAAGAGTTGCTGTGTCAGGAAGAATTTTTGGATCTGTTGTCTGTGATGGCAAAGCCACAGCGACTACCATAGCCCCTGGCCTGCTGCACAGGCAATGGTTTTCTTTCTCTCCTGCTCTGTAGGTGAAGGTTGTCACACTATCACTCTTCATGAGGCTGCTCTGTAACCAGAAGCACAGAAACACAAGGTGCACAGAAGTGAAATACAGCCCTTTAAAATGAGCAGGGAAACAGAATGAAGTTCTCCAAGCAATGTAGCCGAGGAGGTGGGAATATGTGTGAGATGTGTGGGAGCAGAAGGAGAAGGCATGTATTTTTAAGACAGTTTTACTATCAAAAGTAGAATTTTGTTTAATCTGCCCTCTCCTTCAGCATCCCATTCAACCAGCTGGTGCTACAGCACACCAGATTTGGGGTTTGCTCTTTTTCTCACCATCCTTGTATGTGTCTTCTACAGTTTCTACATCTTTCCTCAAGTCTGTGTTTGTACTTTGCCTGTTTTTCTGTGTTTCTATCAGCTGTCTTCTCTTGTGCCTCATTTTTTCGCTCCCTCATTTACTTTCTCTTCTCTCTTTCTGTCCTACTGTGTTCTCCTGGCCTCCTTCCAGCTTTGCAGCAGTATTTGTCCTCACAGCATCTTGCAAAATATTCCTTGTGAAGCTAGGTCTTTTATTTTTTCCTAAATCATTAAAAATTTTAGGCCTTTTCAGACTTCATTTTCAAGTGCAACATTTTCAAGTGTATATTTCAGACACTCCCACCAACATCTGTTCTCCTATTAAAAAAAACAACAACAAACACAAACAAAACAACTCTTGCTGTAGAGGTGTTGGATAGAAAAACACTATTTACCTAATAAGAAAGAAAAGCAGAAGGATTCTCTAAAGGAAACAACCATACGAAAACCAAAGATGTAACATATAAACACATCTCCACCACTCCTCATTTTGGGAACAGTGACTCAGAGCCCCCCAAACCTGGTGACTGATTTGGCTGAGTTATCCTCCAAGTTCTGCAGATCTCTTACCCTCTCCACTTACTTAGATATTTGGGTTCCATGTAGATATTTCCATGCAGACTCTTGTATTGTTTTGTCTGAACTTGAGACTGAACCCTCCCCACAGAGCCCATCAAACTCACTAAATATCTCATTCCAGAAAAGAAAGCCTTTCAAATCCTAGACCTGTTTAATGAGTCAAGAGTTAAACGGCACATCAGGGCTCACATCAGTCACAGACACAAAGGAATCTCATGCCCTTTGAGAAGCACTAGGGTATCCAAAGATAACCAGACACATCTGGCAGATGCAGCATAGAACCTACAGGAGACCTATACATTTTGGGATGTCACTCCCAGGCCAGGGAGGGTAACCCCAGACATCTCAGACACCTATGCTCAGTGGAGCTGCATTGTGGGCACCTAAGGAAGTGTATATTAAAATTAGACAATTATTATAAGCACCATATCTCAGCTTTGACTACATGACAATCCTCCTCAGTCAGCAGACATAACTGTGCTGCTATCACCTTGGAAGGTTGTTGGGGGTTAAGTTTGTTCCTTCTTTCTCTCAAGAATTTTTTCCCCACAAGTTACCAAGGAGACCAAGTGTTGGATACTTGAGAGTACTTAACCGAAACAAAGAGGTGGACAAAAGGTGGAAGGGGGAGATAACGCAGGTAAAAGACAAAGCTTGAGGCAGCTGCGAGTTCTTTTTTCCGGCGTTCTTTTTTCCGGCGTTCGGGGAGACGCGTGTCTGCCGCTCCTCGAGGAGCTCAGCCGCCGCAAAGCACGCCGAGCGGAGAACGGCTGTTGCTGGCTGGAGGAGTTTCACTGTGGCCAAAGGGATCCAGTCCTGAGAAATCTGCTATCACCGGGTCGGCCTGAATCCGGAGTTTTCCCGGCCACTCGTGGGGAGCTGGTCCAGGCCCTGCCTCGCCGTCGGCTTCTTCGGCGCTGCTCCTCTTGCTACAGCGTGACCCTGCACCCCCTGCGCTGCCGGGACACCCTGCCATCCCAGCTACCAGCCCGGGACTTTTCCACTGTTTCAGCTTGGTGCTCTGAGAATCCTGCAGGGACACCGAAACCAAACTGCCCTGGGTTTTGTGAAACAAAGCCCTCAAGGTTCTTGGTACTGTTGTCGTTTGTCATTAATGCTGTAGTTGTTTGGTGGGGGGGGGAGTTTTTTTTGTGTTTGTTTGCTTTGTATTACATACTAGTAAAGAACTGCTATTCCTATTTCCCAAATCTTTGCCAAAGAACCTCTGATTGTAATTTTACCTAGCAGATACCTGTCTTCCTAAACCAAGACAAAGGTTCTCTTGGGGGATATTGCACAGTTTCCCACTATAATCTAAGTCCCGCTAATGGTAAGAATTTTAATTATGAGGATGGTGAGGCAATAGCACAGGTTTCCCAGAGAAACTGTGGACTCCCAGTTCCTGGAAGTGCTCAAGGCCAGGTTGGAAGAGGCTTGGAGCAAGCTGGGATAGTGGAAGGTGTCCTTGCCTAAGGCAGGGGGTTTGAAATTAGATGTTGAAGGTCTCTCTCAACCCAAACTATTCGATGATTTGATGATTTGATGTTATGAGGTATTGGGTTGTTTTGTATTATATACAAATGTATAAATATAAGATTATTTCAGCAATGCAATATAAGGCTGAGATGACCTCAAACAATACTTCAACCCTATTGACTTGGCCTGAGGCTGGATATGCAGGCGTGCTCCTGTTTTTCACAGACTAACAGCTGTAGGTATTTTCTTCACTCCTTTGCCTTTTTGAAGATGTGACTCTTCCTAATTTTTTTTGTTCTCCATGTCATCCTATTCATAGCTTATTTTTCTTTCTACAACATTGTGCCATGTCCCCAGTGAACACCTTCCCAATTTGTTCATAATTTCCCTTCAAACAAGAGGCAACCCTCCTGCTCAGCCAAGTTGTTTTTTTTTTCTTTCTGAAAGTTTGTCTTGGTTTAGATAGACAGGTATCTGCCAGGGAGGGTTGGAGTCTCCCTTAAAATGTAAGCCCCTCCTCCCCTTTTTCAAATTATCATAAATTTGCAATTAAAAGGCTGTTAGGGAAAGATTTTGGGAATAGGTATAGCAGTTCTTTACTAGGGATATAAAAATACAGATGTTGTAGTACAGAAGAATAAGCAAGCAAATAAACAAACAAGAAATCCTAGAAAACCCTGACAGAGTCAGAAATACAACCTGACACCCTGTTGGTCAGGGTGTTGGAAGCAGTCCAAGGTAAGCCCTCCTGGAGTGGCAGATGTGGTTCTGTTGGAGTAGAGATGATCCCGTTGAAGAAAAAGGGTCCAGTAATGGTGAGATGGGTCTGGTCTTCCTCGAGGGATCCAGTGGAAAAACTGGATACCTAGTGGGACTGTGGGTCCTTTTTATCTAGTTTAAGATGGTTTGGCTCCTCCTCCCTGTGTGGAGCAGCTTACAATAGTGCAGTGTAATGTGTAACGTCATTGATGAGCTCTTGATGGTCCATTAGCAGAAGACATTCCCATGGAAGCAGGGAAACAATGAAGAGGGATAAGTAGCACTCCACCATCTCATAAGTGACACTGACCCATTTGGGCAAAGATAAGCAATTCTGCTCCACCCAGATGGAATTGAATAATACGCTCTTTACGAAACCCATGACAAAGTTCTATTCCCAAGCTTTCCTGTTAGAAACCCAGGGAAATTCTGAGCATGGTGCAGTGCTCTATGTCTCACTCACTTTATGGAAAACAATTACAGCCAAAATCCAGCCATGAGATGTAATTGCAGAATTAGATATGTCTTGAAATTATCATTGTTGACAGGCACTGAGTTTTCCCATATCAAGGTCCTATTGGTCCTACAATACTCTTAAACTTGTGAAATAAAGTAATATTTGTACAAATTCAGTACTGGGCTGACATTATTTCTGACTATAATGAGAGTACAATAATCAAAGCATCCATACATATTCATAGAAAAGACTGAGATTCTTCTAGAAAATATTTTTTCTCTTTTGGCTCCCAGTTTACCAGCATCTTATTCCCAGTTGCAGTTGACTTGTCCATCCCTTGAGCTGGACTTTATCACCTCTTAACTGTCCTCATTCTGAGCCTCTGTGAGTCAATAGTCTCCAAAGATGGGCTTAGGTTTTAAATTTTCATTCCTCTTTCTGTGTTTTTCTTTTTCCATGAAGTATCTTGGCTAGAGGAAGTCTTTAGCACTGTGGAGATGAGCTAGCATTTAATACTGATGTCCCTTCTCAAGCCAATTGCAAATGACTAGAGCACTTTTATCTCCTGAGGGAGAGAATTTTCAATAATGACTTAATTCAGCCTTATTAATTCTCAAAGAAAAAGAAGGACTTATCTTGGACTCCAGGACTGGGGAAGCGGACCCAGAAGATGAACCTTGAGGAGTTAAGAACACCAGGTTCTTCAGCTGAAATATTTTGCTTGGCCTTCCTTTTGTGCTGCAGAGAATATACTTCTGGTCTGGTTGAGGTTTAATAAGGGCTTCCTTTGTTAGAAATAGTCAGTAAAACCACATTCACCTGAGACTGGCAACCCGGGAAGGACTCTGCAGCAAGGTGGCTGCAGAGGGAGTGAGGGACAGCCAGTGCCCCAGGATCTGCCTCTGGGAACAGTCACACTCGTCCTCCAAAGCTGGAACATTCTCTGATCTGCACTTTCCTTTCCCGCCCGTGTGCTGGCAGCAGTCCCTGCTTCGCTGTTCACAGGGGGCAAGTGAGAGTTCACAATCACAAAATCACCTCATTCAGCTGCCACTGCTGCTGATGCAGCTGAGTAAGCTTCTCCCTGTGTGTGGAAGGAGTGGCAGATCCCAGGAGCAGCTCAGCTCCAGTATGAGCCATGGGATGGCAGCAGCCTGGGGGGTTTTGCAGCTGTACCATGACAGCAAGGGAATGGGAGGTGTTACTTGAGGTCTGGGCAACAGAGCTGAGGGCTACATAACTGAAAAACTAAGAAGAAATTATACACTAAACAAATTATTTAATTGTAGCTTCATATAAGCTCTTTGATGTCCTTTGATTCATGTTTGGTCAGCATGTAAAGGATAACAAATTAGTTCTCCTGCCTATGCCACGTGTGGAGCTGTGGCTTTGCTAATTTTTGGGTTTTAGGACCCAAGGAAAAGTACTGGAAGGCCATAGTCCACAGCTTGGAGTCTGTGGAGGTAAACACTCAGAAACACATGAGAAACAGGGGCTGAGAGGGATTGTATGGAAAAATACAGGCCAGAGCTTATATGTGACTTTTCCTTGGTGTTGGTGGGAGAATTTTTGCTGTCCTCCTGAGCACAGTGCATAATCAAAGAGTGGAAAGCACTGGGATGAAGAAAAGCCCTCAGGTATCCAAAGTATTAGATTAAATAAAATCAGTGCAATTTGCATTTTAAACATCTTTTGGGGGATTCTGTGGTTTGTGAATTGCTATACTGGATTATAAAATCAACTAGATTAAGAGTCTTGCAGTTTGTGCAGCAGTCCAGCTTTTCAACTCACCAATTATAGGGGCCTTCTTCTCTCCCCTCTTTCATTCCACATGCAAAAAACCCAAGCAAACAAGCAAAAAACCCAACCATGGAATCTAATTTTTAGTATTCTCAAAAAAGTTTTTTTTTCAAGCACCTCCTTTTTCATAGCAAAATAAAATAATTCTTCAAAACCATGCATCTCAGCCCTGTTTTCATTCCTTTTCAAATGATTACAAGTGTCACTTTTTGCACTCTTTAATTGGAATGTAATGGGGCATCACTACATTCTGTAACCTTCTAAGTCTGGTCTTTCTCTCCTCTTATAATTTCACTTAAAGGTCAAATTTAGCAGGAGCTATGGCTGTTTCTGGAAAGACCAAATTAGACCCATGAATGGAGGAGAATAATATTAGATACCCATTAAAAATGAGCAGTGCTCAATGAGCTCACAGTGCATTTGTCTTCACTTTACCATTCTCAGTGTCTGTGTGTTCAGGAGACTCACCTGTGTTGCAAAACCACAGTGTTCAACAGTGAAGGCAACACTGTTTTAACACTTGACTCTGCTAATACCCAGTGTGAAATCTATATTGACGTTTAGCAATCCAAAAAGATTACATTCCAACTGATCTGATTCCTTTTTTTTTTTTCTTTCTTTCAAAAAGCTTCATTTCACCCAGTATAATTTACTGTGAAGTCCAGAACTATCCATGCCCTAATCAGCATATTCATATCTGGGGTCTGTCCATAGCACTATTGCTTTCATGAATCTCAGTGTATCTGTAGATTGGTTAAACTTGCTTTTGCAGAGCCAGTAAGTACTTTGTAATAATTCCAGAAACCATCTGAATTTACCTCAGTTCTCACAGTTTAATTATGCAGGAAGGGTTGGCATTATGCACCCAACAATTTGGAGGGAAAGTAATCACAGAATCATAGAAGGGCTTGGGTTGCAAGACACCTTAAAGATTATTCAGTTCCAACCCCCTGCCATGGGCAGGGACACCTTCCACTACTCCAAGTTGTTCCAAACCCTGTCCAACCTGGGCTTGAACACTTCCATAACTTCTCTAGAGAATCTGTTCATATTTGGTTAAGAAATTAAGCTTCAGTGAAAACAAGAGTTACATCCATTCTGTATAAAGGGAAGCATCTACAATACCCTTAAAACTATCTCTTTCAGTATTTTAGGGGTAAAACCGTGCAAAAATAGTTTAAATTTCCCTTTTATTCAATTTATTTTAAAATCATTTGTAACATAAAACCATGTAATAAACACATGATGATGAATTTTAACAAACTCTACATGGATCTTATGCAGAAAAAAAAGGGCTTTTTTTCCTAACCAGAACAACAACTGAACAACTGAACTTCCTTGTGGAAGTTAATCTACTTTGTTTCCTGCTCAATTCTATTTGTGAGCTTTCTTAAGTATTAAGCAACCTGTAAGGGAAAATATTTGCCTAGCAAACTTACAAGTGTGTTGTTTTCTGTTTCCATTCTCCTCTCCTTGTTAACATTTTGTGGGCATTGCAAAGTGAGTCTGAATAGCTTCAGTTCCTCTGTAATTGACTTACCGGTTAAATTCAGAGAGACTCCTTTTGTGGAGTGACTGATAATTGTATCCAGTGCTGGGGTCCCAGAACAGGGAGGATGTGAAGGTGTTGGAGTGAGGCCCGAGGTGGGGCACTGGGATTATCAGAGGGATGGAACAGCTCTACTCTGAGGAAAGACTGGGAGAATTGGGATTGTTCAACCTGGAGAAGTGAATCTTCAGGGTGACTTTACTGTGGCCTCCCAGTACCTGAAGAGAGCCAATAAGAAAGAAGGAAAGGGACTTTTTACAAGGGCCTGGAGTGACAGGACAAGAGGGAACAGCTTCAAACTGAAAGAGAGCAGGTTTAGATTGGCTATTAGGATGAAATTCTTCACTGTGAGGGTGATGAGACACAGGAACAGGTTGCCCAGAGTACCTGTGCCCTTGTAAGTGTCCAAGGGCAGGTTGGATGGGGCTCTGAGCAACCTGGTCTAATGGAAGGTGTCCCTGCCCATGTCAGGGGTTGAAACTGGAGCTCACACCACAAATTTCCTGTCTCCTTTCTCGACTTCTGTGCACTCTGTACAGTGCCAGCCTATGACAGAGTCAAAGGTGGGGACAGTGGGGAGAAGTTGGAATGGCACAGCTGTTCCTTTGCTTTGTGATGTTCCAGACAACGCCATTAAAAACAGGCAAAGCAGGCTGGGCAAAGTAAAGGCTGGCTGAGTTGAATAGGAGGATTTTATTAAAAAACACAGCTTTGTGAAGAACCACATCGAATGTTCACTGTAACCCCAGACCCTCATGACCCATGCTTGTTACACTCCAGCAAGAGTTTGTATTCATGCTAAAACACACTTCCTTCTTAGCATAATTTCGCTTATGTTCAGATATTTTATACATTCAACAATATTTAAAATAATTGAGACTAAGCATCCTTTTAAGTCCTAAACAAGGGTGTTGCTTTATAGGTTAGCAGGCAGATGGGGAAATCTGCGCTTAATCCCAAAGAGAAAGGGAGACATAAAGAATTTTTTGACTTAGAAACCTGAAGTTTGTTTCTGAATATTTTTGTTCTGTTGGGAATTTCAGTGCTAGTATTTTTAATGATGTTCCAAGATCAGCAGAGGCATCTCCTGTTACTAACATCCTAACAGAGTGTGAGCATCCCTAGCAGAGTGTGAGACCCATCCTCCTTGGCTTTGTCACCCTGAACAAGCACATCTGCACCAGAGTGTCCCTCTGTGCTGCACAGCTAGGAGAGAGGAAGTCAAGTTTTAAGAAGTTGGTTGAAAAGTTATATTTTCTCAACAGTAAGCAACACAGAAGATAAACAAGAATACTACTAGGCTTGTAGCCAGTATGTGGTAATTTTGCCTTGAGAGGTAATTATAAGTGATAAAATAAACTCTCCCAGCCTAATTTTCTTACCCAAGTTGAAAGCAAAGAGAAAATACAGTACCTGGGCTCACTGCTTTCTGAGCCTTTACTGACTCTAAGGGTATCCACACTTACTATCATAGAAATGTGGAATCATTAATGCTGAAAAAGACCTCTAAGATTACCAAATTCAACTGTGAATCTACCACCACCACCATATTCACTACTGAACCATGTCCTCAAGCACCATTTCCACATTTTCTGAACACTTCTGGGGGTGGTGAATCCATCACTCCCCTGGGCAGTCTGTTCCAGTGTTTGTCAACTCTTTCCATGAAGATTTTTTTTTTCCTGTTATCTAATGCAAACCTGCCCCGGGGAAATGAAAGGCAATTTCTATATCCTAGGAAAGATAATCCAATCTGGCCTTAAATTCAACCATTGTATCAGAGCAGCCAAGGACACACCTTGATTTTGTATAGTTTGACTTTGTGCTGTCTCCAAGCCAGCTTTCAGTAAGCTTAGCTATGTAGCATATGTTTTATAGGGAAAAACAGCCCGAGAATACACAGTTGTTTATCACAGTGAGAACATCTCAAAATTTTTAAAATCAAAGTTGTTTGCTTTCCTAACTTCAACTTTATTCATGACAACTTATCACCCAGAATTGCCATATTTATAATTTTTATTGAAAAAAAAAATGGGGGAATGGGAGTATGGCAGTTACAAAGACTAGAAAACTAAAATTTATGAGAACACAAAAAATATGGGATGATTTCCCCCAAATGTTTTTTTCTAGGGAAAAATAAAATCAATCATAATTCTCAATCTGGATTTGTTAATATTTCTAGTTTTAATTATGCACAGACCAGAAGGCTAATCAGGGAAGAATCATACCTGCTAATGTGTGATCAGAGGAGACAGCTTGTCCTAAATGTTTCTGAGTGACAGTGATCCAGGAAATTAACAACTGTCTCTACATATATAGAGAGAAAGGCATAATTAAAAGAGGAGAGCAAATAAAACAAGAGCTTCTGTTGGCCATATTTCTTCATCCAGTGCAGGTCTATTTGTGGCATTCAATTAAAAGTGTAAATCAGTGCTACTGCTTTGCTAAAATTACAATACAATATTTCTTGCAGCGGTGCATTGGTTTTAACATTGCTCTGTTCCAGCTTGCCAAGGTCATCAAAAGTAAAATCTGAAAAACCAGAGATCCCCACTCCTAAAAACAACTGTTTCCCACTGAACAGAACCTTGAAGGGATAAAATTCAATGCCGAAAGTATGAGAAACTTTCACAGTGTTACAATTAAATATGAGTTGAAATAATACATCAGGAGGAAGAAGAATAGGAAATCAAAGAGTTTTGTGAGGCAATGGTGACAAGAGGTTTGGCTGCTTCTGTGTTTTTTATTCCTGAGACATCATCCTTCTTGGAGCCCTTGTGACTTTGGTTTCAGGAAAGGGGAGTATAGCTTGCAAAAGGAAGAGTTTGTGGAAAACATAACAAAATTAGTCTGTAAGCACATGCTATAGGTAAATAGTTTTCCCCACAGAAGGCCAGTTTAGGTCCAGAAATGTGGAGTCTATGCATTATTTATCTGCCAGAACACAGAACCTAAAACTTGGTGAGAGATAGATGACTTGGGCTTGTATGAAGTTATTGTAAGAAGTCACAGATAATGAGAGAGGATGGTGCAGGGGGAAAACCTACACAGGTGTTTAAACTCAGTCAGAATAGAAGCAATTTATTAATTTTTTTATCAACACATCATTAACTGACAAATGGTGAACTGTCTGCTCAGAGTCAGGATCAGTTGTGTGACAGACAATCACAGGACTGGATGTGACGTTAACATGTTACAGAAGTTAACTCCTACAGATTTCTGACTGTGCTGTCCCCCGCTGGCTGGGTACCAGATCCCTGCAGCATCCCAAGTTTGCCCCAGCCTGGGCAGGCTGGTGATGCCACAGGGCAACTTCTGGAAGACCCAAACCAGGCCCACTCTGCTACTCCTCTCCCTTTAAGAGCTCTCTACTACAATACAAAATTTTCATGTCACTCCTTTAGTTCTATTTGGGATGACTCTTCACTTCAGAAATCCTTTTATAACTCACTAGTTAATGTTTCATATGGCTTTTTGTCATGTTCCCTCTTAATATGATGAATTTGGGGCACACTGACCTCCAGTTTGTGTGTTTTATCCATAGTCCCTGTGCGCTCTGACACTCGAGGCAAACAGGGATGATTGTCCAGGCTGTGTGCCAAGTGGGCTGTGCAAGCCCTCCCATAAAGGGTGACAGTCACATCACCTTAAACTGCATCTCTAGCTTTGAATTTTAATACTACAATTTTGATTGTTGTACTTAAAAGATGTTGAAAGAGGCTGTTTGCTCACAGTTTCCTGCTTGAGTTCCCAGTGGTCTTTTCCCCTTGAAGTTTATTTCTTGCATATAGTAAGTCTTCCTTTTTTCATGTCTCTGTGTTTATACTGATAAAATTGTCTTTAAATTTAGCTGCTTATTCTATTCACTGCCTGTAGGCTGAAGCCATAAATCTCTAACAGCCATAACCAGAGCATCTGGCAGCCATTTTACATTTGGTTCACAGGAAGATATTGCAAAGGAGACTTATGTGTTAAGCTTTCTCCTTGAAAATGTGCGGTTATTCCCTTTGTTTTGAATAGAAAAGGAGGATATAAATGATCCTAGGTGTCTCAGGAAAATATTACAGGGCAAACCGTATATTCTCTGACCATGCAAATCACATTAGTGAGAGCTATGGATTAATTGGTCCAATCCCCATATAATTTCATCACATTTTCTTTGCTCCTTCCCTGCCATATAACCTCATTAAACAGCTCTCTTTACCATCTTGAGAGAGAAAGAAGTAGCTGCACACCATCATAACTTTGGTATGCAAGTACATAATGAATTTGAATATCTATTATTGTAGAAATAAATACAGATAGTGATCTCTCTATTAACATTCTCTGTACACAAAGACAAATGAAAAGACAATGTCATTAGCATCCCAAAGGGAGTCAGTATTGACTGAAGGATGGCAGCTAAATTAGAAGCAGGGCAGGGCCTGTAGAAAGTTTTAACTTGCTTTTCTCAGACCTCTTTACTGTGATCAAATTTTTTCTGCAGTACTGATGTGTATCTTTTGGCAGGCCAGGCAAAGAGTTGTAGTACCACCTATTTACAAGTGTAAAAGTGTACACAAGAGAGGACACAAGTGTATCCTCAAGTATGTTACTGATGTGCTAACACAGTTTCATGGATCCCAGTGGACTGTATTTTGTTTCACATAGCTGAAGCACAGTGCAGCTGGCAGTAAAATACACAGAGACCTCCACTTGTTTGGGCAAGTTTATTAGTTTCTGGGCTCAGCTGACTCTACCTGCTGCTCACTTAATATTTCTGCAAGCATTAGCAAATTGAAAAGCTGACAGGAGTCTCTGGCCTCACTTGGAGCTCAGGAGATTCATGATGGACTGCTGTGGTGCTGTTAAGATGCCACACGCTGTTGTGCTTCCTGTACTATGTTAAAAATCATCTTGCAGACTTCTTTTCACTTCTGTGAGGCTTAGTACAAGGCTTGCCAGGGGTGGGGAGTCTTGCTCTTCAGTTCTTTTCATCCCACTTCTGGATAAACTCAGTTTTGGCTACTGAGCTTGCCAGAGATAAGCAAATCCTTGGGCCTGAGGGACCATTGCCTATCATGAGGTCTGCTTTTTAATTAAGAGGGCTGAGAAGCAGTGACCTTGCTGTACTTTCTCTGTACAAGTGCAGCAGTAGGATTAGGGATGCACTCTTTTGGGACATTACATTAATTTGAGGGAATCTTTCTTTGAAATGAGCATCATTCAACTTCAGCCAGTTTCAGTTTTGTAGACCCAGCAGCTCAGGACACATCACTTACCCTTTACCCAAAGGAAGCAGAGTCTTCTTCATAAGTAGGTGGGTGACCATGTCTGCGAGATGGACATCTTCAGCTGCGGCCCCAGTGTCAGGAAGGGGCTTGTCAAAATGTACTGCAGAGAGTGTGAGGTGTGCCTGTCACAGCACTGGGCCAGCTGAGGAACCTGACTCCTCATGAAAAATAAATTAACACAGACACACCTGATTTAACAGGAAACCTCCTCCTTGTGCTCAGTTATATGTGGTGGTTGCAAATGAAGAAAGGGCAACACTATGTAGTAATTAGTCTATTGTAAAAAATATGGCCAAAACAACATGCTCAACTTTATTTCTAAACAGCTAATGATAAAAAACAGATGAGATACCACAGCCCATTCTCAGGACTGACAAGGGAGTGCGTGGCAAGTCTGCAGTCAGGGAATGGGATGTGCATTTCTGACTGCACCCTGATCCCAAGAGTCCCAGACTTGGTTTGGAGCCAGGCAGCTCAGCCAAGGCTGAGGAAATCCTCAGAAAATCATACACAGAATCCACTTCTCAGGCAGTTGGTGTCACATTGTCTGGGAATACATCCTAGGTGATTGTGGAGTGAGACCTTAACTGCCCTTTGAAAACTTCCATCCTGTTGGCTGATATCAGTAATTTATTCTGCATTATCCAAGCCCATCCAGCCACTGCTTACAGCTGAATCCCATCACCCTGAGTGCTCTAGTGAAAAGCAGTGGTGGTAAAATATCTTGAGGAAAGCTTTTGACATGTGATTGCAAAGCATTTTCTGTGATTGAGAAAAATACAGCCTGGATGAATGGGCTTAAATGGGCTGGATATTAGTTGGATTACCAGGCTCAAAGGGCAGTAATGAATAGTTCAGCATCCAGCTGGCAACTGCTAAGTGGAGTACAATAGGGAGTGATTCTGGGGCAATATTATTCCGCATCTTTATCACTGGCCTGAATGATCGGACAGAATGCATCTTCAGCAGATTTGGAGGTGAAGAGGCAGTGTGTGGAAATATGTCAAATGACAGTAAAACTTCAAGTTGCAAGGAACTTGATAAACTTGAGCCTGGGAACAACAGAAATCTCACGATGTTCAGAAATGAAAAAACACAAAATTCTGCACATGGGTCTTTCACACTGCATACTTGGCTGCAACAGCAGTAAACTTCTCTTGCTTGTTTATAGGAAATTCACGCCTGCAATGTTGTAATCTGCTTTGGGTCTCCTATTCAAGAGGTGATTGGAAAGACACTCTCAGAGCACTAAGAAAGTTGTCAGGGACTTAGAGGCTATAACTGTCAAGAAAAAGATGAGGGAGTTGAGTTTGTTTAACCTGGGAAAATTAATCCAAAAAAAAGTCTAATTGCAGACGACTTCAAGAATTTTAAAAGGGATGGAGCCAAACTCAGCTCAGTAGTACTGACTGGTGGTAAAATATTCAGCAACAGCCATAAAGTGGTTGAGATAGGTTAGTAGGAAACCCATTTTCACCAGGTGAGTGGTACAGGCCTGGAATGGCTTGTCAAGAGAAGCTGTTGAATTTTCAGTGTATGAGGTTCTCAAAATCCAATCAAACAATGTATGGTTGACATGATTTGGTGTCAGCCACAGCTCTGCTTGAGGTTGGATGTTGGATTAAGTCCCTCTAGAAGTCTGTTCCAGGCAAGGTTTCTATGATTTGTTCCCCAAAGGTGCATTGACCACACAGATATAGCAAATGCTAACCAAGAACATTTCATTTTCCAATCTCTTTCTAGTGGCTGTGTTAGGTAATGCTGGCAGAGTTTCATTTTGTGGTCAGCATGCCATAAAAGTCCTTCATACAATGGAATCATAGGAAAAGCTACTGGATCTGAAGGGATACCTGGAGGTCTAGTCTGAACTCCTCAAAGAGCTATCTTCAAAGAAAGCTCAGATTGCTCAAGGTTATTCAGATCTTGAAAATCTCCAACTTTATCATCACAGAATCATAAAGATATTAAGGTTAGAAAAGACCTCTATGATCAAGTCCAAGTGTTAACCACCGTGGCTCATCACTAAACCCTATGCCCAAGTGATTGATCCACACACCTTCTGAACACTTCCAGGGCTGGTGATATCACCACTTCCCTGGGCAGGCTATTCCAATGTCTGACCAGCCTTTCAGTGAAGAAATCTTTCTGCTATCCAATTTAAACCTCCCCTGGCACAACTTGAGGCCATTTCTTGGCAAGCTGTTCCAGTGTTTAACATTTTCATTATGAAGAACATATTGAAAAAAATATATTGTAACTTCTTCCTTCTGCCCATTTTCATTGTGTGTCTCTGCAAAGAGCCTGTTTCTCCTGTCAGTCACTCATTAGGACATGGAAGACTTCAGTGAATCCCCCCATTACCTTCTGGTTTCCTGGCTGAATAAACCAAACACCTTCAGCCTCTTCCTATAAGCTGGGTGCTCCAGAACACTACAATGGCACACTGCTGAATTCTGTCCTGTTTGCTTTCTTTCTTGCAAAGCTTCTTTTCAGCCAGTGTTTGACAAGCAACCCTGTCCTACAGGTGATCAGTTATTCCCCTAATTTTTTGAAATTTGCTGTAATCCACAAATTTGCCAAATGGATCCAGTTTTTCTGCATTTTTTCTGTCCAACCATCCAGCCATACCCCCTTGTTCTGGTGCAAGGACACTGTGGGAGACGGTGAAAGGACTTGCTAAAGACAAGGGGAAAAACCAACCATTTCTGTCCTGTCATTCTCAGAGCCCATCTTCTCACAGAAAGCAATTGGGTCAGTACAGCAAGATTTAACTCTGGTAAATCAATCGAGTTGTTCCCAGTCACCTTCGTGTCCTTCACATACATGGAAAGAGCTTCCTTGGAGACTTCCTCCAGCAATCACTCTGGCAAGAACTAAGACTGATGGTCAGTTCACCCTTGACTTTTTTCAAGTTGGAGAAATTATTATCATTTTATTTTATTTTATTTTATTTTATTTTATTTTATTTTATTTTATTTTATTTTATTTTATTTTATTTTATTTTATTTTATTTTATTTTATTTTATATTATTTATTTTATTTTAATCAATCCACAGGGAAACCCCGATGGGCACAACATTTTAAAGGTAATAGAAAGTGGCCTCAGAATAAAGCTGGCCAATTCCCATAGCACCACAAAAAACATCTACTATAGAATTAAATCTATAATTACATTTTCTAAAGGAGCTCAGAAATATCTTTCCCCTTAGCTAGAGCTTGTATAGAATTAAGTCAGCAAATTCAGAGCAGGGAAGCTCTCCCCCCTCCTTTTCCATATCACAATTCTTGAAGTATTATTTTCTAGCTATTACTAAGAAATAAGGGAGGATAGAAGGACTAAAAATAAAACCAAAAGGGTTTAATTTTAAAAAAGAATCATAATTTCAGAAATACATTGGAGTGTGCAAAGTAGGAAAAGCTTTGGAGAGAGCATGAATAAAGTTCTCATGGAAAAATTTCAGAAGCCAAGCTGAAAGTGAGTAGCAAAATAAAATGACCCATGAGCTCCTGTTGGCCTCCAGCAGGCAGCGTGTCTCTCTTCATTAGAGGAGTAAGAGAAGAACAGATGAGTTGCCCTTGTTTCTTTTGCACAGCTGCCAATGGTGCAGCAGACAAGTGCTCCTAAATCTCCACGCTGCACAGAACTCAGATTAAAATCAGATTTTTAAAAAAAAATTCACTTTTTTTTCCCATCTTCTAACCATTCCTATTTTATTTCTCCTCTTTTCTGTGAAATTTGTTGATTTTCTTTCTCCCTGAATTCTTTTTACTGTGCTTCTCCTCATTATATTTATTTTTAATAGTTTTCCTGGCATGCTTTTTGGTTATTCTGTGGTACCCAGAATATTCTGGGTACAGAGATATTCTGTGGTATCTGCAGCACAGCATTCCACCTGCTGGCTTGTCTTCTATTTTACAGTCTTCAGACATACATACTCATGGGGCATTAATGCAGATAAACTTTATTGTGTGCCTGGAGCTCCATGGCATTAATGTAACAGAAAAAAATAATATTGCACCATAATGGCTAAGAAAATGTATTTCTATCACAAGGGAAAGTTATTGAGACAGTTTCCTAAGGCAACTTGCAAATTCATCAGTTGTAAGACTCTGCAGTTAGCTAGCCAATCTTTAGGTCTGGATGGTCAGAACTAGTGAAACACCTCTGATTATTTCTGCACAGTCTCTTTTCCTGATTGTTCACAGAGCAGAAAATTCAGTCGGATCCTTGTTATCGTGTCTCAATTTCTGCCCACCTTCCAAACAACTCTACTTTTGTTTCCCTTTGGAAACAGGTTTATCAATCCCCCTTCCGCCTCCAGAGCAAAATCCCCTCCAGGATCAGGTCTGAAGTTCATTTCTCATTCTCCAGCATGTGCTCACAGCCATGAGCTGCAGCCATCCTCGCTCCCTGGCTCAGAGGGAGTTGCTGTCCTGTCCCCTGAGCACTGCCAGGATTTATGTGAACCATCTCTCTTAATGCCTTCTGTTCCATTTTAGCACCAGCCTCAGAGATGGAGACCCACAGTTTGAGAAACATCCTTGTCATGTGTCAATATTCTCCTTTTTAAGATTCTCTTTCAGTTCCTGCTCTCTTACAAATCAAACTTCAGGCATGGACAGTTTATGACAGACCTGCCAGGGCTCTTTCATTCAATGCAGCACAAGTGCATCAGGGCTCTTGGTATCAGCTGCCTGTTAAGTTTTCAGACACCTTCAGCTTGGTCTGCCATACTAAGTATCCCCACAAACACCTGGGAGCCAGCTTTATTGCTTCCCCACCTTCTAAGATTTCCTCTAAATGATAACTGCCAAAAACAAGGCAAGTGTTAAGCTCTGCCAGCACAACAGCCTGACTTCCATGGCCAAAAGGCTTTTGTTTTGGAGGAGACGTGGTTTCTTCTCTCATACTGCATTATAGGTATTTTCAGGGCTGGGAACCAGGCAGCATGTTGCAAATAAGAGAGTTGGGGTACCTGAACCAATGAGGTGGTAATGTTCTCTGCATGTCACATTACCTGACTCAGCAGGGAGATTCAGTCAACTTTTGAGTGTGTGTGGAAAAATTTGTCCTGTATGCTCGGGTACAGGATGGATAAACACGGCTTGGCTAGGCAGCCATCCACAAAGCTGCACATCCATCACAGCTCTGCTGTTCCCCTTGACTGCTCCAGAGCCATGAAATCACCAGGCTGCAGAAAGCCTCAGTTCCTTCACCAGAGCACCAGTTCCTCCCAGTTCCCTGGTGGCTGTTAAAAAGCCTTTCTGTAGCCTTTCCTCCAACTTCCTCCCATAGCACAAGCAGCCCATGGGACATCCTGGGAGAAATAAAACTCAGAAGCCTCCTCCCTGTGTCCAGATCCCTGAGGATCTAAATCACTGCATGTGCCCTGAGCTCCACCACTCAAAGACTGTGGCAGGAAGAATCTCCCATCCACAGCTCTCACAGGAGTCAGATGCAAATGATGGGGACGCAGGAAATTGTAGAATTAGCTGTGCTAATGCCAGATGCTAACACAGGGGAAGAACTGGAAATGGCAAACCTTCCTAGCAAAGGGCTTTTCCTGCAACAGTGTGTTAAATACCAAAGAAACAAATTACATTGCTGGATGCTGACAACGTTTGACTCTAGGAGGAAACATTTATTTAATAAATTAAAATTCGTTGTTGCAAGAGAGATACAGTTGTTCTCCAGCCTCTTCTGATTCCTCAGAGAATCATAGGGGGTTGTTTCCATTTTCTGGTGATGCTGATTTCAGGTGATGCTGATTGTTTTTCATCTTCCCAGAAATATGTCTGCTAAGTTCTGTCATGCCCCTGATGTGCAGTTTCTTGGCATCACTGCTCAGCAGCATGGTTTAATGAGAGGGAAGAGCTGGAGTTTACCCACTGGCTCATGCTCTCAGTCCTTCTCCAACTTCTCTTTAGATTGAGTGAACTTCTGTCATGCCAGATATTAAATTGCTCTGAATTTTACACCTGGCCAATTCTATTATTCTCTCTCTTGCATTTTTTTCAAAAACGGTTGGCCACTCTAAAAAGGTCTTATGCTGTTTGCACGACTTATAAGTTATATACTGTGCATACTGAATTTAGTGCACAAATATCTAGTCAGGTCAGCAGAAGCCAATAGCTGGGAATTGGAATATATGTAACAAAACAGCCAGGAGGGCCAGTGTCATTAAAGAAAACCCTAGTGCCAGAACAGGGACCATAGCCAAGGGTGACAGTGCAGCCAAGGAAACGTCCCCAGGCCATGAAACAGTGATGGAGTCACAAACACCAGCCCTTTGGTGTTTCTTCACCCATACTAGGAGTCTCCTTCCCCCATGGAAAGGCTGTAGATCAAGGGTAAGAATGGCTGTGCTGGGACATGAAACAGGGATGCGGAATTGTGGGGTTTAGGTTCTGGAGCTGTGACATTCCACAGTTCTGCTCACTAGCAGCAGCTCTCACCTGTGACCTCCTGGGAGTGAGCATCCTGCCACTCATAAGCCACGTGAAAGGCACCAGGACAGTGTGAAGGACTCTGTGGAGCACAGATCAATAGATCAATGCTCAGCAGCAGGAGCAGCAGGGTAGAAGGACTGGCTGCTTTCACCCGCAGTGCAGGCAATGCTTTGCTGCCTCCTCGGCAGCTGCCTAAAGCAAGGGAAGGCTCTGCTCCCCACCTAAACTGTCTCAGACCTCACGAAACCTTTGCAGCAGCCTAAATCCACACTGAGCTTGCTGATGTCACTCAGTTCTGTACTCTTGTCCTTTCCCCAAACTTGCAGCAAGCACTTCTTTTCTTCCTGAACCAAGTCTGCTGCCACAGCAAAAGTGAGTTTTGTCATCCTTTGGATATCATCCTAAGGCAGTTTATCTCATTCCTGCCTGCAGTGCTGAAAAGCCTTGAAATGGCTCCTCTCCAAAATGAAGCTAAAAGGGTATTTTCCTCTGCTGAGGAGCGGAGTGAAAGATTACTGAATGGCTCCTGCAATTTGTGTCAGCTTTGGCAGGGTGGCTGCTTGAAGGGAACACCTTTGCTACAGTCTCCTGCAAGGGCAAGGAATCTCTTTGCCTGCGTATGTACCCCCAAATTCAGACAGTCTGACAGACTGGGCTTCCCCAGAATCAAATCCCACAAATTAAAGCATTTGTAGGACATACAACTGAATACCTGAGTAGAAAGTCAAATGCTTTTTCTTCTTCAGTCAATTCTTCTTCCACTACATTGCACTGGATCTTAGATAACAACTAACTAGATTAAATCCCCCTAAAATTTTAAATTGAAAGAACAGAAAGAAATTATTCATGACAGATGAAATATTTTCTCAACCTTTAGAAAATGAATCCAAAGTACATTGTAAAAATATTCTTAAGTAATTCTGAAAATGCAAAATTACTCTTTCAACAATTTCTCCTGGCTTTTCTCTGAGTTTTTAAATGAAATTTCACTAGATTATGTGGGAAAAAAACAGAAAGTTAGTATTTTTTACCAGCCTTGCTTACCTTAGAGATCTCCCACCTACTCTAACACCTGATCCAGACTAAATTGTTGTCTGCTAATTTCAATGAGGACTCTGTTGTTCAGTGGGAAGCTCACTGGAGCCAGTTTTTGAGGCCAAATTCTATCAATGCATACACATTCCACTAGTATTTAAAGAGTGACTTCATGGTCCTAAAAAATACTGAAATAAATCATCACTTTCCTGCTGTGACAGAACAGTCCTGCAGGAAGGGCTTCTTCCAAGTGACACTGTGCATGAGGGCTCACAGATTATCACCTGACACAAGTAATCAGGTTGGAAAGGTTGGAAAATTGCTTCTACTGTAATTGAGCTGTTCAACTGCAACTATTGTTGGAGTTATCTCCTCCTCCTGGCCCAGGAGGGAGAGGAGCAGTCAGACCCTTGTACTTCAAATGTGCCTAGTATGGAAAGCTGCACTGCTGCTGCTTTGTTTCCCAGAAATTAAAGCTGATCTTTGGGGGAAATGTGTCACTAAATCATGCATGGAAATTTATCTATGTATCCAGAGGAGACTGTTGAAGTGAATATGTCTGAATCAACCCGTATTGGGACTGATGTTCCATTGGCTTCCACCTTTCCTAGCCGATTCATAATTTCTAAAAGCTTGGTGTAAAAGAATCTGGAAAGAGAAATTTGTTGGGAATTTTTATTTGGTGGCACCCTCCTCTGGCAGTTGCTCAACCATCTCTGGCTGTAAGGATCAAAGTAAATGAGAACCACAAACAGGCTGAATCTGATGGGCTACTTAAAAAATTCAGCCAGGTCAGACAATTGATCATCACATTGCACATATCAAAGCATTACAGTATTACTAATTAAAACTCTTTTTCAGCTCTTCCTTGAAAAGCAGCTTGGTGGTCTAAGTATATCAGGACAACAAGCTTGTCTCTCCTGGCTCGGCAACACAAGCATAACCTCAGCCTTTCAAAGTACATGAAGCCCTATGCATGCAGTTAATTATAAACAGTGTTGAAATCGAAGCTTAAAAATGGAAGGTCGTGTTCCCTCCATCTGAACATTAAATCCCTTCAAGATCAGTCTGCCCTAGATAGAAGTGGCTGCATTCAGCTATGTGGTATCTGTATTACAAAATGTTCTTTGAAATGATCAGGTGGTGAAGGGAGTTTGACTTGTACTTTGCCAGAGAGCCAAAGCAAAGAGGAAGGGTTAGGTACACAGCCTCTGCTAAGTGCTCAGCCAACAACACAACGTGTTTGTCAGAGCTGTCTGGCCTCAGGGGTGTCTAACAGAGAGCTCACTTTATTCCCCCGGAGAGGGGCTCCCAAAGAAGGGCAAAGCCCATGAATAATGGGCTTTGGGGGTATAATGGAAGTATAATGCCTCTAGCTGTTCAAAAACACATGTTGGACTTGGTGGTGTGCCAGAGGCCACTGGTAGGATTTATCACAGCCACTCCACTTTAATATTCAGTCACAAATGTAAAATACTGAGAGTCGGAAGCCTTTGCTAGTTTTCTGTCATTGCAGATTGACACTGGCCAGAATCCTTTGATTTTCCCCAAAGGTCAACCACCAGCAGAAAGCCATGCCAACCCTTACTCCAGATCACTCTTGGAGAAGTGCTGGCTCTGCTTCCCTCTGCAAGGCTTGTCAAGCATGGCAATGGTCTGCCCAGAGATGTTTTGGGGTCACCATCCCTGGAAGTGTTTAAGAAATGACTGAACATGGCATTTGGTGCTATGGTTTAGCTGATATGGGGAAAGTTGTTCAGTCAAAGAACTCATTGGTCTTGAAAGTCCTTTTCAACCTAACTGATTCCATGATTTTCTTTCTGCCCATGTTAACCTGCTCAGTGGTAGATGTTTCTCACAGTGTTAACCTGCCCAAAACAAATCCTGTGAACCAACCCCAGCAAATGTCTGTGCAAATAACTTATCTTCTGCTCTGACTCTGCCACAGCAAGCAGCTCCCAAAGGACTATTCCTTTTCGCTAGAAGCTCTTTGCATCAGCTTTGCCTGGAGCCTCTGAGTTGTTGAGGGGGTCTGGGGTCTGCCCAGGGTCCACCTACAGCTCCCATGTAAAACAACACCAGCCACCATCAAAGACTGTGGGTGCTCCCTGGCATCAGCTGTGCAGCACAGACACTGGGTTTGTGAAAATAAATTTCTTCCTGAGATTCATCCCCTTTCAAAACAGTTCAATCCACTCCTCCTCACTCTAGAAAGTATCCTCACTTATCTCCTGGGTGAGCTGCATAAAGAAGCTGCTGCTTTTGCTTCTTGAGGAGAAGGGAAATGGATCTTGGCATGGCCACCTGAAATTGCAGCCAAATACTTTTCCTGGGGTTAAATAACACTTTTTTGTTCAAATTCGGTCTCAGGTTTCAATGAAAACCAAAAAATGTGTAATTCCTCCTCAGTTTACTTTTTGTATGGTGTTTTTAAGAGTGGTGAGGTCTACTTTAGACCTTGGATTGATTTGTGTGTGCTGTACATATGTAGGATCACTTGGGAACTCTTGGAGACAGTTTTCACCTTCAGCTGCAACACCAGACTGTCCTGTATATCTCCTTCCACCTTTAAAAACACAATAGTAGCCCTTTCCAGCAGAAGCCTGTGCTTTTGGAAGCATGCAAGTCCTCTCCAGACAGCAATGAAGTGTGACCAGTGAAAAGCTCCGTTGTCCCTTGTGCAAAGAGTAACCACCACCTCTCTGATACAGAGCAAGGCCTGGGCCTAAAGGAGCATGTGAATATTCCCAAATGCTGCCTTTTAAAAAATGGAAACAGCATGAAGCACATTCCTGACACAAATCAGCAGAAAAGCAACTCCAAAACAATGATGTGTGATTCAGATTATGCAGGTACATGGGAACCAGTAGGATTAGATACCTTGAAAAGGAAAAATAGTGCTGATACCATTTGCAAAACTATTTTTTGCAATTTCTGCTCATATTCAATAGAAATTGGTGCAACTCCTGTATTACAGTCTGATCAGAGAGGCAAGAAAACTATAAAGGATTTTACTGACTACTCCCCCAAGTGCTTGGATGAGCATCAATGTTGGGTAAGCACATTTTGCAGTGTCAGAGCTCTGCTTTTTGGACCTCATTGGCTGTTTAACTTTACTCTCTCCACTTTCTGCTCTTGGCTAAAATTATAGTATACACCTGTCATCTAAAACTCCAGCACCATATTAATCTGATAAGAATTCAAATAATAAAGAAGCTGCCATGAAACAAATCTAGCAGTCTGACAAAAATCCGAATAGATAACGTGGGAATTGACAACGTACAAGCTTAATGCCTCCCTCTTTGAGTCTCACTGTCATTTCAAGGCCCAGCTGGGGTTGTTATATGGGATGGCTTTTAGGCTGGGTGAAGTTTATGAGAAGAAATTAATAAGTATCTATTGATTATATCTAAGCAAAGACAACTACAGTACACTCATCCAATACTTTGCAATGGCACATGGATTTTACGACAGTATGTGTTAACTGATATAATCTTAAATCAAGATAACAATAGCTCCTTGTCACAATAGTAACCAGAGAGGACTCAGTTTCTTCATGCAGAAAAGCCAATCTTTAATGTTACAGCCCATTTTTATACAGTTTTCAAAGACAAGCTGTTTGACTCTAATTGGTTGGTAACTTTCTTGCCACTCAATCTGTTGGTTAGAAGGTGCTTGAACCTGCTACGACTCTCTCTTTCCACGCAAACTGATTTTCATTCTTAGATTCTTCCTCATAGGAATTAACAGGCTAGCTGTTAATCCAGGTGAGCAAGGCCATTTTATAAAGCTTTACCTGTATGCAACAGGTCTAGTTAGAAGAGGTCTGATTTTTGAAAATCCTTTTTATAAAAATTCTCAGGTAAGAAGGGATGAATAAAACCAAACCCATCCACAAAGGAATCAACATAACAGAAGAAAATCCAGATCAATTTTTTGTTGTTGTTGTTAGCTCCTAAATTGCCTGTCTTCATTCCACTTCCTACCCTGTTCCCCATCAGACACTGTGAGCTTGCACTCAATGGCATCACAAGACTGGAGGTAATTCCAGGACACTCAAGGTGTCTTCTGCTCAGTGCTTCAGTGCCATGCGGCCTGAAGGTATTTGTGTGTCAGAGGCCTGGAAGAATGTGCAAATGCCTACAATTTCCTGTGCCCAAGGACTGGTGACTGCAAATGACAGTGGTAATGATATCCTGGCAATCAGAGCCGAGAATGAGTCACCTGCTGGTTTTAAATGGGACAAAGAAAACCAATGGTATTTCAATCCTGCAGGTGCTGGAAATTGCACTGGGGTAAATCAGTGTAAAAGATTCATTTATTTTTTTGTGGTTTGTTGATGCTTCTGGAAAGTAGCAGCTCAAGCAAAATTAAAAAAAAACCAAACCAACCTTTGATTGAATTGAAACAAAAAAACCCCTACAGATAATTTTTGCTGATTTTCAAGGCAAAATCCAGAAATAAATACAATTTAGATTCTACAGTTATTTCAGTTTTGGACATTTCTCCAATGCTAAATCCAAAGAAATCTGAAATTTTGTATCATTTTGGATCAATATTTTTTGGCCATTGTTATCAAAAAAGGTCACTATTTTCTAATTACATTATTACTGTTGTTTTAGGAACTGGGAATTAAGAAAACTCTAAGCAATATCATGAAATCTGACTTTTTTTTTGCAAAGGAAAAAAATTAATCTAAAACCTTTTGTATCATTTCAGATCTGGAACATATGTGATATATTAAGATTCCCTGTTACTCAAGTTACAAATACATCTTTTGTTGTAATCACTTGAATTTAATAGTAAGGCTGTGCCTGAAATATAATGTTTTTTTATAAAATAGCACTTTGGCTCAAGGGAAGCTGTTTTCATTTTAAGTCTGTTTCAGCAGGCAGAAGTTATTAACTTCTGTTTTCCATAAAGTCAAACTACCCAAAATATTGAGGGCAGCACACAGAAAACAGCTTTGTACAGGCAGAGCTCTGAGGAGCCCATGTCACAGAATCCATCCTGTGCCCTAATGCCAAAAGGACAAGACAAAAAATTGCCTCAGCTCCTAAAAGTAATAGCTCATGCTCTTTAGTTCTCAGCTCCCTAATTCAGTGACTGCAGCAGCAGCAAAAATAGCAGCTCTCATACACATGTTCTAAGTACAGGTTAGGAATTGCAGCTGAAATTGTTTCAGGGGGACGTTTGTAATGCACAAATGTCTGTCTAACCTATCCCATTATCTCTGGAATTGCAGAGGTATTAATGATACTTCAAAAATATTTCATGAGAATATTCTACAAAAACACTAAAAATGCTTTTAGGGCTCTGAGCAGCAAATTCTTCCCCCATCCAGAGCCAAAAAAGTGCTACTGTCTCATTGATGATCGGAATAGCTGGAATAGAACTTAAGCACAAATGAAATCTTCTATCAGCATCAGTAATTTGTTCTTAAACAGGGCTCTCACTCACAACTCTGATGATATTTGCATAGCACTGTGTCTGTTTTATGGAGTGTAAAGAAAAGCTGAATGTCTGGGACCTGCTGTGCAAGAACTCATCTCTCTTGAGAGAGAAACCCTTGCAGACCCCAGGTGTGGTAGCGTGGATGTGTCTGTGAGACCTCACGCCAACATCAGGGTGCACATCCAGCACCTGGGCAGGGCATAACTGCAACAGAAGGGTCCTGACAGTAGTAACTAAGGAGATCCTCTAGGAAGAAAAGCAGGAGAAGGGGCTGGAAACCTCTAGAATTGCTGTCACAGTGCTAACTTCTGCCCTTGGGCAAGCTCAGCACCCACTGAAGACAGAAGAACTTTTTTAAGGGACTGGCACTTCATATTGCTGCAAAAATTAAATCCAGGCTGGCTCACCGAGTTCTGAAGGAGAATATCTTTAGAAAATTTCCTATAAATGTTTAATCATTTCATCTTGGATAGCATTTAATTAGCAATCTAATTAACGTTTTTGTATTTATCACCCTCAGAGGCTCTTGGCACCTTCTGCAGCAGGGCAGGGAATCACAATGTACCCAGGGGGAATTCCTGGGCAGGGGAAACCCAAGGGAGTGCCAAGACCCTCCAGGAGCTCTCCAGAGCAGCTAATGAGGCTCTGGGGTACCAGGGCTAATGGCATTCACTCTCCACCCCTTCCAAGGGCAGTGACACAGGGCCAGAGCCTGAGCTGAGGTCCGGGATGGCAGCTTTGTGTGGCCTCTGAGGCAGGAGAATGCGCAGCGAGGACAGCTTTTTGACAGAAGGACATTCCTCCGGCTGACTGGAGAGACTTGAAGCCCACATAACTCAGCAACTGAGCACACGTCTGTGTGTGTGGCCTCCTGCCAGGCCAAGGGCACTTGCCCTGCCATCCCCTCCTGGCTGAGGGAAAGGCCACGGCTCTGCCCTGGGCTGGCCGATGCCTCCACACAGACAGAGGTGCTGAAGGCAGAGATTGTGTCTGGACACAAGTCACACCAGCGCCCTGCGAGACATAAGGAACAGCCGTGTACTGGGGCACAGCCAGCACAGCATTGCCAGGATAAGGGAGGGAATTGTCCCACCTCACCTTAAGCCCTGGGGGCAGTTTTGGCCGCCACAGCATAAGAAGGATATAAAGGTATTAGACAGCAGGCAAAGGAGGGCTACAAAGGTGATGAAGGCTCTGGAGGGAAAGCTCTTTGAGAAATAGCTGGGGGCACTTGATCTGTTCAGCCTGGAGAAGATGAGACTGAGGGGAGACCTCACTGAGGTCTTCAACATCCTCATGAGGGGAAGAGGAGGGGCAGGCACTGACCTCTTCCCTCTGGTGATCAGTGACAGGACCCAAGGGAATGGTCTGAAGCCAGGGCAGGTTCAGGTTGGATATGACGAAAATGTTTTTCACCCGAAGAGTGACTGGGCACTGGAACAGCCTCCCCAGGAATGATCACAGCACTAAACCTGACCGAGTTCCAGAAGCACTTGGACACACTCTGAGTGTGTGACAATCCATGGTGTGACTCCTAGGGATTCTGTCCTGTGCAGGGCCAGGAGATGGACTCAGTGATCCTTTTGGGGCCCCTCCTATTCAGGGAGTTCTGTGATGCAATGCAGGCAGAGCTCAGGCTGCAGGAAGGGCCTGGACCTTCGTCCTGGGGCAGGGACAGGCAGCAGCCCTGCCTGCAAAAGCTGTGCCCAGGTGGAGACCCCTTGCTTGGACCACCTGGTGTACTCAGCCCGTTGGCTTCTTCCACTCTTTTGACACAATTCATTCAGTCTAAGACACAAACCTGCTGAAGGTTTTCAAAGTAACTAGCAGCTCTCTCATGAAAAGGCAGAAATTCAGCAATTAACAACTTTTAATGAACTACGGAGGTGTTTTAGTGGGTATAATTAATTGGTATTTAAATGGATTTAATGATTGGCATTTAAAATGAGGAAGTGAATCGGTAGTCCAGGTAGTTCTCTACCCCATTTTCACTTAGTAATGAGGAGAAAGTTCAGAGACGTCTGCTATTTACTTACATATCAGCACAGAACAAGTATCTGAGAACCGCATACATCTGCTACCAGATTCCGTTTCACACTCTGACTGTTTTGTCCATGCTAAATGCAAGTTATTTTGAGAATTTTCATATTGATAAGAGATGCTGCATCATTTGGTGCTTGATCATAGGAAACAAACTGCCTAAAACAGTCAGCAAGAGGCCAGTATGACATCTGTTAACCAGGCAATTCCTGAAGGAGGTGATCTTTGCTATGTTAGCAAGAGAACCTGTTTTGTTTTGTTGTCCTCCTCGTCATTTTATCCCCTACAACAGCCTGTTCTCAGTCTCTGATGAGTGCACACTTCAGTAGAGACTTTCTGAAGTAATTGGGGTTTAATTATCTGGGGGGAAATACTGAAGTAACTTGCAACTGTACAGGTGTGACACTGCATCAAGAAAAATAAAACCTGGAATTAATCACAAAGCCTGTGTTGCTGCAATTCAGTAACTACATTGATTCAATGTTGGATTAAAAAGGAAAAAATAATAAAAAGGGCATGGAGACTAAGGACTGGCGATTAATCCAGATTTGGGGTACTTTAGGTTAACAGTAAACGCATTATTTGTGTGTTGTTTTGTCATATTTAACCAATCAAATGTCTTTTGGGGCTCTGGGAAGAGAGAGTTTGAGAGTGATGAAGCAGTTTCCTGATGTAGTAGTTTATGAGAAAAGACTGACAGGTCTCTGCTTTACTCCAAAATGTTTTAGCAAGACCCAGGCACTTGTGTGATCATATTAGGTCTCCAGAAAGACATTTGATACCTGAGGAGGAACTGTCATGTATATCCTATTTATTACATGATATGTTTTGCTTTCTCTAAATGGGACTGTACTGCATGTACAAATTGCTCAGTGCCTGGAGGCTGGAGCAAACAACACCAAAACTTCTTCTTGCTAAAGGGATGGAAATTACCTTATTTGCTTTCCAAGGTTTCAGGAACCTGAGAGAGAGCTCTGCAATATATAAGGACATAACATATTGGCTTCAGCAGCTTCTGATCTGCCCTGTGCCAATGCCTAAATACATCACAGAATGACCAATCCTAGATCAACATTCCTGGCAATACCCTTATGTAGAAATAAAGTCTCAGCACTGCTGTATTTTCTGCTTCCAGACAGAACGAAGGCAGATTTTGCTCAACAGTTAAAACCACCGTTGATCTAAAAGCAGGTCTGCTACCTCATTGCAATTCAGGTGCCCTTCATCTTTCTGACACAGTCTTTGTTCTCTTGGATATTACCGTGTCCCACAAGCTATTTGCAAACCCCACAATGATAAGCAGTAATGAGAGGAAAGAATGGAATCAGCATCATTGGGTCTGCCTAGTAACGAGCCAGGAGACATTTTGAATGTAAGCCATGTTCTTAAATTTGCAAACTGCATGAAAAAAAGAAAAGGAGGAAAGAAGGAAGAAACTAGAACAGTCAGATCAAGATCAAGTTCCCCAGCATTAGAAGTTTTTTGCTCATGCTAGTGGGTTTTATACACAGACTAATTAAGTTGTCTGAAAAAGAGACACCAAAGACTATACAGCAACAAAATCTGGTTGTAGCTGTACTTCTCTTCTTGTTAATTCTTGGAGCTTGAAAAATCTGGTTTCTGTTTCAATGCTTTCAAAGACAGGGTTTTTTGTTTACCATATTTCACTGATAATTATTTCATGCAGTAACTTTTATACAAGCGGTTGCTGGATGATTATGCTCCAGATGTCTATTAAAGTTGATGAATGTATTTTGGTATTAACATTCTGTAGAATGTAAAACAGTTGCAAAAGGACAGATGGCCTCTTGTAATTACTATTTCTTTTAATTATTTATATTACTCTTTTGTCTAGAACTCCAAAGAGATGAGAAGATTGTTGTGTGAGGTGCTGTTTATTCCCAGTGAAAGAGATGATTCCTAGACAAGGAGAGAGAAATTTGATAGGTAAGAGGGAGAAAACAGATTTATTTTCTGTTATTGTACAGATTAGATGCTGAAGAATAAACATGACAAGACCTTGGCTACATTTCTACTAGCAAACTAAGCAGCACCAGAGATTTTCTCCTAAATCTGAGATAAAATGTGCTTTTTTGTGTCCTGTGTGACCTGGCACAGGTAAGGGGCAGGAACCACAAAACCATGGATAAATGCAAAGAATAAATTTATTTTCATTACTTTGACAAACAGGGGATTCCTAAAGCAGCACCTGGGCAGAGGCACACAGGTGAGGATTTAGGCACCACAGAGCTTGATCCATGTTGGAAAACAAACTTGCTGTTTCTACCTGTACTCCAGGCATCCACACAGGTGTAAATTATTTCTGGGCTCTGTTTTTTCCACAGCAGAAATCACAGGTATGTTTGATAGGGTGCCTCTAAGCCTGCCAGAAGCCTGTTACCTAAACACAGATGTTCAATGTGCTTAGCAGACAAGGCAAAAGAACAACCACTTCTGATATGTGTGGGTTTTGATACCTGAGATGCAAGTCACTTGAGCATGTTTACAACCTTTCTTGCCATTCTTTCCCCATATGTCCCAACTCTTTAACACTCTTAACCTCCAAAGATAGATGTCTGAATTAGTGTCTGGCTAATACTTGATTTTCAAATTGTGCCCAGAAGTTGTCTGGGAGAGTCAGACTGGGGAAAAAAAAAAAAAAGTTTCAGCAAGTCATTTGTGCAAGGTGCTGTAGCACCATTTTAGCATGGGATCAAAATGAGACAACATTGACATCTGCAATGCAATTGTCCACTTAGATGTTCTTAATCTAATGGAAATACCATAAAAATACTTATCCCACCATCTAAGGGATTAAAGTCAGGTTTTTCCTCCTTTGGCAAAAGAACTAATGCAACCAGACCTTCACCTTCTCTTTAGAGTTAGCAACAGCACTGAAATCAGTATTTTTTGTGCTTCTGAAGAAGATGAGGTGATCCCAGATGTAAACTCATTAAGGCAAGTTGGGCATGCAAACTTCATTAAAGGAATATTTTTTAAAACATACATTTGGGAAAATAAATGAGTTTTATTTACGCACTGAAACTGCACCAATTATCTGACCTCCTTTTTGCAACAGCTGCATCCAAAATGTTTTAAGAAGTAATTTTTGACAAAAAGACAATCCTTTAACTTTTTCTTGGAACTTGGATTAGTAAGGGAAAGAACATCTCCAAGGATGAAGATTCCAGATACTCTGCAGGTACTTGTGATAAAGTTCTGATCACTCTTATGGTAAAAATATTTTTCTTATATTGACTTTAAATTCTGCATGTTACAGATTGGATCCACAGCTTCTCATGCTGTCACTGCACACTTCTCTGGAAAGTCTCTTGGTCTTCTCTGTATCTTCCAGTCAGAAAGATGCAGACAGCAAAAATAACCCTTGAAGCTTTCTCCTTTTTTTAATTCTCACAGAACAAACTCAGTTCCCTTTGCTTCTTATTTTACATCTGGTACTGCTGGTCCCCATCCATCTTGAGGGTTCATCTACACTGACTCCATCCAGTGAATCCCCCTCCACTGGACTCAGACCAGGGTCTCCATTCCTGTCTTCCACTGAGGAGCTCAGGACATGGTTTACCAGATGGGTGTAGCAAGTTGTCACAAGGTTCACTAGAAGAGAAGGGTCAATTTAACAAGGCATGATGGCTGAATTCTGGCTAATGCAGCCAAGGATGGTGTTGCCTTCTTTACTCCAAGGGCACATTGCTGGTCCCTGGTCAACCTGTGTTCCACCAGGACCTTCAGTTGCTCATCTCCAAAGCTGCTTCTCAGAAGTCCCAGCCCCCAGCTGGCGCTGGGGTTACTTTGTCCCAGGGTCAGGACTTTGTTTTAGCCTTTGTTGAACTTCATGGGGCTCCTGTCAGCCCATATCTCCAGCCTAGCTAGGTCTCCTTGAATGGCATGTATCTTCGGCAAATGTGCTGAGAGAGAACTCTGGCACATCATCTAATTCATTTATAAAGTGGTTAAGCAATAACCACTGGCCCTAGCATGGATCCCTAGGGGATGTCACCAGGAACCAGCCCCCAGGTGGACTTAGCACTCCCAATCACTCAATGTTTAGCATTTTTCCTTTTATAGTTACATCAAATCTGTTCTGCGTAGGGAAAAAATAAAAAGGAAAAATTAATTTCCTGATACTAACATAACATATGTGAACAAAATGGTCAAAAACATGTCCATAGCAATTACTGGCCAGCTCTGGACTAAAGAAGCAAACTGATATTAATAATGTTTATATTGGGTTCTGTTTCCAGTGCTGATAGGATAACCTTGGATTAATTACACATTGAGTATTTTTTCACTTATAATGATAAAACTTTTGAATATACCAATTAATGTTATTGACAATACCAGTATATTAATGCTGCTGTCATACCTATTACTAGTCTACAACTAGTCTTTATCTAGTTCTATAAATTCAGCCAACTCAGACTAAACTGGGTTAGTGAAGCAAGCCAAATAATCTACTAGGATGGTCCATTTCTGTCTGTGAATTTCTTCTGGAGTTTGCTTTCAGTTAGAAAACAGTTTCAGTGTCTGTGAGTTCAGCATCACGATTTCAGAGCAGTTCTGTAAATACAGAGCAGTAACGTTTTCTCAGCTTTAAAATTGCCTATGCTGAAGCAGAACATTCTTGGGTTTGGGTTTTGTTGTTGTTTTTTTTTTTTTTTCATTTGCCATTATTATCCCCTTTTGAATGGTATAGGGAGACCACAAGAGAAAGGCACCTTGCTGAGTTATTGCATAACCTTAAGAAAATGATCTGTCCTTGTCTGGACAGAAGAGGGCTGATAACAAAAGCCCTTCCTGAGGAATATTCAGGCACATTCCTAAATATATCACAAGGATGAACATTTGCCATCCATAAAGTTAACTACATCTATAAATCAGTTACAGTACCAAGGTTCTAAGGAGTGGGTGTGCATTCTCTCCACCACCTTAAAAGCTCTGCCTGTGGTACAAATTATGACCTAATTATAAACACAGTATAAAACTGGTGCAAACATGTCTGTTTTCCTCTAGCAAAGCATCTGAAAGCAGCCAGGAGCAGTAGCAGTGGTGCTGCTGGTAGCAGGTTTGTTAAGGCACCATCCCCTGATGATGCTTGATGTCATTCCCACTATATCTGACTCCAATCACTCCTCTAGGCCAGCACCAGAAACCTGCATCAAGGGCCAAATATCCCACCAATGTGAGCCAGAATTCATTTTATCGAAGTGTATCTTGTCCCATGGCATCTTTCCCAACTTTTTTCTATTTGCTGCCTCTGAGTTAAGACATTAGGGGATGTCTTTGGAATGGAACATCTGATTACAGGAATTTTCAAAGTAATAATGAAGCAGTATCAGCCACATTGCACTGCTGTCTGTGTGAACTCTTTTTAAGTGAACTCCATTCCTGATCCCAAAGGGCACTTTCCTGCCTGTCTTGCCTCCTAACTCTGTTCCTCCCCTCTCCTTCTCTAGTGCTCTATCACTTCTGTTTCATGCCACATTTATTATATTTGCTTTAGAAGCACTGTCTGCTCAGGTGGAGAAATGTAGTCACTGTTCCCTCCACTATTAATTTTAATTCATCTTTAATGCTTACACAATTCTTCCCTTCATTGCTTTGGTCTAAATGTCTATTTTCCTTTGGATCAAAGACCTTCCTTAAATCCATTCCCATACTTAATAATCCTGTTTCATTTTCTTTTGGCTTTATAATGAATGTATTTGCTGGAAAATGAAGACAACAGACCTCTAAAAGTTGCTGTCTTCATCTCAGTGTCTCAGACTGGCTTTCTTTACAAAGCTTGATTTTTAAAATGTCTGTATGCCTGTATGTTGTATGTACACACGAACAAACATATATTTCTGAAACACAGGAGTGAAAATGCTGCCTGAACACAGTAGGGTTAGAAATCCGCCACATCTTAGGTCTGACCTAGTAAGCCAAAAGTAACTAATTCTTTCAGGTTTAAATGGGGGGTTTTAACACCAACACACTTGACGGCTTGACTGTTTTTAGGATTCGTCTTGCTTGGTTAACTTTGATTCAAGTTATTGGAAATTTCATGTTGTTATGGAGAGCTTTGGGGTCCACCAAGGGAAAAGATCTGTGAATTGAAACAGGATGATAATTCAGCATCATGTACAAGGCAGTGCTATTGCTTAGACATGCTAGAGGTGTGCCAGTACAGAAGAAGGAGAAAACTTGCCGAGGGAAATGCCATGTGGTGGGCTGGAAGCATATCAAGACAACATTAGACTAGAGTCCATCTCCTTTAAACTGTGAAATCATAGAGGCTGCCTTCTGTATATACTTAATTGCTGAATTAGACTGAAGATAATAAAAGCATATGCTTGCTCCCCTGTGGAAAAAAAGACTCTTTCAGGTATTCCAGTCTCAGGAATCAAACACTGAGGAGTCTGCCATCACCACCTGAAAGTGACTTTCAGAAAGACCATGTCCATCTTTGGAGGATTTCTCTGTTTATATCTCATAAGTACAAAGTTCTTATGAACTTCCCCCACCCCTATGGGGAAATAAACATGGTTCCAAGTTTTCACAGCCTGCACTGGAACAACAAATAAATGAGTTTACCCACTTCTTTCTTTGCCACCACATCAGGGAATGACATTTTCCTGTTAACCAGTATGTGTAGGGGGATTACATCTGCTGGAGGTACCTGGTCGGCATATTACACAACACTGATATAAATGTTTTACTCCAGAAATTAATGCCAGTAGAATTCTGTACAATGTTTGGACCAGGCAATGGAAGGGAAGGTCAGTTAAATAAGATGCTTAAGTCATTAAATGTTTCCATTATAAATATCTATCTCTGGAAACTAGACACACTGCTATTCCCTGAATGTCATTGGGTATTAATTGTATCATATTTATGTTAATTATATAATATGTGATTGTAAACACACTTCTGTTGTTTCCTATGCATTTTGGACTCTAAAGGCTGAGAACAGCTGAAAAGTCAAAATTTATTTCCCAATAGCTTGTTCACTAGACAGATTTCTCTAATAGCTTTTTCCTTGGAAGGATTTGAAATTACACCATACAAAACATTGAAGCAACCGTCTCAGAGATGAATTTGAAACATTGAAGATGAAGGGGGCTTCACAAACTTGTGTATGGGTGATCTTGCTGTATAAATTTCCTAAGTAACCACATATGAGCACAAAAATGCCTATTCCAAGCAATAGTAAATGTCCATTTTTAGCAGCGTGCTGTCACCTACAACTGCAAGCAAATACATACTGTGTAAGAATATCACAAAAAGGTAAGTAAGTGATATTTTCCCATCATGGTCTGCCAGACACTGCCAAGGACTCTCCAGCAGCACTTCTGTTCCATATAAGCTATGCCAGTGACAATATGGTCATCCTTAATATAAATAAATATGAATTATTAGCTCAGTGTGAGGCTGATTGTTTCCACTCTATTTTAGAGCCTTTCCAACCCTCAGTCTTTCTTTATGTGACAGAACTGTTGGCCCCCAGCTACACCACGCTAAATGATTTCTCTCAAGCCACAGGAATCCCATCATGGAGGACTCCTGCCCTAGACCATGTAATAAAAGGAGACTAAGTCATGGAAGTGAACTCCTGAATGGAACAAAACACCGTGGCTGCCTTACCAGGCATCTTACACCATGTGGTGAATGTCTTTTATAGCTTTCGACAATCAGTGCTCTGCCCTGGCAGTCTCCTGGCTGCCAGATAAAACTGGTGGTAGGATATTTGCTTAAATTAAAACAAAAATACCTGTCTTATACACATTCCAAATGTGACTGCCAAATTGGATGATCAGATAGAGAGGATAAAATCAGTTGCATCATCCAGCAGAGAATTAAGTGTAGGATTAGAATATTGTTGGTTGAATAAAATATTGAAAGGACTTGGATTTTGTCTGATTGGTTGGTCTCTGTGTTGCAAAGTATAATTGTGATTGTAGTGATAATTGTGATTTAAGTTGTGTGTAAAATGTGACTGTAAATGCAACACAATGAACAAATGTTATGTATGTAAAGAAGCAAAGTGAAGCTTGTGAGGGCTGGTGGGGAAAACAGTGTCCTGTTCCATACAAGAGTTAATTTCCGTTACTTAGTCCCCTTTTATTACATGGTCCAGGGCAGGAGTCCTCTGTGATGGGATTCCTGTGGCTTGAGAGAAATCATTTAGCCCGGTGTAGCTGGGGACCAACAGTTCTGTCATGTAAAAAAAAAAAAAACAAAACAAACCTTCAAAAGCCCCAAAAGGGGGAAATGTTGCCAGAGGGAGAACTATTTGCCCAGATGGTAGAAAATACAATGCTTATTACATAGGATCATGTTAAACATTAAACAAAGAAAGGAACAAGAATATCCACTTGGTTAACCAACTGTCTCACAGAATAGTGAACCAGACTAGTTATTCCAACTCAGCCCAATATTTGTGGCACCAAGATCATGGAGAACTTTGGGGTTGATGACCTCCAAGGACCACCGGAGCGACCTCGGGATAAGAATGCACAGGCTAAGGGGAGGGCAAATGTTAATGCCTTCTGAGAAATGATTGCTTTATGCATGTGTCTTCTGGGAAAATTTATGAATATACATGTAAAAGATAGTATTTCAACAGGAGCTTTTTCTGTACTCAGCATGTACAATGGGTGGAGATATCCTTGAGCTGTAATAAAGAATTTCTACTCCTTAATGCAACATTGGTGTTGAGGAGTTTGTTCTGCCAATTTCAGCAACCTTAATGCTGCATCTGCACATCTTTTAGATATCTCTAAGCGTGGTGACTTGACCACTTCCCTGAACAGCCTCTTCCAATGCTTAACAATGCCTCTTTGGTGAAGAATTTGTCCTAGTATCCAAACTAAACTTTCTCTGGCACAACGTGAAACAATTTCCTCTTATCCAATTTCTTGTTACTTGAGAAGAGATTGAACCCCAGCCCATTACATCCTCCTTTCAGTGGTTGTGGAGAGTGAGAATGTTCCCCTTGAGCCTCCTTTTCTCTAGGCTAAACACCCCCAGCTCCCTTTAGCTGCTCCTCATCAAGACTTGCCTTCCAGAGCCTTCACCAACTTTCTTGCTTTTCTTTGGATGGGATGACCCCAGGTTTCTGGAAGAGGGAGTCAAATAACCACTCTCTGCTTTAGGTTTGAGAGGCACAAGGACAGTCGGGAGTTGTGCAAAATAACGGGGAGAGCTTGAACTGAAGGCCAAAGCCTCAATCTTAAGCTCAGCGCAAGCTTGGCAAGTCTGTGGAGAGAGAGGAGAGAAAGCCAAGTGTTAGACTGATACATTTTCTTTACAGTTGTGGGATCCCAATGTCCCTCCAATTGTGTCCTTAGCCAGTTCACTTTGCTAATATTCAGGACTTTCAGGAGACGTTAATGTCTTTAAATGACCTCTCAGCTGCAAAAGAATCGTGCAGCCTGTCAGTTAATCAGTCACATCTCAGCAGTGTAATTCTGTATAGAGCAGTCAAGTCCAGGAAAGCTTTGTAAATTCACAGCACATGGAATCCTGACACTTCCCTCTCCCATCCTCTAACTGGTGTTTTGTCAACTGCATCTACTCCCCTCCCTGAAACAACTGCCCTATTAATTAATATTTTACTTGGAACAGATTCCTTTGTGAAGGTGACAATGTCTGTTTCTGCATCTGCTTATCAGAGAATCGCAATGTCAGTGGTGCATTTCTGAACCCTGGGTAAGTACACAAACTGTATTTGAAAAAAAACCAAACGAGATTTTCACATTTACAGAAACACTTTTTTACGATCATTTTGTTTGAACAGTCTCAGCCTTTACTTTTATTTATGAAAATAAGAACAGTGAGTTTGTAATTAAAAGAAGTTTTGTAAACAAACTCCAAAATTTTTAATTTCCAAAACTTCTAATTTCCTAAACTTCTAATTTCCAAAACTTCTAAAATGTTAACATTTGGTGTTTTGAACTTTTTTTCCCTTGATTTTTGAAACAAAATTTCATCAAAATCAATGGGGCTTGGTAGACAATATTGGAAGTATTGACTAGAGCTTCTGGAAAATATCAAGGAGCAAGAACAATCACACTCACAGTCTTGGAAGAAATAACTGACTGTAGAAATTTGTGTGTGGCATTCCTATAAAAAAAACCCCAAAACAACCCAGATCTGTTGCTGCCTGCTGTTAAGATCTGGTGAGTATGTTTGCAGATTGCAGAGGTTCCTGCAGTTTTCAGTTCCTCTGTTCTGTACTGCACAGCTCTTTACTTAGCACTAAATTTGCCTATAATGATCACGCTTGTGTATAATTACTATTCATGTGCACTCTCGGTGCTTTGTCATCACTCCTAAGGATTGAATAATATCTCTTAGGATAAGGAATAAAGTAGAAGGAATAAAGTTGTTCTGTTATTTGGAGGCATGCCATGGCTCACATGAATGTCACTTGGTGCTGCCAGAAAATCTGAAAGTTGAACCTTATCCCCACTCCCTCTCTCTCCGCTGAATTGATTTCTCACAAGTCTTGCTCTCAAGTTTTTCATCTTCAGGTTTTGAAATCATTAGAATGATTTTGGCATTGCTTTCTGAACAAGGTCAGTTAAACCTCAAGGTCTTACTCTAGAAGCCTGGTTGGGGCTGGGAAAGCTGCTTGTGTGTAGCCTATGAGCTGAGCTTCTACACAATGTTAAGAGATCGTCACATCAGTCAGCCGAAATCTCATATTCCCATATGGAAAGGCACACAGTGCTATTGGAAACTGCTACTCCAACTAAACAAATGAGACCTGTTCTGTGCTGAAATCCAAGCTAAAAATATGTGGTGCTACCAGCTGCCCTGGTTGCAAAAAGAATACATATTTGTACTTCATTGAGGCTGAAAGCATTCCTTCAGATGGCCATGAAATAATATTAGAGATTAGAGGTTTAGTGGTGAATGTGGCAGTGCTGGGCTGAAGGTTGGACTCAATGGGCTTAGAGGTCTTTTCCAACCTCAATGATTCCATGATTTGAGATACTGAAAGTTTAGATTTCATTAGATAAGCTCTTTGACATTTCAGAATTTTTGATCTTTCTCAAAATATTAGGAAATTTCTCTTAAAAAATTACTTTGAAAAATGAGCGTACTAGATACGCGATGACATTTCTGATTTTTTTTTTTCATTTTTGGTGACCTTTATGAAAAAGACAGATTTTGCAAATTCTTATGTGGCAGCTTCCTGCATTTGAGAAGTGAGAGTCTCCTTTACTTTTCCAGCTGGCAGGCCATGCTGGTTTTCCAGCACAGCCAGTACTGAAAGACTGTTAGGTGCAAATAACATTCGACTTCCCTCCAAAGATATCTCAGACAGGGAAAGTGTATAATCCTCTTGCACTGCCTGCAGAGGGAATTAAGATGCCACCTTGGAGAGCACAGCTAATTTTTGGACATCCAAAACTCAGAGGGATGAATGTCACTCAGGGAAACCAAAGGAACTGGAATACCTCTATGAATGAAACTTAGACAAAGAGCTGCAGTATTAAATTCACGTTATATTTTCACCTTCAAAACTAGATTAAAATGACCTAAGTGATCTCAAATATAAGGTCAGAAACAAAGAGGCTGCAGGTGAGGAAAGAAATATCAGGCATCAAAAGGATTCTTATATTTAATTGTAAGTAGGAAAGAATCACGTCAGGATAAAACCTGACATATCTCAGAGATTTCAGTTGTTACAAGAGAAGGATAAGTCTGTCTTTTCATCTCCTGGAAGAACTTTGCTTGTTTCTCTCTTTCCTTTAAGAAAAAAAAAATAATAATAATAAAATATATATATATATATATATATATATATATATATATATATATATAAAATAGGAAGAAAAATCTTTTTCAGTCTGACATCAGATTTGCTTTCCAACTAAATTGGTTTTGGAGTTCCTTATCAAAGTATTCTGGGAAACTATGATACAAATGCAGTATATATTAGAAATGTCAGAATACCATCTGTGAGCAGAAAAGAAAGAACAGCATGGGAACAGAAAGGAAATATCTGTGGTGTGTTTTTAAATTAGGATGCCAATACTTTGATTTCTAAAATTCAATCAAAGCAGGAGTGTTGGAGGTAAAGGAAATGCTGCACTTCATAAGTAAATGCTTTGTATAACCAGAAACTTTACAAAGAGGTTCATGAGGTGCTGGAGTTTTTTTATCTTAAATTTTATATTAGCATTATAACAAATACCCTGAACTCTCACCAAAATGCATTAACTAACTTGTTTCCCAGTCTTCCTAACTTTAACAATTTTCTGTTGCTTGAGAACTGAATTCACAATGGTAATTCAAAAATCATTCTGCACATCTTATGTATTCTGATAATTTTTGGAATTAGAATATAAAATCAGTGTCTTCACTTCAGGCCCAATATTCAAACTGTAGATGTCCAGAAGAGGCCTCAGGAGTGATTAAATCAAGGGATCTTAGATTAATCTGACTTCTTAATTGCCAGACATCTAGAGAAGAAAATCCAGCTTTATGTTGATAGTCATGGTCTTCAGCCTGAGATAGCCCCAGCCCCTAAGAAATTAAAAACAGACAAACAAACAAATTTTTAATTCCATACTGTAAGGCAATTTTGTCCATCCACAGAAAACATCAGATCAATTCTAGATTTCAAGACTGAAAATTATCTTTATTTCAAACCACTGCAAAGGATGGGTAAGTACTGAACAACCAGTGAGGAGAAACTAAAACAGCCTTACAACATATTCAAAATACATGGTTTGAGTTTGACTTTCCTGTAATGTCAGTGAAAAATCTGAATTAGTCATTTTGAAATGAAGCAATAAACATTTTGTCACTCTAAAAATGCCAGCCTAGGGCACAATGATTTGATGTTGCTATGCTTATTTTACTAAGCAAAATCCAATAGAAAGCAGATTTGTTTAATGACTTTTATTTTCTTAATGACATTTACTTCCCCTGAGGTTTCAGTAAGTTCTTCAGTAGTGCAGACTCTCTTCAAAGTAGGAGAAATTCGGAAGATCTTCTGGAAAGAGACTTTATCAACTGACCCACATCACTGTCAATATGCACAGAATGATTTTATTCAAGAGAGCAATGGACTGAGTCAAATCTATGGTATTGGAGCAGGATCATTAGCTTATAGCTTATCTGAATTCTGTCTAAGAAGTCCATCTAATGCAACTGCTGCAGAATAAAGGGGGAAAAAATCCCCATTCTTAAATAAAATCAGCTAAGAAAAATGCATACACATATAACAATGGGGCTGCAATCCTCAAAGCGACGTCAGTTTGTTTGTTTTTCTCTTTATGGAAGAGGAATGCTGTTTACAGTGCTGTGTGCTCCAGCAGAAATCCCAACACACACAAGAGCTTTATCTTTATTGGTCTCTGTTGCTGCAGCAGCCTCTGTGGGTTTCTTTTTGTCCTTATCGGTGTTAATGGCAAAGATCATTGCAAAGCACAACAGAGAGAGAAAATATTATCATACATCACATGGCACAGTGTCTCAAATTGGGTGCTGCTACTAACCATAACCAGAATTAATGCCATGTTACACAGGAAAGAATCAGAAAAACACTGCAAATGTAATCAGTTAAACTGGGTTTCAGTTCAACCGCCCAGCTGAAAAATACTTGAGTAGAAATAAGGTCACAGTTAATACAAATCACCACACAAGCAATAAAGTTATGTATTGAGATGGTTTCTGTCAGTTGAATCTCATGTAGTTCTAAATACCGTGTGATTTTCAGAAGAGCAGGTTGAACCAGATGTGGGGTTATATCATTGGGGAAACACACATTTTTACCCTTTTTTGACAGTATTTGACAGTATTTTTTCACTGTATGTTGTGATCCAACAGTATAAAGTAACACATTTAAGGGCATCTGTCACAAGTACAATTGTGCAGCTTTATCTGAATCAGATGAAAGTTCCTTTTGACAAAATAATATAAACGATGCTGAGAGCTTTCAGTAGCCCTTGAAGTATTTTTTTATACTCAAATCCAGTTCCACTTGCTGTTAATTACTGCTACTCATGTAGTAATTAATACCTGTGATTTACATTATTTCACCTTCAGAATGTTATTTATGATTATTTTGTTTTACTGCGATATAGTATAATACGACCTAAGATCCCATTAATATAACAAAATCTTTATTTCATGTTTCATTACCAAGAAAGAAACAAAAGACTGATTGCTTTCCAAATTATTTTGAACCCAAATTTGGTAAAAACAATACAAATTCTGAAACTTCTGAGGAATGTTGAAAAAACCCAATGATGTTAACACTTTCTCTTCAATAAAAATGATTTCTTCTGATCCAAAATATATAATAATAGTTTGTCTGGGCTGCTGTTCAAATACTTCTTATTCCAAACACATTTGTTTGGAAAACTACAGATGTATCTGTAGTTTTCATTGGGATTTGGGAGGAATAAGGCTGAATGTACCTGTTCTACACATATCCAAATTCTTTTTAGAAGCATTTTACTTTTCCTCACAGTGCTGCTGCATATTTTGATTGAGAATAGGTTCCATGTCATAATTTTAACTCACAGAGGCTTTTGATGGAAAATCCGTATCTGTGCACTACACCTGACTCCGGGCTCGGTGCTCGGCACGCTTTGATTGCCGGATGTGAGTGACATCCCTGTTGTCACTGCGGTGGTTTAATGTTGTCAGCTCGTCCCCCGTCCCCTGCTGACGTTCCCGCTGCATAAGCAGCCCACAATTACCGAAATTAAAAGCTGCCTTCGCCTCGGCAGAACGCAGCCCTGCCCCGGGGCGTGCAAAATGAAGGGGTTGCAATCACCAGCCTCGGCTCCTGAACAGCCCCTTTTGATGGAAGTTCGGGTCTGAGTTTCAGAGCCCTATTCAGAGTGTTAACACACATAATTGATGCCTTTTCATCCTCCTTTGTTCAAGTCTCCAGTCAGCCTAATTAGGTTCTTGTGAGGCAGTAATGAAGTAAACATTTCCACGAATATCTGCATTAGCTGGATGGCAGATGCCTGCAATTAAAATACTGTAGCTATATTAGAGCACATATATTTCATGTTGCTTTCAGATCTGTTGAAAACTTCCCAAAAGAGTGTTTGTGAGTTTTTCCAACATGGAAAAATACCAGCCTGAGCCGAGACCCAGGACCTGCACAAATGCCAAGGGAAGTCAATGGATGTGGACTAGACCTTACAGAACTTGGACTCACCTTTGATTTTCTTTTTGTGAAAAGACCTTTGACTGTGGTGATACATGTTAGAAAAATTGCATAAAGCCGTCTGAACATTCATTTTATTTGCTGAAATTTAGTCAGGGTCAGATTTAAATGGGATAGAGTGAAAAGGATGGGTAAAAAAAAGACAAGTGAAAGAAGGGACATGGTAGGTAGCTCAGCTCCTTTGCCAAAACAGTCACTGGCACAACTTCAGAGGTTTGAGAGCTCAGTAATATACACACAGCTCACCGTGCCTTTGAATTCAGGGCCAGAGGATGAGTCTAGACATCCCCTGTGGCATGGAATATCTTAATTTTCATTAAAAGGTGCTTGACTTCTTTACTTAAAAGTTCTTGAGCTGAACCCTTTATCTCGAACTACCACCTCTCACACCCTAGTAGGCACTTCCAGCCTTGCAATTGCTCTGAAATACATAGACTGTGTATTTATGGGGGAGAAAACAGCTCCCAATTGGCATCTACACAGCACCTAGGCTAGAGGTATCTCCAAATAAAATACTCATCTCTCTGTGCTAGAAAGCAGTGGGCTGTGGCCTCCTTAGCTTTGGCCATTAAAATGAAAACCCCCACAAGGGGTGGGAGAGCTTCCCCGGCAGATTTTGTTACCCTGAGAGAGCTCTGAAGGACACAGTTCAGGAGCAGAGGAGCTGGTGGTAAATAGGAAGGTGTGAGAGTAATCTGACAGACAAACCACGTGGAGCACAAAGGCAAATGAATCAAAGAGAACTGGCCTGTAGGTAATTACTGCAGAGAAGAAAGAGGCAGCTCACCCAAAGGGCAAGAAGTTGGAAAAGGGTTGCTTTGACATGAAATTTATTGCACAAAAGTAACCCTTAATTTTTATTTTTGCAAGGGAGGGAGGGAGGGAGGGAGGGAGGGAGGGAGGGAGGGAGGGAGGAAGGAAGGAAGGAAGGAAGGAAGGAAGGAAGGAAGGAAGGAAGGAAGGAAGGAAGGAAGGAAGGAAGGAAGGAAGGAAGGAAGGAAGGAAGGAAGGAAGGAAGGAAGGAAGGAAGGAAGGAAGGAAGGAAGGAAGGAAGGAAGGAAGGATCCACAACTGTATGTTCATCTGTCTCTTCACAGTTAAGGGTTTTTTTGCATCAGTAACAGAAAACCTTTTTGGGAAAACCACCATCACTACTAGTCTGCAGATCTAACACAGCAGATCGAATACATACATTTTGGCCTTTTTAGAGAAACACTTCTGTGCTGCATCTTCATTTTTATTCTGGATTATGGAAACGGAAGGGACAGGGATATCAAGAGCAAAAGAAATAAATAGAATATTTTTTTTCTTCTTTCATTCCCTCCTTTTCCACTACCCTACCAGTAGCTGGATTCTTACTGTGTTGTCCTTCTACCATGGACTGTGACTTCCAGTTTAGCATTAAGTCCTTCATTACTGTTACCCTCCAGAGCTTCTTAATGAGGGAATTACCATTCACAACTGTTGTGGCAAACAGAGAAAGCAAATCCTCTTATCACCTGGTTGCTGATAACATCTGCAAGCCAGTTCCAAGCACCCATTCACCTTCATAGTCTGTTTTATTGCAAGTGAAACCAGTTTTCTGCAGCCCAAGCTGGAGAGGACGTAGATATTTATAAACACTCCCCAGCCCATCAGGAGCTCACTTCCATCGTGCTGTTTTCCTGCACCACTCCCAGTTCTTCAGATGAAAGCTCTTCGGGAAACATTTCACCTTTATTCACCTTAAAGGGAATGAAACACAGAAAACAGATTGAAGGCACCTCTTAGGGCTCGAAGGCACTGCACATTGCACTCAGGAGTCTATTTTATAGTGCTTTGTCCAGTGCAGCTCTCATTTTGCCAAGGGGCTGTATGGGATCCAGAGGGAAATGGCTCTGAAAGAGAGCCATAACTATCTGCAGTCAGTTAGGAACTCAGCAGCTCACAAAAGGAAGGAAAACTGCCTGGTTTGTTGTGCTACCACAACACCCAAAACAAAGCAACCCCCCTGGCACCAACATAAGTAGGCATTACTTTTATCCTGATAGGAAAGCTAGAAAAACTACTTAGAGAAGCGTATGCTGGAACAAGAGCCTGGGTAAAGTGAAAATGAAATAAAATGTGTGCTGGAAAAACTGGAGCAAAGTAATAGAATGGGACTTTGACATGATTACAAATCAACTCTGCTCCATTCCAAAGGGTGTAACAAGTGAGGAAATTAACTCCAGGACACTAAACCATGGCTGTAGTCTACATGTGATAGGAGCAACAGGTCAGTATGTGGCAGCTTTTGCTGTTAGAGAAAATATGTTAAATATTTTGTTTTGGAATGTGGCACTTTCCCCAGAGGTACATCAGTGTTTCCAGATACTCTGTCCACAGGAGGTTTTATAGGTTGGCATATTCTGCATCTTAAATACTGAAAAAATATGGAAGCAGAGAAAGCATTTTTTTTCTTTTTACTATCACCATTTAAAAACACTTTCCAGTAAATGTGCCAAATTGTGTTTGTGCTTTAAAAATCTCATAACAGTAAGTGACAGTCTTCTTTCTTGTCAGCCCAACATGTCCCCTCATTTTAGCTTTTAGAAGGACTAAATAATAACACATCAAGTCATCAATTCCACACAGAAATTGATGCTGAGTTTTGAGGCATATGTTCCAAATTTGACTTTTAAAAATGTGACTTTTCAGAATATTTGCATCGCACCACTCATCTTTTTGTCACAAATGAATGCCTAAGAATATATTTCACAGAAATACAGTCTAGGAATTTCTATTGTACCATTTCTTATAATTACTTTGCTCCTGGTGTCTAGTGAAAGCCCTGCTAATAAATTGCAGGTTATCTTCATGCTAATATCTCATCTGAACTATTCAAAGGATTAAAAGTGTTTGTATCTAAAAAAGATGGTTACAAAATCTAATGACAGAGTGAACCAGCATAAACACCATAATCAGGGAGTAAATAATTTCTCTTAAAATACCCCATTCTAATTGAGAATCTTTCTAATGGTGGTACCTTCAACATCCTCTCCCCATAAGCTACTTCTGCATTTAATAACCCTTATTACATAAGATACAGGAATGGATTATCTGAAGGTCAATTCTCTTTACCTTTGTTTTGCAGTCTGTGATTCCTGTTAAGCCATTGTCCATAAATTCAAAAACCTCACTGCTGCCACACACCTCTACATATAAATAGCTGCACATAGGATTAACTCATGTCTTTTTTCCTTTTTTTAATGAAGTGAATTAGATAAGCTCCGTGGAGCTTTAGACTGTAAGGCTGGTTTCCAACACTTGAATTCTCTCCTGAATTCTCTCTAATACTATTTTCACAGCTTAATACGGGTATCCCACATCTAGAAATTACTTAGACCAATCTTATCATGGCCTTATTTATGGGAATGATCACTTTTTTATGCCTGAAATGTAGTTTTTTGCAGGTTGGGCTCTATAGACACCAGACTCTTCTTTGAGTCCTCAGCAAGTCTGCACAGGCCATGACAAGGCCTTTCTCCGTCCTTCCCTGTGTATTACTTTTGCTTATCTGCGCTGAAAGGTTAAATGTCTAAGTTTAGATAGGAAATGAAGTTCCAGTCAATGCAGTCAATCAGGTCCAGAAATTCAGTTGATCTAATATAGATTTACTGTGGGAAAAGCTGAAATCTCCAGGCTTGAAACCAAGATATTCAAACCATTATAATAAATTATAAATTGTCCCCATTTTTGCCACTATGTCCATATTCACATCATCAGCCAGTCTAGCCATAAAGCATTTTTATTTCCTAAAATATTGATAAAAATATTACATGCAATTGAAAAATTATCTAAGGACCCATACCAGTTATAGCTAATGAATAATACCTGTTTGAGAATTGGCACTGGGAGAGTTTTTAGCCCATTTAATACCTGACTAGTTAATGAAAGAATTTCCCACCAAAATAATGCTAAATCTAGTGATTTCCTAGTTCAAGAAAATTTAATTTCCATCCTATTTCTTTAACTAATCATAAATACACTCCTAGCCAGCGGGGAATTAGCAAGAGGCTTTGTGGGCTTCAGTTGCTGACTGGGGTTAAACCACAAACAAATTTGGTCCTTGACCCTTCTTTGAACTCTTTGATCTAGGTGTTTTTAGTATAGAAATGCACTAGTTTTACAGCTACTATCATCATTTCAAAGGCACGTGCATACATTAAAATTATTATGGCTAGTATAAATTTACTATAGTAGCATAAATTAATTTCACTGTTAATTATTCCAGGCATATTATGTGTACAGAATAATATCCTGTTCAAGAGCTAATATTCATTTGGCCTTTTGGGTCATTCAGCATATAAATGCTTCATGCTTAAAGATTGCACTCCCTTATGCTGTAGTATTCATGCAATAACTCACAGGCTTAACCTTCATTTTCAAGGGATGCTTGCAAGTTTTTTAGTTTTCCATTGGTCCCCTCAGCTCTGCATATCTGGCTAAGTAAAGCCATTAAAGACATTGCTCTGAGGCCATACTACATGGTTTTACTGATGGTCATATATCAAAACTCTCCTTTCCCTGAAACAAAGTGTCTAAATTCAAATTACCAGTGGGAATAGTTTCTGAGAAATGTGATCCCCAGCCAGTGCCAGAGCCCTGTCTGTGGCTATGCTAATTAGCACACGCCAGAAGTGTGCCAGGAGCTGTGCTGGCCATTAAACCATACAGGCATTTGGAGGTCGTGCCTGAGCCTGAATCCTGACACCAGTTTGTTCCTAGCTGATCTCAGCTGCAGGTTATACACCACTGAGACTCCAACATGGCTGGTATTAAAGTCAGGTAACTAAAAAAACCCCCCAACTTCTGGGCAGAGAACAATGTCTCAAGGATCAGGAAATTCCTTTTCCCCACAGATGTCTCAAGGAAATCATCAATACCAATGTCAAGATGATCCACTCTTTGGACAAGCAGGCTGACAATCCTGAGGGATCCCAGGGTGGATGTTTTCCTCTCTAGGGCTTATAAGGGTAGGGAAGGATACAGAGATGTTAAAGAAGTTTTTCTTGAAGTTTTCTTCAACTCTTCCGCCTCAGAGGGCACATATTGCAGATCTAGCATAGAAGCCAATTGCATCCTCCTCTGTTAGCACCCTTTCTGTGCTTGCTGTGTCACCAGACTGATGTTCGCTATTTCTCCTGAAATGCTTCTAAAATGGAGCCACTGATTATCCCTAAAACATGAAGATTTCTTCAAAATAATCAGTTAACTGACTTGAGGAATGATTTGATCAGAACAACCTGCTCTTCACTCTCTCTCCGACTGTTGACTCCTTCTTTAGTTACTTCATGGAATTTGCTCTGACACAAAACCGTGTAGAGATGGCATTTGGCACCAAGTTATTACCCTTGATGGTTTTGTGGATCAATGGGATTTTGGCTTGCTCATTTTGGACATCCAGCTTGAAAACTCCAGGGAATGGCAGACACACCAGGGAATGCCAAAAGTTCACAATTAAAGAGCTATATCTGAAAAGTCTTGGAATGGGTAACAGCAAGGACACAGAAAGTGTTATGTGATTTAAAGAGCCTGGGACACCTGAATGAGAAAGTTTTGAGTTTGACTAGATTCTTAATGTGCTTGAAGTTTTGATGGACTTGTAAAACTTTCTTTCTATGGCAATTTATACAGACACTGATTTGGAAAAGAGTTTTGCTGGGCTTTAGTTCCAGAGCAATTTATGCCACTTTCTCTCTGGAAAAATAGACGATAATGAAATGAATTTAGGGTCTTTTATTCAAAGGCCATGTAGTTCCTTGATTAGATTGTTTTAGTAATATAAATTGCCTGCTGCTGGAAAAAAATAACCTTAACTTTTCAATCAGCTTTACCATGAGAACCAAGCCTGAGAAAAAGTCATTTAAAAAAATCTAGCAAAACAGAAACAGAAAAAATGAATGTGCCTCTACAACTCAGCCTGATAATAACCTCCTCTAAAATTACATGAACTCCTCCTCTGTAAAATTGTATGAACCCTCTGTTCTAGAACAATAGTATAAATGAGTTAATTGTAGATCTAAAAATTGTTTGCCAGCTGCTGTCTGTTCTGTTACCAACACCTGTTTTGGCTCATCCCCTCATTAATTACAATGTGATGAGCAAGCAGACAAGTTCAAAACATAATGCTGACAATGTCTGCACAGCTGACACGAAATCAATATCTGTAGTCCCCATCCAAAACCAGGAAGTAAGATGGTTCTTATGCAAGGGGTAGGGGGTTCATGGCTTGGGGTTTGAAATTTTTTTTCTTCCTTCCAAAATGCTGCAATAACAAATCTGTTCGTTAAGGCTACATTTGGTTGTGGTAAATTGAGGGCAAAAATCATGGGCTTTCCAGACCAAAAAAGCATCTTTTAAAAAAATTATGCCTATTAAAAATTGCTAGTTTACCGTTCCAAACATTATTTGGCCATTTAAAAATGCTAAAGCCATTACCAGTTTTCTATTCCTTCACTTCAGAACTATTATACCTGGATAATAACCCCTTTTAAGAACTTGTACTTCTAAGCACTTTTCTGTGCTGCAGCAGAAGCTTTCAGACCCCCATGACATACTGTCGCATCTGTTTTTCAGAGCTGATTAAGCTGGTTGGAAGAATCTCAGAACTGTGAATGTCACCCTGCTCAGGCTGAAACCTCTCAGAGCACGTAGTACAGTTCCCTGCTCTGTTTCCTTCATGATGGGCACCACTTTTTCACTAGAGATGCACAACTAACCAAGGTAAACCTCCAGGTTTCAGGACTGCCTGGATGCTCTAAAAAAGCCCATGGTATTGAACATTGATAGAAATATAAGTAATCTGGCTACTTGTGCCAGCATCCTGTCATTATTCCACAGGATTGCCTCCTCTTTAGTGTACTCACCCAAAGAGTGGAAGGCCTTGTACTGATGGAGAATTGTGTACAAAATTCGGGGGGAGGGGACTGAAGAAGTGGGTTGTGTCATGATAAATATGTTCTACAATGCAATTTGATGCTGAAACAGGAGAACAAATGTCATGGGACCAGGAAATGACCAGGCTGAAGGGAGTCTTGTCCGAGCTTGGGAGTTAAGGAACTCTTGGCTGCAGAGTCCCAGAAACCCTACCTTTCTTGTGCATTATATATTCAATATATTCAAGAGATGTTCCAGACCCATCTGGACACAGTCCTGTGCCCTGTGCTCTGCGGTGGCCCTGCTGCAGCAGGAAGGTGGGACCAGATGAGCCACTGTGGTCCCTTCCAACCTGACCCATTCTGTAACTCTGTGATTAAAGCATCACCTGAAAAACTCATTCCTGCAAGTTGAATCCCAAATCCCAGATGTGCCCACTCACCAGTCAGTGTCCTACCAGAGAATAAACACCTGCTTGTTACTGTTCTTCTGGCCTTGGTCCTGGCTTAACTTCAAAGGGTTTTAACTTCAAGGGAAGAAGAAGAAAAAGGAAGGAAGAGAAGAAATATTGAGGCAGGTTATCCTGAGATGTTGGAGAATACACATTACAACCACCTCACACCCCAACAGTAACCTTCATTGTCATGAAATGTATCACAGAACTGAAAGAAGCACCCAGAAGATGCCAGCTGTATTAATATCTAATTTCTCCTTTCCTGAGATGTTACAAAAACCAGTTTGGTAATAAGGAAATAGAATAATTAAAATTATTGAATAAATCCCATCAGAGATATTTTCCCCAGAAGTGTTTCACCTTGTCTTGTTCTTTTTTAATGTATAGCTTCTGAATATTAATTTGACTATGTATCATGAAACAATTAAATAATTCTATACTGTATCTGCTGTTTAAGATGTTCTGTTTGTGAAATTAAATTGATTTAGATCTTTTACTTTGGTTTTTTTGTGGGTTTTTTTTCTAGGTTATTGTTAGTGTTGTGTTTTCAAGGCTGTTGGAAGAAAATAAACCATATCCATAAAAATGAGAGAAAGGGAAAGCAACAAACTGACCTTTTCTAGCTTACAACATTTTTATTATTATGGTTTTTTTGTTGTTGGGGTTTTTTTTGGGTTTTTTTTTTTGCCCCACATTCTGGACTCATCCAGCCCTAATGTACATATCAAGTGGAGATGAATGTACAGAGTTTCTCTCATCCATATCCTCGGGTTCCTTTTGCCAAATATTGTTGATGGAAGGCACAGTCCTCGCTTGAGAGACAACTCATAATATTCAGAAATGTCCTTAAAAAATAATTTTAATCTAATTTCCCCAGTGAATCTCCATATTGACTGGCACCTAACTGTTCACCACAGCAGGAGACACACAAAGGAAAACAACTCCTGGCATGGATTCTCTCCCGAAGAGACATTTATTCCTCCATGTTCTTTAACAATGGCTTTACAGTCCCTTCCTCCTTGAAATTTGCAGCCTTCAGATATTTGCAGTTTTTACTATGTCTCTCTGGTTTTACTCACATGGGTTGTGCACAGATATAAACAAGTGAAATTTCCATTTCTCAGTGGTCTGTAACCCTTTTGATAGTGCTCAGTACCAAGAACATGTATTAATTTTCTTGATTCTTTGAATCTCTTACAATTTACCAATGTTTCTCTCAGTGTCTTTTGGAGTCACAACAATTGTTCTGTATTTTCAGACTCCTCTTCAAAGAGGAGGCATGGACTTTTTTCAATGGCAGATGAAAGAACAGCAGTATTATTAGTTTTCAAATATACTTTTAAAATTGTATTCAGGGCCCATAATGCAGAGGAAAGGTCTGTTACATCAAAGAGATTGAGTAAAAACTATGAGGAAGATTGAAACTGCTATCTGCATATACTCAGTGCTAACAACATTGCCAGCCTTTGTTTAATAAATAGAATTCTCATGTAAAATTAGACAGAAAAGACAATGAAATTAAGCATATGCCTAAAGTAGATTGATTCCATTATTTTAAAATCCTATTAGGAAATAATGATGTCTCTACACTTACTGCTTTTGATGTGTAACAATATTAGAACAGGTGATACTGGAACTGAAAAGTTTTTTAGAAGGGGTTTTGATCCAGGAGCAGTTACTGCACAGCCCTCCAATTAACTGCATGTTTGGAGGGTGTTTGAGGGGAGTAGACTTGAGCCTCAAAGCATCTCATGTTCCTTGTGGAAGGCAAAAAGTGATCAGGTGAGGCCAGAGGTATCGAAGCAATTAAAACCTAATTTTAGGCTTTTAATTTGGATTACTTCACCTAATTGAAATTATGTTTCCAAAGAAGCCCTCACTGAGTTGTTACAGGAGAAGTAGAGCTGAGGCTGGGGCACAATGGATCCCCCCTTGCTAATCCAAAGGTGCAGCCACACCACCCTGAGGAGCTCTCAGGTGAGAGAACCCAGAGTTTAATCTGAGCATGGGAAAACATCCACATCGTGTAGGAGCCTGACGCCCCAACACTGACTGACCCAACACTATCTCATCCCATGGAAATTCAGTGGTTTCTGATCCATCCTCCCACGTACACCACGGTCAGGTCTGACCTTCCCTGGCCAGAACAGTCCATGGGTTGGCTGGGGCTGCATTCCTGGGAGCCTGGTGTAGGTGACTGCCTGGAGTGGATTTATCAGAAGCCCATCTACCTCAGTTTCCCACAGACCAGGACAACTGCTCTTGTACAGGAGTGCACACCACTCAGGAAAGGCCCCAAGGCTATGGCAAGGCACCAGTTCCATGGTATGTTCTATCCCAGCTCCTCTGGTTGACTTTTGGGTCCCTCAAGGGAGTACACTACAGCCAAAGGTACCAAGAGTGTTTTGGGGTGGAGAGGCAACAATTCAATATCTTCTCCTTTACTTCTCTACAAATTCAGGCTGACTTTATAGAAGCCATTTAGCATACATTAGCATAAAACAAGAATTGTGAGGGACAGGGAGAATGAGGCTCATTAACTTTATATCTACTTTTATGTGGAAGAATTGCAAGGGTGTGTGCTGAGTCTGGTTGGGACGGAGCTGACTTTGTCCATAGCATTCCATTTTGGATCCGTGACTAAGGCAGTGCTGATTACACAGCCATGACTTATCTGTGGCCAAACACACCTCCTGTTCTCTTCACTTTTAAACTGCCTTTACCTCAACCCACAAGGTGTTCTTGCTTTTGTTCTTCCAGCTCATTTCCCCATCCTGTTGGGAGGGGGAGTGAGTCAGTGTGTGGCTGTGTGGGTGAGTAGCTGCTGGCCAAGGTAAAGCTGAGCTCTGTTCAGGGGTGGTGATAATGGCTGCAGGCTCACCAGAGAAAAAAAAGTATTTCAAAGAGAGATTTAGACTAGATAGTAGGAGGAAATTCTTCCCTGTGAGGTTGGTGAGGCCCTGGCACAGGTTTCCCAGAGGAGCTGTGGATGCCCCATCCCTGAAAATGTTCAATCGACAGAGCTCTGAGCAAGCCGGCCTAATGGAAGGTGTCCCTGCCCATGGCAGGGGATAGAAACTGGAGAGTCTTTAAGTTCCCCTACAATACAGGCCATTCTATGATTCTACGATAACATCAAGCTATGACATTCTCTACATTTTTTGGGGTGGGGTTTTTTTTTGTTTGTGTTTTTTGTTGTGTTTTTTTTTTTTTTTTTTTAATTAGGCTACTGAAAAATTCAAATATGGATTTAGGACTGCACTTGTATTCATCACTTGTGACTCTAATGTTTCTAAACATGTTACTGATGGATCATTTTTAGCATTAACTTTTCCTTGAACCTAAGCTATGTTAGCTTTCCCTATATAGCTTTGAATAAATGAATAAAAGAAAATGAAGATCAGAGGGTGGTGAGGAGGGGGTGTCTGTGATCCCAAAATAAAACCGTGTTTTATTTTGTGTTTTTACCCTTCTTGCAGCAGAAAACAGAAAGAAAATGAGCTGTGACATCACTGGATATCTCCAGCTCTGTAGGACCGTATTCCAGTCCCATGAGAGTGTGACTTTCAGAGGAGTAACCTAATGACTGAGACATACAACATCTTTCACCCTGTTGAATGATCCAGTTTTGGGAGAAGTGACCAAGGCAAAGCCAAGGGGCGAAATTTGCAGTTTTTTATTGTGCTGAATATAAATAGCTAACCAGTGTGCCTAATCTGGGACCTGGCCACCCATGCAGTCAGATGTGCCTCCAGGGGAATGGGCAGGTAGATTTGGAGGGAGGAGGTGGTCACTATAGAAAAAGGCCAGGACACCTCATTTCCCAAATTAGCTCACCCCATGAAATGCTTTAATCTAGAAGGATGTACCTAAATTATTCCATTCATCTTTAAAGTGCCAGAACTTTGTCAGTGAGTGAATTTGAGACCTTCAGGTCACATGAAAGGGAGGCCATGGACTACCCCCCAAAGAAAGTTTGGATGTAGCCACTTTGTTCTGGAGATTAGACAAGCCAGATGTGCCTCTAGTTTATCCAACTAATATTGGTGTGGCTAGAGATGACAGGAGATGAGATCAAGGTGTTTTGTCAGCTCCCACAGTTCCCCCAGATTTTACTGTTTCCATTTGAATAAGGATTTGGTACCTTTGTCTCAACACCCATCCATAATACCAATTATTTATTCTCAGTGTTTTAAACACTTTTTCCTAGTTCATTTACAATAAAAGTCTGGAATTTTGTACTGAAATAAGTTTTATATCTCCCCCTTTTAAAGTATTTTTTTTCCTCTGGTGATCCTGCAGCGTTTTTCAGCTGGGGAAACCTGCAGGGGGAGCCTGAGCAGGGTCAGGTATTCAGCTGAATCTCAACAGGTTTAATGGCTTGCTGACCTACTCCCGTTTATTTTTCTTGCCTTCATTTAAGCTGTTTAAAAGAGGCACGGCAAGACTGCACCTTCTGCTTCCTTCAAATAACTTGGAAAGTTCTGTGCCTCACCAACACAGGCAATGTTGATTTTAGAACAACCTCTACAAATTGCCTTGCTGCAATTTTGTATGTGTGGGAGTATGAGCAGATTCCAAAGCAAAGTAATTAGATGAAATCCCTAAAACTCAGCCATAGAAAATACTAATATTGAGCTGGCAGACATTTTTCCCAAGCAAATAATTCCTATTTTGCTGACTGGTGCTTTTACAGTGTTAAGCCTCAGAAAAAGTTTGTGGGGTTTTGTTGTTTCCAGCAAGGACAATTAAAAAGAGTGGCCTGAAATTATAAGTAGAAATTAATTTGGAATCTTCCACTGGCTGGTTGAAACATTAAACTTTTGCCTGGCTCAGAGCAGCTTCTCTTTAAAACTCTTAGTACCATCCTGGGTGATCCCAGTATGTTCCTTGCCATTCCAGAACTGCTGCCACTTCAATTCCAGTGAGCTGTCTTGTCCTGACAGTTGAAGCTGATCACCCAAATAACCTGACAGGGATTTTGTCAGTCACAAAATCTGAGACTGGAAGGTTTTAAAGGATGGAGAGAAAGATGCAGGAAAAGGAGGAGGGAGAGGTTGTATAGGAGCTCCCATTCCAGTGACAAGCACTTTAGTGACACTAAGTTATGCTTAGTGAAGCATAAGTATAAATCTCATTTGAAAATGTGCACTTTTTTTGTGCATGGAATGGTTTTTTCCCATCTTGCAACATTCTTATTTGGCTGCCCAGGCTTAAGACAGTAGATGTGAAAAAGAGTAGGAGAGAAGGAGTCAAAATACACATTTACACCAGACATCTGTATGGATCTAGGAATTTAGGACTAGACGCCTCAGGCCCACTCTTTCTAATTCAAGACATCCATATCAAATTAATGTAACAGGCAAATGTCTTGCTGAAAGATCCGTTCCACCACATCTTTGAAAGTCTCTTCCAGGGCCTTTCTTTTGATAGCCCATCCCCTTGCTGAACTGCCACTTCAACTTCTTTTTTTTTTTTTAATGTCCTATTTTGTTCTTCTGGCACAACCATTCTTTTCCTTCAACACTTCTTATTCCTTTTTGGTGCTTACATGATTGTTATGACATGTGACATTTCCTAGGGCCTGGGTCATGAGTAAGTTCTTCTGCCTTATGGACAGACCAAAAGTTAGATATCTTCCCATAAACAATGTTCTAACTTTTCTTTTTTTTCCCCACTTCTGTTTCCTGCCTTACATGTTTGGGCTGTCAGTAGGGAAGGATATGCTTACACCCAAATATCTGCATGTGTTATCTTTAACAACCAGGGCCTCTGGGGAATGAATTGGAAGTTAATAGAGATGACAAGGAGCAAAGGCAATGAGGAATAGCCATCCTACTTGCCTATCACCCAAGAGGAAATGAGTTTGCATTCTTCAGAGTGCTGGCTATTGAGTGGTACTTTGTCTTGATTAATTTTTACATCGTGCTAGAGAGAAGCAGTGCAAATCCCTTCATTACTGACCTGACTGATAGCAAGAGACAGAAATTAGATCAATGTGATCCTGTGCTCACAGCCCACCTCCTGAAAACCCGCTAACATTGCCAGTCTTCTAGAATCATGAATCATTTTCCCAGGCAACATTCTCCTGTGTTGAACAATTACATTAACAACTTCCAAAATCATGGGAAAAAATCTACCCTGCTTCCTTGGAGGGAATACTACAATAAACAAAATATGCTTTAAAGACCTGAACTTGAACAAGAATGGATTAAAACAAAAAATGTGCTCAGTGGAGATGTGTAAAGCACCTTCTGATGTTGTTGGTGCAGGGACACTAAACAGAATGAGTGGCTTCCCTCCAGCCATCACTTTTAAAAATAACCCTGTGTTTTATTTTATCACAGAATTACCATCCTGTGGAATTTGGTTCTAATAGTTTGTTATAAATGATAAGCCGAATCCATGAATTAAAAATATTAATAACAAATTTATTAATAAAAACAAAAAAAATCAGGAATTTTAGAAATAGAAAAACCCCGATAAAACCACAACCAAAGCTCAGTTCCGATCCCGGGAACCAGCGCTGGGTGAACCGAAGATCCTTAGGCTTAAAACATTATACAGTAACAGACAAACTAACTCTATATAGGCTTATAAAGTATCATAAAAAGAAAACACGAATTAATCCTACAATATCTATCACATCCCTAACAAGACAGGAAATATAGTGATCTTCCAGGTGAATGGTTTGTCTGAATTTTGTCAAATATGCACGATATTATACAGTAGTTTTTCCTCAAGTACCCATTAAATATCTGACTTTTCTCAGATTATGATTAATCTATTGAATTCATATTTAAGTAAACTAAATTTGAACTTTCAAATGCAGAAAAACATCTGCAGTTTAGCTGCCTGGGCATTGTCTTTTCTTTCTGGGCAGATCTTTGCACACTGAATTCCTGGGAATATGATAATAATGAACAGCACTTTTGAAATCATCAGAGTAGTTAAACAAGAAGCCAGACCTTTTCAGGAGGGTGTGTACTGATTTGCTTTAGATCAATTGGAGCAGTTGCAGCAAAAGAGAAAAGGATGAAAAAGTGAGACTGAAATGGAACAATTAACCTCTCTGCAGGAAAAAGGGCACAAAAACTACCTAAGCCGACTGCAGATAGCTGTAATTAAGGGATTGTGGCTCCCTTTGAACTAGCTAATACCAGAAAGACCAAGACTAATCCATTTAGTCTACCACCCCACCTCCCACTGGTCAAAGATAAAGGTTTATGGCCTGTGATAATCAGGAGATTAAGTTAAATGACTATAATGAACCCTCCTCATTTTCAGCTCTGTAGAACTGTTTTCTTCCCCACATTGAGGTGGTGGTCCAAAGTAGGTCTTTGGAGAGCCATCCAAACTTAGGCATCAGCTGTAATTTGAGGTGCCCAAATAATGTGGCATTCACAGCAGAGTGGGAAATGCAGGACTGCTGAGGAATGTCTGGTTTTTTGCAGTGGCAGCTGGAGTCTGGGTAAGGTTTCTCACTGCTGCTTGAAATCTCATTTGCTGCAAAAGGCATCATGTGAGGTAAAAAGCCTGAGCTGAACACACTGATTGAACCAAACGTCACACAGGGAACAGGAGGAAATAGTATTTTTTATGATCTCTACCTCCTGAATGAAGCCCTGAACTGGAATTTCACAGTCTTAACCTAATTGAAGGAGACAACAATTGAACTCATGTGCTGATGTAGGTGGGTGGTGTTGGTCACAAATCATGCTGACACAAACAGCCTGTGAACTGCAGCAGGTGCCAGAAGAGCAGAATGAGGGGAACTTCCTCCTGCCTTGAGAATCACAGCTAGAGCTGGATCTCAGCCTCACCCAGCTTCATTTCCTCTCATTTACAGGCATTCAGATCCAAGGCTTTCTGTGTTCCTGCCTGCAAACTCTCCATCACAAGCACCATTGTAAGTACAACTATTTATAGCACCAAGGAACTGCATGACTTTAGCCATTTTAAGAAAAATACCCTGAAAATACATAAATTTTGAAGGCATGCAGATATTTTTCAACAGATTAATTTTTTCCTTCCAAATATAGTACTTCATCTGCAGCAAAGGATGAGCTTTTTTTTTTTGTTGAAACAAGTGAAGATATAATAATATGTTTTGAGAGTATCTGGATTCCTTTTTCCAAATTACTTATTTTTAACTTTTTGAGATGCCATATTCCATAACAAGTAGTTGTTAAAGCCTAAAATCAAGAGGAACATTTCAGAGTTGTAGAGGCAACTGAGGATGTTCAGTTCTTTTAGGTTATTTCCTCTCCCTTCAGGATAGACATTTTGCTTCCCAAATGACACAATTTCTTGGAAAGGAGATCATCCAATTACCCCATGGCCTTACTGGTTTTGTTTATCAGCCTTAAAAACAGATATATGAAAACATTGACAGAGCTAAGCATAATAAAAGGCAGCATGCTTGCAATTGCAGTGTGTGCCAAGGGATAAATCATTGCTTGACACCTCAGTGCAATGCTGGGTTTCACTTCAGTGACTCAGTCCTGCCTTTTCCACACTGCTTATCCCAGAAGGAAACTCGAGCAGGGTCCTTCCATTCTTCATCTCTTTTTTTCTTATATATGCCTTTGTAAGCACTCCCAGAAGATCACAGACAGAAATGTGTAATGAACCTGTGGAGAGGAGAGGAGATTAAGACCATTGCAGGTACAATGTCATGAAAAATTTGCTGCCTGCAGCAGGTGACACTCAGCTAAAGTGGGGAATTTCCAGCCCTCCCAGGTGGGCTGTCTTTCAGCGCCATCTCTTTCTTCATGTACATCTTTCCTTCCAGTGTAACAAGTCAGTTCTCTTGGGAATGTCATCATCGGTGTTTGTGAGCCGCTGTAACTCTTTTTAGTAATGCAAGATCCTTTTGTGCTGAATGCAAACTTGCTGCACACATCCATCTGGCTACCACCTCACCTTTGTCCTCGCCAGACCTGTACTATGCCCGACTCACAGTCCAAGACAAGGATTCTGTTTCTCATGACTGTTTTCAATGCCTGTCGTTTTCCAGTTTGTGGAACAAATGTCTGCTCTGAAAGACAAGACACTTTTCTCAGATATGTCTCAACTGTTGCTTCAGGATACTGTGGTCTTCATCACATTTACAGCTGAGATAATAAGAAAACTTTAGAAATTTTCAGATAGCATCAATTGGTTATGTATTTTTAAAATATTTCTGAATAGGCATATTTCATTTCTAAACAAAATCTCTATGGGTCAGATCTTATCACTAGTATAGCTACTGTAAATTAACAATTCAGTTGATTCATGTTCTCTGAGAATCAACCCCTCATTCATGGGCTTTCCAGTTCCATGAAACACAAATGTAGGAGGTGCAAGACTTAGATGAGGCTAATAATCTACCTTGCAACAGTCTACTTTATAAAGCTATCCTGTCCAGTTCTTGGATAACTGAACATCTGGCATGAAAGCAATGAGAGCTGGATAGATTTCAGCACTTTTCAGAATCAACCCCAAGTTCAGGGTTGCCTCTGGTTCTCCCCATCTGGACGAGAGAAGTTTCCTTTTGCCTTTTAATAATTCCTTCTGATGAAGCTCTTGATATTTTCTCCTTTCTTCTTACAAAGTCCTTTTCTCCAGCCTCCATTATTTAAGATTCATGTATTTTATCCGGTACCAAAATTCCACTGCCCATAAAGCTTCATAATAATTCTCATTCCTAATTTTTATGATGAGCTACGTTCAGTCTTGCACAAGACCCCACTTTCCAAAACACCATATAAACACATCATTAGAAGCAGTCCCTTCATCAAGAAATTTTCTAATCTAAGCATCAAGGAGAAGGTGAAGGTGTCATCTCACTGACATGTTAGCATCCCATCCTCTGCACTTCAAGTGCCTCCTGTATCACCTCGACTTTCCTCTTGCTTTCAGTGTTTGGAAAAGAACAGATGTGGCTGTGCTGCAGGAGGCCAAGTCAGGAGCATTTTTTTCTACTCAGGAAGTGTAATAGTGTTTGGCTCTCCAGGGCTGTTTATAGCAGCCAGGACAGCAGGTGTGTTTGGATGGTTCAGAACACCTTCTGCCACTTTCACAGGCTGTGCTCAACCATAACATCACTGAGCCTGCAAATGAACTGCTGAAGTTACTCCTGTACTTGCCTTTTATACTACCTGTGCCAACAAACAGAAAAGGAAAAATTCAAATGTAAGGGGGACAGAATGGAAATGGTGGGAACCCCTATCCTCATTAAATGTGGGATTTTGTGTTTCAGAAAATTGCTGGAAAAGATCAGCTATTTCAGCTTCCAACCTTATGCAAAAATCTAGAACAATGCTTGCTGTTGAAAAACCTGCTGGGAAGGACCATTTCAGAGCTGCTGAGGAGGTTTCCTCAGCCATCCGCAGCAGGAAGGATGTGACCAGGCTCCAGAAAGCTGTAGGATCACAGCTTACACAGGCACACATTCATATTAAAGCAGCCTAATTAAAGAGAGGCAATGGGGAGGTTCTGTAACAGCTGCACATAAACAGCAAGGGCACCCTGTTAGCTCAGTCAGGAGATATCAGGTTTTCTGCTGTCACAGAAGTACTTGAATTATTAAGTATTAACTTGATTCTTGTGTCTATGCTACATAATTACAGAATAATTTCCTGATGCCAGCCTTTAAATGTTGCATCTCATCTACTTCAATTACTAGACTTGCTGTGCCAGTGCAGTGAGAAGGAAAGCACCCTGAAAAAGGGCAGTTGTCCAAGGCAAGTGGACTCAAGCTGTGGGGTGGAACAGGGTGCTCAAGGTGTGAGGGAACCAGAGGTGAATCCTGCCCCACAAAGACAACATGGACATATAAACACATCCATAGGTCTGAGTCACACGTCTTGTCTTATTCCTACCAAGTTACCCAGACCTCGTCTCGTTAATTCACTCTCCATCCTTCTCTCTGTGAGAAGACAGATTGTGGGGAGATGGATGTGTGGAACATATTCATGAGTTACCCCGTGTATGTCTCTGTGGTGAGCATTCATTTACAGGATGAACACTGGGTTGCATTCAGGAAAAAATACCCACGAATAACTTACATTGAGAATAATTTCCTTCATTCAGCTGAAATGCAAACCCTAGTAAGAGTTTTCAATAAGAAGACTGAGAGTCTAATATCACAGTGTGCAAAAAGTTTCTTTCATCACTTTTAAATAAGTTCTGCTATTCAGTTCCAATTAATTCTGCATTTCATTTCCTATGAAGAAAAAAGTAAACCACTGCAGTCATTTTTATCTTTTCCTAAATACTATTTACTCAATTTGATTAATCATTATTATTCAACAGAGGTACCTTTAAGAAACTCAGATTAAACTCCATTATGCAAAGCATTGTATATTCATATAGAAAGAGACAATGCTTGTCTCAAAGAGGTTACAGAATAAATAGATAACAGGCTTGCTAAAGTTCTCATTTTATGGACAGAATTTATACAGCAAAACCACACTGAATGCCCAAGGACAGAGAGGATTTCTAGAGCAGAACTGACTTCAAACCCTAGGATTTTTAGGATATGTCTATTGGGTTAAAGGGATTTAGGACCAAAATTTGTCCCATATAAATACCAGAACCCAAAAATATCTGAAGACAGGACTAAGCAGCACTGGCAGAAATACCCTTCAAGCCAGATTTATCAATAGGACTCCCCTTTCTCATTGCATCTGTGCTTCATAAGATGTCTATAAAACTGCACCACAGGCACCTGCACTGACCAGATTTTTGGGATACACTCCAAATAAACCTGGATCTCTCATTGTCGGTAGATAAGTTTAAGTTCCATAGAAAATAGTTGCCTGATTTTATCCTATGTAACACTGTGCCATCAGAAAGCTTGTCCCTTGGGTTTTTGACTAAATGTGTCAATAGAACACAAATATTTACATCATTTTTTCCCCTGCTGGCAAAGAACATCAAAAAGAGAAACATCATATATTTTTTTCCCCTTAGCAGCTTTAGTCTACTCAGGCTTGTGAGTTGTAGGTCATTAGAGCGCAATATTTTTTCCCCCAGGGCCTACAGCACAGGAAGAACTGTTTATTCCTTATTTTTTCCCTGCTGCAAAGAATCTTATAAATTTAAACATAGTTAAAAGAAAGTTTCTGATAACAATTGAGTCCTTCAAACTGCTAGGCTACATTTCTTTATCAGCCTTGAGGTATTCTTTCCTGACACTGTGGGGAACTTCCCAGTTTTAAGAAACCAGCTCAGTAAAACTCTCTCATCATTTCATGGAGGTAACATAGCATAAAAACCATTTCAGTAGTGCCAGAGATCAGCAAATACCAAGCACTTTAAAAAAAAGTGTAGGCCAAATAACGAAATATTTTTAACTCCCATAAGTTGCTGTGAAATTTCTACTTAAGACACCTGCCGGTAATGGAAGATGTTCTTTCTTTTCCAACATATGCAAGCTTTCCCCTTTTTATGGGGCATACTACTTTATCTTTGGCCAATAAACACAAACTGTGGCATTTTCTGCTGTGTTTGCTAAATGTTCATCACTGATGGCATGAACATCTAACATCTAACATTTGCCACCTCTAACACATGCAGGAGGGTGAGCAGAAAGGAAAGCACATGACTGATCTGGTGCTACAAAACAGCACAGGACTTTGATTAGCTAACTAGGGCTTTAATTTAATTAAAGCTTTGAGTTGGAAAGGGATTTTAAAAATTATTCAATCCCTACAATCAGGTTGCTCAAAGCCCCATCCAGCATGACTTTGAATGTTTCCAGAGATGGGGCAACTTCTCCGGGTAGCATGTTTCAGTGTCTCGCCACCTTCATTATAAAAAATTCTTCCATATGTCCAGTCTAAACCTACCCTCTTTCAGTTTGAAGCTATTGCCCCATATCATATCACCAACTGATTAATTTTCATGGTTGTGACTGAACAAGCCAGGGAAAGATTAAGTAAATGCTCATATTCAAAGGAAGTGCTAAAACTACAAGAAGTACAGGTATAATAGCAATATGAGGAAAAATATAAAGCTGTATCTCACACAACTCAGGAGGTCACCTCAGAAGAATTTAATCAGCCTGGTTTATTTTGGCTAGCACTGTGGTGGGTGAATGTAAAACAGGGCAAATGTTCTCTTTTATTGCTAAGGAACAAGACAAGGTGAGTGGTATGTGCAAAAGTTACAAGAGTAATGAAGTTCTCTCTTGGTCAAATAATCACTTCCTCATCAATGCAATGCTCCTCACTTCCCATGGTGTTTTATTCAGACCTCATCCACTGTGTTTGACAGAGCATTTACCATTTCCCATACACGCCTAATCTGCAGTCAAAACATTCTCACCAGGCAGGAACTGTTCACTACACTTAAACAACATTGAAGAGAGATGTAAAATGCCCTTGATTCCCACCTGACCTAGGAAACTGTTATTCTGCATCAAGATAAAGCACATCTAATCCCAAAGCCACCCCTGACAAGGGCCATTGACAAGGGCTGCGAAGGACATGAGTGCCAAGTCCTTCACCAGAGTGAAATCAGCTGCTTCTCATCTGGTGTTTATTATTTATTACTAATCCTGCAATAAGAGGGTTGACACCACCTCCTAGGTGTCCAGTGCAATGCAAGAAATACTATCCATGTCATGGATAACCTTTTTTCTTAATTTATTGCATTTTTAGTCTTAATTGTACCCTATAGGAAAATTCATTTCATTTATTGATTGTTTTCTTGAGTTTTCTGTCTCACACTTCACATAAATCTATCACATCTAAACCTATTTTCTGGATGGTTTCATATGAATTTTCAACCCAGAGTATGCAAGGATCTCACAGTGGTCTAATAAGCAAAGAAATCCATATCTTCCACCCTTTTCTGTAAACATGTACACACAAGGCCTGACATTCTGGATTCTGGGTAGTGATTTTTACAGTGGTTTCCTTGTTGTGCACCAGGAAGTAGTGCAATTTCAATGAATGACAGTTCCTGATATCCACTTTTTATCCCTAAGACTGCCCTGTGCTTCACACCGTTCTTCCTCCCCACAGCACAGAAATGCCAGCATGACGAACTGACATGATTCAGGAGGAAATTAATGGGGACTCTTCAAATAAAAGTATCTCAAGAGATGGGCTCTGTAGGTTTAAGAATTTAAAGACAAGAGCGCAGATTCAGACCCACATCCTTCTACTCCAGTGTAACCAAAATTAAAATAGCGACACAGGAATAGCTGATTTGTGGAGGATCCCTGTTGGAGCTGTGCATGCATAACTTAGCTAGTTATTTGAGTTGTGCTAGAGTGTCTCACCTCCCCTCCAGAGTCCTCTGCATAATGGCACAGAGCTCACATATGTGCTGTGTCATATGGAACCACAGAATTATTTAGTTTGGAAAAGACCTCTAAGAGCATTGAGTCCAACCATTAGCCCAGAACTTACTGCCACACCCAGCAGGGAAGGGGTTCACCCCAAATGCCGTATCTACACATCTGGTAAATACCTCAGGCACCTCCCCAGGCAGCCTTTTCCAATCCCTGGCAAACCTTCTGGTGAAGAAACTTTTCCTGATATCCAGTCTAAACCTTCCCTGGTGCAATTGAAATCCATTTTCTTTCATCCTATCATTTGTTACCTGGGAGAAGAGCCTGACTTTCACCTGGCTGGACCCCCTGTCAGGGAGTTGTAGAAAGCAATGAGGACCCCCTGAGCCTCCTTTTCTCCAGGCTAAAAACCCCATTTCCCTCAGCTGCTCCTTATTAGATTAAAGTCCCCAGTCTTATGACGAGCCACTTCTATCACTCTCTTGTGGATATCTCAGGTATTTTAATGTACACAAAATGGCTGAAAATGCTCAGTGGCCCTCAGTGACCAGCAGTCTGCAGATATATGGGAAGGAGCTGCACCTTACTAATGATACAAACGATACCTAAGCTTACCCCTAGAATCCACTTGTTCAACTAGGGCATCAAGCAGCCCTTGGACATTTTTTTTTTCAAATTAAATTTCTCTTCTTGATAGTTTCACAGGCCATTAGCAGCTCCCTGATCCAGCTGTAACTGAAATCAATTAAACACTGTAGGAAGTGTTAAAACATTTGTCTCCTCTGGCACCTCTTTTCTAGTGACTGTTGTGGGAGACCTGACCCCTAGCAGACCTGTAGGCACAATACCTAACAGAGACCTAAATCTCAGTGTGTGAACCTGGGTGCTTGTGTTCAGAAGGCCTCCTTCAGGGCTGGAGCTGCAGGAGGAAAACAGCCCAGTACTTAGCCCAAATCTACACACGTGCTAGATTTTGATGTGAAACTTTTATTACTCTAAGCTTCTGCAAAATATCCAGTATCAGCAATTACATTATCATAGAGTGGTTTGGTTAGAAGGGACCTTAAAGATCATCTTGTTCCAACCTCCCCTGCCATGGGCAGGGACACCTTCCACCAGACCAGGTTGCTCAGAGCCCCCTTCAAGCTAGCCTTGAGCAATTCCAGGGATGGGGAAACCACCTCTCTGGAGAACCTGTTCCAGTGCCTCACCACGCTCACAGCCAAGAATTCTTCCTATAATATGATCTGAATCTCTCCTCTTTTAGTATAAAATCATTCTCCCTTGCCCTAGCACTGTATGCCTGTGTAAAAAGTTGCTCTCCATCCTTTATTTCATCATAAGAAGCATGAAGACTTTCAAATGTGTCAAGGGACGGTGAGGATTAGATACTAACAAAGTAAACTCTGATGTTTCTGATGCCTCAAAGAAAATACAGTCCTGTTGCTACATGTTTAAAGGATGATGAGGCTTTTAAAGGAGGCATTTCATCCCACAGATCTGAGGTCTGCTTTCCATCTTCCTGATGAAGATCAGAGATTATTAGATTTAAATCTGTTTTAACTGAGAACCATGAGAAATAACTGATGATAATCATATTAAGTTTTTTAATCAGAACAACTACTGGGGAAAAGTTTTGAGAAGTACATTCTTAGCCTGTTCTAATTTGGTTTGACTGTTTTTCAGTGTACTGACTATGACCACAGCTTATATAGTTTATCAGCACAATGGTGGTGGCATCTGTAGTGAGAAACTGGGCCTTAAGATGCTGAAAAATAAAATATTCCAGTTCTAAAAACTCTGAAGACCACCATTTTAGTGGGTTTCTCATGTAGATATAAAACAATTTACCATATCTAAGTTTAGTTACTTGGGTCAGCTCTATTGGCAGTGGAGAAAATGAGGTGATTTCAGCAGCTCCAGTGGGTGATTCATTTCATACACCTACCTAGAGTGAACTGAGTAACTCACAGCAGATGTCACAGACTATATCTGCTCCTCTGCATGTAACAAGGTCTGAGGGTATAGTTCAGAACAGGATTGTTATTTCACTTCAGAAATCAAATTCAAGCATCACAGGGTAAGAGAAATCCCACCCAAATTACCCTTGTAAAAAAATCTCTGCTGTTAAATCTTCTAAAATTAATTGCTGACTTCTAAACAACTCAGTTTTCACTATTTTCATGCTAATTTTTTTTTCCCCTGAGGGGTACTTGCAAACTAAAGGGCTCTAAAACCAGCCTGAGACATATAAAAACATTAAATGTTGCAGCATGAGTATTATTTAATGCTGCACTATTAATCAGTTGAAGGACCTCTGACTTTCAGAAACAAAGCTGTAAGTAGGTCACTTTCTGCTCTGCAGCAATCTCCTCTTGATTGCAGAGCACTTGGTTTTGTTAATAGTTCACTATTTCAAATGACTGCTACGTTTCAATACTTTCCAAAGATTCCTTGGAAAGAAACACAGTAGTCATCTTTCCAGAGCACTCATGTATATCACACGGCTTCTTTCTATTTTAAAGTATTTCCTATCAATTCCTACTCTCACCAGAGCACTTAACAGCTATTTTAGTCTTCCTTCTGGCTGCCATGTCCACCACTTCCCATCACAGCACCATGTTCATCAAAGTATAAGTCCAAGAATTAATAACCTGAAAAATCCTGATCCAATACATACTTTTGGGACCTTGTCTAAGATAATTTCTTGCTGAGATCCAAAGTCCACTACCTCTTACAATTCTATTGAATGCTATTGCTCAAGTATTTGCACCTCCACCCTTACTTCCATTAACAAGTTTGTGCGCTGGCAAGTGTGATCTGTCAGCCAGTCTTAATCACACCATCATCCTTCTGCTGTGTCCTGAGGTTTAGCTTGCAATGCATCAAATACAATACTCAAGAAAAGATGGATTGCATCCACTGTATGAGTTTCACCCACATACCCTGTAATAACCCAAGATGCCACAGTTTTTGTCAGATGTGATTAATGTCTCAAACTCATGGTGCTTATTGCTCAGCAGGTTCATTTCCCCAAAATGCTTATTTTTACAGTCCCCTGCTACTACATTCTAGCCTACTGAAGTCAAGCTAAATGGTCACTGATTTCCCAGGTGGTCTTAAATATCCGCCATGCTATTTCCATTCAAATAGCTTCTCACTCATTTTCCAAGAGCATTTTTCTCCAATTTGTGCATTGCACTCTATATGGCATTTTTGAGAATTATGATGCAATCACCGTGTTTTCCTCACAGACTTGAAAATTCAGGGGTTTCATCTGGTGAGTCAGTGGAAGTGCTTTGTAGCCACAGCTCTATCAGAAATTTATGGTAAATTATAGAAAGTGAGCTGGTGGTTCGAATAAGACAGAGAACTGAAGGCCGTTTGCAAATAAAAAGTCTTCCCAGTTTTAGAAATCAGCAGAAGAAGAGATCAGAAAAACACATAACACTGCAAATGTACAGGGACCAGAGTTGGAGTGGTAAGTGAAAGAAATGAATTTCAACAGGCATTCAGACTAAAATAACTTTCATCCCAGGAAGACAGGGATTATAGGAGGAAGGCAGAGAGAAAAGAAAGAAGACTGTGGAGGAGGAAGGTAGGGGAAAAACTACATAATCATTAGCAAAAAAAATTATTAACCAAAAGCCAGAAAACCGAATTAGCTAGGATGATGTCAAGCCTTGAGCTGTGCTGTGTCCTTCACAGCAGGGAGAAAATTTAAATTTGAGAATGATGGATGCAGAAATGCATCAAAGAAGCTGGAAAAGGAGTTTTACTGTTCCTCTTGAGCTAGAATGGAGAAAATTAGCCATTGAAGAAAAGGCAGGAAAAAGGGAAATGTGGTAGTTGTGGCACAAAGGAAGACATGGATCTGAAAATTACCAGGACAAACTGCATAATTTGGAAAGGACCTGGGTGTGAGTTAGGACTCTGCATTGCAGTCTCCTCTTTTTCCCACGCTCCAGCCTTGTTTCCCAGGGTCAAATAATGGGACCCACCAGGCTGTCTGTGCCCAGGCTCACGGGTGGGCTCTGGGCTGAGCACACTGCCCAGGTCAGGTTTCTCCAGGCTGTCCCTGGCGAGGCTCCGTGTCTGAGGGGTCAAAGCAAAATACTGTCCCTTTTACCCTTTCAGATCCATTCTTCCAAACAAAAAAAGTCTGCAAGTAAACAACAGGAAAAACAGTCAAGGATGTTCCCGAATAGCAAACAGCAACTTTGAGAGTTCTAATTAGATCTTGTCTTTTGTTGGATTAGAAGCTGTAGTGATTTGGGAGTTAATCAGCTGTTGGCACAGTGCAAAGAAGATTTTTGTTTCCCAAGCCTTTGCAAAGAGGTAAACAGGGAAAGGAATAGGTCTTTGCTTGAGGAGCAGGGTGAGAGCTGTGCTTGCAAACACATACCAGCAGGTAACAGGGATCTGTCATGTTTATATAGAAACCCACAGTGACTTTCTGTACCCCTTACAGGTAAACTGCCTCTTTTACAACCCCACAGTGGTGTCTGAATGGTACATTGTGCTTCTCAGCAAAGACGATTTCTTAAATAAAAGCATCATTATCTCTATACTTGTGAGTTTTGTCTCTACCCTGGCTTCCTGGGTGTACCACTGCAACCCAGAGGAACAATGCTGACCCAGATCCCCTGGATCCCATGGATCCAGATCCCCATGGATCCTGTTCAATCAATTCTCTCCGTGGTGCTGGTTCCTGGCCCTGCTCGGCCCCATCACCTCTGTGCTGCATCATCATTACAGGAAGGATGCACTGCTGCTCTGGGCTGAGCAGCTGTTCTCCTCTAGCTGGGCTCAGCAGCAGCTGTGATCAGCAAGGCTCTCAGGCACTGCTGCCTGTGGACTGGGAATTAAACAGAGGTTTGGTCCAGGCAGCCACCACTGCTTGTGGCAACTTTTCTCCACTTTTGCAGCCCTTTGGATCTCACAGTTCATCTCGGTAACCTTCATTTCTGTTGCCCACACCCCTGCCTGAGGAAGAAATTATTAACATTAGCCATGTTTCTCTTCTTCATAAAAGTAAAACTTTACCGTCTCAGTCCTGTGCAAGGACAAATTAATCTGATTAAAGAGGATGCATGAAAAAGTTAAAATCAGCAAGAAATCATCCAGCTGTAAAAGATTTTTGGTTTTGGTTAGTGACCTATATTAAGCTAGCACTCCAAATGCAGAAATCAGTTCTTTACTGTGGTGGATTCTGCATAACCTCTGCATTGATTCTGCAGGGAATTAACAAGTAACCAGCAAGAAGGAGAATTGGGATCTATCTTTTTCTTATGGCCAGCTATCTCAATTTTTCATGGTCTTTTGTTGTTGTTGTTGTTTGTTTGCTTAATGTGAAAGCTAAAAAAAAAATTTATTTTAATGACAAACAGTTTTCACAGCTTTCTTCCCAGTGGATCCATTTAAGTACCCTCTCATGGCTTTGTTGAGCAACAGGAAAGATATGAGTTGTTCTGCAGAAGTGCCCTCCAAGCAGAGGAGTCCTTGACAGTTCACTGAGCAGGCAAATTGACATTGTTGTATCTGCAGATCAGCAAAGGGAAGTTCAGCTCTGCTTCCCCAGGTGAGCTCAGCCAGGGACCAGCCAGTGCCCTGATTTCTGTGAATTTCCTGGAAGGAGCTGAAAGTACATTAACCTTTTGCTGCCATGGAGAGCTGCCCCTGCCGAAACTGTTCCTTTACCTCTCAACATCCAGCTGTTCAGTTGTCCTGAGCAGCAGAATTCCCCTGCTCAGAACTGGAGCCCAGAGTGGACAACTCCACCTCTCAATGGGAGTGATAATGTTGAACAGCCAGGTAAAGCTCTTCTGCACAGCAGAGGTTTGTCAGGGACAATGCAAGATCTCGGGATCATTTAAACCTATCCCAAGCTATGGTACAAACTGCTATCCAAAGCATATATCAGAATAGACAAACCCGAGCACCACACTGCAAACACAGTTCTCCCCACGGAGAAAATACAAGATCAGGATTGGCAAATATTACTCATATCCTTTACAATAAAATGCACAATGAAGACCTGGAGCAGCAGGTATGAGGAGCTGAGAATACAATGTACAGAGATCCATTTTGTCTACCTCAAGCAGGTAGAGAGAAAGATATAAAGGAGGGTGAGGCAATGACTGCTGGGAACAGGTAGAGTTTTTTAGCCACGTGTATCATAAAGTAAACCATTCTCAACACAGTTCCATCCAAAACAAAACAAAACAAAAAGTGCAAACAACCCTCCTCTAAAATATTTTATTAAATATTTTGTAACAAAAAAAGGTGGACTGTTTTACTCCTTCCAGAAGCACTAAAGAGCCTCTACTTTCTCCAAAGTGCTGATGACCAGAACATTTTCTGTGTCTCCTCTGGTTCCGAGCTGCTCCTCCTCAGGAGAGGATCACAGTCTACCATGAAGCAGGATCATAAGGACCACAACTGTTTGCACATGGGGAGCACTGGCTGCAATGCAGTGGAGAAGAATGTGCAGCTTGGTCTGTGCAGTCAGAACACTGATCACATCTTCCTATGGGCCCCTCTTTTCCTGAAGCACTCTGTTTGTAAGCTTGAGGTTTAAAGCCTCAAGAGTAGATAAAATCCAGAATCATTTTTGGATGTGGATGTTACGGCAGGACCCCTTCTGATCATTTACCAAAGGTCTATGCTGATTGGGAATCAGCCAGGGTTATTCCAATTTGAAAGAACAGTGTGAGGGCAGACCCGGGAAACCACAGGCCTTTTAATCTAACTTCAGTACCCAGAAAAATGATGGTCAAAAACATACTGGGTACTACTGAAAGGCATTTAAAGAATAATTCAATCATCAGGCACAGAAAACAAAGAGAAAGGCCATTCTGACTAATTTGATATAATTGATGATAAGATCATCTGCCCAGTGGATGAAGGGAAGGTCTTTGATGTACTTTGCAGAGAGGGTGTTCCAAGACTGGAACAGACTTCCTAAAGAGGTGGCTGATGCCCCAAGCCTGGGGTACTTGAAAGGTATTAAGAGGTATTATTTAAGAGGTATTTGGACAATGCCCTCAATAACCTGCTTTTACATTTGGCCAACCTTGAAGTGGTCAAAAAGTTGGACTAGGTGATCATGTAAGTCCCTCCTAATTGAAATTGGCTGTTCTATTCTGTACCGGTCAGCAGAACTAATTTTGAAGAAGCTGATTTTTATGCCTCCTGTACCTCCTCCCCTCTCAGCAATCTGCTCTCCTTCATGCAGACTTCCCCATTTCTCTGAGATAAAGAATGTGCTGCCTTGTTCGAGCAGTGCTTTGCATTTTCGTAGCATTTGCTGACAGGGAATTCAAGAGCTTTAAAAGACTTCAGACTGAAAAATTCTTGTTGGAACTTGACAAAGGTAAGGAAATGGAAGCCCAGAGCAGCCAGCTGAATACCTAAAGATGGGAAATAACCATGGGGGAGTAGCTACACCTGTGCTTTTGGATCATCCTCAAGCAACGCATGCAGGCAGATGCATATCAGTCTGTTAGTTACCAGTGCAGCTGACTTCAGAGCAGAACTGAAGTCAGCAAGTGCTTAAATGAAATTACTCTGAATGGATTCCCCATGAGGCTCTGTGTCCCTTTGGTTACATCCAGAGCAGGAGAAAACATTACAATCCAGCTGAAGTGAAACCTAAATATGTATTGTGATATTGCTGGATGCCACAATATTAATGCAGTGATTGCCAAAGATACCCAAAAGTCCATCTTGTCTTTCAGCTGGGAAGAGCTTTACGGTATTGAGGTGTTTAAGTGCTGGCCAAGGGGAAACAATATTAAGCAAAGCACAAATAGCTACCAGCAAGGCAATCAAAGAGGAAATAAATGGGCAAACACCAGCTGCAATTCAGGCATTGTTATGAAAAAAGCAGCATATTCAGCTAAAGGTCTTGACTTCAACCTTTCAGAAAGGCAGGGGCATCTCCTCTGTTAACAGCCTGAGAAGATTGTATCTCACTTCAAATGCAGATGCTGTTTTGTCTTCAATATTACTACTTCACCATATTTTCTGAGAAATGTAGCAGAAAAGTGAATTATGTAGCAATTCTAAGGATAGCACTTTGCATTTTAAACACGCAAGGAGAAAAATAATGTCTTTTGTTTATATCATGCTCCTTAAACTTGGAGGGCATGCACATTTCAGAGAGACTATAGCTTGGAAAAAGAAAAATCTTCATAGCCTAAATACTCATTGAAAGGTTAGCATTTCTCGAATATAGTTTCTAATAGTTACCTCATTCATTTAACTCTGTAGAATGTTAGTGCAAAGCATCCTTTGCTAGCTTAGCTCATAGCTAGGTTGATTCTGTATTTCTACAATGCCATATGCTAAGCAAAAAGCAGTTTATTTGCATTTTTATATCCTACTTCTGTTTTGTTATTGCCATTTCTAGTAATGTTCTTTTCCACATTCCCTCCACTGATAGTAAGCATCTGGTGTTTCTCCAAAACAAATTTATCCTTAATACTTAATAATAGTAGCCTGCATTTGACCTTCAAATACAACAGATTTTTGTCTTAAAAAATGAGAAAAACTTCTTTTTATATCATTCCCTACCTCCTGTCCCTTGGATTTGCCTATCACAATACCACAATCCTTAAAATAGTTGTCGTTATATTTAGTTTTCCTCTGTTCTTTAATTTCTTATGTTCTTGTATTACTGAGACATCTCCACTCTACTCCTCTCGAAAAAAAAAAATTCTGTTTGATGTGGAGAACATTGGAAGTAGCCCTGATCTCAGGAATTATTGCAACAGAACACACTCAGAGCAAGGAGACTCCCAAGAATGGCTGCCCCATATCAAACCAAATTTGCTAATCTCTGTTCAAAGCTTGAGGTATGAGCTGCAGGAAACGGACAAGGAAGAAAGTCAGTACAGAATAATCCATCCATTACAGCCCTGAAGTTTCTATCAAGCTGCAGTTTTGGGATTTTCAGAGCTAAATGTTATTAATAAACATATTTAACAGTCATTTAATGGCAATTCTTTTCCCACCAATAATTTCTCAGATTAATTTTTTTTGAGCCTGTCATAGAAACATGGAATGGTTTGGGTTGGATAGGACACTAAAGTTCACCTAGTTTCAGCTGTCCTGCCATGGGCAGGGATGCCACCCACTTAATCAGATGGCCCAGGGCCCCATCCAACCTGTCCTTGAACAGTTCCAGGGATGGGGCACCCACTACTTATAGATTTATACCTCATGTGTGTAGGTAGATAGATAGTCAGATAACCTTCAGTCTCCACAATGTCTCACAGTTAGAAGTCCCACACTTACCCACCCTGAAGCAAAACTTCATCCAGAGGGACCAAGTGGATAAGGAAAAATGCTCTGGTTGATGCATTTAAATGTGAAAGGTATTTCTATGAGTAAGAGAATCTCAATACCTGCTATTTCTGTGCTGATCTAAGTAGTTTTCAAAATTAGCTAAAGAAAACCTAGTAAGCACTTAAAAAAAGAAATAAAAGGCCAGTTGGGTTCTAGCAGGTCAGATTGAGTTGAAGTACTGGGGTTTTGTTGCTTAACCTAAAATTTCAGCCTGGGTGGATTAAATCTGTTTTCCATCAGCAGAGAATTTTTCAATGCAGATAATTCTGTTGTGCAAAGATCAGTCTGCAGCATCTACCATAATTCAATTTGCCTGCAGGGGTAACCAGGAGATAGTCCAGCTCTGCTGATCCTGAGATCTATTGGACAAGAGCAGTAGCACAGGCTGACCCGAAGGCATGTTTTGAAACTATGTGGGTTAATAATGGAAAAGACCTAACTACTTCTACATGGAATTGATTTCATGTATTTAGGTGCCTTACAAACTTATTCAGAACCTGTCCACAGTGTCAGCATCACACACTTACATATATCTTATCTTATCTTATCTTATCTTATCTTATCTTATCTTATCTTATCTTATCTTCTTATCTTATCATCTATCTTATCTTACTATACTTACAGAAAGGATATCATACCTCATCCTAGAAAGAAGAATGACTTTAAATCTGGAGGGTGTGTCTGGATTGTCAGAAAATGTGGATGTATATGTGGATGACTGCACTCCCCCATGAGAGTAACATGCCCAAGATATACCCAAGATTTCAGAAATAATTTCTATATTCTTTTTTTTTTTTTGCACTAATAATACTGATATAATGGCCAGCATGTCTGTGAAAACTCACCATTGTGTTTAATGTATTACAGACAGCAATTAAACTACCATATCTTCAGGAATTTTATAGTTCTTAATGATCACAGCAATATGTTTTGTAGCCTTAGTAACTACTGTTAATGGAGAAGTGACAAAAGCAGTGGAATAATTTTTAATTTAATACTGAGGATGTTGGTTTTAAACCCAGTATGTGGGCAGCCTGTGGGCCCCAGGTTCCATTCCTGCCTGCCCGCGCTGTAGTTCAGAGCTGTCAGTTCAGGGGTGCCCAGAACAGGGTCCAGCCCAGATACAAATCCTTTTGACTCTCCACCTATGCTGTCAGAACTGATTCCATTGGCTAAAAGATCACGGAATCACAGACACCCTAAACCTTCTGGAAATACTTTGCCTGATGCAGCCAAGGATAGTTTTAGCCCTCTTTGACACCAAGGCACTCTGCTTGCTCATGTTCAGCTCGGTGTCCAACAGGACCCTCATAATGTTTTCTGCAAACCTGATTTTCAGGAATAAATTTTATGGTGATGTCTGAAGGCAAAAATCATTCCTGAGGGTAAGAATGAAAGACAGATCAGAAAAAAAGATTTGTTAATGTTCACAATTTTATTATCTTAAATCATTACTGAGTGGTGATGCTGAAGATTTTGTAAGGGAATTTTATTTCTTCACTTCTTAAGCTTAGCTGTGTTTATTTGGTGTTAAGGGGAGACTATTCAACATCTGGCTGCTGAAAGGAGGATGACAGTGGTTCAACATCACTCTGTGTCATTTGTCCACTGTCAGTGACTGGAAACCAGTCCAAGTAAACCTCAGGCCTGATTTGGTACAGCAGTTCTAAGTGTGGAACAGCTCCAAGACTAAGTCCTTTGTGGCATTTCTCACCCTAACTGAAAGTGAAAAGCAACACAATTTTTCAAAGCTACTAGAAGGTGAAACTCTGCTCTGATTAACTGCTCATCATCTTCTGAGGCACACAAGGCACTCTAGTCCCTCTGGTAGGCGAAGATTTAGCCTGACATCCAAAAACCCTGATATGTTCCACACAGCACAATATAGCTTCCATTAACTGAGTTACATAAGCCATTATAGGGGAGATAAACAAAGGAGACCAGCACCCACCTCCTGAATGTCAGATTTCACACTGAATGGTTCCTTGATTATTGGGTGCACGTTCATTCTGCAAACTACTGTCAGGAGACAAAATCTGAAGTCAAAATCTTTTTATTTTTTGGTTGAAACACTTCCAGAATTTCTTACAGTGTTTTTGTCTCAGATAGTCTTTTATGACTTTATTCAAATTTTTCTTTCCCCCTGCTGACCCATCAAAGTGGTTTCCTCACTAAAATGTTCATCCTGCACAAATGGTGTAGTCATGCTTCATAAATCACACAGATCTCGAAGCAGCTGCTCCTTCACAGCTACAGAAAGAGTTGGAGATGGGCATATAGCACTCCACACAGGAATCTTTTGGGCACTTCCCAGAAGCACAGGTGCAATGAAAATCCATGAGCCTGGTTACTCTACAAACTCACTGAACCAAAGCTGTGCAAAACTATCCTCCAGTGTAAATAGACAAGAAAAATGGGACAGTTGGCTTGGCAAGGTGGCAATGCAAAAATTATCTATGCAAGTAAGTATGCATGGCTCAGGTCACTCACTCAGTAAACACGGGCTGGGCCAGAGAGAGCATTTGTTCCCAAGTCTTTCAGAACTGAAAGCAAGAGCAGAGTTCAAAAATAAGTGCCTCTACCTGGTATGAGCAGCTGATTCACTGGACTGCCACACAAAATGGATGGCAGCCTCAGTGGGGCAGGGACATTTGGGAACAGATGCACTAAAATTCTGAAGTCCGTGACACCCATAGCCCATTGTCAGCAGGAGTATTTGAGCCACAGATCATCACCACTCTGGTTATAACTCTTCCTGTAAGATATACAGTGCCCATATTTGTTCTTTGAGCCACGCTTCGGCCAAGCTGATCTATCTGCTCATAGCCAGGCTATCAGAATCTCCACCTCCCATTCTAGGGTGGCTGCATCCAAAACGTCCATTGAAAATGGTCCCTGGTCTCTGCTAATGCCCGCAATGAAACCAAAAATCCTTCATCAACTGCTAAGCCAATCATGCTATAGGTGTGGCAAGAATGTGCTGTCACTTTGGTAATGTAGAGGGTTAAGTCTTAGTGCTTAGAAAATCTCCAAGCACTGTTTGATTTACTAGTATTGGTTATCTTAATTATCCAAAACAAGTGCTGTTTGGCAGCACAACATGCTCTACCTTGAAAGGTGGAAGGTCGCCATGTCCCACAGCTCTTAAGAGATGGGTAGAGGTGACTGAAAGCATTTTTTTTTTACTGCTTTTGTATTTTATATTTTTTGCTTTTTTTGTTCTTTGGAGGTTTTAACTTTTTTGGTTTTGGTTTATTTGTTTGTTTGTATGTGTGTGTGTGTGTGTGTACCAGAAACAGATCACAGACATCCTCATCCTTTTCTGAGTTTCACTCTTCACAGTGTAAAAAAACCCCACACCATTAAGAATTTGTTCCAAATTGATGCCCTATAAGTTTCAAGTAATACTCAGCTCTTCACAGGGTTTTTCATAAGTAAGAGCTCTGCATTGAATTTTTCCTCCACCTTCATGATTTTAAAATTTTGGCTCCTCACTGTTCTTTTTTCAAACCCCATGACATTCTTGAGATGTAGAGACCCCAGACCCCCAGAGTCTGAATGCATGGAAGTTTTATGTAGTAGTAAAAGGACATCCTAGTCCACTCCTCACTCTCCTTCCTGATGATTCCTCTGTTCCTGTTAGCTCCTTGCCTGTCACTGCACATAAAGGCAGTGATTTCAGAGCCATGCAGCAGTGATGCCAAGGTGTCTCTTGTGAGGTGATTGTAAGCATTGGGGAGACATGATTTACATTATTTTTCACAGATTAACTCCTGCACATTCATCTTCCTCTGCCATGTTCTTTACCTTTCACTCAGTTTTGTTAGATCCTTCAGGAGATCCTCCCTGTCAATGAGACATTTCTCAAAGATAGTGAAGATAATCTTTATTATCCAGAAACCTGGACCTTTAACAGCTTGTTCACTTCAAGATAACAGATCAATGTCAAATAAAACTAAGAATGCCCAATTTCTGGCTGTAGAGCTGGAAACTCTTTCCTTCGTAGGCAAGCCCTAAAGGCCATGCCTGTCACTGAGAAGGGAAAAAAATCTCACTAATCCATACAAACCAAAAAACATCCTGTACCTGCTAACATCAGTGTAAGCTGAGAATGTTGTGAACACAAAAGGTGACTGGACCAGTTCCTCCAGCTCTTGTAGGGTTATATTGCCAGTCATATAATTTCCATGCTTACTGATACAGAATGAGCAAGATGACACAAAGATACACATGGTCGCAAGCAGCATGAGTGATTAAATACTCAGCAGGTTTTGCATGCAAGTTTTTCTGTCTGGACTGACAGAGTTGGAACAGTGCAGCTGGTGTGGCTGTCACGGCAGGAGCAGCAGGTGGATGGAGAAGCCATGGAAAACCTGAGGTTCGACACTGAACTATTTTGTTGACAGAAGTGGGAATGGGTCAGGCTTTGTCCTCTGGTAGAGGGATAAAAAACATTGCAAGAACAGCGTGGACTGACAGACTGATACATGAAACTAAGAGGTAAACAGGAATTGTTAAATTCTTTTTGTAGGTTCACTTCTTCTAGGTATTTTTTCATGCTCCTCCTTTAGCAGTTTAAGATAATTTCATTTTTTGCAGTGAAACACAGAATTCCCTCATCACTTTACAGAAAGGGTTCAGCAAGAGGCATCCATGGTTTTGAAGTCTGTACAAACCAAACATAAAGCTCTCCCTGTCCTAGCTCTGAGTGCCACCTGTGATAAAAACAACCACAACCAAAGATGCCTTATTTCCCTTTTCCTTGCAAGATTCCCTTAAGGCATGTTTTAGCAGACATCTGCCTATCTATCTCCTCTTCTTCTCATCTCCTTGGATCACCTAGTGTACAAGATAAATCAATAATGTGTGGGATAAAATCCTCTTAAAACCTAAAGAAGAAAATGTAAAGCAATTCCCATCAGTCCTGCAACAAATTAAGTTGATGAGAATGGTGGATTCTACTCTCAGCAACCCAGAGTATTTATGGTCTCTGATCCTGGCTTCAGGGACTGGGAACACTAAAGATCCATGAATAGTTGAATAATTTTAGACTATAAATTTAGAGTCCTCCTCTTTCTATATTCTTCTTGGCTAAAAAAAAGAAAATAAACAAACAGAAAATTAACGCCACATGCCCCCCAGCAGACACATCCACAAAGAAACCAATACAAACAAAAAACCAACCACAAAAAACCCCCAACAACCTGAATTTAAAACCATGGGAGTTTGGATATTTGTTTGGTTTCTCTTTTTTTATTTTAGCTTTTAAGGGTGACTCAAGTGTTCTACTCCTTATTATGATTTATTTTCCTAATGCCAGCATAAGCTTTGTCAGTGCCTTACTAAATATGGATGCAGTTAAACCATAATGAGGTTTTAATATGGTGGTATTAAAGGGTAGGGCCCAAACCCTGGAAGAAAAGTGATTAAGTTGATACAGAAACACACACAGCTCCAAACCTGTTCATGCTAGTAAGGGTGGCTAACATGATAGAGCATTCAAGCTCAGCCAAGCCCTCAGCTTCAGCTTCTTGGAGGTTTGTGCCCAGTAAATCTATCATTTCTGACACTTGAGTGACAGAAATGGAGTTTCTGCAGTTTAACCACTTACTGCTTGTCAAATTCATCGAGGTAAAGGCCACCCTCACTCTGTTAACTGGGAGAAAACATTACCTGACACCACCAGGAAGCTTTGGGTGGTAACTGAAGTAACTGAGGCTGATGGATCCCATTCTTTTGGGACAAATAAAAGTCGTCTTTCTGGAAGAAAGGACAGCATAATTCTGTGGTGGGCTCAAAGGAATCTCTCACATGACTCCTCCCAAGTGCAAAGTGATCATCATCACAACTTCCCAGTGAAAGGATAACAAATTTTAACCGATTTTGTAGCAAGCAAAGTGCAATGAGACCAGCAGCCAAGTCTCTCTGACCTGCTGCTTGCTGTCAAGCATCTCTCAGGCTCCTAATAAACCATCCTAAAGGACCTATTCACACAAATATTACATCCCCAGAAAAATAAAAGTTGTGGCCCACAGGCAGAAATCAGATGAGGTCACAAATGGATTTAACATCAAAGTATATCTGTTGACAGAGGACTGGTGACATGAAGAACAAAAAAAGAAAACATAAACCAAGAAGATGTGTCCCCAGCAACGAATCCACATCTTCTCATCAAAAGACCTTCCAGCAATGGGAAAGCTAAAATATCCCCAAAGTGAAGAACTCCTTGCTCACATTTCTACTCTGGGAAGAGATGACACTGGTCACAGGTGCTGTCTCAAGGCTCATTGCTTGGGAGAATCCTGGGACAGGCTCCACTGATGGGAAGGAACACAGGGACACACTGGAGAGAGGAACACACACAGAAGAGATCCTCTGGATGGAAGTGTGAACCCAGCTGCTTTCCTATGCTGCAGAACCTCTCTGGGCTGTTATTCACGGATTGTATCTCTCAGGCTCAATCCCCAGTTCCACTTGGACTCTTTCAAGTATAAATTACTTGGATTCTTCTGAGGGTAATTACAAGATCCCCAGGAGTAACAGTATTTTCCTGGAGGAGAGGTTTGCCATGTGAAGACAGACAAGAACATGCAAATTCTTTTCATCCAGGTTTTCTTATTGCCCTCCATGGATATTAGAATGCTATTGTTTTAGCAATTGTGTGGTACAACATGGTATAGCTGCTGAGAGAGCTCCCAAAAGCAGCAGTTGCCATCACAAAGGTGTCAGCATGTACAATTTACACATTATACACTCATTTTTATTACTGTTAAAGTAATTACCCCTGAAAGATTGTCCATCACTACTGCTTAATAATTTAACCATCGATTTGATCCTTAGCAGAACTGGCACCCAGCATCAGGCACATTATTGCCATCAAAATATTAAAAACCCCCAAACACTTGTTTACTGAGCTACTGTATTGAAGAATTGGGTTTTGTCCAGTTGCATAGTGATCCAAAAATAACATTTGTTAATATGCAATAAACTTTTTGGCAAGATTCCCACTTCTATTTAATTTTATCTACTATGTTAGGCACAAACAAATGTTTTGGCTTTCCATTTAAAAATTGAAGATAGTCACTTTAGTAACTATCCATGTCTAACTAATGCTCTGTTTTACTATGCTTGTAAATTACTTACTCCTTTCCTTGCTGGGGAACAGAAAAGAAGAGCTCTTGAAATCACTCGCCAATTTGAAGAGCTGGTCCTCATCCTCTCTTGGCTTCACAGACACATTTTCTCTTCCTTTCCTACCACCATAATAGCTGTAAATCTATATCTTAAAAGTCTAATGTTTGTGCCTGTTCTCAATGAGCAGTAACTCTGGATCAAAACAAGCTGGGAAATTTCTCTCTATGAAATGAAGAGTTACAGAATTCAATAAGGGAACTGAATAAATTATGGTGTGAGAATCACAAGTGTTTGCATCTGCTCCTCTGAGCTCTCCACGCAGTGCAGGGGCAGCATTCAAGGTCTTCCCTCCCAGCTCTGTGTGAGATATTTTGGCAAGAGGTTTCCATTGCTGCTGACTCAAACCATACATTTAATTCCCCTGCACAACCCACAGGAGCTCAGATACACCCACAAGAGTTTCCTAGCACTAACAGAAATTAAGAAATTCAAAAGAGAAAAAAAAATCATATGCTTCAGTTTATTTGATTTACACATTATTAGCTAAGCCAAACACGCTGATACTGACATGGGGCTTTCAGGATAATGAAGGAAGTCAGACCTTGACTGTCAGGAACAAGCAGGCACCTCCTCTGTCCCAGAATGGCAGATTCAGCAAGAAAGGAGAAAACCATTCATCATGGAAATATCAGACTGGTACTGCTCAGTCTCTTCACATCTTTTGTACAGGTTCTGGTCCTTTCTAGGGCTACAAGGAAATGACTGGATCACTCCTTCAGCCCCAGGCTAAGTTCTCTCAGTAGGACAGGGGAAACTGCTGGATGGAGCAAGAGCAATGTGCAAAGCTGACAAAACTCACAGCACCTCGAGGGATGACTGGGTTCCTATTTCACAAACCTCCCATTTGCCAGTCAAGGGAAAGGCGTGTGAGAAGTGGCCAAACTTCACAGATAATTGAAGGGGACCTTTTGGGGAATAAAGTCTTGCAAGGACACAGTGCCTAAGGAACCTGTCAGTAATAACAGCAGCAGTGTGTACAGTATTCATAGACAACAGTTTTGAGAATACCAGACTTTGATATTGATGTAGCAAACTGGGACCATTAGGGGGAAAAAAAAGTCAATTATGGATGGTTTGTTGATATAGAATAAGATCAGGTCAGGAAAAAGGAGGTACAAGGACTCTGAGCAGAAGAATCCAGAAACAGCAAAGTTGAACAAGTCTCAAACCATTTAAAAACCTTTTAAAACTTAAAAACTGTTCTGCTCTTTAGAAGACTCAGAAAGTTTCTGTATTTTCATATCCCATATTCAGCCGACATTTATAATTCTGTGCATCAGAAAAATTCCAACATCTTAAAGGTCTTTCCATCCTGGAAAAAGATGTCTTTCTTAGACATACTTTACACTATCTCACAGTTTTTTCATGACTGAAAAAGTCTAGTCCAAAATAGGCTTTTGCAATTTTAAATCAGCAGTTTCCTAGATATTAAACTGTCAGAACAAAATACACAGGTAATGAAGTACCTGTGAATGAGTCTATAGGAAAAAAGCAGTAAACAAAGATGTTCTGATTTAAAACAAAGACTTCAATATGTTAGAAGCTGACTGTGTGCAATTACTTTGGGTGAAAGTTTCTAAGTTGTCTAAAGGGATTGTATTACTGCTAAAAAATCTGTGAACCCTGTTTTCCTGCTTGCTGATATATAAACACAGCCCACAGAGCAGTCACTGCCTGGTATTTCCTTTGGGATCAAGCTATAATCTTGCAATACTATACATTTAAGCTTTGAGTCCTGACACATCATAAAAATAAAAAGCAAACAAACAGAAACAACCCTCAGACACACTGAAAGAATTTTAAAAGAGAAGGAGATTAAGCTCATAGAGCACAATCACTCCTTGCAGAGCATTTTGTCAGTTTGTTTTGTTGCTATCACACTGGATCCACTCCACCATATCCTTCAGACCAGCAGTTTCTTTCTTTTTCACTCTCCCAGTCTCTGCATGTATCCATGGTTTTCTACATTTTGTTCATCCCCACCTTGAAGATGATTGATGTACATCCTTTCCTGCTTCTCTCACCCTTTCTTTGCCTAATGTACTGAAAAAAACATGACATTGCTGCGGGAACTCTGGAGTTTGATACCTGTGCCATGTCTTTGGACCATTTCAATTGTCCTTTGGACCTAGCTTGGCTGTAAACCCCAGTTTTCTACATAATTTCATAATACTTCCCACAGCAGAGCCTTGATTCTTTTATCAACAAGGTAATATTGCATATTAAGTCATACTAAAATGCATCATTTTGCCTGTCACATTAGATAAATCATTGCCTGATCACCAGCATTGCCCCAGGTATGTGTGTTCTGGGCATTATTTTATTTCCATGCACGATGCAAATGAGTGCTGATCTTTTCCTAAAGTTTCTCAGTATTACTATGAAAAAATTCCACCAAACTGAAGCTGTTTAGAGGTCAGAAAGTGGAATTTTCAAAGGACCTTAGTGCACTACTCCCTCTAATCTTTCTCTTTTAAAATCTCCAATCTTATTTTCTCAGAAAAATCCTCCAGCTTTGTGTTTTGAAGGTTTCTGAAAGCAATTATGACTCAAACACTGGATTTTCCTTTCAGACATGATGCTATAGAATAGCACTGATCTGCTGACATTCCTGTCATATTTTTAAAAGAAAAGGATATGTTTTTATAACGCTTTCTGCAGTCTGGGACAAGACTTCTTTTGCCTTTCACACGGCTCCCTAATTTCTATTTTCCAATTAGATTTGAATGCATCCTTTTCATCCAATGGTGACTAGCAAGAAGCTGCACTTCACATTCAATTCCCAGAGATCTAAATACAATTAAATGATACAAGAGGATGGTATCTTGGTCTATGAGTCCTAAAGTGGGGGATTACTTGACAAAAAAAAAGTTATTTTCTGTACAGACTATCAGGGCTACAGCTACAGAGTTTATTTATGTCTGAGACAAAGTCTGGCACAGAGAAATACCAGTCTCCAGATAGTCTGTAAGAAGTTTCAGCAGAAAATAATGATCTTTGGGAAAGTCCTTCTTGTTGTACACAGTTTTTGTGAAATGTACCTTATAAATGTGTTTACAAAGACAGAAACCACAAAATGTCTATATTTTTAATCAAAATGGAGAGGGAAGAGAACACTTTCTTAGCACTGCAAAGCATATAGTCATTCTCTTGTCATCCTCTACTGCCAAAGAATTTTCCCTGCAGAATCATTCCAGAACATCTTTTATTAAAAACTAGTATTTACAGAAAAGCAGCAAATGTATTTTTTTATCTGACTCCTTTCCACCTGCTTTTTACCTAACATTTTCTCTCTTTGCAGCAGGGTTAATACAATGTGAGTGCCACAATTGACCTCTGTCAATACACACCTTATAATTGGGCCATTTCTGCCACAAAACTGACAAACTGACCGACTGAAAGTCATGGCCAAAGCCTTGTGACACCAAATATAACATCCTGCAAGGATGCGTCCAAGCCAGGCTGTGTATGACCCATCAGAGCTGGATCCACCATCCTCTGAGACTCTGTAAAGGAGCAGGTGGGTTTGAAAGCTCAGTGAGACTGCAGGGTGAAATCCATTTCCCTCAACTTTTTTTGTACGCTTCTCACTCCCAAGCTTCTTTTTCATCACTTTCTTGTGGTATGTGGCAGATGTCTAATACTGGTATATTTATTTACTGTGTATGCTGTACTCACTGGGGTGAGGTGTGTGCACAGCTGTGTGGCACAGTGTAAGGTCTATCAGTGAATTTCTATTCTAAAAAACAAAAACCTATCTTTTTATTGCTGCCTGAAACAATCACTGTCTTCCACCAGTATCGCTAGCATCATCACCCATTCCATCAGCTAGTTTTCTTTGCAAGACGCAAACTTTCTTATCAGTAATATTCTAAGATATATGTGCAGAATTTTGGTGACTGTACAAGAAAATGACAAGTCACAGCTCAAAGTTTCTCTTCCCTGAAGAGGTAATTACTTTTACAGAGAGGAAAAGCATTAGGCCCAACACACAACTGACTTGGTACATAGATTTTGTGCTGGTCTTTACACAAGAACTTGTCCCACGATGTCCTCCAGTCACCCCCTCTCTGTGGCCTGTGTTTTTCTAGCAGCACTATGAAGGATCAGAGTGCAAAAATCAGGCTTTAATTGCTGATAAAACTCTTCCTCTTTCTGAATATTTTTAGGTATTCCCACACAGACATAACATAACCTGAAAGGCCCAAAAACATTTTTGAATGTCCACTGACTGTTTGTTTAGTTGTTTGTCTCATTGCAGTTGCTTGGCGCAGACTGAACATCGTTAAGTGTTTAATCGGACTTTTGGGAGTTTTCATTTCTGGTCACACTGGTTTAAAGCAAGCAAACAAACAAACAAAAGAGAAAACAAAAAAGAGCAATTTTTGACAATACAAAGACAGATCAATGGATTTTTAGTTCTTTTCCTAGAGATGTGCTCACTTTTCAGAATGTGTTCTGCATATCCATGCAGAGGGATTTATCCCTTGTGGTACCCACGCATTCATGCACAATGATGGGATCTGAGCCCTTCAATTAAGTGTTAATATATTCAAATTACCGATGGGAACCAAGACTTGGAGGTTACATCTCTATTAACCCGTTCTCCAGCCCTGAGACCGAGTGATGAAGTCTGCCTACGTGCCTATTGTTACACCCCTTTAGCCTCCAGAGCAGGGTAACACATCCAAACTGCCTTTGGGGAGTTTGTACAATTATAGGAAAATTAGAGATTGACAGGAAATGTAGATTACATACAAAAAACTGTTCTGTCCTGGGAGCAATTAACTGCTGACAGAGGAGACCAAGGAGGCTGTGAAAAGCACATCCTTGGAGATGTTAAGACCTTGACCGGGCACAGCTTCTGAACACATTGCACAGGACCTTTTTCAAACATGATGTTAAAACCAGGTGATTTCCAGAATTGTCTCCCAGCCTAACTTATTGTAAAAATAAATGAAATTTACTCTAGGAGTCCTTGGCCTCGGCCTTTGATAACTTCCAGTGTCTGGGAAGTGTTTAAGAGCCTATATTTGGTCCAGACAAAATCATGCCAAGTACTTTGTTAAAATTTAACAGAAGAAAGGATCAAGTTCCTGTGCTCAGGAATATTCTCTGTTTCTGGTTAGAGATGTAGACAGAAGTGCTGGTATTCCCAAAGTCATTCAGGAAGTCTGTGACAGAGGAGGAACTAAAGTGCTCACCTTACTATCTGAGGCTTACTCTGTATCACTGCCATTCCTCTTCTCATTTCTTGAAGCATCCAGCTTGGACTGCAGTGAAACCTTGATATACTTCTAACTATGATGTGGTTCTTTTTGGAATATTTTCAGACACAACTCTTTCTTTGTGATACTAATCTCCAACCAAGGACAGATCACTTCATTTGTGAGTGAGATTGAGAAACTATAAAGACAACCTGTGTCAAGAGGTGTTGTTGACAAAGTGGTTCTTGTGTGCTTTTCAGAATCTGAAACTTGGTGAAAGTCTTGCAGTCACAAAAGACTAAGAGCATCACAGACCTTTGGAATAAAAGCCTTAGAACTGAAAACTGGTACCTCACTTTTAAATATGCTTTTAAGTATGCTTTTAAATATAGCACACCCCCCAAAATCTACATCCAGATCTATTTCTCCATATTACTGGCCAGTGTATATGTTTAAAGCTTTTGTTTCCAGACAGATGAGCATTTTTCTTTGTCTTTCTTCTAGGATGACTGGATGCTGATTTTAAATTGTTGGGCTTAAAATCAATAGGAGTAACCACATCACAAGCACAGTCCTGCCTAGTGTTCCCAGGTTCTGAATCAGCATGTGTTAATATCAGAAGAACCTTGCAGACGAACTATGCTTCATCTTTCATGGTTATTTTGGACGACATAATCGGTAGCAAAATTGTGGCATTCATTTGGGAATTTGCAGTGGTTATTACTCTGATATTTACATGTATGAACTGCTTTGCCATTATTTCACAAGAAAGGTGAGGCCATGTGATTTGCCACTGGCAGAGCTAGGACAGCCTGAGCTTCCAAGTGCCAGCAACAAACAGCATAACTTCCACTTTTATTGCAATTGAATTTACTATTTCCCCATTTACTAACAAACCCCTTTACTACTGTGGCTAATCTTTCCCACTCAGTGAGCAATATTAGTTGATTAGTGAGGGATTTTTACAAGGGCAAGGACAATGTCAAGGGGAAATGGTTTTAAATTGAAAGAGAATTGGTTTAGATTGGATACTAGGGAGAAATTATTTACTGTGAGGGTGGTGACGCACTGGCACAGGTTACCCTGAGGCACTGGCACAGGTTACCCAAAGCTGTGAATACTCCATACCTGGAAGTGTTCAAGGTCAGGTTGGATGGAACTCTGAGCAACCTAGTCTAGTGAAAGGTGTCCCTGTCCACGGCAGGATGTTGGAACTGGGTGATCTTTAAGGACCCTTCCAACCCAAACCTTATTCCATGATTTGGCATTCAGGCCCTGTCCCTTAACATCACTGACAAATGGCCACATCAGTGATCTCTTTGTAAGTGGAAATGCAATATCACTGTTCCCTCTGCCCATTGGAGCAAAGCATATTTATTATCCACCTTAAATTTTTTTCCTTTGCAGGTTACTTTGCACCTTTCAAGAGGAGTCCCTGGATGCCATTGATAAAGGAGCTGCCTCTGGATGCTGGCTTAGAGGCATCCAATAGATCAGCAGTGTATGAAACAGCAAGGACAACTAAACAAGCTGGGTGATTTTTCTGCACTAAAAATAAAGAGTGAATAAACATTTACATTTAAATAAGCATATTCAGCATGTTCACATATTATATTCTAATTACTTAATAGCTTGAACTTTGTTAAACGGTGCATTTTATAGCGTGCATTCAATCTTTCTTACATTGCACTGGTGATGCTGACAGCAGCAAGTAATTGATCTGGGCTGTGCTTCAGGTACTCAAGTAAATCTTGATGTTTCTCTCTTCCTTGCACATTCATTCAATTAATTTCTCCCTAACTTTAATTGACATTCCTCTTTTTTTCAAGGGTTCCCAAACTTTATTTCCCCAAAGATGCTTTGTCATTGAACTTGTTTCCTAAACCACTTCCAATTTGCACACTTTGGTTTTCCTCTTCTGGCTGCAGATGTCTTCCCTAAATTGTCCTTTCCCTCAAGTCCCAAATGGCTTTTCTATTTCCAGTCATCTCAATTATTTTGCATTTTTAGGGGGTCAGAAGGGTACTCAGTTGCTGTTGCTGGTGGGGTAAGGGAGCCCTGCAGAACCCATAGGCTGGAATATTGCTGCTCTTAAGCAGGATAAACACAACTAATAAGCTCCTATTTGCATGAGAAGTACAGAGGATGAATGGTTTTTTGTAAGACCTTGGGAAAAAAAAGAAAAAGTTGATGCATTAACAAAAACTAAATAGGTATCTCTCCCTGCTGGTTGCCTACCTTGCCCCAGGGTCTGTGAATCTCAGGCTCCATCCAGACCATGTGTGTTTAGTTCCTTCTTTCTCTCACAGCAGAAGATATATACCTTGCATAGCTCAAAAAACAATAGCAAAATAGTTACTTAATTGTGGAATTCTCCCCTCTTAAAAAATAAAAATATCCACTAAGGAACAACAACATTACAGCAAATTTATGCCTCGTGGAAGTGGTAAAATCACCCTAGGGATCGCTTTAGTCCATTTGTTCCCTAAAGCCAAATGTCAGAGACAGTTGCACAATCTAATATTCTGTCCTTGACTCTTTGCAGGCACAAAACCCCTAAAGCTCAAGGCATAATTTGAAACCTTTCTCTGACAGTCCTTATGACTGCAATAAGTGTTTTAATGTTATGAACATCTACTCTGGATTCTTCTTATGTCTTTAAAAAGGCTGTGATTCATTGCTTCAAGCTACTGTTCTGAAAGCATCTTATTGCTGGGTTTTATGAAAAGTATTTTTATCAACGGATAAAAAATAATATGCAGAATTATGTTTCCAGCTGTTGGAAAAGCTTCCAAGTGATTCTTTTACTCCTCCCAAAAAGAGGAACTTGAAAAATCAAAGCAGAATAATTTTAAATAAGTTTGGACCCATAAAGTTTCTCTCATATTAAATCCTGCTCTTAACTGGACTGCTGCAATAGCTGTGTAGGGAAAGAGCCCTCCAGATCCACAGGAACCAAGCTAAGTATGCAACTCTGTGTTGTAAAACCCCCATGGGTGAAGATGGACTGCAGTTTTAGTTTTTCTGGAAAGTATCTAGCACTAATGTATCGTGCTTATGTAATTCCACTGTCATTCCACAGGAACTGATCTTACTGGTGCTGTAAAATGACCAGGAACCTCTCAAAGTGTGATTGGTGCAACAGAAACCAGAGATCAGTGTCAGCCAGCACCAGCCCTGATGGCAGAGCTACCTGCCAGCTGTTACTGGGAGTTGTGCACTTTAGAGCTGGGTTTTGTTCATTTTATGATGAATTCCTCATCTATTGTGTGCCATTTGTGCATGCTTCAGATAAGGCTGAAATAACTCCTCTGCAAACACTGAGCTTTCAGTACTGCCTTGATTAAATATACATAACAAAGGGCAATCTAAGTATTTTATCATAAGGCATCATTAATACCACTTCTGTAACAATTTAGGATGATAACATAAATACCCACTGACAAAAGTGCTATGAATGTTCTCATTTCAACAGCACCTCAAGCCCTGAACAGAGATGAACTTCATGTGCTGGGCTAAATGCTATAGGAATCAGGAAAGCACAAAGGCCCTTTAAATGCAAAAAAAAAAAAATTATTAGAGGTTGTTTATTTTAATTGGAATTTTTTGACTGTAAAATGTGGTTCCAGAGAACAAACATAACTGAGATTAGGAATGGAAGCAAAGAAAAACAAGGAGATCAGCTTGTGCAGTTTAAACAGGTCATGTTCCAATCATGCTTAGATTTTAACACTTATCTGAATCAAAAATTATATATATTTGACAGAAGTTGACTCTCATACACAAGCTTACACGTAGTAAAACTTCATTTAATTTATTTTTGGGAGGTAATATAGAAGAAAAGTTTATTGGTCTATTTAGAACAGAAAGAGAGTAAGAATCATCTGGAAGAGATCTACAACCATCATCTAGTCCAACCACCCAGCCACAGCAGACCTGAACAAAAGTTAAAGCATTTTGTTCAGGGCATAGTCCAGCTCTCTAAGAATCCTGTTCCAGTGTTGGAGCACCTTCTGGTAAAGAAATGCTTCCTAATGTCCGGTCTGAATCTCCTCTGGTGCAATGCTGAGACCTTCAAACCAATCCTGCCCCTGGATACCAGGGAAAAGAGATCAGCACACCCCTGTCCCATTCTCCACCTCAGGAACCTGCAGAGCAATAAGATTGAACCTCACCCTCTGTTTCTCCAAACTAGAAAACCCAGTTCTCCACTCCTTGTACAACTTGCCTTCCTGCCCTTTCCCCGGCGAAAAATATGATTGTCAAGCTTTATTTTGGGAAAAGCTTCACACAGAGAGAGAGTGTGGTGTGATTGTGATGCTGCCTTTGTCCATGGCTACAGAGAGCTTCCAGCTGCCTGTAGGGCCATGAGAGCACACAGGACAGAGCTTTGTGGGCATCCTCAACTTTGGGCCAAGCATCACTGTGATGTGGCCATCATCTTCCATCTTTCATGCAAGAAGAAACAATTAAAAATGAAAAAAAAAAAGTGCAATATGAATAAACACATGTCTCCAGTTTCAGTCACAGCTCCCCACAATTAAATTGCAGGAGGCATCTCCCCATGTTACAATAACTTTGCTCAGCATTATTGATGCTCTTTGAACAGACATGCCATGAATTCCATTTTGCTGCAATGCACTGGACAATTTGGGAACAATAAATACTTCCCTTTCATTATCTCCTTTGAATTATAATGGCGTGCAGTTTTCATTCATATAATAGAATAATTAGAAATGCAGAATTACCAAGAACCTTCTCCAGTAGTAAAAGTTCAAGTATTTATTTTGACTGGTTTTTTAATAAACTCTGACTATGTCTCTGACTTTCATCCATTTATGCATCTCAGAATTCAGACAGCTGAACATAAACAACATATTAGAAAATGGTTTTCAAACCCTGTTCCCTCTTCCGAGTTTATTTTTCAAATAATACTCAAGATATAAAGACTCATTTCAGGAGCCCTTCTCAAATGTTTTGCTCCAAACATATATTCTCTGCAGCAAAAATACACTCCAGAAACAAAAACAGGACACAAAGCATTTTGTTCTTGCTTTGGGAAATATTCAGCTATCGAGACTGGAACTCATAATACTTTTAGAGAGAGAAAATATATATATATTGTAGTAGAAATTTCTACATTTTCCAAGATCTGGGCTTCATTTCCTATGAATACTGTGACAAGACAGCTACAAATCTCAGCAGAGATTGCAAAAACATATAAAACATTGTACAATAATAAAGAATATTTTGACTTTTGTATGGTCAGAATGAGTGGAGGCATTTAGAGTTTATTTCTTTTGAGAAAAATAAAAGGGAAAATAGTTAGGGGAAAGGCAAAATAAGCAATAAGCAAAATGATGCAGTAAATTGAGCATCCATGAGCCCACTTCCAGCTTCCTACTGTGAAACAAGACATTTCCTTTTATGTGCACTCCCCATGAGTAAACACCTATAATTCTTGCTTTTCTCCTTTGAGATAGACTATTCTCCATGTTCTGGTGTCAGTCATCAGATCTTTTTGTGGACAGAACAAGTTGGACATTTGCTGAAAACATCACATTTACACAGTAAATCGGTGATGTGTATGAACATTTGAGAAACCATCACAAGTTTTGTCCAGCTGAGCATAAATTTCAGAGGGGGGTGAAAAAATCGTTTTTCTACAATTTCCAGAAGCACCAATCAGATTGGGGCAATTTTCATTTCATCTGTTGTCTGAAATTATGGGAGAAGCAGAAATCACTTCCCTAATGCACAAAACTGGCTCTGCCACAGGGCTTGGACAACAAGAAGTCACAGAACAGAAGTTTGGTCTGGCAAACAGCAAAGTTTCATTGCATCTGCACAGCAATGCCAGCTTCTGCCTCCAGCTTTGCTTCCTCCTCTCTTCCAATCTGTCTAGCAAGTGAAGAAACCTCATTAACAATTAATCAGCTTTTCTGGGACTCAGATTCCTGTGTGTGTTATGGAAGGTTTCTAATTATGGATGGCTTTATTCAAGAATGCATTAAATGCCCTACACATTTGAAAGGAATTCATCACAGTATAATTAGGCTGATAGCTCTTTGGTCATCAAGTGTCCTCCCATTTCCCTCCTGATGGTGGGTTAGATAACAACACTGAAAAATACAATAGCTGGCTCTAGTGACTAACCCCAGACAATCAGGCATTGCTTAGAATAAATCGCTTGCAGGTTTCAATTTTTACTCTTCACTAACAATTTCTATCTTCACAGAGAGCTGCCAATCAAAAATATTTTTGACCCATAAGCAACATGCAGTATCCTCCAGTAGGGCAGAGCAATGGAAGAGTACCCCTGAAGGTTAGGAAACCCTGCACAGGAAGGGGACAGTCCGTAGCTGATCTCTGCTGGTGACAAGGTGGAGTTCAATCCCCATCTCTTGCATTCCTGTCATCAGACTGTGGGTTAGATGCTGGTCTAGGCCAAGGCACTGCAGAAAAATAGAGAGTTATAGAGTTCAAGCAAAAAACCACCCCAAATCTATAGAGACATCATTTATTGCATTTCCAGTCTTGTGGTTCTTTTGGAAAACCGTGTAACGTTTCACTTCAATGGTCAGTTCCCTAAAGTGAGAGGAAGGGAGAAAAAAAGGGACTATTGGTTCAGTCAAAGACAATTATTCTTTTCAAACAAAGAAAAAACCCAAGAAAACTCCTCCAAATAGTCCATTTTGCATCAGACTAAAAGCTGCTCATTTAATTTTTCATTATTAATGTCCTTTGATTTTTTTTCAACTTAGCCAATTTTGACAAGTGCTGCTGTTTTTAACAAAAAAAAAAAAATCAAAAAAAATCCATATTTTCATTTAGGTCAAAACAAGTTTTTCAATATTTAAGCCATTTCTCATTTTTTGAGTAAAGCTACTTGTTTCACAACAAGCATCATTTCCCCTGCAACCCATTTTCAAGCAAATTCAATAAACGTACGCAGAACTTGCCTGCTTGACTTCCCCAGAAAAAGAATTTCGAGTCAGGATTCTCTGTCCTGCTGCTAAAAACAGCCTGTTTCCATAGCTGTCACCTCCCCTGCAGTGAGGGAGCCTGAAACATCCCTAATTCTTCCCCACATCAATTAAGCCTCTCCTGGCTGGCTGGCAGGCTGCAGGCAGGAGCAGCCTGTCTGCTGCAGTTCTGACTCACTTCCTTGGCCCAGCCTCAATCAGATGGGGAATCCCTGGAGGATGGATGTGTTGGCAGCACAGCTCCCTTGGCCATGTTCAAAGGTTAGAGGAGCCCAGAGATAACTGGGAGAGGTCTTCCTGCAGCCACCTCCAAGGAAGCTACAGAAGCCTCTCTGGATGCCAGCACCAAGGGCACCAGAGAAGGATTCTTCTGCCAGCAGACTTGCATAAGCTATTCAGGTTGTTTCAACCCTTTATTTCTGTATTTTTGTCTCCAGAGGAAAAATTATAATTTTGAAATCTAGACTAGGTGGCAATAAGAGTTTTTCACATTAGACACTGCTTCAGGGCTGCTAAAAGTACCCTAAAGGGACCTGAGGTGGTGGAGAGTAGCAGAGCAGCCACTGAGGTCCAGCTCTAACGGGTCCAATTCCCTCTGCCACCATTTATAACCCTGAATACAGCAACGGTATGGAGGTGGACTGAGAGAGACACCACAGCCCCAGGAACTACTTCCTTCTCACCATCCATCAGTGTCCAAAGATATAAACCCTTTATGGGAATGAAAATCTCCTTTCTATCATAAAAAAAAAAAAAAAAAAAAAAAAAAAAAAAAAAAAAAAAGCTTTGTCCAGACTGGAGTTGGGCAGCAGATTTTAGGCCACTTCTCAACCAGATATGGAAATGAGGGCTGGCAAGTTTGTCTTGACTGCATTAGGTTGCTTTTCTGACAGAGAAAGAGATTAACTATTTCATTCTGACATTTTCTAAGTAAAACATTTCAGTATTAAAATCACAATAAAATAACTGTGGTAATAAAGTTAAATTTCAATGGCTAAGTGCACCTAAAAGTGCAGTTGCTTTGACTTGTTTATAGTGCTTTCTTCAGTCCAAAACCCAATGTTTAGAACTCTTTAGGTTTGGGTTTTGATCCCTTTTTTAGGGTGTTTTTTTTTAAGAAGCCTTTGACACCACAGAACATCAGAGAGTTTTGTGTAGTTTTATTTCAGTGGACACTGTTTTAGACAGCTCTAAAGATTTCACAGAATATTCTGAATTGGGAGGGGCCTGAAGCTAACCCTGCAGCCACTGGCTGGCATATAAACTTCCATCTCCATTTACTGCAAAGTCCGGGAAAATGGTGACCAAGTTTTTTTCAGTCAGACACCCAAAGTCAAAGGCTTCGTCTGGTCACAGTGTTCACATCCTTGGGACACACTGGAGCAGCTCACCATCCATATGCACTGTTATTTATGCACCAGGATCACGGCTTTTATTCTTTGCAAGCTGTTCCCAAAGGAAGTTCCTATTCTTAAATGTTATTCCTGCTCCTTTGGGGACTGCAAAGAATGTAGTACCTAAAAGGGGCTTATGAGAAGGCTGGAGCCACTTTTAGCAGCAGCATGGAGTGATAGGGTGAAAGGAAATGTCTTTAAACTGAAGGAGGATGGATTGATTAGGTATTAGGAAGAAATTCTTTGCTTGGTGAGTGGTGAGACACTGGCACAAAGTGCCCAAAGGAGTGTTCAAAGCCAGGCTGGATGAGGTTCTGAGCAACCTGGTCTAGTGGAAGGTGTCCCTGCCCATGGCAGAAGAGCTGGAGCTGGATAGCCTTTAAGGTCCCTTCCAACCCAAACTATTCTGGGGTTTTAATTATCATGACCTCCAGGAACCCCTCTCTCTGGTGATTCTCTCTCTCTCTCTTTCTCTCTCTGGGCTAAATTCTGGAGACAAACAACCACGGCAGAATTAAAAGACTAAGTAATAAAGACAAAAGAAATATTATTTTCTTCTCACCTGAAGAAACTACATCAGGCAACAGAGCTAGAGGGACTTGCTCAGTGAGAGCTCAGATTTCTTCCCTCCTACACTGGGAATTGCAATTTTGGAACGCTGTTATGTTTGAGGGTGAGGGATTGTGGTTTATGCTCCACAAGAAAAGACACAGAAGGTACAGCCACCCTGTAAAAAGCCCACAGATTAATTCATACCCATGGGTCAGTTAGAAATGAGTGAAACCCATTGATGATAAACAAGGATCAGGCTAAACAGCACATTACATCCAACCTACACAAAATCCAGACTTGAAACAGTTGAAATCTGTTTTTTGAGCAGTTCTTTGGACCTTTGCCTCAGCACCACCTCTGATGATTAAAGACAGGAAGATGATGTCTGGAATAAGTAAATGGAGCATCTATTGATTCCATGGGAATGGAAAAGACCGTTGGATACCCAAGGCATTAATAATCCATTGTGTGAACAGCCTAAAAGCAAAATAATACTGATTCATGTAATTTAAGTGAAAAGCAAATTGCCCTGCTCTGATTCTGTTACTGTGATAGATTTACCTATTTGGTAACAGATTACGAGGAAGGGAATGGAATAAAAAGCAGGGGCAGTCCAGCAGGCTCTGAGCCACCCTTCACAGCAGGGGCCAGAACATATCTGCAGCTTCAGGAAATGCAAATGTTGGGTTAGCACTCTCTGGAGCAATGAGGAGGAGGGTTTTGCACAAAATCCCTGCAAAGATGTGCTAAGGCTGTATCCCATGGAAGGAAGTAAATGTGCACACTGCTGGGATAACAGGACAGCAAGCTTATAGACCTGTGACAGGTAAAAGAGGATGCAAGAAAGGAGTTGGGGAATTATGAAATCAGTCAGAAAGTTTTGCAATGAAGATTTTAGATAATTTCTGAATTCATCATATGCTTCAATAAAAATATTGTGGACATAGGATATATTTCTTATCTATTTTTCATCCTTATTTTATTGTTGATATCAAGACAGTGTTGTCTTATTGGCACCATATGCATCCATGCATTCAGGGACAGGGGAGTCAGGCTTGTTTTTTTCCTCTAGTTTGGCAATATTCCATTACACTGATGGATTTTTTTTGGAGCGACATTTAAGTGAATTGATTTTGAATCTTTGACATTGTAATCGATACATGTAAAAGAAAATATTAACTCACAACTGCCAGTTTCTGCTGTGACCATGGATTTCTTCCTTAACACCAGATAAGATCAGTAACTATCTAAATGAAAAGTGCTGAATAAACACATTTTACCTAAAAGCAAAGCTCAACCAAAACAAACAAGGACAGAAAGATCAGAGATCCTGAATCTTTTCAGTTCTATGATGTCTCAGATAAGAGAGCCCTCTCACCTCCCCTGCACTCTGGGCTCTCCCCTGAGCACCTGCCCACTCCATTGGATTAATACAGGGCTGGCCATGGGTCATGTGAAGCACAAAGAGACTGATCTTCCTACATCTGGCTGCAAAACAAACTGTGCAAGACATGTCTGCCTTTCCATCCGTAGCAATTTTATTCCCCCTCTTCCTCAAAATCCATATTACACTGATGCATTGCCTCCCAACACTGACTGCTGCACATACCTCTGCAGTTACAAATGGAATGCGAAATTGGGAGGTTTTTTGTGGAGACTGGCCAGAAATAAAGCAGCTTTTGTATTGCCAAGGCTCTTACAGGTTATTATGCATCACTAATTAGTCAAATAACAGATGTAACTCCTGCAGCATGAAGAGCTATTGTTGTTTTCTCTTGCTTTCCAATTACTGCCCAGTGAGCTGGGACAAAGTGTGTGAAATATGAGGTTATTGTTTAGTATATTTAGTGTCCCTGTGAAAAGAGGTGTGTCAGGCTCCATCCTCGAAATTCAAAGGGAGCACAAGAAAAGAGACTTTGAGGCTGTGTCTGTAATAGTTAATTTAGAATTGTCAGGCCAAAGTGCTGGAAATCAATCTCCTCCACTGCTGCCTTGGTAAAATATTTCTGCACCTCTCTTTCCTCTTGGCCAGCAGTCCCTTCTGAAGGCCAAGGAGCATTACAGGTGTGGCCCCTGCTGTGGCACCCAGACACACCTGACCGTGTCCTCTGCTGCCTCCTCCATGCAACCTGACCTCAGAGCTGGTGGGTGAAGACTGGTACAGTGTCTGTCACTGGACACATTTCTACTTCTTCCAAAGCTGTGCTGTACACTGCACCTTTACAGAAGTTTCCAGCTTTTTCCTTCTTTCTAGGCTAAATGGCCAGTTCACAGCCTTTTCTTGTGTTTATGCTGTTTGTTAGCTTCTAATCTTTATTTCCTGGGTGGTCACACACCCCTGCTCGCCTCTTCTCACCTCGTTTTCCAGTGATGTTGTTTTATCAGGATGATGTTTTATCAGGATGTTGTTTCATCAGGATGAACAAAACAACCTCAGCTGATTTGTCTCCTGTGGTAGACAAATCCTCCCAGTCACCACTGAGCCTGGAAGCAAAGCAGTGGTAGGGTTCAAGATCAGCCCCCAATCCTGCTGTGGAAAAAGAGATTTCCTGAGCCTCTGTGTCCAGAAAGTGAATGATGTTAATAAAGAAACATAATTCCCTAGCATTAGATCTGAAAAATATTTAGTAAGTGCAGAATATCTTACTCTGTGCATTGATATGACTTCATAGTTTTCTTTTTTTAGGGATAATTTGGGAGAGATTTTTAAATATTTTCCCAATAAGTAAATGGACAGAAATTCAACACATCCCTTGGATTGGACTTCCCAGTCAAGGAAGAAACTGCTGACTACCTTAGCAGCATAAAGTCTCTCAAGCTTGCTTTTTTTAGTAACTACTCAATTTGTCACATTTTTCTTGGACTTTTTAGAAATCCTTACTACTGAAAACCGGACTTGTAAATAAACTATTGACTTTCTTTCACTGCAGCCCTCAGTTTTTTTGCATTCCATTACTTGTGGGAAATACTGCCTCTAACTTTCCAAGTTACAGTTTTGATTCTGACATACAAAATTTTGAATAGTTCCCCAGTTCTCCTCAGCTGAGAATTTGCAGGCACCACCATATCTACATGTAATCACCCTCAAACATTTGCACCTAGATAATGAATATTTTAGTGTTCTTCATTACAGAAAGACAGAAGTCAAGAGTCACAAACGAAGCAGCTGTTGATTAAGACTGCTCTATTGAGAGCCCTGAACCTCTCCACAGTTCTCCAAGAGATAAACTAGGGAACAGCATTTGACCTTCTTGATGTGTCACGCTGTAGAGCTGGAGAGGTTTTCTAAATAGCTGGGAGCAAGCACTTTTGAAAGGGTCAGAAACCAGGCTGCTGTCATTATTTCAACACATTGTGCAGGTAAAAGGTAGGATTTGGTTAAAAATAACCCAGAGTACATGCTCCAAACCTCAATTTTCCAATGGAAAGGGATATTTTGCATTTGCAAAACCACCAAGTGTGCTTAAGGGTGTTATTAGCATCCCAAGTGCTAATCTCACGCTAGAAAATTAGGCTGTGCTTTACACTTGGGTGCTAAATCCCAGTTGTCTCTGTGCTGTTATATTGTTGAAATGGTCCCTGGCCAAGTGCAGTTTCCCCAGACAACTGCTGGATGTGGTTCAGAAATTAACATAAGGCAGGAACTATTCTTAATCGGCACTTTGGATGCAGTCACCCTGATTTGAAGGTTAAGACAGTTTAATAGTATAGATGCAGGTCATTCTGTGCCAGTTGGCTTCAACTACTCAAATCTCTTCTCTCACCATTTAATTAGCTACTGAAGATACTGCCAAGCCCACCAAAGTAATCTCTTTTACTCCTTTGACTTTAGTTGTAAGAAAAACACTATATACGAATACTTCAAACATGGTGCTAGGTGTGTAAATCAGTTTACAGGGGTTAAAGGAGGAGTCTGGGTGATGGGAGATACAAAGGAAATACTTCACAATCACAGAGGCAGCCTGCAGCAGAGGAACTTGGCTCTAGACTTCTCACAGCCCAGGTTAGGCAAATATGCGCTGGTGGACCTACCCAGCCCAGTTTTTCACTTCGCTGAGGGCTCAACTAACATTTATCTGATTGCCTTGCTAAAGGTTTTTTCCTATTTTGCAATATTTTAGTCTTTCCTCTAAGTCTTTGTGTTGTTTATTTAAGAATTTCTAGTGTGAAAACAACCTTTTTCATATCTCTTTGCTCAGAGGGTTTTCACATACATGCAGTGAAGCAAGTCAGATGAGCAGGGAGACTCTTCTTGCAATTTTCCGCTCTTTACCTCCCCGAATACACTAGAGACAGTACCAGCTTTGTGCATATTAGTCCATCCCTAATATTTAACCCTAATGTGTGGAAGGGGCACTCAGGGATTCTAACTGCCTTATAATTTTTTGTTGATTATGGTGAAGTAATTCGAGGCCCTTCACAGCCAGCAGTAACCATTCCATGAGAAGGAGAAAGCACAGATCAAGCTTTTGACATCAGGAGAGAAAAGCAGAACCTGAGGTGTTCTCTTCAGCTTCCTAAACCATGTCCAGCAATCCAGACATACTAAATGCCTACTTAAAATAAAATAATTTAAAATCATAGTGTTTTGCCAACTCTTCTTCACTTCTATTGCTCCAAATAATGCAATTTCCCCTGAATAATTGTTGGTACGGGCACAATCTATTAATTCCAGCCCAGCTGCCCAGTGGATGCCACCAAGGAACATTTGCTCATGAAGGATACGTGCCCCTGCTCATTTGCAGACATATAAATGCATGACGTTCTGCTCCGCTCCCAAAGAGAAAAGCAGAGCTGCATCTTCCATCCGAATTGCCACTCCCTTGCCTCCTGTTCCTGCTAATTTGGCTGGAAGAGCTGGGGCTGCTGAGATTTAAAGGCTTGAGGAAATGCAGGCATTCTGTTGTCAGTGGAGTTAATAAGCCAAACAACTCAGATGGTTGAATCCTGCACTCCTTCCCTGGCTGAAATGGGTGGGAAAGGAGCCAAAGGAGCCTGTGGAAGTTTGATAATGCAGGGCTAGCAGTCAGTCTGCCCACATGTGTGCAGCCACCAAGAAACGAATATTGATAAATCTCTGGTCTTATTGAGGAAGTTTAGTGCTGGCCAGTGTGGCAGGGGTGGGATGAGGCTGAGCAACTTGAAAAAAAAAGAAATGTACAGCTTTGCAATGTTATTTCTGCTCCTCAGATAGAGAAAGGTCCAGAGACAGAAAATCCTGTTCAACAGACAAGAAGATGCTTGATGAAATCACACCAAAGAGAGATTCAAGGAGACTAAACAGTCAAGCAGGGAAGTTCCTAGGATATTTAAATGTCCAGTTTCATAATTTTTAGAGTAAAAACTTATCATTTTACCTTGTTGGAACCCTTTTTCATTTTTTATACACAAGCAAAAATAGAGTGACCTATTTTGACTGAACTGAAACTACTCTTTTATGCCTCAGAACTTCACTGAAATATTTAAAAGGGAAGACAAATTTCAGAAAAGATCTAAAAAACACATGATTTCCCTTTGTTCCATTCATCCCATGAATGCACCCTATAGAGATAGAATGGGTGACATCCTCATCTGTAAGCTAGGGGAACAGGCACATGTTCCCTAAGGAAATAATTAGGGGCACTTAAATGCAGTCAGACTGAGGAAGGGACCACTCACGTTGTGCTCAGCACTGGTGAGGCCACACCTCAAATCCTGGATTCAGTTTTGCGCCTCTCATTGCAAAAAAAGCATTGAGGGGCTGGAGTGTGTCCAGAGAAGGGAACGGAGCTGGGGAAGGGTCTGGAGCACAAGGCTGAGGAGGAGCAGCTGAGGGAGCTGGGGGGGCTCAGCCTGGAGATAAGGAGACTCAGGGGGGAACCTTCTGGCTCTGCACAACTCACTGACAGGAGGGGAGAGCCAGGTGGAGATCACCTTTTTCTCCCAGGTAAAAAACGATAAAACGAGAGGAAACAGCCTCAGGTTGCACCAGGAGAGGTTTAGTTTGGATATCAGGAAAAATTTCTTCACAGAAAGGGCTTGTCAAGCACTGGAACAAACTGCCCAGGGAAGTGGTGGAGTCACCATCCTTGAAGGGATTTAGAACTGTAGGTGTGGCACTTGGCGACATGGTTAAATGGTGGTGGAATCGCAGTGCTGGGTTAACAGTTGGACTCAAAGATCTTAAAGGTAATTTTCCACCTAAATGATTCTCTGATTCTCAGGTCCTATGAAATTAGCAAAGGAAATGCCAGGGAGTCATCAGCAAATCTTTATGTCCATGGGACAGGTCCATTCAAGATGACAGGAGATCTGTTTGACTCACAAAAGAAATTTATATCATCCCCTTAAACTTAAACATGAGGCTACCAGGAATGCTGGAAATTATGGAGTCTGGAAGTTCTCTTGGCTCACCCATGTAAAACACCAGCCAGGTACTCCAAACCACAAACAACTGGAGTTCAGAAAACAACATAGAAAAGATCAGACACCAATTTTCCTTTTCACATCCTTTCTCTCCCAGTGAACCATGGAACATTCTGCCTGGAAGCATTTTTTTCAGGTTCTTTTTAAACTTTATTTTGGGATAGGAAATAGAAATTTCCTGATAAATGAAATTTCCAGGTGTCTTTTGACCATCTGCAGTGATGGGACGTTACAGGACATTGTACAACTTGAGACCTTCTCAGCACTGCTCTGTATTTTACCAGTCCAGCACATGTGCATGATGTGACACAGAGCAGAGAAGCCACAGTGCAGCACAAACCTGCTTTTCTCCAAATTACAACCTCCAAGACATAGTCACCACCTCAACACTTTGAGTGACAACCTGATACCACCAGAGTCAAACAGAAGTTTCTTCCATTCAGCTGAATTAAACTGAAATTATTTTCCCAGCTGACAATGGAAAATGCATCACCATTCTTGACTTTGGCAATCTGTAGCATTACCATCTTCCAAAGAGTCAATCAAATACCATTTTGAAAGAGACATTTTAACTTCTGGACTTTCCTTCCTGGCATCTGTGAGCAGATGCTGCAGGGAGTTCTCTAATGCTCTTCCCAAAGCAAAAACAGAAGCCTTCGGCCTTGGCATAAGCACAGGATAGTGCTCCCATGCCTGCCCAAAGTATTTTGCAAACCCCCAGCCATCTGGGCAGAGAAAAAAAAAAAAATCTTTGGAAAAGAATGCAAACCCCCATGTGAGCAAGCTCTGAAAAGGAGTTGGATATTGAATGCTAAAAAATAAAAAAAATGCATCAGCAATTTCTCCACTTGAAAAGAAGACAACTATAGTCGGCAGCAATGCTTTTCCCCTCCATCCTTTTGGATTTGTCGGGTTATTGCTTTAGCTCTGTCCAACACACAAATCCTGCTTCATTCCCCTGCAGGGCCTCAATGCCTTGTGCGAAGGAAAAACTTTTGTTCCCATAACTTGTGTTCTCTGAGGGGGGAACTAGAGCCCTGTTCCATCTCTACAGCAAGAGCAGAGCTGATCAGTCTGCTGACCAGGTATGTTCCTTCCCCATCTGTTCCGTAGCCTCATAACTTGTGGTAACTTCTTGTGGAAACTGCAAGCAGAGCCAAGACAGAGCTAAAGGACAGCATGAATTTATTAAGGTTTGAGTTAAAAGAGTCTTTTCTGCTGAAGATGATCATCATCTCATCTGCTCAAGACCATGGCTTGAGCTAAACTCCCTCTGCTTGTGGCAAGACTACATCAACATCTTAGGTAATCCACTCACACTTGTCTAGTGATTCTCGTCAACAGTACTTTGCAATCCCTCGGCAGAACCAGAGAGATGAGACTTATTAAGGAATGGAACCTGACAGGAATTTTCCCTCTCCCAGAACTGAGTTTGGCATGAAAGCACTATTTCCATGCCTTCACATGGCAGCTCTCAATGTGCAGGGCAGGCACAAGACCAAGAACTTCCTTTCAGTGAGTCCCACTAATGTCTCATCTCAGCTTGGATATATTTTCCTGCACTGAACCATAATCCCACCTCCTCTGCTTTCCTTGCAGATGAGGCAGAGGAATGATCCTGAGAGAAGAATTATAGAATGATGGAAAAGTTTGTGTTGGAAGGGACCTCAAAACTCATCTTGTTCCAACCCCCTGCCATGGGCAGGGACACCTTCACTAGACCAGGTGTCTCAGAACCTCATCCACCCTGGCCTTGGGCACTGCCAGGGACGGAACATGATTTCAAGTTCTCCAAGTCAGAACCCCAAGGCTGATGCCTCCAGCACATCTCCTGCTCAAGATCAGCTCGTGTAGCTTCACTGCAGTCCCATTTTCTCCCCCTTCTGATTTCCTTCACCTTAAATCCTTCTCATATGATCTTTTCCCCCCACACAGTGGTTCATAGAGAATTATTTTCATTAATAAAAAAGGTCCCTGTGTGACTAATTCCTCTGTTAGATGGAACAGGGTAGATGTAATAATGACTGCAATTTGGTACTATGTGGCTGCGGGGCAAGAAAAATATTAGAGAAATAAATTATTAGTATTTCAAACTTTATTTGGAATAAGTCTTAGTAAGTGCTTTTAGAAGCAATAATTACAGTTATAATTAATGAATGTACTGCCAAGTATTGACCAATAGATTCTTACAAGTTCACCTTTGATTTCCTCAGTTCCTGACTACTCAATTTGTTTCCTTATTAAAAGTGAAAATGTCTTTGAAAACAGTCCTCAGGGTACAACTACTCATTGTAAAAAAAACAATCAAGAATCAACTTTTATGCAAAATTTTCTTGTCAATACCTATTTTTTAGAAGGTTTGCATGGTATTTTAACAGTCAGAATAGAAGTACTCTCATATTTTCTTGTCATATAAATTATGTATTTGAAGGCATTTGTACAGACAATGGAATAACTCTGGGATCTGCAAAAGATCTGATTTGGGAAACTCTAAATGTAAAAAAGTAAAGTTATTTGGAGAATTAGTACAATGAGAGTCAATCAAGAGAAGAGGAGGATAACATGATAGCTAATTTTAATTTCTGAATAACAAAGGGCCAAACTTTGTTGTCCAAAAGATAAGCCCAAACAACAATGTAATGCAGAGAAAAAAATAGATGTGTAAATCAGTATTCTCAGGTTAAATTTAAATAATGATTTTCTGGACATAATTTACCTTTTTGATGTTTCCACTGATAGTATTTTATGCAAGCAAGCCAGAATATTTAAAGGATGGTGGATAGGTCCTTCCCAATCCTTCCGCGAATAATTCTAGAAGGGACATTTAGTGTCCTCCATCAGTGCTCCCATGGCACCATATGCTTGGGTGAGCCATCAGTCACAAGGAGTGAAATCTTGAGCTTGAGTTTAACACATTTAAATCACTGTTGCTTGAGCCTAACACATTTAAATCACTGTTGCTTGAGCCAAAACCACTCTAAGTGAAGACTGTCATGATCCAGGTGGCAAAGGGAGAAAAATACATGCCTTCAGTACAAATGCGGGACAGACAGCTGTGAGAAATGGGACATGAGGAATTCTTGCTTCCATGCAGAGCAAGGCCAGAGAATAGTTGTAAATTATAGAAACGTGGTGATGTTTGCAATTAAATATTCTAGCAAGGCTGTCTAACCTGCTGATGTGTCAATACACAGAATTATTTGCATTACGTTTTATCTCTGCAGGTGAGATCTGTTCAGCAAAGGGAAATAGCACAAAATTGAAAGTTTTCCCTTCCTTTGTAGCAAAGGACATGCATCATACAGGTATTTTCAACAGGCAAGTCCTCTGTTATTGCAGTACCAACATTATCAAGGTTCTTTGCTGTAGGTCCCTGACATTTCCAGGGAAATGTGGGGTTGTTCTCTTCTGCTCTCAGACTGAGTACACAAAAAGCCATTGGTGCAAAGGTCTTTTAGCCATTGGTTTGCTAGCAATCTCCTGAACCTTTGCAACTCGTGTTCCATGGCATCAGTCCTTACACCCAGCTGTCCATAATCCTGTTTGCCTGCAATTATGAAACAAACAGATTTCAATCTCCCACTGTTTTTTCCACTTCTATAGGCTCTAACATCGTGAGAAGCTGCCCCATCATATATTTATATGCCAGATTGTCAAACAGTGGCTATTTCCCATTTTTGCTTCTGTGTCAGATATGTTGGACCAAAAGGTTCCCCTTGCTAATGTGGATATAAAAAGCAGGGCTTGGCATGCGGGCTTTGCTTCCATGTGCAGCTGCCAGATGGGCCAGAGCAGAGGATGTCCAAGCATGTGACTGCAGCAGCAGGCAAGGCAAATACACAGCCTCCCTAAAAATAGGAACACTCTCTGCAGGGAGGTATTACCCTTCCTCTACAAATCCTAGAACCAGAGAAACATCGAGGTTGAAACAGGCCTCTAAGATCATCAAGTCCAACCATTAATCCGGCACTGGCAATCCACCACTAAACCATGTCCCTAAAAAAATATATCTGGCTTCTGGAAAAAGGCAAACTGTGGCAGAGGTAAGTTCTGAGATGGCCAGAATGGCAGGAAGAGCTGAGTCCATGAAGTGTACAGCTTTTAGGTCCAAGCTTTTTTTTTTTTTTTACATTCCTGCCACTGTGATATGAGCTAAGGGAAGCTGTGTGTGAGTAACGATGTTACAAGTTCTTGGAAAAACATGGTTTCTTCAAACTTCTTCCCAACATCATGGAGCAGACAGCCCAAGTTGGCTCTGAAGCTGGTTATTGTACCAAAACCCTCTCAAAGTGTGAGTCTTTCCTTCATAAGAGTCACTGCTGCTTGTATGCACCCATTCCAAAATACAATGCTCCCAGTTCTGGTTTGGCTGCAATATCCTCTGAACCAAGGTCTGTGAGGCCTTCAACCTCATCCCTTCCTCAGAATGACCTCTTCACCTTCAACAGGTGTGGGCAGGTGTTCACATTTTAACTCCTGAGGTAGATTTGAAATACACTCTCATGTCCTGGATTCCCTAAGACTTTAATATAATTTACCAACTTGCAGGTGAAATGTAGGGCCAGACTTCCTGGCTTTTTTGATACAAATATCTAAGTGATCTTCCAGCCCCACTGAAATGCATAAACACTTATTCTGGTTCATTCAACCTTCCAAAAGGTACCAAATGAATGTGCTGGCAACCGAAAAGCCAATGAAGATTCAATTCAGAATTTTTTCCCTACCATATGTATTTTCTTTGTCCTTTAACACCCAACTACAAAGTGAGTGATGATAGATGATTTTTCAATTTGAATCATGAGCACTGTTAGACGTTAAAGGACAAAGGAAATAAATCATCTGAAAAGACAAAAGGAGGTGGTGGTGTTTTCATTATTCAAAGCCCTTTCCAAGTTGTTGGCAAATAAAAGTCTTTTTTGACAATGGCAATTTCATGTTCTTTATCTCTCCTTGAGGAGGAAGTGCATTTGATTGCTTTGAATTTTTGTTATCAGCCTGGTGATTTTTCAGGGCAAAAAAAGTCAAAACCTTGCATAACATTGAAAAGAAAGCTCTGAATAAGAAAGAAACAGTGCAGGTGAAGGGGAGTTTTATACCTTTTGGAATTTCTGTAAGAGGGAAAAAGTCCTTCATCAAATTATGTGCCAGCTCAAGGGGAAAAAAAAAATGAAATCACTTCCAGTCAAGCAAGGGTTTGAAGTTTTTGCCCCAATATAAACTCTAACAAACTATGCAGGAACATTTCCACTTGTGACCATATGCAGGAAAGCTGGAGTTTCTGGATGGAGTAGAGTTTGGGATAACTTGGGCATCTTCTCTGGGTCTCTGCTTCCAAATCTGTGAAGCACTGATATTTTTGTCCTTCAGCCATTGTAAACCCTGATTAGGAATAAGGTTTAGAATGCTGAAAACTGCACCTACAGACTGTTCTGCTGCTCACCTCTTGAGCAATAGCATTGTCAGAACCAACTTTGGTCCATATTAAGTGTCCAGAAAAGGAAAGGATTTCATCTGAGTCTCCTTACAGAGGCTGAAAAAAAACCGCTTTGCACTTTAACACAGACTCCACTCACCCTCCTGAAGTACCTTTAGAACAGAGTTCAGCAAAAATTCTCCAGTTCTAGAGCTGCATTATCCAAAGGTGTGGGTGACTCTAAATATTTATACTGTCCACATATCAAAGATCATGAACATATAAAGTCAGTTGTGGTGTTAGTGATGAAAATATTCCCTCCTGTGTCATGTGCAACGATCCACTTTTACCAGGGCATTAAAACCACAGTCCTTGCCATTCTCTTTGGTGCAGATGGTGGATTCCTTACACTAATACTGGTCCCACTGGAGTCCCTGTAGGATTGATATCTGGGAAATGCATCTCCCTGTGACCTGGGTGTTCTGAGTAAATGACAGACTGGGTCCTCCAACAAGGCATGGGAAGGTGAAGACACTTCAAATTCACAGGGATATTTTTATCTTTTGAGCACCATAGAGCAGCCTGTGAGTTACATCTATGTTCTAGAATGAACCAAATCCAACATGTAATAACTATTGCTAATAAATTAGCACATAAATATAAAGCCTTACATCAGCATATTTCCAGAAATTGTGGAATAACCTTGCTGCCTTTTTGGCTGGGTTTTGCGAACACTTATTGATACCTTACCAAAAAAAACCCTGGTGTTTCAGTCAAAGGTACCATGGCATAAATCCTAAGCAAGAAAGTGAAATCTGTAGAGAAAGTTTTGGTTGTTAGCTTTTACTGGCAAACCCGTTTGATATAATTATCATATGTAGCAGGTAATGGGCAGAGACAGAGTTTACGCCACAACTTTTGTCACTCATCAGAACACATAAATCCTTAGGCTGAAACACAAATCAAAGTCCTGCTCTGTGCCACACTGGTGTCCTGGGCTCGCAGAGAATATTGTAGGCTGTTGTAGCAAGAGAACCACACAGCTGGTAACTGGCCATGATGGATTCTGCTACAAATAACATCAAAGTATTTTCCTCTGGATTTTCAAAATGTAGTCAGGGAAGAGAGGTTTCCTTCTGAACTCACACACTGAGGTGGGCTATCCTGGTCACTAAATTGGCACAGCTCCTCATTTAACGCTCCTGAGGATGTGGAGTTAGAGAATATTTATGATTAAGAAGATGCAATTGAACTGTAGCTCTACTGCTCACATTTATTTAGTTGCTGTATTGCCCAAGACACTACTGAAACACTAGAGATTTCTATCATCTCTACATCATAAGCATCACAAAGCAACCAATTTGAGCAGTGTTATTGATAGTGAATACAATGCAATACTCACTCTTTCATCTGTTACAGAATAGGCAGGTTTTGTAATAAGATGTTCCTTATTTTGTATCTCCTTTTCCTTCCAGCATATTGCATGTGTCTCATCAATGCATCACCTCTCCATCTCATTAACTATCTGTGCTCAGAAGACCTCATCTTTTCTTCCTTGCCTCTGTTCATTAATTTCCTCCTTCTTTCCCACTGTTTCTCTCTGCCGTGTAATTTTTTATGCCTCTGGAGTCATATTAGGGGATGGCTGGGGGGAGAATTTTGTTTGTGGTACAGATGATATAGTACACAAAATCCTATTTTTCTCATTTGAATAGAAGGCCGCAGCAGATCTGGCTCAATTTGTCAGTAGTCTGTGTGTAACCATATTTTAGAGGGGCATAGAAAAGATTTGGGACCAACCTGTTTAAAACCCAATTAGAGGGACACGGAGCTAGGTACAGGTTAATGACTAAGGTCAAGGATGAAAAATATACAAGTTTGGGGTGCTTAAGCTGAAACATTAATAAAGACAGGAAAAAGGGAAGCCTGAGATAGAAGTCAGGTGAGACTGCACTTTCTGAACTTCACCTTTATAGCTCAATGGCTTCCATGTAAATTTTCCAGGGAAGGAAGGTCTTCAAAAAGGCTCTTCCCTTCCTAGACGTCCTAATAGCAAAAAAAGTAAAACAAGTCTTCAGGCAGAGAAAACTGAAAAGAGCTGTTGAACAGAAAATACCAGGATATCATGTAATACAAATCAGCACCTTAACAAAGATAACAAAGGAGCTGTGGCAGCTTTTACAAGCCAGAGTTTGAGGAATCCAAGAGAAACCAAAATGTTATCAGTCCGCTTTTGGAAAGACAGTGCTGTCCATCTCTTTGAAGTAAAAAGCATTAAAGTTAAACAGATCCCTAGCAAAAAAAAAAAAAAAAAAAAAAACCAAAACCAAAACCAAAAAAAAACAAACAAACAAACAAACAAACAAACAAACAAACAAACAAAAAAAACACCAGTCTTGCACCTTGGTGCTTAGTCTGCACAAGCTGTAGAGCAGCTGTAGAAGGGAATAAATCAGGAATTCACTGCACAGTGATCATTACATCTGAGGACAGCATCACCCCTGGTAGGATGATTTGGATTTAAGTTTGTTGAGTGGTTTTTTGGAAGAAATAATGCAATTATAAATGGCAATTTGCCATTAGCCACATTAAATCTTTAGTAGATTAATATGGTCCCAGGTTTGACCATCTGGATAACATTAGTAAGATCATTCAATCCAGTGGCTCCCTGTACACAACCTTTTATTTTTTTTAATTAGTGTTTTCTGTGGCCAGTCTAAAGGTACCATAGTGGCCTGACCCCAAAAGAAAACCTTCCCTTTCTTTAGCTCTTTTTGATCACCTTTCCCTGAACAATTTGTCTGTCTATTACAACTTTTTTATGATACAGCATAAAAAAGTAGGATTCAAGGTTGAGATGCAACCCTGCCTTATATGGAGCAATGAAAAATTACCCCAAGAATTCCTATACTTTTACTACTAAATAGTAAATTCACCATGTCTCTGGATATTACTGGCCTTCAACAGCAGTTCCATGCAATCTCCCAATGCCACAATGACAGCCAAGCAACAAAAGTCACCTTTTTTTTTTTCTATTATTTATTCTCCCTCCTAAAGTATTCTAAGCTGATATTAATCTAGCCAGAAAATGAAGTGTCTCTCTGCAGGGTTTCATAGTCACCATCTCTGCAGCCAAGGTGGCACTCATTGACCCACAGGTGTGAGACACCAAAGCACACAGCAGACATGAGTGGCACATGTTTTATAGACTGGTTACACACATAAGCACCAAGTGTCACCTGCGGATATCACGTAATGATATCATTACATGACACAGGATTGTCACCTCTGCCAGGAGGAGTGACTCTGTGCTGTGTTACAAGCCAGGCCAGCAAGAAAGGCTGGGATGTGCTGCCTCAATGCGAGCACACTAAAATAGACAGACAATGGTGATAAAGGCACCTGGGATCAGGTGAGGGGACAGGCTGCACCCTGAAGGGATGCTAGTAGGTTTCAGCAGCGTTGGCAATTATTTCCTCACAAGTGCCATCTCCCATGCTTCTGGCAGGATCACTCATGTTGTGGAAGTGAAGAAAATGTTCCCATCAAGCCCATCAAAAAGAGACACTAAGGTGTTTCTTCTCTGGAAGGAGTGAGGGCAGAATGATTTACTTCCCTCTGCCTCTCTCTCACTGCCTGAGGCAGGGCACACAGACATGTCACAAGAGGTGGGAAAAGTTATTTATGTGTTTACCACTTCCCTGGTATCCTAAAATGTCCCCTCCCCCTGGCAAGTCATCTGTTACTTCTCAGCAACTCTGTTAGGACAGAGTGTGACTCCAAAACTATTGCAAGAAATTCTGTGATTCAGTGCCAGGTGCAAAGAAACAGCTGAATTGAGAGGATTTTAGAAAATATTAAACTTGCTGCTTAAATATTCTCAATATCCTGTGGCTGGATTTCCAAACAATGGGATGTCATGCATGGCTCCTTGGTAGGTGGAAGCTTGGGTAGATGAAAGTAAGCAAGTTCTCCTTTAATTCTTCCTCTTTTCAAAAAGTTTCACATCTCTTTGCCTTCTTTTGCTCTCCACACAGACAGACACTAACAGACCCTTTCCCAGCCTTCTTCCCATTTTTTTCCAAACATTCTTAGTTATAAGAGCAGAAACTCAGAAGTTTAAAAAAAGCCTCTATTTAAATATCCCCATTGAAAACCTGTCTGAAAGGAAGACACTAAATTATGGTGGTGGTAAATTCAGGCTGTCATAGGACTATTTTGAGCTCCTCTTCTTTTTTGGTGCTGGGGTTTGTTTTTTTTTTTTGTTTTTGAGCTCAAGTTCAAAGATGACAGCACCGTAGCTCTTCTGAGAAGATGTGAAATAAGTGGATGACTTTGATAAATGAAACTATTCTTTCCTGTAATTAGCCTATAAGTATAAAGAAAGATAAATACGACTAAACTCTTCCACAGCAAAAAATAAAACAAACAGAATGGGACAATCTCCGAGCAGAGAGTACATCTGAGAGTATTCTTCAGTTTAATGCTGACTGAAGAGAAAAATAGAAATAACCTGCAAAGAAGGCTTACAACAGGGTGTGCTTTGTTGGTGGTACTGAACAATCCCTGTGCCATCCCTGGAAGTGTCCAAGGCCAGGCTGGATGGGACTTGGAGCAACCTGGGACAGTGGAAGGTGTCCCTGCCCCTGAGAAGGGTTTGAAATGAGATGGTCTTTAAGGTCCCTTCCAACCCAAAACATTCTGTGATTCTCTGACCCCGATTGCCAGGGAATGCAATTAACTAAGAAACTGCTACTTATAACCTCACAAAATGAGAAGTACTCACCTCAGAAAACACAGCATTCCCAACAGAACATTGTTCCTTTAGAATTATTAACAGTCTCCTTTATGATTTTGATTATCAATACTAGGAACAGCTGCAGGGTTTAATTCTCAGTCTCAAGACAGGCCAAAATAAACCTTCTGAGAAGAAAAAACAAGTTGTTTGACTTGTTCAGCTCAATAAAAACAAAGTCATCAGCTTCAGTGTTAATTTCTAGCAGAGACATCCATCTGTGAACAATATGAGAAACAGGCAGGGGACAAAAAAAGAAGACATAGATCTTTTCCATCTGGATCCCCGGACACAATCTCAGTTACTGTGCTGGGTTGTTAACACTTACACAATAAATAAGAGTTCAAATTTATCCCAGGTGTAATTCAGTGGAGTTAGTACAGGAATAAATGGCTCTGTTCAGATGTGATCATCCCCATTTATCATAAACACTTTTGATAACTTGTTATAAATCTGGAGTATTTCTAGCTTCCATGCCAGCAGTACTGGTGATATGCTCCACACAACTGCAGCAGAGGTGGCAGTTTGGCTGACAGAGAAAGGGGTATTTGGGCACAGATGTAGTTTGCTGCTGTGTGAGGTGAGAAAAAGGCTGCATTTGGAATAAGAGGTCATTTTAGAGCAAGGAACTTCATCGTTTGAAGTATTTGTATAGCATGCAGCTGTTGGGAGGCCTCCAGAGGTCTCCAGATATGCTGAACTATTCTGGTTTTTTTTCAGATAAATAAGTAAACAGAAGGTCTGGAGTGGAAAACAGGTCTTGATGTATGGATGTGCTGTATGCATTCCTCCTCTACCCCTGCAAAGCTGGAAAACTCTCAGGCAGCAGCTGCCACCAGAAGCATTCAATCCTGTCACATATTGTCATGCCCTTCCCTTAAGCCCCTCTGGGAAAGGACCCACTCCTGTGCCAGGTGCAGGACAAGGGACCCTTCAGCCTCCAAGAGGTGGCTCTATTCTCAGTTTCTTATCTTCACATAGAGAACACAAAGAGCAAAGAGACTGACAACACAGGATGTCCCAGAATCAGCTTGAATAAAAGTATAGAAGAAGCCTAGAAATGTGTAATGGGGAAGAGACACGTTCCAGTGACAAGTGCAGCACCTGGGTTGGTACTGCCAGAAGTTGCCCTCTGACGTCACCACCCTGCCCAGGTTGGAACAAGTGTCCTTCCCTGGAGTGGAGACACAGCACTGCCCAGCAAGGGACAGCCAGGAGTGGTGAGCAGAGCCCCCAGGTGCTGCCTGTGACCTCACAGGGTATTTCACCCCAGCAGGTCCATCTGGAGCACCCACATCACACACTTAGTATTACCCTAAGTCTAGTATTGAAGTTGATCCATTGAACTAAATGACATTGAACTTAAAAGTACTGTTCAGCAATTATCAGCTAATGGCATGTCATTACTAGTATATTTCCTTGAACATGATTTGAGTTTAAAGCATATGAATTGACTCGTTGCAAAAAATCAGTGGCATTACTTTTTCATTCCACCAGTAAAACATGCCATCATATTTAATGGTGACTGAAACACTCAGCTCCACTAATCATTTGTTAGGTCTCACAGGGAACATAAAATACAGTGTAATAGCACTGCAGAGTAATAGCATCATCCTCATCCCTTGGGATCTAACAAAACTGTACTGCAACAATTCAGGTTTAAAACTTGTAGCTCATTTATCCACTTACTAAAGTGCCTCAAAACCAATTTACAGTTAACCACCAGGTGGACCTGAAGAAAACACAGACCTAATGTGGCAAGCCACTGTATTGCAGCCATTATGCTTTCTGCTTCTTCAACAGTAACATCTTGGATCAAATTAAATCCAGTGCTAAACCCACCTACTGCAAGCAGAACCTTGCCAGCTTCCTCTTCACCCCCTTAAGCACAGCAATTTTGTCAATGGATATGGCAAAAACCAAATCCCTGGAGCCTTGTATCTTTTGCCTGGTAATTGATGAGTAACCTTGGGGTACATGTATGCATCACCCTGATGGAGGCTGAGCTCGAATATTTGCTGTGTTCATTTGTAGGTAATGGGATTCTTTTCTGAGGTGCTCAAGAACTGTCTCCTCTTGAAGGATGGGAACATGAGACAGAGGGTGAAAACCATTTAATCTTTATAGCAGAAACAGGTGACAACCTGGTTAGAGGTCTGACTTTCCATCTAATCATTCCTCCAGGAAGACTTCCATGGGTTTTCATAATTTATTTAATTGAACTATACTATAAAACAAAACATTTAAAATCAGGACATGTTTTTCTGGTTATTGATTTTGATGCTTTTTCATGTTGTCTTTTGCAGCAGCCAGTTTTGCTAAAAGCTCTACCTCATCTAAAAAAACACAAAGTGAAGAAAATTTCCCCTTCTTCAGTGCTTCTTCAGTTCAGTTAGTGTCCTCCTAAATCAAATGTCAAATTATTTTGTATAGCTGTCTATGGACTTTTTCCTCCTAGAAGTATGCTTTTGCATATTTGTTCTTCTAGTGTGGTAGTCTATATCCTGGGACTGAAATTCTACCAAGAAATGGTAACTGCCATAGAGGGGATAATTATCATACAGCCCAAACCAAACATTTGCAAGTATCTGCTCAAATCTGAAGTATCACTGGATACAGTTTTTAACAAAGATTTAATTTTGCAGTGCTCCCATACTGGTCTGTTCTCTGAAGTGACAGAGCAAATGTTTTTAGGCGCAGAGGATGAGGTCAGTTCTTACTCCAGCTGTAACTATAGTCCTTCACGTGCATCTACAGCTTTTTGGACACTTGCCACATAAATTTAAGAAAAGAACTGCGAAAGTCACCTTCCCTCAAGCACATGCTTTAGCAGATGTTGCATCAGCAGTTACTGATTCAACAGAAAATAGGACATTTCAGGAACAAAGCAGATTCAAGAACACCATGAAGACACCAAGACACCTGATGGGAACGTGGTTATCACTCATCCTCACTCCACTAGAGCAGAGGATAGCAGAGGTGTGCCCCTGTGGAGCCAAGAAGGGGATGGAAGGAATGCCTACCATGAAAAGGTACAGCACACAGAGAAAAGCCACAGCCCATCTTTCTTCCTTTGGCAAGTGGAGACACACCATTAACTACCAAGGACACAAAGAAATAAGAGACTGCAGTGGCCTGAACAGCAAAAATTTGCATCCTAAGTCACTTGCCCAAGACTGGGCATTTTTAGGTTTACGTGTGAGAAATAGGCTGAGATCCTTTAGCTTGTAGATAGACTGCCTGCTGCCCTTTCCCATGAGCAAAGGGAGGGGAAATGGAATGTTTGCAATGTCAGGACTAAAAGCCAGTCTCATCCTGTCATCAACAGGAAGAATGAGGTGGCCCCTTTCACCAGTAATTCAGAGCAGCAGACTCCTGGAGGGATGAGATCCTCAAATCTTGAGTATGTTGAAGGGATCTCTTACTGATTGTGCCTCTTCCTTTTGTTCCTTTTGAGTACATAGTGACCCCGGACAAACAGCAGTCTTAATTTGCCATACAAAGTAAATATCAATATTTGTTATAATTGTCCAGGCTCTGAACTCAATGGAGGCTCACTTTGAACTCAGTGGATAGTGTAACCATCCCGAGTCCTTTTGTTTCACTCTCAGTTTAGCAAAGACAGCTAAAATAGATAAAATTGCCCATTGCTTTCCATCTTGCCTAAACAATGTCTAAGATGAAGATTTTTCAGATGCAGACACACATTGCCGGCATCAAAAACAAGAAGGATGGAATACCATTTCTGAATAAGGTGAGTGGAATCCCATCAATGTGAGTTTGTGCCCATTTAATTCAATATTCTGCTTTTGGCAGTAGTAAATTGCTAAAATGCAAAGAAAGACCCAGTTTGGTTGGGCTAACTGTGATCATTGCTGACTTTAGCCACCTTTCCAATTCATGAGCCATTCACGAGAAGCACTGACTTTTCATCTAACATACTTATGAATGCTAAATATCCACCAAATAGATTCCAGTAAAGATGATGTGATTTGCAAATTATCCATTTCAATTAACCCCCGTATGCACAGGATCACACAGTTATCTATATCGCCTCATTCCATGTTTTAAACAGTGGCCTGGTTTAAATCCTAATGAAGATGATGAAGAAAATACATTGAGTATTATAGGTTTTGCCTCTTGACCAAGGAGAATATTGTAGTATGATTGTCAAGGCAGAAACTCCCTAGTACTGATAATGTGAAAAATGCAGTAATCACCAAGGTCTCTACAAATACCTGATTATTTTTTTAGGGGATGTCAGGCAACTGTGAAGGACAATAAACTGACAGTGGCATTTTTCTTCATGAAAATTATGTCAATCTCCAAGCACAGTAGCTCTATTGCTAAAAATATGCAATGCCTGCAAGTGTTGTATCAATCAGTACTGCTACAGACAAAAAGGAGATCTTCTATAACCCCAGAGATTCCTTTGCAATGTCTTTGCTCTCTCATCATACTGTGTATAGTCATAATTTTAACTCCAGTTCTGATGTTTTTAATATATCTTTGGTTTCACAATTTATTGGGACATGGACTGGTCTCAGGTCATCAGTTGCCAGTTTATAAAGGTGATATTTCCTCTTCACGTCCCTCTGTGAAACCTCCTGTCAACACCTTTTCCCAACCTGTCTATGTCCCCTGACACAGCAATCCATATACCAACCCCAGATGATTGAGAAGATGTGATGTCCATGAACTTGCTGACGCTGAACTGCCCCATCATCCATGTGTTATTAATAAAGACATTAATCAGTTTTTACCCCAGCAATTTACCTTCAGGGTTGCCACTAAAAACAGCTGCCATTTGTACCACTTATCATCACTCCAAGCCCAGTGTTCCAGAAAATTTTTCACCATTTTTTCCCTTGTCTTCTTATCACAGCTGACAATCAATTATTAAGCAGTATGCTCAATTTCAAATGTTTTAGTTTGTTGGATTTTTTTTTCATTGAGAGAAAACAGTGGGATTAGATGTCATAGACATCTAAGCACCTAAGTATCCCCTTGACATCAATCATAAAAAACATTGAAATGTCAATGAAAGCACAAGCAGCATTTTCTCCTGCCTGTTGACAACACTAAATATATCAAATTTATACAACTGTAGTAAGAAGTGAATTTTAGTCTGTGCCTTAGAGCTGAAAGGGACACCATGACTAGCATGATTTTCTAGCACTTCAAATGCTGTGTTTCCAGCTTGAAATGAAGGGCAGGTGGCCCAAAAAAATCAGGAGCCTGGGCTGAAGGGCTTAGCTAGTCTAGTGACCCACAGAGGGTGTGTGAGGTTTGCATTTTATTTTCTTTTCAGTATTGTTGCTAAATGAAGAGATATTTTTTGGGGTGCCGACCCTTCAGTATTAAATATTGGCTCTCTCTGACTTGAGAGAAAACAAAGATTTTCTGGTCCTGCACCTCTGCAATGTTCTGTAATTAGATCCTCTTAGAAGCATGAACTTATTTTTCATTTGCCATTGTTGATACCAGAAAATTAACAACACTGGGGCACAGGTGCAGGAATTCAGTATCCATGATGGTGAAAAGATTAAAAAAAGCATTCTCTGGTTTGGCCCAGACCAGCCAGTGGCTTCCCAAATGGTTGGCTCCCCTGCACGGTTTGGGAATCTGTGCAGACCAGGGAGCTTCTCCATGAAGCTCTGGAGAGAAGGCGATGTCATGGCACAGCCTGGCTGGTCCCAAAACTCTACAACAGCTCCCAGTAGGGATTGTTTGCTAGTAGTGTTACCAATGTAAATGTTTTCCCAATCAATTCAGAAACCAATCCAGCATTTCTCCCTTGTTGTAACTCAAATGTCTTCCCTCTTCCCTCTGCAAGGATGTACAGGATTTCTCCACTGTCATTGAGGAGTTGGTCTACTTTCCCCAGCATCTGGGTTTCTCAGTAGCTGACCTTAAAGTTTCCTCTGTGTCAGACAGAGGCTGCTGCTGCCTTTGAAGGAATTCAGTACTAATAGCACTGTCTGGCAGGGAGTGACAGGCTCAGAGGATCAAAGACAAGAACATAAATCTAACAACCTCCAGCCCAGGAGCCATCTCCCCCCTCCCTACTGATAAGAATGCAAGATTGAAGAGAGGTGGGAGGATTTACTGGAAGCAGAGAAGTGTATGAGGAATGAAGAGAGAGGTGACCATGTACTAATGATCTTATGAAAGCAGAGCATTTCCCTAGATATTAATATGCCTTTTAAGGTCTCTGAACCCTCTTAAGGTGATTAGTTTTGCTGTATTTCCTCACCCTGGGGCAGGAAAATCCCATTGCTGTGACACTTGGCAGGCTAAACAAGACCACCTTCTCCCTTTCCCATGGGGACATTCCAGCCAGGGCCTGACAGCTTGTCTGTTCCTGGTTTCTCTTAGGGATAGCATCTCCCATTAATGCAATGTCAGAGCACCCTGGATTCCTAAACTAGAGGATTTGCTAAACTTACAGACACCTCCAGGAGCTACGGGGCCAAGGTAGATTTCTTCCTCACTCCTTCTGCTTTTTACCAAGACAGACTGCCCTTTCCAGTGCCTTCCTCACTGGGAGCTGCACAGCCCTTGTTCAGGGAACCACAGGCATCACAAGATCCCCCACACCAAACCAAAGCTCCTCTGTTGTTCTCTGTGTCATAGAAGCATGGAATTATGTGGGTTCGAAAAATCTTTAAAATCATCATGTCCAACTGTTAGTCCAGCACAGCCAAGTCCACCCCTAAATAATGTCCTTCAGAGTCACATCTACACATCTTCTAAAAAGTCCCAGGGGTGGTGACCCCACCACTTCCCTGGGTAACCGGTCCCAGTGCTTGACCACAGTGAGGAAATTGTTCCTGATATCCAATCTAAACTTCCTTCACTGCAACCTGGGGCCATTTCCTTTTGACCTGGAGATGTCCTTGAGTCTATTCTTCCTGTTTTCTGCTCTCCAGTCCTGCTAGGATATGCTTTGGGGAGCATGACATCCATATCGATGTTAATGAGTGTATTGGGATCCGTCAGATCAGTGTTTCAAGGGCAGGAGAATTCTGAAAAGATACGTGCACATAGCAAGGGACCTAAAAAGTTTACTGGAACCCTCCACTGTTTTAATTACTTCACCCCAGGTGGCTCTACATAAACTATTTTTTTTTTTAGTTATAATGTTAATTATGTTGGAAATCCTTGTTCAAACAGACAATGGTCCCAAATGGACTCTTTACCTGGACTAGTATAAATTAAAGAATGAAAGTCTTTTCTACCTTCAGAGACTTCTTCATCCCAAAGGACCTCAGCTACTTCAGCCCGCAGAGGATGGTGCCCATTAACAACTATAACACCACTGACACTGACTCTCAAAAATTGTGCCTGTTCCATTTTGTAGGCAGTGGAATTAACTGAAGGACAAGTTTGGGTTGTGGAAGGCGATTTTAGCTAAAGATAAAGTAAATTTTGATCTCATCTTCCATGTAATCACTGACTCCCTGCCACAGGGGAAAGAGGAAGACCAGACTACACATCAGTGTTAAGCTCAAGTGAACCAGCTGAAGGACAGGCAGTGTCAGGAAATGCCTGGCTGGAAAGCTGGCCACAGTGTAGAAGTTTGCATACCACTAAAATATATATAAGTGAATTTTCTTGGTATTGTGGAAAAAGTGCTGATTTCAAGCCTATAACAGATGAATGTAAACAGTCATGACAGTCAGCAGTACCATCTTGGAGACCTACAGGAAGACTGGGTCAGAACTGGAAAAATAGGAATTTTTAATCTTGCCCTAGAAGTGCAATTGACTTTCTTTCTAAGTGAAAAAGCAATTACCACTTTCTCCCTGTCACCAAAGCTGCTCTTGCCTTTCTGCATCCTGCCTCCCATAAATAGGGCAGACATCCATAAAGTTTGATATTGACTCTGAACACTGCTGAGGGGAGGGAAACCTCTGGGAAAAAGAGCAAGTGCAAAGGGGTGTCTTGGAGTTTTACAATACCTTGTGTTGCAGCCTCCAAAAATGGTCACAAAAACACACATCTCTTGTTTTACAGGTAAACGACTGCAAGATAAATAGGTGGTCCTATTTCACTAAAGTCTTTGAACATGACAGCTATATTGAATAAATTGAGAGTTATTAAATTGAAAGAAGTAAGTGAAAATATCAATAGTGGTTACTGCATAGGATCATTTTGTGCACTTTCTTTAAGAGGAAGAAAAATTGGAGTTTGTTTGCTAGTACACACAAACAACATATACGTCAAAGTTTTACCCTACTAAGTTATAAACCTTGTTGAAAAATGTTCTGTACAGATATAGAAAGAAAGTCTTTCCTCTGGCTGATAAACTTGCATCAACAAATGAGCGACTAAAATAAAACCACTAACCCCCCCTAACCAGTTGTATTAATTTTAATTGTTTTTTAAATGCAAATGAATCAGAATGACTGAAGATGAAATCCACATATATGTGCTGAGTCACTGGTTTGTATTTTCTGTTGCCTTTGGTCTGCATTTCAAGTTTTAGCAGAGCGTCCTTTATATTCATAGTTCATTGCAGTCCAGTCACAGTGGGCATATATGGGTGTCTTCTGGTCTTCCTCAGTCACTGCTTCCATCATGTGTCTGAATAGTAAATTGAGAATATTTAGGATGCTTGCTTAATTTTGTTTAAACTGTTTAATTGCACCAGACTGGACAGCTGGTCACTTTGTAAAAAGACCAAAACCAACACATTTTCTTTTATTCTTCTTTGGGCCAATACCAAGTCTTTGAATTTTATGTTTTTTGGTTTGGTTTTTTTTTTTTTTTTTCATTTTAATTATGGGGGAGGGGAAATCAAATTTTTGTGTTTGGCATTGAAAGACTTAAGGTCAATTTTATGGTTAATGTAATTTATTTTTTCAAGGATTGTTTCTATTAAAAAATAGATTTTAGAATTGTAGTGAAAAGCAGCCAGTTTTCTGTGGCCTTCAGAAACAACAGTTTAAGTACCAGAATGCCACGTTCCATGCGACTGTCCAGACAAAAATGAAATCTCACTGCAGCTGTCATTTTCAGGCTCTCTCTGTAATCATTATACAACAGTAGTAACAGAAAAGGCCCTTAACTATAAAATCAGGCACACAGGAGTAATAGTAGAAACTTCCTTGTTATAAAATTTTGTGCATTACATGAGTTAGGAAGTTTATTTTTTACTGGTAAGAAAAACAACCAAATGGACAAACAAACATACAAACTGAAAAATAAGCAGATAATGTGTTAGAATAAGAAACCAAGAAACAACATTCAGATATGGGTTGTTGTAGCTGAGGATGGAAAAGGGGAAGAACTGGCCCTAGAGAGGTTGGAGTTTAAAGGAGAATGGGGATATGAACAAGATAATCTAGTCCATGGCAGGGAGGTTGGAACTAGATGAGACTTGAGGTCCCTTCCAACCCAAACCACTCTGTTATCCCATGATTCTAATGAAATATCCCTGATAGTTCCAAACAGAGCCCTTCTGAAATGAGGGGTGTTCCCCAAAGATCTGAAGTTCCTACAGGTGATGTCCTAGTTAAGCCAGAGTGGCTGAAGGGAATAAATAAGTTGTACCTTACTCCTCTGAGGAAACAACACATTCCTTGTGTATTGAGCTTCCAGTTTAAGATCTGCCTGTGTTCCCCCTTTTCCCAGCACAACAGTTTCAAGAATTAAGCAGCAATCCCTACATCTTGAAACTTTTTTTCTAGATGTTTCTTTCAATTTTTACAATAATTTGCCTACAATTGACTGGCTGGGTCACCCTCCATCCAAAATGTCATTTGTCCTAGGTCTTTCTGTTTCCACACCTGCACAGTTCAGTGACATTTTGTTCCATCTGTTCATCTGGTTAACACACCTGCCTTCTCTTCTTCCAGGTACAGTAGCTGATGACTACGACAAATAAAAGTTTCGACTGGAAAGCAATGCACTCTTGTTCCTTCATCACACAAGCTATTTTTAAAGGTAAACGTCAATGAAGTTCCAACTCAGTTTTTATTTCAGCAGTAATGGTCCCCTGAAGATTTGCAGGGAGTGAAAGTCAAAACCAAGATACAGGGAAGCAAATCCATTGTTTGACCAGTGTGAAGCATCACAGCCTGCAAAAGAATTGGATCAGTTCTTTCATTTTAGATCCCATTGCCCACTCTATTACAGCCTGTTCCAAAATATCTTTGTACAGTACGAATTTTATTGATAGTCAAGGAGCTCCAAGATTTTCTCAGCATGAAGCAAGCATTCAGTTTTGACTGGAAAAGAAGACAAAAGAGCAACAAAACTACGTCATAAGTTATTGAGTTTGTCGTTTAGCATAAAGAGGAAAGGCACAGCTCCCAGACTACACTGCAAGAGGATCCACAATATATATTCCTTATAGGCAATATGCAGATGAATTTTTGCATGTCTGAGAGAAAGAGAGAGAGAACAGAGAGAGAAAAATTTATTTATGTCTTTCCTTAGCCGCATTTCACAGTAAGTTATTTTATTTGTCCATGGCCTCATGACTGATGGAACTTTATTTTCCCAAATTGTACTGAGTAGAGGTGACAGATGTGATTCTCCCAGTGTCAGTACTTTGCCTGAGCAAGCCTGAAGTCAGGGAAAACATAAACATGCACAGAGGAAATTGTAAAAGGTGTCTCACACTCAAAGGGATCTCTGACATGTGGCCATCCCCTCGTTATTCAGCTTTTTGCATACTGACAGTTATTTTTATATGAGTTGAAACAATCAAAAAAAAAAAATGCCTGCAGGAGACTTGTGCAATTCTAGTAGAGTTCAGCAAACTGGTCGATGCCTGACCACTCTCTCTGCAGTGAATCAGAGCTCTAATTGAGAATCTCAGACCAGAAAAGAACAACATGAAGTAATTCTCACGTGCACAGGAACAGTTGGGATGGCTGCAGAGATGTTTTATCATTTTAGACAAACCTTACAAAACCTGGATAGAAAAGGTACAAAAGTGTTAAACCTGATCTTACTACAGAATGGTTTTGGACTTGCCTGTGAGTAAAAGTTTGCTTCAAGTTTCCCTCAGTGAATGAGCCTGAGGTTCAGGAGATGTGGTTTCCTCTGACCTTGTTTGTGTATCAAAGGTCTGTCTGTCTAGATGAAAGATCTAGATCGTGCTGCTCTTGATGAAATAAAGGAGCAGAGGGTAATTTCTCTTACCCTGAAAAACACATTTACAAGGTTAATTGCTCTCTGATGCTCAGCAAGCCAATCTTTCTGCAGGATCTTCAGTGAGGTGTTGCACCTGCCTAAGCAGCTGGTGCCAAGGGATGTCAGACAGGATTTCCCTCTAGAAGCCTTCAAAGTCAGCTCATGCAAGACTCTGGCAACTCAATAAATGGAGATATTTACTTTCAGCAGAAATGTTTCACTATTACCCTAAAATTTAGGTTCAGGCTGATAGAGAATTTCTGGCCAATTTTCAGTCCTGCTTTTCAGGAATCAAGTGAGGGATCCAATGCAAGACAGTTTATGAGACCTATGTTCCTTTAGTAGTTGGAAGAAAAGGACTCTTTCATAGCAACATACATGAAGAAATACCAAACAGGTGGAAAAATGTGCAAATTCTCTATAACAAAGTTATGTTGAAATTAAATTGATCTTTGGAAACTTATACAAAAGGCAGTATCTCTCAGGTATTTACTCTAGGACAGGGTACATCACAGGAAGCAGGTCAGGAATGTTTCTGAAAATGTCTCACATCTAGAGTGGGAACAGAGGAAAACCTAATCCTGACTGAGGCAGATATGGGGCTGATAAACTAAAGGAACCACCTAGGCACTTTCTGCAGTTGGTTTACAGGGAGGGCTGGAGCCCTGACTCTACAGTGAGAGCCTGCAGTTCACAGAACTGCCTGGAACTGGTGAGATAGCTGAGGGAGAAAGAAAGCAATGGACATGCAAGAGAAAACCATTGCCATATTATCAGGTCAACTCTGCTGTTTTGGGGATCCTTTGGCTCAGCACCCTGGGACCCACAGCCACACCTGCCCTGTGTGCAGCCTCTGCAAGTCTGAGCAGTGACACAAATGTTTGCTCCTCTGTGCAAGAGGCAGCTTGTCCCTGAAGCCAAGTTTTGCTCACACATGAGTCAACGAAAAAGTTTACCCACACCACCCTGGGAACACAATCAGACCTTTTCTGTTATGTACTTAATGCTCCCCCAGTTGGTGCTCATGAAAATGATAGTATGCTCCACCAAGGGACCATTTCATCAAGAGTGAAAAACAGCACCAAGGGAAAGAAAAAAGTTGTAGAATTGAGTGTCCCATTGTCCCAAAGCTGTAAAATTCATCTATAAGGTCATATTCAGCAATTGTTTTTCAATTCCTGCTAGCTCTTAGGAGACAAATTTTTGTCCTTAGCTTTTATCATCCCAAAAGAGTCACAGAAGCTCAGAAATATAAGCTGGGAAAGACCTCAATAGGTGGTCCAATACATCACCCAGAGTCTTTGTTTTTCAAACAAATAAAGAGTAATTTCTCTACAGTTACTCTACCTCAATTACAGTTGGAAAAAAAAAAAAAAGCCCTTTACCAGCATGGCAGTAACTAAAAAATAAAAGGCTGTGCTATTCTCTGAGCTTCTCTAAGATTTACAGCAAAATACATCCCCATATTCATTTTGTACTGTGAAGTACAGAGAAATGCTATAATGCACTGCAGTAAATCTGAGAGAGCCTTTCCATGAATCTGGTAAGAACTTTCCCTGCTGGGCCAGGGATTTTAGGTGTCGAGCTGGTGAGGGTCCAGTGCAGACAATATCAATGAGTGTGGCCACTGTGCTCTTCACACCCAGAAAAAGGCAGAATAATAGATTGAAGACACAGAATCATAAAGACTGGAAAAGGTCTCCAGGATCATCAAGTCCAACCTTTGACCAAATACCACCATGGTCACTAAAGCATACCACAAAGTGCCACGTTCACTTGTTTTTTGAATACTTCCAGGGATGCTGACTCCACCACTTCCCTGGAAAGGTTGCTCCAATGCTTAACCACTCCTTCAGTGAAGAAATATTTCCTAATATCCAACCTGAACCTCCCCTTGCATAACTTGAGTCCATAACCACCATAACCCAGACCTTCAATCTGGGCAGGAGGTGGTGCAGCATTTCTCTAACAGCAACCAAGGCATCCATTTATGATCACATTAGTTCTCATGTGAAAGCCAGAAAGAGTCAGAAATATTCTTTTTATGCTGGGTCCCTCATTGTGCTGCTAGATTTGACTAGAAATGGGGCAGGCAGCAGCCACTGAGATTGGCTCAGCTGGTCAGAGCATGGTACTGATAACTCCAAGGTCATGGGGTTTATCTCTATATGGGACAAACTTGAAAGCTGGATTTGATGATCCTTGTGAGTCCCTTCCTACTCAGAATATTCTACATGAAAATGAAAATGTAAAGTTTTGTCTGAGCCACAGGTCTGTACATCCCTCCATCTCTAGACAGACAGCAAAGAAAAGAAAGCTCTGCAAGTGCCCCAGAGCAACACAAAAGCTGCAGCAAAGCCCTCTGGGTGGTTTCTTAGCTATGGGGTGGAGGCGTTTCTGGGATTAGTTTGGTTTTTTATTTTTCACAATTTAAGCCAAATCATCACTTTCATGTCTGACTGATGCCTTGCTCCTTTTGCCAGGTCACCTCTGGGGCAGACATTGCAGTTGGGTTTTATCTGATACCATCAGAGCAGATGAGGCAGTTCACTGTACATACAGTAAAGGAAAGCTGCTAATTAAGATGTCTGACCTTGGGACAAAGTGGCTGAGATCCACACTGGAGGGTGAAAGAGCACTGACAGTGAAGGTTCATTGTCTGATAAGCTAAATGTGACAGCCAATGAACAGAAAATTAATTAGCAGCAGCTGAACTCTTATATGTGACCCAGTTCCAGGAAAAGGAGTGTTTTCTTTAAGCAGTTTTCAACATCATCATCTTTCACGACGCTTTGGGATCTTTTGTGGGAAATGACACCAGATGCAGGGGATAGTAATGTGCCCCCAGTTCTCTATCAGTTTTGATTTAAACCAATGCAGGATACATTCCAACCCCCCCTATTTTATAAGTACTAGAAAATATGCATTTGCTGGTAGAAAGGTCATTTTTAATAGCAATGTGATAAATATGAACAGGAGCTGTGCTGGAAAGTTTTCCACAGAGGGTTTCCATAGTGCAAGGCTTCATTTATCAGGAGTCTCCTGCTTCACTGTACAGCCCAGCCCACCAAAGTGCACCTCTAGATCATCAAATCAAGACAAGTAAATATCAGACATAGTTTATCTCAGAACTTTTAAGACTCATTGATTGCTTTACACTAAAAAGGAAAACAGATTTCAGAAGGGCACGACCTATAAATGAAACCCATTTCTTTACACAGTCACACTTAATTATGGCCAAAGATCAAATCCTACATTTTTTGACAAAGAGAAATCAGAAAGCCCAAGGAGCAATAAGACTTATCAAGAGACATAAGCCCAGTATAAATGATTGCTTCATGTCATTCTTGGAACTGGAAATTTGTTCAATGCTGCAAAGAGACCTAAAATATAGCAGCATGTTTGATATTTCTTTGCATAAAGAAGTGAATTTCAGTGATAAGGAAAGATTCCAGACCTTTGGCTTTAGAAGCTGAAATATTCTACAGATCTAGAGGTGAAATAAACCTCAGGAAAATAATTGTGATTGTGAAACTTTCTTTTGTGGCTGTAGTAGTTTGAAGGCAAAACAAATGAGAGGCTCCAAGTCAGAGATACAATTTAATAGGAAAAAAAGGAAAGAAAGTAAAATAAAATCGATGCAATAATACAAAAGACCACTGACAGAGTCAGAATACAACCTGAGCGTAGTGATGGAAGCAGTCCAGATCAGGTGGTCTTCCTGAAGCAGTGATCCTGTAGAAAGGTCTGGTAGCTCGGGTCCTCTGGGAATCCAGTGGGTAAGCGCCCCTCTGGTGTTCAGAGTCTCAGCTTATATCCAGGCTGGAATGCTTGGTTTCTCCCTCTGGGCGGAGCATCCCACAATGGGATGGTGAGTCATGTGATAAGGCCTGATGGGCCCATTAACAGGAGGTAGTCCAGGAGGGGGTTATCTGTGAGCTGTGTGGCAAAGGTGCTGATGGGCCATTAACAGAAGATAAGCCAGAGTGGAGGAGGCAGGGAGCACTGCCTCACCTGGTTTCAACAGTTCATGAAGATGGTGATAGAATATACTTCAACCCAGGACATTATCCACCCCTTATTCTATCACCATCTACATCATCCCAAATCAATACCTTCTTTAAACTACACGCACACACATATATATATATAATGAAATCCTACACACAGTTCTCACTTTTGGCTTCTTTCTCCTCTGTGACGGTCTGTGTAGATGAGGACACTGTTGCCTTGCCTTTCGTTCCTTCCACCTCTGTGACACTCTGTGTAGACACTGATATTGTTGCTCTGCTTCTTTTTCCCTCTTCCTCTTCCTTCAGAACACGCTGTATCACACCATGTAGTGTTTTGATTCTAAGCATGGTGCGGGCCGTGCAGAGAAGACAAAGCAGGACTAACAACAACATCATGCCGTCCTTGGCATCCAGAGGGTATTCCATATTTTCAAAAACTGCTGTGTCATGCCTGAAAAGCTGGAAAAAATCATTCTTCACCCCTCCCCACAGGGGCTGGGTGAGATTGTTGAGGCCCCAGATGTAGCATCCTAGACCAGAACAAGAAAACAAAAGTGGGTGTATATTCTGAATAAGGTTCATTGCCTCAGAGTTTATCAAGCAATGGACATAATAGACTACTAAAGCAATTTTAGTACCATACCCTGGTCTACGCAGGAGCATTAAGACTGGCAGATAGTACCCCAGTTGTGGAAAAATATAGAGAGATAGATATAAGACACATGTAAGCATGTTGAGCATCATAGCGAACAGGTGTCTTCTTCAATACAAAATTGTAATTCTGACTTTTCTCAGTGCCTTATGCCCCACGTTGGGCGCCAAAAAATGTAGTAGTTTGAAGGCAAAACAAATGAGAGGCTCCAAGTCAGAGATACAATTTAATAGGAAAAAAAGGAAAGAAAGTAAAATAAAATCGATGCAATAATACAAAAGACCACTGACAGAGTCAGAATACAACCTGAGCGTAGTGATGGAAGCAGTCCAGATCAGGTGGTCTTCCTGAAGCAGTGATCCTGTAGAAAGGTCTGGTAGCTCGGGTCCTCTGGGAATCCAGTGGGTAAGCGCCCCTCTGGTGTTCAGAGTCTCAGCTTATATCCAGGCTGGAATGCTTGGTTTCTCCCTCTGGGCGGAGCATCCCACAATGGGATGGTGAGTCATGTGATAAGGCCTGATGGGCCCATTAACAGGAGGTAGTCCAGGAGGGGGTTATCTGTGAGCTGTGTGGCAAAGGTGCTGATGGGCCATTAACAGAAGATAAGCCAGAGTGGAGGAGGCAGGGAGCACTGCCTCACCTGGTTTCAACAGTTCATGAAGATGGTGATAGAATATACTTCAACCCAGGACAGTGGCTGATAAATGCAGATAATTTGCTGCAGTTTCCATACTAGAAGAATAGATTTCTAAGCACTTATTTATGTGCTAAAAGTCCTGTAGCAGTTCTATCATTTATATATAAACAGCTATATACAATTTTAAGGCAATAAAACACTTATTTTAAAATGTTTTGTAAAATAAATGTATAAAACAACTGAAATAAAATGACAAATAACAAGACGATGTTGATTTTTTGTTGCTGGGAAGTTTGTTTTTTTTTTTCTTGTATCCTGTGGACACAGGCTGGAAGTCTGTGACTGCATAATATCAGAGCCAACCAGGGAGGAAAAACTATTGATTCTTCACTATTTGGATTAATTTTGCAGCAGATGAAGGAGGGGCATTTTGCAGGGTTTCATGAAGAAAAGGAGAGATTTGCACTTGCAGAAATAGCAGTTCCATGATCCTGACACAAAATATTCACAGAATCACATTCCTTGCAACATTACCTGGTCACAATTGGGGACTTTCAGGTGAGTTTTCTTTTGACATTGAAAGGAACTTTGCTATCTTTATTCCTTTCAGCTTTTCTTCAATCAATGCAAAACCAGCACGAGTTACATCTCACTTAAGAGAAACCTTTCTGAGTGAACTTTTTGTCAATCCAAGAACATTTCTGAACATACCAATAGCAATTTCAAAAACACTAAGCTCTTGATAAAAAATAAGTAAATAACTCCTATCCAGCCCTGTATGCTGTAAACAACAGTTTAATTTTCCACAGGATTGCTATGCAGTGGTATTAGCATCTCCACAGTGCCTAGCAGTACTAAGACAGACCCAAAATTCACCACAGTGCTGAGAAGTTGCTGTCCCCCCTTACCCAATCTGTAAAAATCAGTCAGAGCCGCCTTCCCTGGTCATTTACCTCCACCCCTTTCAGCTTTCGCAGCTGAATTGTTTCACCAGATCCAGACACAGGCCATGGAATCGTGGCATCCCTGCAGCTGACAGCTCAGCAGGTTTGTGCTGTGCTGTTTCTCACCTCTTCAGGCACAGAGATCCTGCTCAGAGTTGCCATTGAGCAGGACTGGACTGGTTCACCCTGGATGGGGGTAAGTGTGTTTTTTAATGAGATTCCTACCAAAACTGCTGCTGGAAGAGGCTGGAGTGAACTGTTTGGGGTTTTAGCCTAAAGAGGATGTCCCCATCTAAGGGCTGGCATCCCTGTCCATGGCATGGTGTTGGAATTAGATGATCTTTAAGGTCCCTTCTAACCCAAAACATCCTGTGATTCTGTGGAAAAGGGCCCTTGGTGCTTTCTTCCACCACAGAAAGTGTGCCCAGCTCTTCTCATAACCATATGGTGCAAGGGAAAAATGCAGCAGACATAACTTGCGGAAGGAGAACTTCGGGCTTTGTAAGAGGAAAATAAATTCTAAGTGATTAATCTCTAGGACAAGGTCCCAGAGAGATCATGAATTGTTGGCCTTTGGAGACGTTCAAAACTTGAAAGGAAACAAATCCTTGAGCAAGCTAAATTCAAAGTTAGATCAGCTCTGAAGAGAGGATTGAGTTGGACACCTGCAAAGCTCTCTTCCAGAGCAAGATATTTTGTGAATCTGTTCATTATTTTCTTCTGTTTCCCAGAAATTAATGACAACTCCAAATAGTTGCCCTGATGAGGTAGAGGTGCATTTTGCTTTCAGCCAAGGTAATAAAGAAGTAAACACCCATAGGATGCTGCTTCCACCCTGCAGCTTCAAACAGGGAAGGTCTTTACACTGACTTAACCCACATGCTTTCTCCTCTGTGCCATGAAGGACTGCACAGGCCATAACAGAAAGATACAAATAAAATTTCCATTGTCGTGGCACTTTTTTAAGGACATGAAATATAAGCACATTACTCTGCACTTACACCAACCCTGCAGTCCATACTGATGTGGTTGTCCAAGGAAAGTGTAACATATTTGAATACACTTAAATATTTCACTGGTACACCCTCCCAGAACTTAACCATTTAGAACTGAACATAATTCCTAAGCCAAAGAATTTTTATTTCATTTTTTTTAGCAGAATAATTTTTGATTAGCTGTCTGGGCAATTTTTTTAGCTAATGGACATTTTACTACCTACAACATCTTGTGTTAAATCATCCAGTGAAAGGCTCCAAATAAATAAAACATAGACTAACATATCACATCACAGAAATAGGTCTTGATTTTGTTGAGCACTGCAGAGAAAGAATTCCCATCCACAGCACAACAGCTCCATCAATACTTAAAAGCACTCAGACTTTTGATCAACTCACATACTTTTTAAAGTTCAGTTGAAAAAAAAAGAAAAAAGCCAATTAATTTCATTTCAGCCAGAAGAAAGTGAAATATAACCCATGGAAATTAACACTGTAATATAACTGCTCCAGTTTTCTAACCCCTCTGGCACAGCTGTGTCTGAGAAATGTCAGAGTGGTCCAAAAACTCCAGGCAGGAGGAGTGTTCAGCTTGTCTTGATCCACATGACTGCACAGTAGGTTTCATAACACAGGCTAAAAATCTTGAACACAACCCAGAAAAGAAGTAGATCTGGAAGCTACAGAACAAGTAGCACTGATCACTTTTTAATCATAGCCCTTATTGTCTGCTGCTTTCTGCTGATTTTCTATTATTATTTTTAATTACCGTCCTTTTTTTTATTCCCAGCTCAGGTTTCCAGATCAGTTTGGAGGGACACTGATAGCACATAGCTCCTGTGAGGCCCTGAGCTGTGCATGTGCACCACTTTTCTACCACACTGGAGGGTTGAGAGGGAAGCCCTAGGCAGAAGTATGATGGTTAACATCAATTTGTAACTAATGTCATTCCTTGAAAGGTGAGTACCTCAGAAAATCTGGTCCCGGGAGACATCCAGGCCGGAAGTGGGATGCTACCGATGGCAAAAAGCATTTTTAACCTATACTTTCTATCAACCCTGTGTTTAATAATGCAGGACACCCTCTGCTCCTCTGGGGGCACCAGCCAGGAGCTCTTCCCTGGAGCTCCACTTATGGGCCCTTGCTTGAAACAGGGAGAAATGATTGTCCTAAAATGTCTTTTGCACTATCTCACTCCTCAAACACCTCACTTCCAGTTTCACCATTATCTCCATGAATTTATGCAACTACTGCCAGCTCCTGTTACATCTCAAATCCTGGGTGCAGTTTTGGGCCCTGCATAACAAGAAAAACATTGAGGGGCTGGAACATGTCCAGAGAAGGGAACGGAGCTGGGGAAGGGGCTGGAGCACAAGTCTGAGGAGAAGCAGCTGAGGGAGCTCGGGGGGCTCAGCCTGGAGAAAAGGAGGCTCAGGGGGAACCTTCTGGCTCTGCACAACTCCCTGAGAGGAGGGGACAGCCAGGTAGGTTGGTCTATTTTCCCAGGTAACAGGTGACCAGGGGAAATGGACTCAAATCGTGCCAGAGGAGGTTTAGATCAGATAACAGAGAAAAATTTCTTCACTGAAAGGGTTGTCAAGCAGTGGAACAAACTGCCCAAGGAAGTGGTGGAATCACCATCTCGGGAAATGTCTCAAAAAAGGATGAATGTGGCACTTGAGGACATGGTTTAGTGTTGAACACAGTGCTAGGTTAACAGCTGGACCCAGTGGTCTTAGAGGTCTTTCCAACCCAAACAATTCTGTGATTCTGTGACCTCTGCCCTGCCAACACTTTTGTCTGACAGTCAGTGCTGTGGATGCCATCCCCAGCTCAGGACCATCCCCTGGCACAGCCAGCCTGCTCTGCCTGGCCTTGCTGGCTGGCAGACACCTCTGTCAGGAACACTGTGAGGGTTGCCAAAGCCCCACCACCTTAATACACATATTACTGCTATTAAAGGAAAATAATGTTGGGTACCACCCTGGCCAGAAGCTTCTGTGGGTTAAACAAGGCATAATAATTCACCAGTCAGTAGTTGTTGTTGGTCTAGCACATCTTTTCTCCCACATCAGCAACAGCCGTTACTGATTTTGGCTCAGATTTCACTCAGAATAATATGAAATAATTGTGAGACTTGCTTCTGATTAGAACTCAGCTGCTGTTATTGTATCTTTTGAAATTTTATTTACTTTGCAAGTTTTCTATTCTCTATTATATTTCAAGGATTTAATCTCATTTCTGATGGATTTCCTTTCTTATCAGTGTGTAGTTCTGATTGATTTACCAAGTCAGATATTGAAAACCATCAAAACTGAGGACTCTTTAAGATAAAATAATGAGATCATATTGATCAGAAATATTCAAAGCCAGAAAAAGCTGAACTGTTAAAAAATTGAGTGTAACAAAACTGTCAAGTAAAAATATGTTTCTACCAAATTGAAATTAATTAGAAAGTTACAGCTTCTCTTTGGAAACTGCCAGTCATTTTCACAATGTGAACAGCACACAGGCACTTTCCAAAACATAAGCATTTTTTTTCCTTCACGGTTCTGTTAGTCAGAAATGGATTTCATACCTTGCTCAGGTGCAATTTGATAAATGGTATTGCAGCAGTGAGCTGCTGAAGCAGTAGGAGCAGTGAGGCATAATGGGCAATATTCTACATTTATTTACACCTAATATTTTTCAAAGGATTTCTGGCTAAATACAGACATTTGCAAAGCATTAGCATATAATTAATCCAGCTGAAATCAGCAGATCATATTTTTCTGCAAAATAAAGCAAGGATTGTGAAGGAACAAAACCCTGCAGAAAGAGGGAATTATTATTATTATTTCAGTTTGGTGGGTGTCTTCAAAAATCAGCTCAAATATATGAAAAATATCACTCTGGAACTGAGCGTTGTGTTTTTCCATGTATATGAGTCATTTAGTTCATTCGACACTGTTATTTGTGGATTAGTAAAACAACACAGCATCCAAACGGGATCCTTCAGGGAACTTAGGAACCTGAGATTAAGTGTGGGTTGCAGGACACGAGTAAAGTAACAATAAAGAGGAATTATCTCCTGCAATTGAAAGCTATAAAGTATGAATGAGCCTGGATTGAATAAGTGTGAATGGTGCTTTTGTATCTTACTAGAATCACCCTCTTTTCTAACCAAGAGGCGGAATGGCTATACTGAGGCAAACAGAGTATTTCAAGCACAGCTCAGATCTGTGCACAGGAATGATTGATAATTTATGAGTTTTCATTTTTAATTAGAATTAATAACTGCTGATGCTTTTGAAGACACTGGCAGCAGGGCAAAGCCAGAGGCATCCCTCTACATTAAATGGAGGATTTCCTCCTGGAAGCAGGAATTGATGAAGGCAAAAACATCATGAAAGAGCTGATGCTGGAAGCATCACATGCTTCAGTCATAAAGCTCCAGCTCCAAGGACAGCTGAGTCTCCCAGCATCTTGCAGGAACACCCCCTGTGTTTGCCTGGAGGCGGCAAAGCATGGAGGGGGCTGAAAGAGAGAAATCTGTGCACTTGTTAGGGCTTCTGGTAAAAAGAGAGTGGTCCAGGAGCACTTGAGGCAGGAGGCAAATACACTATGGTGGTCTCCATGCTCAGTTTGCAGAGGCCAACCTTGGGTGTCTGTAAGGGCAGCCCCAGTTCTCTCTGAGGACAGGTGATGGCCTAAAGGCCACAGACACAGGGACACCCTTGTTAGGCTGTCATCTCCATGCCTGCTTTTGTTCTCAATCATTTTATTTCAAATATATGTAGTGTTTGTGGTACTGACAGTCACCTGTTTGCTCTTGCCAGCCAGCACACTTACCACTGAGGCTTCTACTGACTTCACTCTACTGTTCTCAGTTTTCTCTCTTTCTGCCATGGAGTAGTTGTTCTGTTATGTGAACACAGGTAAAATCTTGGTTTCTAAAGAAAGTCATGGGAGGTTTACAGTCTGATATCTTTATGTTCCAACTTTCTTTATGAAGAAGTACGCTCAGTACTCAATATTTCCCTGTAGCATTTATTTGAGAGCCAAAATGAATGAGGTTCATCTCAGTGTCATCTCTTCTAACTGTTAGGAGCAACAGTGCTTTTTGGGGTGAGAGGGTTGTTTGACAAAGAGTGTCCTCACTTACGTTATCTGGTTTAGAACAAGAGAATCACAGGTATTTTGAAAAAATTGTGAGAAAAAAAAAATTAACACAAGCTGTAATTATGAGGCAGAACTCCATGGCTCTTCTGCAAACCCAGACCCGCCAGCTACCCAAACTTGGTGCTTTGGGAAGAATTTAAGTAACCAGAAAAGATACTTCAGCATTCTCCCAGGAGAACAGCTGAGCCATTATGGTCATTGCTAATAAGAGAAGAGAATTCTAACAAGAGTTTTTATTGTTTGATATCTTTAAGTGCAGTATTAATTATGATACTTGAATTTGATTCTTGATTAATTATAGAAGACTATTATTTCTTCACTCACTGAGATTCAGAAGAATTAAAGACCTCAGCATAGGTTTATAGGGCTGTAACCAAGGATGATGTGGAGGAAAGAGAGCAATGGGTGCAAAACTGCAGTGCCCCTAAACATCCCTGGCATAAATGGCCCAGAAGAGAGATATTTGCACAGTCCTAACTCTATTAATATCAGTGGCTACCAAATGTAGTTGTGCAGGATGGGGATGACAAACTTCTGTGAGTGAGCTGTCCCAGTGTTACTCTACCCACTTGGAGAAACCTCTCTTTGAAATCCCTCTATCATCAATTGAGAGACACACAAAAATTCTTACTTTGAAGATCTGCAGCATAGAGAAAGTCTTTTGAGATAGAAAAATCTTTTATGACTTCAGTGTCATCATGCCCCTCTGGAACGGCCCTAACTTAGGCATTTAATCTTTAGAACTTAGGAAAAAACTATTCTTTACTCTCTTGTGTTCCTTGCTCCCATGCTCCTCTATGAAATGTCAATAATATCTCTCCAAAAGCTCCCCAACAGTCACATCATGAGAGCAAATGCAGGTTTTGTATGGAGGATGAGGTCCTGACTCACATCACTGCATTGCAACCCAGAGGTTTTAATGTGAGCTGAGAGAACACAGCCCAGTACACCCTGAACCCAGGAAAATTGCTCTTGAATAATTAATATTCTCATAAGGAAATTTTTTGAGATGTTTTTAGTTTCCTAGTATGCCTTGACAATTCTTCTGATTTATGTTTTGCTTTTTCATAAAGAACTTAATACTATGAGCATTGGAAAAATTGATAATTTAATCCCTCAGATTTATATAACATTTTGAATGGGATCTAGTGGAAAGATAACACATGCACACATTCACAGTGTCTATTTCTACTTGGGTTCCCAACTTAAAAAAAAAAAAAAAAAAAAAAAAAAAAAAAAAAAAAAAAAAAAAAAAAAAAGAGGCAAAACCAAACCCTTCATTCAGACACATGTGGGCGTGGAGAGAGAATAGAAACTATTTTAATCCATTGTCATCTATATTTGATATGGTCTATAGTAAAACCAGTCCAGAGTGTAAAATTAAACATTGATCCCTGGTCATTCATCCCTCAGACACTCCTGCTCTGAATGAAAATCATGCTTCTGAGAAAACCTCTGCTGAAAATTTAATAATTTTAGCATCCTTTTCAACGTCCAGGGGGAAGAAGAAAGAATCAATATCCATTAAAAAAAAGGATTTTTTTTTTAATTTGAAGAAAAATTTTAGTGGAAAGTCTCAGGGGGAAAAAAAAAAAAAAAAAAGTTGTGGAGTTTTTTCCCCCATAGTGAAAAAGAGAGGGAAGAGGGGCATTCGTTTGCTGTTCTGTCATGAAAAAAATATAAATATATGTGAGTGTATACAGTATTCTACATCCTACAGATTTTCCTTGGGAAAGTTCATTCATCCTTCAGCTTTGACAGGAAAATCAATTGAGTATCAGCTATGCACGTTTTACTATTTCTTTCAAAAGCACCCACTTTTTTATTAAATGTTTAAATCTGCAAAGCCTTTTCCTTGTTAACTCTTTACAAAGGTTCAAAGAGTCCAGCACATAAATTATGGGTCCAGTTCACTTGCACAGAGCATGGTTAGCCTGAGCAGTCTCGAGCTTGCTTTGAGCTCTTCAGTCCTTCTGATCATTAACTTCTTGCTGGGGGGACCAGGATGGAACCTGTTCAAAGGTGTTATGCTGACTTGCATTTAATTAATGAAGCAGAATATTGATCTGTCTCCATCACCACTCATTTTTCATCTTCTGCAACAAATAAGGAGAGGATCACATCAACCTGCACCCACAGTTCAAATCCCTAGACAGGAATGCTCAGGCTGGAATCAAGTCCCCATGTAACCAAATAAATGTGCCTGTAGAATTATGGACCATTTCTACACATGGCCACACAGAGAGACAAATTAAAATTGCATTTAAAATCTTAACTTTGACATTTTTTAAATCTTAGTCTCTTACTGAATGTTCCTTGAACACAGCTGCATATGCATGAAGTTGCTCACATTTTATTTCCAGTCTTGAGTATTAAAGATTGCAAGGTGCATGTGTAGTGTCTGGAAACCAGATTTTTGTTGTCATTAGCTGATTTTCTCCATGAAAAAGAAGTAGTGAATGTATTTATTCTCATCTTCCAGGTGACAATAGAACTCCAGTAGTTCTGTGCTAAAAAAAAAGGGAAGGGAAGGGAAGGGAAGGGAAGGGAAGGGAAGGGAAGGGAAGGGAAGGGAAGGGAAGGGAAGGGAAGGGAAGGGAAGGGAAGGGAAGGGAAGGGAAGGGAAGGGAAGGGAAGGGAAGGGAAGGGAAGGGAAGGGAAGGGAAGGGAAGGGAAGGGAAGGGAAGGGAAGGGAAGGGAAGGGAAGGGAAGGGAAGGGAAGGGAACATCCATCACCCACTGAAACCAATGTGGAGCTCTAGCCACCTGAACTTAGGGATGGTTTAATTCAAGTGTGTCTGGGAAACCTCACACCTGTAGCCTGGGTTGAGCACACATTTCATGACAAATGATGGAGTTGCTCAGTTGATTTCCTTTTTTCTTCTCAGAAATTATTAAGGAAAGAAATAAAATCCCCTTGACTTCGTTGGTTTGTTTTTGTTTGGTTTTGGGGGTTTTTTTGGCTTAGTCCAAAGAATATTGTGTTTGACAGAGTAGCTGACAATGTCCAAAATTCACATGACATTGCTAAGAGGAGAGGTGAGTGGTTGGATTGGAAAGGGCAAGGGTCTGCCCTTGGGTGACTTCAATGAAATCACCTCATTTTTTATTATTTGTTGATGAAGAGGATGACCAGGGTATTTCAGTTTTCAAAATACTGTTGGAGTTCAGTCTCTTATTCCCTCATCATTCAGCAAGAAAAGATTCCTCATATTACAGGAGAGAAAGTCTGATAAGACTTCCAAAGAAATTTCTCTACCAGCAGAAAATCTAATTTTTCTCTTAAGAAAGATCTTTAACTCATAAGAAAACAGTATTTCAATGCTTTAAACCTTTCCTTTAGAATGGGAAAAGAAAACTTCAAGGCCTTGGGAGTGCACAACAGTCCTCATCACTTTTATTTATGGACATTAAAAGTTCAGGTCATAAAGGGTGATGGTGGAAAGACTGTTATTATTTCCCTTTTATTACTCAGAACAAACCAATCTGTGCTGAGAGGCACACAGTGACACTGGAAAGATGCAATGTAATGGAAATATGTCATCAAAAGATGATGAATACATGTAATTAACTGAAGGAGTACACACCTGAGATCATGTAAATCTACAGATAGAAGCATCAGAGTCCTCAGGTTCCAATCTTCCCTTCTGCCTAGCCTCACCCTGTGCTATTTCCAGTGTCATAAGGATAATGAATGAAAAATTCCTAATGTGGTCAGAATATAAACACAAAATAGAGCCGTCTTTAGAGTTTAATGTTATTTCTTACAGACAAGAGCCTTCATCTACAATTCCCATCTTTTTAGAAGCTTGTCTTGGTACTTAACTTTACCCACATGCATAAGACCTACTGAATAGTTCATACTTAAATATTTTGTCAGATGGCACCCAAGAGAAGGCTGGTCTTGGACAGAAAGCAGAATTCCTCAGTAGATCCCCACTCTGAGAGAGAAATCTCTACTCTTTTCATGTTACACTGAGTGTCTACACCTAACAACGTGCCCCCCTTCACTGTGGCACATCCATGCAGCTGACAAATGACAAAAATATAAACAGACAATCCCTCTGCCAAATGCAGCAGTGAGAGAGGCCTGCAGTGTTCAATCAGCCCCCTGTGTCCCTGGCCTCAGTAAAACTGTGCTCTGCAGGATCCTTGCCACCATTTTTTCCAGTCTGGTTTTCTTTAGACCAGGCTAACTTTAGCCTTTCTAAGATGATGTTTGCTAATCTGAAATCAATAAAACATCCTACTGAAGACTGATGGCAATTCTGTACCAGTGTCAGCCTTGTAGTTTTTCTAAAGTGTGAGAAAAATGAGCTGTCCACAACCCAAATATGGAGAAATGGAGACACATTTCAAGCCATGAACACAAGTCAGGACAAAGCTAGTGGGAGCTTTGAGTGTAAATCACAGTTTTGGTTCTGTTTGACAGAGGTGGGAGTTCTGCCAGGCTACTTCAGAACTGCCCTTTTCATTCAGGACCACCTGAATAGGACAATCATTTTCCCAAGAATTAATTGATTCACTTGTCTTTGCTTTTATTTGTCCAGGAAACAAAAATGACACCAAGGTGACACAACAATACTCGTGGGGGCAAAGTCTGTGCTGCAAAAATCCTATAATTAATTTGGCACCATATTAAGGGGTATGGGAAAGGAATGTACACTTAACACTTAAGGGACACAGATGCTGTCAGTGATAATAATGTTTGTAGCACCCCTGTCACATCTGCAGCAACAAGCAGTGATGTCCAAATTAGGGTTATGATTTCATTTTGTCATAAGCAAACAGGCAGTGATAAGAAAAAATTCCTCTGTTATACAGAACTCTCTGCAGTAGTAACAAGAAACACAGAAAAAGAGAGCCCATGAACACTTCTGGTAACATGAATGTTCACTTTTACAATTGAATAACACTCTGGAGCCTGCATTTAGAATTTGTCAAGGCTTAGCTACTAACGTAGACATAACTCAATAAATCTCCTAAGTTTACCCTGAGGGTTAATTTGGGCAAATTAACATTCTCCATGTACGGCTCCATTCCTAATTCAGGAGATAAAGACTTTATTAGTATGAACGTGGATGGACTGGTCTAAGCTTAGACAACAGGGGCCATGGCACTGCCATCTTTTGAAAATGTATTCTGAGAGCAGCAGACAAGTGTCTTGAAGTGAGCTGTGCTCCTGAAACTCCTGGCCATGGGTCTGGCATTGCAGCAGAAAAACATACATTTTGTTTTCTTCTGTCTCCTCTCCATGCTAGGGGTTAACATAGGAGACTTCTACAATTGTAAACTAAATGACACTTTATTAAAGGAAGTATTTGGAATTTTAGAAGACCCAGAACCTTATGGCTGCCTTCCAGTGCCTAAAGGGGACCTACAAGAAAGATGGAGAGAGACTTTCTGCAATGGGAGATGGCTTTAAACTGAAAGAGGACAGGTTTAGATTAAATATTAGGAAGAAATTCTTTACTGGAAGTGTGGTAAGACACTGACACAAGCTTCCCAGAGAAATTGCGGATGCTCCATCCCTGGAAATGTTCAAGGCTAGGTTGGATGGGGCTTGGAGCAACCTGGGATAGTGGAAGGTGTCCTTGCCCATGGCAAGGGGTTGGAATGAGGTGGCCTTTAAATCCCTTCCAACCCACACCATCCTGTGACTGATTCTTTAAGTTCAAAAAGAACATTCTTCCTATCTTCAAACTTTTCCTTGTGCTGCCCATTCTCTCTGCCAGTTTCATACAGTTTTATGGCAAACTGACAATCCAAGTTAATAAAATATTCAAGCAAATTGAAGGTGAAGAAGAAGATTTCTCCTCTGGTACCAGTTGTTGCTCTGTGAGTCCCCTACATATTTTCTTCTTCTAGGGCCTGTTCATTATGAAATATCCAGCCCCGACTCAACAGACCTGACACAAACCTTCCTGTGGATCCCTCACTGAGGGAGGATGTGTAAGCATCTGTCATGGTGCTTTCTTTGAATTCAGCTGACATAACTCAGGAGGTGCCTGGTCCAGTTTGATGTGCTGCAATATCATCATTAACTAGATGAAAAAATGCAGCCCAAACAATTGCCAGTTTTAGTGAACAGTGAGTTACAAAGATATTTTGCATGGTCTAGAAAGACAAGCACAGGTTTGGTGAACCAGGAGAAACTGCATTAGCCATGAAGCAACTCAGGTGAGAGTTAGGAGCCTGATTTTTGCCTCACAATTACTTTTCTTAATCAATGATTTCAGTGGTAACAGGTTCACATCCCAGTTACTTCACTAAGCCAGTGCTTTGAAAAGAGAAAGTAAATTTTTGCTTGTGATAATTAAGTTTTCTGATAATCATTATGCTTTCTGATTATAATTAATTTTTCTGATTATAATTAATCCTCATGCATATATTTGTATATGGAAATAAATATTTGCATAAACAAAGAAAGTGAAGTTGGTCTACACCTTATTGGTACCTAGTTGTTATGCATTATAAGAGTCAGAAGAAATATTGCATTGCTGTGTTTACTTTGGAAAGATCAGCCCATCTTTTCTTTTTCTTTGCATGCCCTGGTGTCATTTACATGATTAAGTCATTCTTTAATAAATTTTTGATAAGCAGTCACTATTACCTTGTGCTAAACTTTCTCCTCAGTAATGCAGATTTATGTATCCAGGGTGAATAAGAATGCTTGAAAATGGAGGTATGCCCTCCAAAAAAAGATATATTGTACTTTTACCCTGTAATTCAGGGATCAATACATTATTAACTAGTTTACTGCTGAAGATTTGTGGTATTCATTTATTTTTTATCAGGACTAGACAAATTTACAGTATCCCCCAGGTGCTAATTTTGCCCTACCCATAAAGAGAAAAAGGTGCCAGCAAATAGAGGTTTTGCATGAGAATCTTTTTTTATTTCCTTTTACACAATGAAAATTTTGTTAGAATCTTTAAATATTGTCTTGGTGGAGCTCCCACAGATTTGAGGATATGATTCTTCAGTTGCTTTCCACCACTGAGCCTAATCCACTGATGTGGCTGATCACGTTGGGAGTGGCACGTGATGAGGAAGGACCGTGTCCTGATGTTCTTTCCTCAAAAAAAAGCGTAGGAGGCCCCTGAGCTCAAAGCAATGAGAATTCAGAGAATATGCTCTAAAAGCTCTACTGTATGTTTTCCCTGTTGTTATCCTGTGGTGAAGGCTCAGCCCGGAGTAGGAATGGCCAGATCCCAGAGGGATTTGCCTTCCCATTTGCAGCAAAAAGAGGACAACCATGTCCCTCCTCTGCAGCTGTTCAGTTTAAACTATTTCTTATATGGAAAGGGGCAAGACAAAACTGTCACTGCTTGGGGCTGGGATGCTCACAGAGGAGCAAACTGAAAAGATCAGCAAGGATGAGTTGCTTTGCAATTCTCTGCTTCCCTGTGATCCCAGGGAGCCAGTAAAGCTGGGCTATGATTTACAGCCTTCCTGGAGAAATGACTCTTGGGTTCACAGGGTTGGTATTTTGAAAGATCTGGTGAGCCTGGCTGGCTGCCTGCTGTTTATCAGAGCTGTCAGAAGGATGTGGCTTTTGGAGAAAGGTGAAACCTGCTCCGGTGACACAGACACATCTCAGGCAACAGACGAGGCAGCTGCACTGTGAGATTAAAGAAAAGCAGATTCTTTCATCTCTGGTGCTCTGCTCTAGTTTGAAAACACAGAGAGAGTGGGTGTATTTTTAGTTTTCTATTCTTCCTTTGAGGTGTCTCCTTCCTTTTTTCTTTTTTTTCTGCCTCACTTTCATTGAAAATGCAATGCAAATAGGTCTCCAAATATGACAGAATTGTTTCATAATCATCACAAAATCCAGGTGCTCGTGCTGTTAGAAACTAGTACAGCAAGATATGTCTGTGCCCTTTTGATTATATTTACCAAACCTCAGAAATTACCCATCAGAGAGATAAAGCCAAGGCATAAGGTTTGAATGCACATCCTCTAAAAACTGAGCTTAGATTTTTTCCCTCAGCTTCCAGTGCAAATCAAAATTCTTCTATTTAACTGACAATCACGGCAAGATAACATAGCAAAATTGGTTTTATTCTAGCAGTTTCAAGAAATAAAACACCCAGACATGCATCAGTGTATTATTTTAATTTCCTATTCAAAGTAACTTAAGCAACACCTTCTTCCTTTTTTTTCTTACTTTTTTTTTCTTTTTAAATTTTTTCTTTTTATTTTTTTTGACATTTAGCAAGCTGCTGACATGCCTGCTGCAATTAGACCATTGCTAAAATTCAGGAACTCAAAGAAAAGTTTCTTGCCATCCAGCAAGTCTGAATGAAGCTTTCATTCCAAGTCAAGGGGCTGTTTTTTGTGTTGTTTTTTCCTGTACAAGCAGTGCAAAAGATAAACCTGTGCACAAACAGCACATGAGAAAAGCAAAAATCTCTAGAACCTGTGCACAAAATCTTCAGAACATTAAATTATAAAGGTGATCCGAGACCAGAAGTAGTCATAGTGACTCAGCTAACGGGTGCCCATAAATTCAAATTCCAAAGTTCTTATTTTCCCCCTTTTTTCTGCCATTCAGGTATTTGTAAGCCCTAATCAAATGTAGTCTGGCACTGTCATCTTTGTGAAATCTGCAGCATACTAGGCCATAGTGAAGGCCCTCTGAAAGATGTAGTCAAGGCCCTCTGATAGATAAACAGAAGTCCAGTGTGCATATAATTCGAAGGACAAGAAGGATTTGGGAGTGGTCGTGCTTGGGATGCCAACACCAATGGAAGGCTAACACTGCCCAGGACGGCAGGCTGTAACAGGGTGGATGCAGAGTGTGACCAGAGGTGCCAGCTCTGGAAGCCAGGGCAGCCTGCATTAGCATCCTGGGGACCTGGTTCTGACCTGCACTCAGCTGCTGGACTGATCTTACAAGGGGACTTCCCTCTTGGATTTTCATCTTGTGATTAATCTGCAGCCCCTTGGCTCAGGTGAGCATCTTTCCCTTGGCAGAGCACAGTTTTTCCATGCAGTACAACTTCCACACTTTTATCTGCTGTTGTTAGTATAGGCAATTTCTCCATCAGTATGAATAAACTCTCTTAAACTGTATTCTTCAAACCCCATTGCAGCAAACATTGTTCTAGAATGAAGTGAGTTAGGAATAAAAAAAAGAAGCAAATTTTTCTGGCCAGCTCCAGTCAGGGTGGATGCTCCACCTATCCCAGACTCACAAAATGGAGTCAAAAACCATTCCAAAGACCTCTGTGCCAATGTTTTCTGCAATGAGGTGGCTGGATAACGCAGCATGTATCTGTGCCCTGTTTTGCTCAGTCTGGGCTGTGAGCCTGGTGGTAGGACCAGGAAAAGCCAGAAGCAGGACAGCTGCTGGTGGTCAGAGTTGTAGCACATCCACCCTTCCTCAAGTCCAGTATGTGCACAAGCTCCTGTCCTCTGAAGAGTTCTCTGGTTTGGCTTAGATCCACCCCTGGTGTCAAGGCTGGGTGTCCTGTGAGCAACAGGAGGGGGTGTACTTGGAAAGATGCACTTCGCTGGCAGTGACAGATGGCACTCACAACACAGTACCTGTCCCAAACAACACCCTTCACTTTTTCTTTCCCTCCATGGGCTGTCTTCACCTGAGGGAATGTTGCTGACGAGGACAGTTTGTTTGCATTGCTGCCTCCTGATCTGTAGCAGAAAGCGTTTGCTCACTTCCTGGCTGGCCAGGCACAGCTTGGAGCTGGGAGCAGCCTTCAGTGCATAAACAAACCTGCAAGTGCAAATGGAGGGCAGGCAGAAGCCATTGTATTTGCTCCCTTAAACACACCACTTAACAAATTCCCACTAGACTGCGATGTGGGAGGGTAATTATGGGCAGGGCTGGGGAGTGATGTCCCTCAGACTCCAACAGGGAGTTAGCAAAGGGGTTACAATTAATGTTTGGCCACTGACTTACTGTCAACCTGCTTGAAGCTGGGTGATTATGTCTGTTTATATAGAGTTTGAGGGTTTTACTAATCTTCATTGTGAATGCCCACTGAATCCCATCCCAGCTTCTAAAAAAATGAATAATTTAAAAATGTCTGAGAAAAATACTGTTTTCAAAGCACAAGTCTGAGAATTGAAAGGAATTTGCACTTGCCCTTTCCTTCAAAAAGCGTGTGAGGTGCTGAAGGGTGCAGGGACATTTGGAAATGTGACCACAGTGCCCACTAATCCCTTGGAATTCATCAGGCAAAATGAATGAAGCATCTGTTTCCAAAAAGCAGTAAAGCACAAGATGCTTGGTACTTGGGCATCAGAGGGAACTTTAACATGATTTTTCACGTGCATTCAATGAAGAGCAGCACATCATGAGTATTGGCAACTAAGGGTACAAATCTAGCAATTTTTAAATATGAAGCAATGATTTCCTTTTGAAGGGAAATTGAAAACCCAGTTCAAACCCATATCTTTATTTCTAAATAGTCATTGAAATACAGCTGAAAATTCCAAACTCACTTTGCCTGAAGTTAGCAGCAAAGGCTCCTACAGTGGATCTTATGACAGGCAGGGATTTGATGCTATCCAAAATACCCAGCTCACTTCACAGGGAACACTGTGAATGACTCTTACATTTATAAGGCCAGTCTGATTCAAAGCTTGACAGATTAGAAAACAAACTTGCATGGAATATACCTCAAGTAATAATTCTTTTCCTGTTTTGCTAAACAAAACAACAAGGTAGAAACAGAATATTTCAGCTCACAGCAGGACAGGCTTAACAGTTATTTTGCTATTTAGCTCCAGGCTTTTGAACAAGAGAAAATGATTTATTATCTCAAGCAACCAATTGATCCCCTTTCTCTATCAAAATGTATTATGTGCCTGTCACTAGAGGGTGTTTCCCATCCACAGTGAGAGGACACTCTGTCAATATACATACACTCTTCTCAGTATGTATATATCTTTTTAACCACTTTTCCAGATAGTGAAAGGAAATCCTGAGCTCCCAGGGACAGTGCAGAATTCAAAGGCTCACTGAATTCTTTAAATTCAATGTGCATTACTGAGGAGTCTGCAGAATACCCATGTTTTGAAACCCATGGTGCAAACACCATGGGTCTTCCCATATCCATGTATCCAGATTAAACTTGAAGGGAATGTATCATCTTAAAAAATCCATCATGAAAGCACTTCTTCCAGTCATAAATACTGGATCTCAGTTTATGGAGCACTTTAGCCAGGAACTGCTGCTCCTTAACAAATTGCTTTTTTCAACAGATAAAGGACATTATAATTTATTAGATTCCTGTGAGGGAATGGCAGGGGAGCATTTTGCAATGATTCAGCAGTGAAAAATTAACTCTGATTATATTGCTGTTTTAGTGACAATCCCAGGGTTGTCAAAACCACTTTTGATTCCTCTGACATGAGGTGACACCAGCTTCTCATTATGTAAGACTCACATCCAAACCCTGAGCCCGAAATTGAATGAGGACTTATAAATAATGTATCAATAAGGTAAATTATGCAAGAAATCATTCCAGAAAGTGTCTGAACTCATCAACAAATTAGATAACAAGGAGGTCTTTTTTCTACTAACTTAAATAAGCAAATTGAAATGGGATTTCTTCAGGAGCCTCCTCAGCACTTTCTTGGGAACTACATGGGGTTTCTGAGTAATTTCTTTAAAGTCCGGATTTGCAAAGCCTGCCACCATTGACCCACCCAGCAAATCATCATTTTGTTTTCTCTCATGGAATGCACTTTAATGCTTTTTTTTTTTTTTTTCCTCTTGGTCACTGAACAAGCTGACATTGTAGGGGAATCAGTGTTTGTTCCCTTCTTCCCTTCTGCCTGAGGGGACTGCACAGGAGAGGTGGGATCTCTAGAGCACCACAGTGTGACCAGGCACAGGGATGGAGGTTTGAGCATCAGCCTGTGTGCTCTCTGAGGTGGTGACAGTGTGAAGGCTGAAGTGCTGAGGGGGCTCTTCAGTGACCTTGCTTCTGGCTTTGTGTCATTACTTGACCGTCACGCAGGATCTCATCTCTAAGAGCCTTTTTAGAGAGATTTAAGCATCTTGTAGGTTCATAACCTTATTTCTCTTTTGCATTTAGCGAGAATGATCATTTCTGCTGCCCTTTATTAGAGGAGAAATTCGGTGCCCATCTCTGCAAACCATTCTGCTCAGTGAGCTTGGACTTCTTTTCAAGATAGACAGCTTAAAATACTCAGTAAAGATTATTTCCAGGTCTCAATTAACATATTTAGTTTAAGCACTCAAATTACTTCTGTTAAACAAATACAGCTACTGTTGTTAAAATCCCAAAGGGAGGTTGGAAGTTCAGGTGTGTTTCTCCTTAGTCTACTGCCAGAAATAATCCAGCTGACTGTTGACACTGAAAGGCATATCTCCCAAATTAGCAGTAGGTGCCCAAATCCCTCTGCAGCTTGGTGAAGTAACACTCCACATGCTGTGGATCCTAGGGATTTGAGTGAAGGATGCTGTGCAATGCCAGGAGGGAGCAGTGCCTCCTCTTCTGACTGCTTTTCCTATGGGAATTGAAGTTCCACATCTTCCCAGCCCCCACAGGGTCACTCTGCTAGGAAGGCTTTAAGAGAAAAGAGTAAATTTATTTGATTAGTATACAAAGTAATAAAATTATTATTATTGTTGTTGTTGTTGTTGCTGTTGTTGTTGTTGTTATATTTAAAGTAAGATGAGCAAATTCACCTAGATGCTTGTAGACAAATGGTTCTCTATGCCATTCCAGATATCTATTTTAGGATGAGAAAAATTATCCTCTGGAAATACATATTTCTATGTGCCTACTCTGCAAATAATCCAACGAGAGTGGCTTAGATTTGAACAGTGAAATTTTAGATGAAGAAAACAGGTGAGATGAACCAAATCCAAAAGGACAGAACAATTGTTCATGTGATAAGCAACTGACTAACAATGATGATAAAAATCAAATTTTGGTCCAACGTCTGATTTCAGTGGTAGCTGTTTCCTTAATATTCAAGGAGAAAGGTGTTGTCGGAGGTTTTGCATTATGAATGTGTGGCTGAGCTGTTGGTCACATATAATCATATTTCTTTCACGACGTGCAGCGCTCTCAGCTGCACGCACTGACATTTTTGAAGCTACTGGAATAATGGATGGCAACAGGGGAAACATTTGTGCTAAATGGCCTGTAGTAATTGTGGCACTGAATTGAGCTAATAATCATCACACTGTGCTGCAGTGTCTTGGAAGAACATCTTCCTAGCTTATCTAATACTGTAAAAATGAGATTCTTGGGCTTCATGAAGGCAGATTCCTCCTCATCTGTGAATTTTATAAGGGTGGGATTGATGTCCTGGTTCGCTGTTTCCATCTCATCTCTGTCAGCTTGCTGCTGGTCTGGGGAGCAATGAAGCACAACCAAAGTCCATCCACAACCTTCTAGACAAGCATCTGCACTGTCACAGAGGTAATGTCAAACCCAATGTAGATTCCAAATCTCTTCTCAAACTTAGTTCAGACAAATAACTCTGACAACTTTGGCACAGTCACACCTGATCCATGACAGCAGAAACAAGTAGAAAAACAGACATGATATATAAAGAATTTTTTTCACTGTGCTATAAATTTCATATAATTTAGCTGGAAACCCATGGTGTTTCACAAGACTCTATTTTCTTAGACCTCAGCAGAGGGAGCTCAATAGTCTAGTTCAGAATTATTCTTTGCAAAATTCCTCCACTGGGATTTTCCAGATTTTCTCTGCAGCAGCCATTTAAAAAGTGCTGTGTTCACTGACTGAACTGCAACATGCTTGTTCAGAAAAATATTACACTTTTTTGTAAAATGCACTTTTTGTTTTAGTGAGAGAGGGTTGCCCTCATAAACAAATTCATGATCTGATGGGGATTTCTTTAGTGTGAGAAAATTTGGGACCAAGATACTAAAATAGCTTCCAGTATAGGAACTCTACAGTTCTGAATAACAGTTTGGTTTGTAATGGAAAAACTGCCTGAATGACAACAGAGTGCTTTTTAATAATAGTTCTTTCTCCAGAAAATTAAATGCAAATGATGATTATTTTCCTAATTCAAAAGCCTCATTTAGCCTTGGTCTAAGAAGAAGAAGAAGACCCAGCCTTTACCTCAGCTTCCTTTCTTCAATGTGTGCAGAGACCAGATGCAGAGATCTGAGACAATTCTAATGGCTTAAGAGCAGAGCAAATCCACAGGGAGATGATTCCTCCGTATTTTCACCTCAGTGTATAAATATGATAGTATTTAGTTTTCTCATTAGCTTCCTTTTCTCATTATTTCCTCTTTTCTCTGCTACAAGAAAAACAGATATCTTTGCTCCTGGAAGCAAACAAATTAAATTATTGCAGCTGTATTTTCAAACTCCAAGTCCAACACAATCAGCTCCTGTGGGAGTTAGTTGTCCACCATAAATATTAATTCATTAAAGCAAGTGTAAGCAGCTGAAATAAAAGCATTATGTAATTGTTTCTCTGATTCTGTTGTTGATGTCACTAAAACCAACTCTTCACTCATGTCTGCATTTTTAAATAAAACTTGTATCACTGTGAAAAAATTACCAAATGAAAGTTATTTCCCAGGGGAAAAAAACCCCACAGTCTTAAAACAGTTTAAGTGACCAAAAAAAAAAAATCACACAATATTTCTTTAGGTATTGCAAGCAAAAACAAGGCCATAACAAGGCCATTCCAGGGTTTCAGCTATTTCCTGAGCTTGATATCTGGGCACTGGGAATGGAAGCATTTGTTCCAGCTGAACAGCAGGAAACAAGCTGAATTTATCAGCAAAGGAGAAGCATGAATTTAGCTCCACATTAAATTTGCTTTCCTTGATGTCAAGGAGGTACATGGTTTATTGCCAGACCTTGCCAATTGGCCTCCAGGCCAGAGAGTGGGTCTTCACTTATTAATAGGAGAAAAATGTGATTCTATTTTCTGATAACTCCTTTTTTTTTTTCTTTTTTTTTTTTTCCCCTTCTATATCAAGCACCTCTGTGTGGTTTCTCGTAATGTTTGCACCATGGGCAAGGATCACACCAGGCATCAGCTGCTTCCTCTCAGTACCCCTGACTGTCTCTGTAACTCTCCTTGTGCCCAGGAACAAAGCTTCAGGTTACTTTAGCTTGCTTTTTTTTATGATGACACAGCACACTTGTGGGTGTAAAGGGCAAAGGATCTTTCTCCAAACCTCTGCTCTATCTCAGGTTGTGCTCCCTTAAGAAATTAAAGTAAAAAGATACGAAAGAAGAAGAAAGAGACACAAGGTAGCATCACTGCAATCCCAAAACAAACAATGGCCTTTGTCACAAGAAGAACTTACAAATGTAGTTCTGCTGCTAAAAAAAGCAGGAGACAAAACAGCTGACCTTGCCCCCTAGCACACTTCATACCTCTGTGCTCCCTGAGGTGGTTGAAGATACATTTATTGTTATTTGCTGTGCTTATTCCAGCTCAAAATCTATGAGGGCTGTTCCACCCCGTGGGGCTGTTGTTCTGCTAGCAGGAAAATCAGGGCAGGTGATGTGAGCTGTGACACTGGCTTGAGGATATGTGTGGGACACTCAAGGAGACAAATCTTCCAGGCACAGCTTTGGAGGATGGCATAAAAAGGCAGGACTCGAACCTAGTTTGGTGTTGAATATACAGCCCAACACACGTTTTATTCCCTGATGTGCGATTTCCCCTCAGCCTTGCCTAGGCTTTGTCTGGTCAGTGGCATCTTGAGATGGGAGAAAGCTGTCCTAGGCATATACTAGCAGTTATGTAACATGAAAAATCAGTAGTACATGGCCCTAGCTCATTCCTTGGCTAGGTATCATACCTGATTTTCTAAGCAGTGCAGTTGTAGCCACAGAAAAGCGAAAAGATCTGAAATAGGAGTCTCTGTGCAGGGAGCACAAAGGAAAACAATTTGGACATGGGTGAAACAAGACACAGCTTAAGCAGTGAACTCAGCTGGGTGAAAAGATAAACATGTGGTTCTCCTCACCTCCTGAAGATAAGGTAGGCACAAAACATGCAAGAAAAGGACTTATGTGACACACAGAAGAGAAGCACTGGGTAAGATGAAGACAATGGCATAATGGAAGCCAAGGAAAGCAAAATATTTTAGCCCGATTGAAAAAATTTAGAAAGAAAACAAAAAAAAAAAAAAAGAGAGAGAGAGACTAAGAACAGAAATCAGAATTTCTATCCCAAATCACCCATTTTCCTAATATTTCTTTAAAGTAGCACTGTATGTACTTTTCCTTCCCTTCACCCTGCCTGCCACATTCATCAGTCATGCAATCTTCCCTTCCAACCCCTTTGGTCAGGAAATTGAAGAAGACATTGATGTGCAGACCTCTCTTTTTCTGTGAGTAGAAGAGTGTACAGCAGCTTTTATTCAGCAATATGCTTTCTCTTACAGGTCCTGTGCTCAAGGATTTCATTAGTGCATGATGCAGTTAGCACCGGGTGAAGTAACTGCACAGGAGGAATGTTTGTTCCATAGTTACAGAGTTGCAGATGCACCTGGTAAATTCCCCATCTGGTCCAGTAATGTTGTTTGGTACCTTTTTTTTTTTTTTTCCTTTTCTTCCAGCAACTGAGAAATCAAATTGTCAATAAGCTGAATTTCCTGTATTTTAGATGCTGTACATCAATCCATTGAAAATTACAAGCTGAGGATGTAGAGGGGAGGCAGACGCCACAGTAAGGCATTTGTCAAATGATGCACCTGCTTCCTGGCACACTGTCAAACCCAGAGGGAGCAAGAGTAAACAAATCTGAACAATAACTTCCTTCCCCCACATTATACGTGTGCTAATGCTGAGAAAGACCTTAAATGCTGCATTAGCAGGAGAAAAGTCTCTTAGGAAAAGGTAGACTTGGGACAGTTGAGAACACAAAAGGGTTGGGACAAGGGTCTTGTGACTGTGAGGGGTCACATCCTCCCTTCCTAAATGCTGCCCCTACCCTGAGGGTGCAGAAAACTAGGAAACATACAAATATTTCAGAGGTGGGTGTCAAGAGGATGGTTCCAGAGTCTTTTCAGTTATGACCAGCAAGAGGAGCAGGAGCAGTGGCCATAACCTGAAACACAAGAAATTCTACCTCAACATGAGGAAGAACTTTTTTACACGGAGGGTGGCAGAGCACAGGAACAACTGCCCAGGGTGGGCCTGGAGTCTCCATCTCTGGAGACATTCCAAACCCCCGGGCATGTTCCCGTGTCGGCTGCTCCAGGTGACCTTGCCTTGGCAGGGTCAAAGACTGGATGATCTCAGAGGTCTTTTCCAACCCAACAATTCCATGATTCTGTGATCATGCTGCACAATTTCTTCCATGCCTAATTTTAATAATTATTTAATAATCTAAACAAGTTGCAACCCACAAAATCACCTCAGCCACTTCCCAGCATCCTGAGGAGACGTTTGCTGTCCCCAGTGACCTGCAGACTACACTTGCCACAGGAGAGGATCCAAATCTGTTACAGCCAGTAGAAAGGGTTTGCGCAGGGGGACCTCTGTGTACTTCACTCACCCAGAGATTGGAAGTGCAATGTCCAAATTCATCTTAAACACTGCCTCTTAAAATGCTTGAGGCATTGACTGCCTCTTCCAAGAATGCTGTTCCAGTGTTTAACCACCCTCTTGGTGAAGAAATGCTTCCTAATGTCCAGCACAAATTTCCCCTGGCACAGCTTTGAACCATTCCTGCACCTTCCATCTCATCCTATCCCTGCATCCCCGGGAGAAACAGTGAAGGACCTGACTCATACTGGAGGCACTGGGGTACAAGTGCTGTTGGAGTGGATGGAAGGTTTTTCACAGGACATGTCCAGTGAAAGCCCGTGCCTTCTGATGCTTGAGAAGGCACAAATGTGCAAACAACCATTTCACTAAAATGTAGTTCAGGTTCAAGGCCTAAAATCAATGAAGGGATTTTCACAGAGTTCTCTACAGGGCTTTTAGCACATGCTGTGTTTGAGATAATTACACCATTTTGAAAGACTGTACAGAACAGAAAGTGTATTTCTTTTGGAACTCCTCAAACTCAGCAGAAACTGTGTGGATAGATGGAACCAAAACAAAGAGTTATCTTTCATTCATGAAAGCATCAATACAGCTGACACTTCATAACAGTCTGTGAGAGTCTGTGAAAATGGCTAGATATGTGCAAAACTGACTAAGTACTCACCATCCAGCTGGCTCCAGCACAAGAGCATAGCAACCTGTAAGCTCTCAGGTACCTTTCAACATCTCTAAGAAATGGTCAAACATATATTTTATAGGCCTTGAGGGAAAATAAAGGGCAGGGATATGGCAAGTTCATCACCAAGGCAGTCACATTAACTACAAGGTAATTTTCTCTTTTTATTCGCATCTTTTATGTGTACAAGAATGTTTGACTTGCAATAAAAGGCTGACTGGAAGTATGGGAACACATTTCATTCACAAAAAATAAAATCCTATTTTTCTTTCTTCATCTAGTCCCTCCAAGGGAAAGGAAAAAAGAAAGAAAAAAAATAAAAACAAACAAACCAGAATATGCAGAAAGCAAGAGCCTTGAGTCTTGAGGCCAGGATATTCACCTGAGAACTAGACAATCCCAATACAAATCCTAACTGGGAGATTTTAGAATGTGGATGTGTACCACCTTGTATGTGGCCTGTGTTCAGTCACTGACAAGGTACAGTTACCAACCACTAAGCAAATATCTTGAAGTGGAGCAGCTACAACCAGACAAATTACTTGCTTAAGCGAGTATCTGCCCCGTTCAATTTCCTGCTGCAAATGAGGTAGACTCCACATCTCATCACCTCCTGACCAGGGACATGTTTCCTCATCTGCTGAAGCATTGCTGATCCCAAACCAGACAGGGCAGAGGATCTCACTGTGCAGTGCCATGTGAGTAGGCTCCATCCACAGCTGTCCCATCCACATCCTGGAGAGCCCACAGAACAGTCCAGAATGGCAAACACTTCATCTGTGGCAATTAGGACTTGTGAATGTGTCTGGTCTGCTCTGCATCAGCTGCTCCTGAGGATGATGCACATGGAGCAGATGGAAGCAAGGGCAGCTTGGGGAGCAAAGCAGGAGCAAAGCAACCAGCTCAATCAATCCCTCCCTGGTCAGGCTTCCTCTCCCTCTACACATTGGTTACACCAGTGGCTGGTCGGCCTCTCAGCCCTGCCTGTTGGCACAGGGGTTAGAGTCTATTTATTTGGTGAGATACCACTTCTTTTGTAATTTGACTATTGAAAAAAAAATTAAGACATTTAAACAAACTAATGAATAGCTTGGCTCTCCACTCTCTTGCACCCTCAGCCTGTTTCTGACAGCTACACAAAGCAGAAGTGAAGTGGCAATATTTGGGAGACAGAGGATGTGGAGGATCACAGCCACGACCCTCAATGGAGGTTGACGTATTTCCACAGAAATCAAAATGAAGCTCCAATGACCGAGTCAGTGACAGCTTCTGTAAGCTGAGGGTCTTCTGGCAGCTTTCTGTGCAAATTTGTTGCCATGTGCCATTCATTCTCCTAGGCTTTTCTGGAAATGGAACAGGCAGCTTTGGGGGTCTTTGTTGGTCTTGCTCTCCCATACAGTCCATGCACATTTCTCAGGCTCATTCCTGCTTTTACCCTGTGCTGTACTGTACTTATCTCCAGGAGCCAGAATGAGTACAGCTGTCCCAGGAAATAATGTTGCCTTATCTCTGTATGGCCCCTTCTCCTGCCACATCCTGTTCTTTCTCACAGTGTGTTATCACCAAAGATCCTTGGTTGGTTCCACAGCTATCCCTCTGTTTATGTTTGAGACATACACATTATCCCTCTTTTCTACAAGGCTTCTACAGGAGTACCTGACTCACTGAATCTCCCCAAGCATCCACCACCCCTTGAGCTGATGGTAATTTTAGCAGTTTAGAAGTTTATGCTCTCACCAGGGCCTGAAACAGCAAGGTCTCCACCAAGCTATGCTGTGAGTTGCACTGCCTGGATGCACAGCAGCCAGGCCAGCATCCTTCTGGGTTGCTAATTTTTTTTTCTCACACCCTTGAGAAAAGACAAACTGTTCCACATCGCCATCTCCCACCACCAGTTGTTACCCCAGAGCATAGCCATCCCCAGCACCAGGGACTGGGGAGCTGCCCAGAGTCACGTAGAGTTTCTAAACAACTCCTCAAGTTCATCTTCCCTGGAACTGGACTTCCTGATGGTTCAAACCACCACAGGAGTGGTTCTCTGTGACTTTAGGAGCTCACTGAATCCTAATAAAATGGGGAAAAGAAAGGGAATATCTTTGTCAGGAACTAAAATACTCTGTGCAAGGAAAAGAGATCTGATATGTAGAGAGCTTTCCATTATCACTGATGAAGGGCTAATCAAATCCAATAGATGTATCTCAGCCCTGGGGAATTTTGAAATGCAAACACAAATGTATTTTTGTAGTTGAGGGAATCAGGAGTGGTTAACAGGGATATGTGAAGAACTTTCTCCTTGTTAGAGTTCTTTAGTTGGGTTCAATTCTGGAATTTCAGCTCACAGCAACCACAGCATATCTTGGGTTTCTAGTCACTTATTCTTGATAATCTTCCAGTCTTGCATGTTTTACTTAAAAGCTATGCTCTATTTCATCCATAACCTATGGGATTCAGCACAGGAATTCCTTGATGAAATTCGATGGCCTGTGTTGTCATGCTGGATGAACATAATCAACTTTTCTGTCCTTAAATTATTTGTGGGGAAATCAGTGTAAATCTGAATCTTTACTAAAGTCACTGGAATCTCATGGATTTGCAGCAGCTGAGAACATGTCCCATTTTTAATTCAGTTGTTTGAACCAGGATGAAAAAACTGGTATAAGCAGACAGTGAGCGGGCCCATTTGTATCCTGGGAGACAACTAAGGAGCAACCCTTCCTGATCCAGATGGTAATTCAGCCCATTTTAGAAGCAGAGGTTTTTTTCTCTTTCACTTTGATTCAGAATTTGTCAGTCCTTGTGGGGAGGACAAGGCTGGGAGGCAGGTGCGTAAAAAACCACATTAAATTATGCACAGCAGAAAATCTGCAAAATGCACTTCAAAAGCTGGAAACTCACTGTGTGTGACTGACAATTGCAAAGAGGCAGGATCCTAATTTCCAGATTAACTATTTCATCAATTAAAGCTGCATTTGAAATCTTTTCTCATTTGTCTGCCAATCTGTGACTGCTGCTGATACAAAGCCATCACCATAATAGAAACCAAAGTGCATATTTGATGCCATATGCATATGGCAACCTACATTTTCTTCCAAGCACAGTAGTTCCAGCTAATTAGTTTTATAATGCATTTGAATTAGTTTGTAGAATTCCATGGTTCCTATTAAATAGAGACAGGTAATCGAATGAGAAAATTAAGCAAGTCCTGCTGCATGCTGAGTGTTTACGAAATTGAGAGGACAAGATTTATGGTTAAGATAAGGCAGTAGCTGCTTACACAAGAACAAAAACACCTCCAACGGATCCACTCAAATCTCAACACATTTTGCAAACGTATTTCAGCCCCCAAACCCTTCATGGGTCCAACTGCCTCCTAGGGGTGCCTTCCAGATCCCTAAGATTCAAGCTTTGTTGTTGCTGTGCTAAGTTCTGGTATATTTTGCTTAAATCCAAGCTAGAATTTCAGGGACTATAATGAGAAACTGTGAGCTGAGGAAGTCCAGTGGCATCTCCTTTGCTAAAAGGAGATGATTTACGGCTGCTTTGTTACCAGAAACCAGGTCTGTGAGAGAAATGGTACTGAAAGCCAATGGCACAAACGTTCACCCTTGGAAAATACATCCAGCCCTGCTTTGGTCTGCATACAAAATCAATTACTTTAATATTTCTGCATGCATTTAGAGTCATGCACTGAAGTTGTACCCGGAATTGCATCAACCCCCCCAGGACTGAGCACTTCTGCCCGTCAGCCTGGCTACAGCCCATTGTCTGAGGGATGGAGCCAGACCTCACCTTGCTCCAGGTACAACTGCAGTATTTCCTTCCCAGTACAGTGAAAGCAGCCCATGTAGTCCAGGTTAGGGGAGACTTCCAATATTCATGTGCAATCAGTTTATGGCCCATTCGTGCCTCCCAGCAGGCACAGAGGTGTAAATCCCAGCTTGTAAAGTCTCCCAGATGCCCACCAAGCCAGGCACCATCCAGCAGAAAGTGCAGCTCTGGCAGTAAATCCTGTGCTCCCTCTTACATGCTGACAGCCTAGGCAGGGCTTTAGGCCAGGCTTTGGAGCCACACCAGTGCTGGTCCCCATCACTTCCCAGCCTCCTAGCCAGAAGAGGTGAGAAGCATCTCCCAGGGGACAGGGCCCTCACACTGATCTGCAGATAAAGCCCGAGATGGTGGGAGCACCAAGGGCAAGCTGCAGCCAGCTTCCACTGGGAGCTGAGCATCGTCCTGGACACTGAGCCTCCTCTCACCCACCTCTGGGTGACCAAGGCTGAATTGGTTCCCTGTGAATTGCTCCTTCTGCCACTTCATTAAGACAGTTTTAGTCCCATTTGAAGAAATTATTGTTTCATTCTAAAGTCATCTTTTCTATCTGCATTTGTATATGTCTCCTTTTTTGATTTTTAGTAATTTGTTTTGAACCTTCTGTATATCATGAACTCCCAAAGCAGAGGCCCCAGGTCTTCTACATTAACATTACATATTCTACCATTTTAAAAGATATATGTTCCTTGGCTGAGAGCTAGCAGTACTGAAACTCTCTCCTTTATTTTTTTGTTAAGTTAATAAAAAGCATACTTTCTGGAATACTCATTTCAGAGCTATATATCTAAGAAATTCTTTGCAGTTTGAACACAGTGATGTTTGTTAAGGTTTGGCAGGGTTGGGGGAAGATTGGAGTTGAATTATTGTTAGGACATCTGTGAGAACTGAGTCCAAAAAAGCACCAGGCACTCTCATAAATCTAACCATTTTATATGGCACGTTTGGGAATTGCTATTGTCATTATTGTGGTGGGCAGAGTACTGGGTACATGGTCTTATTAAATTCTAGAATGGAGTCAAATGGGTTGCTTCCTTATGAGTAAGTAAATCACATACCACACTATTGGAGTTGCTTGGAAAACCACAGGTTCCTGCTGGGATTAAGCCCTTATTGTACAGACAAGAGACAAAAGCCATTCTTAAGAATTTATGGCCTGCATGCACAAAATGTTAAAGGCTATCAACAGTGAAACTATTCCCACTTTTCATGCAGAAAACTATGGCAGAGGGAGCTGAGGGACTCTGATTTTAATTCCCTCCCTCTGAAGTTCATCCCTATCTTTAACATACTATTCCGTGTGGCCACTTCAGGAGTCACCCAGGGTGCTCTTAGGAGGGTTTGGGGATAATCCTGTCGTGGCTGGTATGGAAATGCAGCTGCTGCACCTCTCCATGCCCCAGCTGAGCTGGGAGTCCTGGTAAACACCAGCTGCAGGTGGGATTCACTTACTACAGTCCAGAAAGCATATTGAGAGCATCTCTGCATAGGAACTGTAGAAGCAAACACTGTCCTCTGGTAGTCACATTCGTTTATTAATTCACCCAGCCAGACTTATTTGCCCATTCTCTTCTTCATTAACTTGCCACCTGCTTCAGAGAAAGTCCAAGGGCAGCCTCAGCTCACCAAGTGCCCGATTTCTGAAGTTATTTCACTGCTTAATGTGGGATCCATAATTTTAGAAACCCACATTAGAGTTCTCTAAACATCATCTAGTCTTGAAAGCTCTGTTTAAAGTCAGTAAAGAGACGTGGGCATCACTACCAAATGAAACATATGAGCAGTTTCTCACCTCCTCTACTTTGCAATCAGACAAAACTTTCTCTAAAATCACCAATTTCTCTCCTGTTGCCATTAACAAGCATTTGGTCAGACAGAGACATCCACAATTATGCAAAAAAATTCCACCTGCAAAACTTGTGAAGAATGTGCTCTAAGGCTTTCAAGACCTCCAGTTGACACCTAAATATACCAAAAAATATTTTTAAATCCAAGTTTTCAGTGCCTGAAGGATCCCTTCTGACCCACTCTTGTCTCAGTTAAGAGAATACATTTCATCTCTGGACAGGCTGGATGGGTGAGCTGAGGTTAATGGTGAGGTTCAATAAGGCAAAGGGCTGGGTCCTGCCCTTGGGTCACAACAACTCCTGCAGTGCCACAGGATGGGGAGAGAGCGGGTGGAAAGTGGAGAAGGACCTGGGGGTGCTGGTGACAGCAGCTGAACGCGAGCCAGCTGTGCCCTGGTGGCCAAGAAGACCAAAGGCTTGTACCAGCCATGGTGTGGCAGCAGGGCCAGGGCAGTGACTGTCCCCTGTGCTGGGCACTGCTGAGGTCACCTCGAGGGCTGTGTCCAGTTCTGGGGCCCTCAGTTCAGGAAGGACGTTGAGGGCCTGGAGCGTGTCCAGAGAAGGGAACGGAGCTGGGAAAGGGTCTGGAGCACAAGGCTGAGGAGGAGCAGCTGAGGGAGCTGGGATTTGTTTAACCTGGAGGAAAGGAGACTCAGAGGAGGCCTTTTCCCTATTTACTCTCTGAAAGGAGGGTGGAGCCAGGTGGGGATTGGACACTTTTCCCAGGTAACAAGTTACAGGACAAGAGTACATGGCCTCAAGCTGTGCTAGGGGAGGTTCAGGTGGGACATCAGGAAGAATTCCTTCACAGAAAGCGTGGTTAAGCATTTGGAACACACTGCCCATGGAGGTGGTGCAATCACCACCCCTGGGACTATTCAAGAAATGATTGGGTGTGGTCACCTGATTTGTTCAACCCAGAGAAGACTGAGAGGAGACCTCATTGTGGTCTTCAACATCCTTGGGGGGCAAGTACTGATCTCTTCTCTCTGGTGACCAGTGACAGGACTGAAGGCAATGGCTGGAGCTGAGTCAGGGCAGGTTTAGGTTGGATATGAGAAAAAAAGTTTTTTCCCTGGTGGGTGTTTGTGCACTGGAAGAGGCTCCCCAGGGAAGCTGTCACAGTACAGAGCCTGTTTGAGTCCAGGGAGTATTTGGACAACGTTCTCAGTCACATGGTGGGGCTCTCTGGGTGTCCTGTGTGAGGCCAGGAGGGACTGAATGATCCTGATGGGTCCTTTCCAACTCAGTGTATTCTATGATTCTGTGATATTCTATGATAAATCCAGCTCCCTTTCCAGCTTTTATCCCAGTCGTGGGGGAGGTTTCTTGGGTCACTCACAGCTTTAAAGCCACACAGCTTTAAAGCTGGCTTTGAACCCACCTGAGACCCCCTGAGCCTGAGCTGAAAGCAGATCTGGAGAGCAGCAGGGTGTCCAGCATTTGTCTGCTGAAGAAGACACATCCAGCCTGTGTGATCACACTTGTCAATCAAGGGAAAAGCTCCAGGAAGCCTCTTTCTTTCCACATTTCCTTATTTGTTCATGTTTCTCCCATGCTTTGGAGGCATGTACAAGGAATTTTGCACAGTCTGCCCAGGGGCTGAGTGGCTGAAGATTTCATGGGACTGAAAATCCCAGCCAACAAAAGCATCTACAAGGAGGCTGCTGACAAGGTAAGAGGCAGTCAGCTGCTCTGCATCCCTGAACCAGGCAGGAAAAAAAAATCCTCTTTGCTTTTTTTTATGCCTAATTTATGGAGTAACCTTCTGCACTGCTTCTCTGGAAGTCTGTGATACATCCATGATATCACTGGGTCAGCAAAACTTGTTACAGAAGTCAACTACTGCCTTTCTTTCAAAAGCTGGTTCAGATGCTTTTCTAATTCATTCCAAATGTCAGGAACAAGTTATGCTGGAACATTAACCTCAACAGCACCAGTCCCCACATGCATTATATTAGAAACAGGGGCTCAAAACCAGCTAGAAAGGAGAATTAGGATCCTCAGATAAAACACTAAAAGCCCATCAATCTTAGTAAGGGTTAGAATACTATTCCTACTACTAAAATCCCAGAGGGATAAATTAATAGGAAGTGTCGGACTTACTAAGAGAAGCATGACATTATGCTGCCTTCTAGATGTAATTATTGAACTCTTTTGCATAATTTGCTTGGAATCATAGAACAGATTGATCTGGAAGGGACCTTAATGATCATTTCCTTCCAACTCCCCTGCTAGGGGCAAGGACACCTTCCACTATCCCAGGCTGCTCAAAATCCCATCCAACCTGGCCTTGGACACTTTCAGGAATGGGGCATCCACAGCTTCTCTGGGCAACCTGTGAATCACCACCCTCACAGTGAGGAATTTCATCCTAATATCAAATCAAAATCTACCCTCTCTCAGTTTAAAGCCATTCCCTCTTCTCCTTTTACTCCATGCCATTGTTAACAGTCCCTCTCCTGCTCTCTTTTCATAAGCTCCCTTCACTGGAAGTCTACTAGAAGGTATTCCTGGAGCCTTCTCCTGGCTAAACAACCCCAGCTCTCTCAGACTTTCCCCACAGAAGAGCTGCTCCAGCCCTTTAATCATCCTCCTGTTTCTCCTCTGGACTTTCTAGTAGAAACTCAATTACCATTTGCAACAACAGAAATGTCCTTCCCACTGCCAGGACCAGGTTTCCAGAGCAAGAATGAGCAAAATAGGTCCCACATCCAGTCCCACACCCACCCTCCACCCTTTTCAGCAGGTGTGGATATCTCAGAAGCATCCTGTGGACCAGTGTGCCTGTTTGAACATGCCTGAGAAAGCCTTTTGCAAGAGGGATGCTCTTAGTCCAGAAAGCTGCAGAGGATGCTCTCCAGCACTGCCTCCAAATTTATTGTCTGCACAGTCAGCAGAACTGCTGGGCCTGAAACTTAATTCCCAGCCCATAAACAGGTTATTATTTTCTTGCAGGATCATGAGAATATTGAGGCCTCCAGGAAATGGAAGCTCCATCACTAATTTGGAGGTCAGGAGTAAACCCCTTCATTTCCACTGTATGGCCCTTTTGTCTTAGCAGTACTATGTAAGTTCCTATAGCAAGGGGAAAGGCAGCATGTGTGCAAGGTGATCAATTGCCTCCCTTCCCTCCTGCTCAGAAAATCTCACACGTGTGCACCAAAAGGGGTTAGAAAACAGGAAACTCAGGTACTTCCAAAGCTGTTAGCTCCATGCAGAAATATCCATCTACCCCATTTGTAATGCCACAGGAGTTCACATGCCTGCTGGATAGCACAAGAAAATCAAATCATGCAACTTGAGGCAAGTCCACAGGAAAGGTTGCAAAATAAATTAGAAATACTCAAAACACGGAACAAGGTTTAGCCATGCAGAGCTTGAATCAGTTTATTTCAGCCTGCTGAGAACAAGAGCAAATTATCCTTCCTGAGAAAGTTCATCCAAAGCTGTGCTAGGGACTTCTCCACTGCAAGCACAGGTAACTGTGTGCTGCCTGAGCTCATGGATGGGAAGGAAAGTAAAAGCTGCTGCCATCCCTGCTCCCAGAGGGTTCACAATTTTCTCGGTCATAGGAGTATTACTCCTCAGCATCTCATCTGGCCTAATCCAGCAGGCAGTGCCCTTTCCTCCCACTGAAGGAAGCTGACACAGTTTTAGTGCTGGCAGCTGCACCTGACCTCATCTCAGAGATGGGCAGTGTGAATGCCAATCATTTCCACTTGGTAGAGCCATGTCCCATCAGCACTCAGAAAATAAACCCTCCAGAAACACAAAACTCTAGTTCTTTACTTCCCAGCAACTCTTTATAGAGTACAGTTCCTTGCGGCAGTCACCCAGCTTTCCTTTGCAAATGTATTTTGACAGAGAGAAGTGTCAGCCCATGAGAATGTTTCCTTGGAATGATCACAGCGTCTAGGTTGGAAAGACAGAAAAAGCGATGCTTCCTGAGCACTTCAGAGATCATTATATAACAATAAAATGTTACAGAAACCTTGCAGCATGTGAATGTAATAAATGAAATTTGTAGCAAATCTGTCATAATATACTCTAATGCAAGGGAAATATATAATCTATGTGATTATGCAAATACTTACCACAGAGAATTCTGGGGGTTTTTTCTCACTGACATGTTTCAGACTTTCTTAATAGGAGAGAGAAGCAGAGAAATCACCTTGGTACAGAGCCTAAGGGGTCACAGCTCGTACCAGCTTACCCAGGGCCAATCTGTCCTTCAGTGTAAGCCCTGGGAGCTTTGCAGCTGTGAGAGAAGAATTCATCTTCCTTACACTCCAATATGAACTTTGCCACTGATCTCCAATGCACTTAAGTGCCCGAGCAATAAAATAGGGATCTGACTGATTTCTTCCCATGCTTTGTTTGCCTGCTTAATTTAGATTAGAAGATTTTCTGGGTGATGGTTGCTTTACTTTAAGCATCTAGAAATGTAGGGTTTTGGTCTCAGCATGCAGCTCTCAGTTAACAGTAGCACAAAAAAGTCACAATAAACCAGAAGGAAGAAATAAGATAAATGTTAGGATGTACAGCCATGCTTCTAATACAGAAAATTCGATTGAAAACAAACTCAGTTTCTACACTGAACTGAAAAACAGAGTAAGTGTTAGGCTTGGAAAAATTCAGAAAATATCTTTGAAGAAGCACTTTCTTCAAAGAATCACTTTTCCTTTTGTGATCTTTTATTTAAGCACTGGCAATTGAAAATTGTGCAATCTTTTAAAAACAGTTATATACACCCAAAGCAGTGACTGTCCTGTAATAAAATTAGAAACTCTTCATCTCATTCTACAGCAGGAAATGGATGATTATAATGGATTTTGAAATAAAATTATTAGTTCACTCTGTTAAAGATATTTAAGAAATTTTTACTCTTTTTGCAAATAGTCATGAAGAGCAACTGTAACAGATAGAGACACTCTTAACTTTTATCAATACATTTTGAAATTGAAGTCACAGTATGATTTTCACTACAAAAAAAAATTAAATACATTCATTTCAAATAATTTTTCCAGGGTCAAGGAAAAGCTTCAGAAATATCATCACAAAGAAAACAAAAACAGTAATAAAAATGAATCAACTGACTCAAAGAAATTATTGGTAACAGCTTGCCCGAAAGAGTAAGACATAGCTCTTTTTTTGATTGAATACATTGGGCAGCACCGGAGCTAGGAGTCACAGTCATCAGGCCAGGCAACAAAAACAACAATATTAACAGATAACTCATATTTATATCAATTCACTCTGTGCCTCAAGAAAAGTCTAACATGATTCTCTTCTCTGCAATTCAGTGTTGACATCGGAACTTGGATGGGCAGCTTCAAAAGGCACAGAAAACACTTCTAGAAAAAAAAAATAGTACTCTCAATTTTCCTATTACAGCAGGCATTGGAGCAGGTTTGAGGGAGATATCAGATCAAAGAACTCAGCCTGAAATAAATAAAAGTTACACAAGTCTTTCCTCCTCAGTAAAACAGCAACTCAAAGCTTGTCTGAATGAAGACAACTTTTGATCTTTGTTATTCAACTGGATTTGGGCTGATAGGTTTTAGGCAGAGTGTTGTATCTCACAGCTGCAGTCCTACTTTTGGAAGCAGGGAATATTTCTGGGCTAATGAGGGCACATATAATACTTAGTGTAGAAAATATCTACATATAACAATTATGGGAAGGCCCACTACTTCCTGATGGAGATGTTCACATGAGCCATTAAGCAACACATCTATTTCATGTTAGCAGAGAGTTCTCATTTTCAGTATTGCTGTAGGATTTTGGAACAAAGAGTTGCTGAGATACAACAGCACAGAAAGATTATTATAAGGTGCTTTTGACACAGACTTCTGCCAGAAATGGTGTTTAACATGAGGCACGTTGCAAATATTTCTTCACATTGATTTCACCTCTCTGCTTGTGCTTTATTAATTCCAAGATATATTGTGCATATAAACCACAAGTTTTAAATTAATTCCCTTGTTTGTAATTGCTGTATATAGATTCATTAAGGGCATTAAAAATATGTATTAACCAACGCCTGGGTGGTTTCTCTTAGATGACAATTTTTAAAATGTTAGTGGGCTATAAGTTCTCCCATAAAAGAAATTGTATTTTCTGTAAGATTTCCTGTGGGACACTTTTGCCTGATGAAGGTAATAAATAAGATAAGTAATATAAGGTAAGTAGTAGAGAAGAGGAAAGTTAATGTGAGTGGAAGTATTGCACTTATGGGCCCCTCATTGAACAGCAAACACCCAGTAAATGCTACAGATTCAATTCCTGCTTGCAGGTACAAGTGTAACCTGCTCCCTCCAGATCCAGGCTGTTCTCCATCTCCTGCTTCAGTGCCTGATCAAAGACACCAGGGTAATGTCTGCAGAGAAATGCTTTGGAAACAAAAGACATCTGGATTTCTTTGGGAAGAAAGATCAGTATTTACCTGGCCACCCCCATGAAGGTTGGTCCTGAAGATTGGTCAGAAGGACATGACTTCTCTGAATGCCTTGGGATGAAAGCATGTTCTTTGACAAAGTCAAGCACCTCTTTGAGAAAGTCAAACATTTAAGGGGTTTTTTCTCGTATGAAACAGTTCTATTCTATATTTACCTGAAATTTCTTTCAGATGTCTCCAATCCAATAAAATCCAAGTCATGCTAAGGACAAATAAAACTTTTGCCACAAATCAAACAAAGTGTTCTCATCAGACCTCATATAATTTAACTTTTTTCACTGTATTGATTTTTCCACATAAAAACTTCCATTCACTCCTTGTATTTTTATTGAGATCTTTTTTTTATTGCTAGCAAACCCAAATATCACAATGTCAATCACAGATCTGATTCACAGAAAAAAAAAATATCATTTACACAAAATAGTGACAAATCAAATCTATGCTTTTGTCAGAATTCATATTTTAATCTTTTAAACCATTAGGTTGACTCATTCTTTTTTGTTTCAAAAGGATTATTTGCACATAAGAAGAAATGCTTTGAAATGTGGCTGTGGAATTGCTTCTAAGATGGTGCAGTTAATGACCTGGACATTCACCTTGTCATGTGCAACCAAAAACAAATGCCAGGAGGCAGATTATGATCCCAGTCACCCTGGAGCAAAGCTGATAACAAAATGAAGGTTGTCCAGAGTGAGGGATTGGAATCCCTCACTGTCATATCCCATTCCTAAGAAAAAGGCAACACCCAAGATTTGTAGATGCATGTGGTCAAAATAGAACAGCAAAAGCCAGAGGGATCCCAATGGCCTTACAGGTTTTGTCAGCAAGTTACACACTTTGCAAGGAAATTGATATTGTTCTGCCTCTATCTTTTAATAGGAAGATAAGTAAAAGAAAAAAAAAAAAAAAAAAAGAAAGGAAACAGAGAGAGAGAGAGAGATCAGATAGGAGAGGAAAGTAAAACCCCAGCCCAGGGGTATCCAGGGCCTAGGGCAGCACCTGAATACTGAGGGTCATCCTTTTTGTAGACAAGATTTCCCTGTTCTGGGGCTGGTTTTTATTTTTCACTTCCCATGCAAACAAGTTATCATGCACAGTCCATTCTCCTAGATCCTTCTGGAAATGGGTTGGAGCACTTTCAGGGTCTTGGTTGGTCCCAATCCCACTCTGCTGGTCTTGCCCACTCCTTGGCCCTATTCCTGTGTTTGCCCTGCTCTGTGCTGCGCACACTCCATGGACCAAAACAGGGAAGTTAATTCCAAGGGAAGTGCTGCCCTACCTCTGCATGGCCTCTTCTCCAGCCAGATCCTGCTCCAACTTGCCCTTTTCCACAATAATCATTGGGTTTTGAGACATTGCAATGCTTAAACTCCCGGTTGCCAAGGCTTCTACACCCACTCACTTCAGTTTAGTTTTTTCACAGTGTGCAGTATTTCCATTTGGCATTTGATTGGCATTTGCTGACAGCTTTGCTGTAACAGATCAGCAGAAGCAGGTGAGATTTCTGAGGAAAGGTGAGAGACAAGTTAAATTAAAAATAACACCTGTATGAGCAATGAAAACCTTTCATCTCCCCTCACTGAATGCATTTCTAAGATGTTAATATATCTTCTCTAAAGAGGTGTGAGTTTCAGAAAAGTTAGTTATTATATGAATGAGATTTAAAACAGTATTTATGTGTTAATATTATCATTGTTAAAATTGAAAATTCTGCAATAGGCTGACTTGATAAAGAAATCAAGCTATGTTTAAACACGAGCAAAAATACTTAGAATACACTAATTTTTTCTTTCACTTTCCAAGTCTGTTACATATGTGCCAAGTTATTTGACATCAGTAGAATATGTCAAGAAATCTGTCCAGAGAAGTGGTGGGGATCACTGCCTCTGGAAGTGTTCAAAAAACATGTAGATGTGGTGCTTAGGGACACGATTTAGGGGTAGGTTTGGCAGTGCTGGGTTAATGGTTGGGCTTGATGATTTTAGAGTTCTTTTGCAGCCTAAATGATTCTATGATTCTTAGCATTTTGTCCCTATCCTCAGAATTTAAAAAGTGCTGGAAGCCATGAGCAGAGACAGGCTGGGAATGGTGTGGTGCAATAAAGAGAGCAGGAAACTCACTGAACTTCAGAGAGTCACAACTCATTGAGAAATAACACAGCAAATGAATAAACTCCATACAGTCATCTGCCTAATTTAAACCTCCAAATTGAGGCAGATGAAATTCCCCTCTGGATGCTTCAAAGGCATCTTCCTATGTTTCTAAAAATGTACTCACATGCCTGTGTCTGAGTGAGTGTTTTCTCTGCAAACCCTGAGCATTCCTCTTCTCTAGCTAAGCCCTTAGTGAAACTATAATACATAGAAATTAATCTTGGGTAGGTGCTGTTTGAGATAAGAACTGGACAATATGATTTGAAATAACAACTGGACAATATGATTCCTTTCTATGACACCACAAAAGATTGGTTTATTTAGGATAAAACAATATTCTTGCTATCTTTTTCAGCTGACAGGTATAAGGAGCATCTTAAACAATAAAAGTGCTTCAATCCACGTATAAGTGTGGTAAGCAAAGTATGGTGAAGGAAAGTTTGCTATCACAGCATTTGGTGCATTAACAATGGAAAACTGTCTGTATTTTCAATTCAGCCCTGCTCAACAATATTTAGCTCGCTTATAGCTCAGAACCCAAAATCTAACTTAAATGAAAATAAACACCGCAATAGCCTTACATCATGTTGGAGCCTGCCACAGACACAAAATTGCACTGAACTGTTATTTTTAGATACAATAGAAAGAAAAAAGATCAAAATAGCTGCCGTATTTGGGAGCTGTCTGGTCTGTACTTACTATCTTAATATCCTAATCTAAGTCTTAGCAGCACACATTTCATAGTTCTGGTCCGAACTTGGCACATTTTCATTCTGTTGCAGAAATACAAGGAGAGATATTTCCTTCTTAGATCAGCAGATAAGGACCTGGAAGGTCAGTGTATTGGTCTGTGTATTTACTGGATTAGCAATTCTGCAGAGTCATCTGAAGAAATGCAGAGAAATGCTTCTATCTTGCTTGGCTTGAAGCCTTGCTATTCATAAAACAAAATTCCTGACCCTTTCATGTAAAGGCTTTTGCCTCCTGTCTAAATCTTAAATCAATCTTGTTGCCTCTGATCACTGCACATTTAATTCTTAACATCTCCTCTTGAATTTGGCTCACATTCCTCAAAGTCAACACTGCCTGCACAAGTAACCTCCTTCTATCTCAGTGTCTGAAAATAATAGAAACACTATTCTAAGTCTAAGGGAGGTTTGTCTTGTATATCTACAGAAACCACTTTGGGGTTTGCCAGCCTGTCCTGTGCTGCCAAGTGCCTCAGCTCCCATAAATCCTGAGACTTTAGCATTACCATGCAGAAGGAAGTTATTTTTAATCATTAATGGATCAAATCAGATTGGTATTGTATGCCTTTGAACAGTGGCAATGTTAATACACACAGGTGAGGACTGAACTTCTAGAGAGTGAAAAGTGTTACTTGTGCTTATAAGTGATGAAGAAAAGCAGGTAACATATGAGATATGTTTGAACAAGTGTTTTGGCTGTCTAGCTGAATGTGAGATATCTCACCTCCTGGAGACACCCATCTCTAAGAGTTTTTTAAAAGCTAATGTGCCTTGTATAGAGTAGATGCCTGTTTTAGACAGCTAAGCTTAGCTGGAGTGATCTTCACTCTTCATGTTCTAGATAACATGGAAATGGGAGGGATCAGTCATGATTTCATCCACATTTAGTGACAGGATAAATGCCTCAGGTGCAGTAACAGCTGGCACATGTGCAGATGAAGGAAATGAATCATAGAAAGGATGGGTTGAATGGGATCTAAAAGATCACGTCATGGGCAGGGACACCTTCCACTCTCCCAGGTTGCTCCAAGCCCTGTCCAACCTGACCTTGAGGACTTCCAGGGATGGGGCAGCTGCAGCTTCTCTGGGCAACCTATGCCAGTGCTGCACCACCCTCAAAATGAAGAATTTCTTTGTATGATCTGATCTGAGCCTGCTTTCTGTCAATTTAAAGCCCTTATCCTATCACTTCTTTCCCTCTGTAAAACACCCTCTCCAGACTCCTTGTAGCCCCTTTAAGGCTTTAAGCCGCCCCAGATCTTTCTCTTCTTCAGACTGTACAGTATTTTAGTTTCAAGTAAAGGTTAACTGTTTCAATTCACCAGGCCACCTTTTAGGAAAAAAAAAATTTTCTTGAAAGCTATATACATTTTGTAGGTTAAGAAATGTATTTTTGAGTAAAATATATTTTAGTGTAAGTTTATTATAATTCATTGTCTTCTTGTTTGTCAGGCATGTATTTAATACTTTAATCCCTTTGTGTCTTAACATGCTTAAAATATTGACAAGCTACACGACCTAGTTCCATTTACAGAATGAAATGCCATAGTTCTAAAAGAGGAATTTGCATAGAAAGTTTCATTTTGCTTCGACTGAGCAACTGAAAATAGGTATTATAAGAAGCAGTACAAATAAGCACGATAACAGGGGTGTGATTGGTACAAGTACCTGAAACTAAGGAATAGAACATTAAACCAATAATCTGAAAAGTTCCACAGAAGCACTGTCATGTAACTTCTTAGTTTCTAGTCCCCAGAAAGGACGAGCAGCTGGAAAAACTGCATAACTCCAGGTAGCTGGAAATTTCTAGAGACTTGCAGCAACTCTCTGCTCCTGAATATCACAGGACTGCAAAACAAACCACTGCTTTAGAAATATCCTTGCTTGAAATCCTAGAAATGGATTAGCTGACATGAGGACTTGAGTAGAGGGTTGAAGGAGTTCTCAAGAATTTGTGGAAACAATGCAATTAAGTCCAAACACTCGTGCTTTCACTGGAGAGGCAGGTGCTCATTTTGAAGAACTTGCAGATGAAGGAAAAAGCATAGGATGGCTCAGGTGGACATTCTTTACTAGAAGAGTAGTGAGACACTGGAACAGAGATTGGATTCACCACTCCTGGAGATGTTTAAGGCCAGGCTGGATGGGGATCTGAGGAACCTGGTCTGGGGGACATTCCTGCCCATGGCAGGGGACTTGGAACAAGATGATCCTTAAGATGATCTAGATGATCTTCCAACCCTAACCATTCTACGATTCTGACAGCAAGACTAACCCTTCTGTGGAGGTTTCTATACCCAGATGACTACTGGCACTGGAAGTGTCTAAGCGACTTCTGTCATCTGCACAGACCTCAGCTCTGTTGCTTAAGCACAGCTGCCTAACATGATCCAAGACACCTGTGGGAATCCAAGACATCCCACAGGTCTGCTAGATATGTGACTGGACACACAGGAGAATGAAACCTGGCCAGTGACTTTGCTCTCCTGCTCTCCAGTGTTGGTGTGTGGGCAGTTCAGACAAGTCTCGAGGTAAATAAATGTATCTGCTTTCTTTTTATATGTTGTGCTGTACAAGAAAATAAAGTTGCAAAGCTATGATAGATTGCTGAAGAAGCATGCCAATAGCTGGCTCACTTTCAGCATAACTCCCTTCCTGGTATTCAATTAAAAAAAGAAAATTACTGCATTTCAAATGCACTCTATTTTAGAATTTCATAAGCAGCCTCAGATTCTGTGGCAGTCATGAAATCTTCTTTCCTTATTCAGATATTGCAGTATATTCTGTTCCACAATAAATTCATTAGGCATTTTTTCTATATCCTGTCCAAGTGTCACTGTGCAGCTGAGCTTTATTTTGCCATTAATCTGGAATTGCTCTTTCATCCAGAGCACTTAAACATGTATAATTTTAGATACTGAAGGAATTTTGACAGATTTTAGTAGTATTCTTTATATGTTTTAAATTAATGTGTGTGCTGAAAATAGGGAAAAATCTAGTTATTGGACTCCAACAATACTTTGTTCAACTGATCACCATCCTCTGAGCATGACCATTCAGACAGTTTTAAATCCACAGTCTGCTTTCATCCAGCTGGTGCATCAGCCTCTTTTCTATGGGGATCTTACTACATTTGGCAAATGAATTTATGGGACTGAAGAAAGTGGGAAACAAAAGTTTGTGTATAAAGATCTGATCCCATACCCATATCTGGTGAGAATGGTGCATCATCTCATTCCATTAATATCAGAAGAATTACTTCTGAATTTCCTGGAGAAAAATAGAGTTTTCAAAACTGACCAGGTACTTTAGATATTTGAGTGTGGTGGAGGCCCTAATGTAAAAAATTTGGAAACATATTGCTCGTTCATCTTGTTTCTTTTATTCTTTCTAATCAGTTCTTGTTGATCCAGAGATCCAGCAGAGTTTTGCACATTCATAAATATAGTGAGAAGTTAGCACGGAAGTGTCATTTCTACAATCACATCCTACTAATATTTTTATAAATAAAAAGAGACATTGTTTGTTTATCAGACAAGCAAAATTTTGAGCTAAAAATGAGGTGAATTTTTTTACTTAACAGAGTGGTTTATTTACTTGGAGACATATAACTGCCTTTGCTCTCCTGGTTGTTTGATGAGTCTCTATTTTTTCTTAAACTTTTGTAGCATGGTTTCCTTTCAATTTCTTAGCATTTCTTTTTCAGAAATTTCTTTTTTCAAAAGATCCAGCAGCAGTTTGAACTAAAATCTTTCCTAATTTCCTATTTTAAGCATTAAACAATTTTCCTCAGCTCTTACACATCCTTGCCATTCAAGAATCTCAAAGCCTTTAGAAATTGTGTCATGTCAATTTAATTTAAAGGCAAACGAAGACTCAAAGCAATCCAGGGACTGGACCCACACTAACCAGTGGGCAAATTGTCAATGGTACTCATATCTGCTGTATTTCTCTGCACAGATGCTTTCACTAAGCCTTTCACTTCTTTTTTTTAATTCCCAGGGAATAGTGGAAGGTCCCTAAGGACTTCAGCTTCATTATTATGACACCCTGCTTAGCTGTGTTGGTCTCAGGAGGGAAATCTTCTGTGCACTTTCCTGCAGCCTGTATGAGGACTGTAGATAATCCAGAGGGAGGGTTTTCCAGGGGCAATTTTCAGCTCTCAGAGAAATGATGGTACTTATGACAGATGCCAACTAAAAAAGCCTGACAGGTGGGTGGAAATATACAAAATTCAATATGAAGACACCTTAGGTGACCTTCAAAGACACCCAGCATCATGGAAGGACATGGGAGACACCAGCCAGTGCTCAGACCTACAGGAAAGATTTCTCCATCTGGTATTATAGATAGGACATCCTGGGGCATCCTAAGTGACACAAGACATATGTTCATGCCACAGCCCCAGGCACTGGGTACCTAAATGTCTCCAGCTCTGCTGACTCCAGCACAGCTAGGATACCTGGAGAGGCTATACACACCCCTATGTCAGTAGCTAAATTTAGACACTAAACTTCAAACTGTTTAAATTTAGTTTAATTTCAAACTCAATCACATCCCTAAATCATTGCACTTGACATGCCAAGTGCATTTTGAAAAGGTCTGAACATGACTTCGCTGGAGAGAGGCATTTCTTTGGTAAATTGTTATGGAACTAGTTCAACTTTGTGCACTTTTCTGGTGGGCTGATATGTAGCTTTTCTTTATTTAGCATCACAGTTTTTCTTCCACTTTTAATTGTGCTCCAGATGTTCCTGACAGCTGCTAGAAGACTAGGCCATCTGAGCACTCATCAAGCACACACACAAAAACAGCCAGAGGGGAAAGAGTTCCTCTGCCTGCATGAGGACATGTGCAATATGAGCATCCACGTCTGAGCTAATCACTCCCTTTTCTAGGCCAGCAAAAAACAGTTCATATAGAGCCCCTGGCAACCAGATCTAACATTGCAGTTAGTCTTGGCTTTGAGCAGAGGGGTGCTCTAAATGACATCCAGGAATCAGCTCCAGCCTAGTTTTTCTCAGTTAATTTTTTTGGTGTTTTCTCATAAATTTGCACTTAATGGCCTGTGAGTCATCTAAGCTGTGTTGGAAATTTAAGCGAGAAGGAAGGAAATTAGAAGTACTTGCTTTTCTCTATTATCTATAAAAGAAGCCTAGAAAATCAGCTCTGATGTAGACATTTAAACTGACAACATTTAGATTCATTAGATCAGAAGACTCTTACAAGCATTCATTGGAGCAGTGGGTGGACAGACAGTGTCCTGAGAGTTCTAACTCTCTGAGCCTCTGCTTAAAACTCACACAATTTGAAAGACTCCAACCTATGTGTTTCAATAATATTATGTAAGACAAAAACAATAGCTAACACTTTTTAATGCCATTCTCAGCTATGGTCTGACTTAGAAATATTGAGATTAAAGTCATGGAGAAGCTGAATCAATAGCTCTGTATCTCCTGGCACAGTCTTGCATTTCAACCTGTCAAGCCCTATGGCATCAACTGAGTGTGTAAGGAAGCCCACTGTTGTGAGAGGCAGCTGACATCTGTGCTCCTGAACTAATTAGTGGCGCTGCCTTAGCTGGCCCAGTATGACCACAGACGCACTATTAAATTCTCATTTTATTAAAAAAAAATGCAACCAAATTGCTTATTATGGATGATGTACAGCAAATAACTCCTCAGCTTGCACAGGAATCACATGGGGAAATACCAGGGGTCTCCCCTAAATATATTGGACAATCAAGTCTCAATGTCCAGCCCCTGGCACTGTTTAATTTAAAACTCCAAATATACCTGTAAAGTACCCCAAGTTTTCATCCATGAATGAAAACTTGAAGCTATAGTTGCTATAGACAATATCCCTTTTTTTTTTGGAAAACAAGTTTGGTGCACACTTTGAGATAAATCTTTCAGTAATTTCAAAGAAACATTTAGAAATACTGAGTAGAAGTCAGGGACATAGAATATGACTCAGGAAGGATATTTCCTCAGGATCTTCCAAAGAAAAACGTTTCTCTATAAAGTCATAAAATGCATTTTCTGCAAAGAGTATCATTTCTTTGCAGTATCTGTTCTTGAAATAGCCTAAAAATTGGGAGCTTTTGGGTATGCATTCTAGCAGTCGTCATGTTTTAACATTCTACTTCTAATCTAGCTGTCTTAAAAGGTTTAATTGCAAAGGATAGAACTAAATTAAAGATAAACTTTCAAATGTGTTTTAGCTATGTGAAGTAATTAGACTCACTGAAAGCAAATTCCAAAATGGCACGGTGTCTATACTGTTAATTACACTTTGCTCACAAATACGAGCCTAATTGTCCATATCAAATGGCATCGTCACGTTTAATTATGTAAAATATTGTAAGATGTACAATAGCATCGCTAATTCATGATATGAACTGAGTCCTCCTGAATATGAGAAATGCCATCCCTGGACCAACTACAAAACATGCACATCTGCTACAGTCAGCAATGTCATTTTGTTGACATTCACAATGTTCCTTCTCACTGCAGACCAGAGTATTTGACCACCTGATGGCCACCTAGAAATGAACAGGGCAACTCAAAAACTGCATGTTTGTTACAAGAGGATATTAAAAGGAAGGTTAAAATTCAAACAGTTGCAGTGCAAAGAGAGGTATAGGCCTATAACCATCTGTGTTCAAGGTTCTGTAAGAGTTGGGAGCTGATTAGAAAAAAGTGCGAGATAATTAGGATTTCTACCATGATTATCGCTTGCACAAACTGTGTTTTATGGCTCACAACCTGGTTCTTCCTATGGCAAGCAAGAAGGGTTCCCTCTGAATGCACAAAATGTAGTACATCCTGGAGAAAAGAGCAGCTCAGAGGCTGCTTGGTCCCCCCATTCAGTGGCAGCTGAATCAAAGCCTCCAGGCCAGGGACAGCTGACCACTCTCTGTAGAAGCTTTGAGAGCTCCATCAGTCACAGAGCCTTGTGGTTCCCCTGACTTGTCCTTACCTGGCAGCAGCAGACACACTCAGAGGGTTCCTGGGCCACTGTCCCCAAAAAAGGAGAAGTCAGAGGCTGCTGCACAAGATGCCGCATCTGCTGGCTGCTGCCTCCCCTAGCTGTGCTCATGAGTCTCAAGGAGTTCCATGCATTTTTATTCAGAAATCTTTAATAAGAGAGCCTGGGAGCAGAGAGCAGAGCCTGCGATTTCCCAGTCATGCCTCATGACCAAATTTTCACTTTCTTGTTCTATCTCTGTCCCCATAAATTTTGTGGTCTTTTCTTCATGGTTTCAAGTAGTAGGAAGTAGGGAGTTTCTGCAGATGTTTTTAGTTAATAGTTGGCTGGTTCAGGCACTTCCAGCTGAAAAAGGAGTTTTTGAACCTGAAGAACTTCAGACTGAGGAGATCAGATGTTGCCCATCCTAGCTGAAAACAATAACCAACACAGTTTTTATTAAAAAAGCAGACTCCTTTCTCTATTTCCCCTCTGTTCAAATGGAAAATAAGCCAACTCGTAAGTATCCAAAAGTAGAATTCTTACATGAATCTAACTCTTTTATGGGTACCTACATCAAAGAGGGGAGGACTTTAAAAACACTAATAAACATTTCCTTCTTAAGAACTTTTACGTCAACATACAAGTGTACCTTGTGTGTTGCCTTCCATTTTACTGGGAATTATTTATATACAAGTTGGCAGTAGAGTCAGTGACTCCATTCCCCTTTCTGCACTTGGATTTTACCAGTTTGTAAATAAATCTCACACATTACTTTAATTGTCCCCTGTGCCTACTATTGGGAAGGAAATACCTGGACTTAGAAAAGAATTCAAAGAGAAATCAATTCTAGTAACAGCAGCAATAGTCTGGGGGGAAAAGTGTTTGCAGGAGCCCATTAAACACTGAATGGTGCAGCTGGATTAGATTCCTGAACAAGCACAGGGATGAAATCTTGAGGTTGTGGTAACAGCCTGGACACCAGTACTGCCCAGGAAAACACATGGACCCCACCAGACACAGATGTGACCAGTGGTTCTAGAAGGAGGAGTGGTAAAAGTGACACCCAGCCAATAGCTCTCTGTAAACAGGAAAGTAATTTTTAATCATGACAACAAGCTTGTTGTTAAAAACTCAGCATTTAATTTTACTGTTAACAGTAGCTGCAGGTCTGTTCAGGACTCAAATATGAAGAGATATCAAATCCATCTTGTTTCTTACATCACAAAACCACAGATTGCCATTCAGTTGGTGAATTCAACAGGGGAAATATCCTCAGTATTTCCTCTCTTTTTATTTTACCTTTCTAAGTATTTATTATTTATTCCTACCAGAGATATGTTTGCACTGTACAAGGATTAGTAGAGACCAGGGACCATCCCTGATGTTACAAAGTTTGGACGTGGCCACTGCTCATAAAAGCGGGGGGTTAGAAGGATTAGCCATGTGAGTGAAAATGAACAGTCCCCACTTAATTTTCTAGCTATACTTATGGCTGATGAGTGTTTGGCTTGGCTCGTTATTCTTACATTTTAAACTTGTAGAAATCCATAGAATCATGAAAAATGGGATGAAATGGACTCCTGTGTGTTACCTACTTTATATTTGCTCCAAAGCAATATCAGCATTACCTGAACTTTTCCACAGGTCCTGTTATTATTACACAGTAGTATAATATGATGACATTTCTGCAATCCATTCATCACAGGCTTTTCATGCAGGAAGAATTGCACTTGGAAGAGGTTCTATAATGGTGCCGGACTGCTTTATAATTGCTTCTTTCAATGTATTTACCTGTAGTCAATTTTCTCCAAGTGATCTTCTCTTGTGAGCCAACAAGTACATGAATTTTACAGGGGGTTTTTAATGTGATGAAGCTTTGAAAGAGTGCAGGGGGGAATGTGATGATGGCTGGCTGGACCTGGATTCAAGATTATGGTTAATGTAAAGTAGAAAAGAAGAAGATATTTCCTAACAAAGCTAAGAATAAATCTGGTTAAACATCTGTTGTGGTTACATAGTTGGAAAAACAAGTCCCTTCCAACTTCCCAGTTTTGCTGAGGCTGCCAACACTTGCAGTAAGAAGTGGTGAGTGGTCACAGTCCTGAAAACTGCTGTGCTTCATTCTGCTGCTGTTGAATCCAGGAGAGAAGGGTGATTTGCTCTCTCAGGCCCTGTAATACACACCCAGCCCTCATCAAACACTTTGCATCACAGTTTCCAGTCTCAGAATGAAAACTGCCTTGAAAACCACAGTTGTTTTTTCTCCTGCAAAAGAAAAGGGTCCTTTCCCACCCTTTTCACTTGGGAATCAAACTCTTAAAAATCACTCTAATTTTCATTCCAGCCTACCTAGAAAGGCAAATAATGCTATTGTTAAAATTTATAACTCAACTGTTAAATGAAGTGATTTAGAAACCAATCATTTGGGAATAAAAAAACCCACAGGGTTCCATTCCAAGAACATTGCCAATAATAGTTGGAATTGAGAACATTTGCTTTGGTGTGCTTTTTCTGAGTATAAAGTAATTGAATCGACGTGTTCCTATGGAAAGTTATTATATTGATGAAACTGCAGTTTCTCATTTGAAAAATGCCAGGTCTCATCCTCAGCACATGGAGTGAAGTTTTTTGCAGCATCACAAAATAAAATGATAGATAGGATTATCTCTAAATCATCTTCAGTAGACAGGTGCCAAAGATCAGCACTAGCTCCAGCATTAAAACTTTTACAACATGCTCCAGCAGCTTCTGCTTCACTGATTCTGACTTCTCATTTGACACATACATTGCAGTGGGACCAAACCAGCAAAACCCCGCCGTGCAAAGATCTATTTAACACGTGTTCAAAAGAGTTTTGGTTGTATCAGCAAGACTATGGGGGAATGAAACCAAAACAAATGAATGTAGAATTGGAATGAATGCATTCATAATTCTCCTGGTGTTGAACGTACCATTGATGAGCAGGTGCAGAGAAGATCTGACTGCACACACACACACACACACACTCACCAGAACATTTCATGTCAGCTCAGCAATATTTTTGAGGCTTTCATATTTTCTTCAAGCCAGAACTGGAGTCTCTGTACACTTCTAAAGTGATGGATAAGTGGAACCGCAGTTCTGATTGGAATTGCAGCTGCCTGTGCCTTCGCAAACTCCATCCTTGCTTTTCCAGAGCCAGCCAAACGCTCTGCGCTGGTGGAGCAGCAGCTCCAGCGCCTGTGCTGCAGCTCCCGGCCGCCAGCAGCTGCCGAAGGGAGCTCATGCCATCGTGTGGTGATGCAGCCTCACCACATCAGTCTGTGTTCACCGCCGCACCGACTGAACAGAGAAACACACTGTGAGGGAGGATCCTCCAGATCCCACCAATTTCCCTGCTGCCTCTAACACTTTGAAAGATGTCCAAAAGGGCAAGGGCTAATGGCCTCAAGTTGTGTCAGGGGAATTTCAGATTGGATATTCGAAAATGTTTCTTCACTGTAAAAGTGGTAAAGCATTGGGTCAGGCTCCTCAGGGGAGTGATGGAGTCTCCATCCCTGGAAGTGTTCAAAAAACAAGTAGATGTAGCACTTCATTATATGGTTTACAGGGCACAGGGGTATTTGGTCAAAGGTTGGACTTGATCTTGTATGTCTTTATGATTCTATGATTTTATGTCTGAAGAGTTTTTGTGTGTCTGTGGTATTGTTCCGTTTGGTCAGAGCTTTTAGAAGTCAGCATCAGCAAAAAGCACACTGAGGCTAAAAGCTGGGGTGCCAGCATGAATGTGTGACTTCCTGTGATGCAGAAGAGACCCCTAGAACTGCTACCACCCTCCCTGAGCCTTGCCAGCCTCCTCACCCTCTCATGATGAGGGTGGTTTCTCCATTCCACAGCTTGGCCAGCAGAAGAGACCCAGGTCAACTCACAGGCAAGGCCTTTGGTTTTCCCACCCCCACTGCACCTGCTGGAGCTGGGCGGATGCACAGAGATGGATCCAGGCAGGAGCACAGAGCTCTGCCCTCTGCACCAGCCTTTTGTGGTGTCTCTTGGGCATCACAGGGATGGGAGTTTCCAGCTTCACCAACACAGTTCTGCAGAGAGGCTCTGGACAAAGTGAATCTTGCCAGGTTCAAAGGTTCACTTTTGCTGTGGATGGGGCTGAAGTGTCCTGAGGTTGCCCACACACACCTGCACCCCCCCGATCTGGGCTTTCCTGGCAAAGGGGGGCCCAGACTGGGCCTTCCCAAAGCAGCAGAGCAGGGGCACTGCCATGGGAAAAGGGCTGCAGACAGAACCTGCACAGGGATGCACAGCAGCTTAAAGTGCACAGAGCTATGAGGATGACCAATGTCACAGTGTAGGATAACTCAGTAACAACTTTTTCCTGAGATGCACGAGCTCTGAGAAGCAGCCAAGCACAGATGACATCACCCACTTGTAAACTGGACATAAACTCAAGGTATCAGCTGAACCTCATAATGTTGCTAGTTGTCACACCATAGAATTCCCAACACCTAATTTTGGCATTTGGCCACAGTATTTGATTATGACAGAGCTTCACTGAAATGTGAAAATATGTTTTGCACCCTGGAGAATATACAAGGCAGGAAAAGGGCCACAACAGGGTATGGGTGTCACCAACGGATGGGTGGGAAGGACTGCTGGAGGAAATCACCATTCTTTCAGTAAGTTTTTGGAGGAGATAGAGCTAGGAAAAAAACAGAGAGAATGTGCAGACTTTTCAAGAGGTTGGCACATCTTTAGAGGATGACTTTAATGGAAATTTTCTTTCCTGCAACATTTCAATCATCTCCAGACAGATTGTTTCAAATCTAATTCTTGAGCCACTGCACTATTGATTGCAGGCAGCCACAGAGAAAATAATTGGATCTATTTTATTCTGGTCACAGTTCCCTCCCCTCTCTCCAGCCTCAAAAATCTGCCCTCCCATTTCCCTCCAGCCTATCTCCACGTCCATCTGATCCTTCAGGTACCAGCACTCCTCACAGAAGATAATGAAAAACCGCAATCCAGAAGCTCCAGTATTTCCTGCTTCCCTCTAGATGGAGCCATGGGCTTTTCTCTGGATTAATACAGTTACTTTGCTCTGAGGTCGAGGCTTTGGTGGAGAGGGATTGAGCCAACTGCAGGTAAATCTCAGTGGTTACTCTGGCAGAGGCTGTGCTGTCTTATGGTCAGGAGACAACGTGGGGACAGAAAACATACGGGTTTTTATTTATTATTAGCTGAGTGCAGTCTCGGCTAGCTGAATGTTGTAAGATCTTTGATCTCTTGCCTCCTTTATTCGTTGTATTTTATTTTTTTGCCACACTTAATTTTCCTGAGTGGCTCTTCTCAGTGGAGTATTAAACAAACCATACGAGAGCCTTAAAGTGACCTTTGATACACAGGGGGCAGGATTTGTCTGTAGCTAATGTTGTCTGAACTGGTAAAAGATATTTTATACTCAAATGAAGGGAACAGAGGTGGTTCCTCCTGGTCTGAGGTAGGTATCTGATATAGAACAGTACTGGCACCACCACCAACGCTGCACTTCTTTCCAGGTAGTGGAACAGGACCCCTCACTTTAAATAGTTCATATGTGAGTTCAGTGGGCCATATGTGTGTCTTGACACCTATAGTTAGGGGACATGAAAAGCATTTAAAACTTCCAAAGCAACTAAATGGCATCGATTTGCTCTGAGTACCAGGCACAACACAGGCAAGGCCACACAGAAAAGAATAGCATCATTTTGTAGTGGTAGACTTTGGAGAATGTTGTATTCCCTGCACACAGGAGTGGTAGATTCATTTTAGCAATGAAAAGATTAATTCTGATCCAAACTAATCCTGGCCTGGAGATGGCTCAGGTGTGGCTCAGAGTCCAGTTTCAGTGGCCAAGGATTTCTTTGCTGGCCTGAAGGGGAGCTCCAGTGAGACCCACAGGCTTCACACCTGAATCCCCACATTTACCCCATGTAGACTTGTCCTATTTTGACACATTATTACATACAGGGAACACAACAGAGAATCAGGTTTGACGTCTGCAGGTTTTTGGTACTGGGCATCCCAGTGAGTAGCAGAGAGCATAAAGAATCTGTTCAGAGCTCCCAGGCAGGCCTGGGATGATGGCTGCAACAATTCCCACTAAGGGATGCACTTTGCCACCACATTTATTCCTCTCCCTTCCCTCCATAGATGTTATGGGGCAATAAAAATTAGGGTATCTTTCCAAGAAATAATTTGCAAGCATAGCATTGCACTGGCAATGTGCAGCTTCAGTTTTAATAGGGAGGCACAGTCTTCCCTAATCTTCCTTTTATTTTCCCCTGGGAAATACATAAATTGCTGTTTTCTATGTCAGTTTGCAGCGATGTCATCTGCAATTTTTCTCCTTTATTATATGTGGGAGAGTAGGAGGAAATTGCTTGTCACCCAGTAGCAATATGCAGCTTTTATTTACATGGGAGAGCAATAAAATTGATTGTTTCTGAACTGAACATGTCACTTGGCTGGAGTTCAAGGCAAAAGGGCATGTGGGCAACCCTGACTTCTAATCCAGAGAGGAGGGACCGCTAGGCACCAGGCTGGCCTCTCCATTGGCCAAGTCACTTGCTCACCCACATTTCAACCTCATGAAAACAAGGCTCTAATATGAATTGGTTTGATAGAAGTCTTGTGATACTTAATTAGATGGTCTGGTAAAACTCAAGAGAGTCTGAACAGGAGAATGAAGATATCTTCATCTGATGGGCAAGTATTTAAGCAGAGATATATCTACAGATGGCTGATAGAATGCTGCACACAGTTGGTTTAAAACCATGTTGAAAAAGCAATGGCAGCAAGCACAGAAAAGGGCCATGGCTTCAAGAACTAGGAAAAACACCTACCACTTCAGAACTTTGGCTGGAACCAGATGATCCTTAAAGTCCCTTCCAACCCAAACCACCCTGTGACTATGAATTTATGCTGTGAAAAATGCTGGAAAGAGATGTTGAGAGAACCAACATTTTTAGGAGAAAATATCAGAAAACACTGACAAGCTTTCAGAACTCTTAAAAAGGTCACAGTAACAACCAGTTCATGGAAACAAAGCTTAAACAACCTGCGCTTCTGAATCCAGGCTGGGTTAAGAAAGTGCAATTTCAAAGCAAACAAACAGACACCCAGCTCTCCCTCCCTGAGAAATGCATTCTGCTGTGGGACACAGTGGGACAAAGAGAAACTCAGGTTATCCAGTCACTCTCCTCAGTGAGGAGTCAACTCTTAGCTCCCTAGAGCTGTGCAAGGGAAGGCTAGTAGAGATCACTAAGGCTGCACCATCAGTCGCTTCAGTAATCCACTGGAAACTTGGAAAATCAAGTGGAGCCATAACAAGATGAAAGGATTTTCCTTCCCACTCTGTGACCCAGTAATGAGAGATCAGGGCTGGTTTACTGACAGGAATGTTAAGTGCTGTGATTTTTGAGTGAGACAAGGCTTGCAGGGCCAGTTAAGATCTCTGTCCACAAACTCTGCCCCAGCCATGTACTTAGATCACAACTGCTAAAACAACTCTGGCCTTGGAAACTTCAAAGACCATTGTCACTTCACTCAGCATCTTTTTCTTCCAAGTTAGGTATTTATTTACACAAATACATCAGAAAGAACAGGTTGGGTGGGTTTTTTCCATTGTGATATGAACCCCTTGATATATTCCCATGGGTTGATATTGCTCTGGCTGTATCCATCACATGCAGTGTGAGGCCAGGCTGGAGCAGGAGCACCCCATCCCAGCTGCCTGAATAACTGCTTTGCAGGCAAATTCACCTTTTTAAGGCACAGACAAGAACTGACAAGTTTGTGTGACTCAGGGCTTGGAAGTGTCTGGGTCTGGCCTCATTTTCTCCCTGCATTTTCAGTCACCAGGATGACTCGAGTTCTTGTGCACTGTTTTGTCCCACAGAGACATGCTATTAAATAGATATCTTCCATGTAAAGCACCCCCTGCGTTTAACCTCATGGAAGGCATTTAACTCCTTGTACTGGTCATCCCCTGCTCTCCAGCTCACCCAAATCCTGTTTGAAAATGTGGCTTATTGCAGTCAAGCTCCTCATAAGGAGAAAGATGCACCAAGCATGCCCTGTTACAACCACAGCATTCACATTTGTCAGTGGCTGTCAGAAGAATACACAGGCTAGCAAAATACCCACCTGAATGTAGCTACTGTATTTTCTGGGGGACTATTTCTTTCTGCAGAACCCATAAAACATATGCTGCAGCTGTAGCAGACCTCCTGAGAGGGGAATGGCATTCTAGAGTGTAACTCCATGCAGCAGCACTGCTGGGAAGGAAAGTTCAAAGGCATCCAGCTCTCTCCAGAGGATACAGCTATGTGAGACCCTGCTGGATAGATGACTAGGTACCTGTTTTAGCACCAAAGTATTACAAAGACCTTGTTCTGCCTCCAGGCAGTAATTTGCTGAAGCACATAAGACACGTTTCCCATTGGCAGGATGAAAAGAAAACTTTCACCCCTCTTTTTTTTTTTTTTTTTTTTTGCTTTTTTTTTTTTTGCTTTTTTTTTTTTTTTTTTTTTTTTTTTTTTTGCAAAACCCTACATTATGTCATCTCTGAAAAGAGCTCTATTGTATATGTGGGCCACAACAAATATGCATGGAAGAGAATTAAGAATTAAAATGACAGCCTCTGGTGCTTATATAAACACACATTAACCCTGCAGCTCCCAGGTTTCAGTTAAGTCCAAAGCCTGGCTTGGTGCTTCGAACAGCAATCCATGGATATTGTGCAGCTTTCTTGTTGTGCTTTCTTAGCATGAAACTGCTGAAGTCCCTTGTCCATTTTTGTTTGCTTTATAGCAAGTCTGGGAGGTAGAGAAAAAGTCCTGATTTTTCCACTCCCAGACAGATGGTGTGCTGTGCTGGTTTCCCATTTGTATACATTGGTGAATATTTTTAATTTAGATTGAACTTGGAAAGAAAGAGCGCAAGAAGCAAATTAGATTTTTCCCAGGCTAATTCTTCTCTCATTTCCTCCAATTTTACACCAGTGACATTAACAGGGTTAGCTTATGATTTACACTGGTACCAGGGAGAGAAAAATGGGCTCTTGAAGTGCTGGCTTTAATTCAAAGCAGCTGGGCAGAAAAAAGGTGGTGTGGGAAAATCCTATTCTCCAGGAAAATGAGAGCTGACATAGCCATTAGCTGTCCCTACAGATACCTGTTTTAATTTGCATTGCTTTAGAGGCATAGCAAGTCATTCTTGCTGGATCTAAACCCCACCATGAATGAGTGGCTTTCTTAAATCAGTAAGTCAGTGGAGAGCCCAAGGCAGGCTGGAAGATGCTCAGTCTAACTAGAATTCACTCATTTTTAATCTTACCCACTCCTCAGTGTCAAGCCTATATCACCAAACTGGGAAAACTGTTTATTATTAAACCACTGAACTACAAAAAATAATGCAGCAGTGAAACTTAATAATTAAAATCATGGATGTTATTCTATATGGGCTAAGAAACAGTTTCTCATGTTTTCTGTCAGAGCCACAGCCTTCTCAATCTGGTAACTTGCTGAAAATTGCTTTTAGCTCTTAATAAGACCTGGGGGAACAGAGTAATTTGCTCTGTTGAATAACATGCATTAAGTATGGGGACACTAATTCTTTTGCAATAGAAGCTCTGATTTAGCAGATAAGAGCACGATCAAGTAGGTGTTCAGCTCTGTTTGAATCTGCACAACAGTTTTATATCATCCTCTTTCATGGCCACTTTGGATGCTCAATACCTTCAACTGTGAAATCAATCATTTAGATGCCTGCATATGGATCTCAGTGCCTGCCTCGAAACACTGGATTTTGATATTTTCTGATTTTTTCCTAATCAGCTTGGCATCGTTTCTCTGCAGTGCTGGTTTCCATGCTTTGGATCTCTGGGTGTCTAGGTGGCTTCTGAGGGGTGTTGTCATGATGCACAGCACAGACCAACAACTTTTTATTCCCCCTGCACTACTGATAATCCATATTTATGCATCTGGGAGCAAGCTTTTCTCCTGAGTGTCTGCTATTCTGCAGGTTGATCAGAGCCATCTATTACACAGGGCATTTCCACCAACAGCAGAGCAGAGGATTTTCTCTTTGGAGGTCCCTGCCAGGGAACTGTGGGGGAAGAGTGCAAAGTCAGCAACACAGGGGCAGAAAGTCCTGATATGGCAGGCAGGCAAACACAAAATGGGAAGAAACTCTTGGGGTTTGCACAGACCCGGTGATGCCACCAGCAGGGACCACCTGAGGTCAACAGTGAATGGAAGGAACGACACTGGTGCATGCTCAAAGGCATGCAAACAGATATGCTGTCTCCTGCAGCCAAAAACTTGGACATCTTGGGTGAATTTCCTCTTTTTTCTTTGTTTGCTTTTGGGTTGGTTTTTTTGTTTGGTTTTTTTGGGGTTTGGTGGTGGTTTTTTTTGTTGTTGTTCATTTGTTTTGGTTTGGTTTGGGTTTTTTTTTTTTTTTTTTTTTTTTTTTTTTTTTTGGTGTGTTTTTTAATAAAGGAGACATAACAGTCACTCGTGATTAAAGACTGAGAGAGTTGGAGTTCTTCAGCCTGGAGAAGAGTCTGGGGACACCTTATAGCAGCCTTCCTGCACCTCAAGGGGGTCTACAAGAAAGGTGTTGACAATTATTAACAGGGCCTAGTGTGACAGGACAAGTGGTAATGGTTTTAAACTGAAAGAGGGGCAATGTAGATTAGATATAAGGAAGAAGTTTTTCCATTGAGGATGGCAAAACACTGGCCCAGATTGCCCAGAGACATTGCAGAAATCCCTTCCCTGGAAACATTCAAGGCCAGGTTGGATGGGGCTTTGAGCAATATGATCTAGCTGAAGAGCTCCCTGGTCATTGCAGGGGGATTGAACTTGATGCCCTTTAAAAGTCCCTTCCAACCCAAACAATTCTACAATTCTATGATTAGCCTGACACTGCACACTGGGAAACAGAGGCTTCCCTTTCTCATTTTCCTAGTTCTGATTGTTGAATGTGGAAATGAATTTCCCAGGTGCTTTCTTTGGCCATGAGCAAGCCATGTACCATGAGTTCCCTCTTGTGAGGGCAATAAGCAAGAGGAGCTCCAGCCATGACTGACAGGATTCAGTGAATTTGGGCAGGGTCACACAGGACATAACTTCTCCAGGGTTTACAGAGTTTACTGATCCTTTTTAGTGGCCTGTCACACACTGGCAGAGCACTTAACAGTCTTTCTTGCCTGGTATTTGTCCCAGGCCACCAAAAGGCTGCCAGAAGAAGCTGGTCAGAAATGGATGTACTGCATGTGGTATATATCAGCTAATAGGGGGGTTTGGACCCCGTTGGAGCCCATATGAGTCCTTAATATTGAATTTGCCATGGCAACAGTGAAGAACAGATGGTTCTAATCATCGTGCAGTCTGTCTTCTGCAGCAGACCCTTTAACAGCTCAGGCAGAAACACTGGATCTTTCAGGGGCCTGAGGGAATTGTCAGACCCCAGATCCAGACCTTATCACTCACCCTGCTCACTTCCTATGTGCCATGGCCCATTAACACCACGGCTCTCGGGGGTCAGCACGTTCAGCTCTGCAGTGGGATGAGCTGCACAGCCAGAATCTGCTTCCCCCTCTGTTCCCTCATCTGCTGAACACCTCACCTGAAGGATTATGCAACTCAAAAGCCAAAAATAACTTCTTTTTCCATTCTTTAGGGCCTTACAGTTGACTGATAGAGAGCAAAGCCTGGGACCAAGGGACAGAGTGCTGATTAAACTGAATTTAGGCAACAATTATTCTTCTCCCCTGCAGAAGAGATGCACAGGGAGACTGTGTTTTTCTCACCTTTTTTCGGCTCATGCTCTCATTCCAAGGAGGAGAGAAGATGTATCAATGCCTCAGCAGACCTCAGGAAGCAAGTTGTTATTTTTTTAATTTAAATCACAGTTCATACAACCCTGGAGTGAACGAGCTGCTACCTGAGGGGTCACGGCCTCCATGCATCTTTGTGGTTTTTGCTGCTTGGCCAAATGTCTTCTTGCTCCTAAAATATTTGCAAGGGTTCTCAGAGTGAGAATAGAGACTTCTAAAAAAAAATTATTGTAAAATGTGAACCTCCAGTTCAACAACAGTTGCCAAACTGTTCTTAGCAGCTCTCAAGCTCTAAATGAGGTATTTGCAGCCTCCAAGGAAATCCTAGATTGGTGACATTCAACAGAAGATGTTTGCTCTTTCAGAACTTAATGGAATCCTCAGTAGAGGGTGAAGCAGCTGACAAGACATTTTTCTCTAGCTAAAATTTCTCACAATTCCCTCTTTTTATTTCCCAGTCCCTTCTGGGATGAAAATACAGTGCTCTAAATTTCATAATGGAACAGAAATTGCCCAAATTGTTTCCCTTTGAACAACTTTAAATCTAATACTCTCTGATACTCTTCACATCAATAACCCACTCCTCACCTCACTGGGCACCTAATCAATGAAAAATGCAGGAAAACAAGCACAGCAATGAAAGCAAAAGGGCCAAATCATCAAACATAACAGTAATAATTCAAAATGAAAGCAACATTGGGGAAAAAAAGAAAAAAAAACCCAAAACAAAAAAAACATCCCACAAAACAAACAGGATTTCAGGACATTTTTCCAAACATGATTGTGCCATTTCTTAATACTGGAAATACTTCAGGTATTTTTGGGAGAATTCAATGGGAAATTGTCTTCCCAAAAAGCATGCATCCACATGGTGTATAAGGCCCTTGTTTGTAATCAATACCCATCTTAGAACTCCTGGCAAATTTAGATTATTTAAGGGCATCCGAATTCATTAAACCACAGAATATTTTGGATTGGAGGGACCTTGAATTGGTAATTTAGTCCAACCTCTCCTGCAAAGAGCAGGGACAAGAGATGTGCCTCCAATAGTATTTTACTAGTGATTTACTGTGGGTTTTCTCAGATTTCTTACATACTTATGAACTGGAAATCATAGACACTCACAGATGTCCTCAAACCCTGAAGCCAAGTCAGAAAAGGACCTTCAAAATAGTGCATCTTTTGGCATTCCCCAAACTTCCATATCTGACTCCATGGATGTAGGTTGTCAGCTAAGAACTGTTAGCTGGAAACTGCAGTAACAGCCCTAAAATGCAGAATGAAAAAGGCCCCAAGGGTTTTGCACATGACTAAAACAGATGGAGAACAAGAGCCAGGTGGGGATTGGTCTCTCCTCCCAGGCAACACGGGACAGGACAATAAGGAAGGGCCTCAGGTTGCACCAGGTTTAGACCAGATATTAGGAAAAATTTCTACACTGAAAGGGTTGACAGGCATTGGAACAGGCTTCCCAGAGAACAGGCTGAGTTACTATCCCCAGAGGTATTTAATAGATGTGGATGAGGCACTGAGGGATGTGGTTTAGTGGTGGACTTGGAAGTGCTGGGTTAATTATTGGACCAGATGACCTTGGAGGCCTTTTCCAGCTATAATGATTATATGATTCTCTGCTCAAGTATGCCATAAGCTGACTCTGCACAGAACCATGGATGCTGGAGGAGACTACCCAGAGCTTGAACCCAGATTCCAAGCAGGGCCATGACTCAAAAAGCCAGGACTAGACTTGTCTAAGTCTGGAGCCTCTGCACTGCCCTTAACCTCTCATCCCAGCTCTGATTCCTGCCTTAGGTCCAAGAATTGCCCCCACCACATTCTTCTCCAAAAAGAGAAGAGCGGCAACAAACAGTTCAGGAAACAAAGCACTAGCCCAATAACCCAAATGATTCCTCAGCTTGCAGTCAAAATAAAAAGCTTGACCAAAATCCTTTCTTCCTATTCACACACAGGCCATTTAAAGGCCTTTAAATGCTACTAGCTGGATGCTGTAGAAACAAAATGAAATAAAGTGGGGCACTGAATTCTGTCAGTAATGGAAAATATTCAAATTGCAATGGGTCCAGCTTGCCTTTTGCTTGGGACCACTAAAACCCTTCCGTTTGTTTTTATTCTAAGGACTTGTCCTCGAAGGCAGTGGAGAGACCAGCCCTTTCCCAGGGGTTCCATCCATGCCAGAGCCTGGCAGCATTCCTCCTCCAGACAATCAGCCCTCCTATGTGATGTCTTGAGAATCAGCTGCTGTCCCACAGGACAACTCATGACCCTTCCCACATACTTTTGTGCTCTTTGCTAAAAATACCACTACAGTCTCTTTCGACTCTCATGCCCTGCAGAGGAAGGAGCCCTGCACAGGCTCCAAAGGCTCCACGCTGCAGCTGAGGCTGCTGGCCAAGCTGAGGTGGCAGCACAGTGTGTGCTCTGATGGCCAGCAGCTCAGGGATGGACAAAGGAGGAAAGCAGTCTTACCCCCTGGCTCTTCTGCTCTCCTTCCTTTGTGCTTCTGCATTGCTTCAATCTACTCCTCCGGGCCCTATTTGTAACCATGGTGCCAAGTCCTGGGGGATTTTCTACCTCTGGCATCATGCCCCCCTCAAGGAAAACAATTAATGCAGAAAGAAAGTGTCCCCTGGACTTGAAAACTTGAATAGTCCAATCTGGTTCCTTTTTCTGAGCCCAGAGCTGAAGGGAAGGGCTATGGAGATAAGATATTGGGTTAAAGTACCAATGCAAGCACCAAGGACTATGGATTTACAGCCTTTGGGAGAACACCCAGGGGTTTCTCAGGCTTCCTTGGTGAGTGCTGGTGTTTGGACAGCAGATGACTACAGACTGGACATGGTGCTCACACATCTGCAAAAATGTGGAAACTCAAAGACAATAAATATAGAAGGTAGATGCTTTTCCACCCCTTGGAGAAGGAAGGGAAGATGAGTTATCCTTAACCCCAACCGAAATAAGTTAAAGAACACATCAGCTCCTTACAGGAGCAGAGGGAATTGGGAAAACTTCCGGGAGAGAAAAGCAATAAAGCCCAGTGAAGCAGGCTGGGTCCGAGGCCTTGTAAAGAGTGACTCAGCCAGGGCCTCACAGCTCTGGGTAGGACTCCTTGCCATAAAGAGTTCCTAGGCAGAGGTGCTGAGTGATTGCTTTATTGTTCCTTACAAACCTTGCTGCGAAAGCCCTGTAAATATGTTTATGAGCTTGTTGGGGCAGCTTCCCCGCTGCTGGCAGTACTGTAAATAAACATGCATGCCTTTGATTCACGGAAGTTTCGTCTTCTGGACTCCATTATGGGCCCTGGCTCTGCTTCCAGCTCCAACGTGGGGCCCCTCCTGCCCCAGCTCACAAGGAGCATGACATTTCTGCTCCCCAGTGAACAACTGAAAATATCAGTGCACGTGTTTAGTATTATACACATCCCCATATGGCAGCCTCACTTACAGCCTCCTCACTCGTCTTCCCCCCAGCAGAGCTCTGTGAACTTCACCAGCTCCAAAAGAGCAGCCAGTGGAAAGGCCACCATGCCTGGGGACAGCTTCCATCCACTGTCTGCCTTTCTCCCACATAGCAGGGACACTTGGATATGACCCTCTGAGCTTGGGTGGGCAAAGCAAGCCTAGGGGAATGCATGTTGCCTGCATCCAAGAGTGATGTTTGCAAGCATGGGGTGCATCTACATTTGAGGGCAGCCTCAAAAGACTCTACTTTGGCTTCCACCCTGCAGTGTGCAGGACCAACCCGTGCCAAATTGTTGATTAAGGTAAGAAAATAAGCCCAGCTGAAAAATCTGCCACCCTGCGCTGTTTGCCCTGTCCTGCACAGCCAAGCCACCTCTGTGTCATCACAGCCTGGTGTTCAAAGCAAGCTGAATTTGCTGCTGTTTTACCCTATAAGCCAGGATTTTGTGATGGCAGGAGTGTTCAGGGACTGCCAGATGAGTGGCCAAGGTGACTGTGCAAAGAGGGTTCAACACAGGGAGGGACAAACCAGAGAACCACAGAAGGGTTTGGGTTGGAAGGGACCTCAAAGATCACCTCATTCCAACACCCTGCCATGGGCAGGGACACCTTCCACTATCCCAGGTTGGTCCAAACCCCATCCAGCCTGGCCTTGAACACTTCCTAGGATGGGGTATCCACAGCTTCCCTGGGCAACCTGTGCCAGTGCCTCACCACCCTCACAGGGAAGAATTTGTTCCTAATAACCAAGGAATCGTCTGCAGCCATCCCATTGCAAGTGTCCAGCTTTGAGAGAAAGGTTGTCCAAATCTCAACCCAAACCTGAAGACAGATAATTTTTACACATAGTAAAAGTCAGCCCCCTGCCATTCCAGTGTGTCCATGTGAACACATGATCCCATGAACTTCAGTGAAAGTTCTTTGCCTTTGCCTTCCAGGCATCTTCCTTGTCTCTAACAAAAGCAAACCCCAGTCAAGGCTTCTTCAATATCAAAAAGTATGGCACTAAATATGGACTCCTAACCACAATATACAAAAAATCCCAAAACTTAAGATGAAGAAAACATCTCAGAAATTCACCAGCAGCAAAGGTAGATTTTATCAGTTTCTTTGCTTCCACCCACTCTCCTATTACAGAGTTAAAATATGGGATTGGTCCAGGAAACAATCTACATCAAAATAGAAGAACCAGGATATTTGCCCATCAATATAAACTGAACGAGAGACACACCAAACATCACAAAGAATCCCATGAGCAAAGAAGCATCTTGTGCACTCAGCAAGCAAAATGCTCCTATTTTGTGTAATGCCTTGCAGCCCAGCTGTGATCCAAAATGTTTGAAGTGTAACCTAATAAATTGCAGTAAGCATAGAGAGGATACTAGAGAAACATTTCTTAGCTGGCTTTTGAAGTGAAACAGAACTTGTGCTGCAGGACAGCAGCTCCAGGGGACCAAACACTTAACAGGAGTTTCTTGCCGGGGGAAAAAAAGGACCTGTTTGTAAGCAGGGGCCATGAGATGGTTTAGTGCTACAAGAGGGGCTGAAGCCAAGCTGGGGTGAAAAGTTTAGGCTGATCTGCACCTGAGTGTCAGCGTGGCCATATCTGAGTGCCTGTGGCATCAGGTTTGTGTACACAGAAATTCGGATTTAACCAAACAGCAGAGAGTGACCCCGCAGCTGTGACACTGGGTCAGGGCTCTGTAGGTTAGGTCAGGTCAGGAGGTATTTCAGCATGTTGTTTTCCATAACATGCAGGAACTGAATTTGAACACATATCAGTGGGAATCAGGTGTTGGTTTGACAGAAGGAACATGGGTCTTTGGTCTTCTGAGTCCTCACCATTGCTTGGATCCAATATATTCATAAAATCACAGAATGGTTTGGGTTGGAAGACACGTTAAAGACCAGCTAATTCCTCAGGTTACTCAGAGCCCCTTCCAATCCAGCCTTGAACATCTCTGGGGCATCTACAACTTCTTTGGACAACTTCTTCTAGTGCCTCATCACCCTGACAGGAAGATTTTTTTCCTAACGCCCAATCTAAACCCGATCTCTGTCAGTTTGAAGCCATTTCCCCCTGCCCTGTCACTCCAGGCCCTTGTAAATAGCCCGTCTCCTTCTTTCCTGTCAGCTCCCTTCAGGTACTGGAAGGCTGCAATTAGGTCACCTGAAGCCTTCTCTTTTCCAGGCTGAACAATCCCAATTCTCTGAGCCTTTCTTCACAGCAGAGGTGTTTCATCCATCCAATCATCTTTCTTCACAGAGCTGTCCTACCTTCAGACTCTCTCAAATAGCTCCATGTCCTTTCTATGCTGGGGACTCCAGAGCTGATGCAGCACTGCAGGTCAGATCTCAGCAGAGCAGAGCAGAGGGACAGATTCCCCCCACTCACCTGCAGCCCACCTGCTTTGGATGCAGCCCAGGATACAGGTGGCCTTCATCTTGTGGGTCTCCCTTCCCTATATAGGGTAGGAATAAAAGTCCTGGTTCTCCTGCCTGCCTTGGATATTCAGGTTGATGCTGCAGCTGGGTTGAGATTGTCCCCACTGCAGCATCCTGTTAAGTAGCAGGATAAACCGAGAGCACGGGAGTGTTGTGGCAGACACCCCCATAGCTGCCAGACCCTCCCTTTGTCCAGGCAGGGAAAAAGTTATTCAGGATACCAGTCTGGCACCAGGAGCAGCTGAGTCTCATTTGGACCACCTATGCATTGTGAAGATAAGGAAACTGTCTCCAATTATATTCTGAAAAAGAGTCAGAAGAAACCTCTCAACAGATCCCCCTAATTTCTGCCTCTGCAGAAATGTCCATTTTCTTCCTCTTTTTTTTTCTTTTTAATCTCCATTTTCCATTTGTGGTTTTCAACTAAACCACAAGCCTAATGAAGCAAGATGAGTGATGGAGAGGTTTGGTGTTTGATCACTTAGTTTAATGGTTTGACCGTGGGGTCTCAGCTTGGAATCTACAGCACAGAAGTTCCTGTCAATTCCCAGCTGTCTGTGAGAGCTTCCACAGAGGAACAGAGCAGGAGAAGAAAAAGCTAATGGGGCATTTCTGAAATGTCTGCAGGGAGATCCTGTGGAACCAGCAGGATTTGTCCGTCTGGCAATTTGCAGTGACAATGAACATTTTTCCAAAATAGATATCCAGAATATATTTCCTGATAAATTCATTTCTTGCGTCTCTGGCTCAGTCTGCCTCCAAACACTCCCATGTTTTGGAGAAACTCACATCCTGCTCTGAACTCTCTGGTGTAGTTTCATCCTTAATTTCAGCTTCCAGTAATCTGGACTATGTGACTTCAGTGAGAGGGAAATTAAGAGGATTTCCTTCTCCCAGCATGTGGTTGTCAATTGATCCCAGAAGAAATTCAGATTTATTGCTCCAATTTGATGGCTCATGGGAAAGGAATTGGGTCCCCAGCAGTAAGTCAAAGGTGGGAAGAGGCAGTAGCTTGAGCAGTGTGATTGATGGCCACAGACAGAAATACTTTCTTTGCTGCTTTGCAGGTCAATTGCTGCACCTTAGACCTTAAACCAACATATGGTGAGTGACCTTCAGGTACTGATCTGGAGCTTCACCTTTCATCTCCCTCCACTTTGCAAGCTTTCCTCTCTCTATTCTCATCCAAGCCATTCCAAATATTCATCTTTTCTTTTTTGCCTCCCTTTGCTTTGGCTCAGCCAGGGCCTGAAGACTCAAGACAGGAATCACTCAGTGTAACTCTACACCCTGTGCTGTGGAGTTAGTCAACTGGATCCAGTGGCCCCTTCTGGCTTGAAAGTCTCTTCAGACTAAATTCATAATAGTAATGCTGATCCAGACATTTTGCAGATGCTGATTTCAGGACATGGAATGTTTGTGATTCATTTTGTTTGGTGCCCCAGAATATTTCAGCTCCCAAACCAGCACTGACAATCATGTTTTTTAATTTATCAGCACTTAATTCAGTTTTAAACTAACTTAGAAATTCTTGTCCATTTTATTTTAGTATGCATTATTCATGCAGACCCCAAAAACAGCAGTTTTGGATAAGCCCATTGCATTATTTAGCATGTCTGGACGTTTGCTTTTAAATAAATTGTCTACAGCACATTAGGCAGTGAGGACATTTTTAGTCCTTCTCCCCTAGTCTACAGGACTGGAGTGTTAAAAGAAGCCAGATCAGTACTTCCAACCAATATGAAATTTACCTCAAAAAAACTATAAATCTGATGGCTTCTCCAGCTATGAAAGATATTTGGTCATGATGTTAAGCTCTTGAAAATGCTGTCTGTTCCAGAAGATGACCATCCAGAATTAGATCTCAAATAGCCTGGGTTTGAGCGCCTGTTCACAGATCAACAGGATTATGTGGCTTCCAGGGTTTGTCCTGATTGTAAAAAGGAGGCTTGAAATAAGTTATGAATTCATGTCATTCACAGCTCCTTTGAGTTGAGGTGATTCATCCCCATTCTGCCAAAAACATCACTAAAAGATCAGGTGCCAGACCATCCTCATAACTGAATACAAAATCAACTCCAAAAAAGAGAGGGCATGAAAGGAGAGAGTTAATCCAAAAACTGATTTGTCCCTCAATACAGATGCTTAAAATATTTAACAAGGGGAGAGCTGCCATGTAGCCTGCAAATACATGCTAGAGAACAGTTAATGTGCCCTAAGGTTGATAATCTGAATAAAAGTGGATTTGAGAAATTTATTTGGATTAATATGAGCTGCTTTTCAGTGAAAAGATTTTGAATCCTCAACAGGGAGCTTAGCCACGATTAACTCATTTAAACACTTTCACAGCTAAATGTGGTCCCAATGCCCCAAGCAGTTGGAGCTTTACCCTTTGGGGATTAAGATAAACCTCATCTGGTGGCTCTACTACCCTTCTCCTCCATGTCTGCTCATTCTGCAGGCAGCTCCTCATGGTATCACTTCTATCCTTCCTTTCATTGTAGGGGGCTGGAGAAACAAAGACGGAGGAATTTCTCCCCATTCTTTCCCATCTGGTTGTGGTTTCCTCCCCTCACTGTCTGGTGGCAAAAGAGATTATCTGAGTCACATTCAATTTGCCAGGCCACTGAAGAATCTCAGCAATGGAGAGTCACCCAAGCAGCTGCTGCCTTAGACTGATGAGCAACCCCTCCACGGGAAGAGGGTCTGGATCCACCTCTATCTTTAGAGATTACCCAGCTACAGGAATTAGTGCTTGAATTACATTTGAGCATCCAGAGCGGTTCTGCTGCCTTCTCCTCATCTCTGGACCTGTCAGGACTCATTCTCTGTCTTAATGAACTAAATGAAATGAGAGCATGGGGCCTCAAAAGTGCCACTCGGCCATCCACACTGTTGGATTATTGGCATCCACCCTGGCATGGGTCAGACCTGAGCTGGTCTTGGGGCTCAAGGCACAGGTTAGAACAGGGACCAGTGGGTGATTTGGATGCAGCCATCCTGGATTGGGGATTAGAAGGATTAATACAAGCTTAAATGGCACAAATTGGCCTCAGAGCTGAGAGCAGCCCCTCTCCCATTTTATTTGCTGCTATGGATAGAGCTGCTAAAGGCAAACTAAGGACACCAGAGTATCCTTGGGAAGTCCCAGCAGGGAGATTCCCCTCCCTGTGAGAGGGGGAGAGGATCTGCCTGTAAAACTCTTTTTCCTCCATCAGTTGCAGTCCATGTCTGTTATCTAGGGGTGAGGAAGAAGGCTTCTTTCTCACAGGTACCTCAAGAAAAGTTAGCACTGAGAGCTGAGGAGTCCTCCAAAGGTGAAATATTTTCTGCCCATTAGATAAAATGAACTATGAAATTCCAGTGCCAGATCTCATCAGAAATAATCAGGTTTTCCCATAACATTTTTCTTTTTTTAATAAAGTACTATGTTGTTTTTTCTGGCTTTTTTTTTTTTTAATCTCCACAGGAATGTTCCAGGGTTTTGTTTTGTCTTGTTTAGTTTCTTTCCCAAAGGAGCGGGAAGATCTGTTTTCAGGACTAAAAGCACCTGGAAATAAAACACATGATTAATACAAGATCTTAAAAAATTTATGCTTAGGCTCTTTGCATTTCTTGGGGCTTACTGGTGAACACTGGCATTTTGTGTCCAGACGCAACCTATTACAAGGCAGATGTCTAACCTTAAACTGCTTCTCAGCAAGCATGCAAGCTGTGCTTTCTCATCCAGACAGTTTTGCCTTAAATCTTTTTTTTTTCTTAGCTGCTTTTTTTCCCAGCTTTTTTTCATTGTTTTTAAATTTAAAAAAAAAAATTGAAATCATAAAAGATGAACCAAAACAAAGTGATGGGAAGAAAACAGCCTGAGCTTCTCTGGCAGGATTAAGCTGCCCTTAGCACTAAATGCACTAAATGGCAAAGTCTTGCTCCAAAAGCCCAGGCAATACAAGATACGGAGAAACTCAAATCTAATTAGAAATGTAGCTTCATTTAGTCAGAATTAATTATGTCACTTATGTAGGAACTCCATGTTGCTACACCAGCCTGGTGATTCAGTGCAACATCTACAAAGTTTTTTCCTGTTTTATTTGCTAAAATATTAATGTAAATGCAACATTTGCCGAAGGCATTAGATTCAGTATCCTCTGGGGTAACACGCTACAAAATGTGAGGTAATGGGGGCAAGAGCTGCAGGGAGACATAGGTTCCTACCCTGCACATATTATTCTGCTCATCCTCAGGATGCCCTGGGACTCTCTCTGAACTACCTCCATCCAAAGTTGCCCAGAGCCTCAGGTTTCTCTCACTGACCCTAAGCAAAAGTGCTGAGACATTGCATTGCATTGCCTTCTTGGACCAAACCAGACATTGAAGTCTCAAGGCCTTGGGGGATGCCCAGGAAATTCCTCAGAGAATAATTAATCTGTTCTGCCCTGGATACCAACCTCAGGATGAGCTGAATCACCTTTAAGAGGTCCTGTTACACTTGGACAAAATATCTAAGGACCATTCAGTGCCTCTTGTTCTCCCAAAATACGCACATGTGACCACCTCTGTCCAGTCTGTGGTGCAAGATCAGAGGATGCCACAGGGCAAGCACCACAGCAATCAACTCCTGACTCAGAGTCTTTGCAAGATGGTGCCAAGCATCATATGGCACCAAACATATTAAACTCTCAGACAATGAGACAGTCCTCAGAGTATATAAATACGTTTCGAACATGGAGTCCTAAGGCAGGTAAGCAATGAGGAGGGGATGATGCCGATGGACACATTTTTAGAGACCTTGACACCTACTCAGGGCTGGGAATTCACCTGGATTATATGTCAGCTAAGAGCTGGGCATTGCAATGCCTAAAACACATTATGGCCACATCATCTAGACCCTTCACAAGAAGGAAGTGGGAAAAACAATGAAAAACTTTCCAACACACTGCTACAAGCCAAAACTCAATCTGACTGAACAGTTACTGACTGAAAGTAACTCTCTGGTATTTTTCCTGCACCAGCTCAATTTCAAGGTTATTATTCAGAGCACTTCACTTCTTTCAGCCTAAACAAAAGCACTGATCACTTTAGGTAGTGCCCACTCATTAGTTCTGTTTTTACACTTCTGTCTTTAAAAGATTTTTTTTTCTCCTTAAAGCTCTGGATGAGCATTATAAATTGTTTGCTACACACAGGGAAATGGCACTAAAGCCACTATATGGCTCTGTCTTTGGAAAAGTTGGAAGAGAGAAAACTCAGGAAAACAGCCTATTTAATGATGGCCATGCCATGTTTTTCTGGTTATAATTAACACCGGAGAGCTTAGCTCAAATGGTGTTTTCAGTACAGATCTGAGAAGGGTCCAAAGCTTCTTTCTGTTAATTTGTCAGAGTGGATTAATTTTTCAGCAGCCCATTACTTGAATGCAGCCTGCCCAGCTTCAGGCTTCATTGTGAGAAGCAAGTGACTCTGAGCTGAGAGCAGCTGTGGGCAGACAGGCAGAGCCCAGATGTGTCACAGAGCTGCAGGAACCTTTTGAGGACATCTGGAGATCAGCTTGCTGCTCATGAGTAAGATTCAAAGGATGTCTCTCAGACAGAGCTTACCTACTTCCACAACCAAACCCTTCCCAAACAAATCAGTGCGATAATCACAACTGTTGGTTCTTGGAAATTATCTGCCATTGGCTTGCAGCCCAAATGGGACACCCAAAAAGACAATATACAGCACAAATTTTAATCAAGCACTGGATACCAACCCTGAAATATTTCACTAAATAAGCTTCTGTTTAGCACTGACTCTCACTTCACACCAGTAAGAACTTGTAATGAGGATCAAAGAACTACAGACAACCAAGGAGAAGCTTGGTCAAATCCAAACTTTTCATCATTGGGGTAGTGAAGGACAGAAGTATCAAAAGAAATGGTTGTGAAGAGCAGATCTAAGACCTTTCCAGGCAGACACATACTGTCTCACCCCAGGCTCTCAATTAACCATCTCTGTCCCACAATGTAGAACTGCAGGACAAAAGCATCAAGTAGCTGTCTCTATGTGACATTTTTTCTCTAGGACAGCACAGACCCCAGATAAAAGGTATGGGAAGCTGTGCTTGTCCATCCAACATTTTTTTCCACCTAGATGAAGGTTGCTGAGACACTGACCCCAAATCCATACACATCCACAGGATGTTAGAAGTGTCCCTGCTTCCTGCCCTGTTTGCAAAGCCACAAGTTAGTCTATACATGATTCTGTATATGAGACAAATGAGAAAACCTGGTCTGATTCAGACATAAAGATGGCTTCTTTTTTAGCAAAACCAGAACATTGTTCAGTAATTGCAGTGGAAGTTTTGCTGATTTCATTGAAGCATTTATTGACCAGTTTCTCTTGTTCAACCTAAATTAGCATAACTTTACTGAAGTCAGTGCTAAGTTGTGGCACTTATGGACATGGCTTAGTGGTGGAATTGACAATACTGGGCTAATGGCCAGAGTTAATGATCTCAGACATCTTTTCCAACATTAATGATCTTATTATTCTCTTGCATCCTGTTACAGATCAGTGTAGAAGCTTCTCAGTAGTTCATTTGCTTTTAATTAATGAATTAATAGCACAGGACCTTCTTAACCTCTTATGTATACATTCACAAAACAGATGAAACATCAATCACTAAAAATAATGTGACTGAAAAAAACAGCATGAAGTGAAATTCAGGCCCTTTGCCATCTGTTCTCCTAGTTGTTCTCCATTCAAAAAGAAAGATCTGCAGCACACTCATCTGCTTTACCTGAATAAAGAAACGCTTGAATAAATCAACATGAATGTTGGGTGGGCTAAGTCTGAAATTCATGAGCAAATGACAATGACGATTGAAAAATAACAAAGGAATTGGCAAGACTGCAATATTAAACATGATGGAACAGCTTGCAGAGACCAGCAGTGAAGCCCTGATTTGGACGTACTTTTCTTTTTTGTTTTTTTAAATGCAGAGGTACATTCTCAAAAGCTGCAGATTCATGTGGCAAAAAATAGCTCCTTACAAACCTCAGCAGTCTTTGAGAAGAAAGTTGTTTGCTGCTGCCCCAAGGGATGCTGAGGTACAGGGTCCTATTCCACCAGAACTCCCCATCCCAAAGTAACTGCTGCTCTTGTGTTTTGATAAAAAACTCTTAACTTGTTAAATTTTGCAGCTTTACAGTGCTGAACACAAAATTTTTAAGCATAATTATGCAGAAGGCAAAAAAATCTTACAAATTCTTTGAGGTGGAACCCTAAAAAGAAAAATCAAGTTATTATTGTGGTTGAATACACAGTGCCCATTTTCTAGAGCAGCGCCTGATCATCAGGCTAGAGGAATGAGTGTTGCTCAGTTTTGTGTGTTTCTTTGTACATACGTGCATATGTGCATGCATTTTAATGTGCTTCCAGTTCTCTAGCTGAAGTTTTCCTTCCTGAGTGGGGTAACAGAGTGCTCCCTGCAACAGAAACCAGGAGTGATCTCAAAAATGTTTCTAAGTTCTGTGAGTGAAATGTGAGAATGAAGAGTTGTAGCAAGAACTGAGTTGTACTCCAATATTAATAAATCACCTCATTTCTCCCTCTGAAAAGGAAGAGCAGCAGCAAAGGTTGGCTTCTGTCTGAGGTGCGGAGCCTTTCAGTGCTACAAAGATTCATATGTACAAAGGCAGAAGGAGCAACTTCTACATTAGCAATCAAGGTGAGGACTTTAGATATAAAAGACACCAAAAACTTTACTCATTCTCAGGTCTTTCTAACATGAGTCACAAAATAATTTGTAGGCTGAAAAATCACTGACCCTCATTATTTTCAGGGCATGGTGAGCAGTTGCACCACGCACTGTGTCATGTTTATAAAGCATCTTTGCCCAAGGACTGCTCAAAATACACACCACCATTAACTTATTTTTCCTCTGTTGCTCTGAGGCAGTGAAGGACCACGTGCCCTTTGAAATATAATGACTACACTGATAGAAGGTCAGCAAGGAAATTATGGCCATGTTATGAATAAAACCAAAAATAAAACATGACACTAGAACCACATGACATGGAATTAAGGTTGAAAGATTAAAAAATTCACAACCAAGGCTATCTTGTATTTAGAAGTTTGGAATTATAAATCACATTGCAAAGGTCCCTCTCTCAGAGGAGACAGTTGATTTTGAGACAAATGGCTCTAAAGCAATATTCAGAGTCCTGCACTGAGCTAATCAGTGCAAGTCACTTCCCTGGACCTTGAGACCATCAATATTTCATACATTCAAATGGAAGTTCTACCATCTTTTATAACTTTTTAGCCCTAAGTAGTTTTATTTTACACAAGAATGCACCTGTGCTTCTGTTATTTCCATAGGATCAGCAGTAAATTCAGAACCTTGCTTAGAAATCAAATACATCATTCTTGCACACCATCAATCCTTTCAGGAAATATCTCACAATTATCACAAGGAGAATTTGGCTAGAATCTTCCTGAAATACCTTGAGATTTCCTCTGCTCTGAGGAGTAGATAGAGCTTTTCCCCCCAAGCATAGTTAGGAAAAACCTCTGCTTGATGAAACATATTGAAGCCATGCTGCCATGACCTAAACAGAACCTGTCTTAAGCCTTATGGTTGTTCCACTCCACAGACTCCAGTCCACAGACTTTAATCTAAGTGTCTCATTAATTACTCTTTGGTATTTAGACATTCCTGTAGCTTGGACATCTAGAAGAGAGTTGTGAATCCAGACAGATCTGAGTCTGGGCCTTTGTTTCCATCAGTGGTTGACCAGACTAAGAGCAGAACTACAACAACCCAGACACACCTTCTTCCAGGCAAGTGCCCCAACTCCTGTGTCATTTTGAATGAGCACAATGTCTACACAGTCAAAACACTCAGGGCAGCAGATCTCACTGGGCATTTGGATGCAGAGAATTTCTTCAGTTATTCACAGTGTCGAATCTTAAATATCCAATAATGGCCATGGCTATACACTCAAGACAGATGTAAGCACCTCGGAAGTAAGGTCGAGAATCACAAACAGGACATTCAAGATGCACTGATCATTTCACACCTACACGCTAAAGTTGCCTGACATTTGTTACCCCCTGCACACCTGAATTCCCATCCTCTATGGTTTTATATTTGTCTTTTCTGCTGAACTAGGCAGATACCCAAAGATGGTCAGTTTCTTTGAGTGGTGGTCAAGGACTAGACACAAAATCATTTTATGATGCCATGCCCAAACGAAGCTGCAGAGATGGGGTTTTTTCCCTGCTTTTTCCCCCCAGTTCTGAGATGGGCAGAACACACTGCTGTCCTTTCAGGCATGTTGGAAATATTCTATTTGCAAAGCACCCCAAAACTCCCATGACCTGTGAAGAGGAAGGAGAAGTGATTGCAGCCATGATACACTTTGATAAGGTGTTGGCACTCAGCTCCAGAAAACGAAGCCTGAGGGTGCAGTATCTACAAAGAACCACCTCGTTGTTATCCCAGCAGTCATGGAACAGAGCATGTAACCCTGTTATTAATGGTATTTTTCCCTGAGGGACTCAGAGGTGGCTGTCAACCCTCATCCTGGTTTTGTTTCGAATGCCTGATCCAAACAGCCTGGAGGGCTTTCACAGAGCTTGGGGAGGGGAGGGGGAGGACACCTCTTCACTAACAATATTCCTCTTCCACACTATCAGTCTCCATGAGAGAGGAGTGGCTGGAGAGGCTTCATCTCTGAGTGGTGGCAAATTGCTTCGTGCACACCAGCTTCCCCAGTCCTGCCAGACTCTCTCACAGCCCCAAAACATGCTTTGGACACAAGATGCCATTTTTCCTCTCTGAGCTCAGTGACTGATGGGTACGAATTCCAGCAAGCACTGATGGACCTTGGTCCCACCAAGGACCTCCAGTGAGTTGGTCAGCATGATGCCAGGAAAGTGAACTCAGGACTTTCTGCTTCTCAACTGCTTAAATAAAAGGAAAATCTCCTGTGACTACTTTCATAACAAGCCAGTTTCAATTAATTGGGACAGCTACTGCTCAGGGACAGAAGTCTCACCCCATGGTCAGGGCCATCAGTCCAAGAGGGTATTGATAGATTTGGGTATCAATAGCTCAGAGTACTGATAGATCAGGGTACTGATAGCTCAGAGTACTGACAAATCAGGGTATTGATAGCTCAGCATATGATAGCTCAGGGTATTGATGGTTCAAGGTACCGATAGCTCAGGGTATTGAAAGCTCAGGATATTGATAGCCCAGGGTACTGACAGCCCCATGCTATTTCTGGGTTGCTCTATCACCAGCATGCGGGCCAGAGCACACCCTGCATTTAGCCCGTGGAAGACATGCAGTGTCACACAATTATGCATTTAGCAGGAGCTGTCCAGACCATCTAAGACCCCTTTTGTAACACACACATCAAGGCCTTCTCTGAATTTCTACCTGATCCAGAAGGAAGAATGTCATTCAGAAAGTCCCTACACTGAAGAAAAATTTCCCATCGTATAGAAACTAACACATCAATTTCTTCCAATCCCTAATTTTTGCTGTCATTGGAAAACGTCTGGGTTTATGTGCAGCCTGACCTCAGCTTCAGCTCCACTGTCTCCTAGTGTGTGGGATTAGCTAATAGCTTTCACCAAAACATTTATTTTCTTAAAAAAAAAAAAAAATTGTGGTAATGGGTTAGTTGTGATGAGGTTTCTCAATTCATCCCTTCATCCCTGTTAGGCAATTTTAAATTGAAATATTCCAGATTACAAGTCAAGAACTGTGGGGGTTTTTCTGTCACTATAATAGCTTGATATGAACTAGAAATGGCCCAAATCAAAATGACACATTCAGAAACTATTTACTCCTTCATTCTTTCACTGGAGGAGGTCTGTGTGGGTGTATTAGACATAAATACTGACTGCTCTCACTGCTGCTTTTGCTTTTCAATGGTAATTTACAGTAAGGAAGTAAATATAATTATTTCACATTCAAATGGCATTTTTCTATCCTGGAAAACTGAGCATATTTCACTGCCAGTGTATAAATAAGCCTGTGGTAAATCACCTCCCACTGGTTGGCCACAGAGCTCCACCACACCAAGAAGAAATGAGATTTTTCTTTTGTGGAATGCAGAGAGGACTTATTTCTCACCAGAAAAAGTTTTCGTTGCTGAAAATGGCTCATGTTTGGGAAGGAAAGCTTTTGAAGCTTGAGCTTTCATCCAAAAGGAGCAAGTAACCTAGAGGAGACTGTGCCATGACCTATGTCACCAGGCAAAGAAGCCTCCAGAAGGAAGGCTATAGCTGGGAGGGATTTTGGAACACCTGGATGTTGGGGAGAGGGACCTGGGAAGCAGGGTGCTTAGATTCAAGAAACTCTCTAATTCTCAGACCTCTTGTTCCTGTCCCTCTCCTCTTCTCTCCTGTCCTCTCCTCACCAATGAACCACAGTCCATTCCCTGGTGGACCCCAGCCCTCAGCACGTGAGCTGGGGAGAGGCTCCTCCTCACCAGCCTCAATTCCTGCTTGTGCTGCTGGATTTGCCCTCCCCTGGTGCACAGGGGACCCAGCACCTCTGGTACTGCAGCCCTGACCACACATCCAGGCAGAAAACCTGCTGAGATGCTGATATACTACAGCAAGCATCAGGGGAGTCTCAAAAGCACCCCAAGATTGTGAGTGGCAGCTTTCAGGGTCTTTTCAGACAGCATTAAACATTCCCTCCCAGGAAAAGCATCTTCTGGAACTGCTGTTTGGAGATATGTATTGTCTTCAAGGCACTATCAGTAGCAATTACTTTTCCTGTTTTTTCAGTTAGTTCTCAGAAGAAAACTTGTCATTGCCAGACCACTTCAAGTTCCAGGAGAAAAATCCTGCATTGGTATGTTTTGACTCACATTGGTTTGCTTGGTCCCTCTTGAACTTTTTCTCTTCAATTGTCCTTTTAAAAGATGCCAGGAATGCACAGATACATTACTGGCACTGTAATCACTTTGGGAACTTGGGCATCCAGGATAGCTATGGCCTGAAACAGCAACACACAGAGGTCCAGTTGGGTCTGTTACTTCAGAGCAACCAGCAAAGAAAGAAATTAATACAAAGAGCAGTTCTGAAAAACCATCAGACGCCTCCGAATGCTGCTGCTCATGGGTGGCCTAAAGGCTTCAAAAACACAGGAGGAAGGAGAAATACTTCTGTCCTTCTAAACAATCCATTCATTTAAATAGTCCCTTCACACCAGAAATGAGGAGAGGACCATTCCTCATAAAAGGGAATTTCAAAGACTTTTGCAGGAAAAGGAATGTACAAATTACTGCCTTTTCAAAAGCCAAAGGATGTTTTTTTTCCGGCATGGCACCACATCCCCAGAAAAAAAGTGCTGTTTCATTTCACATTTTAAAAAGTTTTGGTTTCACTCATGGTACAGAGTAACATCAGACTCCAAACACCACCAGAAAATAAACAAGTCAGGTCAATGCTCTGGCAGAAACTGCAAAGAAAGATACCTGTTCGCTTAGTGTCCCATTTCAGGGCTTTTCAGTGCCAATTTCCATCACATCATTATAACTTATATGAAGCCGTAATGAAAAGGGAAAGGTGTTTTCTAATAGCTCAAAGAAAGAAACTTCACTTTTTTCCCCATCTGCTGTCACTCTTGTCCTCAGAAAGTTTTTGCTCCAGAAACACACACTTATTATGCAGGAGAAACGATTGAAGCTCTCAGGAGCTGCCAAAGGGACAATGATTGCATTTGGCAAAGGACAAAGCCTTGGCAGAATCAGGTTCCCCCCAAGACTGCATTTCCCTGTTCAAGCTCAAACTCAACATGAGGATTTCCTCTCCTTCTCAGCCACCCAGCTTTGCTCAGAACAATGTCCTTCAACAGAAAAAACCATCCAAATCCAGGTTCTGATTTTTTCCCTTCCACCACCACCTCTGCCCCCAATCCACATGTTTTTCAATAGAAAAATAGCAGATTAGCTATTGAAAGCCAAGGTCCATTCCAGTGCCATAACTCCATGTTTCTTCAGAAGCTGGTGGAAAACAGGTAGCACAGGACGCCAGACACCTAGGAAAAGTAAAGGAGGAAAAATCAGCCACAGAAATGTGGTCTCCCACAAGTTACAGCCCTGGCCATAGCTGGGCAACCTTGGGGGGAAATTGGAGGAGGATTCTAAGAGGTTTCTCAGAAAAGGAGTAACATAGGAGGGACTGGGACATGTAAAATTAAAAATGCTTCCAAAGAATGATGAATTGGGCACTAGCACAATAGCATACCCCTCTCCACTGATTGGAAGCTCTTCTAGTAGTACAGCTAAGAAAGAATAAGAAAACATAAGAATAAGAAAACATCACATACTCTTCAGAGAGCTCTCTTTTAAAATGAGTGCCTTTAAATAAAAATAAAAAAATCTCCACAGGAGTATTTTTCCAAGCACTTCATTTAGATACTATTTTTGTAGAACATAATAAAATAAAACACACTTGGATTGGCTTAGACATTGGGAGGGATCCTGAAGGTTTGGTTTTACCAATTCATTTTTTCATTAGCGTGGAAGGTGAAAAGACAAAGCAGGTGTAACAAAGCATTAAATTAGGCGGTGATTTTCTGGAATTAAAAATTCATCCATATTGGTGAAGGCTCTCAGCCTATGAGGAGCAGCTGAGGTCACTTGGTCTGTTCAGCCTGGAGAAAAGGAGACTGAGGGGAGACCTCACTGCAGTTACAGCTTCCTCATGAGGGGACGAGGAGGGGCAGGCACTGATCTCTTCTCTGTTGTGACCAGTGACAGGACCCAAGGGAATGGTCTTAAGTTGTGTCAGGGGGTATTTAGGGTAGACATTGGGAAAAGTTTCTTCACCCAGAGGGTGTCTGGGCATTGAACAGGCTCCCCAGGGCAGTGGCCACAGCACCAGCCTGACAGAGTTCAAGTGTTTGGACAGTGCTCTTGGGCACAGGGTGTGACTCTTGGGGTGTCCTGTGCAGAGCCAGGAGTGGGACTTTGATGATCCTTGAGTCCCTTGTAACTCAAGATATTCGATGATTCTATGATTTTGAAATGTTTTCTGGATGATTCTGACAGTCCTGAGTGGTTTGGGAAGCAGTCACATCTTTGCAAGTGCACAAGTAGAATGTGAAGCAATCACTGACATATACATGTAGGTGGGCAACTGACCTCCAGTCTACTCCCACCCTTCAAATTGGTGTCTTCTCCAGCACCAGAAAATCAGACTGTCGCTCATGTCCCTCAGGAACTGGTTCCAGAGGAGCAGACCAGGAAACTTTGCCATTTTTGGCATGTTGCAGTAGGAGCGGTGGATATCGCATTTGCCTGGCCATGCTCATGGTCCTGACCTCAGTGCTCCAGTACTGTGTCAACAGCCTTTGGTCATCAAAGAGTGGCCCCTTTCCCCTGGCTCCTGTTGAAGCCTCAGCACCAGGGAGCCTTGTTTGGTGGTCACAGGTGTGGCAGCAGGAGTCCCCTGTCCCTCATTCCCAGCCAACCATCAAGGGGTCTGACCAGAGGTTCTGTGAGGAGCACATTGGTGCAGCACCTCCTCTCCTTCTGGGGACTTTCTGAGCTCCCCACTGCTGATCAGACAGAGGGAAAAGAGAATCAATGTTGACATCCATTAAACCTGACTCTGGAGGTGTTCTGTCCATACTTCCAGGCACCTAAACAAGGAATGTATCTCATCCCTCCCCTCAGCAAGCACAGAGCTCCCAAGGGAAATCATGGGCTGGTTGCACTCGAGTTTGCCTTGAGGACAAAGCCATCCATCCTTCTGGAGAGATCCACCTGGGAAAGTGAGTGGCTCTGAGATATGATCAAGTGTGCCCCTAGAGCACCCATGGCTCACACCCCTCCAAGCAGCTTCCATGGTCACGGTTCAGCCCACACATCATTCCCAGTGACATCACCCCAGTGCCCCAGGGCTCCCTGGTGAAATAATCCCAGTGGTGACATTACATCACTGTCACTGGAATAGATCCATTCAGTGCCCCTGAAAACCCCCAAAGCAACTGATTTGCTTAAATATTTGTTTAAATCCTACTAAACCACCACATCATTCAGAGTAAGAGAGCACCTTCAGCTCAGGGGTGTAGGAAAGCACATAGTGGTGAGCTGCCCTGTGAGGAACCAAAACCATTTCTGCCTTATTGACTGGTAGTGTTAAACTGAGAGTCCTTGAGACAACCACAAAAAAATAGAGGAAATTCTGTGAAGGAGCAAGTTGCACCACTTCTAATGAGTGTACAAGCAAAGGCAAGCAACACTGGGAATCATTTTTTTGGGGTATCTAAGGACACTAGAAACTCAGATCAGATTATTAAAACTTGAAGAAACCTCGACAATGATTCTGAGCAGAAGGATTTCTGGGCCAGTCTAAGATGATTAATTGCTTGTGACACCTCCAGAAACTTGAGACGCTCCATGCAGCACAAAAGGGAATTCAGATCCCTGCAGCACCACAGGCATATGCTCTATATCCTGGCAGTACCATGGCTCAGGCAGCTCATTTTATTAGTGTAGCCCCCGGGGTGCTGGGACGGATGGCAGGCAAGGGGTTAAGTAGTGGCACCATGGTTTCTGGAAGGGAAAGGCATGCCTCATCAACCAGCTGGAATTCATCGACGATATGAACACGAGGGTGGACATGGGAAAGGCAGCAAACACCATATTACTGAGATTTTCAGGGTACATTGAACACAGGTCTCCAAAGGAGGTCAGTGCTAATGGCCAGATGGTGGCAGGAGGGGAAAATGGCCCTGAGAAGTCAGGGGGCATGGGGAGAGGGTAGGAGACCAGGGTGGGGCTCTGACTGGAGCAACCTTCCTCTCTGCCACCTCTCCATGTACAGCCATGACTTCTCTAACCAGCCCCATCTTCCCCACCAGACAGGAGGATCACGAACGTCCAGTCGATGCTCTGAAAACCTGACCCATCGCTTCCATGTGTTCATCTTCTCCCAGGATTTCGAACCCTCAGATTTCCAACCCATCACACTCATTTACTAAGCTAATATGGTACAACTGCACAGCTCTGTGGTTACTAATCCAAGTATCCTGCAGTTGCAAGAGGTGTGAAAGTGTTCAGCATGGGAACTTCACTGCTCAAGGCTCACCTGCCCCAAGGCTTGAGCCCAGCAGATGGCACATGGCAACTGCAATGCTGCTCCTTTAAATATAAAGTCATGTGCTTCCCCCTGTGATCAACTCCAAGTCCAGGATTGCTTTGTTATCCCCTCTTATAAAATACAAATTTAAACTGAGGCACAAAAAACAGATTCACATGGAAACTTAATTCAGCATCTCTTTACCCAAAAGGTCAGTGATTAGGAATTTCATTCAGAAAAGAGGAAAATTTGATTCCAACTCCTTTATCTGTCTTGGGGAATTGAAGAGTGTTATGCTGGAAATAATATTTTATTTTAATGTAAAAAATTAATTTACCATGGAAGTAGGAGAGTGGAGCTATGCATAACCTCCGACAAGAGGGATTCAGAGTAGGCTGGTAGAACAGCAAATGTTCTCTGCTCCCTGGCTCTATGAGTGTTTCAATGTTTCACATGACACATTGAGCACAACACAGAAGGTGAAAACCAGACCAGTCCAAACCTCTGTATGCTTAAGATATTCTTTGGCCGGGTAAGAAATACAGATTTGACTCCACCCCCAGTGAATCCAGCTCTTCCACACTCCACATGACTGGTTTTGCTCCATTGCTAGAGCTAAAGGCAAACCACCAGACTCCTACCCCACAAATTTTGACTGTGTTTTGTCCCTCAGACAAACTATTGAGCACTTTTGAGACAAATCAAGAAATAGTTACCAAATTACTTAAAGTCTTTTCCATAGCTCAAAGGATTGTAATTTTTCTTTAGTCAAAGTTTTCTTAGAAATGCAAGTCCCTGAGACAAAATAGGGGCTAGAAAATAAATGAAGGTATGGCTCGTGAGCAATACTTCTGTAACATCTTTTTACCTAGGGCAAGGCTGTGATGGGCTTGTCTTCTCAACCCAGCTCCTTTTTATTTCAAACTTCACCTGGAAGGTTTACAGCGGCACTGGCAATGCTAAGGGAGGACTGTTCATCCATTTGTAACTCGATTTTGGCTGTGATTTACATCTGAAGCAGGTATTTTAATCCCACAGTTGCATATCAGGTATACTTGGATTTACCACAGTTGTTCTTTCCTCTGGTCAAAAAAAAGTCCTTTGGGAAAATCATACACACAAATCCACTCATTTATAACATTTTTAAAATCAGTTTTGGAAGCTATCTTCCAGGACACAGCATTCTAAATCTGAAAACATGCTGTCCTTTAATCACCAAGGTTGAGGGACTGTATCATTGTAGGGGAAAACACATGGCCAACAGAACTGACCCCACTGACCTCACCCTGTCTTTGCTCCTCAACACCCTCAGCAGAGTGTGTTTGACATCCCAGCTAAAGCACCTGGCAATGCATCAGGGCTTGGGACCTGCCTCCCGCTTTATTTCTCTGTATTAGATGCAAAAATTGCATTCCAGTTCAATACTGAGCCTTTCCACTCAAATCTTCACAGGACCAGACCTGGAAACACTCCACAGTGCTCATATTGCCCCCTCAGCTGCAGCCACCTCTCACCAGCCAGCCTGACCTCAGACATTCCCAGTGCCACCAGCTGCAGCTACTCAGCTTTGCTCTCACCCTGCAAGAGCCATGAGAAGTATTTGTGGGCAGTTCCAGTGCAGCTCTCCTCATCCAGGGAAAAGCCCCAGTGATCCCAAAGGATGCCAAGAAGGCCCCAAGTGCCAGGGGTCTGCCCCACCATGAAGCTGGTTGGCACAGCACATGATTCCTTATAACATCCTCAGTCATCTTGTGGGCAGGCCCACCCATTTCCATCTCTCCTTAAAGCTTGGGAAAAGCTCTGGGTAGTCAGACCTTTATTTTCCTTGCAAACCATTAAGATTCTGGAAATAATATTTCCATGCCTAAATGACAGAGGAGCAGACCCCAAAGCCATGCAGACTTACAGCTTTGCTGTGCAGACTTGAGAAACACCAAGCTCTTCAACTGAGGTGATATGAACTGCTGCATGGGGAGTGAAGAGGGTGGTGATTCCTCATTGAAAACTCCAGGGGACAACTGAAGAAGCACTAAAACATTGCAGCTTTTATTTCATGGGTTTTTTTGGTTTTAAGTTCATTTAACATTTGCTTCTGGCCCAGGTATAATGTGTGTATGGGGGACAGACTCAAAGCATCATGAAATCACTTTGAGGGGCCCCTTGAGTAACCAACCCATTGCTCAGCTCTCCTGCCTATGTGCACCACAGAAGTTGATAGATGGGGTGCAGTTAAAAAAAAGAGGTTCTGTCAGTTCCCTGCATGCAGAAAACATCAGCCTTGATTGCTGTGCTACTCTACAAAAGATCTCCCTCAAGCAACACCTATGCCAAAAGTGAGAATGCAAATTCAATTGTATTGAAGCAAACCAGAGTTTATTTAGCATTTATTACCCATTTTGTTGTCAGACATGGCTTCTTCTGCGTTGGATTTCCTCTGGTAAACACAGACTTTTTATAATTTTATTTTTTTTAATAAAATATATAAAACATTGTGCATTGCTATCCATAGGAAAACTGTAGTTTAACAACAACAACCAAAAAAAAAAAAAAAAAAAAAGAATAAGGCACATTCCTGTGCAGCATCTTCAAATATATATATATATATATTTTAAACAAAACAAAAAGAAAACCTTTTTCAACCTCTTTGAGGTTGTTAACTTCTCACTAGTCACTGACACATCTCTTATATTACCAGAATTTCACTGTTGGAGATGGGTTGGGTTGTGTTTGACAGGGGCCAGCAGGGAGAGCAGACTCAAAAAAATAATAGGATTTTATCCCTGAGGTGTCAGTAAAAAACCTAAATGTTCCCATTGAAAAGGAAGATGAAAAGACAGCCATAAATAACTGAATACACGATGGCAAACATCCAAGCACCGAGATGATTTCACGATGGAAGAATCCCCCTCCCTCCCATCCCCCAGTTCTTAACAAGTCCTATTTGCTGTTGGGTTTTAATTAGGTTAATCTCATGGCTTCTGAAGTCACAAGACAATCGGTCAGGATGCACCTCCCCCTCCCTTCCCAAATCATCTTTCCAGAGTTGTAATTTTCACAATTCTCCCACAGTCCTCAGGAAAGGGAAATCAAAAAACCCTAAATGGAGACCAAATCCTGGACAGCCTCCCTGTCCAGCCAAGACAGGAGCACTCACACCACGGTGTGCCCAGTGCCATACCCCACATGGGGGAGCTGCCATTGTCTCCTCTCTGCCTGCTACTCAGAAATGGAGTTGGCAATCACTTCTCGGGAACCAGAAAGTGTCCGGGAAGAGGGGTGATATCAATATGTCAGGGAGAGAGAGAGAGAGAGAGATGGGGAAAACTTCACCGCTGTCCATCCACACCGCTCCAGGTGGCACACCTGATGGGAAAAGGGAGACACCCATGTCCTACTGTTCCCTCCCTCTCCTCTCTGAGGCGTGGGGCAGCCCCGGGGAGCAGGGCAGGAGTGCTGGAGCCCCATCAGGGCTCAGTAGTAGCGGTTGAGGCTCCTGGTGCCCGGGATGTCGGGCTGCCCGTTCATCCAGATCTCGCGGATGATGCGCTCCCGCTCCTCCAGCCGCTGCGCCCGCTCCAGCTCCTCCGCCGAGGTGAACACGTTCATGTTCAAAGTCCTCTCGAACCGGCGGTGCCGGCGGGCAGACAGGTCCGACGTGGTGTCCGAGTCGTCGTCGCTGTCGCTGCTGTCGCTGTCGCTCTCCCGCTCCCGAGGAGGTTTTTTGGAGGAGGAGCGCTTGCAGTCCGTGCGGCAGGACACCCTCAGCACCAGGGCCAGCAGGGTCAGCACCAGTCCAATGCACACTCCGGACACGAAATACAGGGCAGCCCGCTCGGGATTTTCTGCAAGGAGAAAGGAAACGATGGAGGAAAAAAACTCTTCAAAGAACAGAACGCACACGGCCCCTCAGAGTTTCTGGAGGGGCCGAGTTTCCAGTGGCTGCTTTTACTTCGTGCCCTCCTCTGTCTCCTCCCCCCAGGGCAATCAGGAATTTACACCGTGGGTTTGCTGCCAAGGCATTTGCCCTCATGCGGAATGCGGGTTTGCTGCACTTGTGTTTTGGGGAGGGGAGGGGAGGGGAGGGGAGGGGAGGGGAGGGGAGGGGAGGGGAGGGGAGGGGAGGGGAGGGGAGGGGAGGGGAGGGGAGGGGAGGGGAGGGGAGGGGAGGGGAGGGGAGGGGAGGGGAGGGAAGGGAAGGGAAGGGAAGGGAAGGGAAGGGAAGGGAAGGGAAGGGAAGGGAAGGGAAGGGAAGGGAAGGGAAGGGAAGGGAAGGGAAGGGAAGGGAAGGGAAGGGAAGGGAAGGGAAGGGAAGGGAAGGGAAGGGAAGGGAAGGGAAGGGAAGGGAGCAGCCCACAGAACTAAGTCTGATTCCCACGGGGTTGACACCAGGGTGCTGCACAGCCAGCTGCAGGTAAGTGCATCTTGCTGTTGCATCCACTGCCTTCAAACCAGGCATAAAGATGATTACAAAACTTTATATGCCCTGTGCTGTGGCCCAGCTGAAATGGGAGGCTTGGCAGCATGGCAAAAATGCACATTATTTATTCATAGACTTCATTTGCTTATCTAAGGCAAGAGTGCTGGCTCCCCGCCCAGACCACCAAAATATCTACCTGTGCTCCACAGGCAGAGCTGGAGTCAGTGGACCAACAGGATGTGTCCTGCACAGCCACATTTCTGAGGTGATATAACAAGACTCCAAAGCATCCACAATACCTTTCAAATTAGATCATCTTGTTTATTTACCACCTCCTTTTTTTTCTTTTCTCTTTTTTCTTTTCTTTTTTTTTTTTTTTTTTTTTTTTTTTTTTTTTTTTTTTTTTTGGTTCATGGGACTACTTAGAAGTGTAATTATGATAAATGTTGTTACTGCCATTCCCCTGGGCTGAATCATCCTGGTTTATTGGTACACTAAATGGGTAAAGGTGAACTGAGCAGAAGTGTCAAGGCCAGCTCTACTCTGCAGTGTCTGCTGGGTGTCAGTTCCTCAGATGAGTTTTATTCCCTTGAACCCAGTGATGGATTCATAACAGCTTCCGTCAGCTGAGACCCTGACATTTGGCCCCAAAAAAATCTCTGTTGCTAAAAGGCTTCACTTCCCTGCACAGTGCTTTTAGAAGTGCCCTTTCCAGCCAATCTCCTAAAGCAAAGTTTGTAAAAGGTGAACTGGAAACTATTTGGAGATGCTCAAAACTGAACAGGGCAAGACCCTGTTCTAATTTCAAAGCTGGCTCTAAAGTTGAAGTTAGCCATGTTCTGAGCAGGGAATTGGACCTGGTGACCTGCAGAGGCCTCTTCCAACCCAAATTATTCTCTGAGTCTGTGGTCAGAGCCCAAACACTGGCTTGTGCTGTTCTGGGCAGCGTGTAGCTCAGTGCCTGGAGGTGCTCATGAAACAGTTACAGAGATTAAATGCCTTTGTGCTCTTCACTTCTCTCCCAAATGAATCTCAAAGGTGACTGATGAGCCAAGGTGGAAGAAGATGTCAAGATAGTCTGAAAATTGGCTAATAAATCATTATAGACTGATCCAAGAGTGGTTGGTGTGGATGACTTGGGGAAAAATCAGGCTGAAGATAGGACAAAGGAAGATGAGGAAAGTGCAGCAGATAAGTCCAAAAAAAGAAAGAGGTGCACCAGCCTCCTGCAAACTCAGCTGTAAGGCAAAGAACAGGCAGGACACTAAACTGAATGTGCCAGTGGGCTCATGACAGGGGGCTTAGAACTGATGGTCTTTAGGTCTTTAGATGGTCTGTAAGGTATCTTCCAACCAAACAACTCTGTGAAATGCAGCAGTAGCTGGAAGATCAAGTGAGACCAAAGCCACAGGCTTTAAACTAAGATATTTTGACAAAAGCGAGACAGCACAATTCCAAAGGTAAGGGAGAAGATACCAGAGCAGGCAAGGAGAATGTGCCAATGGCACCTGCAGCAGCCTGGCTGAGTGAAATCCTGCCTCCACGAAGGCAATGGCTACTGTGAATTCAAGGGTCAAGACTCAAAACTGCAGCCTCCTTTGTGCAGTAGGAGGAAAAAGCAAAAGTTGCTGCTGCCCATCCAGTCCCATGTGAACAGTAAAGAAAAAAAGAAACAGGAAAAGCAGAGACCCTGCCTGATAACACCTTAACTTCCATGTGCAATTTAACTGAGGACAATAATCACCCAGCTCCTTTTGCAGGTAGCCCTAAGAAGGGCTCTGGGGACACCTGGATCATGGGAGTGTGAGCAGTTGAGCAGAACTGGGGTGTTTGTACTGGAAGGCACTGGGTGCAGTCTGCCTTGGCTCTGCCTGGCTGAGAGGATGCCATGCACTCTTCCCTGAGCACCACATTCTGCACACACATGGGCTTGATTTGGTTGCATTAGTTCCACTGCTCGCTCCTTTAGAGCCACACATAAAAAAAACATAGATTGGAGCCTGAGACACAGACACATGTGGACTCTCTGCCCCCGATTTTTCTCATGTCCTACTTTTCCTTTCTCCTCCACACTCCTTTTTCCATGCTGCTGTATCCAGTTCATGATTTTACCTCCATTGCTACTTAAGCATCCATTTTTCTTCCCCTGCTTGTGCTCATCCATACAGCCCTTCATGCAGTGCAAGAGCTGTAATTGAATTTTTGGGCTCCAGTGGCATTTATGAGCTCCTACAGCTACTCTGTCAACATCTGAGACACTGTCTGGACTTCCTCACGGAGCTGTAACCCTGTGTTCAACTGCACTCTTGGCATTTATTGTATGTACAATCCACTTGCACGGCAGCATCTCTTTTTTTTCCACAGCAGAAAGAGCAACTTAAGCTAAAAAGTCTCTGCTCTGCTTTTTCTCACTTGAAGTAGCCAAGTCAGCAATAGCCTAGATTTGGGGGTTTGATGGATGATTAGTGATTTTGAGAGCCTACCCCATTGCATGTTCTACTTGTAAAGACCAAAACCAGGCACCTTCTTCAGCAAATGGATGCTCAGCACCTTCCAAAAGCTCAAAGGTGGCCCAGATTCATCATACCAACAGTGAAGCTCCTTAAAATACTCAATATACTTGAAGAAAAGTTCTTTAAAAGCATATGGATGTGAATAGCAGGAGTTAGCACAATTTTGATATGCATTCTTGTATGTGTATGCGTGTACACACTCATTAAAACATGGATTTTGACCACTGAAGCTTTTTCTTCCAATCTGTGGATGACAGCTCAGAGCTTCCAGCAGGACCCAATTTCTGCCAGTCTCTTTGGCTGGGGCTACATCTCCCCTTCCTTGTATTTCTCTCTGGGTTGAAAACATTGATAAAAACGTCACTGATTCAAGCCTGCAATTAGCCCATGCAGACAAAAGATATATGCTCTACATAACCCTCTACACAAAAGTCACCATTTTCTAGGCACTCAGACTGGCCAAAAAAATTAAAAACATATTTTATTTTATTTTATTTTATTTTTTCAACCAAACCAGCAGCAATTACGGAGCTTGTTTCCTGAGGAGCTGAGGAGCATCACCCCAGACTGCCATTAATTCCTCAGGAAAAGCCCCAGGCCAAGGCTGTTATTGCTATTACAATAAATTGTTTCAATAAATAAGAAACAATCTAGGCATTAACACTGCTGGCTTCGTGTAATGGCTTCATGCATTCCGAAACCTCAGTGGGGAGGAAAATTTCAGAGGGCCCCCAGTAAAAAGTTCAGCATTAAGCATGGCCAGACAAACAGTAGGAGCAATATCTTCTAGGGAATTTACAGTCAGCCCCACAGGCTGCCAAAATCCCCTGATAGAACAGAGGAAGCTCTCCAGGAGCCCCTTATTAATAAGGCTCCGGCCAAGCAGTCTAAAATTTGGAATGATTGCCCCTGGGCTGTATTTTGGAAGCCCCTTGTTAATAACTTGGCAGCAAAGCTTTGCTTATGAAAGAAGAATAAAACAGGAATTTGTGGAGGTTTCCCTCCAACTGCTTCCTCCTGAAGGCAGTGACAAAACTAGGATGTCTCCTGTCCAAAAGGAGGCACTGGAAGAGCTCTGATACATTTTGAATGTTTAATATTTATATAACCACGAGGGACGTTTCTGGTCTTGCTAATAGTCTGTGACTGCAAAGACAGTTCCAGCTGTCACTGAGACTGGTGAAGTCTTTCCAAACACTCAGGCAGGTTTTGGAACAGGTCCACAACAAATAGCACATCAGAGGTTTGTAGGCAGAGATTGTCTCTAATTAAAAACCTAGTTCTACAAAGAAAATCAGCTTTCAAATAAAAGGTATATGAGTCTTCTGCAAGACTGAACTCCAAATAAAATTTATCTGTTGGGTCAACTACTAATTTTATTCCTCGTTGACATTATTCACACTTTTTCCTTGTTTATGAAGAAATAGGTTCTGGAATCTGGAATGAGACTGACAGACACCTAACTGGCTCTGATACGTAATCATGATAGCTGCAAACAGGCCTCTTTTTCTTCCTGCTGTGCTTTCATTTTATTCTAGTCAGTTGTTCATTGAAGATTTCCAGTTCTTATGTGGGAATATCAGTCAAAAAGATGGTGGAAATGAGCACAGAGCCTTTTGCTAATACTGGCACTTCTCTGTGCACTGCAAGACTCTGCATGTGTGAGTGACTGAGCCTGCAGACTCTTCACCTGCAGCAGCCCACCCAAAACTGCCATTTTGTGCTGAAAATGTCAACACCATTGAGCACAGAAGGGATTCCACTATTTGTGGATGCTCTCCCCAGGCTAAAAAACATCCCACTGCCCGGAGAGAGGAACGGCAGTAGAGAGGATCATCCTTTCAGGCCTGCACTTTACCCATGAAATAGCAAAAACCCAAAGCTCCATTTCCATGCAGTGGATCTGAGGGTATCCACCACCCTCTGCCCCAAGAGAAAAGCCACTTTTCTTATATTGCTCCAGCCTATTTACAAATTTCTTTTGCAAACTCCCATTCTGAGACAACTCATCAGCACAGGGAAGCCCTGAATGCAGCACTTTCATTCTTCAGAGAGCACCTGAGGGACATTTTCAGTGTCATGGAACAGAGCAGTTCTTGCACTACTGTTTCTCTTTGGCCTCAGAGCTGTGGTCAGGAGCAGTGAGAAGATGTGTGACCCAGAGCCAGCCCTCCCCGGCTGCTCAATGCCCTGCCTCTCCTGAGCCACTATAATGGATCCTCTATGGACATCAGCTGTGGCTTGAGCCGCCTTCAGGGCCCCAAACTCAGGCAGGCATAAAAAAAATCCAACTGCTCTGCTGTTCAAAATATGCAATATGAAGAAGGATGGCTTGGCAGTGCTCTAGTTTATGCAAATTATATTTGTGCCCTGTGACACAGTTTGTCTTTGAAATCATAAGCTAAAACATCTCCATACTCACATATAACAAAATAAATCATGACAAATCCATCATTTCCACTAAAAGCCAAGGCTAAATTACATGCAGCAGATAAAGATGGTTTAGGACATCTGCTGTTTCAATCTATGGGTCAGTCATCAATTCTTTTTATAATAAATAACAAACTGGACATATATGTCACTGAGACTGAAATCCATCTAACAGGCATGGTGAAGAACATGGGAACCAGCTGATCTTTAAGGTCTCTTCCAACCCAAATTATTTATGGTTCCATGATACATTGAAAAACATAAGCAACCAGGTCCTGAACTCAGCACTTGAAACCAAAGTTTTGAGGTCTGAGTTTACCTATTTGACATCCAGTGGATGTGAACACAAGGAAACCACAAGACAAGGCAGACAAATCCCACAGCAACAGGACAGTTAAAGTTGTTTGTGCTGCAGTAAACTCTGGAGGCTCCTGCCAAGGCTGACACCTTGTGATGGGGATGAATCAAGACCTTGTGCCCTAAAACCAACATAGAGTCAAAGAGCTCTGCTGCGGTCAATGGAAGCAAAGTCCATGGAGCATTGTCAGCAGCCCTGAATCACAGGCCCAACTATCCTGTACCTCTAATCCGACAACTTTCTCTGCCCATTACTGTTCAGATGGGGAACACAATATTAACAGCATTTTGTTTTATAGTAGGGATGGTAAGGTAGGTATGTATTCTCATTAAAAAAAATGGTAGCTGTAAGTAAGGGGGGAGAAGTTGGATAGACAGAAGACTCCTTTAAAGCTTATCTTTCTAACTTTTCCTTGGAGATACCAAGCAAGAAAAGAGTTCAGCTGTTTTATCCTGCTCAGCTATCTTTTGTGAAGAACACTACTAATTCCATAAATCTGCCTGACTCTGAGGGCTGTCATGAGAAGATGGATCCTGATGCCAGCACTGGATGTTTAGAAGAGCAGAAATTTGTATAACCCTTCATGGTTCTTTTAGAAGAACCCTTCACTAAATAATATGCAGAAACACTCTCACAAATCTACTCTGTGGTTCCAAAGTGCAAAACCTAAGTTAGCTGCTTCAAATCCAAACACTTGGATTAGCAGCATGATGGCATCTCAGCAAGAGCAAGAGCATGGCACCACTGTTTAATGAATTAGCAAGACGGAATTAGCAGGCAGACATGAAAAAGTAGCTCACAAATTCTGGAGTTATTGTTAATATAGCCTTGAACACTTCCAGGAATGGGTCAGCCACAACCTCTCTGGGCCACCTGAGCCAGTGTCTCACCATCCTCATAGTTAAGAATTTCTTCCTAATGTCTAATCTATACCCACTCTCTTTCAGTTTAAAGGCCTTCCCCCTGGTTCTGTCACTTTTCTTTCACCTTTTAAAGTGATTTTTTTTTTTAGAAGACTGCTCCCCCCGTTACTTGAAAGATACACGTGGGTGAAAGATAAACTGTGATCCAAGGAAATCTTACTCTAAACTAGATTTAAATATACAATTAAGTAGACTCTCAAGTTACTTCATCTGCACACTTCTACTGAAGATAAGCCAAATTCTCTTAAGCAGTGAAACGATTCGAGTGCTGCTTATTTTCCAAATTACAGGACAACAAACATGCCTCCCTAATGAGCCAAGCTTTGATCTCCAGGAAAATGAAGCATTAGGAATAACACCACATGTAAGATTGCATTGTATTTAACTCCAGATGAGAGCAGACCCAGTGGAAAGCAGTGCACACTAAACTCTGTTATACACTGCCTGCTAGAGCTGCCCCGGTCAGGCCTTTCAAGGGAGAATTCGCTGAGAGAAGAATGAAATACACAAACAGTTCAGAGAGGCAGATTTAGCCCCAGGTGACTGTGAAAGGAGGGTCTACAAGAAGCTTGCAGAAGCCCAGGGAGCTGTGAGCCTGTACCAGACATACCTGTGATGAAGGCATAGGCTGCCAGGATGTTGCTGAGCAGGGCCATCTCCGTGCCGACGCCCACGGGCTCCATGCTGCTGCTGCTGCTGCTGCTGCTGTGTGCTGGTGGTTCTGTCTCATCCACAGGGAGCAGGACAGGGGTGTTGTCTACAGGGTAAAAAGTGGTCGACCTCCCTTTCTTCTTCTCTGCTTTGACACAGAAAGGGAATGAGGAATGAGGAATGCAGAATGTAGAACATGACCCAGCCCTACCCTGCCTTATTCCTACCAGGTCAGCATCTGAGTCCAAAAATCTGGAGCTGCTTGAGAGGGAGCCACCCAAATTTGCCCCTTTTTGGGGGGTAACTAAATCTTCTCAAGCAGCTTGAGCTGAGCACATACCCCATCTGCATCCAGGCTCCATCAGCTCTCCCCCATCTCCTGCTCTTTCGTGTCACCACTTAGACACACCCACCTATGCTACAGCAAATATATAATCAGGTTTCTTCTCTCTTATGTAAATCAAAGGAGCTTTTATCAACAGTGGGTTCAGCTAAGCTCGTAAGGAGGACTGGAAAACACAGGCAGAGCCCACAACCCTTTCCTGATGTGGTGCTGTAGTGATCCATCCACACCTGGCAAACAGACGTGCTTTCTCTCCAGCCTTCGTGGGGAAGGGCAGACCTGAGTTTATGACTTCCTTCAGAAGCCTGCTCATATTGTGTTTCACCCAGACACCATTTCCCCTCTGGAGAGGTGAGTGAACATGGGTTAATGATTTGATTTTATTTGTTGAAGACTGGAGCTAAGGAGGCAGTTCATTCCAGGAGGCTCAAAGAGACCCTTTCAGACCTTATCAGCTCACTGTTGAGGGCTCCCCACACCTTGATCTGCAGGCAGACACCCCCACTACTCACAGAACAGTAATTGTTTTCAACACAGGAAAAAGTCAGTGCACAGGATCCAGCTCCACCATCCATGTGAGTTTTTAACTGTAGCTATTATATATTTTCAGGCTCCCTCCTCTGGGTGTCTAGCTCTGGCAAAAAGCAAGCATCACTCTGCAAGTCTGTAACATCACAGACTTGCACCTGGCTTCCACTTATCTGCAGGTATTAAATTCAGGACTCTGCCACCTCCATCTCCAATGGTGCCATCAGAGCCATGCAAGCAAAGGCATTCTGTCAGGAGTTGTGATGTGAGATGGTCTTTGTTCCTTGGCTGCCTGATCCATCTCCTTTCCCAGCAGCACGAGACATCATGTTCAGCTTCCGGCTGCGGGTGCCAGGAAGCAGCTCAGCCCAAAGAAGCTTTCATAACAGAAAGTGAGGGGTGTTCAAAGAGAACAGGTAATACAGGATGGAGAGGGACTGAGGGCAGGAATGTGTGTGCAGTGATGCAAACTCCTAATCTGCCTCGAGCAGAACCAGCAGGGATGGATGTCCAGGTGTCACTGTGAGGGATCAGCCTCAAGGAATGTGGGCACAGCTGTACCTCTGCCACTGAATAGCTGCATGGCCTTGGGAAAGCCACATGTTCAAGGTTGCCACGGTGTTAATGACTGGACTTCAAGCAAAGTGTTTAAACGTAAGTGCTTGCAGTGTCATATCCCAAAGTGTAAAATATCCCAAGAGCCTCTTGCTTTAGCAGAACAGAGGTTACTGCAGATCCCTTGTTAGAAAGGGACACAGAAGGTCCAAGGGCACATCTGGCAGGAAATCAATAGCAACATTTCACAACTATTTTTTTAATTCAGATTTTTTTTTTAAATTCAAATTAACATGCCCTCTAATAGCTCCTTTATCATCCCTGTCTGGTAAATCTGCCTGTACAAGTGTTCAGATTTTTCCCTACCGCCGTTCCAAGGAAATCCACAGAAGCAGGGTAAATATTTAACTGGTAAAAACCGAATGTAAAACTTGGATATTTCAGAGCATCTCAAGTAGCACCATGCATCTAAACTAAGGCAAGAGAATCCTGCTATTAGCTGATGGATAGCAAAGAGTGACAATAGCAAATTCAGCTCGCCCCACAGCAGACATTTAAAGCTCAAGGTATTTGCTCATACACAGACATCTAAGACACCCCAGGGTCAGCCGGACATCCATGCAGAGATGGCAGGTATGAGAATGGATGCAGGGGAAATGCTCACCCTTCTAGAAGCCAGGTGAACACCCCAGGTCATCAAAAATGACACATTTATATGGGGGTAACGAATCCTGCCTGAGAGATCTCCTGACTGAGGTCTGGCTCTGAAACAGTTAATGTAAAATCCCTTCACAATCGAGGAAAATTAAGGCCACCACCAGGATATAATCTCATACCTACTTCCTATGTCAGATGGACACCACCTCTGTTGGGTGTGGAGCAGCCCTTGTAAACCATGTGCAACAACAGTTCACCTGTTCACAGCTTCAGGACACAGAGTAAGGGATAACTCATCTCGAGATTTGAGATGTAAGAAGAATCTTTTTTTTTTTTTTTCCACTTAGAACTTGTCAAATGAACAGATGCAATCAAACATGTTTTTAAATGAATACTGGCCTGCATACACTAAACTCCAGCAAAGAGCACCACAAAACCACAGAACTGGTTTTATCATTGGCAGGATTGTACAAGCACAGACACGGATGACAGAAAATTACTGGACTTATGCAGGAGGGAAAAAAACAAACACACACAGTTTCACAAGGGCCATGTGTGGCCGCACTGTGTGGTTCCCTGGTCTGCCATTTCCTTTCAGGAAAGATAGTCCCTTTCTTCCTTGCTGGCTTTGAAGATTTGTCAATGTCTAACCAGCTCACTACTACTAGTTTTCTCCTCACCACCATTTCTTAGCTGCTGCCAGTCACTTGAACGGTTTCTCTGTGAGTTTACAGCAAAGCTGAACAAAATTCTTTCAGCCAGCAGTAAATTTGCCCAACATTACAGTATAAGCACAGGAAAGGTTATTCATGATACCAGGCTGACGTTAGCAAATAGTTTTAATAAAATAAATAAAACAGGAAGGGAGATTGCAGAAATTTCTAAGTATTATGTTATTTTTGAAACATTCTTCTAGGTTTTAATTTCTAAATGACATCTTTGTTTGAAAAGTGGTGCATATTTTGAAAGAGAATGAATAAACTATGTGAAAACTAAACAAAAGGTGTCATTTGCAGAAGTAAAATGTTTAGATGAGTGGAAATGGGTTCAGGATATTCTTCCTTGCTTAAAAGGATCTCCAAGATCACAATATTTATTTGAGGCTAACTTAAAACTCTTTTCCTTGACAGTTTTCAGTAAGGCCTCCAAACTGGCAAAGCTGTTACTGCCAGTTCTTATTTATTTGTGAATTGCCTATCCAAGCTGTGGATTAATTAACTTTGCCAGGAGTGTAGACAGAGACAAGCTCTGCCCATACCCACCCTGGAGCTGAATCTCTGGGAGCACAGACTGGGATTTTCGGTAGTGTCATAAACCATCTCCTGCATATTGGGAAACAACACTAAACCACTGAGGAACCCAACACGTGCTCACCTGTGCTTTTCCTTTATTCATACACCACCCCTTCCTCCTACTCACCTATCCCTAGAGATGGCTAAGATCTGACTTCATTCAAATCTCTTCACTTTGCTTTTTATGAAAATAGCATCGTATTTCAAAGCTCAGTTAAAAAACTTCTCTGTCCCATGAGGCAGATCTACTGTCTCTGCTCTGTTTTTTTTTTTTTCCTTTGCCACTAGACAGGTCTGGAAAGTATTTCTGTGATGAGTTTGGACATGCATGGCCATGACTGCTATTCCAAGAAACCCGGTGTTCCTTGAACAGTTTGACAATTCACTTTAGCCCATCGGTGGTCACATCTTGAAGCTGTCACAGCCCTTTCTGGCTGTGATGTGGATGGGATTTAGGAGCAGTACAGAAATCCAGGGAAGGGGAGATGGAAAGGAACAGTTACCACAACACCATTAGGTTTGGGCCAACATCACAATGGTCATAGCTACCTGGAAGACCTCGCTCTATGTTGGAAGGAGAGACATCTGAAAGGAACACGCCGTCCCCTATGACATTGGGGTCAAACACTCTTGGTTGCAGAGGGAAATGTGGCTTCTGATACCCTTGTTGATTGGTAGGTCTTGCCTGAGTTTCATGCAGAAGCTTCTTGGGAACTGAAAGAGGAGCAAGAAGAGCACAGTTGTTAGAGCAGTTGTTAGAGTTATTTCAGCTGGTCAGAACAAGAATTGTCACATCAGGCTACGGGCTCAGCTGATAGTTAATTATACCATGTGCAGCCCAAACAGACACTCATTCTCCACTGTGATGAATGCTCTCCAAATGCCAGCACAGAGACAATCAACAGGAGAATGCTGGAAACCATAAAGTGATTAAGATACTGTTTATTTACTATTAAGCCTTGAGATTAGGCTAAGGATCAGATTCAGATGTTCTGTTTAGACACTCATCTCAGAAACTGAAATAGAGCTTAGTAAGCCAGGCTTTGGCCTCAGCTCTAGGCTTCAGAGAACTCAGTTAGAGCTCTCTGCTCCTACCATGACAGCAGGCTGGACAGGATGCCCCATAGGATTGGGGGCTATAGCTATAGCTGAAGTCCTGCCTCTCTCCAGCCATCAAGCTGCTGGCTCAAGACTGAACAGCAGAAGTTTCTTTCCACTCCAGATTCACAAAACCAGGCTCTAGATTATGCTTTTCACGTGAAATCATAAATCCTAAATCCACCACAAAAATAAATTCCTGCTATAAGAAACCCTCCCCACCCTGTGAGCTCCAAAATACACTGTTCCCATTGAGTTTTAGGCTGTAGGATGGGAAAGGCCCATTCTCCATTCTCACCCTCCTGAGGAACAGGAAGACTTAGCTAATCCCTACTGCTCTCTGTTTTGTCAGCCACAGCATGAGCAATATGCAGGTGAAATGATGGGTTAATATGTGACAGACTTTTTGGATGTCGCTGGTCTCTTCTTTGGATCAAAGGATGCCCTAATAAAAGGAGTGTTTTCTCCTCCTGACAAGGCCAGTTCTTCAGCTGTACAACCAGGTAAAGAAATCAAAGCTGGTGTAGCTACCTCAGTGTACACCCACTGAAGGTGAATCCACACAGTAAATTCACTAATTTCCCCTGTAGGGACAAAGAATGGAGTCATCTCTGGAGCTGAACCAGTTCTCTCCCTCAGCCAGAGCCAACACCTGAGGCTATTTCAGAGCAAAGTGCTTCTCCATACAAAGAGAAGAAACATATATACAGGTCATTCTCTTCAGAAAGCAGAGGAATCGAGAGATGAAAGACAAAAATAAATTAAAATCTCCACAGGAGAAAGATTTATTTTTCCTGTCAGTGACTGTACATTAATGCATAGCAGACAACCAAGACTTTAGTGTGCTTAAGACACAGACTGTTGAGCACTAGGCACAAGTTCAGTAGACTTTTGGGATGCCCATTTCTCCTTTCTCCAAGTCTAAGACCACCTTCCTCTCTCATTCCAAGCAGGCTGCCACCTCCCAGTGCCTCGGTTTCCCCAGGGCTCCACTTGGGATCATGCTATCTCTCATCTCCACCCTTCACAGGGGCGTGAAGAAGTGCAATTAAAAATGCAAAGCACTTTGAGATGCTTGGCAGAAGCTTGAAGGAGGACTTGGAAAGAGGGCAACTCTGGATCAGAAAGGAAATTCCTGCCTGCCCCCTGCAGCTAATCAGCTGCCAGACTGGAACAGGAGATTTAATCGCATCCATTAAATTTGCCTGCATCACCCACCACATTACTGGTGGGTGAAGTGATCCAACCACTTTGTTTACATTATGTTTGACTTACTGTCTTTGCTGAGGCAAAGAAAATTGTAACTAGATTTACAGACTGACCTCCTGTATTAGGCTGCCAGGACATCAGCACTGAAGTTTTTGCATTATTAGTAGAGTCATGTTAGGTCAGGAAACAGACAGAAAACCCCACAGCTCCTGAATATCAAAGAGCTGGCACAGAGGTTTCTAGTGAAATCTGAATTGGCAACAGTTGGAAGGCAGCGAAAAAACACATCTCCTGGTAGGAACCAGACAGGAATGAGGGGGATACCTCTGCCAGGGAAATATCAGAAAGTCTGGAGAGGAGGTGGGTAGAACAGAGATTATTCTGCAAACCACAGCCAGGGAGAACTGCAGTTCTGGGTGCCCAATTTGAGGCACCCAAAAGGATGCAGAGGGCATAGGGCTCAGCACCCTCCAAAAATAAGGAGTCCTATTGCTGTATCTCAGACTGAGAACCTGATAAACATTTAAAATACATGGTATATTTTCCTTTATACACTTTTCACCCAGACCGCATCCCAGTAACCTGTCAACAGGCATCCGATGAAGAAAACGAAGCAAAAGGCTTTCCTGTTTCAAACTTACTCTTCTTCATAGACATCTCCTTTACCTCTCAGCATTCATGACCATCACCAGGGCACAAGACAGGCTGGGTGGACCTACATTTTTCTTAGAAAAAGGATAGTACTCAACACTTAGACATTTAAGTGAAGTAGGGGAAAGAAACACCATCATTTCCTAAGCACACCCAGAGAACTGAGATATGGCTTTTCTATCTTGGCATCTGTGCCACCACCACTTGAAAGCCACCCACAGGACCAGGGGAGGAGTCAGGTAAAGCAAAACATTGCTAAATCATTGCAACTGGTCAACAGCATCCCAAGGAAGAGTAGAGATGGAGAAGTATTCAAGGAGAAGCATTGATTGAGAGTATTATTGTTCCAGCACCTTATGGAGTAGGGCTGTGGTGTTATCTCTTTGGGATGGCTGAGGAAGTGAGAACATTATCAAGTAGTCATTTGGTGCCTTAAAACAGAGGTGGCTGTGAGGACAGATTTCCAAAAGCAAGCATGTGCTGAACATCTATGGTTAGCACACGCCTTGGTACTTTCAAAAATTCCAAGAGGTGCTTTTCTTCACTTCAGCTTTCTTCACTTCACTAGATCCCTTTAAAACTCTGGAAGCAACTTAGTGCAGCACAGGGTGTCTACAGCACATAAGCTTGGAGTTTTCCATTTCAAGGTATCATTTTTCTCTGTGGACTCCATGAACATCTGAAGTACATTTTGCCAGGAAAGGCCCATCTTTGCAAAGAGTACACAGAGAGACGGCACACAGCAAGTCTGCTCTTTTTCTAGTTTATATGATGCTCAGCTGATACACAGCTTTGATTTAGAAAGACTGTGAAATAGAAAGCCTTTCTCAAGTGTAAAATACCTCACAATTTCCAGTTAGCTCCTGTGTGGCAGCCAACTCCACAAGAAAGATTAAACATCTGGCTCCTTTGAAATGCCCTCCTTAAATTCTCCAGAGAGGAGTGCATCTGACACTATGCATGGCATGAGTTGAAGCAAAGTGTCAAGGAAAGTTATTTATTATTAAAACCACCAGAAAAAAAGTGCTGAGGATTTTAGTCTTATCACAGTATTAAGCATAGAAATCCTAGCAGGATAGGGTTGGCACTTGTCCATGCAACTGAGCAGAGAAATTAAAGCAACTCAGTCAGCAGAATGAATGATGGATGTGGACAAGAGGGGAAGAAACAGCTTCAATCAAAGTGTTAATACACCTCAATGTCGGGAGCCCTGCACCTAAAAATGCACATGAGAAATGAGCTGGGATCATCTGGAAGAGAGGAAATGAGTTGCTCTGGGGGCCTCTAGGGACTTGCAGTCTCTCAGGGGGTAGCAGTCAACATTGAGATGTGGATGTTTATCCAAAGGATAAAATTCCACAGCAACTTGGGCTGTGCATCTGGGAAGCACAGGCAGAGATGTAACTTTTCAGATGGCAGGCCCTGCTCAGACACTCATCCTGGGGTTCAACTCAAACATCACCACATGGATTTCATGTCGGCCAGGACTTGATCTGGAGACAAACTGCCACCATCGCTGTGACACTCCATGAAGGTATCTGCAGAAGTTGGTTCTAAGTTATAAATATGCAAGGGAGCTTTTGGATCAGCAGGTTCATTCCTCTGCCATTACAGCCTTTCAAGTCTTTACATAATCCCTCTGTGTCTGCTTTAAAAGCCATCCCAGCTCCCACTGCTCATCTGTCTGAATCAACATCATGCTAGCAATAATTTATACCAGTTACCAACCCAAGAGCTGCATTACCCATTTGCAATGAACTAATGGCACCAATCTCACAACAAAACCTCTCTTCCACTGCCTGGCAGGCTCCCCCCACTGCAGAAACAGAGGTGAAAGAAAATCAAAGCCAGAGTGTGCTCTCATGGGCAGAGCAGATCCATCAGAGTCAGTGTGAGCAGGCAGCAGGACAGTGTGAAAAGGCACATGCTGGCGCTGCTGACAGTATCCTCATTTGTACTTGGTGGAGACGCCTTCTTGTGGAATTTTCACACAAGCAGTTTCTTGTGTGGCCAGAAAACTCAGGCTCATGTAAAGAAAAAGTTACTGTGTCTACAAGCAGCAACATTCAGAATTGCAGCGCTAAGAGATGGAAAAGGCCAGTCAATACCTCGCCTCTGTTCATTAAGGGCAAAGAATCCCAGACTGGTTTGGGTTGGGAGGGACTTTAAAGATTATCTTGTTCCAACTCCCCTGCCGTGGGCAGGGACACCTTCCACCAGACCAGGTTTCTCCAAGCCCATCCAGCCTGGCCTTGGACACTTCCAGGGCTGAAGCATCACTGGGCAACCTGTGCCAGGGCCTCACCTCCCTCACAGTCAAGAATTTCTTCGTAATACCCAATCGAAACCTGCCCTTTTCCAGTTTAAAGCCATTCCTCCTTGGCCTGTCATTACATGTCCATGTTCCTCCTCAGGTTTCTTGTAGGCCCTCTTCAGGTATGAAAAGACCATAATGAGATAATTCGCTGTGTTTCCTATGTTGATCTCTCTGGTTATAAACACTTCAGTCCTGGGGGTTCAACCAATTGCCACAGTATATCATTTTCAGAGGTATACTGCTCTTTCTGTGTAACTATTTTCCAAGGTTGCTGAGTGTTTCAATTTAAGCACATATATTATTCCCCTAATCAAAACATTTGATGCTATAGCTCCCATATTTTATGGACAGGGAATTGGCTCAGGGACACAGTTTTGGAAGTGTTTAAATATAAAAATGATTTGTCCAATTTCACAGAGGGAGTCTGCACCAAAGAAAGGAAACAAGCTCAGCCTTGCACTCAAACCATTCCCTCTCTTTGCTAATTTGATCATTTGGTGTTTTCTGATGCTTGCTCTGTCCGAAACATGCTTAAGGACTTCCACTCCCAGGAAGCAATTATCCCCTGATCTCCATCTTCACTGGATATAAACATCAGTCAGCTGAAGGGGATCAATGAAAGCCCAGTGTCAAAAACATACAGACAAGGGGCTTGTCATTCTCCAGTCCTCTGCTCTATGTTCTCCTGTGCATTTCCAGCCCATAAGGTTTGCTCCCAAAGCTCAGCACAATTAAAGCAGGATCTTCAGCAAACCCTCCTGAGCATGCTTGAAGCAGAGTGCAATTGAACAAAAACTTGACTCCCTCACCAAGGAAAATTACAACCAAGCCTTTTATCTGGGCAGGTTGAGGCCAAGAACTGTTGGGGCTCAACATATTTTTAAAATAATGATAATAATAATAAAAAAATCCTCCTGTGAGTAAACACCCAGTATAAACTCCTGCATGTTTCTAGAGGTAGCATCTCTGAAAGATTGTTTGAGACATGAAAATGCACAGCATTCATCCTGAAATAGGATTATTCATAATTCCAAGTTGTTACAACAAAGCAACTTGGCTTGTACATGGCCCTCTTGTATACAGCTCTCTCAAACAGCAGAACTAAAAGCGGGTTTTGTGCAGTAAAACCTTAATTCACTAAGCAGTCAGTCAACAATACCTATTAAAATAATGGATTTTGGCTGTGCCAGACCACAAAATATCACAGTACAGGCAGAGAGAAAGAAGGAAAAAATCCCATACAAAAGAAGGCTCTGCACCTGGTGACAACAGTAACACCACTGTGTAGCTGGAAACACGGGGGTGGAAGATGATAATTTCGTTAACAAAAGTAAATTGAGGCACACCCTACCCCCTTGGCCTTATCCCAAGGGTCTCAGACATGGCCAAGGAACAAGTTGAAACCTTTTCCAGCTATCCATGCCCCATCTAGCTCAGGGCCTCACATAGAAAGAGGTTTTGCCTTTTCTCATGATCACGTGTGTTGTGTCAGATAGCCAAAGCCTATCTTCAAGCCCTGCCCTGCCACCAGACATTCTGACAGGGGATTTTTGCTCAGATAGAAGTATAATCACTTCATGAGAGGAGATCATCAGATGCTACAGCTCTCAAATGTCTCCATGAGCCTTGGAAAAGGCTGAGTGCACTTGACATCAGCTCTGTACCTTGGCTGCAAAGGCATGTCATACCATCATACATCTTATTTAGACTGAAGATGCAATACCATTTAAACAGGAAATATTAATTGTCCCAGGAGACAACAGGAGACACGAAGGGACTTTCTGCAACAGACCATAAGTCTGAAAGTTGGGATTTGACCAACAAACTGCCATGAAAAACCTTCACTCTCACAAAAAAACCCCCAAATACCAGATCAGAGATTTAACAAATTCAAGTGATCCAGACCTCAGCTTCCATCCTCTTCAGTTATTTTGAAAAAAGCATTTTTTCACCCAGCATGGATATAGGCTGCAATCCTGAAACTGAATGCAAAGCCCAAGAGCAAGAGGGAGTTCCTCAGACTGCTGCAGGCGTGTTTTCCATGCATGGTGTTCCAAACCACCAATAACAAGGAAGTGACTCATGCCAATTACAGTAAGGCCACTTCCAAGCACCATGCAGAAAGCAAGCAAGACTGTCTGGGAAAAGAGTCCTGTCACAACCAAAGCCACCTACACCTCCCAAAGCCCACAGCCTGCACCAGGGCCCTCCCTCCAGACTCTGCCCAAAGCAGGAATCTGTTCTGATGGAGATTTGGGGGTGGTGGGAAGTGGTACAAGCTGGGATGTCTGACACAACCCATAAAAACTTTCAGATCACTCTGCCAAGACTCTTCCTGAGACAGCCCAGATGCTTTGCCTTTTATTGTATCTCCTGGCAGCAGCTGACTACAGAAGTGTTGTGCAATAAGAATATAAATATCATACAGACAACCCTTTCTCTTGTTTGGCCTCCACAGAAGAGGACATGCTTATCCTTTCCTCATGCAGCTGCAATCAGAGAAGTGATTTCAGAAGTAGAAGCAATTCCAGTCTAGAAACAAAGCCCACGGAACACAAATTAGCTCGGTCTCACCGTTCCTCCCAGTGAAATCTCTTGCAGGTAAAAGGCCCAGTGATGTGAGAGGCTTTGGGAGATGAAGGAGATTTAGGAAACGCTGCACCTCCAACTGAGACTCCACGGGAAAAGACAAACAGCAGCACCATGCCCTCCCAGGCTCTCCTCCTCCTGCACAGGGCAACAGAACACTTTTCCCTGACTCCTCTGATTTCTGACTGCCCAGAAATGCAATAACCTCATTAGAAGATCCAATTCACCTAATCTGGGAACTCAACACATGCCTGCCCTGTAGGTACCTAAGGAAGAAGTCCTCCTTAAATAAGCTATGTTCCTAAGCTGCCTCTATCATCAACAGGGAAAGGTGGGTGCCTTTGAAAGCCTCCAGGGAAGATTCTGTCTACTTAAATTTAGGAGCCTAATTAGGGATAGTTAATGAATCCTAATGTTACCTTTGGATTTATTCTCCTGAGTGTATCTGAGTTGAAATCTTACGAACTGCCTCACATCTTTTAGTCAGATATTTTTCTGCTATCTTGAACTTTCCAAATCTGAATTTGAAGCTATAAACACCTTAATTTCTATCCCGTGATGCATGTGCTTGATCTATCCACAGGCAGTTTTCCTACTGCTTTCATAGCCATGAAAGTCAGTTGTTCTTCTTTCATCATCTGAAATGTAATAACAGAATATGAAGCATCTATTGCCAGCAACTCATAAATCTCCTGCTTGATGTGGCTTTTGGTCTCCAAAGGGCACAGGGGAAAGCATCGAATGCACCAGTCTGCTCCCTACATGTTCTATTTGGAAAGAAAAATGGATCAAAAGGAAGAAAGCCTTGCAAGAGATACCTTTAGAGTTACAAAGAGTTACTTTCATCTGATAAATTTCTGCCTGCTCCCAAAATCAGGAGAGTTCTGCATTTTCACAAGATAAGGCATCTTGAGGAGGATGAGACTCAAGCTGATTCTTGTCCAAATTCCAGCATACTCAGCTACATCCCACCATGGGACCTTTGCCACCTGTAGCTGTAGGACCTTGCTGGTACATGGCTGCATCTCATCTCCACCAGGCCCAGAAGATTCAGATCAACAAGGAAGACAGGCTCATTGAGCCAGTCTTCCCTATTTCCCCTGTTTGGGCTCCATTTGTCACATACTTTCACTGGTACTTTGCAAACCAGCCCTGGCTCTTTCTTAGGCATTTAAGGAACACTTGTTTGTTGGTTTCTTCAGAGAGACTTATTACAAATTGGAATTTTATGCAATGCTCTGAATATGTCCACTCCACTTTGGATCAAAGTAGAGTTACACTAATTTTCGGACTTTGACACAACTCCTATTTTCTTCTCATCACCTCCACTCATTTTTGTCAAACATTTAACACTGCAAGACTGTGGCTCAGTTGGTCAAAGCCTGGTGCTAGGAATGCCAAGGTTGTGCCATTCTCTTAAGAGCTGGACTTGGTGATCCTTGTGGGTCCCTTCCAACCCAGAGTACTGTGATTACTCTTACAATACAGAACTGTTTTGACATTTAGACTATAGGGCTTGGCAGAAATTCTTTTGTGCTGCTTATCTATTTTTCAGGAAAGGATATGTGGCTCCCAGGAGGATGCTGACTGAGCAGTGAGTGTTGTGTGCTCAAGTGTGGCTGATCCAGAGTCAGGGCATTGCTCATGCAAGGAATTGCTCACCAGAAAGGGAGAGTCTCTTTGCTCAGGATGCCAGCATGTACCCAAGGGGTTCCAGTCTTGAAAGTTATCAGGAATCAGCTGAGTCACAGCAACCAATTCTGTAAACCTGGGCCAAAAGATACTCCCTTAAATTTCAGTGAAAGATATATACAAACACTGTCAGGGAAAGTGGCCCTTGCAGATCTTCATGACTGTGTACCCAAAGTGTTTGGGTGAGCATTATCTATCACTGTGAGACACTTAAATGAGAGCCAGGGCAAGGATATCCAAGATAAAGTAGGTAGAAAGGGATGGAGTAAATGGCCAGAGGTCCTGAAACCTCTAGAGTTTATGGGAAGCCATGCCAGCCTCCACCAAACAAAGGACAGGAATGGCAGGGAAGCAGAAGCCCAGGCAGGAAAGGAAGGTACCAGGGAAAATAACAGCTACACTGCACTGCTCAGATATTTCTATAAAGAGTAAGAAGCCTCATGCTTCAGCATCTGAGCCAACAACTAGCCTGATATGATCCAATCATTATATCCCAAGAGTTAGGAATATAATTTCTCCTCCAAGACTACTGACCAAGATAGATACTTAGGGGATTTTCTGTGCCTATCTCTGAAGCAACGTCACCCACCCTGTAGTCTGACCACTGACGACCTCTGAGACACCAGAAGAGCAATCCAGAAAAAAACCTAATTCAAAGAGAAACCACAACCAGCATTTCTCTGGATGCTCCCCCATGTTTTGTCTCAGTGTCTGTTGGCAGGCACAGCTTGGAGACTCTTCCCATCTGCTCTCCTTGCCTAATTAAAGTGTTTGTAATTACGGCAGCAAAACTATGCTCTGTACAAAAATATTTTCTTTTTATCCAAGTGCTATTTATCCAGAAGTGTGTGCTAGTTCTTTATCAGTTCACCTGCTTTTCCTCTCTGCAATCAAACAGCAGAGAACTATGCAAAGGGCTAGAAGTTTTTCCCAAAAAGATAGAAGTGTCCTGATAGCAGAAGATGAGGAGTGTCATCAGAAAGCAGCTGGTAACCTCTGCCATTAAAGGCAGACTTTTTCTGGTCACATGTTTGACTTAATGTGGCAATTCCCAGGGTCTCAGGAGATGCCTAAACTTGAAACCCTGCACAGGGAAAGGTTACCTCAGTTGCATTGGAATAAAGATTAGGAGTGAACAAAACTGTAAGGCAGCTAGAGTGCTAAATGCCCTTCAATTATACACAGATGAACGCAGATCAGTATTTACTGAACAAAAACACAGTTTAGTTTGAGACCCAAAACTCAGTGTGGGGATCACTGGCTCCTCAGTGGTTCAGCACTTGGCTTACAGAAGCCAGGCTACACTAACAAACCTGAAATCCAAGGATCTGTGAACAAAGTGGCAAGACTGTTTTCAATATAAACCCTTCCATTCACATGGTCATAACTTGTGAGACATCTTCCTTTGGGGCCGAGATTTCCTGAGCACACTGGAAAGTTTGAGGAAAAATCCTATAGATGTTTTTTAATTATGAGTATTAAACTCCCCTGTTTTTTCAAAGAAGTACATTTACAGGCAGAATGTCTCTAACACACAGCATCAGCTTTAAATAATCTGGCTCAGAGACTGTGAAAAGTTCTTCGCATGGTTTATGTATCTTATTTTATTTATTTTTCTGGTAGAAAAACACGTAGCGTGCATCATCTTGCCTCCATGCACACCCCGAGGGAGCAGTAAGGACTGCAAGCCCAAATCTTACTACAATTGCTACTGTGAGTAACTGCCAGTTTTGTGAAAGAGCAAATTACAGTCACTTTCCTGACGCCACATAAAAGCAGACACACACCATGGAAAACAATGCCAGGGTTTTGTTATAGCCCAGTGAGGATGTTCCTGAGCACCTACCCCACGCTCTTCCGCAACTTGCCCTGCAGCTACAGTCTGGGAGCACTGGGAAGAAACTGTGGGAATACTCAGTGCTGGATTCTTGTGGCAGCTTTCCAGTACTTAAGAGTGATTTTTTTTTTTTTTTTTAAGAGAACACAAGGATTTTTAAAGCTAAGTGTTTGTTTCTATTTGGCTTCATGAAATGTTCAGCAGGGACACTTCATGCGCACCAGTCTGTTCCACTCTCCCCACGTTATTAAGATTCATTTATTTGAATGTCTCAGATGATATCTGGATTCATGCCACCTAATCAAAGGCACTTTACTGGGGTGGGAGGTGGTTAATTTGCCCCTGCATCAGTTATACAGATAAGCTGACTAGCCCCTCAGTTTAACCCTTCAGTTAAATACCTGCATTAGCGCACATAAAGCTTTGCAAGACTGAGCTGCAAGCTTGCACATGTATGGATATACATTCAGGTGTAGGACATTGCTGGGCAAAAAGCTTCTCTCATTTATTCCAAAGTTAACAGAAGTAAACAATCCTGAATCAAATCCTACCCACCAATTAGTACAGAAATTATTCCAGGACTACCTGGGGCTCCCTTGAGACCTCTCCAACAGGCTGGCAGGTCTCTGAAGACCCTGACTACTTGCAATACTTGATTCACCAGGCTGCCACCCCAGCCAAGCCCCAGGGGATCATTCTGGGAAGGTCAGCAATGCTCTTCTGGTGGCCTTTCCTAAGCACAGACCAGTTTCTGCCTGTTTGGGTAGCAAGGCTGATCCACTGGCATTGCTCCCCTTTCAAAATTGCTGAATTCAATCAGTTAAAACGTGTAAATGGAGACACATCTTATCCTGCCATGTGTTTGAAAGTGTTTCTTATCACATATTCCAAAGGAAATGCAGGTTGCTAACTCACAGCCAAGGAACTCCATACTGTAGGACCTCTATTTTTAGGCTTCCTTTTTGGGACTCCTAAAAAAACATGAAGACATTAACACATACCTTTGCAGCTAGCAACTTGAACCCAGAGCAGAGCCTTTATCTGGCATGCACTCAGTTTAAGGTGCCACTTCCTTCAAGTGGAATATAATGCTGTGTACTGCAGTATTTGTTCCCTCCACTGGATATCTTGAGCCCACCAGGCCCGATACCTTATCATCAGATTAAAGGATTAATCCAGCACAAGGAGGCTGTGAACACCTTTTGAACAAGTAGACCTCTAACAAACAAATTTCCTGGATGGGGGGATAGACACGGATGGTTTATGATACCCTGTAAAAAACAGAAAAACTCATAAATACAGTCCTTCAAAGTAGTTCTGTCCCATGCTGGGATGACTAAACCTCACACCAAGGGTGCCACTGCCCATCTCTGTAAAGACACATGCTGCTGGATTTGCTCAGATCACAAATTGGAGCTACCAAAGGAAAATTAATCCCTATCAATGCAGCTGCCCAGGATAAAATCTACCTCACAACCTGCCTCAGTTACGGTAATAAGATGTTATTAATTGCAATTCCAATAACCATCCACGTTACCTAAAATCTGAAGTAATCCACCCTAATTGCCTTAACTCTAATAACTGCATGGGATCATAACAGCTAGAGGAGAAAAAAAGTTGTTAACTTGTTGACTGCCAGATGCAGACTGCTGATAGGAGATATATCAAGTATTAAAGTATTAAAACTGACCTCAGCTTGGCAAGAGAAGGCTGTGATTCATGCCCATAACTCCTGGGCACAGGGAGAATTCAACAAACAATTGAACAAAGATCAAAGCATTGGCTGTTTCAGTGGAATAAGACTGGAGATTAATCTCATTTATACTCAGGTAAACCTCCCTCCTAACTTTCTCCCAGTTCAGCAAGAACTGCAGCAAGTCCACTGTACAAATCTGTTACATCACTGCCTTGTTTAGATCTCTACTGTTCCATTAAAATCAATGTTACAGTGGAGGGTGAGAACTGGATCATTATTCTGTTTAGTCTTAGCTTTCCACTTTTGAGCTGTTTCAGACTTCTCTCTGTGAAAAATAAAGAACCTATCTTAAAAATCTGTATTTAAAAAAGAATCTTGCATCAAAGCTATTTTTTCACCTTTGAGCAAACAACTCACTTCCAGTTACGTTCCAGGTAATAGAAAGTGTAAGACTATTAAACAGAGTTCAAAGTGAGGCTCATTGTGAAAGAGGCACACAAATTACAAACACTGCATGGAGAAGAAATGGCATCTTCGTGCTTGTACAGCAGCTGGTGCAAGGAACAGCCCGCCCAGTTTCCCAACAGCAACACAAACTCTGGAGTACACAGAGCACAAGTACCAGTTTGCAGCCAAGTTTCACAGAGCTGGAAATCAAAACCCATCTTCAGGCTGGTCTCCCTACAGAAGGCTGATAAAAGGAGTGAAATGGCTGGGATCCTATTCAAATTCAGGCATCTAATGGGACATATGAGCAGTAACTCTGATCTCTCAGTTGTTTCCCAGGCTCTTGCAAGGGGAATCACAGCAGTTTCCACAGCAGGGTCTTGCACCAAACCTCATGTAGCTTGTACCACCCTGTAAATCTGCTGTCACAGGACTGAAAGGACTGAGGTGAAACAAATGGTCAGATGACTCTTCAAATAATCATAAAAGGGTTTGGGTTTGGAAGGGACCTTTAAAGGTCATCTAATGCAAACCCCTGCAATGAGCAGGGACATGTACCTGTCCTCAAAGACCCAGCCTACCTGTTTCCCTGCAGGCCAAGCAGTCAGTGAAGTGCTGCTCATTAAGCATGAAGACAATGTCCACCCTCAGATTTTGTATTTCCCCGGATCATCTTCAGAGGCAGAAAATATTCTTCCTCAGTGGCATCTTCATGTCATCTGAAGATGTGCTTTGTTAGCTTCTCCTGAAAGGTCAGAGACTAAATACGCAGTATCTACAGTTCTCTGAAGTTAACAAGCACTTGGTTGAGGAGGAAGAGGGAAACTGTGACCTGAAAAGGAGCCCACACACAGGAGTAATGACCCTACCCACATCAGCAGACCCTGACCTTCAAGCAAAGGGTGCCTAAAATCATCCCACAGTCACAGAAGCATCAAGATTGGAAGAGACTTTTGAGATTAGTTAGTCAAACCATCAACCCAGCCCCACCATAATCACCCCTAAAACATATCTACATCCAGACACCTCTTGAACGCTTCCAGAGAGTGATTCCACCACCTCCCTGGGCAGCTTATTCCAATGCCCAGCTGGTCTTTCAGTGAATTTCTTTTTTTTTTCTAATATCTAATCTGAACCTCCCCTGGTGCAACTGAAGGCCATTTCTTCTCATTCTTTCACTTGAGACATGATAGAAAAGACTGGCCCTCACGTGGATACAAGCTCCTTTCAGGAAGTTGTAGAGGGTAGTGAGGTCCACTCTGAGCCTTCACACTAAACACCCCCAGCTCCCTCAGGCACTCCTTGTAAGATGTTTTCTAGACCCTTCACCAGCTTCATCATTGTAAACAATGAGGAAACCTGGGAAGGAAAATGTGTGTGGTCCTTCCAGTGTTCTGTTTAGACCTGTGAAGATTCTGTGATAGATAAAATAAAGATCACCTGATCCTTGAAACTGTTTACAATGACACAAAGAGCATTAACCTCCACTCTTACATGCTCTAAAAGAAGTAAACTGTGGTCTGCTGTGATGCAAGAAAATTAAACACACTATTCACCTGGAACAGTGTGACCTTTGTGTCGTTAAACTCTCTTCACTTTCAAAACAAGGTGACTCCATCCAAAATGCCTCCTGGGAACAGCATGTGCTCCCTGCTGACTTCTAAGCCATGCCCAGATCATGCAATATAAAATGTCATTTCTGTAACTTAGCAGGATGGTCCACAGAGTTCCAGTGTCACGGATCATAGAATAATGGAATCATAAATGACTTGGGCTGAAACAAACCCTAAAGACCACCTAGTTCCAAGCCCCCTGCCATGGCAAGGATGCCCGTTAAATCAGACTGCCCAGGGGCACACCAGCCTGGCCAAGGTGTCAAGAGCTGGGCTTTGGCACTGTTTTGTTCATCAGTACAGAAGTGCTCAGAGAAGTCCAGAGGTCAAACACAAAGACTAAGCAGCTGTCCAAGTTTGGGAGGTCACTGCTGCTCCTCAGGGCTTAGAGCATGTGGGACATCACATCACAAGTCTGTGGCAGCACAACAGACACAGGACCCAGTGATGACCTGGAGATGTGTCAGGCCAAGCAAAAAGCTGAATTTGCTGCCTGTCCACAGCAAAGAAAGCTGGAATAGCCCTGTGGGACTGCACCCAGACACAGGGCCGTGACACATATTGAGCTCAGGGATGTTATCAGCTGTGTGTTATCCGAATGGACAGCCCTTTAGAAACACTGAATGCTCCACAGGCAAAATGCTCCACAGGCAAAGATGGCTGAAAAAATTTGCCTGGACTCCTCTGAACTGTCCCTGCACACATTCCAGCCATGTCTGTAGCAAAAATACTGACTGTATACAGAGGTACCTGCTCCAACAGCCCATCTGTGCTGCACCATCTGCCCTCATAGAGCAGGACACATTCCTTCAACGTGTCAGAGCTCCATGGAGAGCAGCTCTCAGCCTCCTCTGAGGATGAAGGGATTGAACTCAGCCAACCTGAGCTGAACACTCTTATCAAACCACTTTTATCAAACCACTTTTATCAAACTACTTTATTAGCACAGCATAGAGCTGCCACTGCCCAGAAACAGGAAGGAAATGCATTTCCGCATCTTTCCCTAACATCCTCCTGTCCTGTTAAACACAAGGAACACAGAGGTTGTGCTAGAGAGTCCTGCAGGTTCATGTGATTATGAAAGGATTTCATACTGGACACCTCATCCATCAAGGACACCAGCAAGGTTTAAGGGAGAGATGGTGGAATAAAATAGTCTCCTGGGTCAAATTCAAACCATAAATGTTCCTTTTTAAGCCAAAGGGAAGTCTTTGACTTTTAATCTTTTCATATTTCAGTTAAATGATGCAAATGACCAAGAACTAAAATAGATGATAGACGCTCAGCTACACCTCCCCCATGTTGTTGGGTTCCCAAGATTTCCCCTGTAAATGCCACTACAACCACTCCATAAAACTACAGTGGAACTTATTCTTTAGCCATGCTTGTAATAAATCATCTGATTTAATGAGCAAAGATTGCTTCCCATCAGTGCTTTTTTTCCTGTGATAGAACCAACTGTAAAGATAAAAGATAGCTTCCTATGCTTACATTCTCAGCCCACAAACATTTCCATCTAGACAAGGCTTCAGAACCACACCTGGACACAATTAACCATGATTGCATTTTCGCAAAAAAATGATGTTATAGTCAGATATTAAAAATCCTTTTCCCTCTCAGTTTGACTGAGTGAAAACAAAAGTCCATTTTCTGATGGAGCTCCCTCAGGCCAATACCTCCAGCTCTTGAAAGAAGAGTGCCCTGCCTAAAGAGGGTAGATTTAGACTGGATACTAGGAATAAATTCTTGACTGTGGGGGTGATGAAGCCCTGGCACAGGTTGCTCTGAGAAGTTGCCCTACCCCTGGAAGTGTTCAAAGCCAGGTTGGACAGGGTTTGGAGCAACCTGGGATAGTGAAAGGTGTCTATGGCAGGGGGTTGGAACGAGATGATCTTTAAGGTCCCGTCCAATACAAACTGCTCTATGATTCTATGATGCTGTGATGCTTTGATCTTTTACAGGCATGTTTTGCATTTCTTTTTCTTGTACTTCTATTGGTATTCATCAGGTGTTTTTCAGCACAGAAGATCCTCTTTGTACTCTCAATAAAAAACAACAGAGGAAACAGTCCTAGAGAAATAAGTTCCTGTCAGTACTGAGCATGTGGAGCACAGATACAGCTCTAGCAAGGTGATCACCCACAGACACAACAAACTGCATCCTTTCACTTCTAAAACAAGCAGACTGCAAGAACTGCAGCTCTCCTGAGACAGAAACCTTCCGTCCAAGCTAAATACAAGTACAACTTACCATGGCTGTGCTCCCAGGCCTGGCTTCCACTCTGGAGAGCACAAACTCCTCTTAGAATTAATTATTAATGGAAGTCTTGCCCCAAGACACCTTGACAAAGAGCTCAATAGGACGTCTTACACTGGCTTCTGCTGCTGTTGGCACATGAACACAGATGGACACCATGAAAGATGGATTGTAAAGAGAGGGATTAAAAGCTGGCTGTGCCAGTAGTTCTGACCCAGCCTCCTTCTATCTCCTTTGTTCTGTACTTCAGCTTTAGCACTAATGGCAGCAAAGAGCTGCAAAAATACTGCTGATACATGTGTGTCTTAATCAAACAAAGCACTTTTAATTATTTGATTAGGAATCATTCTGTTTTTACAAATTTAGGGAAAATTCCAAACAGTTGAGCCCTTCTACATCCATAGGGTGGAAGTGACCACTGTGGAATTTGAACAGAGTTTGCTGAAGCTTCTGACTGCCAGTGATGCTAAGATGATTTTTTGCTTTTTCTTCTATACACCTTTTATATAACTTCTATGTATTCTCTTAGCATGCATACTTGTAATTCCTTAAGGCTGATAACTTAGCATAGCCTAGTATTTTGTTAGGCCAGGACACCAAGCATCCTAAAGGCCTTGCAGCAGGAGGCCAGAAAACCCTACACTATCTTGGGTAACCAAGGTCCTCTCTAGGACATATCCTGTTGTTCTAGATACTGGAGATTTGGCCCATCTAGGGGGGAATTCCTCAAAAGGGGGAATATCAGGCCATTCATCCAGGCCTTCCATTGGGATATCCTTGTAAGATAAGCTCATTTGTAAGGTCTATAAATTGTATACTCGCTCTATCATGTGTGTGCATTGTGGCACATTCCACCTTATTCCAATAAGGATCCTTATTAAAATACTGAGGTAAAAAAACCCCTCATCCCTTAAACGTATCTGGCTCTCAGTTTTCTAAGACCAGGAAAAGGCATCACCAGACCAGGGTGAACCAGATCACATTCTGGCCTCTTGGGAGGAATGTTTGGATACAGGAATTGCTCTTTTCCCCAAGTGGACACAAGTCACGCATCAACAGATTGGGATTCAACCACTACACAGATGTCAGTCAAAAATATGCCAAAAAAGCAAAAGATTATGTCTGACTGATGAATTAAGTGAAATGAGTGTGCTACCCGTTTCAGCAGTCAGCAGGAAAAATCACAATTACCAACAACTCCAAAAGGAAGACTTGTTGGCTGTCATGGTTTGAATGCCAAAAACATAATGAATGTCCCCTCTCCCCTGGGATAGCATGGCTCTCATATCCAGATGTGGTCCTTACAAAGCAAGTTTGTGACAGGGAGGTGATGTGTGAAGCTGACAGGGTTGAGCCTGTGTGATTTCTGCTGACAACTAGTGCATATCCACCCCAGGCTACAGGGCTGTCAGCTCCACAGCCCTCACTAGTCCCCGTTTGTAAGTCAAATGCTGAATGTTATGAACTGTTTAGAGATTGGTCTTGTGTGTCTGTCTGCAACAGATTCAGAGAGTGTAGCAAAGAATACAAGTCAGTGACCCAGAAAAAAAACCAAAGAAAATTTGATTTGCATATTAGATTAGAAGATTCATTCTAGTGCCATACGTGCACTACCACCAAATGTGACTGAACATATCCTTTGTCAAGAAGAAAACATTTCCTTTTAAAGTCTTCAGACAGCCTTGGTCCATAGCTGACAATTACCAACTGTTTCTCCGCAAAAATGAACCCAACAAACCAACTCCCAAATACATGGTACATTGAGTCTACAGGCACGTTCCCCCCAGCCACCAGGTCTTAGAGGTGCCCTGGCTCACACCACAAGTGCTGCCAGCTCACAGAGCAACCACAAAAGATGGGGTTAGAGCTGGCACCCCTCCTGTCTGGGTGCTCCCAGCTGAGTGTCTGGATACCTGGCCAAAGCGCCAGGAACACAGCAGGGAGCTTTGTCTTGAGTTTAGAAGAAGGTTTAAACACTGGATTTCTGGTGTGAGTCACTAATTGCTGCATCAGTACAGGCTTCAGCTGAGTGACATGCTGTTCTGCCAGGATGGAACTCCAGCATTTGCTACAGAGCTCAGCTGCAGGGTCCTCCCAGCACTGAGCTCCCTGGTGTGCTGGCACTGCTGCTGTAGGTCCTCTTTGCAAACTGAGGAGGCCCAGGGCATTGGTCCAAGCACTAGGAAATGATCATTTGTACTCTTTAAATGTTCAAACAGTGCTCTACAGCAACTTGGCCCATGCCAGCTAGAGCTCTCCCCAGCCATAGCTGGCCACAGCCTGGATCGTTGTCCTTGGGTAGTTGGGATATGTGTGGCTGCCTGGTTTTGAAGGAAAAACATCTGGCTAGACGCAAGTCCTGCGGTGCCACTCATCCCCAGGACAAGAGAGGCTTTGCTACATTCTATTTCACAGGACAAGTGCAGTCCCTGTGCTCTGAGCAGTGCCAATTCATCACCATTCATTAACACCTCACTCAATGAGTTTTGGTAAGGAGTAAGACCCCCAGCACAGATGCTCATACCTTCCCATTTGCACAAGAGAGAGCACACCAGAGTCTGAGCCGATTTAAACTGTCCTGAGAAATCTGGCAGGGACTCCCGTGCTGTAGAGTGAAGCCAGCTGGAACGTAAGGCTTTCCACTCCACATGCTGTGCACCCAGCCAAAAATCACATGTGGGTAGCGTCACCGAAAACCAAACACCTTCTCCTGTCCTGCCTCAAGTTCTGTGTGAAAACAAACGTCCGCCTTCACGGTTGGAAAACTCATATTTCAAGGTAGAGTTTTGTGCTTCAGGAAAAAACATCCCAAAGCGAAAGAGCAGCATTAGCTTTGGCACTGCTGAGGAGAAGTCCATGGAGAGTTCGACTGGCAAACAGTCAGAGGGGAAGCACAGCAAATCTTGGCCCTCTGAACAACACGCTACGTGAGGTTAGGCAAGTCACCAGTTCAGCCTGAGGCAGTTGCAAATTAGAGTGTCACAGAGAAGCAGGGCTGGAAATGAGCTTGCTGGGTCATCTAATCTACCCTTCTAGACCTGTAGCAGGATCCCATCTAGCTTGCTTTTAAAGACCCTCAATGATGTAGATCCATGTAGACCTCAATGATGATAACCATTCAGATGTTTCCAGAACATCTCTTTTCACCTCTATAACATTTTTTCTGAATATAGAGCTCAAATTCCTTTGCTACAATTCATTCTCTTAGCCTCTCATGCAAGGTGATCAATAGGCAATCTCCACATCTCTGCCACAGCCTTTTATGTGTCTGAAAACTCCTTACCTACTCTGTTCCAAGACTTCTAATTTTAGGCTAAATGACTGCAAATTAGGATTCATTTTATAAATGTACCTAAAGGCAAAAACAAGGCTGACGTCCTCCCTGGAACCACATAAACACAGTTTAAGGGTATTCCTGCTCCAAAATGCTTATAATCAACACAAAAAAATCAATGGAAGATGAAAGTAAAAAGGTCAAAGAAATCTATTATTCCTATTTTAAAGGTAGGAACTTAGTACAGAGGGACACGTGTTTAGTCTTTTCAAGAACTCCCATAGCTGCAAAGGAGTTTACAGAGGGCTTAATACTAACCAAATTATTGCATTCACAAGTGGGGTTATTTCTGCCTCTACTGAGCTTCTAGATAAACTATTTTGAATTACAACCTGAAGATGTATGAATGTTCGTGACAGATCTGGGAAACACAAACCAGATCCTCCAAGTGCCCCTCCAAAGCCCTAATCTCAAAACCATTCTTCCTTGTGGGGGAAGCAGAGATGATTAATGGCATTTCTCAAAGCTCTCCAAAGATCATATTTTTTCTACAGGAGCTTGAGACAAAATGATCATTACTTGCCTGACACACTTACATGCAAGGCAAACCCAAACAATGAATACAAGTTGAAAGGATTCTGCATATCAAATTTACTGTACATGCAAATTTCCTTCAGACAGAACCATTAATAACTGTCTGAATGATAAAATTTAGGATTTTCTAAAAAGGCCGTCTGAGTTTGTGTGTGCATTCCTTATCGTCCATCTGCTCCACTGAGCAATCACTCACCATTTTAATTCCTTTCTTTTGACATTAGCACACACATAAATTCCCTGCTTGCTGCAATTTTATGCTTTTGCAACATTTTACATGCCCTGCACTGCCATGGTTTCAAATTCAAATAACTCACACAGGAGAGGCAAGCATAATTCCAGCATATCCACAGAATACCAGACGGTTTATGCCAATCTGGAGGACTGCAATATTAGCATTTATTAGACCCTGAATATATTGTAATAAATGTAAAGTTAATGCTAATAAACAATAACAACAAAAAAAGCAAATCAGTAACAAAAAAAAAAAAAAAAAAAAAAAAAAAAAAAAAAAAAACAGGGAACACAATGCTTCTAAATAAATATAAACACTGCGTAGTTGATTTTGTGGTGGAGTAGGAAGTTGCATGTGAGAACGGAGTTAAACAAACAACTTGATGAAAAAATCTGGTCCTAAAAGAACCTCAGGGGAAGCAATAAATCTTGACTTGTTCAGATATGAAATATCCAAATAGAAAATCTGATGCTGGTCATCAGCCACAGGGTGCGCTTGGGTTGATGACCTCAGTCTGCTTGTGCCCACACAACTATGGCAGCAAACCATCAGGCAGCAGAGCAGCAGGGCAGGAGTTAGAGTCAAATCCTATCTAAAGGACGGAGTTTTGCCTCACTGAAAGGGTGGTCGGGCATTGGAACAGGCTACCCATGGAGATGGTAAAATCATTCCTGGAAGTGTTAAAAAAGGTGTGGATGTGGCACTCAGGGATACAGTTTTAATGGTGAACACAGTTGTGCTGGGTTAAACAGATCTCAGGGGTCTTTCCCAATTTTAGTGATTTTATGATTCTTGCAGTCCTTTTGCTTTAACTTAAAAAAAGATGAATGAAGACACAGAGATGAGTTTATCATGTTGAAGCCTTAAGATTTTAGCCTTTATATTTTTCAAATGCTGTGCTGCATTAGTGCATAACTTTAAACTTCATATAAAGTATTAGCTACTGTCTTCACACTTCACAGAGTCACAGAATCACAGGATCATTACGTTGGAAGAGACCTCCAAGATCATCAAGTCCAACCCAACCCCAACCTCAACTAAACCATGGCACCAAGTGCCACATCCAGTCTTTTCTTCAACACATCCAGAGATGGTGAATCCACCACCTCCCCAGGTAGACCATTCCAATATTTTATTCCAATACTTTATTATTACCCTTTCTGTAAAAACTGTTCCCTAAAATCCAGCCTATATTTCCCTTGGTGCAGCTCAAGACTCTGTCAGTTGACTCGTTCTGTCATTTGCTTTGGTCAGACAAAACAATTCCTCTGGGCCTGGAACCCAAGGACATCCTACAGCCTCAGGCCTCAAAAAGCATAAACAAAAGTGAATTGGGGAGGAGCAAATTGAGGGGATATCACTTTGTAACCTGAAGCTGTAATTGAAGAATTAACCCCTGATATGCAAATAGACCAAACTTATATCTGTCTGAAAAACTCATGACTGTTGTCCACCTTGGGTGTAGCCTCTGCAAGGCTGCCCAAGGTGTATCTATTAAAGGCCTTTAATAAATACCCACTTTATTCTCTTAACTTTGTCTAGCATCTGTTCTAGGCAGCCACTCCAAGGCATCAATGTGATTCAAAACCTGAAAAAATGCTTTATGCTGGAAAGTGGAAGAAGAGTGCTGTTAACTGTATCAACATGGAGTCTGTGAAAGATGCCTTGATGTATGAAGAGAAGGAAACTGCCAGCTTCCAGTGAACGTATCAGTCATAGCACACTACCCAAAATACAGAAACACTGCAGGTCTTAAACAGTCAAGATCACTAATTTTTACCATCACTGCCACAGGTGTCTTGTCTTTCTTATGGGTTCCCCAGACAAGGTCTAAACCCCAAGATGGGATGTGTTTATAGGACTAAGCTTAGTATAAAGGTACCACATGAATAAGATGTAATTAGATTTGAATGTATTACATCATGTTGGATGATCCCACGGTCTCTTCTGGCTTTTAAACTCCACAAATGAGCCCGTGACCTTTATAAAGCACTGGATGTACTGGAGAAGATATTTAAATGTATGCACAATGAGTTTCCCATTATGCTAAAGCATGCATCTTCAACTCCGCTTATAACATCACTTAACCTCATGTTTTCCCAAACATGAACTATACTCCCATACTATCAGCTCCTGCATTACTACTACTATTTATGTGCAGACAGAGGTAGTGTTTCCTGAGATCTCAGCACAATCAGACTCCTTTCTTTTCTGCCAGAATTGTCTGGTCCTCTCCAGCTCTTCCCCACGTACGCATGCAGCAAACACTCCTCCTGTTCCCCTGAACTGGTGTCCCTTTGCTGTTCCACCCTCTTGTCTCTAAGGAATTCCCCAAATTAGGCATCACTTCTTAAACTCTCTGTCTTGCTTTGGGGCAGTCCTCCAGGAACCATCTTTCTCCCAGTACACTTAGGGATGACCCCTCCTTAGCTTTTAATCCTCTCTCTTTTCCCACCCCAGACCTCCCAGACAGACAATTTAGGGCATTTTGCACCAGTTGTCCTGTACCCATGTCCATGTGTACAGCGGTAGCTGAATATAACTGTAGGGTAAGAGGCTTTAGTTCAAAGCTCTTTAATTGCAGTTCAAACAAAAACATCTAATTCAAAACAAAATTGGGCCAAAGCAAAAGGCTGAGATTTTCACTATGCAAAGAGAAAGGCAATATAACCATCTCATCATTTGTCCTGTTTCCCAACATCCTATATGCTACCTGCTGCAAATCCCTGAGCAACTCAATCTACCCTGTAGCTGATCCAGCTTTGAGCAGGAGGTAGGATCAGAGCCCCTCAGGGCTCCCTCCCAACCTGAATTACCATATGGCAAGTGATCCTATGATCCTATTTCATTGCCTGTTTGTGATGGAATTCTGCCGGCAGCCACTTGCAAGAATCAGGGTTTATTTTACCCGGTTTGGCTCTGGGTATGTTTCTGTTCCAACACTGTGGATCACATGCTTGGGGGATGAAAATTAAATGAGCAAAAAGGCAGGAAGGTCTACCTGACCAGGCACAGTATTTAAAGTAGGCAACGGACTCTTATGCATAGTTCTCTCTCCAAGATGAGCTAATTTGACCCTCTAACCTAAGTGAATGCATTTTACATGCGTTTATTTCATGTTGATGATCATTTCTCACATTCCTGACTCCTGAAGGCTACTTAAAACCCTCCCGCATTTGCATCTGTCCCATGGAGACAACGTGTAAGTCAGTGTGTCTCACCCTGCCACCTCTGAAAGCTGTCCCGTGGTCCCTGGGACGCAGACCCCTCTTTGTTCACTGCCCTGTTGTTTCCCTTCCCTCTCACAAAACCAATGGTTAATGGCAATCACATGTGCAAGGGGTGTCACCTCCTCCCAGCACAGCCCTGCCTGGGATTTATCACCCACCACTTCCTGGCACACGAGGCAGCCCAACATCTGGTTGTGACTAGTGCCCCATTTTGGCCTCTTTCCTCTTCTGAGAGCACTGAGAACCAGCAATGAGAGAAGGGGCAAACCACCCCACACTGCACGGGGACAGGGTTTGAGTCTTCCCAAAAGCAAGTGGGGAGCAACTTTCAGCAATGTGCATCTGCAAAGCACAGTCTGTTTAATTCCTGTTTACAGCTTTATATGACCAGACTCCCCTTGATGTCCTGCTGACACTCAAGATGTGGTTTGCAAAGCACTCAGAAATGGCTTGTTAAGGAAAACTTATTTTTATCCTCTTCACCTTTAAAAATTTGAGGAGCTTCCCAGTCTGCTTTCACAGCATGCAGATGGCTTAGAAAATAACAACTTACATGTTAGAGGGTTAGATCAGAATGCACATTTTCACTGTCCAACTCAGACATCCTAATTATCATGAAATCTAAATTCAAGACGATGATGAGCAATTCACAGAATTGCCAGAGGCTCAGAGCTTGGCTCATAACATCGTTAACAGAGAAAAATAATCACTGATTCTATGCTGGAAACCTGTAACAAGCAGACCTCATAATTGCCAGTCAATCAGAAGTGTGGAAAAATCAACACTTAATAAACATCACAGAGCTGGTAAATCTTGAGGGTGGACCAGTTCCTGTTGGAGCTGCTAAGGACATTTCAGAAAGTTTTTTAATAAGCAATAATCAAAGTGAGGACTTAAGAGAGACCTGCCTGTGAACTTTCAGAAGTATCATCTGGAGAAAAAAACCCAAATATCCCAGTACACTTCCACCCTGCTCCATGATGTAATTCCCATGGTAGTTCATATGGCCCATTAAAGGAGCTGGTGTGACAGAGCAGGTGATGGTTCATGGGCCCATCTCAGGACCATTATTGCACAAAGTCAGAAGAAAAGCAGTTTTATCCCTAGTCTGGAGACCTGAAATTGCCTCTCAAGGCAAGACCTGACAGACAATGCTGACAGCTCCAGTACCACAGCAGGCCAGTGACTGAGGTTATCTTTAATGTACCTGAACTCCAAACAGAAACCACTCTTGTGATGAAATGTCTCCCACTGAAGTACCCTTTGTAGCTCAGGGAGAGTTATTCTCCCTTTCACATTTTGACTTTGAATGCTTTCCCAGACCACTGTCCTGACCTAAGCAGAGACACTTCAGAACAACAAGCCTGAAATCCAAGCAATAGAACAAGAAGCAATGGGCAGAAAGTGAATGAAAGAATGCCCAGGAAGTTCCACATGGATATGAAGAATTTCTTTCCTGTCCACTGACCAAGCACTGGAAAAGGTTGCTGAGAGAGAGTGTGGAGTCTCCTTTACTGGAGATATTCCACACCCATCTGGACACAGTCTTGCCTTGTGCTCTGGGTAATTCTGCTCAAGCACATGACCCACTGAGGTCCCTTCCAACTTGATCCTAAGATTCTGTGATATCTACAAAAGAGAGTTGCAAAGAAATCTCATGTATAAAACAAACTGAAAACCTGTATGTTAACAGGAGTCCAAATCATAGAATCACGTAATGGTTTGGGTTGGAAGGGACCTTAAAGATCACTTAAATCCAATCCCCCTGACATGGGGGCTGAGGTAAGGTTGCTCAAATCCTTGTCCTGTGCAACCTTACCTTGAACACTTCCAGTGATGGGGCATCCACATCTTCTCTGGGCAACCAGTGTATCACCACCCTCAGAAGAGATGTTTTTTCCTCACACCTAATCCCATCTACTCTCTTTCAGCTTAAAACCATTTTCCCTTGACCTGTCTATGGGTCTTGGAAAATCTCTCTCTCTCTCTCTCTCTCTCTCTCTTTCAGACTGCAAGTCTACATTGCTGGTTCACATCTAATTTTCATCCCCACATCCTTCTCCACAGGGCTCCTCTCAATCCCTTCACCCTCTAGTCAGTAATGATACTGGAGATTACCCAGGTGAAGGATCTGGAATTTGGCCTTGTTGAACTTCATGGAGACTGCCAAGGTTCCTCTGGATGGCACCCCTTCCCTCAAGCTCAGCAGCTGCATTGCTCATCTTGCTGTTATCCACTGACTGACAAAAATCAGGTACAATATCCAACAGGCCTGGTGTGGGACTGTGTGGTGACCAATCAATTTTAGAACCAAGAAATGCTTCTGCTAATCAGTATTTGCATCATTCAAAGTACCAAATGTTTGCTCCACTGCTGAAGGGATAGAAAACTGGGTTGAGACTAAGCTTACAGAAATGTCAGGCTTCATCTTTGTCTTGACATTTTCATGTTAATAATTTCATGTGAACTGGTCCAATAGCAGGCTTCATCCAATATCGGTCTAAAATTTAAAAGATTAGTTTAAACTAGATGATGAAATCCCCTATGTGACTAACAGGCAGAGGCAATTCACCTTCCCAAGGCAATTCGGCCCACCCTGCAGTAGGTGCTATTGATTCTTGGACTGACTTATTCTCCTACCCTTTTCCATCACCTAGAAAAGTAAGTGTTCACCAAAACACTTAAGCCAATTAAGAGTCTACTGTTGCCAGAAAAGGGAGGTTTAAGTTGCCCGCATCTCTGTGCTGCTTTTCTCTCTTGATTCCCTCCCTTCCCCTATTTCTGGCTATCCCCACACCCACACTTGATCTCTTCCCCTGCCCAGTCAAAAGCAAACTGGTTTTACTTGCAAATCCAAGCAGTCACTTTTTTGCCTTTTTAATTTTCTGCCATTTCAGTGAATTGAATGAGCCAATTTAGCAAACAGTTGGCAGGAGTAATCAGCCAGGTTTGTCCTGCTTTTGTGTTCAAGGGTTTGTAATTAGCTCGAGTCATGCCATGAAGCACATGTGTAAGCATCCTTGTACACTCAGCTGCTCACAGAATAAATTTAATGAGTCAAAAATAAAAAAAAAAAAAACCAACTTGTCTTTCTCTTCCTCCACACCATAAATTGGATATCAATGAAAAAACTATTTTGAAGACAAACCCATGGCTCACAAAGTGCTAAACCTCTATCACAAAAGAACCTTTGTCCAAACAAATTCAGGCACATGTGAATGGTCACGAAACTCACCTATGTTCAAGTATTAGCATCTGGCCTTAAAAACAAACCTGGCAGAAGCACAAGGGGAAGGGAGACCTTGCAAATTAATGAAAATGTTATTGAAGTATTCTGTACCTTTCCTTACAATGCAAGGGTTCTGCAGCCTCTGAGTCTCTGCTTATAAATAAGACAGGTCAAGGCTAATTCTCTGACCCCCAGGGCAACAGGCACAGCACAGATTGTGTCCATATGGCTAAACTTTCTCCCTTTCACCCTCCCACATGGTATGGCTTCATTCTTATTGCTCACTGGGAAGAGCCATGCTGGCTCCCAAACCATGTGTCGATGAGAGTTATGTAGCAGGGGGCAAAGCCAGGGCAAAGAGCACAGAAACAATTAAACCATTTGGATGATGCTTGAACACACACCTTGGACCTGTGCAGTTTGCTGGTATGGATGGAGCCAGTGAAAGCAGTCAGAAACAGAGGCAAAAAGCCTATGTCTGTATATTTTAAATTAATGATTTGATCAGAGGTGAGCTAAGTCAGAATCTGTGATGCAAACAACATAGAAAGAAAATTAATTTTTACCTCTCTTCCAGCTAATGCACTTGCACAATAAAAAAAAAAAAAATTCCTAACAGCAAATTCCTACTGAGCACCTATTTATATGCAGTGTCATAGAACTGCAGAATCTTGGTAAGGTTTGGGTTTGAAGGGACCTTAAAGACCATCTCATTCCAATCTCCTTTGCATGGGCAGAGATGCCATTCACTAGACCAGGTCACTCAGGGCCCTGTCAAACCCAGACTTGAACAATTCCAGGCATGTGGCATCCAGAGCCTCTCTGGGCATCCTGTCCCAGTGTCTCACTGTGTTAATGAGTACAGAATTTCCTCTTGACATCTAATCTAAACCCACCCTCTTTCAGTTAAAAACCATTATCCCTTGTCCTGTCACTGTCTGCCTGTATGAAAAGTCCCTCTACCTCCTTTTCATAACCCCCTTTAGGGCACTGGAAGGATGCAATGAGTTTTCCCCAAAGCCTTCTCATCTCCAGGCTGAACAACCCCATCTCTCTCAGCTTGTCTTTGTAGGGAAGGTGCTGCTCTGATATCTTTGTGTCCCTTCTCTGGACCCACTCCAACAGGTCCACCTCTTTCTTGTGCTAAGGACCGCAGACCTGGATGCAGTACTCCAGGGTGGAATTCATAATATATTCTATCTGGCTGGATCTCATTTATTATTGTTGGTGAGTATCTGATTCTTACATTTTAATCGAGAAAAATGTCTTCACAAACCAGGATTTGCCAATTCTGCAAATAAAATCTATTTTCCAGGCAAAGGCTGGCTGCTGATTTCCAACTGTGCAGCTCTTCAGAAAGGCGTGGGAACACCAACGCTCATTCTAGACAGTATTTCCCTGTCTTGAGAAAGGTGTTTTGGAGAGGGAAAAAAATCATGTGCCTCTACTAGGGAAGTCAGTGAAATGTTCTGAAAGATGCACTGTCTGCCTTAGAGCATCAAATGCTGTGTGGTCTGTGCTGCTGCTCAGAAAATGAGGGGGGAAAAATGAGCAGTAGCCCTCAGTGTGGCCACTGTGTGTTCTAGCATTTCATTTATGGTCTGCCTTCACCAGAGGATTAATTTACTGCTAATCTGAACCTTCCCTATTCAGAGGCTCCACATCAGCAGCATTCTGGAAAGAATCGTCTCTCTCAGGACCTTCTCATAATCAAACTACAGAGGCACAGTGTATTCTTAAGGCAGGAACCAAACTAGCTGGAAAACTGTTTAGTATGTAGTTATCAAGCATTCACTTTTCACAGTGAAAGGACACATCAAGCAGGGTTTTGCAGAGGTCAGTCCTAGATCCAGTTCTAATGAAAATATTTTCATTTTCCTGAACACAGAGTACCTGGATGATGACCAGGATGCTGGAATATAGATAATGTTTATTACATTTGCAGATGATACCACGCTAGGAATGACTCCAATAAAACAAGAGAGAGAGAATTCAAACATGATCTTGAGAGACTGGAGATACAGGCAAGTCCAAGATACCAAAATCAGCCGGGAACATTCCACGAGGCTGATACAGGATGAAAATCCGCTTTCTGCATAGCAGTCCTGCAGATCAGAATGGTGAACATCAACCAGTGATGTCAAGCGGCTGATGGACCTCAGACGAGAAGATCTAAACCCTTTTCTTTTGCTCAGCAGCAGTAAGATCTCAGCTAGAGTCCTCTGCCTGGTCTGGTGCTCTGGAATGCAAGTGAATTATGGAGCTCCATGAGAGATTCCAGAGGAAAGGGAAAGAACAATCACAAATTTTAAGCAGAATTGATACTCTCACTATAACAGCAGGAGACTGAGGAGGAACCTGGGAGACATGAAAATAGCCTTCAAAAATACAGAGGTTGCTAGACAGCAGAAAGAAAAAAAAATCTGTTCTCTGTGCTCATTTGGACATGTGACAAGTCATGGGCTAAGAGAAGTTACATCAGGAAAACCTTGGTTAGTCACTAGGAAAACACTTCTAACGGAAAGGAAAGCAAAGCATGGAAGGGCATTGCCAGAAAAGTCTCCCCTGACAATGTCTGTCAGGAGTGGTCAGTGTCCACCCTGCTTGGTGACTAATCAGCTTCTAAAAGGAGCTCACAGTAGCATGACTCAGGAGTGAGCAGTTTCCTCCCCACATGAACCAGAAGATGCTGACAAAGCCCACCTGCATCAGCAGCCTTTTATTGTCTGCTGGTCATAGACACAGCACTATTAAAATCATCCTTGGTTTCTCAGTCACTTTCCCCAGATCTCTAGATCCTTCCAGACTTAATCCAGACTAATTCAGTCAAAGTTGTTTTCTCAAACATCAAATCTCTTTACCTGGATATGACAACTGAGTCATATCAGGTCACCTCAGTTTCAGGTGGCAGTGCTAAGGTCTGTAATAAGTCACTGAGGCATCACATTCCCAGCTGACCAGGAGCTCTTCCCAAAGCATGATTTGGATGGGAACTTCCACAACAAAACATTTCTAAAATCATCACCTAAGTGTTGCAGAGAGCCAAAGCCTGAAATAAGTGAGCATTCAGAGAGTGACCGGCAGTGACCGGATGCTGGCAGCCAGCGCTGTTGCTCTAGCAGGGGATGTTGCTTGACACCTAACCCAAATAAATACTTCATCCTGGCAAAGCAAGGAGAGAGAGAAGAGAAGCAGAAAAGGTGGCCTTTCTCTCTAGACACACCAACAGGCAGAGGAGAGCTCCAGAGCCGTGACCACAGGCATAAAGGATTTTGTTGATGTTGCCACATCAGCCCTAGCAAAGACAAAGCCCTAAGGTTGGGCTCTGCCTGCTTTTTCTTTGCCCTCATTTTATTTCTCACCCTGGGAGTACCACTGGAGGTAGGATTCGTAACACAGCAATTAAGCACATGAATTTCACTTCAGGGAGAAGGTAAGTTCTTAACACTAACAAAATGAGTCACAAAAAAAAAAAAACAACTGATTTCCTGCCCAGGCACCTCACTAAATTCCTTCACACCTAGACTTAACTCTGACATACAAGGCTGGCATCCTCTGCACATGCCTGGCAATGCCACTGGCTCAGATAATCACTCCTGAAGGACTCATCTTCTCCAGGAGGGTCTTGTCACAGTGACAGCCCTGGCTTCGGAGCAAAGCCCAGCAGTCACAGCCACTCTCCATCAAACAAGTGCACACAAAAGCCACCTTCTGCAACACTGTCAGTGGAGCTCAGGGGACAAGGGCTGCACTTCCAAACCTCAGCTCAGACTCAGGAGGACTTGATAATTTCCACATCCTGAAAGGAACCAGAGTGCCCTGCTGAAGGAGTTGCCGTCTCCTCCTGGGGAAGCTCAGCCCTACACAGCCCTGAGCCCAAAAGGCAGAGGGCAGAGCCTTGCTGTGAAGCTTCATCACTGAATGGGTGGATTTGATTTTGGCAACCCCAGTGGGGAAGGGCTGTGTCCCTGACAGCAGCCATGATGGTCCACAGTGCTGTTCTTCTCTCAGGAGCATCAGTAATGAGAGCCTGGCCATTCCAGTCATCCCATCTAGGGAAAGATGAGGGACTGTTCCTTTTTTCAGATATCGGCCGCACGAGGCAGACACCTACTGGGTGCCTCCAGTGGGCCTTGATCAGGGAGACAGAAAAATTGCTGGCAGCACAGAATTTGGATCCTGCAGCCTTCAAGATGGGACTGGGGGAACGGGTGTGTGGTCCTGATTCCTGGCTCATGCACACAAGCACCTAAGAGCTCCTGCAGGTCAGGATTTACACCTCTCCTGGCCTCAGTCCTGCATTCAGCACCTCTGTGGGGCATTGATGACTGACATCAAGTTCTTCAGAGACAGTGAATGGGAGCTGTACATTGCTCTCACAGACAGGTACAGCTTTTCCCACTGCAAGCACTACAAGAGAAAATGAGTTAAACAATGTCCATGCTCTCTCCAACCTCCTCAGTGAAGGTTTCTGGCTAGAGGAGTTTTCATAGCAAGAATCCAAAAGCATCCTGAGGAAAGGGGAGCTACAGCTCCTACAGCCCCATTATGCTCTCAGGACATTGTCATGCTTTCACTGGCCTCCACTACAGTGTTTTTATAGTTTTCTTGCTTTCCTTTCTGCTCTTTTTCATGGTCTCCCAGAGCTTCAATCAAAGTTGCATTTTTCTGCTTCTCACCCGCCCCAGCCCCTTGCATTCCTGGAAGGAAAACAAGGACAGACGGAGCTGCCTGGCTGTAAAAAGCTGTTCTTACAATGAAAGCAGTGCTTTCCAATAAAACTTAAGCAGTCTGGCTGCACTGCCTGTGCTCAGCTTCTCTGCTTTAGGGCACATCTGCAAAGATAAAGCAAGTTCAGATGGGTGACATAAATAATACAGAATCATTCTCAATAATCAAGCAATTTCAGCCTTGCCAAAAAAGTAGCCAGTACACCAAATCCAACTACTGCACACTTATAAATATGTTGATCTCCAGAACCCTCCTTCCCCCAGAGCTGGTGACTGAGCCAATCCCAAGCTTGATTTTTCTTTTAGTTGGATTGTTTATTGCCAAATTCCAAAACAAAACTAAGCAAAAAACACACACACACACACAAAAAAGTCACTTTTCAAATGTGATTTATGAAGTGTCTCTATGTAACCACATGCATCACACATAACAACACCCAGGGCTTGGGTTCCAGCTGCACACAAAAAGCAGCAGCAGGAACTCTCACAGCACAATAAAACTACCTGAGCAAACCCTTTGCACTGCCTGTGGAGGCCTGGGGACAGATCTTCAGGGAGAGGCATAACTGCAGCACTTCATTACCTTCCTTCAAGCTGAGAAATTACGTCTTTTTTGTTTTATTCTGAAAAGCTCATTTTATACAAAGGCACACACACACACACACACACACACACAAAAAGGCAACTATCAGTCTTCAGTCAGTTCACACACTACACCAATTCTTCATGCCCAAATAGCTTAACATCCCTAACTTTAAGCCTTTGCCAGCATCTCTTCTGTCATAGAAGAGAATAGCTGCCTAATTTTATTTTAAAGGAGGAAAAGAACATTAATCTTCAGCCCATCATTGGTTAACTGCAGTGCTGTGTCCTCTGTCCCAAAGCAGTGTCCAAGATACTCTCACAGCTATTGGCAGAGCAGAGGCTCTTATATCACTCTTGAAAACTCAATATGTAAGTCACTGAGCTGCAAAACAGGGTTTTCAGCAAGGACAGAGGTCATTTGCTGCAACTTGCATGCCCAGAGTGGCCAAATTGAGCAAAACATTTTGAGGCCCATGACAAACCCCGTGGTAGCTCCTGGTCCAACAAAGGTGTTGTGGCAAGGTGTTGGGGACCTGCAGTTCTTGCTCCAGAGCTCCATGCTCTGTGCTTCACCCTGACTCCTGCTCTCCCCACCAGGCCTGTGGAAGTTCAGATATTTTTATCCATTTGCCATGAGTAAAGGAATGTCTTTTCCAAAGTTACCTCATTCCTAAGGGCAGCTCTGCCAAGACAAACAGGTCCTAAGTGTGATTACTCCAACTGCAGCCAGGGGAGAGAGCTCACACCACAGTAATGTGCATGCTCAAGTCCTAAGTACTTGGAATTATTAGTATTTATGGTCCATGAAATTACATTCCTCACTTCCTCACCTGGCCACACTGATAGGAGGGGGAGGCAGCTTCAGAACCTTCCTGCCCTTACATGGCTGAGCACTTCTGAAAGCAAAGGGGCAGCCCTGAGAGCCCCAGGACAGATGAACAGTGGGATTTATCATGGGATGCTCTCTGGACTGGGGCCTTTTCAGGAATACATGCCAAAAGGAAAGCCAGAGGCCAATAGCAGCTCAATTTCTCACCTGGGGAAATCTGTTCTACCCCAGGCTACTCCATATGCCTATTCTCATCTCATTAGGGCCATTCCAAAAGCATACAGTAATTAACACACTCCAGAGCAAAGGGACCAAAAACTCAGTGAATAACTCCTATGGAAAACTATTGTGCCTCAAACACCAACTAATTAATTCTCAGAAACACTGTCAATGTTTTAAAACCAGCATAGCATTTACCTCTCACAGGTGAGAAAGCTGAACCATGGAACTTAATTGACTTTTCCACGGCCACCAAGGCAAATCTGTGTCGGAGTAAAAAGCCAGCAAAGCTGCTTCCTCACTCTGCCCACACTGCCTGTGTGACCACAGGTCTGGGAACAGGACTTCTCTGCTTCTGGGGGCTTTCAGCAAACCCCTTCAAAGTGTTCAGACACAACTTTACCTGCAGATACCACATAATGATGGCAACTACTTGAAATTCTGGGCTTAGACACTGCAGCTGTGCCACGTGGGGAGATTTAGATATTAAAAACTCCCCTATCTACCACTTAATGTGTTTTTAAAAAATTACCTAGACCCACCCCCAGAAATATGAGAGCAGCTAGTTCAGTGCACAGTGATAGTTCTCATGTTATCCACCACTAGCAGGAGATGCTTGACCCACAGGGAATTAGTAAACAAATGGGCTTAAGATGGGGAAAGTATTGATATGCAGTCCCTCCCTGCTCGACCCATTTTAGACCTTCCTCAGAATCACCCAGCAGTCTTCAGCCACAGCCTTAGGGCTGTTCTACACTGCCCAGGTTGTTGCACTGTGAGCACTTGCTGGCTTTTCATTAACAAAAAATTGTAATACAGCTGATGCCAGGCAAAGAGACAAAGACATCCACCTCCTAGAAGGAACACGAGTTCCTCATGGTGGGTCTTGTGCACAGCATTTACCATCCTCTCAGCAGTGACAAACTCAGGAACAACAACAATAACAACAACAGCCACAAGGCTTAATCCCTTTCCAGGGAGTTCTTGTCTGTAAAATCCTCCTTATGAAAGACAGATGTGAACCTGCCAGTCCAGTCAGATGAAGAAAACCCTGGTAAATGCAGGAATGAACATTCTCACACAGAGAATTGGCAAGGAATAACGGGGAGATTCAAACAATAAAAGAAGTAAATCATTTCAATATGACAGGCTGGATTTGAGAACAATTTCAGGCCATGGACGCAGAAATCAAAGACCATCATCTCTGGAAATCCCAAAGGAAAACAATCCTTTCCTTTCCCCAGAAAGTAAAGTTGGAAGTGAAGGTGAAGCAAATTGAGACTGAGGAAGGGAATGATCCCTATCCAGCAAGGCCCATTGCAATAATCAAAGCACACACGTTACTGGTGATATAATTTAAAGCAGAGGTCAAATTCTACAAAGCAAGACAAAAAAAAAAATTAATAGTAAAGGAATTCCATGAGCAACAGGAAACCTCAGCACTGATGGGGCTTAGCTGAGCATTACAAAAAGCACACAGCATAAACTGCACCTGAGAGGACCTTTCCTATTGCACAAGTATTCAAACTCCCTGCCAGACTGTGAGTGTGCTTTTCCTCTGCTTTTCATTAGCCAGGATCAAGATCCAGCATCTAATGAAAGCTCTGAGTCTCTCTAACCAGCAGGAATAAGAAAGATGCCTGCTGAATTTCCTGGATTAAGACAAAACAACAGGAAAGCTTGGGAGGTCTGAGTCTTATCTTGGACTCCTGGCAGCAAAGTGTGACAGCACCACGTCTGCTTCCCGCATCAAAGATAATGAATGCCCAAGCCCATTTTTAGGGTGATGTGAACAGCACCTTCTCAAACTAAAAGATCACCATTGTTCAGAGATCAAGAGCGCACAGAGGAAACCAGTGAGGTGTCAAGTGGCGGCTCAGCCCAGCTCAGCCCATTTTTGGACGTCACAGCACAGACACACGAACCCCCCCCGAATCACTCACCCGTGGAGGGGAAACTCCTCACTCTCAGAAATGCCTGTTCAGGCGGTGACCTGAAAAGTGCATCAGGATGGAGAACTCCAGTCCCAAAGCAATGGTCTCTTCTCCCACCAAATGTCCCATCCCTGCTTACCAGCTCTCCAAGGACAGGAGATACTGGTTGTATTAATTCTCAGCCTCCATGTCTTTTTTATAAACAATTTGAAATCATGTCCCAATTGTCCCCTCAAACAGATTATTAGTTCAATTACTTTCTTGTTTCTTTCATTCATGTTAAAGTGTTCCCAAACTTTCTAATCAAAATAATATCAATTAATTTAAGGTGACTAAGGTCCATTCACACCTGTCTGACCTGCAAGCCAACCAGCTTTGACAACACAACACATTTGGCAAATCTGGACCACATTTTAGGGAGGGATACTGTGATTAAGAAAGCACAAAATACGTATAGCGTTGTTTGCTATTCTTCTACCACCTCAAAATCATTTTGGGGTTACGTAGCATTTCTACAGTTGTCTCCTATGCAACAACTTACATATCTGGGGACATAAAACTTCTTCAGTCTTCCAGTTGTTTTTCTTGTTTTTCTCCCCAGAAAGATGACAAACCTTTTTTTTTTTTTTTTTTTTTTTTTTTTTTGCAAGCTGCAGAGATGTCCTCACAAGTTTCTAATCACAGGGGTTTCTGCTGTAGGTGACTGCAAGTGACAATTGGAACTATGCACATCCTGTCCCAATACAAGACCAGCTGCTGCTGCTTGGGAGCAGAGCCACCCTGTGCCTTCCTGGGAAAAGCAAGAGGGAGTGTCATTTGTGCAGCATGAGAGCTGGGGGATTTACAGGTGAAGAAGAGATGGTGATTCCAGCACCATCAGCTGGGAATCAGTGCAATACTGACTCCTGCAATGACCCCCACAGCTCTTCCTTAATGCTCTCTTCCTTCTTTAACCCGTATGAACTCTGCTGAGACAAAAAATCCAGGAGTTGGCTTGCTGAAACAGTAGAGGGTCTTAGTGCAAATTGCCCTTTTTTTTTTTTTTTTATTTTAAATAAGGCTGGTAAAACACTGGCACAAGTTGCCCAGAGAGGCGGTAGATGCCTCATCTCCAGAAACATTCAAGGTCAGGTTGGATAGGACTCTGAACAACCTGGTCTAGCTGAAGATGTCCCTGCTTACTGTAGGGAGCTTGGACTTCATGTCCTTTAAGTTCTCTTTCAATCCAAACTATCCTATAATTCTATTAATCAGTTTCAAAAACAATACCTGTTCTCTCCCTTCCACCCAGGGGTGTCCCACACACCTGCAGGTTGCCATAGCTAAGGGGAAAACACAGGCACCTTCACATTATTTTCTCTCTTTTCATAGTTCTTGTTCACCTGCTCTCAGTTTTCCATATTTATCACTGTGAAATCAAGTTACATATTTGAAAATATATATCAACTGTCTGACATTTGAAAATCTATTTACTGCGTTTTTCTTCCCATTACCTTGTTTACTTTACAACTTTGATTTTATTGAAATGCCATTTTGGAATATTGATTTCACTTGAATTGCAAATATAACTGGGCTTTCTTGGAGAAAATTAAATATATATTTCATATGCAACAGACAGGAAAATCTCTCTGAGTCATTCTTGCATAGAGAAATAATTGGCTTATTTAAAAGGGTTGTGTAATGTCGTGTAACTCAGGAGACTGAGGGCTAAATGCTGGTGTGTTGGGAAGACTGGGGGTTTAAAACATGGTCACAGTCCAGCATCATCAGACCCATTTATTCAGTTTGTGTTTCCACTTGCCACACTCCTGACGAGGAAAATCTCTGCAGCAAAACTTGGCATTTGACTCCTTCTGTTCTCTGCTGCATCTACCACCAGCCCTGCAGCTCTCTCTAAAAAGCTTTTAGCAAAAGGAGGGTGAAAGGGACTGGGGAAGGTACGTGACATTGGCTCCTTCTGTACATAAACATTTTGCCAGTAACACTTTGTCCATGAGATGTGTGAAAAATGGCACAGCTGACAGGGCTATGCAAACAGAGCAACTCATGCTGGGGTAAGGGACTCTATTTGCTGCTTAATCTCTCCTTCTAAGCCATAAACTAGATGAGAAAGAAAGAAAAAGGAAAAAGAAAAAAAAAAAAAAAAGAAAAAAACTCCACCTTTTTAGCAGAGGCTAGCTTTGTCTTTACTGGGAAAATGTATTAATAGAGTTTGGTTGATAGAGTTGTAAATCAAGTTAAGTAAAGCAACTCCTGTATTTGAGGAAGAAGAAAAAAGTGTCATTACAAAGGATGTGCTCATTTGCTGGGCTGTGAACAGCCACTTGAGATGGAACCACCTTTCTACCAGAGGGAACCCCTAAAATCCTCTGTGACATGGTCCAAGTAAGTGCCTTTCCACCGCAAACACGGGCTTATTGTGAGCTAAACCCTGCATATCAATCCTTGCTCTACCACAGGGGAAAGTGTCCATGCATTCAAAGGAAAAGACCATTGCAAGCCCTTCATATATTGAACATTCCCATGCAGATTTTTGCATAGGAAAACAACAAACATCCATAAGAACTGTTGCAGAAAGAATCAGACCTTGGAAACCTAAAGGGAAGAATTTCAGACTCAGAGGAGTCTTCTACATCAAAGAAAATGGGACAACTGGAAATACGGAAGCAACCCAAACTTGCCACGATGGGGTCTCTGAGACTTGCTGCAGAGCTGACAGACATCTGTATTCCCTCGTGCTCCTCCTGTGCTTAACAGCAAAAATGAATCATCAAACAGCTTTAGTTATCCGTGTCCTGAAAGAACAGTCGCATCATGTGGCAAGACCCCCAAGGTGTCAGGACTGAAACTGGGCCCCAGAAAGCCCAAAAGGGCACAACTTCACCCCCCAGGCTGAACAAGCAGTCCCTTTCAGCCCCACAAGCAGCGCTGATCCGTGGGGTGCTGGGCTGTGGTGACAGAACGGCTTCAGGGGAGCCAAACTGCTCACAGGCAGCTCAGCAAAGCTCCACTCACAGCTGCAGGGACAGCTCCCAGGGGTGGGATGGCATGTGCTAGAATAGCATACCCCTGCAGGACCTCATGGATTTACATCTGGCCCCTACAGCAGGTGGGCTGGAGCTAATGCCTCCAGCCAAATCTCCAGCTCAATGTCTTATTAATGCAAATCCCTACATAACTCTCCTAACTCGTTATGGCAGGTGCCATTTGCTGCTCACAAGAGAGGCAACAGAAGCTTCTGGGTAAGAGGGTCCCCTAGATACAAAACTTGGTGATAAGGAGTGATGTCTGACTGTTTCAAAAAAATATATATTACCAATAAGCCAATATATATTACCAATAAACACCAAGAGGAGAATTCCTGACACAATCATTAATCATAGAATCATTTAGGTTGGAAAAGATCTCTAAGATCATCGAGTCCAACCATTAACCCAGTACTGCCAAGCCCACCACTAAATCATTCTCCAAATGACACATCTACACATTTTTGAACACTTCTAGGGAGTGATTCCATCACTTTCCTGAGCAGTCTGTTCCAATGCCTGATCACACTTTTAGGGAAGAGACTTTCTGCAATATTCAATCTAAACCTTATCGGGTGCAACCTGAGGCCATTTCCTCATTACCTGGGAGAAGAGACTGACTCCCACCTGTCTCCTGCCTCCTGTCAGGCAGATAAAGTCACCACGAAACTCACCAACAGCTATCAGAAAGACATGTAAGACAATTTCCCTTTTAACTTTCCTATAGTAAACAATGTCTAATTGGCATAGTTGCCTTTGAAGTGACAGACAGGATGTACACATGAATCTCAGTGTATACAATAGGAGGGTCAGGGAACAGGTAGCCTACATTGTAGATACTTGCTTTGACAATGCTTTCATTGCACTGCTTGCCTTGCCTCCTAATCCATCTGCAGGAAACCTTCAAATACAAAAAGTTACTAAATTCACAAACGATAAATTATCTACAAGGAAAAGTGAAAAGAAGCAGCTCTTTTAATCTCCCAATAAAGAAGCAAAGGAAATTGCATCATCCCCAGGTGGGAGACCGGTGTGGCTGGCCAGGCAGACAGGGGGATCACTGTGCTGGCATCAGTGGCACTGCTTGCACAGACACAGACAGCTCTAGAGAAGAGGGCTGAAGGGAATGCCTAGATCCAGCTCCCTCCTGGCCATCTAAGAGTCTTGACACAGCCTTTGTATCTGATTACTCCTTCTCATACACAGCACATCAATTCCCCAGCCCGAATGCATGGCGGGGGGTGAACTTTGCTGCTCAGACACATTTCTAATATGGTTCTCAAACAATGTGGGAAAGACAAGTTGTAGTTCCCTTTGGCCAAGTGTAAAACCCACCAACTACAAAGTGAAGCCGAGCTGAAAAACTACACTTGTCTTAATTTTCAGAGGAATGTAAAAAAAAATGAGAAACAGATTTAACAGATTTTGACTGAGTATTTTTTTAGCACTGAAATTTTTAATTTTTTTTTTTCTGATCCATTATCTCATCAGTAGCAACACAGTTTATTTTCTGGCCTCCTTCCACAAGCTCTCTGGGTCAGATAGAGGTATTTGTTTTAATGTAATAAATATGGTTGTTAACCAAAAAGAGGCAGATGTTTATAGCCAGAATGTTCCCTACACGTTCTCAACCCCCCTTCACCGAGATTATTTCTTGTCTAAATTAAGTGCATTTAAAAGCCTGTCTGAAGTAACTACTCCAGAGGCCAACAAATAACTGTTCTGTAGTGGAGAATGATATCTTGTGGACTTCATTCCTTCTGGTCATGCCCCTCACTGTTTACACCTCCCCAGAGCAGAGTAAATGCTGACAAAATAGAGAAGTACCATTTCAGACTTGGTCTCAGAATCACAGGATGAGTCAGGCTGGAAGGGACCACAGTGATTCATCTGGTCCAACCTCCCTGCTCAAGCAGGGTCATCCCATAGCACAGGGCACAGGATTGTGTCCAGATGGGTCTGGAATATCTCCAGTGGGGGAGACTTCACACCCTCTCTGGACAACCTCTTCCAATGCTTGGTTACTGCACAGAAAAGTTCTTCCTCACATTCAGGTGGAACTTCCTGGGCATCAGCTTCTGCTTCTTGTCCTATTGCTTGCCACCACCAAGCAGAGTTTGGCTCCATCCTCTGAAACCCTTCCTTCATATACTTATATGCACTTACAAGTCTTTCCTTCTTAGTGCCAGGTAAGATGTTTGTCTATGCCTCAGCCCCTCTGTGAAGACTTAATGTATGGAGACTCTTACACCATTAGCCTTGACCCAGTTTTAGTGACTGTCCAAAAAAACAAAAAAGGAAAAGAAGAGCAGAAATCATAAACCCAGAAATCTACAGGAAGCCAGGTTCACAGCTGACTAAACAAAGGCAGATTAATCTGCCATTGCCTGAGACCAAGCTCACAGCCGGTGACTACAGAGCCACCGAGGAGCAGCAACTATTGCTTGTCTGGGCCCTTCAAATCCCTGATATTCCATCTGCTTCTGCTCCATCAGTCATCCAAACTGAGCTTTGTGCTCACTGGGGACCATCCTACAGCTCTGACAGCTGAGGTGTGGCTGCTCATCGATACTAGATTCAGTTTAAGGCAGTGGTTCCTCACCTTGCCTGAACTGGCCATTCCCAAGGATCTGATGGAAACCTGGGCACAAGATCAAAGCCAAATGTACAGCTAACCCCAGAGAAGCAGAATAGACATCAAAAGCACTGACAGGGAGCTCTAGATTTCAGTAGGGACTTCAGCACCTACCTATCAGCCTGAGTGATTCAACTAGGAAGAAGTTGACTCAAAGAACCACAGAAGGAGGGAAAAGCATTTTAATATAGAGGCAGGCACATTTATCAGCTAAAAGAAAAACTTCCCTCTCCATTGGGATTTGCCTTGGTAAACACAGAAGACAAAGTCAACCAAACCGCCTGGCCAACCCCTCACCCCACAGCAAGCCAACACTCAGGGCCAGTCCTCTCTGCTCACTCCAGCAGGATGCTCTGCAGCTCCCCTCCTCTGAAGTTTGCTTACATTACTGCCTCCCTCTGCTGACATTGGCAGCTTTCTCAAGCCTTGGCATAACTATTTTTTCTTGGATATACTTAATCTATCTTATTTTTATCCCATCTGTGAGAAAAAGCGGCTGCAGCGCAAACCGATTTGCTTTGGCAGTGCCGCCAGTCCTGCAGATCCCATGACTCCCTTGCCAGGCTGCTGTGATGTTTTCTGTTTATCTGGTGCTGCTCTTGGGCACTCACCCATGTCCTATCCCCAACACACCAGGAATGTGCAAGTCCTCCTAAAGGTCTGTTTCAAGGTGAATTAACTGAGCCTCGTGCATACGATATTGCTGAGTGTGGACTTTTCCATATGAAGTTTTAAATGGGTTTAGACTGAAAACCTTCCTGAGGGATCTCATGGGTTCTGCATACACGGGTCCTGCAAATGAAGTAGGATGGACTCCTTGGGAGAATCTACTACAGCTCAGGGTGTCCCCAGCAGGGATACAGGGACCACTAATGTCACATGTGCTGCTTCAAAGGGAAACAGGGCCCAGAGGGGAGACAGTAACAGCTTTACCCAGGTCAGCTGCTGGTGGTGGTGGAAATACCACTGCCAAGGATGGCATCACTTGAAAAGTAGGGGTGGGATGCCTGTTGTAGTTGCCATGGGATTTAAGCCAAGGTCAGTGGCTACTGTTATCCAGGAAAATGGGCTGAATGGTCTCACTAGTCCTTTCTGAGCTTTTACTTAGGTACCTAAACCGCTGGCTTTGCCTACTTCATGTGACATCCAGGATGTGAGATGGTGGCCATTGATGGGTGCTACACCCTGGACCATGCTGGCTTGCCAAGTGCTGGAAAATTCTCTAGGATGCAAGGAATCATAAAACCATTTAAGTTGGAAGAGACCTCCAAGATCATTAAGTCCGACCATTAACCCAGCACTGCCAGGACCACCACTAAACCATGTCCCTCAGAGCCACACCTACATGCCTCTCCAGGGATGGTGACCCCACCACTGTCCTGGGAAGCCTGATCCAATGATTGACAACACTCTCTGTGGAGAAATTCTTCCTAATATCCAATCTAAACTGCCCTTTGTGCAACTTGAGACCTTTTCCCCTATTCCTGTCACCTGTTTCCAGGGAGAAGAGATCAATTCCCACCTGGCTCCAACCTCCTGTCAGGGAGTTGTAGAGAGCCAAGAAAGTGAGGCTGCTTCTCTCTTTCTGCCACCTGAGGTAGCACTGCACTGGTATTAAGCCTATGGTTTGGACGCATGAACAATATGTCACTGTCACAAACAGATCTGCAAAACCACTTCAAGCAACTGTTTGTAAATCCATTTGGGTTTCTAGGTCCAAACATTTGTAAATCCATTCCAACAAACTGGGAATTCATGAGTCAGTGACTATCTGACAAATCTCCAGTTATACAAGAAGGCATAAATACATCATCCTTTTTTAAATCAATACTTTTAATCAAAATTTCCTGAAGTAAATGAATAAAACAAAGATTTTTATAAAAGAACCTACCTGAGTACTTAATTCTCCCTTCCACTGTCCCCCCTTCTGAATGAAGAAGCAGGACACAAAACGGTCCTTTTATTAACAAGGACTGACAGGTCAAATTATAACTTAGCCATCTTATTTTAAAAAAATCATATCCCACCTTACACAACATTAGAAAAATATTTTTATTTATACATAATTTGTTAAACTTTGATTATTTACCTCTTTATTTTTATTTCCCTCGTTTTCTTCACTGGCTCACTGACCAGCATGGAAATGTACAGGCATGAGTCTTCTTCATTTTTTTGCAGAATGCTTCAGACTTAGGGATTAATTAATTCAAAAGAAGAGAGTACGTGAGTTCTTGGGGAGAGGGATGTAATTACCGTATTTGAAGTTCTCCGGGAAGAATGTTAAAGTGGCAATGTTTTGGAGTTAATGTCTTTTCCTGCTGCTCATTCTGGCTAGAGGCATCCTCCTGTCTTTCCTGACTAGGATCCATCTATTCCTTACTGAAACACAGGAGATAAAGGAGATGCCTCCTATGAGACTGGGTGGAGAAGAAGCTGTGGTCCACAGGTGAAGCAGGGAAACACAAAAGACCTGGAATGCTCATTTTCCTAAGGATTTCACTTAATCAAATTATCACCGAACTGCAAACCATTTCTAACCACTAATTCCCCACCGCCTGGAAACTATTTCGAAAAAATGTAAATGTACAAAATTTGGTTGATGATAGCCTTGAAATGTAGATCCTGGGAAGCCTGTGAACTTTAACAACTGTGGAGAAACAAAACCAGAGTTTCTTTTCATAACTTTGATCCTGTTCTAGGGGCAATACACAGGCACACGTAACGGATCTTTCCTTCCTCTCTATTTTCTTGCCAAGGATGCTCTTTGGAAACAGCACTGTAGCTGCTCCATACCATTTATGCTCCAGAATGTATCAGATGTTATTTAAATAAATGCATGCTAGAACTTTTCTACAGTGCCTCGTGGTAAATTGCAGCCATGAAGAGCCTACATTCAGGCTGAAGGGGCCAAAAAAAGCTGAACTGAAGTCAAACAGAACAATTACATCTCATCCTAGAGTACCAGACTGTGGTTGTCTGGTACTGTAGGATGTACCAGATTAAACCAGATTACCAGATGTAACAGACTAAACACTTAGAAGAACTAATGAGAGACCACAGGTGTTTCCCCACCAACACTGCAGCCGGCCTTAGCACTGACTTCTTCTCCTTCCCCCTTGAACCTCACAGGAATGACTTGTCACTGTGTATTGCACCACAGCAGTGCCACAGTTGAATCAATGACCCAGGCATGGACCAGGGAGAAAAAACCCCACATATATCCTCAAGTAGTCCATGGCCCAACGGAAACCCCAAGGTAGAACTAATTCCCTTAAAAGCCATGGAGATTCTAAGTTTTCCCATACTGAATTGTTAATCTGAATGTCCTTATAGCCCCTTGTAGATGGCAATCATCAGGTTGTTTTCTGTAGACCAAAGTTCAAACCCTTGTGGAGGTTCACATTTTCCATGCAGCCATTTAGTCCCTACAGTCTCCATCACAAAATTTTTACTCAAAAGCAAGACCCAAAGCTCAGGAATTCAGTGAAAGAGAGGATGGAAGAACTGATACACCTCCCCAGCTGCCTACCTTGTGACCAGGTCTTGAAATTGTTATTGCCCAGAAATAAAGTTCATGCAGATTCAGAAGATAAGCAGAACAAAACCTTGACAGAGGCAAGCTGCATCCATTTATCAGTAAAGGAAAAGCAAATACAGATGGAACAGCAGATTTTTTTTCCCAAGCTTCTGTTTGGAATCTGCTTTTTCTTCCAGGGTCAACAAAACCTCCAGTTTCAAACTTTTGCCTGTATGCTTTAAGAATTAGCACGCTGTGAGGTCTCACTGCAGACAAAACGTGTTTTCTCAAGCAAAATACGCAACAAAAAGACATGGGGGGTTTTTCCACCCTTTCCTCCTCAATAACACAAAACAATCACATGGAGCTTTTCAATTTTCCAGCACTTCATAAACAAGAAGGAATGAAACATTTGACAGATGGCTTTGAGGTAGCACCTCCACTTTGCAATGGGATAAGATGGCCTTCCCCATGTCATAGATGTTGGACTAGGGGAGCTCCCAGGCTTCCTTGCTCTTCCAGCTGCACTTGGTCTCCTCCTCAGGTCCACAGTGGTCCTGTGGGGCACATTAGGTTCCAAGAAGCTACTGAGATAGGGATATAATTTAGGATGCTTGCATCAAGCTGTGCTTTTTTGAAGTAACTGTAGGCTGTCCATGAGACAGGAAAAGGCCACATAGGAGGTTTTATGTCCACTTCACAAGCTTGCTTCTCTTTAGTAGGTGGTTTTCTTCATATCTTTGCCTGCATTCCTACATTTCACAAAAAATACCTTCCTTCCTCCCTAGGTTAAGTTTTCTTTTGCTGATTGCTGTATGCTTTCACTTCATTTCTGAGCTGATTCACACTGTGTGATCTCTGCCATGAGGGGAAAGAATCAAAGGTCAAGAAAGCTTTAGTGGTTTTTACATAGCAGTGAGTTCTGTAGTAATGAGCATTTCAGGTTCTGGAACTTTACCATCTATGCTATGACACACCTCTCTCACAAGATTTGTGTTTGAGTATTAGAACAGGCTGCTGAGGGAATTGGGGCAAACGTCAGTCCCTGGAATTATTCCAAAAGGGTGCAGATGTGGACATGGATAAGTGATGAGCACAGTGGTCTTGGGTTAATGGTTGGACTTGATGAAACTAGAGGTCATTCCCAACCCTGTGTTTCCATCATTCTGTGATTTTAGTCCAAGCTTACTGGTAGCCACCAGATGAGGCTCAGGATCCTGCATGTGTCAAGAGCATGATGAACCACTGGAGCACTCAATGTCTTCAGACACAGGTGCTTCAACCTTCCTAAAATTTTCCTCCAACATCCACTGTGGCCACCAGAATCACCACTTTGTCCTAAGCACCCATCTCAGAGGGCGACACGAGGATTCAGTTATTCATCTCCCCACAAAAGTTTGCAACACCTACTCCCTTGAGAGTTGGGAACCTATTTGTCTGATTCTGGAGTCCACTTGGACCACTTTGACAATACCACTTACACTTGCTTTAAGGACATTTTTTATCCTCAAGAGGGGGTGAAAGCAGCCTAATGTACCTGAGTATTGCTCCCATGAAATCTCCACCTATCCTGTAACTGCTATTATCACACAAAACGGGAACAGCAAGTGTTTCAGAGAACAAACCATACTGGTTCAGGGCAAATGGGTGCAGAGGCTTTATCATTGTTTCAGTGCCAGGAAAATGAACAAATTTGCCCCCTGGGTTGAAGCTAAAGGAACAAAATTCTTGAGCCCTGCCTAAAATCACATGGCTCTGTTTGGCTCGTCTGATGTTGTTCCATGGTGGTTCACAAGCATTGCTCTGCCTTGCTGTGTGATGCTTGGCAGCCAGCTGCACAGTCAAAGCTGTGCAGAGAGCAGATGAGGGCCCTGATGTCTTTTTTTTTTTTCTTGCAAGAAACCTCCTGCCTCAGAGACAACTCTAGAAAACTACAGGCAAGGTCCGGACAGAATCAGCAAGTATTTATTGTTGCTGGAAAATAAAGTCAGATTGCACAGCCTGATAGCCATATGATTCCCATTCTAACATGCATCATTTCTCTTAGTAACAACAGGCAGTGCTTCACACACTGCTTTGCAAATAATGATTAAGGTCAAGAATACTTCCCTGTAACCTGTCCTTTGTACCTGCAAAACCTGAGTTGTGGAAAATTGACTTGAGGCCGCGTTTAATAAAAGCCTTACCCACGTGTCACAATGGTGAACCTGTAGCCATTCCATCCAGCAGCATGACCTGGAGCACCTATTTTAAGCACTGAGGCATTCAGCAGAGTTCAGAAGGTGTCAGGTGCACTGAATTTCTGAGGAGTGACTCAGAACCCCTACTGTACATGTAGGGTCCAAGGAGATAGGGTGTCTGGGAAGGGCAATTAGGTGTTCCCTCATGTGCCCAGTGAGGAGGGGCTGAGAGCCAGCCAGCTGGAAACACCAGGGATGTATCTGAACAGGCACCTGCCTCCTGGCTTGCTCCTCTCAGAAGCTGGCTGACATGGCACAGAAGCCTTTCCTAAATATCAGCAGGAATTTCTCACAAGTGGTGCATGAGATATTCACCACCTGGCACAGCATCCTGCTGAAGGACAGGTGATGCACACCCATGGAGGGAAGCACAACCTGAAGGTGGAGGTTGACTAAAATATGACCGAGATTTACTTCTGTCTCTCTGGAAATGGTTTCTGCTGCACTGTTGCTGTCGTTATGAGAAACTCGTGTTTGGAAGCAGTTTGTCAGGAAGCATTAGCATGCCTGGCAGGTTTGCCTGGCCTGGGCTTCTTCAAGTAAACAAAGAGAACAAAGGGAATTCCCAATTTTTCATGTTTAAGACTGAAACCTATTTAGAATCCTGCTGACCAAATCTCAGATCTTGCAGGCTCGGTGCTGTTAGAGCCTCCTTAGCAGGCTGAAGAGCACCCTTCTGACTTCTGAATTGCAGCAGATGAAGAAAACACTTCCAGAGCTCTTCAAGGAAAAAAAAAAAAAAAGGAAGGAAGGAGGACTGAGGACTGGCCACCGACAATTGATCACTCTCTGCTTCCACCTCCAGCTTGTGGGAGAGAGGTGAAGGATCTTCCCTACACTTTGGGCACATCTTTAGCCCTTCTTTCCTGCGCACACCTGGCACCACACACTGCTGTGACATCCATGGCTCCCAGGGGAGCTTTTTGTACTTGCTCTGCAATCCAAATCTACTAAGTACACATTAATCTAATTGCAACCATTGTATCAAGCGGAGGAAAAGAATTAGGAAACTTCAGCTTGCAATGTGCCAAAAATCAGATCATTGTGGATAATAAACAGTGAGAAACAACAAAACAGGAGTCAGAGGAATTTGAGTCTCTCATGGTCACTGATGTAGTAAATCAGCACTGCAGTTTAATGCAGACAAATGTAGTGTCAAGTAATATATCTGAGGGAAAGGACTGGACTTGAAAGCACATATTTAAATGTGACATTCATGCAGTACACTAGCCAGGAAAATGAGGCTGATTTCATTAAAGAAAAATAAATCTCTGAAGACTATACAGTCTATGGATACATTAATAAAAAAGAAAGGAAAAAAAAGTAGTCCAAGCATAATTTAGGCTATGTCAGACGGGAGTCACAATGACTAGTAAAATAAAAGGATAGATAGATTTTATTAAGCTAGTGAAATAAGTCTGGATGGGAAACTCCAAAAGACTGTCTTACAGGTAGTGTGAGAAGTGCCACTGAGGATTTTAGGTCATCTTCAATTTCTGTCTGCATCCTTAGTTCTGGGTCTGATGACCAAGAAGAAAACTCAGATTTAATTAGCAAGCTCCCTGGACATATTTAAGATAGAGCACACATATTTAAATTATGGCAACTTCAGATGTTCTCAGCTTTTCACTGCACCAGTGAAACAGCCCCCACTTCAAGGACAGGCAAAGAGAAGAGAGCAGGGATTAGTGGTCTTTCCATTGCCCATGGTCAGTGAAGGAGCAGAATGCTGAATTACTGTCGTCACAGAGGAAATCAGAGGCCAAGACCTGTGTACTTTTCATAACCACAGAGCACCTCTGAGAGCTCTCCAAAATGCAGGTACACAGAGGTATTCACTCCAGTGAAAACCAGCCTCTGCTGGTGTGGGAGAGGACAGACTGCTCTGTGCTCCTAAGGTTAAGAGCAAACTGTGGCCAAGGACGTTGGAGAGAAACTCCTTGTTTTTAGCAAAGCCGTGGTTCTGCATGGGTACAAATGGCCTGTGATGCACTCAGAGACTCATCCCCAGTGAACTGCTGGGAATTTCTTTTGGGAAGATGAGGTCCAAACAGCTTGAGCTGTGATTTCCACCAGCGGCTCTGTGGAACTTAGGTATCTCAGAGTGAACACCACAACACTGACCTTCCTCAGAGGACAAATTTATCCTCAGCAGAGAAAGAAAACTCTCACAGTTGTGAGATTAAGTTGATCAAGAACTAACAAGAACTGGAGGTGCAACAGCAGTGGCCTCCTTCGCTCTGCCTCCAGAGAAAAATCTGGCTTTTATTACAAAATTCCAGCCTGGGGCTTCCTCCCACAGGATAGACCAAGGAGGCTCAGACTTGTATGCATTAACCAAAAATAACACTTCCAGGGAGGGAGAGGATGATTGAGGGAATTGCTGATGGGATAGAGGCCTCTCACCTCGTTCTTACCAGTTCAAGTCCAGAAGTCAAGAGGAAGGAGAGAAAGCCCCTGACTTTGAGAAGTTTGTTGCCTTTAGCTGATTTACTGGGAAGCAAGTGACTGCCACAACCACCATCATGTCAGGCAGCCCCAAGCCAGTGGACAGAAGAACAAAAACTCTCCTTCCCATCTCCACAATAATCCATTTTAAAGAGCTGTGGGTTGCATGTGGCAAGGCTCAGACTGATAGCAAGCTCCAGGCTCCACCAGCCAATATGTTTAAAAATAGCCAAAGCAAACAGGGTTCTGTTTGGGGAGGGAAGGAGACAGGCATCTTTTTGGCCAGCAGCAGGGATACAGTCTGGTTAATCCTGACCATCTCCACTACACATCCCCATTGCTATGGCACTGTCCCATAAACAGAGCAGGGTTCAGCAGCTCCCTGGAGCAAGGAGGCAGCACTGTCCTCAGGTAGTGGCACTGCATCAGAAGAAGGAAAACAAGAAAATTGTGCAGGCGAGCTGAAGACTCACTAGAGCGTGTAAATGTTACCTAAATTTGTGCATCAGCATTTAAATACCACGAGGACTGGAGCTGGAGCTAAGCAAGAGCAAAGCAGATGAACACAGAGTGTCTGATTCAGCCTGGGGAGACGGGGAAGCACAGGGAGCTGGGAAGCACCCACAAACTGGGCCAAGGTTACCCCAAATGCTGCTGCTGTGCCCAGGAGAAGCCTGTGAGAAACTAAAGCAGATGGCAGCCAGCGTGCTGGTAGGCAGCAGCACAGAATCCTCTAAGCAATCTTGGGCAGGACAGGGAGCACCACACCAAGCTCAAGCACTGAAGCAGGAAAAAGCAGCTCAGAGAAAAGGACCACCAGCACCATAAGAAGCCACCAGTGATGGGAGATCTCTCCTGGGGGTCTCAGTGGCCATCGTGGGTTTGTGGAGCTGCAGAGGGGTCTGGCTCAGGGACGAGAAGTAGTGCAGACCCACTGTTAAAAAGCAGGACTTGTTTGCCTGGCCCTCGCGCAAGATGAGAAAGGGGGAAGGGAAGCACATGCTCACCCCACCTTCTTGCAGAGTGTTCACAACCTGTGGCCTCTTGAATACTGGTTCCCCCACTGCAGTGGAGTGGCTGCCGAGAGAGGCTTTGCTCAAGGTAGTGCTTTGGTGAGGTAATCTAAGACAACAGGATTAAACTGAAAGAGACAATTTATGTTGTGCAACAGGAAATATTTCCAGACAGTGAAGTCTGTTGGGCTGCAGAGCACTTTCCCAAGGTAAGCAGCAAAACTGGAATGGCCATCCCATGGCTCATCTGTCAAGGCTACACGGGCATTGTGTGGTGTGGAGAACACGCTCCCACAAGGAGAGAGACAGGACAGGCACCCAGGGTTTGCTGCTGTTACAGCAGTTCTGTATAAAAATAAGGACCCAGCATTTGATTATACACAGAACAAATTTCTATTGACAGCAGAAAAATGTAGGGCAAGTAAGAAAGAAAGAAAAAAAAAAAAAAAGGCCAGTTCCCATCATGATCTCACCCTGAGTGGTTTTCTCTTGTTTCGCCTTTTCCTTTGCAAGTGTCAGAAAAAAGCAGATATTAAGGGACTGATTCCTACCTGCCCTCAACTGCTGTAAATCAGGAATAACATCACTGAAATCAGCAGGGTGATCTCAGCTTAAAATGAAGTGGGTTCACATTTAAATCAAAAAAAATTAAGGATGAAATTATGTTCACCTCCCAGCTGGCACACAGGTAAAGTTTTGGGATAGTTTAGAAACCAACTCCCAAAAACCGCACTTGAGACAGATGTTCATCTCTCAACATCTGTAAATATAGGTGGGTTTCCAAAGGACTGGAGGTCCTATCCCCCCTTCAAGCACCCAAAGCTGGCTCTGAAGCTCAGTTAGCCCCTCAGTCACCTTGCACAGGCATTGATTCCATTCATCTCAGAGCTGACTTGCCTGTTGAACCCCTGTGAAAATACCAGCCTGTCACCCCATTTCCTTTCACATCAAGAATACAGAGCACAGCTCCAGGTAAATGCTATTTCTTAGGCTCCTAGGAGGGGCTGGGAGCAACTCCTGCTACAGTTTCTCTCCTCCCTCGGTTACATGAGCTCATCACTCTCTTGGCTATGTCTCTGCTAGTAAACTAACCCCTGCCAGAGCCCATTCTTCAGCCCTGAAGCCAATTGGCACGGCCTGACGCCTACATATTATTAAACTGTCTTACACTCTGAAACAAGGTGACTACATCCAAACCGCCTTTGGAGTGTCCTGGCCCTTCCTGAACTCCAGCAACACACAGAAGTTGTCTCAGATCAAGCCGTGTGGGGTAGCACAGACCCTTGAGACCAGCTCATTAGTACGTGTATAAGCCAGCTGTGAGAATACTGAAAGTGAATACTTTTTGATAAATCCTTCAGTAGCACAACACTTAGAAAGAGTCTGGAAGACCTAAAAAAGGATTTCCTACTCAACTTGATTTTTTAAAAAGTGCCTTTCATACGGGAATTGTGAAACAAACTTTGAGCTTTTACCTAGAAACTGGCTATAGACAAAGCTGTCAGCAAATGTCTCCTGGGTCTCCTATTGCTTATGGCAGCAGGACAAGGGGTGCCAAGGCTGGACAGGGAGCTTGAACTTTCTCCAGCCATGAGAGGAGATGTGCCTTGGCTGGAGGCAGGGGAGAGGGACTGAAATGCTCAGGGTGAGCCCAAAACCCCTTTCCTACATACCCATCTTGTACCTTTTTCCACCACTTTCTCATTAGGGAAGGGGGGACAGACAGAACTCTACTGCCAAACCAGCATAAAACGAGAGGGAGTTGAGACAGGAACATGAATCCAGCAGTGACTAGAAGGTAAACATACAGTACACAACGCCTTGGGATCATTATTCCTGGGGCCAACTCCAAGGCTTTCACTGCCCCACTTATAATCAACTGGTAAATATTGTACATATAATTGACCTTTCTAAATGCTGCTGGGTAGCTGGAAGTGTTGGGAGCTAATCCTGCCTGTGAAGACCGGAGTTGTGCAGCATTGACTTTATCTGCCAGTGTGTAATGCTCTGCAAGCGCTTTTTCCCCTCTCTTACTGACACATTGAGATTTACTGCCCTGTGTCAGGGAGTTCAAGAAAGCCTTTTAACTCTGGAAGCTCCGGGAACCGGCTCCAGCACATGCTTCAGGATTTATCCGTCAGTTTGTTACGCCTTGTTTGTCCAAGAAACAGTCAAGACTGAACGAGTCAGGAATGACAGAAATAGTACATGAAGTCACAGTTGCTCCACTTTAAAGCACGAGCATTTGTGTCGTTTTCCTACCAAATGTATGTGCGTTCAGCGAGCAATTAAGGCAATGGCAGAGGAAAGGCAACACAGGCAGGATTTTACAGATGCCAGCTGAGTTGTGCCCGCTCCTCCAAGCGAGGGTAACACAGATTTCCACACGTATCAGCTCTTTCTGCTCAGAAAAGCAAAATCCCCAGGACTGGACACACTCACAAACCCCGTGAACGCTGCCGCAAGCCAGCCCTGGGAAAAACCTGTGAACACTAAACTGAAGCTGAAAGACAAACACGCAAGAGAAAACGCCGAGCAGCCCCTGCTCTTTGCCTCACCTCCGCTCACTGCCTGCCCGGCTTCTGTACATCCCCGTGCTGCTCTCCCCCTCGGTTACATAGTCCTGTTTTCCGTCAGTCACATCCAGCCACCAGCACGACAGCAGCAGTGCCAGCCCTCGCAGCTGACCTGTCCCACGGAGTGAGACGCGCACCGGGCTCCCGTCCCCTCCCGCAGCCCTTCGCCCACCCGAAACACCCAGCACCGGCATCGCTCCTGACCACCTGCACGGACAGGAGGACCACGGCGGCCAAGTTTGCGAGAGAAGGATGATTTTGCTCTCACCGCCTCAGGTTCCCAGCAGCCTGGGACGCACAGCGAGCTGCGTGGAAAGAAGAAAGTTGTTCCAGCGTTCGGTTTCTTGGCGTTCCTGGCAGCGGGCTGGGAGCTGAGCCCGTGGGGACAGCAGGAGCAGGAATGCGGTGTGACAGGCGGGAGCGTGAGGTGTGCCCAGCGCTGTCACATGCTCCCCAAAAGCCGCCGGCCGGGAGGGCGGACGCCCCGCGCGTCTACGGGAGCGCCGGAGCGCGGAGCGAGCGCCGGGGAGGGCAGCAACAGGAAATGACACAGAAACTTCACCAGGCTTCAATCCAAACTTGGCCCCTGACATGAAAGAGAGGGGAGGCAATTGGGGGCGGGTGGGGCGGGTGGGGAAGAGAAATTTTTCCCCCTCATTAACCAGCGTAAAAATCTGCTGACTGGAAAAAAAAAAATCACTGTGACAAGTTTTATTAAAGCAGAGAGTGAAGGGGGGTAGGGGCGGGATTCCCATCAGAGTTTATTTATTTGAGCAGGAGTGTGCCATGATGTTAGACACTGAGAGCAAAATGCCATTTTCAGCAGTTTCCTGGCTTTTCCAAGCTCCCGAATGCTCCAGCGTGTGCCTGGGGGGCAGCGGGCAGGAGAAAGGTCCCTCCTGCATCCTGTCGGCAGCTCCTGCTGCCCCCGGAGCCCAGGCAGCTCTGCCCGGGGCTGCGGGAGTGGCTCCGAAATGCGGCACTGCCCGCAGTTCCCGGAGCAGAGGGGATGGTTCGGGGCTCCTGGGGTGCTGTGCCCAGCCTGGGCAGGAGCACACGGCCCCGCACACCTCGGGGACATGGCGAGTGGCAGTCCAGGCACCCGTGAGACACCCGTGCCGATGGCACGACACACAGAAGCAGAAAATCACACTGAGTGTGTAGTCAAACCTTTTCTTGGATGGATGCAGGAAACTTCCTTTATTGAACAAAGTTGGATGGATTCTTCAAAATCATACAATCATAAAATCATTCAAGTTGAAAAAGACCTCAAATGTCACCAAGTCCAACTAACAACAGCATGCTCACCACTAAACCACATCCCCAAATGTCACACCTACACGTTTTTGGAATACTTCCAAGGATAGTGACTCCACCATGTCCCTGAGCAACCTGTTCCAGTGCCTGACCAGCCTTCCAGTGAAGAAATTTTTCCTGATGTCCAATCCAGTGTATTCTCTAATAGCATTATTCCTTATCTGTTTGGATTATTTTCCTAATATCCACTCTAACCTTCCAGCAAGGCAAACCCTCTGAACACCTCTCTACATGCTGGGTGCAAGGGCACAACAGCTATTGAACTTGGTGGCAGTTTTTAAAGCATCCTTTAGACTAAAATGAGTCCTTTACAGGCAGCCCAGACCTAACTTTGGGCTCTCTTCAAATCCCACCTTCGAATTGCATTTGTAATAGGCAGTGCCAGAAACTCTTTGATAGGAGCCCATGGGACTTTCTAAGGGTCCTCATCTTCCTGATTTGGTTCCCACACCACTGCTGAAAGGTGGATGAGATACTCACACAAAAGGTCACTGTAAATTGAACAGAAGGTCAAATCTTGTTTGGAAGAAGCTGTGTCACTCCCCGTCTCACTGAAAGATGTCCTACCAGGTATAATAACCTGTAGGGACAGTTGGAAATGAGGTCTAAGCTCAGATTTAAGTCTTTCTTGGAAAGAAAATATAAACATAGTCATTCTGCCCACAAATATGAAAGTGGTGAGAGATTTTTTCTAAAAATTGACCTTTCTGAGGCTAAAGATGACCTCACTGAGACCTCTCCATCTGATCAGTTTTATAGAAATATAATATTCTCACTAAAACAAGAATTTTAAAATATTCCTATTTAATAGAGATCACTCATTTGATAATTTCCATCACCTAGCCTGATCACCTGCACGCTGAAGCCACAGAATGATGTCCCAAAACAACACCTGAATCATTACAAATTATGGCACATCATGCAAGGAGACATCCCCCCTCCCCTCGAATCAGAGGCTTTCAGGGAAGGATATTGCACCCTAGATAAGTTATTTCAGTCGCTCACCCCATCAGGAAGAAGGGCTGCCTTTCTGAACTGCATTTGTCTAGCCTCACTCTCCACCCTCAACCCTGGCCATCACTCATCAGTCTCTCCAAGCAGCTGCAGATCATGGACAGAGAAGGCTGCAGCCCACCAAGGTACAGCCCATCCTCAGTTTACCCCCAGAACAGCAGGAATATTTCGAGCTCAGGCATAGCTGGGGACCCTCCAATATTTTGGTTGAAAGCAGCCAGGCCATGCAGCTCTGAGTGGAAACTGGAGCCTGCTGCTCCCTTGCCATGCAAGCTCAACTTTACAAAACCACAGACAAGTCATCTTGTAACCTTGTCCTGAATAAATAAAAATAGCTGAGCTTTTTTAGCCTCTCATGGTAAGACAGATTTATGGACAAACCACAAACCGTGCCTGTCACTCTTTCAAGATCCATTTCCATTGCATTAAAGTTCTTTTTCAAATGTGCCTACCAGAACTGGATGTGGTATTACCTCACCTATACTGTAAATTTTTAAGACTTGGACTCCTCTCCAGTTGCTCCATCAGATGCATCCCTCTCTTTGCTGTGCCTTTGTGAATGCAGTAGCAACCTAACAAGCTGAATTAGAGATTTATTGTTGTAGTATCATTTTACTCCAAACTTCAACCTTAAACACAAAACACTTTCAGATTTGGCATTTATACAGTGTTCAACATATGCTTTGATCCAAACAAGGGCTTTGACCTGCCTAACCTTTGGTGTATTTTTTTTGCTGCTGTGAATGACTTGAGCACAAGCGTATGGTATCGGCTGTCACTTCCTTAATGAGAGGTTATTTTCAATTAATCAAAGAAATATAAACAGAGCCTTGTATCAAGTTTAAATAAGCTCAGAATAGTTCTGCCCTTAAAACAGATGTCTAAAGCTGTGTCTCCTTTCAGATCAGAGCTAGTGCACTGTCAAGAAGAGATCTTGCAGATCTGTTTGCTCAACCAGCTCAAAAAAACCAAGTATCAGCTCCAAATCCTGATACAATCCAGTGTGGCCCATTGAAGTCAGTGAATTGGGCAGCCCATGATGCAGATTAGGGTAACCAGGCCAAATTCAGATTTGTGAGGTCTTTACAGATTAGAGAGAACAGCAGAAGGGAATTAGATAGCACCATATTATTTCAAAGGCTAGCCCTGTATCAAGCCCAGCACACCATAGCTGCTTCCCCATGGTTCTGATTGTGAAGAGGTCAAATAATAAAATGAGAAGAGGAAGAGATTAGCTAAACAGGGTCAGAGCTGGTCTTTGGTCCCCGGGCCAGCAGGCACAGCCCCATGAACATTGGAGGCTAAATGCCCTTAACCTCCAAAAGAGAATGGCCCCATGCAGACCATTTGTTGGAAACAATCTCTGGGGCATGCTGCTGGTCAACCATGCCAGACACTTGACACCCCACTCTGGGATAAACAGGGACCATGATAACATTTAACACCATACAAGTGGCAGGGTCCTGCTGCTGTTTAATTAACTTAACCAATAAACTAAATATAGCTAATTTCAGAATGGTAAATTACCCAAAACACCCACAAGACCTTTTCTTCATCCTGAAGCCTTGGGTAAATACAGGCTTGCCCTGGGAGTCTCAGACTTTCCCACACAGCTTTAACATTCTTATTTCTGCTACTTCAGACACTGGTTTTTGTCTGTAAGCTCTCCAAGGTAAGGAGCACATCTATTCCTAGAGCTTGGCCCTTGCTTGTCATTCAAAAAACAGTGTTTTATTCCCTGGGGTGGGAGGTATCTGCACTCTGCTTAGCCAGCTCAAGGGTAGATCTGAGCTAAATCCCTCTAGTCCGTCTCTAGTCCCTCTCTAGTAAATAGAGACTGGTCCTTGTGGAGATAATTTGTTTTATCCAAACACAGTTTAACACAGATGGGATGAATCTCCTCTGGAGCTGACCCTCCTGCTCCAGGGATTACTAGCCTAGCTAATTATTTCAATCTCTGCACCTCATTTTCTAGGTCTACCAAGGGGGTCAAAAATAAGATATGTGTTTACCTGTCAGACCAAAACACAGATTATTTCATACCTATGAAATAAATATTATGATGGTGTTGTCACGACATTTGATGTCAGAAACAAGTCATCTTGTGTAGCCTCTAAATGAGGTAAACTCTGATTAGGCCTCTAAATTTTCATGCAGATACAACTGGCGCCCAAGATGCTGTGTGGCACTAAAGTACATCTTCCTAGCAGGGATCCACTCTGGATTACCAGGTGTCAAGGGAGGGGGAAAGCAACCATGTCTTTTATTAACTGACCATCCTGAAAGTAATAAATGAATTTTCAAAAAGAATTAATCTGAAAGAGCTTCCTGAACTTGTGTTTGTTGCATATGTATATAAAATCTCTCTGCACTAGGTGCCATTTTCTCTTGATAAAAATACTCAGTATAACCAGTCAGCTTTTCTGAAAGTGTGTTCTGATAATCTGAGCTCATTCATAAACAGCACCTGCAGCAACACCCAGTAGAGGTAGGGGAACACATTTGAGAGTATTCACTTGGCAACTTGCTTCCTTGAAAATGAACACCACGTTTCCATTGCTACCTAGAAATAGGAGCAGAGGAAGGGAAATGGCTTGTTGCAAATGGACAGGTTTTGCGTGTTTATTTGTGAGGATGGGCAACATGCAACTATTGAGATTCCAGGGTGAAATAACACACATGCATTTGGCTGCTATAGAAAGGGAATTTATAAGGGTTTTCTTTTTACTTTTTTTGTGTTTCTTTTATTTCTTTTTCTTTTTTTCAGTCCAAATGGCATCATGGTCTCTGGTGGAAACCAGTGGGACCTGTGGCTGAAGGACCTGCACAGCCCTGGCTAAGAATAGAAGAGGGATACCAATCTTTTTTTTATCCTTTTGGCAGATCTATAACTAAAACCACATGAACCATGTGCCAAAATACTGGGTTTATTAACTATACTCTCACCTGGGGAAACCATTTCTGTTTGAAAAAGTACCTTAAACTGCTCACAGCAGCAGGATTAAGGTGTGATGAATTCAAACAGAAGGAATAGTCTTACTTTTTTTTTTTTCCTTCAGTACCTTTCATTTCATTCTAGATTGTCTGAATCCCACAAGAAAAATTATAATGCCTCAGAGATGGATTCTTTTCTGGCTTTTGCAGTTTTCATATGTTAACATTGGATTATCTGTTATTTTATTAAAAAAAAAAATTGTACACCTTTCCATGCATGTCTGCTCCTCCCCATGCTATTTTTGGTATTTATGAAGGCAGCTACATAAACTTCAGGGGCAAATGACCTTTAAATATTAATGAAGATCTGTAACATTTACATCCTATGTATTTTACAAAAGGAGAAAAGCTGGTTTCTTCTTCTGCCCTCTCCCTGCTCCCCCCCACCCCCAAACAGATAGGACTTGTGTCTCCAGTCTGTCTCTCTCCACAAAAATCTGACCTACAAATGGCTTTGTCATAACTCAGCAGACTAGTTTAGTCCCCGTATGGATTTATCATTAACCACATAAGCACATGTTGTCCACTTTGCCCAACCTAATGAATGTGCTATAAATAAAATAACTCTAAAAGCAGGTTTCACCATTCTTATCCGAGCTGTTGCTCCAAGTCCTTGTAACTCCCAAACCTACTTACATTAGAAACATTAATCACTTGATTATAATTCAAAGCATCAGCTCTCTACAGCTGAAACTCCCTAGCACTTGACTTTGGCTAGACCTCTAACCTCAACTTATCACTTTCAGGCGTACTCCACATTTTCTTCTCCAATATGTCACTAATGTAGGAAAGACGTGGGAAGTTGCTTTCAGGAGGTATTTTTAACCTAGGAGTGTCTCATTAAAAAGAGAGCTTAGTATAGAAACTCTGAAACAGAACCTTTCCCACTTCACTTAGCACAGCAACCTGAAAATACCAGAGGTGTATTTCACCACAACTCATTCCATTTTAAACCAAAGCAATGTAAAGAAAAAGGAAGCTCCTTTGGAAAAGACACTGTTGAGTGTAATTCCTATCTAGCCCACAAATATTTTATATGATCATAGGATTATCTGTAGAGCTTTGTATTTTCCATCTTGAATGAAGGAGGCTGAATCAAGCCATTTATTATTCTGACTCACGTGCTCATTCATTAAGAGTGTTTTTGTACAGTTTGGGTTGTTTCTACTTATTTCAGCTGACAGCATGGAGATCATATTCCATCTTGACCAAAGGTTTTAAAAGCTGAGAGAAACCAAAGATCAATTGTAGGATATTATTTTTAAGCCTCATGTGCCTTAGTCTGGAAATAGAAAGGCAAAGATAAAACTCCCAGAAGGACAGCCACAGCTAATGAGAGCCTGAGAGGAAATGATCACACATTCTTAGTTCTTCTGATGGATGTCCTTCTAGCCTTATTAATCAGAACTTTGTGATGCCGATAAATCACCGAAGTATGATAACAGATGAAGGTGAGTTTGGATGTAAAATGATCCGTGGTGAAGGATTACAACAAAGGAGGAAAAGGAAGGGGAGCCAAATACAGTGTTATGAACTGCATCCTCAGCTTGTGAGGACTTGTAGATAATAAATGTCATTCCTTTTCGACATTATCTAGGAGATTAAGAATGTTTCTTGATGTATAACTGCTAGGAAGCCTCTGCAACACCTTCTCCAGTTACCAGGAGGTTTATATTACATCAATTACTTTAATTTTTCATCAATTATAATTTCATTTGCAAAGAGGAACTTTAAAGTACCTTTCTTCCTTTAACCTCTTTTTGAGGAAATAGACTCCAGAGGCTGGAAAGGACAATCCGTGCAGAACACTGATGGTTTTGATCTTTCAAGGTTTGTCAGATCCTGCTTTGAGATTCCTGCAAGTTTTCTGGTATGACCTTATCCTGCTTGAATGATCCTATGTCACAGAGGTGTCAGCAAGGTCTCCATGCCTCCAATCACTCTAGATACAGAGTTGTTGGTTTCCATATTCAGCAAAAACCACCCATCCATCAACCCACGTGTCACAGTTTGTGGTTTTCAAGGAAAGCATTTCCCAGGGCACTAAAGAAATAAATAAATGCATTTGAGATGCTATTACTGATGAATCAGTTCCATTCCCTGCTTTCTACCAGTGGTTTTTATACTGCAGAATACAGCCCTGGCCATCTGAAGCAAACCAAAGTCATGCTTATGTACTGCAAATTCAAAATAAAAGGTTATTAAAATGAGGTTAACCTGCAGATCTGGCAAAATTTGCCTTAAGCCAGGAGCGCCAGAGGTATAACAGACACCTAGGAAAGAAAGAAGTGCACTGAATGCCTTTGAGGATGCTCCCAATTGAAACACAAATTTGGATGCTGCCCTGTAGCTTTTATTTGGTTTGTGCCATAACACGGAGAGATCTCCAAGCTGATGCCCTACCAAGCTTTGCTAAGTCATGCTGCAGGACAGCACTTGGTAGGGAGATGCATCAGTTTGGTCCAGATGCAGTGAAATTATGCCAGGAACATTGTCTGTTGAACTGATGGACCCCATCCAGAGGCACATCAGCTTGGAGGTTCTGTTGGCATATCTTAGGTTGCAATGCAAGATGTAACCAAAATTATGTATTCTTTTGCCATCTGTTAAAACCAAGTGGGGCAGTGTTTCTTTATCTCTTCCACGACCTATCCTCCCTCCAGGGGGTATCTTCTGTTAATTGGCCATTGAGTCTCACTGCATGACTGATAAAATCACATAATCCCATTGTGAGATGCTCCACCCAGCGGGAGGAGCCAAGCATTCCTACCTGGATAAAATCTGAGTCAGAACACCAAGGCAGCCTGTTTCCAGTGGATTCCCAGAGGAAGACCAGACCCATCTCACCACCACTGGATCTTCAGAGGAAAATGACACCCTTCTACAAGATCATCTCTGCTACAACAGAACCTCATCTGTCACTCCAGGAGGACTGCAGCCATCATTTAATTAGACTTCTAATTGCTACCAGCACCCTGACCAACAAGGTGCCAAGTTGAATTCTGACTCTGTCAGTGGATTTTTAGGTTCATGGCACTTCTCAGATCTTCCCTGGCTGGGATGACAGCTGAGGTGTTTCTGGCACTATCTGCCCAAACACCCCCAATTCCAAGTTGCAGCAGTTCACAGGGAGATAGAAAAACTGGGTAGTCAGAGGGACAGACTTTGAAATTATTAGATGTTCCTGAAGAAAATAAGGCAAATTTATCCCTGTAATGCCTGTTTTGTACTCCATGGAATAGTGAGGACGGCATTTCTGCTACCTCTGTTCTTGCCAACATTTCTGCATGTTGCTGTTTAATGGGAAGCACTGAAAACACACATGAATGGACACTAAATTACAGAATATTCCTTCAGGCTTTCTAGGCCATCATGAGCATGAGCAGACAAGTACATGTGAACATAAATTCTAAGCTGAGATGCGTCATTTTACCCATATAGAAAGTGGAGTGGAGAAGAGAGAAAATTAAGAACAAAAGACAATGAGGAAAGGAAAGAGATGGGGGGAAAGCCCTATAAATAAGCTTTAGCATCTGTGAAAAACCAAGCAGAATACCTGGTGCCCAGTGTTGCAGTCTGAGGTCTGCGGTGTGTGGATGCATAAGTCTGTGGCATGGAAATGAGTCAGAATTGCTGTCCCAGGGAACACACTCCACTGGAGCAGTCTAACTCCTCTCAGGGAGTGTGCTGGACTAACAGGTCTGATTCTTGCCACATGATTCTTGCCAGATGTTTGGCCATAGACAGCTGATCACCAGCAGATTATTTTAAAATAGATTTCAGCTGAGACACATCACTTCCACCCCAAGAGCACTTAATTCTTAAAATTCAAAGAACTGAGTGCTTGAAATCAGCAAAGGAGTATCCTGCAATTACAGTTTCATGCTGCAAAGGCTCTGCTCTTGAAATGTGGAGGCAGCTCAAAGAAGTAAAGGGGTATCCAGGCCCTCTTCCTGTTGCTCTTGAATGAAGTATGGTATGGATTTCTAGACCTGGATTTAGGCCTGGAAGCACATCTGGAGGGTGTCTATTCCTTACATATGTTAGATTTGTGCTACATTAAAGAAATCATGACTTCCACAAACATCATAAATAATGAAGAAAATTCCTGGCCTGAAACTAAATATTGTTGTTTATTATGTCACATTGGGACTGACTCCTGCAGAGATAATGACACCAAAGCCATGAAACGTCAGCCACAGAGTCTTGGACTGCTGTAGCAATGTTCCTGTGAAGGCAGCTGATTGAAACTCCACTATCGTGAGCTAAGGCATCAAATCTTCTCAATCCACATGGTGACACCTGTCAAACAGGGGTCACCTCGCTGCATTACTCACCCTTATCTGCTGGAGAGGAGGAACTGCAACACAAGAAAATGAGGAGTCTATGGCAGCAGAGAACAAGACAAAAGACCAAACACAGCCCTTCTCAGCAAGCTCACCTGACACAGGAGTTGGAGATAAAACACTCCTGGCTTCCAGTGCCAGTGATATATCCAGGAAAAAACCTTCTCCTTCCTGGCATCGCATTTGTTAAGTTCGATAGCTCAAAAAACCTTTAAAATTGGATATGGAGCTACCTCTGCTCACAGGAACAGCCCTGTCTCCAGCAGCAGCACTGCTGCTAGGGAGCATTACATAAACAAGTTCATGTCAGGTCACCATCAGAAGACAGGCAGAGGCAGAAACACTCCAGCAGGCATTATTTTTCCACAGCACAGCCAAAAGCAGGCAAATTTTTAAGAATAGTAGAATGCTACTGTGTTTGCAGACATCATTTATTAATAGCAGGATGGATTTTCAGTCACTTTATATCACAGATACCAACACCATCTTTGCTGCATTAAGTTAATGACAGTGACATAAATTTTCAATGAACAATTATATAAATCAAGGTGCAAAACTCACTGGGGAATCTGCAAAATTCTTCATGATCTTGATTCAAAGATCTGTTCCCAAATCCAAATCCATCCTGTAAATACTTACCCATGAGTGTGCCCCATATGCTATAAAAGAAAATAGGAGATCAATGATCCTCTTCTTGAAAATTGAAAAGGTAGGAACAGACAGATGAGTGATTAAATCCTTCCTCTCCCTTGCATTGCACTGCTGATGCTTTCTCATTTTTAATAGGGGTTATAGAGAACAGAGAAACAGAGATTCCCATGAAAGTGCAGACAGTGACCCAAGGGGCTCAGCAAGGACAGTGTTTACTCTTACAGGGCAGGAACAGGGATTCCCAAACCAGGATGGGTCCTGAGTCCCGAACTGGAAATGATCATAGAACTGGATGTGCAAAGGAAAACTGTACTGTGGTCCCAAAAAGGGTTTCAAAAATAGGAAACTTTGGGAATTGCTGATCTTAAGGAGTTTGGTTAGGTGCCTATAATCGTGTCCTGTTAAGTTTTAATTATTTTCAGTGTCTCAGAGCTGTATTTCTACCCTCAGGAAGGTGATGAATTTGAGCAATGGGCTTACCACATAGGCTAGCTTCCAGAAACAAACAAAAAAAACCAAACCAAACCAAACAACCATACACAAACACACACCCCAACCCCCAAAAAACCCAAAAAAAAAAAAAAACCACCCATAGGACAAATAAAATAAAACCTATCTGACCTCCCTGAAGCTTGTAAATTTTACCTCAACATGTTATCAGATGGCAAACCCTTCTCAGTAACTCCAGTGTGTATCAAAACTGGCCATTGCAAAGAATATTCCATGAGAAGTAACTCAAATTTCTCTATTTATAACACAGCTCTTCTTGGGCTTTAGCTGTTAATCGCTGGCCCATCTGCATACCCAGAACTCAGTTTTCCCAACATGTTCTGGATTCTGAGATAAGATTCCTGAATCAAATATTCCCCCTTCCTAATTTATGCCACTCCAACATTTCAACCTGAAATCCCCAGTGCCTCAGAGAAGGAAAGTTTCTTTCCAACAGGCAGCACCAGAGCTGACAGGGAATGCTGATGCTAAGCTCGCATTCTCTGCTATTTTTGAGTAATGTCTGTCATGTCATGTTGGGGAGATGGATATAACTATGGGACAGGTATGGGCACAGAGATATTTGATACAAGAAACGCATCCAGCTGAGAACATCATGGCACAGTAAATCTCTCCTCCACTGTCTATTACAGTTTCCTGAAGAACTCTGGAATTCTGTACCCGTATCTTTGTTGTCTGCACTTAGGTCATCCCCAAGACATAGTCAGGGGCCAGAAGAAGACAATGGTTAGCAACTATGATCCTCTGGATCAATGGGAAAAGAAAAAAGGGTCTCATCAAAATGGTGGAACAAATTCCTTTGGGAACTGCAGATTACTTCAAATCCCATTCCCTTTCACGTACGGTACATGGTTCAATTATTTTGCATCTGTTATATGAAAGAAAAGTGCAGCTACTGCTGTAAAAAAAAAATAAAAAATGTTTCTATAAATATATTACCAATCAAAGAAGGGTTGACAATCTCAATCCTTTGCCAGAAGCAGAGAAAAACAATGACAAAAATGAGGAAAAGGCAGAGGTACTTGCAAGGAGGTTGTAGCAAGCTGGGGATGAGTCTCTTCTCCCAGGTAACAAATGATAGGACAAGAGGAAATGGCTTCAAGTGGCACCAGTGGAGGTTTAGATTGAATATGAGGAAAAATGTCTTCACTGAAAGGGTTGTCAAGCACTGGTAGAGGCTGCCCAGGGCAGCAGTGGAGTTTCCATCCCTGGAGATATTTAGATGTGTAGATGTGGCTTTGAGGGACATGGTTTAGTGTTGGGCTTGGCAGTGCCAGGTTAATGGTTGGACTTAATGACCTGAAAGGTCTTTTTCAACCTTAATGATGTTGTGATTCTAAAATATGTAAGAGGATACACATTTCACGAAAGTCAAACTGCCTTAAAATCCTAAGAAAATAATATGCTGCTCTTCAAACACTCTTCCCCAGACAAGGGGTTATAAAAACAATAGCTGAAAGATGTATGATGATTTTGCCTAATGCAGTATCAGAAGATGTTCCCATGCTCATCGGATGGGTGCAGGAAAAGAATGGAAAATAGCATAGTTGGGTTCAGACCAGGTCGGGTGATCTTTCCAAAGATTGCTCCTGTCTCTTTTCTCAAGAAGAACAGACCCAAGAGATTCTGTATGCAAACAGCTACTCAGAAGGGAGCACGATACAATAATAAAAACCAACAGACACATTTAGAATAGCATTAAAAATTAAAATTCCTTAGTGGAATCCAGTAGCTGTTTGTTATGTATGTGTCCAGCTCACTGCAACACAATGCCTTCCTGAAACTTCAGGAAGATTTTAGGAGGAGGTAAATAAGTGGATGCTCTCCATACACCACACACATTAAAAAGGGGTAATTGGGCCTATCATCATGGACTTGTCTGCAGCACATCAATCATGAGCAAAATCACAGAACATCTGTGACAGGTCTCAACAAATAAATAATTAATATACACTAGCAACATGTAATGGAGAAGGAGTCTTATTAATTAATCCAGTCTTGTGTTTTGATGAACCTAGAAACGAGGTTGATAAAAGTAATAGTGTTGATGTAATGGGCTTTTGAAGAGCACCAAATTTGAATTATTGAGTAATATACTTGGCTGGTTTAAAATAAACATAGTACAGTGTAGATTAATTGGAGACCAGCTGATACCTTTCCAAATTAAATAGTAAATGGCAAATGTTCACTGAGCTGAAAGTTCAGCCCCCTATAGATGTTGGCTTACCAGTTGCTATTTAATGTTTTTATTACTGACATGGAAGAAAAGGTTAAACTATTATTTAGTAACTTTGTGGAATTTTGGGAACTGGCATGGAATACAGAGAGCAATAAAGCAAAACAAGCCCAAGAGGAAACTGCAAACAAGCTAACAGTATGAATTTCAGTAAAGTCCTGAATGTAAGATTAAACAGTGGGGAACTTGATTCTCAGGCATGAGAAAGAAGGCCAGAAGCAAACTGGAAAAAGCCTAGAAAGTGATTGAATCTAAGTGCTTCGTAGACATCTTCAGCAGCATAATGCATGTACTAGAGATGTAATACCAAGTAGAAGCAGCAAAGAAATTATATAACAACCCAACCTGGCACTGGTGCAACTGCTGCTGGTATTCAGAGCCCATTCTAGAGGCCACAGGTTCTGAGTAACTAAAAATAATTGAGGAAAAAGACACAAGAATGAATAAAGAATTGGGAAACCTCATTCTGGAGAAAGACATGAGAAGATTTACATCTTTAATTTTACAAAGAAAAGGCTGAGAGGTTTCTTAATCACAGACTATAAGTATTCAAAGAGAGAACTGGAATTAGCTTACAAAGTTTCTTTAACCTTAAAAGATCTCATAGTGGCCAGTAGGTAGAAGTTAAATCTAGACATTCAGAACAGATATAAATCTGGTTTCTTTGACAATTTTGCAGGGGTTGGGTGATACTTACAGTCACTGGGAATCTTCAAACCAATTTTTTTTTTTTTAAGCTTCACGCCAGTTCAAATAGCAATTAATTTAGGGAGGTCTTATGGCCTCTTGCCCTCAGTAATTTATCAGTTAAATGACAGGGCTTCAAATGCTTCTGTGGGAGGTTATTTTACAACCTAATAAATGTCAACTTTGGGAAAAGTTTCATGGGATTCTGCATTTTTCTTTAATACACTACTAATGGACCACAATGAGTAACTGATTCCCTTGTTTTCTGTTCTTATCAAAGGACAATTAAAGTAATAATCTTTCAGCAGATAATAGCACCTTTTCTAATACTTGTAAAGAAAAATCAGAGAATGAATCAAGCAATTAATTCTTAGTTCTTAGTCATCCCTCCCACTCAAGACCCAAACCAATGTTCACTTAAGCACAGGAATATGTGAGGAATGTTTCCTTCAGCCAGGCACTGTAGAAGAGGGAAATTTGGCATTTGTGACCCGAAGATAGCCACAGTTGGCAGTATCTCTACCCAAACCAGAAGACTATGCAGAGAAAACCGAAATTCCTGCAGGGGCTGAAATGAATGTGCTCCTGCGGTTAACACTCACTCCTTCTCTCCATCTTCACTTGTTTTTGGCCTGTGGCTTGTCCCTTTGGCTGCTCATGCTTTAATTTCCTTCATAATCTCAATCCTTCTACTCAATGTCTTAGCACTGTGTGTGTTTCCTTAAAACCACAAAAAATCATAAAATCATGGAACTGTTTGGGTTGGAAGAGACCCTAAAGATCCTCTCATTCCAATCCCCTACCATGAGCAGGGACACCTTCCACTAGCCCAAGTTGCTCCAAGCCCCATCCAACCCACCCCTGAACACTTCCAGGGATGGGGCATCCGCAGCTTCTCTGGAGAACCTGTTCCAGTTCCTCACCACTCTCACAATAAAGAATTGTTTAATATCTGACCTAAAAAGCAGCACCTGAGGGGGCACCTGGAGTTGAACCAGGGACCTCTTGATCTGCAGTCAAATGCTCTGCCACTGAGCTATACCCCCTGCCTGGGCAATCCTTGTCTGCAAATGAAAGCCATTAGGACATTCCCTGCCCCAGGGAGTTCACAGCATGGAAAATGCACCAGCCTTGCAGAACTGGTCCAGCACAGACAGCCTCACTACATTTCTTCCTGAGCCTTGCAGAAGACACACACAGGGGTGTAGGACTTCTAGGGTACCACAGCAATGTCTTATGAATGAATGAAAACGGAACCTTATTGCTAGTGCTGGACAGTGCCAGTCAATGAAATGCAAAATGATGGAAAAATTGCTCTGCGTTCCCTTTAACTCCCTCCCTGTACTTCTTTTCAAATATGAAAGAGGGTTACCTGTCCAGCTCCTTTGCTCAGATGTGCAAAGCAAGGCCAGCTGCATTGCCCATCCCTTTTCTCAGCCAGCACCATGCCCTTCTCCCCTCAACAGGGCAGCTGAACACCCACAATCAGTGACTTGGTTACTCCAGGAATGAATCTCCATCTCAAAGCAATGGTGATATTCCCCAAAGAACAATCCTGAAATTCAGCTTCCACTGAATAGTTCCCAGGCCTCTGGAAACAGGCTGGAGAACAGTAAATTTAGTTAGGAAACAGGGATCCTACAGGTCCCTATTGCTTCACCAGCCCTCTGTCTGAAATATTTAGTAGTATCAAGATTCTTCCTAGAATCACAATATGTGTTCAAATACCAGGACAGTGAAATAGCATGTCCATGGGGTCAGCCAGGAGGCCCTGGTATGGAGAATCCACTGTAGGCAAAGTCAGACAAACATTGGATAAATAAATGGGAGAGGCTGAACCCTAATGGAAACTAAGACAATTTGTTTGCTCTGAATGGTGAACCACATGAACTGAGATCTCTGTAGAAAGCATCTACAGACAGGTACATTCCCTGGGACTCTGGGGAGGTCCCCAGACTCAACTTTTTGGCACCGTTTGTTGTGATTTTGATTCATCCAAAGTTTGCCAGATCAAAAGTTATTAGTACTAGTGCTTTGGAAAGCATGATCTCTCCCAAGATGAACACCATCCCAGAATGAGCTACCATAGCCAATCCTCCCTCCAAACAATTAATAAGGATCTTGTGCAAAAACAGTCTAACATTGTTCCCATCTGTTCCCCTGAGGTATCTTCCACCAAGTCTTGGCCTTTATTCATCACTATGTTTCTGGTGCCTCCAGCCTGTTTTCTGTCTGCTTTATAATCCTCATCTCCAGTCAATTAAATTAAATTTTCAGCTCAGTCCTCGTGAAACAATATATTATTTGCCTCAGTACATGAATAGACATCTTATTTACACAGATTAAATGACCATATTCTTTTCATCTACTTGGCTTGTAGTTGGATCAAACTAAGTGTTTAATTTTATCTGGATTTCCTTCCCACAAATCTATGTGTGTGTCATCCATGTTCCTTTTCAATGATGAAGTCAACATGTGTAGAGGGGCTACATAATTCCTACATGCCACTAAAGAAATCAAACTAATAACTAAAGTGTGCTCTGAGTCACACAGAAAATTCAATAAACTCTTCTTCACCAGGGATGAGGTTTGCTTTAACTGCCTAAAGATTTGCTTTGTTTAGTCTTTTCTCCAGTATTCCATGATGACAAAATTCATGCCTTCCCTTTTCTATCATTTACATTCCATTTTGGTAACTCTCCTGAGGAGAAGATAATATAAATATGGCTCCATGTGAATGCATGGCACAGCAAATTCTTCTTCCTTCCTTATTTAGCCTCCTTCACTAGACATGGAAGTCAAATTTATTGGAGAGTTACTAACTCTTTAAATGACTGCTGCTCATTTGTAAAGATCAATATGACATATTTTCCTCTGGTTTCCTCTGGTTCTCATTTGATTCTTCTAGTTTTCAGAGACAACTATGTAAGCCAGCTCCTTGGCTAATTGCATGACAAACATAGCAGGCAGATTAGGTTTTCTAAGTTTCATTTCTAAGATTTTCCTTTTCCCCATATCCCTAAAAACTCACCCCATTCCTGATGTATTCAGTTAATGTTAGTGTCAGGAGATAGCACAGAGATACAGTAAATCCAGCAGTACTGACTTCAAGTTCTCATTCTGTGGGGCCTCCTAATGCTGTTAGACAGTTTAAGGTCTAAAATGGGATGAAAGGAGACAAGGCGAGGTAAATATGTCACTTCCACTCACGGCGCTCCATGGATCTTTCCCAACTTGGTGAAAGTCAGCTAACCCACAGGAAGTGCAGTAAGGTGTATTGGCATGTGAAAAAGTTCCTGTCTGTAGTTCCTACAGACACCCTTTGCACAGATCAGAATTCCTTTTCCGCCATGGATATGGGGTCACCTCAGTGCAAGAAAAGGATTCTGGATCAGCTTCATGTCTGAACCATCAACTTTTTTGTGATTTAAAGGTGGAGGGAGGGAATCATGGTCATGAAGAAAGAACTCTTTATTTCTTTGTGTCATTCCACTAAACATAAATACAAATTTCCATCACCAGCTGAGAAATAGCTGTTTCAACAGAGTTCTGGAAGTTTGGAGACATACACACCCCAAAAAACAACCAAACATCTGAGCAGCAAAATGATGTAAATTGGAGAAAATGAAGTGTCCTCCATATGGGCCCTACCCTTTCAAAGCACAAACATTTCCAAAAACTAATGCAGAGAGAAGCTCGTTCCAGCTGCCAATGACTCAGACTGGCATAAGTAACTGGCCAGGGCAGCTCTGGGACAGCACAGAGGAGAGAAAATAAAGGCCAAATACTGCCATGGTTCAGAAGATGTGAAACTTTTAAGTAACAGAGCACCAGATTATTGAACATCCCTGGCTCCCTAGGTACCACCAGTTTCAACATTCTGCCTCACGTACAGGCCGGTGAAGCACAAACAGCAGCCTATATCAAATACAACAGCCACAATTGTATCTGTCACACTTCCATCTGAAAACCTCATCACTTACTCAGGTTCTGAAAAGAGATGTGAACAAAGCTGAAGACATGGTGAAGATCTTCAAAATGGCCAGTTCTTTAGGGAGCTTCAGGCTTGGGCTGTGGGTCCTAAGGAAAGATCTCAAAGAGACACAGCTGTGGAGTCCAGCAATGATTGTTTGATGAGAAGAGAAAAGCAAGACAAAAAAGATCAAAATGGACTAAATAAGTCTCTTGGTATCAGCATCTGTGACTCACTTGATATCAGCATTGTGACACTGCATTACTTTCTTCTGTTGTCTTGCCTAAGACCTATTGAAATGAGAAGCAGCACATCTCAGACAATTTGTGGAAATCACTTCAAGTCTCTGAGTGATGTTAATGATCAGTGACCGAGGGTGGAATGCAGTGAGGTGAATGGCAGATGAATGGCAGATAACAGCATCCACCTTCATGGAGAACTTTTATCTGAGCACTTCCATGGATTCTGAATACACTTCATCAATCCTACTCTTAACCTTACTTACGTACATCACTCTTCTGCAAGGTATCCTCATATTTCATTTTTAAAAAGCAGAGATGAAGAAAAGAGGGAAAAACTGACCCATCTAAGGTCACCCAGGTCTGTCCAGGCTTCCAGGACAGCTTCAAGCAGAGACCTCACTTGCACTTTTGGAACTGCAGACAAATCTTATGGGTGGTTGGTCCTTAGGGATGTGCTCAGAGCTCTGCTGCACCCTCCCTTCATGACACCAGACACTGCAAAACCTGTAATGAGCTGGCAGAACAGTTAAGGGCATACGTACCAGTGTCAGACCTTGTGAAGGTGCTTCAGGTTTTGTGCATGTGCTCTAAGAGCTGCAACTTTAAAGATACTTGAGAAGATTTTTGCACAAGTATTCACAAAGACAGCCTGTCTCCACATGTCTATCAATAATGCTCAAGTGTCAACACTTCCAGGCTTGGATCTGAAGATGCCCTCACCTGCTATAGGTTTGCTAATGGCCACTATCTGGTTCATAAATGGGGAAAGTCAGGCACAGAACAATAAAACAATTCTTCTGCAGTAACTCAGATCAGAGCTGGAATATTTAAAAAAAAAAAAAAATTGAAATCCTGGCTCAAGTATCCTGTATTATCTACAGAGTGATTGAACTGCTCCTCTCAGACTTTTCTCTTTCATTCCATTTCCATCACTCCCACTTCTCTCCCATTGCCAACCACGTCTCTCATTGCCATATTCCTTCCTGTAGTCTTTTCCACCATTCTTATCCCAGAAATGATCCCTTCCTCCCAGTTCTGCTGCTTTGCTGCAGGTCTTTCCAAATTCCATTGCATCAGGTCATCTCCCTGGGACCAGAGTCACTTCTCTGGACTAGAACATGCAGCTGTTTGTGGCTGGAAAGTAGCCAGAGGGCCCCCCACTCCCCCAGCTATGCTGCAGGAGGATGCTGAGTGATGGTGTCAACACAGAGCAGTAAGAGGCCTTGGCTGCCTGTTCAATACCTGAAAGCAGCCCCTGCTCACTGGAAAACAGATTTGAAGGAGGAAGGTTGCTCCCCCTGGCCTCAATCAAATGATATTTCATCCAGCGTGAAGGAGATGTTGACAGAAGGGTCCGTGTCATCATAGATGAGAGACCTTTGGCTGGCAGAGATGTGCCTCCACCAGTCACCTCCACTCCAGGAAGAGGCAGGACACTATCAGAGGCTCCTGCTTGCCCACAGCCAGAGGTGAATGTACAGTGTTCCAGTCTGCTCATAAAAAGGGCTGTCAGGGTGGGCAGAGGGAGGGCACAGGCAGGACAGCCAGCTCCCCTGTGTTATGTGTAAGGAATCAGGGTTAGAAATTGCTTTAATTAGGGCATTGCTGCTTTAATTTGAGAACACAGGGGTTTGAAAGTGTACAGGTTTCATGTTAAGTTCTTTTTGAACTCAGGAGGAAGGGTTGGACTTGCTATTTGTGAGCATCTCACTGATCTGCTCCTTGGGTCTATTGATCCATGGTATTCTCCTCCAGTGCATCTCTCCCAGGATATACTTCATTAGTTCAACCCATCTACACACAATTTGCTCTCAGAACACACAATGGCCAAGTAAAGGGACTAATATGGCATGCAGCCACGGGAAAGGGGTTTGAGCAGAGCACAGGTACTCTCCAGGCCTGCCTTCCCAAGCAGCGTGTCTCCAAGTGATGAAATGCAATGCTATCAAATATCATGGCAGAAAGCACAAATCTATAAAACACGAGGGTGCCTCTTTAAAATAAATGTTGCTCCATGATCTTTTTCCCAGGAGAAGGAAGTTTCCAGAGTGCTGGCTCTCTGCGTGTGGTATCACATATTGCATGGTCTGTTCCCTATAAGCTCTCAACATATGCTACGAATCTACCTCTGCACTACAAGTATTCTAAATCAGATGCTTATGCCTTCTTCTGATCTTTTGCAGTCACACGTACATACATTGGATTTTGCCACAGGCTATCCATCATCCCTCCCTTTCCAGCATCTGAAACACATGACTCGCAATTTGGTTTTATGTGTGTTTTACTGCAGTTTCCATATAATCACACAGGAAACTTTAATTCTCACCTTATGAGCCCAAGTCTGCAGTTCTAATCCTTGTCTCTCAAAAGTGTCATGACTGAATGTTTAATTACCAACAGTCAGTATTTCCCACAAATGAAGGAAAAATCAAATTCAATTGCAAATCAAAGCCTTACCTCTTGCAATCAGTTGTTTACCTGCATCATTTTTCATCCTCTACCCCAAAATAACATTTAAAGCCCTCAGGCATTGCCACCCTCTGCCTCTGAGTCTGCTCATTTCAGCTGTGGACTAAGCACAGTGGTGCTGCATGAGGTGGACATTTTCCACCACCACAGGATAGACAGCTCTGCTAAGGCATCCATCACCCTCTAATGACCCAGATTTCCTGCAGGCATTAAGGGGAAGCTGCCTCATCCACTGTAGACCTGTCATGTCTCAAGAGTGTGACTTGCCCCTCTCATTCCTCCCTCTCCTCCCTTTCTACTCATTTACCAAGAATTCACTATGCCCATCCCCTTCCCTGTCCCAGACTGGAAGTAGCAGGCACAGCTGGTTGGCATCATCCACCTTTCAACTGCCTCTTTTAAAGGCCATATAAAGGAAAAGGGGCCATAGGTCACCCCAGCTCCCAGCTTACCCCAACCCCTTACCAGCTGTACAAACCCTCCAGCCTCAAGGACTGACATAATTTGGCACAGCACTCACCAGAACAGTGCTGTCTGTACACATGCATGTGCAATACCTCACCAAGGGACCCTGATCCCAGAGGGGCTCACCCACCACCCTCTGACATCATGCTGTATGTGCCTCATCCCCTGCAATGACACACTTCTGTTTACGGTTCGGGAATGTCACTCTTCCAGGAGGGCATATCCCAGGCAGAGGGAGATTTCTAGCACAAATACGTCCTTGTTGGTTGGGAGAAAGAAGATGAAGGATTTTTTAGCTCTCTGGAAAGGGGCTAACTGGGAAGGGGTGATGGGGAAGTGGTCTGGTAAAATACCTGCCCTGCCCTGTGCATGAAGCAGATGGCACAGACGCATCAGAGAAGCCCTATAAACAACCAGTTAAGATTTAGTCACAAGCCCTTTCATCTGCTTCAAATATAGGCTCTACCACCTTCCAGCTGGGGCTGGAAAGCATCAGGTCTGCTCTGCCTGCAGGGCTTTGCGAGTTTGTATGTTCTGAACTCCTGCCAGGAGTAACTTTGGTGCTGCAGGGATCAATGTTGGGCCCTGTGCAACACATCCACAATGCAGTGACTTATGCATGGAGGAGGGAAGCTGGGGAAATTCCCTCCCATTATAAACTGTTTCTTGGCTATTTGCATTAGTTGTCAACCCTTGGGAATATATTTTCCTCTATTCCCACTTTTCTGTGGTCTGCATTATCATTTGCTAAATATTAGTGTGTGCTATTTATCATGAAGTCCACAACCCTTGTCCACTCCAGGGAGTTTGCAACTAAGTCACAGCAATAAATTTTCTGACATTCTATGGGCTTTACAGCGCTAAGAGGCATACAGCTGAAATCATTATCTCAGAGCCTTCAACCCCTAATCTCACAGTGAAACACTCATCACCAAAGGCAGGGAGGATGCACACGAACACAGGTTGTTTATGCTCACAGCAGATTCAGACTCAGGCTCCAAGTCTGCTTACTAATAATGATGATTACTACAGCTCCTCTGGTTTTATAACATCTTTGAAAGGCTCAGACAAACCACATTATCTGCAACTCTCTTTCAACAGCATGTTTGGTTCACAGGATCTGCTGGGCTAGCAAAGGAAAGGGTGTGTTTGTGGATTGGGAATCTGTTATAATAATATCATGGCGACCAAAATGAGAACCATGGTCTACAATTACTGCTATCCTTCTATGTTTATTGCAGAACAGAGTCACACAAAACCTGACTCAAAACCTGTTGACTCCACTGAAAGTATTTTGGAGCAGGTCCTAGGAGCCACTTGGACAAGACATCATCTCTTACTGAATTTTTCTGCCCACCCTGTTTAGGAGTTTGGACTTTCTCCCTGCAATAGCTGTTATCTAAGAAGGGATTCAAATTTTGAATAGGTCAATATCTCCATATTTCTGACCCCAAAGCCCCTTTCAGAGTCATTCTTGGTTAATGAATAGAAATGCTCCAGCTTCTCTTGGCAATAGGATCTGATCCCAAGAACCTTCAAAGCAAACCAGAGTTCAGACCAAACTGGTAATATTTAATAAAGATTTGGAGGAGTAATTAAGGAAATAAATTAAATGCTACTAGAATGTACACGTCCAAATGAAACACTGGTCTCAGGAGTCTGTATTTTTCAAAATTATCAAATTAGCCCAGTTTGGTTTCCACTGCCAGTCTAAATAATGATGGATGTTGTCCAATCTCTTTTCCTTCCAAGTAGGCTGAGAAATCACAGACAAGGCCATTAGTGTGAGAGAAGAGACATTCTTCTGCTCTGGATGTCCCATACAGAGGTGCACAGAACAGCTGCTCCTTTCTCAGAGAGGGAGAACAGCAAAAGAAGAGGAGACTTAAGAAGTCAAGTGGCCATGTCCTGTGGACAGAAGGAACAACTGGCATCAGCTGGTTTTGTTTTTCCAACCTTATGGCAACAAAAATGAGAGAAAGAACCAGGCAAAAATATTTGAGAACAGCCTAAGAACAAAAAATGGGGCAGCTTCCCCTGCAGTGGCAGGGCACAGCCCTCACCTCTTTCCTCTCTTGCTCTCTCACTATGATGGGAGCCAAGTTCAGGGCTAACTGGCCATTCCCTGGCCAATGCCAGACTCACTCTCCAACTGACACAGCCCAGACAGTCTCAATACTTCGTTTTTGGTTTTTTGTTGGTTTTTTTTCCTTTTTTCTTTTTTCTTTTTTCTTTTTTCTTTTTTCTTTTTTCTCTTTTCTTTTTTCTTTTTTCTTTTTTTTTTCTTTTTTCTTTTTTCTTTTTTTTGTGGTCCCATAGCCCTTCCTAAGAGTACAGCTGTGTTGATCTGGAGCAGGGATGTTTTTTTAGCATGCCAGGCTCATGAATGCCACAGCCAGTTATCCCAGAAAGACTGAAGAATAAACAAAGACGGACTGGAAAAATAATGATCAATAAAACTCCTTGTTCTGAACTTCAAATCCAGGTTATATCTATATTAATAAACTAAGGGGCTCAAGCACCGGCTTGGAATTGTACACAGATTGTAACTTATAAAGTTTCCAGAGGTATTTTGGTCTGTTCTCCACTCTGGCATGGCCCAGGGGACAGCACAGCCAGGGACTTTTCACTGCAGCTAGTTTGGGTACAGTGATTTCCTCTATTCAGATGTGAGCCATGCCTTGCCACTTGCCCTTAGGGCAAGGGAACATTTTTATTGTACAAGTGTAGCCCATGGGGACTCCCTCCAAAACACAGTTAAATCTCCAATCTGGCTGCCTAGTATAAGAGATGCCTGGCAGGTCATGGCTGCCTCCTTGATGTATTCAGACTCTTTCCCTGCCCCCTCTGCTGCCTGGGAGACACCAAGTGCACAGAAGGGGCTGCAAGTTGGGAGGACTCACTCTGGCACAGGGATTTCCCACCGATAGGCACTGAACCAACATCAGTAACTCCCAGGACACTTCCATGGGGCAGGGACAGTGGAGTGGCCAAGCATGGCATGCTGCAAGACTGGCTGGTGGTGCTGATGGGTTTGGAACCAGCTGGAAAAGGCTCTAATTAGGCTGTGTTGGCTTTTGCCAAGATCAGGGCTGGGTAGCTCCTGGTAGAGCTTCACAAACCACAGGACCTAGTTGAAAGCTGCATGCACTAAATGCCCTGCTTAGAATGGAGGGTTTCTCTGTGTTTCTGGAGCTATTCACTTCACTGGAGGGGCCTGGACCCTTCTTCAGATGGCACAGGTTGTCCAAGCAAGCAGTTCCTTACAAGTTTGGCTGCAGCATGTCCTCCAAACCAGGCAGCACCTCTCCTGTAGAGCTGAGCACACAGGATGGCTGGGCAGTCAGAAAGCAGGAGGGTTGTGGAGGTGCTCATGGATCTACTGGTGTCACCCCAGCTGCTTCCATGTGGACAAACACCACACAGAGCTGGTGAAATAGCTCCAGGATCTTTGACTATGGGGCAAGCTGTTATTCTTGTGTTGATTCAAGGCATTTCTTTAAAACTGTTGTGTTTTCAGTGCTACAAACTCTAGTCCTAAAAGCAAACCCCTGCTTCTGAGTTGGGTAAGCTTCCACTAAAACAAAAGATCAGGAAAGTTTTTCTTTTTTCACTAACTGGGAAAAGGAAATGCACTCCAGAAGGACATGGATTCCTTTGATGTCTCAAAATAGAGAAGAGATTTTTTTTCCTTTTCTGTGCTGTAAGAAGGACATCATTGCCATGTCCATTTTTGGGATCCACTGTTTTCAAAGATGGGTAAAAACAAGAAATAAATAGCAACTCGCCTCTCTCCTGCATTCTTGTGTCCTCCACAGGAACAGCTGCCAGAGCAAGGAAACTATATTTAAGGCCACTGCATCCCTCAGACAAAGATAAACTCTTCCCAAGGTTTCATCTTTGCACAGTGACAAGAAGCTGGGAAGTCAATATGAAACTGTCCACATGGGCATTCTGTATGTGAGAGCCCATTATTGTCAGCACTGATCCAATAATAATTCAGCTGGTCAAATACCCATGATGCAGTTAAATATGACTGTTGAGTGCTTTTGAAAGGCCCTAGGCTGAAACATCAAAGACCGATTGTGCAAATATTAGGCAGGATCTATAAATAAACCAAATTGTCTAAAATACCACTTTATGTGTATATATGGACTACTGAGCTCTACACTTTTAGGCAGTAAAAAAACAAATTTCCTTGGCTACAGCAAGAGCTGTGAAACCTCTGCATAGTTACATTCAGAATCAGAATCAAGACCTGAATCCCATCCTGCAAAACAGGGTTCAAACCGACTGAAGGATAAGAACTCTTCAGAAGAGACATTATTTACACAAAGCAGATATTATTTAACTATGTATTAATTTTCTACTTTTCTGGTAATAAGACATGAAACTGTCAAAGGCTAATATGTTTAAAAAAAAGAAATTATTAGAAGCGATTTAGTAAAATTGTAATCAACAATGTGCTTGACATTAATTTAAACATCATGAGGTTTGAAGACTCATGAAGGTAATGAGAAATAATTATTGAAAATAGATGATTTTCTAGAAAACATATTCAAGATAGGAACTATCTGGCCTAACTTCAGATGTCAACAATGCAGGTACTCACATCTGGTCCAGTCACCATGGGTTCCTTTAAAAATGAAAGAGAAAAACAAGCACTTGTAAGGGGTACCTGAGATACCGACTTGAAAATTAGATGAACTGCAACCTAGAAATGCCTTTTTCTTTTCATATACTGACTACAAAGGGAGGCCAAGGTATCTAGTCCATATGTAGCTGATTATACTGTAGACAGCTACATCTGGTCAGCATTAGAGTGTATTTAATGACACATCTATTTGCAAATGCATTCCTATTCAGATCAATATGTCTGTGCACTCAGTACTGCAACCTTCTACTTATACTCCAGGTTCCTAGTCCAAATCTTTAGTCTTGAACTTCAAAGGGGGTTGGACCCAGCTACACTGAGACCTACAACTTGCTAAGTAAGGTCCCTCAGGAAAACACAACTCTCCAAGCCAGGATGAGAGCCCTGAGACAGAAATCCCTTCAGGAAGTCTGCAGAGGAGCATTTACAGAGAAACAGAGGGGTCATTACAAGTCCCTCTACACAGGAAAATATTTTTGCCATAACCAAAATGTCAATGCTAATGGTTAAATCCACTTCCTTTAATAAAATCTGCCCAAGACTTCAGGAAACACATTTACGAAGAGCAGTCATTCCAGAAAGTAAAGCAGTTTGTATGATCTTGGGTTCAAGAGCCCCACATATGTAAAGAGCTGGTGAACCTTTTCACAGCCTGTGACAGGTAAATCATTTTTTGCACCAGTCTGGCTTGAAAGTCCAAAAGCCTGGCTCAGCCATGAGTGTGTTGGCATCCTGGGCGTGGGGCTCAGTCTCCTGGCCAGCTGCAAAAGGAAGGTAAGTCAGTCAGACAGCCAGATCCATAAAGCAGCAGCTCACACTGTTATTAGAGGCCTGCCTCCCCACCTGGAAATTAAATGCAAACATATGCATAGGCCCAAGTGTTGCTTAAGAGAAAATCACTACCCTGACAATGCTGAACGGAAACAGGAAAGAAAGAAAAAAAGATAGTACAAACCAGTATCTGTGCCTTCCACATTTAATTTTCTGTACTGTCAGAGGTACCCTCATATCTAATTCAGCACAACTTAAAGGACAAAGAATTATGAGGTGAGGAAGGAAAGAAAATCCACTTGTTTGTTACTACTGTAACAAGCTAAGAAATATCTGACAGAAAATTTACATTACACGTGTTCCAACTCCAATTTACTAGGTGGTTCAATCCTCCCAAAACAGAACCACAACATTGCACCAACATTCTGTACTTCATTCTTCATTGATACCCAAGGCATCTGCAGGAGGTTTTGACCATCTCTAATGGCACAGAGGAGAAAATCTGCCTTTCCTCTCTGCGGGAATCAGATACAGCTTTCACGCAGCAGAAGTCGGACCCTTTGATCAATATACAGCACATTAAAAAATGTGTTTTAGTATGTAATCCTGAGCTATATCCCCAGGGATTTGATTTTTTTCACTGGGGAAAAAGTAGAGAGGAAGAGAATTTAATATTAGTTATTTTTCAAAATAATAAAATTTATAATAAGAAACAACAGCAACAACAAAGAAAGATAAATGTGAGATTGGCATTGAATTAATGACTGAGTGAATTATCGTGACAGCAATGGACATGTCAGGCAGGAGCTTAACACCTTATCATTCTGAAACTTCATGTCAATTAAGTTCAACAGCAACTGTAGGCACTGAAAGCAGAGACTCCTCACAGCTGTGTGATCATGTCTGCACTGGATGCATAAACCAAAACCCCAGGGAGGTGGGGAGGCTGCTGCTCTCTTCTGCCAGATGCTGAGCAAACAGCCCCAGGGTCTAACCACACCAGGCAGAAGGAAGCACAGTGACTGCCACAAGAGTTGATGATTGATCAGGGTTAAGCAGAAAAACCTCTTGCCCTTAGGCCAGTGCCCCTCCACTGAGCCAGGGTTACTATCATGCCTGGGGAATAGATCTAGTAGGGGGTTGCCCTTTTGTAAGCCATTATTTTCATTCTAATTTTTCCATGGACTCTTTTAAAAAAAGGTATTTCTTGTCCATTCCAAGAGGCATTTTTTTCTTCTAAAGAAAAAACTTTGAGAAGTTTATCAAAGCTTGAAGCAAATACATATGATCCAGGGACTAAATAGTGCAATCCCCATTTACAGGTTGGTTCTTGACACATACTCCCTGGGTCCTACAAACTATGAACATATCCAGGCTGGGGCAACTTTTGACCCAAACCAGGTTTGTTCGACTCCAGATGAAGCTACATACCAGTTTTCTGCCTCTCCCTGAGGCTTTGGCTTGAACTAAAATGGAGTGACCCCCATTAACAAAGAGACCTCCAAGACTCTGCCCTCCCTTCCTTGCTTCTTCCCCTCAAGGCACCGACACCAAGGTCCATCTGCTGGGATTAACCAGCCTCCGTCCAGAGTCTTTGCAGGCAGCTGCAAGATGGCTTTCAAAGATAAGAGATGGCCCAGGGTGGGCTCCTGGGTCAGGAATTTAGTTAAATATCTTTGGAAGGGATCTAGTAGGATTTGCTTCCTTGTTTATATTGCGCAGTATCAGTCATCCTTTTAAGACCCCAGGCCTGTGTGTCAGTAAAGCTGGAAACAAAACCAGCCAGCAAAGGATCCTGATACTCTTCCCCATGACCCTGTTCTCCCCATACAGAAATGCTTCCCTACTCTGACATTCAGAAATATCTACATTTTTTGGTTCGTTCACCTAAATGAGGGATAATTAGTGAAATGCTGAGCAGCAGAATACTTGGGACTGAAACTCCAGAGAGAGAGTCAGCTTTTCTTCCTGGGTGATGGTGGTGCTGCTGCTGCTGCCCGATGTTGAAACAACAGTCATGGTTAATATATGGCAAAGAGATTGTAAGTTTCTGCCGGCCCCAGGGGGAAAATAATCATAAGCCTGCTCAGTGTTTGTTAAAAGATACAGGTAATTGTGGAAAAGAGCAACAAAAAGACAATTGAGTGGCTAGGCAGGTTGATTTATGAGGAAAGATTAAAGGAGCTGAACATGAATGGCTTAGCTAAACAGTGACTAAAACAGGACATGAAAAGTGGCCACTGTCAACAGTATTTGAAGTGTCTCTTTAAAGGGGCATTAACTGTTTGGGTGTGGATATTTTGAATAAATGGAGGTCTTGAAAAGGAGGTTGGAAATATAAATGCCAGATGAATGCTAAGGAAAATTTTCTGAAGAACAAGATTTCCATGGGAATCTCCTCCTCACTGTAAGGTGGGGTGCCCCCCAAAAGGTCATCTGTGCTGAGCAGACATGATATAAGAAACTTCTGGGAGGTGTCTACTCTTAAATGCCTCATTGGCATCCCCATCTCTAAGCACCAGGGCACATACAACAAGACAGCATGACAATAAAAGCCCTTTCCGAAACTTCCATACAAACAGAAGACAAAATACCCATGCCTTGTGCCTCAGAGATCAAGCAGAAATACAAGAAAATGTCCAGACTGGGGGGAAAGAGTGATTTCCTGGAATTCTCTTATAGTACTGAAGGATGGTGTAGGGCTGGGTTTGTTCACAGGTAGTAAGAAGACACAGAAATGTCAGCCTCTACACTCTGCCATTATTTGGCCTCTCCCAAACAAGAACTGGAATAAGGAAAATTAATTTTACTGACACTAAAGAGACCCAGGTTGGTCATCATTCAGCTGTTACAAATCACATAATTCATATAAGGCACAACACCCTCCTCCCTGCCTAGTGCACACGGGACTTAGTGGTTTGACCATGGAGAGCCACACCTCAGGTTCAAAACAGCAGTAAATTAGAAATTAATTTGCCATATCCTACTGCTTTCTTTTCATTTCATATAATCAAAGATTGGGCAGGAAATACTGCATGGTGAGAATTCCACCTAGAGAATTCCACCTGGAGAAGCATGTACCTACTCATCTAACAATGATTATACCTTGCACAGAATACACATTGATAAGAGAGTTGACAGTCCTTCGTTCAGCTACCATGACACAAAGCCCTGTGTAAATGTTGTCTCCACACCCAAAATGAGACTAACACTTTCTCCCAAAGTTTGGCTGGCCCTACCTATGTAACATCACTCTTAGCAGGAAATGCTTCTTAGCAAGTGAGTGCATTGCACAACAATCCATGCTGATGCCGGTAGGTGTGGTAACGTTCATTAGTGCACTTCCCAGCAATTAAATTACACATTTGATCATAGAATCATAGAATCATTTAGGTTGGAAAAGGCTCCAAGATCGAGTTCAACCATTAACCCAGACAAGTTCACCAGTAAACCACATCCCTAAAATGTACCCATGCCCAGGTAGCTCTTGTCAATGGGCTATAGACACCCCTGAGTACCTATTATGTTGATTTTCTATTACAACAGCTCACAAACCTCAATTGTACCATGATACCACCACAGAGGTCACATATATTTTCATCTTTGGTAACTTTCAAAAAATTGCCTTTTTTTTTTTTTTCCCCTTCTCTCTGTCCTGGTCTTCTAATTCTCTTTTCATGGTCAGGAAAAATTTTCCAAATTTTTGTTTTCCAGATCCCAGAGGATTTCCTATTTTTTTCACATTAAAGTGGAGAGAGGGCAATAGAAATCAGCAGGGCAATGGTAGGTGCACAGCAGAGAAATATGCATGTTCTGGCAGAAGAGCACCAGCCATGAATCCTTCTATAAAGGGTGCAAGAAATGTCATTGTTTTGATACGTTTAAAACAGGGGGAAGGAAAATATATATTAATGCAAATATATCTTAATTGGTGAAAACGCTCCCTTTAAATTTAATCTAATGCGTGTTTCACTGAGCTGTCAGCTGTCTCCAGTAGCCTCCAGGCACTAATGAGTGAGCATCAAGGTGTCAATGCTTCTGGCATTAACCTCAATTAGGAGGAGTTAGGGTGATCACTGAATCAAGGGTCAGCCATTCATCGCTGAGACATTCCCCGGCTGCAGTCTCCTCCAACTTGAAAAGGGCTGGCAGACTGGCTGCCAACCTCCTCACCAGTAAAGAAGTGTCAGACCTGCCAACATTACTGCTAATTACTATATTTGAAATCTGCACAGGTCTTAACAGGCATGGAGACACAACAGTAACCCTGTTTATGAGGCTGTTCAATGACGTTTCCAGATAAAAAAAAATAACCAGTGGTATTAAAATTATAAACATCTACCACTTACTCATGGTCAGAATTTTTAAAACGTCATTATAGGCATTGATATGACAAAGAATAGAAAGTCTGTACAGCAGTGTTAAGCTTACAGAAAAAAGTGTCACCACAGAAATAACCCATGTAATTTTAATTCTGCTCCACTTCTCTCTCTCTAGAGATCCTGAAAGATTTCCTTTAGACATATGACATTCAGATGTCATCTCACACAATCTTTCTCAGGTAGATCTGCTTTTCTGGGATGAAATCATGGATAGATCATGAGTGATTTTGAGACTGTACCCCTCCAATGCAAGCATGGAGATCTCAGGACAGCCAGGCAGAACCCTCCAGATCCACCCCAGGCCTGAAATCCACTCTCTAGATAGCAGATTGCTGTTCAGACTCAAGCCTGTCATATTTATGCCAGAAGAAATCATTCAATGAGAAAATCAATTTAGTAACCTTGAAGTTGTATCAGCCACCATAAAATCTTGGTGACATTACAGTTTAACATTACAGTTATTACAGTAGAAACTACACGTCCATTATAAAACATTTCTTAAATTTTTAAGTTTATAAACTACATGAATAATACCAGAAGGAAAAGCATAAGTCCCACCTGCCTCCTTCCTATCACCACTCCACTGCAACAGACTGACCACTCTTCCCTGCAGTCTTCCCCTGTGACTTTTAGGCCACAGCCCTTACCAAATGAAACAGAACAGAAAAAAATAAAACAAAACACAAAACAAAACATACAAAGCATAGAGATAAAATTATTAAAGGTCTCAGGTGCACACACCTTATGAACAGTGGAGGTCAGGAGCTGCAGAGTACTTTAGCTAATTCTTTATGGGATGTTATCCATAGCAGAAGCTCTCCCAGAGCTGAAGGACCACAGCAGCAGGCTTGAAAACCTTGTCTAATTGTAAGGTAGCACTTGTCTTACAGCTCATCCTGCTTAGGATCATCAAAAAAAGTGTCCTTTGAATTCCCTCTCTGCTTCCTCAAGCCCCATCTTCTTTCCTCCCATCCCCAAGGCAACGATTTTTATCTCCAAGCCTCCATTTCTTCTCTGCAGGAATCAAAGGGGTTTCAAGCCTTTCCCTTGAGGTGACAGCATTACCTGTTCCTCCTCCATCTGAGATGCAGAGTTCTGCTTCCTCAGAATATTTATTTACCCTAATCTGTATCAGACACAGGCTCATTCTGCCCTGGTAATGAAGAGTTGCTGTGTCTGGGCCAGCCAGGACAGGCATGTTTGGACTCTCCTGGGTTGATTCATATCAAGCTGTCCAGTAAGCAAAGATAAACAGGAGCAGCACAATGACAGTTTTCAATTACCTGATTTACCAACCTTCATCATAAAACTAATGAGGCTGTTTGTGTCCTGTTTCACATCCCAGTGCAATCACTAGTGTTAAACACAAACAGCTCTTTGTCCCTGGTGCATGTTCCTCCTTGGTGCAGGATGGCAGAGCTGCTGTAGCCTGTTATGAGCAGGTACCTCCAAGCCCATTGGTAAAGCATGTACCTCACTCACTTCAGCACTGGCCAGCAAAAGAGATGGCATCTCGCCTTTACCCTCAGGTAATGCATGAACTCCAACAGATCCATGCCATGAATCCAAATTATGAGTCTCACTGACTGAGGGGTTTCCTCTTTGCTTCTCTCTGAGATGCAGAAAACTGCATCCACAAAAACTGTTAAGCCATCATCAAAGGTGATACAATCACAGCCTCAGAAGTCAGAAAACTTCAGCCTTGAGCTATCTGGTCACCCATCACCGTGGTTTTTAATTACATTGCTAAAGCTTTTTTAACAGGTTCTGTTGAAGTATGACTAATTCTGAGTGTGAGGTCTAAGTTTCTGAAAGGAAAACAAGCTCCTTGCTTTTTCTTCACCTGGATGGAAACATGCAGAAGTCTGGAAGGATGTTCAACAACTCCATTTGTTTGCAGAAAGTGATAACAGATGTTACATCAGTTAAAATCTACTCTGCCCCCTCTCCCATACCACCAGATGCAGTCCTTGACAGTTTAGAACAAATTTGACCTTGAGAACAAAAGTCTAAAAGTATGACCAGCCAGTCAAAGAAGTCAACAAATATATTGACCCCATCCTAGATCCTGGAAACATTTAGGGAATTAATACAGATGAAATGCAGAAAATGGACCTCAACAAATGCAAAACCAATTAACAGGGAAACCCCTCTCTAAACTCAGGTGTAGAGATTGATATAACCTTGAGCTGAGATGCAAGACACTAAGCTTCTATTTGAGAATTTTTCAGCATTACCACTCCTGGCAAGAGGTAGTTCTTTCTCAAGAACTTAAATAAACATTATGTTCTTCTCTTACTTGGATAAATCTTTAAGAGCTGGAGATCTGTCAAACAGTGGGAGTAGAAACCAATAAATATAAGGAGAAAACACTGGTATTATTACTACGTAGTAATGAAAATTTTGACCAAAATAAACATTTGCATAAGAACAGGATGGTTGAAAGCATCTAACCAGATCATAGAACCAGGGAATCACAGAATGGTTTGGGTAGGAAAGGGCCTTGAAGTTCATCCAATTCCAAGCCACCCTCACCATGGGCAGGGACACCTTCCACTAGAGCAGGTTGCTGAAAGCTCCATCCAACCTGGCCTTGAACACTTCCAGGGAAGGGTGAATGTAGATGTAAATATCTGCATCGTAGAGTCTCTACATGTGGATAACAATAAGTCAGCTAAGCACCAGAAGGCCTCTTTACAGTCAATACAGGAGAACTGTCACTTCAAATATGCAGTTCATCTCTTTCAGGCACTTACTTTAGGATGAGATGATTTGTGCCTCAAAAGCAGCTGCTTCTCCACATTACCTGTAAAAGGAATTTTTCTCAGATGGGAATGTCTATGATATAAATCTCTACGGCTTATATGTCTACACTTGGTGAGATTAATCCCACTTCATGAATTTTTCAATATTTGTAGTCATTACATGAGGATTGAATTTCTTTTCAAAAAATACTCTATAGTTTGAAAAGAAGCATAAGCTTGATACAAAAATTACTGGACAAACTTCTATTAACTTAGGAAAATAAGACAAAGGATTTGAATAGATGTCCTAAACTATCTCTCAGTCTTGACAATGAAAGTAGCCACGTGGAATTATATCATAGCATTACTCTGTTCTTTATTTATTTGGCAGGTCAAACCCACATAGCCATGAATTTCAAATCTACATGTCTGTGAGTTCTGTTTCACAGCATTATACAAGAAGCCCAGTGAAACAAACATTATCAGACATTATACATTCTGTGGAACATCCCTAGAGCTAAGTCTCCTAAAATGTTTATTTGTTTGTAAACAGAAATTTTATTTCAACTTTTGAAGAAAGAAAGTCTGCATTACACATTCTGTGTCTATCGTTCTCACCCTGCCTGCATTACCCTGTCCCAAAGGGGCGTAAAAGGCTTTTGGGGTTTTTTTGGAAGTCTAAAATTTCTCCTTTTCTATTTTATGCAGGTCTTGGAATTGAGTTTTATCGCAACAGAAAGCATTTTTGCAGTGATAAAAATAAATTTTCTACATTCATGAATTCATAAATTTTAAGAGCAAAAGGAACCATTATATTCATCCAGCCTGAGGCATTGATAGATTTACTGCACAGGAGCTAATGGACCAGAGCACAGTCCCTTTGAGATGACAGGAGAGAATTTGTGAAGCTTTTTTGCCTTCCTCCTCATCCTCATCATGAGGGCAACCACCTCAGAGCTGCCTTGTTCAACAAAGACCCTGCCTCTAGTCCAACTTGAAAGAACATTTCTTTAAACACATTATGGAGAAAGCCAGGCTGCTTTCCCAAGCACTCAGAGAAAGCAAAGGTCAGCACACCCCCATCGCCCCAGAGCACCTCGACCACCTCTCCTTGACCCCATTTGGTCCCCCAGCAGCACCAGACACCCCAAAGCAACAGTGGCTGCTGTCCCTGTGCTCAGGCTTTGTTCTCTACCTGCACAGTTCTCTCACTGGGATGTGAAGCACTTGGCCCCTGGGACTCAGCTTATTGCCTCATAAAGCAGGATGGCAGGATTATTAATGTGGCAGAACTGCAGGATTTTCCAAGCAATTTATGAGTTACCATGGCAGTTCATTAGCTCTCAGCCCAATGACCCCTTCCTGGTGAGCATGAATCAAGCAGGAGGCACGCACACATCTAAATGTACGACAGATATTCACATGAAAAACACAACCAAGGCCATTTTTCCTCAGTTTTGTTCAGCACATGTCCAACTGCAGCACTAAAAAGTCACCAGTTATCAGGACTGATAACCAACCCACTGAAACACATCTAGACACAAAGAAATTAACAGTCCCCCTATTTTTTCCTTTTATCCTCATCAAGCCACTTCTAAGGGATGCCTGCATTTAAAGAACAGCAGGTCCTTAGCAGAGGGTTTGCATTTGCAGCCTGCATGGACTGCACAGGGAGGCAGGTCGGCTCCCTTGACTTTCAGTGCTCAGAATAAGGTTTCACTTTACACACAGACAAGACCCTCATCCCCACTCAAGGAAGGATTTGAGAAAATATTTAACTTTCATGGTAATTATCCATAGGTCTTAAAATAAAGCACACACTTCAACACTTCCTTGAGTCCAAGTGGCATTGTGTGTGCGAAAGAATTCCACAGATTTAAATGCAGTGCTGTTAGAACTTCAGCACAGGCCAAAAAATCTAACAAACTAGCAAGGAAAGAGATATAGAGAATTAAAGGGAGCCTTTGAAGTTAATAACTGAACATTTAAGAAAATGAAATGATTGTGAGTACAGTAAGTTTTATCAGTAAGTACAAAACCACTATCAAGCTACTCACGGATATTAAAAAAAAACCCCAATGTTTTATACCAAAGAAAGACAGAGACAAAGGAAGATTTTTGGGGGAAGAGGAAACAAGGAGAGAAAGACTTCTAGTAAGTCTTTATTACATTATTTTTCTCAGTTACATTAATGCTTTTTTTTTTCTTCTTCTTCTCTAAGACTTTCAGGGTATTTTTAAGAAAAGGCAGAGCTAAAATTTTTTATATCTGCCTCCATTAGAGCTGCCACACTAAGAATTTAACCTCACCATGGCTTATGTGCTTCCCAGAATGAACTTGCCTTTTCCTTTTGAAAAAATAATTAATGTATTTATTAGTGCCATAATGGGACCCACATACTGGAAAATCCCACCTTCCATACCATTCCATTAGCTAAATCTGGCTTTGGACCAAGTTTTTGTATTTCAGCTCCTGCCAAGATTCCGGTTTGGCATGTTTCTACACTGGAGGATTTTTCATGTTTCCTTGGCTGGGCTAATGGGACCCTAACGCACTTGAGAGATCTCTATCACACCAGGCTGCTGGGTACTTGTTTGCTTCAGTCATCTCGTACAAACACATGCACTGGTGGCATTCCCCTCTCAGCTAAGTGATGCCAAGAGGCCTTGAACCCACGGTGCAAAGGGGTATCATTTGATATGGAGAATTGCTGACCTGAGACATTCCCACTGGCTGTAGTAATTACAACCAATATTTTAAAAATATACAGCTGGGCAAAAAGTTAGATGACACCTTTGTTTAAGAACAGATTCTTCAGCAAAATTGTGTGTGTCTGGCAGGAATTCTCATGTCCAATAAAACATGGAAGCTAGAGAAATGAACCTTTAAGAAATATGGATATGGCTTAAAGAAAGCAAAGCTGTTGCCTCATCCATTCACCTCTTGGAGATCTGGAATAGGGCCCAGGTCCTACTTTTAGGCTAGAGAAGAACAGTGTGGACATGATGACCTGGGAGACCTTGCAGATATTCTCTTTCCAGGACTGGAAGATAAGATACCTCACCAGCTCTTCACTGGGCCTTGGTCTACATAAACACTACCAGTCTGTCCACAGGGACCTTCTCAGCTGTGATTTCTGCTAACACCTCATGAGCTTTTAGTTAATATTACTTTTTGTCACCTCATAAATTACTTACTCAGCAGACTTTTTTCATGAGTTTCTATCAGAAGAAGACCTATCAGTGTCTTTCCAATCCTTCCCATGCTTTAGCACCAGAAGCAAAACTCAGCTGCTCTGTCCCTGTAGTTACTGAGGTTCCTCACAAAGGAAATGTCTGCATGAAGACTCTCCCACCCACAGCCACGTCCATCACTGTTCTTGCTCTCTCCACCCCTTCTGAAGCAGCACAGCAGGTCAGTAGCACTACCCAAGGACACGTGGCAGTTTTCTCACAGGTAAGAGCAGTGACACACGCAGAACATCTCTGCCACAGTCTGGCAGGCAGGTAGGGACAGAGAGGAGCAGACTGATGCACTGCCTGATCTCAGAGAGTGATGGGGTCACTGACTTGAAGCAGCAACAAAAAAGGGCTGAAGCAATGCTCAGAGAAACCCATTTACACACACATCACATTTCCCAGGCTGTGCCAGGGTGACTGCATCTTTCACTGATCTCCAGGAAACAGCAACAAGAGACAATATGTTTCCAAGTGCAAGAGGTGGGAAACAGGGATATGTATTAGATACAGACAATAAGGAAGTGCAGACATGCCTATTTGTCCCAGCCTGTGCCCTTTCACTCCCACAGTTCTGGTGAAAGTAGGAGAGCACCATACCAGGAGCCATAACGTGTACAGCTTTATGGAAACCTGAAACAAAGAGAAAGCCACCAGGAGGTTTTCTACACTAGTATCATTCTCTAGGCCATAAGAATACCAAATTGTCTGGTTTTATCATTTCTTCTAAAAGAATTCCAGGACTTAGTTCTGTCTGGCACAAGCACATGGAACTGGAATTTGATTTCTTGTTTATTTCATTTTCACATGTTGAAGGACTTTGCTATTTGAGGTGAGAAATATGTGTCTGTTGATCACAAAATCCAGTTCAGAGACTTGTCTGAGATCATGGTTTTGAAAAAGAGCCATGGCCACCTTCAAAGGATGAGGCATATTTTACCCATGGAAAAGCAAAACATGCCATTTTGTGCTCTCAAGCGTGACTCATTTCCTGATGCAGTTAGGCTTGGACTAGAGAGCTAAGGTCAGATTAATAGATCATTAGTGCCTTTTGTAGTGGACTTTGAGACCAGAACCACAATTCTAGAATAAGGCTGTGGAGGCCTTTGAAGGAGAAATCCTCTTGGAAACACATCACGGGGCTCTGTTTGTTTTCCCTGGATTTTTGAGGGATGGAGCTCCTGTTTTTCCTTCTACATTGCCTTCATTTCTGTCAAATCCCCATGAGGATAAACTTCTCCCCAGTCTTTTTATGAGAAAAGTGATATAAAAACATCACCTTCCTGACTAGAAAATTCACAGGGCTTTGCATGGATAGCCTTGCTACTTCTTGCTGCATCACTTCAAACAAAACCCAACCTTCCTGCCACTCCTGCCAAATGAAAGAACAGCCAAATGAAACAGAGCTGAGGGCCTGATGCTCCTGCATCAATGTCTCTGCTCCTCAGGGCGCTGCACATCCACCATGCTCTAGCCACTACACAAAATGTTTTAGTGACTCCATCTCAAATGCTTTCTGTCACACTCAGCATGCTGCAGTCACACACAGAGTGACCCACAGACCCATTGCTGTCTGAGGGCACAGAGGGCTTCTCCTTTTCTGCATGTCCCACTGTCTGCTCAGCACATTCAGTACAGCACCAAAATTTGCACTTCCAGGTGGATGCAGAAAGGAACAGAGAGAGAGAGAGAGAGAGAGACTGAGCTGATCCTAGCCACAACTACGTAAGCAAAACCCTGAAGGAAATATTTTCAAATATGTCAGCTACAAATGACCAAAATGTCATCACAGTAAGAAGACAGATGTTGTTTTTATACTACAGGGCTAGACAGGAACAATTTTTCCTCTGTTGCAAAATAAGATGACTAGTCAGGTAAGAGCACAGTGTCTGCTCAATGCTATGACTTAAACTCCCAACTGAGAGCACCGTTTTTTGGGGTTTTTTTTTAAGTAAGAGTGTTTTGTTAGAAAAATTTTTGCAATGTTTACCTGAAAATTAGGGAGTGATTTTCTACTAACACAGTGGATGAGTATGGTTTGGTAATAACCTGATTCTATGGTACAAAATAAAATAAATACAGAATAAAGTAATAAGGATCCCACTGATAACCACAGCTTTGCTGCAGGATGTCAACATTCAGTAAACGTCCACTGAGCAAATTGACTTCACTGACAAATTTTTCTGCCTTGAAGAAGCAGATGAATAGGTTAATAAATACCATTTTCACGTTTTTTGCTTTTTCTGTAGAGTCAGTGAGTACAAAAAGACGCAGAATTAAACTACTTTTGTGATCCAAAGCTTTCCCTTGTTGATCAAATAAGAATCACCATGAGCCAACTGGAAGTTCAACAACTTTTTGCATCTTATTCTCCACACACCGCTGTTCAACAAACATAGACCCCAGAGAGAGTTAGAGAATTTTGTAACTTACCACAAGTGTAGATGACATTAAGATGCTTTTGAATGCCTGGGTAACAAGGATCTCCAAATTCATAGGTGCTGGCATATATGCTGCAGCTTCTTTTCCCATGACAGCGCTTGATCATGAGCTGGAGAGCAGTAGCTGACTGACACTCTAAAAGGGAAAAACAATACCTATCTGTGAATGTTTGTGCATTCACAACAAAAATTTCCTAAAAATAATTTACCAGTTGCAGACTGTGAAAGCACATACAAGATTTCCATATTTAAAAGTTTTTGTGTTTACATGAGAAGGTGTATCTAACTCTAACACATCTCTAATAAATTGAAAAATCACTGAAGATTCAGAAACCCCCACGCATCCAAACAAAGAAGGCTGAGAATAAACTACGTTTCATCTTTGTAACAACCACAGGAGGTGTCTCAAATCCCCCTCTCTGGCCCCTGTTGAAGACAAAGGTGATCAGTGTCTCTGTCTGCTCTTAGATGTTGTATTTCTATATCTAATGAAAGTTACTATGAGGTGTAATAATTATACCGTATAAGTAGAAATACTGTTTTAATCACATTCATTCCATGCAAGTAGAAATATTTTTCATATTAGAAAGTTAGAATATGGGAAGTTCCAAAAGTAAGTGTTTTCCCAAGTATTTTTCTCTACCAGGTGGTTTTGCCTGTTTCCTTACCTAGGGTGAGAACAATTTGCACAGATAGTCTTGAGCTTTTAGGTGCAAGACTGACAGTTTGCTTTCAATGTCCAGCCAAGACCAAGCTCAGTGGGAAACTCGCAAGAAGACTTTTCTGCAACATCAAATTTTTGCTAAAAGGAACAGGACAGCTACAGAGAATGGAATACAAACCCCTTTCTGTCACTAATTGGGAGGATGGGAAAGGAAAAATGGACCTCAAAAGGTAGTGAGTGCTAGAACCAGCTTAACAATAAAAGCCATGAGAGACACGGGAACGCCACAGAAAACCAAGCCTAGAGGGTAACATTTTTTTTCTGCAAATCAAAGGCAGCATTTTATTTCACATGCTGCAAATGACAAAAGAAGAAGGCTCCATGCGGACATTTTCTTACTGAATGACCCAAACTTCCCTAGGGAATTTCTGATCCAATGAGTGTCGGAGGTTTCAGTGGAAACATCTGGCATGCAGCAATCCTGATTCATTGTCTTTTTGCAAATGTCCAGTTAGAGAAACTCAGCAAATCTAAATGCTGCAGAGGATTTCATGGAGGGTGGCTATTCTTTTTATTTGTTATTGTTCTCACACAAAGCAGAAAACATCCCACAGCTGTCTGCTTAGGGGCCTTGCCCTCTGGCACAAGAGTATACTGTATCCACAGGAGTGTGGGGAATTACACACTGCTGGTCCTGTGAGAGGCACAACAAGGCTTTTGCACCTAGCACCCTCAGAGACGGGCAGCCTTTGGGACATTCTTCATTTATGAATATGTATGCACTAGAAAACTGCAGACTCTGCTCTCCACCTTAACAGATTGAATTGACCCTTCAGGTGCCAAAGCTGTAGATTCTTCAGACTGAAAATGCTTCCAGGAGTTTTATTTGGCATATACCCTCACACTAACATTGACAGCTTTTCTAGCCATCACTAGCCATGTCCTGGTATTGATGGCCTCCTTCCTCCCATACAGTTCTGAGCAGGTCATGGTCTCCACCCAAACTGACTTTAGCAGCAGCATCTGTATCAGGAAACCAAAGGGGGGCTAAATTATGGATGCACCTTTTGCCCTCTTTGTTTAAGTGATACCCCGTACCTTAGAATGATTTTTCCAATTAGCATTACTCCAAACAGGTAATACAGCCTGAGATATAACAGGGCTAGTCCTAATAGTCAATTTACAGAAGGCCTCCACTGTATCTTTGGGGCTTTGAGCAACCTGGTCCAGTGGCAGGTGTTCCTGCCATGGTAGGGGGATTGGAACAAGATGATCCTAAACGACCCTTCCAACTCTAACCATTCCAGAATTCTATGATCTTCTGGACTGCCTAGGAGAGTTATCTGAGCCAAGACAACATGCCATGGACCATGCTACAGTTTCACAGTGCAGATCTATTTCCATAACCTGTGCCCCTGATACTACTACTACTACTAATCACCAGTATACATGTAACCCCAGATACCCACCCTCTTTGGGCACAGACCAGCCCACCGTAGTCACAAATACTCATAATGAAGTCCTCAACTCTCCAACTGCCAGGCTGCTGCAGCTCAACCTGCACCAGCCAAAATGAGCAGAAGAATAGAAGGAACTCTCTACGCTTTAATTACAGGTGAAGATGAAAGCCCCTCACATAGGAAGTAGGGCATCAAGATTGTAAAAGGCCCTTTTACATGGACTTTTTGCAAACCATAGGATGAAAAATTACATCCGGGGGAAAAGTCACCTGCTGGGACTGCGGCACATAAACCATTCCATAATTTAGCTGAAAGCAATATCTGGAGCCTATCCACTGCAACCTCCTGCCCAAAGAACAGCCAGCTTTGATGTTACATCAGGTTGTTCAGGAATTCCCCCAAGCAAGTTTTGAAAATCTCCACAGAGAAATATTTCCCAAACTCCTTGGACATTTGATCCTGGGCTAAGCCCATCTCCAGGTGAAAAAATTTTTCCTTGTATGTAATCAGGTTTCTATTGATTACAATAGAAAAATGTTCATTCAGTGTTCATCTACTGTTTCCTCCTGTGTGTTTCCAAAAAGAGGCATCTGTAGAACCACCTATTCCTTGGTAAAAAACAGAAATAAGATCCCGCCCGGAGTTTTCTTGTCTGGAAACTGAACAACCCTGTGTCCCTCAGTATTCCCCCATAGGCTGTATGCTCCAGGCCCCTGAGCAGCTTGGTGGAGCTTCACTGGATTTGCTTCAGTTTTCCAACATCTCTCTTTACCTGGAGAACCCCAAACTGGACACTTCAGTGTTCTAGTTAAGCTGTAACAAGCGTCCTGCTCAATTCAGTACCACCTACAAACCCTGTCCCAGGTCCTTACTGAAGAGTTCAAGCCATCTCTGATTTCTTTTAAGTGGCTGCCAGCATGACTTCAATATAGCACAGTGGAGGTTTCTTGTAGTGCTCCATTTCCTTGGCTCTTTCTGCAAACAGTCACAATTTAGGCAAGTTTTACTGTTTTCCCTGACCTCCAGACCCTAATGAACACCAGAATCTTGTGAATGCAGGAGTGGCAGAAAACCATCTGAGGTATCCATGTTACCAGATCCAGCTAAACTCTACTGACCACAACAGTTGTCTCTCACATGGTAAATCCAAATGTTCTTTTCATTTTCCCTATGGTAAGACCTGAGCCATTCTCTTGGAAGCAGTCATATTTTCTAGCCCTGAAAAAAAAGAAATGGGGTCCAGGCACAAATTCTGACCAAGCATTCACTTCAAACACTTCCTTTTGCTCGCAACAGGGAACTTTCCCTGGTTTTACCTCCCCACAATTTCTATGCAGAAGGGCCTTGTACATTCCCAGAAAGGCCAGGGCAAGCAGCCTGCAGTGTTTTGAGGGAGGACTACACCAACACCGCAATTAGCTTTGTCTCCTGTCTTATACTTCTTGGTCTGTCAATATGTTCACCTTCCACATAACACATTGAACTGGAAAATGTAAGAGCAGCAATAAAAACCTCCAAATGGGACCATCTTCCTTACACACTTCAAAGGGTTTCTGATAAGGAGTTCATTTAGCTGGGTGCCAAAATGTCATATTCAAGCATCCTTATTCTCTCGCTAACAAGCACTGAAGACGTCAGTAATACACCTGAGAGGTGGCTGAGTGATAGATGAGGCTACAGCACCTTCATAAATCACAATCACCACCATGGCATCCGGAGCTCTAGAAGGGACGTGGTATTTTCTTTTACCCCTGTGTCTCAGGCTTATAAAAACACTGAATTCAGTTCTGTTGGATGTTATGAAGTGCACATAGGTAATTTAACTTCCAAATGTAAATTAGTCCTTGGGGAGCTCATTGAAGTGAGAGCTCCAATTATATTAGTACCCTTTCAGAAGGTGATTCCAGGTCAGAAGTCTTCACCTCCAGGTGCCCATCCTCAGAGCTTAAAGAGGCAAGAAAACAGAGGGGTTTTATCCTTAAATCATACAGTTATCCTGCCAAAAAGATGCAGGGAAGTCAAGCCCAGCAATGTGGTGCGGGAGAGTTGGGCTGTGGCCCCTTGCCGCTGGCCAAATTCATTTTTTCCAGGTCTTCAGAAGTGGGAGACTAGACATGGCACTTATTGTACCAGATGTCATGCTCATTCAGGGCAACATTACAGTAGGACTAGATGATCTTAGAGGTCTTTTCCAACTTTAGTGATTTTATATTCTACTATCTCCTTTCTTCTGCTGCTGGTTTACTTGCTAAATGCAAATTCCAAATGTTTTATGAGATACCACCCTGGCACCAGTAACAAACAAGTGACTCCATGTGTCAGAGACGTGGGAAGGACACTCACAAATGCCAGCACCATATCACTAAGTCTGAGGTAAGTACTGCTAAGCAGAGCCAGGCCCCTGCCGAGAACCTCTTAAAGCCCACAAAGCTCAAATCCCATGATACAGCAATAAAAACTGCTTTAAGACCTCATAGATGATAGAGAGCCCTCTTGGAATGGTTGGCCCAGAGTTGCCCTTGGCTTTCATTAGTCTTGGATTGCTTCACTACACTGACAGAGAGCACATACGAATCCTGGCTGTGGTGAAACTTTCACATGTGAAAGCGTTTAAAGGTATCATCTGTGCTTTTCAAATATGGTATTTTCAGCTAAAGTTGGGGCTGTGGGGGAGTGGGATCGGCTCACTTTATTCTCTTTACCTCTGACCCCACTTTCTAGAAGTTGCACATCCCTCCAGCCTTGCTCCTGGTGCAAGGTGAATTCCCCTTCCCAGGATCACTTCACAAATGCAGACCACTGGCTAGTTGGATTTCACAACCCTTAGTTTAAGTACTCAGTGGGTTATTCACCTTACCAGATGAATTTAGTATGATATGACTCCTTGATCTACTCCATCAGCTCAGCCTCTGTCAGGGTAAAAACCCAAAACAGGGCAACAGAGCCATGATGGAGGATTTTACCAGCTGCAGCTTGCAGACCGCGTTGGCTTTAAGACTGGAATTGGTCTCGGTGATGTAATGTCCATATCATCAAGCTCACCACAATGAATGGATTTTAGTCAGTCTAAGGCTGCTTCCCAGCATGACTATTTCTTTATTACCTCTTCCTGGTGAAAAAAATATAAAAGAAACTGGAGCCAATGCCTATTAATCATATCCTTAATTTTGGTTACTCAGTGTTACTTGTTTTTCTCCAGTAAGGGTGACACATCCAAATCTGAAATCCGAGCCATGTATTGCTGCTTTGGATTGCAAAACCTATCTGGTTTGAAAGAATGTTTTCCAAACTCTTTAATTTTTGCATTTTGGTAACTCTTAGATGGTCTGGTGGAGACTGGAGCCTCTTCCAATGCAGCAGCCATCACAGATGGATCCACAAACAGATTTAAATCCTGAGTTTTGAGAAGGGTGACTAATCCCACAATGAAGTCGGGCATATTGCAGATGTTCAAGAATATCTGTTAATCTGTTAATCTGCTCATGATCAGACTCACCTGGCACAGCCACGCTGAACCTGCAAAGGTGGGTTCCTGCGCAGATGAGGCAGGCTGTCCAGAGCAAGCAGGACCACACACAGCTGGTCAGGTGAATATATTAGCACGCTGTGAAGCTGCCAGGTAGGAGTTTTCCACAGCCTGTCCATGGATCTGGAGAGGCAGCAGGACATGGAGCTCAACCCAATATTAACATGCATGCATTTTAAAAAGAAAGAAAACTGAAGCCTGAGAAAAAACTCCACCCACTCATAAGGGGATGAGTCAGAGACTCTGAGTCTGTGAGTTTTCAAGAAAAATGGGGCACTCATTCTACGTTCTTCAACCAGGACAATATAAGACCTTGAGGTGTCAAAATGAGCAAATGATTGGTCACAATTAAAGACTTCAGAAAGGTGAACACTGCCTAAAATACTGTTTCCAGCAGTACGTACAAAGTAAGTGTTTAGGAACTGGAACAGGACTGGTAGTACCTGATCCAGAGACAAATTCTGTGGGATGCTTTGGCTCAGTGTAAAGGCATCAGGAGGAGCAGACCCAAATCTCGAAATTAAACCATCAGGAGAACCCTAGCTTTCCTTGCTGTCTTTTGAGGAGCAGGTGAAAGGATCAACTGAAGATAAGTTTTCCCTTAAGGGAAGTAATTTACAAACAACTGACAGCTTGAGGAGACTCTCCTCCCAAGTGGAGGACAGGATTTTTCTCTAAAACACACAGCCTGATTTCCTGCTCAAGAACAAAAGAGTAAAAGTTACTTGCTGGGAGCTATGAGTGTGAGAGGACAGAATGAAAGATGGAAGGAGTCAGTTAACTAAGAGGAGAGAAATTTAGTTCCTGCAAAGAAAGCTGACAGATATCTGAATCAGTGGTGTGGTTATCCATTTGTCTGCCAAAAGAGAAAGCAAATTTCGATTGAATGGCAGAAAGGAGACAAGCAGGAAGTAACTCCAACTTTCAGCTGAGGCAACTGCCTAATTTCCTTCATGCTTTACCTAGGAGTGACTGCCTCAGTCTGAAAAAGAATCTTTATCAGGAGGGAGGGAAGAAAGCACTCCTGGTTTTGGGCGGTTTCTCATATATTTTAAAGATATTCCATTATCTATGGTTGATATAAATGTCAGCCTTCATACAGGGACAGCTGCTAGAGGTGCCTAAGCCTCAGCTTCAGCCAGAATTAGCCATCCGGCAGCCTGTGAAGGATGTCTTCATGGAATATCAATGAGTCAGTCTGTACTCTGTCAGTACATCAAACCCCAGGCATTTTCAACTTAGCCCATGCCCATTGAGTTTGATGTCCTCTTTAAAAGTCAGTGAAGAAGACTGTTAATAAAGATGGATTTTGTTCACTTTCTCTCTCATTTAGCAGCCTGGGGAGGTAATTTCTTTATCAGTATAAAGCTGCCACACAGTTTCAGTTGGGGGCAACTGAAATATACTGGATTTCTATTCCCTGCCATGGCACACAAGGCTCAATAGACAACAAAAGAAGTGAGTTGGGTCTAGATCCACAAGACAAGAGGGAGAAAACCAAACTACAAATACTAAAGTATCCTTAAGACCAAAAAATGTGAAGTTCAGCCAATAAAAACCGAAGACTGCCCTTAAACAAAAAAAAGGTACAGAAGCAGAAGTTTATTTACATACACAGAAGCAGCTCAGGAGCAGAAAACCAAAACAATTAAAAGGTGAAGTTCTCTGCTGGTATTTGTAAAATGATAGGTGGTCAACATCATATTACAAATAGCAGCAGAGAATTTCAGGTTGATACAGCTGTATATAGAGCTTATGTATTGCACAATGTCACTGAAAACAACTGGCTAGAAAGGAAATCTACATCCAAACATTAGAAGGATGTGCACAGAAGGCCAGCTTTACATTAAAAAAGTATGTTTTACAGAAAGAGAGAGAAAAATTAGTCACCACGCAGTTCATAAAACTTTGGAAACTTCAGCAGTAGGCCAGAAATGAGAAAATTATCTTAAAAGAAACCAATCACATTTAGAGACTGCAACTGAATAATTCATTACAGGTTTAATTGCAGATCCCATAGTTACATTTAGAAACACTTGGTTGATTAATGTGAACTTAAATCATCTTATCATTCTTGTACCTGGAACCAAAACTCACATAAAATATGTGAACCTCCAGTTCTGCAGGAACTGACACAGAGTGTGCAAAGTTGAGCAAATTAATTACATTTCTTGGGTATGGGGGCTGAAATGAGAATCCAAGGACAGCTTCAAACATGGCTCCAAGAAGTCTCAGAGAAAAAAAGAAGATTTGGTGTGGCAATGGCAGTTAAATTTGATTATTTAATTTGCAGCAGAGTGGATCATAGACTGTAAGGCATTCAAGAGAAGAAGCAAAGAAGTAACAGCTTTAGCATCACCCAGTAGAAGATAGAGATGGTGCTTTCAATGTATCCACTTCTCTGTGAAGTCCTTGGGTTCTTTTCTCCTTCCTATTCATTACAGCCCAAAACCAGTCTTTTTCTGAACATGGGGATATTTAACAGTGCCTAGACCTAGGCTGAAGCAAGGCCTGAACTTCACAAGCTGTGGGACTGGCCTATTTTCTAAAGAGATTATCCAGCTGACACAGCCGGCAAGTCACTTCTTGCCCTTGGTTCCTAAAATACAGCATGGTGTGCCTGCAGACTCACAGGTTTCAAATTACCTTTGTTTCTCAGGCTCTCATCATGGCAATTTTGCAATATTCTTGAGTGACATCTGATTTAGTTTAAGAAGAACTTCACCAGTTTTGAACAAGTTACACTGGTTTTCATTCAAAGCAACTCCATGGAAACAAACATGCTACATATTTAAATATCCTAAACATTGCCCTTTTATTGTTAGGATTGTATTTTGGGGTTGCTTTTAACTAATAGTTGGGCAATAAGCATCTTTTATAAGATCAGCCTCTAAAGAAGTTGATATTACTGATACAAATACTCGCTTTACTTCTTCAACTATCATACCAATAGTATCACAGAGCCTGCTAGTGCTATTTAAATTACTAGTTTCAGAATTTTTAATTACAATCACTGCGTGGGGTCATACTCCACAATAAATAGTATTTCAAAACCAACTTGAACCTTGGTTTAGAGAAAGATCTTGTCCAGACTCACATTTGAATGGACTTTTTAATTATTTTTTAATAGCTATTGTGTGCATATAAAAACAATTTCATATAAATCATTTTTATGGCTCTATGGAATTCAACAATAGTTGGAGTTTTCTAGAAACAGCTGTAAAGTGATTTTAATTACCTCCTGGTGTTTTGAGACAAAAACTGAAACACGTAAAGAATCTAAAATTGAAGAACAACTTTCTGAAAGCAGGCTTTGTTCTACTCTAACTCAGCATTCTAAATGGGAACTGCATTTCAATTTAAATTTAATAAGGTATGATATGTGAATTAAACAGCAACTGATATTTATTTAGCCTTCAGATTTGGATATTTGTGGGTTTTATTGCATACAAACAGATTGGCCTCTAAAAACATGTTCTTAATCATGAGCTAGACACGTAATAAAGTCGTTTCTGCCCTGAATGTAAATGAAGCATACACAGAGTCACACCAGAGGAGGGGTGCTTTGGAAGCCTGGTGTGCTCTGTAGAGAGGAGTGACAGGGTCTGACCCCCCACAACTGCTGCTCATCCCACAGACCCAGCACAGCAGCTGCTTTAAAGGACAGACAGGGAAAGCAGGATGAAACACAAGAGTCTTTCAGCCACTTGGATCTGCTGAAGGTCAGCTGTGCTACATGGCATTGTCTGACCAGCACAGATTTCTGTGGAAATCCCATCCTTTCCTGCAGTCCCAGCCACCTTCTGCTTCCCCCATCAGTGCCACGGGTTACTACACCTCATTGGTCCAGCTCCACACTTTAGGGGCCTTTTTATTTTTAAGCATTTGACTTATGACTAAGATTAGAGCACAGCCACATCCTTGTCCTGATGGGAACAGGATGGAAAATGGTCATACATGGTGAAGTAGAAGAGAGACAGAAATGCACAGCTGGAGGGGCAGCAGTTTCTTAAAGCCAGCTCTTGTGCTGGCAGGAACATGTACCCTGGAATAAAATGGATTTTTTACTGCATGTATTTCATATTCATTCTCATGCTAGATCCGGTCACAGATAAACAAACTAGAAGGGTCCATTATTTATATGGTGTAATAAATATTTATATGAGGAGTCTGCTTTAAGTCTTATATACATCTGCATTAGAAGGGGGAAATCAAAACAAACTGCGTTGGATCACCTTCTGTCACTGCATTAGAATGAAAAATGCCAGGGAATGAGCACCTAAAGCACAGGCTCATTTGCTAAACTCCTTCCTCTGCTCTTCCATTATCAGATCCCATGAGTCAGAGAGTGCCACTGACCATCTGAGTTTCCTCAGGGCTTTGTAAACACATTAATTTTTCCCCTTTACAGAGGCACAGGAGACAACTTGTATGTTGAGTGACAAGGACATTTCTGTCTCAGCAGAGTACTCAGCTTAATCCACACCCCAGGACCCAGAGACAGGCTGCAGAGCCAGGGTTCCCACGATCTTGCACCAACTCCAAAATCAAGCCCAGATTCCTTCTACCCAGGATGAGCAATTAAATTGCTTTGAGCTTTTTGTATCTGTGATGGAGAAAGACAGCGTCCTTAAGTAGGAGTCCTGGATCCTAGGTTAGGGGTCAGCTGAACACATCCATCTCACTCTCTGTGGTTCAGGGAGGGAGCTACTGTAAAAAAAAATAATGTGAACAAGTCAGGTGTCCTGAATATGACCAAAGATAATGTTCCACTAAGCAATAAAAAGAGTAATCATTTTACATCCAAGATCTTCCTCCTCATTCTCCTAATTAGATCACTACCTTGCACTCAGACACATGTAGAAAAAGGTCATTTTTTTAAAATTACCTCTCTTGGAATAAACAAGCCATTTGCAGATGCAGGCAGAGGCAACTGTAAACAGCAGGAAAAGGGGGCAAAGGGCTCACTTGGCTGAGGGGTATTAATGGTTCATTGCTTGCAAATAGCCCTTTCCCCAGAGACCTCCCCATGCTCTGTGTATGCTCTCTGCACATGCTGGCAGCAAAGTGGAGGCTTTATTAAGAGAGTTACAAATAAGGTCAAATTCTTTTAGGAGCTTTTCAGAGTTCCCAAGGCATTCAAGGAGGGCTCCAGCTGTTTGCATGGGTTTCCCATTACTATCAGAGACACATTCATATAGACATTATACAAAGAGAGAGCATGTGTATGGCATGGCACGGCATGGCATGGCATGGCATGGCGTAGCATGGAATGGCGTGGCATGGCGTGGCGTGGCATGGCATTTGAAGGGTGACTTGGGGATCTTTCATCACCCAAAAGCAGCACAGCAATAGCTGGGTTAAAGGGACTGCAACACCAGGGTACCTCAGAAACCAGCTGAGCACCTAATGTAGAATCCAAGAAATTCACTGTTAGAAATTCAACACTTCCACAGGAGTACAAGGTCTTTTTTTTCAAGGCAGGAACAATACAAATTGAATTGGTTTACCTTACATATGCAGTGCTCTATTAGGCCACCTGTCCTCCCATCTTAGACCTCAGTTCTTTAAAAGCCTCACCTGTAGAAGCTGTATATTTCTAAATTCAATCCAAATGTGCATTTTGTCCACAGAAAGAAAAATGGAATCAATTTTTCTGAATTGTTTTTCAATAGGAGAGGAAGAAAAGATAATCTTCACCATTTTCGGGGCAAGTATGACTTCTTCACTCACCAAGTAGCTCAGGCTGTGTGGATATAAATAATCACTGTGAACTTGTGCAGGGCCTACTTCCCAGCAAAGTGTGCTTTGCCAAGGCTCAGACTTGATACAAATCATCAGTCCCATGAAATTCAAACAGAATAAATCTCCCATGTACAGAACATAGCTGGGTTCTGCCTTACAGGAACTGGATGTTGCTGCAAAGTCTGACTCATACGGTCATGTTTGTACCATCAGCTTGTTGTGAATGTCTGGGATCAAAGGCTGCCACGGAGCAGCCCTCCCAACATTGCAGAGCTGTGGAAACGTGCAGGGAAATGTTCTCCAGCTAGCAGAAGCTTTGATTTATAAATTATGATGTTTCCACCTGCTCCTGAAGGAACAGAGCTGTCTGCTGGGCTAGGCAGGCCCGTGAGAAGAGCAGTTTCTGAAGCAGGCTGGGGCACCCTGAGTGCTGCTCCCACAATCACTCGTGGGAGCTGGGAGCACAACCTGCTCTTGTCACTGCTGTAACTGGAGACAGGAATGGGAGGTTTGCAGGATGCCACGAGGAACCACAGTGTGAATGTGCTTTTTGCTGATTTGGGTTGGAGGAGGATCCTAAACCAGTTTCTCCTGTGGGACCAAGAGAGGTGCAAACTACAGCCACAGCTCACCTTCCCATTCCTGCAGCACCAGAGCTCTGCCCCACTGGGTCAGCTCACACAGGTAGATGAAGGGAAGGTCGTGACAAACAGAGACTCCCTCATGCCAAGGGGACCAATGAGCTGTAGCTGAAGAAACCTGAACGAGCACTCCCAAACATGACTGCGATTTCAGGCCTGGAGCATGGTGAATTGGTGATAACCATCTGCTCACCCCCAATTTTCTTTTAGTTAAGCTCACACGCCCCACCCCACCTCACCCCCCACCCAATTCGCTCAGGATTTCAGCATGCTAGGAAACATCAACAGCTATAGTTTGTCTTTCACCCTACACACATAGTAGGCTACACATACAGTGCCCAAAATGGGTGGGAAATCCTGGGGAAGTCACTGCTCCATGGTGAGTTCCTCACATCTCCCCAGCCCTGCAGGGCACACAGCCAGCAGACGTTCCAGACACCCTTCCCACCCTCCCTTCGCTCTGATGCAGGCAGGACATACCGACTCCCACAGCACCCCAGGAGCACCAGACTGACTTAAGATACTTGAGACCCCAGAAATTCCAAACATGTGGATATTTGCTCCTGTCCAACAACTCAGTCATTTTTTGTATCAGTTCACAGCCTTAAGCCTCGAACTGGATTTTAGTGTAAAGTTTCCTCAGCATTCCCATCCCTGACTTGGCATTACACTGTCTTGTACTGAGCCTGCTCGTGTAAGTAGTTTCATTTAGGAGCTGACACTTGAGGAAGGCCCTGCCTCATCCCAGCAGCAGACTGTGTGCTGCACTCTAGGATCTGACACCTCATTTCCTTGGGCAAACATCCCAATATGTAAAGCTCACTAGGCCAGCAGGGCGTACAGGTGCTGTACATCCTATGGCATGTGCAGGCCTGCTTCCAGACCCCACTGTTTGTTCTCCCTGTTCGTGCCTCCTGTCCTATTTCCTGGTCCCACATACCCTGCTCTCAGCCAGCACAAGTTTCTTGATTTTGCAGAAGGGTGAAGAAGAGTAAAACTTTACCCTTTGTGGCTTTACATAGAGTTTTGCTCCATGCTGACACTGAAGAGCAGGTCCCTGTGCTGGTACCTTGTCACTGGCAAGTGCCTGTTCCTGCTCTCTCAGCAGGGACAATGGAGTGGGGTGCCCAGGTCTGCTCCAGAAACCCATCCTGTTTCACTGACTTGGCAAGTTCTCACCCAGCAGCCCAACCACCACAGCAACCAGTGCACAGACTCAGCCCATCCCAAACAGCACACCAAAGAGGTCCAGGCTAACCTGTCACACACATCTGTTTTGACTTCTACTGCCTGGCAACTGGGGGACTACAGGAGCACATCCAGGAGCACTGGTTACCTCAGGAGACCCCGCACAACTCAGCTGTGCTACAAGTGCTCAGATTTGCGCAGCTACAGAAGACACTTGCCACTCTGCACAAATAACCTGACTGGCCTCATTCCACCTGTGGGTTTCTACTGACACCCATCATCTGAGTATAGTATTTCCAAGCACTCACTTGACATGCTTCCATTTGAATAACATTTAACTCCTCAAGGGCACTGGATCAGCAGCTGTGAAGCCAAAGATCCTCAGATACAGCTGAACAGATCCCAGCACAGGCAATAGCACCAGATCAAGATTCCCTGTGCAGTGTCCTCTGAAGCATTCCCTCTCTGGAGGCAATTCCTTTGGAAAACCAGTAAATTCCCTCTCAGCTCTGCAGAGAAGAATTATGATGAATGCTGAGCACAGGATTTTGTACTGTGACTGTTACTTTCCCTACCAGAGCCTAAAATATTCAAAGTCATTTCACATTGGCTCAAGAACAGACAGTTCCAGTGAATGTTTTTCAATTATTTATCTTTAACTCATGACTGTAAGAGACTCTGATAGTCTGAGAGTAAAGGAGATACTTGAAGGTAGTGTTAGCCAAGCATAACATGATGAAACTTAACAACTTGCTTTTTCAATTTGCTCCCTTGCTTTAACTTCAGTAAAAGTTTAAATGCAATGTCGAGGCTTCAGTGGCTGCAGATGGTACACGACATCCCCAGATAATATGCTCCTCCATGTTACAGGCAGAGGCTCAGTGGATGAACCACCATGAAGACAGAAAATTTAACAAGAAATTCAAGCACCTTCAATCATAAAATCAGATAAATCTGTGAAAAGCCTGTGGCCTGGGAACTCAGCTAGAACATGTAGCTGCGCCTCAGTTTGATGCTCATGCTGAAGCTCACCACTGGCTGACAAGGTACCACACCATCAGGAGCACCACCATGGCAGGTTGCATGTCCCAGTCCTGCTTTTCTGACCAGGATCTGAGCCAGCTCTGCTGAGGTGACAGTAAATGAAATTACCCTGCTCACATCAGCGTGTCATCAAGCCAGTCCCCAGCTTACCAATCATGGGCATCCCCAGGTTTTGGTATGGGCACTCCAGGCTGCCTCCTTGTGTCCTCCCAAAGATAGCAGAGTAAATGGCTATCACCATGCTCTTCTTACAGCTCAGCCTCAGCTTGTCGTCTTCACAGGCTACTTTACTCTTGTATTCATCTGGAAGCAAAGAAACACTTAATTACTCAGCTGATCAAGAGGTGGGCTCCCAGCAGGGCAGGACCCTCTCACCTCTCCATGGGGTGAGCTCAGCAGAGGCAGCAGCAATTCTGGGCCCAGGGGTGCACCTCAGCTCCCACCACAACCACAGCCTTAGCACAACCCCAGCCTTAGCACTGCATTTGCTACAGGAGCACTGATCTATCCCATTACACATTCCCTCTGTGGCATTATCAGCACATTTAATGAATGTATTTTAACCCAGGACGTGCCAGTTCTGTTAAACAGCCTGTAATTTCATTTTGCAGACAGATAAGTGAGGAGGCATGGCATTTGAGTGTTTCCTGCATGGTAATATGGCAAGGGAAGGTAAAAGCCCATCTTCAGGAACCTGTCTCATCCATGAAGCAGCCTTTTATGTCCCAGGCATTTATTCTATATCACACCAGCTCAAATGCAAAGATAATCATGCTCCATGGCTTTTTTTCCACAGCAATTCTTCCACGGCAGATCCAATAGAAGCTATACTAAATATATAAATAATTAGTATAAATTATTATTATACTGATAATAATTATGGAAGCTGCTCCTGCCTGTTGCAAACACAGATATGCAAAAGATTGTCCCCAAATCCTTCTTGAAATAAGCACTCTTGCCCTTGTGAAGTTGGTACACCCAGAACAATCACTCAGTTTACATCTCTCAAGGAGACTAGACAGTCATTTCATAAGAAATCACGTGTCATTACCTTGTCTTTACCATAATTATTTGGAGTATGGGAACCTCTAGAGGTCCTAACCTAGAATAGGCCCTTCCCATGTGTGCCTGCCAACATACCACAGCAATCAAGAACTGTTTTGAAAATAGTTTTTACAGCAAGACATTTATACATGTGAAAGAAAGAGACTAAGAAAATGGAAGTGGCATAAAGAGACTAAAAAACTGAAGTGGCATGTCTATGGACACCCCAGGCAACTCAGGGCACAGCCAGGATTATAATCTCAACCTCCCCGGCCTCTGTAGAGTGACTTTCCACTTCCTTATGTTATTTACCATTTGAAAGGTAGCCACAACAGCATCCAGATTGCTAAATGGGAATAGTTTGTGACCCAGGGTAAAATGCCAAGCATGGTCACTCATTTCCTCTTGAATTCCTCTACTTGTACCAGGTCAAAGTGGTGCCATAGAGCACACAGGCACCATCCAGTGCCTGGGGCTGCCCCTGGCCCTGTGTCACTCACTGACAAAGACATGATTTCTGTTCTTCCCTTACATGGTTCTCTGTGTCTAATATCTCACACACACACACATATCTATCTATATCTATATCTATATCTATATCTATATCTATATCTATATCTATATCTATATCTATATCTATATCTATATCTATATCTAATCTATACCTACATATGTATATAGAGATAGAGAGATATAGACATTTAGAGCTATGAGAATTTATGCAAAGTCCATATGCATGAAACTACCCAGCAACTGAGAACACTAGCTAATAATTAGTTTATAAGTTAATATTTAAGTCTTTAGACCATGGCATTCAGCACTTAATGTGACATCTTTTACTGTATTGTAAGTCTAGGTTCAAGAATCATTTTTTTCATATTAGAGATCAAGGGTGATCTTTCCAAGCTAAATCACAGAAAAATTTAGGTTGGAAGACTTCTCAGAAGGTCATCTGGTTTAATCCATGTTCAAAGAAGGGCTAACTTCTACCTTATAGTAGATATTTTTTTTAGAAGAAACTGCATGGAGAAAACAGGTACTATGCCAAAACAGAGGCATGCTGATTTAAAAAAAAACATCTGAGAACAAAATTACTTTTCATGCTCAACTTGGAAATTCCTACTCAAAGCCAAAAAATATCCTCCTCAAAAAGCCTCCTCAAAATAGCCAGTTACCTGATGATGAGTGTATCAACTGCAATGTCAAAACCCCAGTCCGAAATTTCAGTCCAGCCAAGAAGTTTACCCTTGGACCCTATTCCAGTACATCATTTTCCTTCACACTCTGCAGCCTTTTTACAAAAATCTCTGAACGTTTCTAGTTTTTATCCCACTGCAGAGAAACTTTCAAACCTCTAAAATATTTAGTGAATGTGAAAACACTATCTGATCCACCTCTCTAGATGAAGACACAATTAAGGCCTCACTCTTTCATGGGACAGTCTGTGCAAAGAGCAGACATCCCTCAGCAGTAGCTACAGGGATAAACCCACAACCACTGAGTGTGTGAAACAGTGACTAAAATCAGAAATAGAAGCTCTTTGCACCTTCAGAGAAAGTAAAGGGAGAAAAACCTCATATACCTGTGAAGACTCAATGGTGGACTTGATAGGGCCAGGTTAATTGTTGGACATGATGATTTTCTAGGGCTTTTCTATTCCAAATGGTTCTATTATTCTATGTCCATTTTATCTACGTAGGTATTTCATCCACAATCACCATGAAAGCACCTGAAAGATACACTGAACACACCAAGGGGTTTCATCTTCACCTATAATTGTCTCCCATTGGGATTTTGTTTCTTCTGTGAGGGAAATTAAATCAAAGCTTTAACCTGCCTATTTCCACCTTCCTACAGTGGAAAATTTAACAAAGTGTAATAAAACTTTATCCACTTAACAGAATTTACTTTTTCCTTAGGGAAAAAACACAGATTCAAGCTAAAAGCACAAACTGTCCAATAGGACAAGTTATACATAATATATGTTAAACCATTGTCACAGAAAAGAATGCTTGTGTCTGGCTTAAGTGGTTGAGAAATGAAATAGATGACTGAGTTTAGAAAAAGAATAATTTTGAAGTCTGTAATGAGAGGGTCTGCTGCGGGTGTCTCATTTCTTACAGACACTAACTCAATTTCCTCTTTCAATTTGGTTATTATTAGCTACATCTCCCGATTAACAAGTGTAACTGCTTGTGTGACCACACATCCTATGGTCTCATTTAAGGTCCTTAGAATATTTATTAAATTCTGCTGACCATTCAAAGTCAGGGCTTGTCATTTGGAGACTTGCCTGGGATTTCAACACAGAGAATACTGCATTGAGCACAGTGAACACTGGGATGGACAGACATCTGCACCTTTGCTGAAGATCAGTCTAGCAGTTATAAAACAATCAACATCAACTTGCTCCAGTTCCTAAAGAGGCTACAAGAGAGCTGGAGAGGGACTTTTCACAAGGACATGTAGTGAAAGGGGAATGGCTGGAGGAAGGCAGGTTTACGTTGGATCTTAGGAAGAAATTATTTACTCAGAGGGCAGTGAAGGACTGGAACTGAGAAGCTGTGCCTGCCTCATCCCTGGAAGTGTTCAAGACCAGGTTGGACAGGGCTGTGAGCAAGCTGGGACAGTGGAAGGTGTCCCTGACCATAGCAAATGAGTTGGAACAAGATGATCTTTAAAGTCCTTTCCAACCCAAACTGTTCTATGATTCCATGATCCTATGAACAACAAAACACTGCCTCTCACAGTTCTTACTCTCATAGCCACTCTGGGAAGTCATGTTCAGGGCTTATGGGGAAAGCTGCCTGATGGAAAGCGCAAGAAATCAGGCTGGGGAGGTGAACCTGGGTGCACATTCCTTGGAAACGAGGGGAGCTTGTGGGTGATGTGTTCCTGGTACATTGCAGTGGGAAATAAGAGGGTTGTGCCACCTGAAACAGGTGTCACCTCACAGTCACTGAATTCTGCCCCAGGAAACACCTCCTGGAGCTGCCAGTTCCCAAAGCTCTGGCTGAGTCCAAACTGGCCAGGGCTGCAGTTGCCTGGGCAGGCACAGAGAGACGACACTGCTTTGTTAAAAGAAAGGAAAAAAGAAAGCATGAAATGCACAGTAGTACTTCAGTCTCCCAAAAGGTTTCCTTAAGCTTCACCATGGGAAAACAAGAAGTCTGTGTTTCTGGGCAACCTGATAGAAATCTGCACAAACACATAGAAAGTGACACTATGGAGGACACAAGTCCCTGAAAGTATTTTGTACTTCAGAGCACTGTCACCTCCATTTTAGCCAGGATGAGCCGAAGCCAGGCACTCACAACTCCCAGGCACTGGATGACAAGAAAGAATTGCAATTGATATTTTAAAAATACAGAGCTAAGCATCATCCATATATTTACTGGAACTTCACCACATGATAGTCTTACATAAATATTGAAAAGAAGTGAAGCAGCATAAAGTGACATAAGAGAGCTGGGACTGAGAACAAAAATGCATTTTTCTCTCTCACTCTCCAAAGCAGAACTGGCCTCCTACAGATCACTCACAATCTGTTCCTAAGCCTGCTCTAACTGTTACAGCCTGGATATAATTCAGGCCAAATGCAAACATTTGTATTAGTAGGTTTCATGTTTCACCCTGAAAAATTAAACACGCTTAAATGGCCTCGGAAAGGTGGCAGTGATATTCAGCAAATGGCTTACTCTACTCTAATCCCCCATACAGTCATTTGTAGGGCAACAGAGATTTACCATGATTAAGATATTTGCTAAGGATAATATCCCTTTTATTACTGCCTGGTTTCAGAGACACTGGCTTAAATATAACTCAGTAGAGAGAACCCAAGGAGGGAACAGCTGCAGGCTTTTCTAGACACGTTTTTAAAGGTCATTATATGACACAATTGTAACTTAGCTTGGACAATTACAGGAAAACAATTATAAATGTTTCTAATAGAAAAATGGTCTCTCTCAAACAGTAAAGCCAATAAGAAGACCTTTAATTATTATTGGATGTGTACAATAGTATTAACCTGTATGACCAATAGTAATTACATTTATCCAGTATCTTAAGAACATTTTCACTTATGGCTCACAAGAATTTTCTGAATGCATGATCTGGAAGCTCAAAACTAAATGTCAGTTGCCTCAATCTCTGCGAGACCTTAGACATAAAAGCTCCTAAAGAGATTTTGCTTCTAACAAAATGATGAAATGTATTAATGCCAGAGGTTCACCTTGCCTAAAATGATATTTTTAAACAGAACTTGTGGAAAAAATTAAAAAATTTGCTAATTGAAGTATTCATACTTCACTTAATCAGTGCATAATAGGTGACCTTGTTTCCCAGATCAAAGAGCTGGAAATACATGTAAAGAGAAATCTGTTTTCTTCACAAATCCTAAAGGATTTAAATCTTAGAATTGAGGATCTGAGCAAAGAAAGTGAATTTGTAGGAAACAGAGATGCTTTTGCCCAATTACTTATCAGGTCAGGATCGTTTCCCATAGGAGACTTTCTTACCTAGGTTATAACTGTTAAATTAACATGACTGCACTCAAGGTGTCACTTCAGAACCAAACTGGACACCATCTTAGCCAGTAATTTCTCTTTAACCCAATTTTTGCCTTGCTCACATTTATCCCAGCTTTGTTATATGTTCCTCTTCATGCCACCCAAAACAAAGAACATTTCTTGCCTTGAAACTCATAATGCTTCATTATATCCACCCATTCCACCATCACCTAATTCACTTCAGCTGACAAATGACTATATTTAACTACTGTGTGTTGGTTTGTGCTGGTCTGTGAAGAAGGGCATAGGGAGAACTCTCTCCCCCACCCAGCCACTCTCTCCACAAGAACTGTGTTAATGGTGGGTACATCCAACGCTTTGTGTCACTCTTCCCACCAACAGCCCTACTGCACCTGTCAGCCATGGATTGATTGTGAAGTGGAACAGCAGAGATGTACAAGTGGAATACACAACCTTTTGGCCACCAGTTAAAATTCAACAAACATTTACGGACCCTGGAAGCCATCCCCAAATAATAAAGATGGTGATAATGCATGTGATGAGATTTTGGTGATTTCAGTACATGTCTAAGCAGAATACTTACATTGCAAAAGCCACCACATAGCAACCTTTTGTTAGCCTAAAGCCAGAAGCCAAAGTAAGGGTTAACCATGGAAATTTGAACTTTTTACTGTAGATGTGGTCACTCCAGACCACAATTCACTAAGCCACTGAGGACAGAAAGCACCTCTGGAGAATGTCTGGGCCAACTCCCATGTCCAGACCAGAGTCAACTAGAGCAGCAAGTGACTGAGGGCCATATCCATTCAAGTTTTTAACGCCTGCAAGGATTGAGACTTCACAACTTCCTTGGGCAAGTTGTTCCAGCAATCCTGTTAGTCATGTGAGAGATGAGTTTAGTGAGTACCTGTTTCCATCTCTTCTGTGGGAACTGGGAAAATGAGTTTCCTAGACAAGAAACCTATTAAACACTAGGACAGACGGCAGCAGCATCCTTGAATAAGAGTGCTGTGCACAGGACTGCCCGTGGACAGCTCATCTTGGAGATATGCATTCAGGACCCTTCCTAGTAACATCTGATCCCTGTTCTTATATTTTCTTTTTCTCCACAGTCAGCTAATTTCCAGGAGCTTCTGTAAAATATAGACAATAATTATAGGGTTAAGTAGAACTAAGACCATCCCAAAATTAAAATAAGGCAGTGCATCTCAAAGAAGTGAGAGCAAAGGTGCCTTGGACAGCATTTATTGCTACTACACCCTGCAGAGAAGAAGACAATTGTACTAAAAAGTATTTTCCAGTTGATGCACCGCTGCAAAGCTTTTCCCCATGCTTCTATTCCTATGTTATATGTTCACTTATTTTTCATTTGAAGCGAGCGTTTATTATTTCAGTTTTTTATCCTCTTTTGCACTTTGAAAGATATAAGCAGGTTCTGGCCTTCAAGACCCTGAATGTAAATCACAGATTCATAGATTCCTAAAATGGTTTGGCTTAGAAAGGACCTTAAAGATCATCCCACCCCAACCCCCTGCCATGGGCAGGGACACCTTCCACTATCCCAAGTTGCTCACAGTCCCATCCAACCTGGCCTTGAACACTTCCAGGAATGGGGCAGCCACAGCTTCTCTGAGCAGCCTGTGCCGGTGTCTCGACACACTCAGTGTGAAGGATTTCTTCCTGATATCCAGACTGAATCTACCCTCCTTTAAAGGGTAGATTTAGATTCGTTATGTGGTTTAAAGCCATTCCACCTCATCCTATCAGGGGACAAGTCAACAAAGATCAAAAGTTTCTCCCAATGACAAAAGCCTACTATTTAGACCAGTTCACATTGCTATGGCTCCTTTCTTTTCTGTTTTCTTCAAATTTTACTTATGACATGCACTTCATATCCTGAGTTCCAGAGCTTCCTCTTAATGCATGTGAACCTGCTACTAATGATAACTTTCTGTTCATATCAGGATTTGAATAAATCCATATCAATCCAGTCAGAATTCCCTTAGGCAGGGTTGGGTGGAGAAAAACCTTTCCAGGACAGCAAAGTTCTCCAGAGTCCTCAAGTACAGCCCTTGCTATCACTCCCCCACAAGCATTTTACTGTGGGCTACCTGGTGACTCCATTTCAAAGGAATCTGAAAAGGATTTTACCTTTGATTTGGAGCATTGAAAAAAGTTAGAGTGTCACAAATTCATACATTTGCATGCAAATAACTTTTAACATTCAGTTCAATTTTCCCTCAAGAAAATTTTTGTGAAGATGGTCTTATTTAATTTTTAAGAACTGAAGTTTGCCACCCTTGGCAGCCTGGCGTGCACCACTTACTTCCACAGGAGATAATCTGAAACTCTGAAAGATACAATTAGGATGACAGTCCAAAATTTTATTAAATAGGCAGCCTGCCAACTTCAAAAGTACCCTCAAAACTCAAGAGTGCCAAGTTTTGGAGGTCTGAAACCCTTTCGACAAGTAAGAAGATTGTTCTTTGCAAACGACCTTGTCAGATTCCTTTAAAATTACACTCCTGATGCACCCATCCAATTTGCAGTGTTTAAAAGGCACCTCTCCCCACTGTCACTTTCATTAGTCTGAAGAAGTTGTCCTTTTATATTCTGCTGTGAAAAGGCTGGCAGTGCTGCAAATTAACTGCTACATTTCATTTCCAAAGCAGAGTTCAGATGCATCTAGTTGCACTTTCCTGATGGACAAAGAGAGGTATTTGGTTATCTAAGGAGTACAAAAAAGGAAAAAAAAAATCAAAATATGTTCACTAGACTATGAGATCGGAGTTAAAAATAACACCTGGGAGCCCAGGATAAATTGAATTCTCTTAGTATTTCTTCCATGAATGAAATTGGACTGATTTTCTGAAGCAGCTATGACTTACTGGTGCTCTGCTGCCTAAGCCTCTGCCTCACCATTTGTTAGTCTTGCTTCCAAAGACCTGCTGGCTAAAGTTCAGTGAAATTGGACAGAAACATCGAGATGACAAATGTAGTAAAGTCCCTGTACATTTTTTAAGAACTGGTAGCCAATATCAGAAGAGAACCAAACCAGTGCCAAAGCTGGTTGTAATCATTGCACTGTCCCACCAGTCAACCAGCATGGACTTGCAACCTGTAAACCAGCCAACAGTTAGAAAATTGTAAACTGTAAACTTAGCCCCCTATTATGGACTTAAATCTGGACTAGCTACACCATTGGAGGCAACGTGGGAAGCACAGCCTTTGTACTCCAATGAAAAGGTGGGAGAGATGCACTAAGGAAAAGTAGCTTAAAGACATATAAGGAAAAAGACTTCATTAGCACCACTGCTCACAGCAGTTTTGTTCTGCTCTTCCAGTGATTGTATAAATCTGGAGAAATGCTGTTAAAGTTATTATTAAAATAGCTGAAAGGGAGAACTTAGATCATTGAAGCAGTCTTCTCCAGATGTTAAAATAATGGTGATAATAATTCTGACACAGGAACATTAAAAGGATACCTGATTGATATTTTACAGATAACCCACTGGGTTTCCTAGAGCATACAGTGTGGGAAAATGAGGTCTACTAGATTAAAAGCTAGTTCACTACTGTCCTAAATAATTAAATACACAGTATTCCCTCAATGGCTTTATCTAAGAAAAAAAAAGAAAAGAAAAAAAAAAGTAGCTGGGAGAAATACGGTAACCAAATTTCCAAAATTCATCATGGATGCTTTAGAAGTCCCAGTTTGCAGCGACATGAATAGGTGACAACCTCCAGTGCCTTTGAAGTTGTCAGAAAAATCAGTGTGTAGGTGAGAAGAGCCTGATACACCATTAGTATGATAAAACACTGAAAATATCAGGAGATACCTGTTTTAAAAATGTGAAGTTAATTTTAAAACCAAGTGTAGGACAGATATTGAAAAAATAATGAGGAAATGCACAGTAATGGAAAGAGTTTATTACCATGACAATACCCCAGAGAAGATTTACTGTTCCCTGGGGTTTTTTTCCTTCTCTTTTCCATTTTTTTTTTTTTTTTTTTTTTTTTTTTTTTTTTTTTTCCTCCCTAAAAGACGTTTATTTGAGGAGAACAATTGGTCTGTATTTTCAGTCTTGAATAATTCCATATATAGGACATCCTGCAGAAGTGCTGTATAAATTTACTTCTCTGCTCTGTGAGAGAAGGGTCTACACTCACAGTTTAATCTGTGGAGTCAATACAACAGATCCAAACTTCCACAGAAGTTAACCTTTGCAGCACCTCAGTTTGCTTTTAAGAATAAGGTTTCTGGGACACACTTTTCATCTCAGTTCTTCACCAGTACACCAGAAAAATCTTGAAATCTGTCATTGAGAGTTTCCAAACCTCTACCAAAGCAGCACTGCGTGGGGATTTAGATTTATGGGCTCCATTTTTCTCAACTTGGTTTCCTTGTGTTCCACTTAATCCCTCCAAGGACACTCCTCAATCTTCTGAGAAGACTTCCAGATCACTTTCCTTCTGCCAGCAGCCAAAGCCATTTCTGACACCTGGAGGACCAGGCTCCATTGTCCACACATTATGGCACCACAGTGCCCAAGGATGGGCTGGATCTCCTGAGGAACATGGGGAGCTTCTCCTGGCACTGCTTTTGATTCACCTATCCCAGCACTGAAAGACCATGGTCTAACCCTTCCTTGTACTTCACTTAAAATACAGGGCTTAAAAAATGGTATTGTCATCCCTGGCTTGTTGGAGATTTTTTCCCCAACCCCACAGAAAACTTAAATTACAATGGACAAAGAGATCTGTAAAAGTCACAGCTGTAGCATTTACACAATTTAGGCAGATTTCAGAATTTCTCTTTTTTAGTGGTTCACATCTGGATACTGGAGATCTGATCCAGCGGAGGGAATCCTTATATCTACATAGTAGGAAACACCATGGTTTTCACTGACTCCTTATTATGTCAGTCAGGGTTGACTGCTTATGTTTGAAAGAAAAAGGGATTTTTTTTTTTTTTATCTCTCCAAGGTCCAGCGGCAGTTTCCTTCTCTCTGCAGGGGCAGGAAATTATGATTATAATAAAAACAGCATAATGTAATTACATTAGCTATTATATAGTATTTCTAATTATTATATTAGTTAATATATTGCATTAATATTGCAATCATATTTATAAACAAACTGATAACAATCTCTGCATTTGCTGGCACTGGAATCACGTGTTCCTGTTAACCCTCCTCCTGGCAGGTGAGTGATTAATGTGCTACAGAGATAGGGCTATTTGGCAACTTCTGAAAATCTCTGTGCATCAACAGCTTAAAACAATATTAATCATTAGCATTTCTCTGGCCCCCCAATTGTGGGCTGATATATCTGTCCTCTGTTATTTACAGCGTTCCTTTATTCACACCTTTTCATCACCACAGTGGTTGCTGCCTGAGGTTTTATTGCCCTTATAAATTTCCACTCCCTGCACCACCTTAACAGTTTTGAAATAATACAGATAAGCAAGAGAGAGCTGATGAATGCAGGAGGCAAAAGGCTCGTTCTGTTGCCTCGGTGGCTGGGCCAGGGGGATGTGCCCATTAAGCATCCCCAACTCCATCACGCTGCTTGGGGAAGCCTGGCCCACCAAAAAGCAATGCAGCAAACAATGCAGTGAACTTCTCATGCCACCAATAAACCTGTCTGATGAAGGAGATTAATGCTTTTCTGAAAGGGTTGATGACCACTGAATTACCAATCTATCCCAGCACTAAAATCAATCACCAGCATTAAAGTGACCAGGAATACATTTAGGTCCTTCTTTGCTTTCATCTTAAACTTCCACAAAACCTCTGTGCTTTCTATAGCCCTCTGCTCTTGCTCACAGCATTTTACAAATTCTGTCTAGGGAAGGCAAGCCTTGAGGATGTGTGATGAGATGTGGTTTTCAGGTTGTGTTCACTGAATTTAACAGAAAAGATGCAATCCCCAGCCAAGCAAAGCCAACAGCAAAGCCCACACAAGATTCAAAACTGAAGGAATGGGTTGTAGGAAAATTTAAAGTTGAACAAGAGGCACTCACTGCAAGCCTAGGTGGTCCTTCCAAAATGTCCCTTCTATACTTTTCCGCCAATTCAGCTGTAATCTGATGAGCAAACCTGACCATTTCACCAGCAGACATGAAATCACAACAAGGAGCAGGACTCCTCAACCACAGCTGGAATAGCTCTGGCAACACTAATGGTATTCTGCTGTTTGCACAGGTTTTGAAGTAATCCTGGCAAAAAAAAATTACACATCCTCACCAAAAGGCAGACACTCCTGGGACACAGCATGGCAGCACTGTCATTGTATGACAGAGAGCATAAATTTAAAGACGACACTTTTATAAGTAGGTGATCTAATTGAAATTAATTCCTAATCGATTTTTAAATTCACTTGTTTTCTAGTTAAAGCTGTCTAGGGCTGTTAATAAAAATAAAGTTATCTGAGTAAGATTTTGGTAAGGACACCAGAATGGTCATTCCCATGTTTGAAACAAAATCATTGACTTTTCACGAGAACTAACTGGGCTTCTTTAATTTTTATCTTACATTTTATCAAATCTATGGTGAAGAGAATGAAAGCCTGTTCTCCTCAAAACCTGTGTCTGGTCGATTGTCAGCCCAAAGGTTTTCCAATAAACCAAAGCTACAGGTTCCAAATGAGAACAAAGTGACCTCCCTCATCCTCTCTCCTCCTACTAACTCCTCACAAACTTTTGGCACTTTTTTTGGCCAGCAAATGTTTCCTTTCCAGATGCATTTCTCAGAGCCTTGATGTTCCTTTCCCAAACAAGCTTTTATATTGTTAAAAAGGGATTTGAACTGAAATTGGAGCCCAGGTCACAATCCAGGCCTTCTGAAACTTCAAAGGCTTCAGGTTTACATTTGTGAATGGAAGGTAGAGCAGCAAAGTTTGGATTTACACTTTGTTACATCACTGGGATGATTAGTACAGGGGGGCTTCATATTCACCATCCTTCAATTATCACATCCAGCTGCTTCACTCAGAATTTTAAAGTGAAATTAAAATAATAAAATTTTAAAAAACCCAAAAACATTACATGTAGATTATCCCTCCCAGAGTCCTTGAAGTCATAAGCTAAAGTAGTAATTGCGCAAGAGAAAAGTGGGAAAATATCACTGTAGCATTTTATGGGAAGCTGCAGATTAAGGCTCTTCAGAGCTGAGAAGGAATCAGTGCATCCAGGACAGTGTGACAATGGCAAAGGAGGACATGAAAGAAAGGAACTATGTGGGGATCTCATGGAGTAAGTCAAATAAATAAGGTACAAGCCATCTCCTTTCTCAACAGCACTGCCTGGAAATGGCCACACAGACAACACATCTCATCCTAAGTATTCCCTCTGCAGAGCAGGGCAAACATTTTTGCCCCATTTTGTTCAGGAGCATTGACACTTTCGAAACACCAAAGCCAAAAAAAAACCAAACTACCAAAAAGCCACAACAGGCAAAGAGCTGCAGGGGCAGATGGATCCCTGCTGGTGCAATAGCCCAGAGCAGAGACCAAACCAAATAAAATCAGCTACAGTGGTATTGCTGGGATGCAGAGAGGTGAATTTATTTCTTCAGCATGACTTGGGCAGCCCCACAGATCCTGTTCCCAGCCAGGATTAGATCACACAGCCCCTCCAGAAAGTCTGGCACACGGAGCAAATATTTCCTAGCTTACAATAACACAGGATCTTACACAGTTCTCTGTCTCTGAAGTGAGGGGGATGGACATACACTGAATTGTTTGAATAATATTGGTGAATCCAGGTTTCAGTTAGAGGGAATCCATGTTAGACCAATTAAATAGTATGTCAATTCCCTCTAATTATCTGTTCCTGCAGCCCACCCGGTAATTACACTTAATGAATCTAAATCAAATCAGCATGTTACCTGGGAAATAATTGGATTTATGTGCAATTTTTTAATGATCCTGAGGGGTACCCTGGAGATTTAAGTCTGCTGTGAGTTCGGGGTCTGATCCTAGGCTTCAATGTACTTTGCATGTGGATCTCAGGATACATTGGCCCTGATAAATTGGATGTGCCCATTCCCTGGCAGCAAGGCCCACTGGTGTGGGACCACCATTCTCACCAACATTTTAGCTTCTAAAACAAGGTGGCCATACCCAGACTTCCCACTGGAAACCTTCTCTGGCCAGTGCTAAATGCCAAACTACATCTACACCAGGAAAACCACTCCAGACTTCAGTGCTGCAGCAGCACATCCCCACCTTGAGCTGCAGGGAGGCTACAGGGGCTCTGCTGAGGCTGTGGACAGCAGAGGATTTGCAGAGGTGCCTCCAAGAGAAGAAGCACAAGCTGTGCTCTGCTGAGACCGGTACTCTGTCTTTGACCATCCCCCCAAAGGGTGATGCACATTAGAAACTAAGGCACACATGGTACAGAAAAATAAAATAAACCATAGAATCATTGAGGTTGGAGGAGACCAAGATCATCAAGTCCAAACTTTGATCAAACACCACCACATCAACTGAAAATAAAATCTAAGCTTCTGTAGACTTTGATGAACCTTGATGCTGAAGTCACTTGGCAGTTTTAAGTAAATCTCCCTTGCCCCAGAAACAGAATAAAGCATTTTATTGATAATTTCTGATCTCCTTAAACATCCTAAACTTTAAAACTAAAAGTACATACATACAGTGTATTTATTTATTTATTTATTTATTTATGGGCACAGAGAATTCACAGAACTTCCAAACAGCTGACACTTAAAAGAAGTTCCATGCACATGTCTGAATCCTGTACTTGCAAGATGAGTGTCCATTAGATCCCAGATCCATCAATTGGATCAGAGGAGATCATGAATAGCACAAGGTTTCCCAAAAAACACACAAGTAAATTCATTTCTCACTGCTTCTAATTAAGCATGCACTTCTCTGAACTATTTATTTTTATTTCTAGAGGAGGTGAGCTGCGACACCTCTGCACAAGTTTTCCCTGCTTGCAGCAAGAGCAGTCTCTGAGGGATAGTACAGGAGATATCCCCTCAATGCCCTGCTCCCCAGAGCCCCACCATCTGAAAAATCTTTGTCTTTCAGTTTCAGCATGATTTACTGTCCTCCATCTCCTTGAAATTCTGCCCATGAGAAACCAAAATAGCACCTTGCCTTGTGCATGAACCCCACAGAGCAAGCGAGCATCGAAACCACTCGATTTCAAATGCAGGGGAATGTCAGGGAGACATAACTGCAGTGACAGTGGCTCGAGGGGATGACTGCACCATCTCGTTATTCTTCAGCAAAGGTACAAGCAAATGCCACTAACTTCACTTTTGCTTTCTTTCAAGGAAGTCTTTCTCTTTGGATAACTACCTCTGTTATGGGGCCTTTTTGAGGCTTCAGCATGATTCTGACAATGGAAGAGCTTGGGAATCCTCATTTAATATTGAAGATGTCCTGTCCAAACTCTGCAGGCCACTTCCCAGAGTGCCTCTAACACCTGTATACAAGAAAATTGACACTCATTTTACCTAGGTAGGTGCTTAACCAAAACACCTGCTTCAGTGACATGATCACAATAGGTTCCTTCAATGAGCAACAAAAAGAAACAGGTATCATTATCAATTCAAGACAATTCAGACTTTAAATAGCTTCTTATCAACATATTTGTTATGTCTGCTGTTAAGAAAGACAAATTCAGAAACAGAACCAAAAAAATTGTATTTGTCTTTTGATAAAAGTTATGAATCAAATCCTGTGCCAGTCCGTGAGTTTCCACAAGGATTCTTTGATTACAACTGTGCACTCACACTTTCTGGAACAGCTCAACACTTCATAGGACCTCAGTCTTGGGGTTCAGCTCTTAAGCATATATTCACTTACAGGTCATAAACAATACTCAAATAGTCAATAACCCAAAAAGCCCACCAAAAATTCTCATGGTCCTGTATTTTGCGTTTTATGCATACATCATTCCTCAGTCTCCTCAATAGCTTTCTCCCTATAGAAAGGTGGAAAGGATTATTGAACTCACAACAGCACTAGATACTGTTTGCGAGACTCAAAATTAACATTTTGAAATATGTGAGAATTAGCTTTGCCCAGAGATACCTGGTCATAGTCAGCCTTTCCCTGATGATCCAAGCATTGTTAGTAATCTAGTGGGTTCTGATTAAAAGTTTGCCCAATCACTAAGAAACAGTAATTTCTGTCAGGTTACCCTGTTTCACTCTGCAAAATTCGAGCTGCCTGAAAATTGTCTTGGGGAAATGTTTTCAAGCAGCTTCCCCTGCTCTCTTTCAGGAAAATCATCTACCCTACACACTGACAAACTCCTTATTTTTTATCATATCTGTAATTAGCAAAGAATGCCAAGCTATAAATATTAATGCACAGATGGGTCCTGAAGTATCTTCAGAAGTTCAGCACAGGCCTCAATAGTAAGATTTTTCAAGTGAGCTCTGATATAAACCCTGCAGGTTCAGGAGGACTTGTCAGAACACCCTGCTAATCACCCCTCTGGAAGAGATGCATTTCTCACCCAACAAGGGAGGTTACAATCTCTCTTGAAAATCCCACAACAAATGCAAGTGCTTCATTACCTACTTCTGGCTTGAATTCCACACAGATCTGCCCAGACCCCCTCACTTCATTAGCACAGGTCTCTGCCTGCTGGGGCAAAAAGTCATCTTCTGTGCTGCTGTTGGCAGAGTCTGAATGTTTCTGCTTTTGTTTTAAATCTTTTCTGAAGCCAGATCTGGTTTTGTTTCCTGTGAAAACTTTCCCTTTTTTTGCTTCTTCCCCAAAAATATTGCTGATGTGATGATGGGGCCATGTTAATTATGTCATCTAGAAGTCTTGAGGCTGGTCTGAAGTGCCATGTCCAGACTAATTGCCATGTCCAGTTAATTCATAGAATCATTAAGGTTCTAAAAGATCTTGAGATCACCGAGTCCAACCATTAACCCAGCACTGCCAAGTCCATTGCTAAACCATGCCCCTAAGCACCACATCTACACATTTTTGAATACTTCCAACCACAGTGATTCCACCAGTTCCCTTGAAAGGGTGGAACAAGGCAGCTTGTTGCAATGCTTGACCATCCTTTCAGCAAATAGATTTTTTCAGGTTTTAGATCATACCTAAACCTCCCCTGGTTTGGAGGGAGGCCGTTTTCTTTTGTCATCATTTGTTACCTGGAAGAAGAGACTGACCCCCACCTTGGTACCACCTCCTTTTAAGTGGTTGTAGAGAGTGATAAGGTCCTCCCTGAACCTCCTTTTCTCCATCTCCCTCAGATGCACCTCATCAGACTTGTGCCCAAATAGAAACGGGTCCTGTTCTCCAGCTGACATCAGTGGGCACAGTTTGTCTACATCAAACATGATCCATCTCGAAAATAATGTATCTGCTTCCAAAGGCCTGATAGAGATAGCCTGTACGAACTCCCCTGCTGGGGCCAGGAATTTGCCCAAGAGGGTGTTGGTTGTCCTGAGCCAAATCTGCACTGGCCTCACTCTTCTGGAGTACACACGACTGCACCCCAGTATCCAGTCCCACTGAATTTAAGCACAGCGAAGGAGATCATGCAAAACACAGGTTAACATTTCCCAGCCTCATCTGGGACAATTAAAAGCTGGCTTCTGGCACAGCATGGGCAGGTGTGGTTCCCATCACACCACCATGACCAGGGCCTGCCTGAGGCACCCAGCTCTGAAGGAAAATTTTGCCCAGGCCAGGATCTCCCTCTGCCCCTGGAGGGGCTGGCAGAGAGGGGACAAGACCCTCTACCCCACCAGGACAGGAGGGCAGTTGCAGGGGGGATAAGAGGAGCCCACCCACCACTGACAGCATGAGATTTGCACTGGCAAAGGCTGGCACTGGCACCAGCACCTGCAGTAACAGTCTGAACTCGGGCTGCTGGCTAACAGGAAAGACAGAGCAGGAGCATCTCAGAAAGGCAGCAAGTGAGGAGGAAAGGGGAAACGTTCCACACTGGGAGTTATCTCACGCTGAAAGTAGAGGTGGAAGGGAATAAGAAGTCCTAAAAGGGCTCTCTGGTGAGTATTAGGTATGAAAATGCTTTGGTCTCAACAGAGCAAACAGATTTGATAGAGAAATACTTACTTGGCCTGCACTTGTACCACACGAGGAGATACTTGCCGGTCCCAGGGCACGGATCCATCCCAAACAGCCGGCTGTTGACAAGGAACTGGCAGCTCCGCCTGTCCTGGCACTCATCCAGCATCTTCTACAGCCGGGGATGCACACAAGAAACAAAGAAACAAAACCACTTCAGTGTCCCCACTAAAGGGAATGTCAAACAGAGACAAACTGCAGGAAGACAAGGCCATCCTTTCCTCCACAACCAGCCCTGGCAGGAGGCAGGTGATGGTGCTCAACACAGTGGGTACCACAGCAGCCATGGACTCAGTGCCCCTTACACTGTTTTTGCACCCCTTGCTTGTGTGCAAAAGGAAGGATTTGCACTGGGATGGTCACAGATATTTTTAAACATTTGCCTGCCATTTAATCATAATATAAGACAGTACAATCCCAGGAAAAGCAGCTTTGAGGACATGGATCCACCTTGACAGTTATAAGTACAGACTCGAACTCTGCCACCACCAGTCTGGTTTAGATTTCTCTGGAGATGCACAGTTTCAAGACAGCTCTTCTCTAAGTTATACAAAAGCTGGAATAAATATATATATAAAATACTGGTATTCCAATAATTAGTTATTATGGTGGGAACACTGCTATACAGCCAACTTAGTCAGTTTTTAATAGGGTTCATTCCTCCCCCCCATGATTATTACATTCTTTTAGCTAAACTCAGGAAGGGGCTGTGAGTCAGGGGCTTCTCTCACTACTAGCATTTTGGGTCCTACCCCCTTTTCTGCTTTTCCTCTAGTGCTTGGTCTCCACTCCCCCATTCATAACACTCACAAAAACTCCATCTCAGAATCCACAGGGGCAAGACATTCTGTCTCCTGCTAGAAAATAGCTTCATTAAGGAAGATTAATGATTTCTTTTAACCCTGTGATCCTCTAAAGCAGTGGTGGGGGGAAGAATATTATTGAGTGGGGCAGTAATTAAGTTTTAAATTCAGCTGGATGGCTAGGGTGGTATTTATGTACTTCTGTAGAGCCCCTAAAGCGTGAAAATTACCATAATGTTTATCTGACACACATGAACCTGTCAGAGCATTTTGACACCACAGAGAGAGGTAATCCACCAGCCTCGTTAAGTCCCTGTGATACAGAGCTGTGAATTCCAGCCCCAAAACAATTAATTTTCACTTGCAAGGAGGCACTGGAAAATCCTTCCTCAGAAATTCCCCTAGACTCCCCTGGTCTCTTTTGTCTTCTCTCTGTTCACTTTTCTTACACCCACCTCGATATTTGGGCTTTCCCACAATCTTCTCCCTGTGCCATTAACATAAAGGCTGTTCCTGCTCTACAATGTGCCACCCAAACAAATTTTCTCTCTGCTTCAGTGACTACTTTCTATTTTTGAGTTCTCCCTGAATGTAAAATATAGAATATTTAGCATTATAACACTGAATGTCATGCTCTGAACAACAGCTGTTCCAGTTTCAAGTGCATTTTGAAGCTGCCTCACTTGCGGCTGCTCATAACTTCCTAAAGCTTTCACCTTTTGGGCTGACACATGCAAGAATTCATGCCTGCCTCAAGTCTGACCTTTATTTTAAAGTTCAAACCAAAACAATCCAGGCCTTTTCTAGCAGGCGGAAAACATATGCTGTTGTTTTCCACTTACAAAGGTAATAAAATGCAGGCATCTCGTTTAAAAATACAGGATTTAGGCTGGAAAGGCTGAGAGGTGAACACTGAAGGAGGTGCCTGGGAGCATTAGCCCCAGCTTGACCATCACGTTAAAATGCAGAGAAACATCATATTCTTTCCTCTAGCTAGGCTCAAAGGGTTGGCTGCTCACTCAGCATGTGAAATTTAATTTAATGCAAAATCCAGTGGGTTGCAAAGGAATTTAAGTGAGGATCCAGTTCAGATATATCTCTTTTCATCTCAAAAAGCAAAGAACAACTGAAACAACTCTGGAGGGCTACACATATGGAGAGAAATTCTCTCCAAATCATTGTGCGCCTGAAAGGATTTTCTGGTACAGGACAGCCATGCTTACACACAACTAGAACTAAGAGTATTAAGCAAAGGAAAAGAAGTGGGACCCAAAATGTTTCCTTTCCCTCTAGGGAAGCTTTCTCCCTTCCTTTCTACCCAAGGCAGTAGACTTGGGTTTTTGATCTACAAACCTGTTCACAGCAGATGGGTGGGCATTTCAAGAGCCTTCAGCATTGTGTCATGGGTGCCATTTAAACCAATTGGAAAACCTCCCTGAGTGGCAGCAGAGACTGAGTTAGGCCAGCAAGAGAGCAACTTTGAAAACTTCAGCTGAGATACCTCAGCAGCACTTGTTCATCTGTCCTTAGGCTCAGTATTAGGAGTGAGGACAACAATTCACTGACCTCAGAGAACCACAGACAGGGGCAGCCTTCAGGTAGTGCCACTTTGCCTTGGCTCTGCCCTAACTTTTGGCGGCTCTTGCTTATTCCTTGTATTCCACATAAGTGGAACCTCCTGAGTGTACTTCCTGTGGTATGCAAAGAGTGGAACAGGGCAGCAAAAACAAAGCCTTAGGGAGAAATTTGTAACTAAATTAAGGAGCCAAAGTTATCCCTGCCATTGTGAGACCACAGAAAAAAGTGAAGTGTTCTTGGGGCTCCATATGCCATTTACTAATTTGTTATAGTGTTCAGCTACAGTTCCAATTTAATTTGACAATAGTCATGACTGAGAAGTTTCATGGGGGGAAAGAAATCAGTATTTCCTTTTCATTCATATAACACTATTTTACCTCCCCCAAAAGGCAACATTTTTCCTGGAAATATAAAAAATCATTAAGATTTCTGATTTCTTGTACACTGTTTGAGCAATGTCTTATGCAGAATGAAATATATCCATAAAGAGTAAAATTTAAAAAAACATGATCAGTCCTCAGTGAAAATACCTAAGGAAAAAAGGTAAAGAAAATTAGCTGTAGTTGATGGTGCATCTTCTTGATTAAAAATAAAAAATGTTGTTACACCAGTCTTAATGTTAACTTTAAAACTTGCACATATAATTTTTACTTATCCTTGAATGCACAGAAATTTTCTTTCCCAGTTCCTTTCATCAGTATGTGCTATGAACCAGCATCTTCTTAAACACTGTGCTCACATGTGTGAGCAGATGATTCCCCAAAGGTACAGTCCCCTGCAGGTCCAGGGGTTCTGGTGTTTACCAGAAGACAAGACCTTGGCTTTCTGGCCTTACTCTCAAAAATCATACATCTAGGCAGTATCAGAGTTCTGGCAGATGTCAGATTTTTTTTTTTTTCTGAAGTATTTGCAGATGATCAGCTAGACTGACACCAGGAAAGCTGGGAGTTCACTTGGTAGTGAGGGAATGAATGTCTTGAGCTCACACAATTTTTGCTCAATGGATGGAAAAATGTAGGCAATTCATTCCATGTTTTCCTTGTTGTTCTGGTTGTCACTGTCAGCTGTAAGGTGGGAAAACACAACCACAAAACCAACCAGAAAGAGGCCCACAAACAATCTGGACTGGCACAGGAATAGCAATAGGCCCACAGAACTGTCCCTAACTGGGATGTAGAATCAGCTCCTTATGTCTCCAAGTCTGGTAGATCCCTGACTAAAGCCAAATAAAGTCACCTCAGTTTAGATTATATTACAAAAATCACTCCAGCAGAGGAAGGTGGAGGAGGAATTCAGGAGTTCCTGTCTGGCATGAAAGGGGAGGGAAGACACATTAATTGCACTGTGCCATTTTATAATTGCGTTACAGTGGTAAATCAGGCCTGAGGGCTGACAGCCAGTGCTCAGGAGTGAAGTTGAGGCTGTTTAAACCCATTCCATTCCCTGGTTCATGACTGAGCTAAGAAGCTGCAAGATTTGGAGGAGATAAGAGAGGAAGAAAAGTGAATTCCAGTAAAACAAACACTAATCTAACCCCTGTGATTTATGCCCTGGATTAATCTCCCTGCGGTGACCTGGGTCTTAAAGCAAGGACAGACTCAAGCTCAAAATCATATCTTTCTAGTGGCCACTGCAGATGAAACACATTTCTTGTGCTCATTTTGTTGTGCTCATTAGCTAAGTAATTGCTTGAGCTCATTAGATAACAGCCTTTTAAATGAGGAGCTGGATGTGAGCGCTGCAAGGAGGCCATCCCCAGCTATTCCCAAGGGTGTGCTCGTTTTTAGCCTGTCTCTTCAAATCACTCTTCAAGAAGTGCTTCCCCTGCATGCTTAAAATAAACCACAACTGAGCTTAACACCCAAGGCAATTAAACTTATCTCAGTTCTTGGTCCCTCGGAGCAGTTCATAGATTCAACACGCTTAGGATAAAACTTTGGACCCATAGAAACCAATGGTGAAACTCAAAGGGAACGAGGCCTTTGCCACAGGGCTGCTCCCTGTACAGCTTCCATCTTCAAAGGACCATAAGGATGACTGCAGGGCATGTCAGTCATGCATGAAATTACACAGAGGAGCCCTACTAAATAATTGCCCAAATTGTGTGCTGCTGGGGAGAGTAACTCACACAGCAAGCTACATGAATGTATCAGAGCCATGTGCAGTCAAATGAAGATGGACAGAGATTTGTACTAAGAACTTTATGCAAGAAGATGACAGTAATTTTAAGCATTTTTAGGTCAAATTCAGTCCAGGCATGGCCATTATGGTGGAGTTAGACCAACACTTATATTGGTGCATCTTCAGAGTTTCTGCAATGGGAAGAAGTAAGTACAACAAACAAGGCAGCAGGAACTCTCCCTACAGCACAGTGTGTTCATAATGACTTCATGTCACATTTCATTTGAATGTTGATACTCTTTCATGTACCCTTGAACGCTGCTAATACTTTAAAACATGCTATAAACTTAGTGCTTTCAAGTTGAAAACCTATTTACAGGTCCTTTTTCTGAACACTGAATATTCATGTCTATTCGTTCATGAAAATCCTGAAGTCCATGGAATAAGAATATTTTACAAGAATCAGCAACAGGGAAGCACAAACTACATGAGGAAGTGAAATCCATGCTGATGAGGCACAGGTGACCTGCCCATGGCTTCATCAAGCCACATTTCCAGCCTGCTCCACTTAAAACTAGTTCAGCTTTGCCCAAATTACTGCATTCCATCTGTGCATCACTTGAAGAAGAGATCAAATGCCCTGAATCCTGATCTATAGCAGGTTTTAGTGCTCTACTATCTCTTATCACTCTCCCATGGACCTTGCAGTGCTCACAGCAGAATCAGCAGGAGGGAATTATGCTCACATATTTGGTGATTCACATAAACATATCAGACTATGAAATAAAGAACTAAAAACTGGGCATGCATTCCCTGTCACCAGCTCTGCTATGGCAGTAGTAAATGCCAGCAGGACAGTAGAGGAGAGAGAAGTGGGCTGGGTCATAAAAACACCAGCAGTATTCACCAGTGCTCTTCTGCCAGGGCCTTGAAAGAGCCCAGAAACAGCAGCTGACAAAGAGCAGCAACATGTTCATCAAATAGAAGGACCTGATAAAAGCTGCATTACAAATATCACCTAATTAACATTACCTACAATTTCTAACAGTAGGAAACTTAATCTGTATGCAGGGTCAGCTTCAAAGGAAGAGGAGGTCTAAGCTGAAGCAATATGAAAGGATGCATAACCAAAAGTCATGGGATTAAAGAAAGGGAAAGCTTAAAACACAAAGTGGAAAAAACCCTGGGAACAGACCATTACACTTTCAAGCAGGGTCTTAGTGGCAATGATGGAAGCCCCGTGACTTGAAAAGTTTAAATTAGAGTAAACAAAGCATTAGGAGGCTTACACCCTGGGGAGCAGTCCTGCCTCATCAGGGAGACAGACTGCACGGGCCACCTCTGCCTCCAGTGCCTCTTCTCCTGCAGGACATAATCACTCTGCTCTGATGAGCTATTTCGGTCAAGCCAAAGATTTCAAAGACACAGCAATTTAGAGATTGCCTGTGACCTCTGCATCCAACAGTTCTACTTGCAAATAATTAGCTGGGGGAGCCACTTGACAGAGTTTATTTCAGCTTAGGCAAGATTCATGAATGAAACAGCACGAGTCCTGTGATTTTTGACAGCAACTTTGACAGTGCAGTAACCTCTTCTGGACCCTGAGCTCACTGCTCACCATCCTCTGCAGAATAATTAATATGGTCTGAAAAAGAGTTGCCCACACTGCTCTTCAGTTTACTGACATTTTTGAGACTGAAACCTTCCTTGTTCGAACTGCCTAGAAACTGCGAAGTTCTAATATGCAATATAATAATGAGCTCTCCTCCCAGTGGTGACCATTATATATTCTTCCTTTCTACTGATTTCTTCCTTCTTTCCCCCTGACCAACATCATCTTATAGATGTTCAGAGCCATGAGAAAGGGCCCTTTGTCATTCCTGCTGAGGCCACTTAGGGCTCAGTGGGACTATGCAATATCTGGTGACTGGACATGTCAAGAGCCATTGTCCTTGGCCTGCCAAGAAAGCTGGAGCAGTTGGGAATGCTTCCTTCTACTTGGAATTTTACTTTTAATCCAGAATAACTGGGGAAAACAAAATCTGTTTTGGAAACAGCAACACCAGCCCTCACTTTTTGTCATCAACAGCTGTCCTGTGCTTTGAGAACCATTTCTGAAAGTTTATCTTATCTTTCCATCAGAGAAGAGGTCAGGTTCCTTTTGTTTCTGATTTTTTTGTTTCACAGAAACCTTCCTGGTGGGTGAAAATAAAAAAAGGGGAGGAAGGGTTCAGGGAATCCTGTGGTCAGCATGCAAGGAATCTGCTCCTTTTTGTAGGGCTGCTGGAGGGGAGATGGTGGCAGCAGAGGTGTCCTGTCTCTCACCCAAAGGACAAAAGGAAATACCACATCAGCAGCACTAGTGATTCCTGTCACCAAGGACTGGTTGTCCTGGAGAGTGTTGAAAGAGACCTGGGGCACAGGCCATGCCCACAGGCTCTCCCCAGATCAGCTAATCTTTTTAAGGAGAGTCAGGATTCAGCTTCAGAGCACCTTCTAAGCACAGCTCCTCTTGGGGAAATGTGTGACATGGTAAAATATTGCCCTTGAAAGAGCATCAGCACCTGCTGATTTCAGTACCTGTGCATATGAAGAGAGAAGTTAGCCCTCAATGTCTTTGATAAATTATAGGGGGCAGAAGCACAACAAATTAAGTGGCTCTTCAGGGTTTTCTGTTTTCCTTACAAATAAGCTGTGGTTTTATTTTCTGCCAATTTATCAAAATGAGAAAATTGCAGGTAATCAACTGTAAAGTGTAATATAGTTTTCTGGTAATAAGCAGTCATTTTAGCCAACCATTAGACATTCTTCTATGCAGGCCTGGAGTGGTTCACTGCTGAAAACAAGTGGCATCAGAAATTCTGATCCGGAATTCATCCTCCAGTACATAAAGGGGGCTTACAAGAGGCTTACAAGAAGAGTGTGCAGTCATACAACAAGGGAGAAAGGCCCTGAGGTGAAGAAGGGTAAGTTTAGATTGGATATTAGGAAGAAATTCTTTACTCAGAGTGTGGTGAGGCACTGAAGCAGACTTCCCAGTTCTGGCTGTCCCATCCCTGGAAGTGTTCAAGGCCAGACTGGATGGGGCTTTGGGCGACCTGATCTAGTGAAAGGTGTCCCTGCCCGTGGCAGGGGGTTGGAACAAGATGATCTTTAAAGTCCCTTCCAACCCAAACCATTCTAAGAATCTGTGATGATTCTACAAACGTCCAAATTCTTTGTGCATTTGGAAAGCTCCCACTGAATGTGACATTACAGTGTTAGAATAATAGAAATGTCTAGTCTGGGGTCTCTGGGTCACTGCCTTAATATCTCATACATACTCTCCCAGGTGGTCTGTATTTCATTTCAAACAAAAACAAGTGACTAAAGCAAGGAATCCTGTCAGCCAGTCACATAAAGCTGAATTAGTAGTGGTTGTCTCAGTGTAATCAACTCTTTCTTTTCCCTTTTTAACATAGAAACAATGTCTGAACTGGACATTTACAGTGGAGAGAGGTTCTAAATGGAAGTTTACACTCACAGCTAGTGTTTTCAGGGAATAGATTTAATAAATGCCCTCCACACTCCCTCCAGGCCACTCTCCAGAGAAGCAGCAAATTTATACAGTCATGGGTTTGATTAGACACAGTGATTTTATATACTTAGTTTTGAAGGGTTTGGTTTGGCTGACTTTTTCAATTCCTGACAACCAGAATACACACACAGTTGGTCCTGCCTGTAGCAGCCATATATCTGAGCTGCAAAACCACAAAAATACACGCAATTTCCTTGTCTACAGCTTTTCAGTTTTCCTCCATACATGCATTTCCTACCAGCGAGCTGCAGGCAGCTTGCCATTCAGCTTGTGCAGTTCCTGGCTTACCCCTCAGAGGGGCCTCACCCCCTCCAAAACTGAGAGAGAAGATGAGATTCATCTCTGGCATTCAGACTCATCCTATGCTGCACAACCACAACACATGGAGGGATCAAAGCCACATCTGGGGTCACCAAAGAGGCTGTGAGTCTCCTCCAGAAAGACTCAGGAACTTAGCAAAGGTGTCCCAAGAAATTTGTGGTAGAAGAGAGAATGCCAGCTACTTCCCCAGCACAGCTGCATCCCCAAAAATGGGTTGATAATAGTGTTTTGGTCTCAGTCGTGTAACAAATGTACTGCACAAGAGATCTCCTTCAGGATTACCTACTGGGAACACAATTCTTGCTCTGATAAACAGGGATTGGGAGTTCCAAGCCACCTAAGTATTGAAGGCAAAGCTAATGGGGAACAGGTCTGAGTACATAAAAAGCCAGAGAGGCAGGTAAGGATTTCTTTTCAATCTCTCCTACACATAAAACCATGAAATGGAAAGCCTAGAGTAATATCTTCCCTCTTCTCAAGTTCTTCCAGATGCCTTAAGTGGGCCACTCATCCACAAGGGTTGAGGCAAGGCTCATAGCTATCAATCACCTTGGTAAATGAAATGTTGGAAGTAAATTTTTCAGTAAATCAAAAGAAGGGAAGGCTAGCCTCTGCCAAAGCTTTCTCTCCGTGGTCCCTCACCCTAAAGAACACAACTGCCTCTTATCTGTTTCATTATGGACTTTTGTTAACGTATCTGGGAAAATTTTCCACTGATAAGGACCACATCCTCCCATACTACAGCTCAGTCCTTTGCTGTGCAGTGCAAGTGTCATGAGAGCAACTTCAAATCCGTCAGCTTAAGGGTTACACTACAGCCAAACACCAACTCTGTGCAAATTCTTGAGAACTTACCACTGGCACTTAGAAGCCAAAGCGCTCGCATCAACTTTTTTAAAAATGTTGTAAATGTCTCTTAAAAACCCTGGATGCAAGAGCGAGAAGTGATGTGGAAAACTCTGGCCTTTAGCCAAATTATAAAAGAAATTACTCACTAACCCTGTAGGTTCATTAATCTAGTCTGCTATAAATTTTTATTATGAGTTATTATTGATTCTAAGCCATAAACACACTGGATGACTGAGAGCTTTGCCCAAAAGTTTTCACAGTCCCAAATCCAGCACTTGGAAAAAATTGTGCTTGCTTCAACGCCCAGGAGCAGACCCTATTCATCTCAACAACATCAGCCAACTCATGTTTCTAATTTTAGTTGTTCCTACTGGCAGTTGAGTAACACTGGCACCTTCCAAATAATCCTTTGATTTCTTGACGTCACACATGCTCTTGGGACGATACACAGAGACAACTTTCCCTACACAAATGGTCAGACCTGATTAACTACTGTGGGATATTACGAGTTTAAGTGATGTATGACCACTTACAGTGACCTAAGAGCCAAATGAGCTACAAGAAGTAAAGCCAAGGATTCTCTCTGGGTTTCAAGTTACTAAAGTAAAAGCCTCTTGAAAAAGGATCTAAAGCAAAAGGAATGCTACAGCAATTTCTGAATGTGTTGAAAAAGCTAATAACTGGGAAGGAAAACTATAAAAATAATGCTCTTCAAACCTAGTCTAACATAACGCAGCCCTGAAGTGTAATTCTCCTTCAACCCCATTCCTGAACTGTTACTGACTATAGTTGCAAGAAAACTAAGAAATTCACCATCACTAAACTACAAGGATGAATTATCCACAAGGCTGTGTGAGATGTCAGAGCTCCCTGCTTAAGACAGGTCTGCGCAGCACCAACACTGAGAGCTGCTGCATGGCCAAGGAAAGGTGAAGTTCAAAATTAAGAAATGCATTTTAACAATACCTGAAGAGAAGTGCCAACTGAACAGGCAACATCTTCTTTAATTAAAGTTGCATAGGAGTGGGGATAGCGAGAAGGACACAGCTGATGACTTGGTACGATTCGGCCATAAAAAGAAGACTGGATGCTGATGGTGGTTCTGTGGGGACATCTCAGGGACACATATTCTCCATCACAGGCATGGTCACTGTAATTTTTTAGTACCTGTGATATGTAACCTGCAAAAACCATGACAAAAACCATCATTAGTGAAAAGTAGTTAATATTTACATGATTTACAGCAGTGCAGCCAACAAACACAAAATAACAGACAACTAGGGATGTACATTTTATTACTCATCTCACAAAGGTGCAAAGAAGAGACACAATGACAGGGAGATTAGGGACACTTGGTGATTTGACCTTCAGCCATGTTTCATGTCTTTAGTGGAAGCAACATTTGGATGCTCTAAACTCCTAGTTGAATCATACCACTTATTTACATCAGCATATCTGTCAAGTTTACAGGAAATGCAGCTGAGCCAGACTCATCATTTAGACTCAATCTAGATGCCACATGCAATTTTTGGCCCCCAATACAAGACAGATTTCAATAAACTCTAGTGAGTACAGAAAGCCAGCCAAAAAGGCTGGAAGCTGGAGCACTTTCCCTGTAAGAAGTGGCTTCTCCAGCCTGGAAGAGACATCTTTGGGGGAAAATAACAGCAGCCTGCCAGTATCTACTATGAGGTTATGAAAGAGATGGAGCCAGGCTCTTCACAGTAGGAGAATGGGAAGTAACAGGCACAATAAGAAACAAGAGAGTTTTAGACCAGATATATGGAGCAACTCCTTCAGAGAGCAGTCAAGCAGTGGAGCAGCTTGCCCAGTGAATCTGTGCAGCCTAAATTATTGGAAGTTTTCAAGACATTACTGGATAAAGGCCTGAGCCACCTGGTCTGACATTCTAGAGCAGTAGGTTAGATTAGAGAACAGAAGTCCCTTCCAAACTCACTTCTCCTATAAACTAATGGTCATGGGCAAAAAGGCCCAAATGCAGTGTCACTAAGGGGAAAGTTGGGGTACAACTGGTCGTATGAGGTCCTATTCCATCCTGGCACACCAGTCATATCTTTGATCTCCTTTCACATTATACCATTTTAATTCTTCTGGCTGCACCTTCTGTTTTAGGTCTTTGACACTTCCTCAGAGTTTTGCTTTCTCTCTCATTTTGCACAGTCACAATCTTTTTAGAAGGAAAACAACGCACAGAACCAAATCTCTCTTTTTTTCTTAGAGGATTATGTTATCCACTGTAATGAAGTTGTTGACAAGAATAAAGCAGGGGGGACAAAGTCTCATTAAAATTACACTGAGTCAAAAGGGCTGATTACAGTCAGGTTGCCATGGGAACTCCCAAACAATCCTGACTTTGCCTCACTCAGGGAAGCCTCCCTGTTGCTGATACAGAGACATCCATACAGGGAACACCACAGCATGTCCCACATCAGTGTCAGCTATGGTTCCATTTAACCCCACAGATCTTCTCTCTGCCATGGGTCTGAAAGTCCCCTTCCCACTACTGCCACCAACACGAGCCTACAAGCAGCCACCCCACAATGCTTGAGGAGGAAGACAGAGAGGACATGGCTGCCACTATATTCTTAAGAGATAGAATAGATAAAAAAGACAAAGCAATTAAAAGGAACAATCCCTGGATGAATTCCTAAAAGGGAATATAAAAGTTGTTTTTAACAAATAATGACAATTCTCTTGGTGACCCATAATCACAGAATGACCCAGGTTTCTACCTTTGCAAGTCATCTAGTCCAGCCTTATGGTCAAAGCAGGGCAAACTTAGACCAGCTTTTCCAGTTGTGAGCATCCCCAAGGGTGGAGCCTCCACAACCTCCCTGAGCACCCTGTGCCAAAGCTTAACAACTGTCACAGTGAAACCTTTCAAAGAGAAGACTGGTTCCATTTTGTCTATACCTTTAGGTACTTTAAAACAGTGATTAGATCCCACTTTCCTAATTTTTTACTTCTAGATGACCCATATCCAGACATTTTACTGGGAATAGCTCTTCTTCCATGCCAACACTAAAACCTAGCTCAGGAGTGCTGGAAAGACCACCAGTCTCAACAAATTTCAAGGTGTCTAAAACAACTACAATTACTCTTCTTAGAGAAAGCCAATACACAGTAATTTACCTTCATCATTCAAGCTGCCGCTGTGGGGGCTGGATTCTCTGATTTCTCTAAATTTTAGCCTGTAGTTCTTACTTAACAGTTCTGCTGCTGCAGTGCCTCGAGGTGTGTGCCAAATAAATATTTACTCAAATCAGCGTATTAATTTCCAAGTCCCCAGGGCAGCATTTGCTCATAAGAAAAAGCTGAAACACAGTCCCAGTTATCAGAGTGAGTGACAGGGCTGCATCAGATCAGGAAAAAGCACTATTTAATTTTGTGCTTTTATTCCACTTGTTCAAGGAAGCACTATGGGACAAAATGAACTACTGGGGTGGACTTTCTTTCCCAGCCAGTAGAATACATGCCTTGGGGGTGCTGCACACCTAATCCTAGAATTAGCTCAGCTCTCTCCCTCAAAAGTAAGCCAACTATGCAGGATGGCCATCAGGGCAAGCAAACCACGAGCAGAGTCAGAATACAACACAAAATATTGAAATGCACTTTCCACACTGTTACTCCAGTGCATTAGGACTTTTCCCTGAGGCCACCCTATTAAGGAGACAGAGAAATACAACCAAAGTGCAGTCAAGACTCTTCTTTCTCCTCTGAATATTCAACTACTCTGTCAGAACAGCCTCCTACGGCATGCCTTTCATATTGCCAGTTCAGGATCAGGGAAGGTTTCAGCCCCTGCAATTAGTGCAGATCACTTGTTGAAACAGCTCCTTCCTCTCATCTTCCATCAGCAATCTCAAAATAACTTGAGTTCACTCAAGCTCAAGATATTGACGGGATTGAATGCTTTGATGGTGACTGACTCATAATAAACAAAGCACAATGTCTGAAACATCTGGCACTGACCACTGTCAGAGAGAAGATACTGATTAGGCACAGGGGTCACGGAGGAGATGATGTTCTTCAAAGTGCAAAAGGAAGTGGCTGTAGAGCATTATTGCTTTTTCTTTTTTTTTTTTTTTTCCTCTTTAAGTGTGTCAGATTTGTACTATTTCATTGGTAGTTCTTTTGAAAGTGTTGGCATTTCATTACCCGTTGATTCACAGTTCAGTAACCCAAAATATGAATTATTTTCAGGACTCTTGTTGAATTTTCAGTAACAAGTCTCCAAGTAACCTTTTATAACCTTAAATGTCCTACCAGGGAGGGAATTACTCAGACTCTCTTTGCTGAATGAAATACTTAAACATGAAGCCCATGGCAGGTGTTTGAGGATTTTAATGGCACTTGTATACCAGGGAAGACAATGTTAGAGCAGGTGGTAATTTGAGCTTTCCTTAAAAAACATATATTTCATTTGAAAATATGTTAAAAGCAACAAAGAAATCTAAAGAATTAAGCTAAACAAACCTTTTCAAAATGCTTCGCATCTTGAAAACATGGGATAACAAAAGCAATCTCAAAATGTTTTGGAGTTAGCACTTCTCTTTTCTTAAGGATTGTGTCAAGGATGTAAAATCTTTGATGGTGGGCTTTCATACCCTCAAAGTAAATCAGTGTATAGAACTCCAGAGTTAAATGTCTCCTTAATTAAAAAAATAAACAGCGTTGCCATCGAAGCAGGGATTTACACTCTGGAGACAAAATAAACAACCAAAAGAAATGCATCACAAAAATGATAGATCATTTTTCCCTCAAAAAAGAAGGAAATGTTCCCTTCAAACACCACTTGTAATTTATTTTTCCAAAGTGTGGGGTTTGCCTGCTATCAGCCATCAGCAGTTATTCTACACTACTCACCAAGCTCAGTGCTTAATGCTGACTGTAACTTTATCCCTCCCAGCAATGTCAGCTCCTAAGGATCATTTGAACCATTGCCTCTCCAGAAAACTGTTGATCAGTTCCCATCCAACAGTCAGTTCTAAATCCTAACACATATGGAGGAAAGAGAAATATAACAGCTTCATACAGAATATCACCGTTTTACAGGAACTGTAAATCTAAACATCCTCCTTTATTACTCTCATGGAGTTACAGCGCTTCCTTTTTGAAACCAAAGTAGCTAATGGAGCAGTTGACAAAAGCACAGATGGCATAGGAGCTTCCACCCCATCCAGAAGTAGGAAAATACAGTCTCCAGTACATAAAGGGGCTTTAGAACAAGTCCAGAGAGGGACATTTCATGGGGCACGAAGTGATAGGACAAGACAGAGTGGCTTTAAAATAGAAAAGTCTCCTCTTAGAAAGAAATTCTTTACTGTGAGGGTGGTGAGGCCCTGGCACAGGTTTCCCAGAAAAGCTGTGACTGCCTCATCCCTGGAAGAGTTCAAGGCCAGGTTGGACAGAACAACCTGGGATAGTGGAAGGCATCCCTGCCCATGGCAGGGGATTGGAGTGAGATGGTCTTCAAGATCCCTTCCTACCCAAACTGTTCTATGATTCCGTGAGTCTATGAGTCTGTAACTGTTCTGTGATAAAAGTAGAGCACACAAGCATTCATTCACCTACCCCATTTTACCATGGCTGTCTAAAACCAGGAAGTTCTCTTCTCCTGCCTCACTGAAACCAGTTCTAGTTTTGCTGGACAAGGCAGATAGCAACACACCAGCCTGCCAATCCTCAGAACAGATATTTCATCTTTCACCAGGGAACATCTCTGTAGGAATGTGCTGGAAGAATAGAGACAATCACAATAGAGCTAACTCTTTTTACAGTTTGGATGTGATCCAAAACTTCTAATAAATTACAGGAAAATTCAAAGGATTCTAATGGTTAATGAACTACTACATATAATTAAAGCCAGAGCTTCATAAACATCTGCATTGAGCTATATCCAAGCTATTGTAATGTCTTCTTAAAATATCCCATTTTAAGCTCTTGTGGTTATAAATACAGGAGTACATACATATCACGGAGACAAATCAATCTCATAGAAACAAAAGGACTTTATACTTAGAAATAAGTGATTTCCCAATATCTGAAACACATGGAGTCACTGCAATTAATTGCTAGTGAATTAAGTATTCCCTTGTTGCTGGTTGACACAGATTTTTATTTTTAATCTGCTTATTTTCCAAATTCATATTGTTTTTTCAGTATCTGCTGCCATTTTCTTCTTATTTCCTCAGCTTCCTGGCAGATGTTATGCAGACACTGAATGTGAAACAGAACTTTTTTCCAGGAGATACCTTAATTGGATACTTTTCTGGAGTTCAGACAACCCCTAAACCACACTGGTTTTCAGGCAGGCTGTGAATGGGAGAATTTCAGCTTTTTTCTTTGTGGGCAGAGCACTGATACTCATGTCACAGAAGCAGTGCTGAGCCGGGGGAGTCGAGTGACAGCCACGAGGATGGGCCAACAGGGCTGAAAGGTGACCCCAGGCAAGGCTTGAAGCCAGAGCAGAGAACTCAATGAATGCATTTCATACCAGGCATTACTGATAATCCTGTGGTTGTAGCAGTAAAAGCAGCTCTCTCAAATCACAGAGCAGCCCAGTTCAAACAAGTAGGGTTTGTTTTGCTTTGTTACTAATGCTGGAGATTGAAATGTGTTATTACAATCCTTCTACAGAGAGATTTGCTTTCAGTTCATCTACTCCCCAAGTTTTTCACCTTTCAGATACCATACAGCTCTGAACAAACCTGAACATCTTGTAAGCATATTTAGGAAAATACTTTTATTTTAAGTCAACAGTTCCCTACCCACTATCTGATCTTCTGTACCTCGGCTACAACTCCAAGCAGCACCCAGGGTTAACTCAGAAAAATGGTTTTGAAAGAAGAGAGAATTTAGAACTGCAGCTGAGTGCCAGCACTTCAAGGCTAAACAAGGTAAGGTTTTGTAAATGCTGATCACTATTTCATAGGTCTCCAAGGTTTGTATAGGGATGAGGAAGTTAGATTGGTGAAGGCTAGGGGTGACAGGAATAAAAACACTGTCATTTTCAATTCTGCAGGCTTGAATATTACACAGATACTATTGAGGATTATCGCTAATTATTCCCTTAAATTCCCTAACTCTAAACTCCTACAAAATTTAATAAAACACTGCAGCTTTTCCACAGACAGTTGGAATTACTCTGAAAAATTAAAAAGCAACTCCAACTGCAAGTATTTTTGGTCTAGAAGTTTAAACAATGGGTCTAAACATTAAATACAAAAAATCTTTTTTTGCTGGTTGAATATCATCTTAGATGATTTTCTTCGACTGTCCCATAAGTCCATAGTTTCTTGACAGCTTACTTTTTTCCCTAAAACAAGTTATAAAAGCCTTTACAGCTATGGAGATTTACTTTTTCTGATATTCCACATTTTGAAAAGACAAATGGACAGAGATTTAATTTTTTTTTTTTTTTTTTAAATACTTGAATCAGGGAATATTTATCCTGGAAGGGCCTCCTGCAGGTCACCCAGCCCAAATTGCTGCTTGGAGCAGGGTCAATATCTAAGTGAAATCAAGCTGCTCAGCACCTTGTTCAGCCCCGAGCAAGGGCTGCCAAAAACAGGGATTCCCGTTGCCTCTGAGGCACTTCTGCCAGTGCTTCACCATCCATGCCATTCCATTTATTTTTTTCAATTTCTTTTTCAAATAAGTGCTTATAATTTCCCCTTGTCACAACTCATGTTTCTTGCCTCCTGCCTTGTTAGTTTGCATCTCCAAGAGGAGCCCAGCTTTGGTTTATGCATAGCCATTTTCAGGAAGCAGAAGGAAGCATCTGGATACTGCTTAGCTTTCTCTTCTCCACCATCCCTCCCACGCCATGTGCTTCAGGTTCAAACTATCCTCCTGGCCCTCCAGTGGACTCCCTCCAGTTTGTCTGTGTTTCTCCTAGAATTGTGCACCAGTATCATGACTGGTGATGAGCCTGTTGTACACTACAACGACACAAAGACTTTGACTTCAGAAAGCTCTTTTATTCTTGGGATGTGTCTCCCCTTTTATACTATTCTACACAGACCAACTCAATTCGTGACAAGAAGACAAAATTCTTCAATCACATTGATCAGACCAGAAGGACATCAAGAAGAAGGCCCTCCTAAGGAAAGAACGTTAGCATGTCTCTTGTTTACAGAAAATTCCCTGGGAAAGGAATTTCAGAAAACTACACATCTCAGGCATCAACCAGGGCTACAGGTGATTCAAAGGGTTGACCATCCACTTCTTTTGGATTTCAGGAATTTCTAAAAAACTCTTGTTGGCCTAACTGTGTGGTTGCAGGCAGCAGCAATTCTGCAAGAAATTTGACAGTACAGAGAATTTGGTTGGAAGGTGCTGCACCAGAACTTCACCAGCTTGCAACCCTCTCTCCAGCTACTTATTCCTGCTCCCTTGTTTCAGATATAAGCCACTTCCTGTGATTTGTGTGCTTATGATGTATGGAGGTGACAGCAACCACAGTTGGAGCACAGGTGTGTCCATGGATGTGTCCTGCCAGCCACCAGAGCAAGAGATGGTGTGCTCAGTGTTGTAGGTACATATGTGACCACTACTGATCATCAAGCTGGGCTGGCTGGCAAGTAGAATGAAAGCTTTGGGAAGCAAGTATGAAAGCAGCCACAGGACAAATACTGCTGAGACCAGCAAACAGTGAACAAAGAGAGGCTGTGAGTTGTCTACAGGAGGTCCAGGACAGCCATGGGAAGACCAGGAGTCAAAAAAAAAAAAAAAAAAAAAGAAAAAAAGCCTCTCTGCATGCTCCCATCTGTGTGAGATGACTGGGGATCACAGACCCCAGTGCCACATGGACTCTCTGGGGCCAGTTTTCAGAGGATCCACATGGAATGTATGTGCATATTTCCTACTAACAGGCTTTCACCCTGCTCAGCTGGAGTGGGGAACAGGATGAGGCCACTGGTGCTGTTTCTGTTTGTGTGGAAGCCGAGTGTTTCTGCTTGTGACCTGAGTGGCCTGACCCAGCCACACTGTCAGGAACAGCTGCTCAGCACCACAGCTGCCTGCACCTGGGGACACAGAGCTGTTGTTTCTCTGCCTCTATCAGGCTGCCAGATTCAGCAAATCCCAACCCTTCCCACTAAAAATTCCATGTGTGTGTACATGTGTGTGTGTGTGTTTATAAAAAATATGTTTCTATGTAGACATGCACACACAGGTGTGTTAAAAAAGCCAAGCAACTTTGCAGAATATTTTACCTAATTTAAGTTGCAGGAGAACCTGAACTCCTCTACAACTGAGGAGTTCACGTTTTTGCAGTACTAAATTACTTGGAACTCTTTGTTAGAATAGTGTCATAACTTCATAAATATTAATATATTATATGAGTAATATGGTAGTGTTATAGCATTATAAATATTAATGTCTTGCTTTAATTGAAAAAAAGGATGACTTGCAGTAGTATGCATTATGTGTCAAATACATAAAGTATAATGCACATCATGCAATCAAATTTATAAAATATATCTTACAGCATAACCAGGTCATCTTGGGAAGCCTTATGGGGTTTGTTCAGTACTCAGAGAATGAGAGCTGTGATTTTGAGAGAGATTTAGACTATACTTCCAACAGCCCCCAAAGGTCAATTCCATGCACTGTGACAAGCTGGGCACTATTTCATTCCAGAGATACAGCTGCAGTAAGGCTTAAGGTCATCACTTTACAGCTGAGGGAACTACAGGAGTGATACTTCCTGAGCAGCTTCAGCTGGCTCTTTCTTCTTGGCTCTCAACCAAGTCCTTTCCAAAACACAGTCATCCCACACATAAATCACAGCACTGCTCCCTCTGGCCTTGCCATTGCATTCTAAGTAGCAATAAAGAAGTTACACCACCTTGGCCATGCAGCTCTTCTAAATTAAGTTATAACAGATTTATTTTATTCACAGGACTAGGTGGTTTATATACAAGAGATTTATCTAGGTGGTTTATATACAAGAGATTTTTAACAGCAAAACTACAGTGATATAATTAGTCTGCCATAACTATATCCATATAACACTTCATGATACATGCATAACTACCAATGCACCTTTCCTCATGTATAAAAGCCTCACTGGTGCTCATTTGGACTTGCATTTTCACAATAAAGTCCTTTTGATCCCACCCCTTCAGGTGACAAATTCTTATAAAAAATTCAACCTCGAATATCAACATCATTACAAAATTAAAATGCAAATGGGAAGAGCCTAGCTAAGAAAAAACAATCCCAAAGCTTGGTGTCTTCCTACAGACAGGTTTAAGAACTCAAACAGGATCTGCCCCCATGCTCAGCCTTTCCTAGAAGCATCACTATGTCTTAGCGCAAGAGACTGATAACTGCTCTGCACCATCCAGACACTAAAATTCCTGAATTCAATTTTGTGTTATTTGGCGCCTCAGCTATATCAGAAGTCAATGCTGGCAAGCGCAGTGCCTGACAGCAGCCCCCTGGTGTACCCTTATGCCCAAAAAATGCACCTTTTTTTGTCTCTAGTATTTAGAAAGCATGGGATTTACCAGTTCACCACATACCCAAGAAAATTTGGTCCCAAGTCTTCTCTGGAAATAGGAAATATTTGGCATCTGTCATGAAAGCAGATTATGTTTATCTCTGGTAAGGTCTGTAACAGCTCCTTCATGTCCCCACACAGTATGACAGTGATAGAGCAGCAACTTGGGAAGTTTGAGAATGGTCCAATTTGATCAAAACCCAGGCTTTCACCATTGCAAACACAGAGGGCAGGATTTGATTTTGCACCAGAACATACAGCAAGGGAACCATAAATCAGCCATTCTATAACTCTGAGCCTCAGCAGAGCTACAGCAGAAGATGTGCCTAAAATCAAGCTGGCCTTTGCCCACAGCATTACTGGGAGTGACAGGGAAGTATCCTGCTACTACCCAAATTAAAAGAAAGCTTTTGCACAGCATATCACACTAGGACAAAGAAAGTGGTTATTTGACCATGCAAGTGACAGACAAGACTTTATGCACACAGACCAATCCTTGAAGCAAATCAAGAACTCAGCCATGACAATCTGAAAAGGGCTAAGAAACACCAAAACTGAAGAAAGAGGTTTCTGCCTATTCAGAAGAAATTATTCTGACAAGACTATGAGTACAGGGCAATGGCAGATTTATTTAGACTGGGGAAAATGGCAGGAGGGAAGGCAAAAGTGCATAACCCCACGGGAGTTGCTGCAAAAACCATCACAAGCAGATGTGAGTGCTTTGCACACAGTGCCAGGAGCCAGCTCTGGGGCTCTCAGAGTGACCACACATCCCTGAAAAATGTAGATTTCAAGTGGCAGGTGAAAGTGTTGAATAATTCTCGTGATCCCAGAGAGCAAATCTGAAATCCTGTTACCTTGCATGAAATACTACAGTGTGACTTACATATGGAAATACCAACTTGGCAGGGAAAAGCTCTCCTAGAGGAAAATTCTTCCAATCAGGTTGTAGTCTCCCACACTGATTTTAAAATGCAGTTCAGCACTACAATGGTCATTTTTATTAGAATCTTCTTTGCTTTGCAAACTAAAATTCAAGGCCTCTCTCATTTGGTTCTGTGCAATGATAGGTAGGGTTGGCAATCTCCATGTTCAAGGAGGTCAAATCACTAGATTGCTTTCCCACCTGGCAATTTTTTTTTCCAGTGAAAAAGCAGAAAATTTTAGGGGATGATGACAAACCACAGCCTGTGTTGGGAAAGGGAACTACTTCTCACAGACATACAGCATGAGCTCTGCTGAGACACTGCAGAGAACCCACATTTGTGATTTCCCTCCAGACTAGAGACCTCGTGCTTCGTTCTCCCAGAACCTGCCTCTCAAGACAATCCAAAAAAGTTAGGCAAAACCTTGTTTCCAGCACTGGGATTTTCACATCTCCCTTTTCCCTCTGCTTTACATTCCATATTTTATTTATTATTTTATTCTTATTGAGGGTAGATTTGTCAAATTTAATGAAAACAACAGCTCCGAAACAAACTTGCATCCTTTTCCCCAGGACCTGCAGTGAGAGCTATGATGCTGCCCTCTGCATGACCTTCGCCTGTGAAATGCATATTTCTCTTTGCTTTGGCCAGGCCTTGGCAGCTTTATGAACCCCAAGAGAGGAAAGAAAATGAGTAGAGACTGAGACAAGATAGAAAAGGCTAAACAGTGAAAGGATAAAGCAGAGTAAGGGGAAAAAGAAGGAAATGAAAAAGGGAAAACAAAGGAAGACACAGGCTGGAGTAGACATATAAGAAGAAAAATCTCTTTCTCATTTGTCAATTAGAAGTGTGGTCTCAGGAGCTTATCCTGACAGCAAGAATCAGCTGGAAGAATTGTGGAGACTGGGTCATTTGAAACTGGAGGAACAGAGAGCAGCCTTAAAATGGTAAAAAGGAGAAAATATAAAGACTTTGAGAAAAACTATCCATTTGTAAGTGACCTGTCTTAATGTCCTCAAGTGATCTATTATTTCCAAGTCATACCGGCTTGCAAAAAAAAATCCAGGAAAAAAAGGGACCTCAGAGAGGCTGTAAGGAGGGGGGGGGGGGGGGGGGGGAGGGGCAGGGAGAAGAAAGAAGATCAAAAAGTAGCTTTGCATAAGTCTCTCCTAATTTCTGACGTGGTCTATCTCTGATGACCTGGCTACAAACCTCAAGTATTGCCTTAACAGAACATGCAGTGTGCTGCATCTGCCACAACCAGGTAAAATTGCCAGATCAGCATCTGCTGTTTAAACCATTGACTTTAGCCAAGAGGGAATTCGTTATTCATCAGCAACTGAACAACTTTAAGCCATGATAAATGTTGTCAGGATAGCAGGAACAATGATTGCACAGGTAAATTGCTCTTTTATTGCTTGATATAAACAATGCTATCAATAGACAGGCATCTTGAGCATCACCAGTCCAAGCTGTAACACTGCCCAGGCAGCCTGAAGTTACCACATGTTCCTCCTGGAAAAGACAGGAAATTAGCACTTGGGAGTAAAGACAGGACCAACTGTGTCTGTACCTTGGGCTGAAGATCAGATATCAATGCAGGAGTTTTCTTTCTACCTGCAAAACAAGCTATAACTTCTTGATGCTCATGTAGAAAGCTTTGAGCAACATGGTCTAGTGGAAGATGTCTGTGCTCATGGCAGGGGGTTGGAACAAGATGATCTTTAAGATTCCTTTCGACCCAAACCATTCTCTGATTCTGTGATCAAGAATGGTCACCTCTGGCTGGAAGCCACAAGGCCAGATAGAGCTCCTAGTACACTTCATCTGGGATCAGTTTCACCTGCACCTCAGTTTTCCAACTGCCAGCTGAGGATGATCCTACCTCTATATCCATGGGAAGACCAGGAAAAAAAAAAATAACGGCTTGTGAATGTGAAGTAGCAGGGGTCACAGAAAGCCTGGGGATAAAGAGATATAAATGCAGACTGATTTTTATTCAGGACCACTCAGTAGCACTTCAGGATGTGACAAAGGGGACGAAAAGATACACAAAGAGAGCAAACTGCTTAGTCTGGAATATAAGTTAATAATAATAATAATGAAGACATCTGACTAACAGAGAAAAGACAGAACAGCCCCATTCTACCACATCACCCAAATCAGCTCTATAAAGGCAATAAGGGAGAACACAAAAGGTATTTCTCCCACCTCTAACTGAAGCCATTCCCCATATTTGCAATTTCTTTCAAGGACAGAAATAATATTTGGCTTCCTTGGCAACGAAGAACAAAGGGACAATAGAAAGCCGACAGTGGAATTTATGTAGCCGAGTACTGCACTCACCCCTTGTCAGGGGACAGCAGTCAGGCAGGGCAGACAGGCCCCAGCAAAACAGCAGCTAGAAAAGCTTTTTGGCTAAAAGCTATTTGTGCTGCTTTGACACAGAGCAGTTGTTTTGACTAATAGGTGAGAGAAAGGGATTTCTTTAGCAGTGTAACACTTTGTAGGGCTCTTTGCCTCACAGTTGTAACAGCAGCTACATCCACAGTGCACGTTTTCCTGGTACCTATTGTATCCCAGGCCAAAACACACCACAGGCCCAAAGAGCTTCAGGGGCAGCTGCCTGAAAAGCCACTGAGGGTTGTGCTCATATATGGACAGCGTTACAGCTAAAGGCTGTGATTAAACTGCAAGACCTGGGAGCGTTTCCGAGTTGCTGCAACTGAGTGCATGTCCCAGCTGTATCCCAAATCCGTGCTGGATTCAGACACATCATCCCTCCCCAGAAAAGATGATTTGTTTGTTTATTTGTGTTGGTTTTTGGTTTTGGTTTTTGTTTTGGTTGTTTGGGGTTTTTTCTCTTCAGACACCTTAGATTGAAGAATATTCTCTCCTACATTATCCTGGTTTGGGTCAGGACAGGGACCTCCACCAAGGTTTTGTGCTGTTGAGGCTAATCTTATGTTTTCTAACACTAAGGAACACCTCTGAACCTGTGCATAGCATCTGCATACTTGCAGATGACACAGAACAGGAAGCAGCAGTTGATAGACCAGATGGTTGTTCCATCATTCAGAGGGAATCCTGACAGTCTGCAGAAATGAGCAAACAGAATCTCGTGAATTTTAATGAAAGGAAAATGCCAAGACTGCTCATAGGGAGGAACATCCCTGTGCCCCATGCTGGGGAACAACAGGCTGAAAAACAGCTTAGTAGAAAAGAACCACGGTGTCCTGTTGGATGCCAAGGTGACCATGAGCTAGTAATGGGCCCTCACAGCAAAGTCAGCCTTTGGTAGCAGCATCAGCAGCAAGTCAGGAGAGGAAAGCCTGACCCCAACACTGGTGAGACCCAGCTGGACTGTTGTGTCCAGTTCTGAATTCCCCTGTGCAAAAAAGAAACTGGCATGAGTCCATCAAAGGCTCACAAAGCTCAAGGAATGGAGCATCTGCTACATATTGAGAGGCTGAGAAAGCTGGGACTGCTTAGACTGGATAAGAGAAGGTTCAGGGGGATCTTGTCAGTGTGTATAAATAACTGATGGGCCAGGGAGTAAAGAACACGGATCAGACCCTTCTCATTGGTATCCAGTGAATGAACAAGAAGCAATGGGAACAAAATCAAATACAGGATATTCCATTTGAGCATGTGTGTGTAACTGTGAGGGTGATCAAACTCTGGAGTGGGTTGTCCAGAGATATTCTGGAGTTTCCAACCTTCCAGATATTCAAAATCCAAGTAGACAGAGCCCTGAACAACCTTCTGTAGGTGACCCTGCTCTAAGCAGATGGGCTGGACATGATCTTAGAGGTCTTTTTTAACTAAATGATTTTATGATGCTATGATTTTCCAGCCTCAGTCATTCTGTGATATAATCACTTCTCAGGATGCATGGACATGCCCCAGTCACTTTTAAAACAGCTTAGGGAAAGAAAAAAAAAAAAAAAAAAAAACAAAAAAACAAAACAAAACCACAAAAAAACAAAACCACATTCACAGTAGAAATTCTGTTTGTCATGACCCCTGGTGCATTTCAGAATCATCTCAGCTCTGCTCACACAGAGATACCTATTAGTTATACTTGAATTGTCCTGCAGCAGAGTTCAGGGAAGCAATAAAAGGCCCTCCCAGGTACATCTGCACAAGCAGCATCACTGACCTTTATAAACAATGTTATCATTCAAGCAAACTGCTGCTCCAGACAATGGAAATGGCACCTGGCACTCTGACTGCCTAGTAAGCACTGCAACAGTATCACCTTTCAGGATTTGTTTAGTCTTCACATTTGTGTTTATTAATTAGATTTACTCTGATGCAAACATGGAGAGTGCTACAGGAACAGAGTTTTAGATAACGAATTCTGAAAAATTTCTTATGAGTTTTACATAATGACTTAGTGTCCAGATGTTTCACAACCAACAGCATTCCCTTGCTTGACGACTTCTGAAGTTCTGTCTCCAAATCTCAAAAAATGCCTTCTTGGATCACCACAAGCCATCTCTCAGCAAAAAGGAGAAAAATCAGGCAGGCATTCCTGCAATGTCTTATGCTAAAGCACACACCAAGCCCAGGTCTTAAGCGTCCCACAGTGAAAATTCTGCCAAGTTTACTGCAGGTACTGAAGTTTGGTCAAAAATCCCAAATAAAAGACAATGTAAGTAAAACAAAGTAACATGTGATAGGAGTCTTGGAGTAGTAGAAGTTTTGTGAAAATGTAAAAACCAATGCTCATTAATAAGCAGGAAAAAAGACTAGGAATTATTAGGAAGGAATAGAAGGCACTGCAGAAACCACCATGGAGTCACTGCATAACCATCCAATATTCATACCCAGAAGAGTGTTTGCATTACTAGATCCACCTCCCACCTCTCTCCCCACTCAGAAATCATGCTGAGAACTCAGAGACATTTAAGAGAAAGGTGTTCAATTGCAACTAATCCTCTTCTACCTGGAAGACAGGCAACTGGGAGGTGAAAGAGACCACCAGAAAGTGGAAGTGAGGAAGGGAGATGAAGGGATTGAAAGTGCTTTTTCTTTCAATTAAATTAAAATCGTTGGGGAAAAAAAAAAGGGGGGGGGGGGGATTTTCTTACTGCCTGCAAAGCTGAACTGTGGCACTTGTGGCCACTGCACTTCTGCAGGTCTTAAACATTCACACGGAGCAAAACCACCACAACATCTGTGAATGGAAGAAAAATCCACCAAGAACCAATGAACACACATAAAGCTCTTGATTTATGTTGTTCTTGAGCTGTGAGGTGGGTCAGACACTAGAACAAGTTGTCCAGAGTGGTTATGATGGTCTTTCAGTTCAAGCTGGTAGAGCTGGTCTTGCATGGTGATTAGAGTACATACATCTCTGCAGTGCCTATACAGAGAGCCCAGGGTCTCAGATATAGAAATCTGCATGGTAGACTCCAAAGAAGTTAGGACAGAGAAATCCCATGCCTACTTTGCACTGAGTTTTGCTCTCAAGCTATCCAAAATACCAGAAGTTAAAAGAGCAATAATAATAATAATAATAATAATAATAATAATAATAATAATAATAATAATAATAGCAATAATTGAATTCTCTGGAAATAAGCTGGAGCATATTAGTTAACATGTTAGTACAGCTGTAAAGTCAATAGGTGTCTATTATTAGCAGAAAAAGAAATAGTGGCAAGGGACATCATTGTCACACCACCATGAAGATTGGACTTTGCAGAGCACTTCAGAATCAGGTGGGGGGTTTATTAACTGAGTCCATCAATCTGATTAGAGTATCTGTTCCTGTTTCTGTAGCCTGGAGTTGTGGTACTGAGGCAGATTGTATTAAGCAGAGTTAAAGACAAAAGAGGGGAAAAAGTGAAACAGGAGAATGCTGGAGAGAATGGAGATGAAAGACACACAGGAAGGCATTGGATTAATGGACAAGCATTTATGTTGTGATCAGCTAATGCACAGAGATTAGCATGCAAGGCATTTTCTAAAGAAAAAAAAATAATGTCCTGTCAGCCACAAAGTAATGTACAAAAGACAAAACAGCCAAATGTCTAGGAAGCTGTAACTCCATCTTCCTTTCACTGCCTCTCACCTTTGAGGTGGGAGGGGGGTAGGCCAGGAGAAAGGTCAGGGGATGAAAACAACAGTGGGGAATTGGCAGAATGCCTCAGGTTCTGTGGAGCAGAACTGTCCCTCCCAGAGGATAAACCAAGGGCACAAATCTTGGGTTTCCACAACGCACACCGTAACAAGGAGAGAAACTTCTTGGATACAATTTCAGTGTAGACATTACTTTCTGTGCATTGAGGAACAACAGAACTGTTATATCTTGGCTAAGCTGTGTGGAAAAGCACCAAAAACCTTCTATATATTGTTTTTAAAATCATAGGGGTCAAGCAGAATTATTCTCTAAAGGAAAAACAGAGCATTTAGGTGGGATGGAAACCTTCCTCAGGACTGCAAAGAGTAGGACAGCAAGGAATAATTGCCAAAAACAAATTAACAATTCCAAAAAGCAGCTTTCAGAGCTTAGTGACTCTAAGATCTCACAAGACTGAAATAATTCCTCCCAGCAGCTCTTGCTCCCTACAGGAAAAGAAAAAAGTGATAGGCTCCTGAGATATTTCCCATCTGGGAACAACAGCTAAAAGAGACTGATCTGCTGCTCAGAGCCTCACATACAGCTCTGTGATTCAGGGACTTCCAAAACCAACAGTATTACAAAGAGTCTTTCAACAATCTATCCAACCTAGGGAGAAGGGCTGGTTGGGAGAGTTTTAAAGTCTGTTTCTTTCTCCTAAGGCACTAGACCTAACAAGAGTGCAAGGCAATTATTCTCCATTCAGGCTTGACCCAGCCTGGGTATCAAGATGTTTTTCAGATGAGACGGAGGGGGACAGAATCATAAATGTTTGAATCATAAATATTATGTGACAGGACACATGGGTCACTCTAACCCTTCACCTAGCTCTCAATCAAAATATCAAAGGAAGATTGAAGGGCACAGCCTTACCAAAAAGAGCTGGAGGCAGCTGATCCATGGCAACCTCCTGGTAGAAGGAAGGCTTGTGTGAGCTGGAAACTTTCAATGTGCTTAACTAACATGCCCATCACTGTGAAGGGTAATATTGACTCAAACCCAGTTTGATGTTTTCAGGTGACTTGGAGCTTTAAAAAACACAAAAATCCCCATATTTTAGCACCACATCACACTCCTCAAAATCCCGTCTGAGAACATTTCAGTTCACCAGGTGAAACATCCACTCATCTGAAAACTGGTGGATCTCCGGAGTAAACACAGGAATTGGGAATTTACCCAGTCCTAATGTGAGTGATACAAAGTTTAGCCACTTTTGCCTTCCCTGTTTGGAACGCTGAACACATTTACCACCACAATACCCATACAACATCCTCATTCAAACCCAAACACCCTCACCAATGAGCAGAGGAGAGCATACCTGCTCTACCCTGCTCACACTTGACTCGCCACCTGCCCCAACAGAAGCAGATCTAAGCTGAGACAGACTTCTTATCTTGCAGGCATCAACCTCATAATAGGGCATTTAAATTTACATCAAAATCTGGACTATCGATGTTTGCATCTCTTTAAAGTCAACAATGAGAAACAGTCACCTCCCAAGGACAATTTGAGCTGTCCCAGATTCTTTTACCATGAAATGGTGTAATCTCTGTTTTTGGCGTTGCTCAAAACCCAGCTGAACAAGACCCTGAGCAACTTCAAAATCTCTGTGGTTACAGCTTTGTTCCAGGTCCAGGAAAGCACTTAGGGACACTCTAAGCCTGTGCTGAAATCCTCCTCTCTTCAGCGGCCAAGGGACTGATGATTCCTATCTCCCCAGAACTCATGGAAATCCCAGACAGACAGAGATGCTGAAAAACTGAAGAGAGTTCACCAAGAGGACCACCAAGATGATTAGAGGGCTGGAGCACACAACACAGAAGGGTAATGAAAGTATCTTTGTTTAGTCTGGGAAAGATTAAGGGCAGGACCCGACTGCAGACTTGCACTTCCTAATGGGGTTGGTTATTGAAGAGAAAGCCAGATCCTTCCCAGAAGTGCACAGAGGACAAGATGCAAAGGTCAGAACTTGCAACAAGAGAAAACCCAGCCAAGCTAAATTTTTCACCAGCAGAGTGGATAAGTCCTGGAACAGGTTGCCCAGAGAGCCTGTGGAAGCCACACCCTTGGGATATTTTCAGGGTATATTGGGCAAGATCACACCACCCTAACACTACTTTGAGGTCCACCTTGCTTTAAGCCAGGGCTTGAACTAAAAGACCTCCAACAGTCTCTTCCACTCTAAATCCATTGATTATTCTCTGATTGAATTCCAGTCCCTTAAGAGTGTTTCATTCTCTTGTACAGGCATAACCACATGGTATAGCAGTGCTCCACAGGACAGGTATGATTTCCTGAGTCAGGGAGCTGTTCCTTTATCTCCTCTTTCCCCCACAAATTTTAATCAGAGTTTCTCTTGCCAAAAGATAGAATATTTTATTAAATGTGTTTTGAATAATTGGAAGAATTAAAGCTAGTAATAGTAGACTAATTTCTCCATCTCTTGCTAATCTTCAGGCAGCTCTTAAGATTTCCATAATTATCATAGTCTGCTCTGTTGGACTGCTGAGAATTAGTTATAATCTACAAGCCCTAAAATTGTATTTCATACTGCACATTGCACTTCTGTGAGGGAGGAAGTATTGAGCACGTTAGGAACCAGCCCAATGGCAACAATAGGAGCTTTTGTACCAGGGAATGGCATGTTGCCTGGGAATGGACCAGAACAACAAATTGATACAACAGGCTTTGCCTGCTGTGGAAGTATTAAATCTCAGCTGATAGTGGAACTATCACCTTTCTCTGAAAAGCACTATGATCTGAGCTATGCTGTCCCTTAACATAAAGTGTAAATGACCCATGGACACAAGGGGAGGCTGGTGGAAGTCCTATTCTCCCTGGAGGCTGGGAAGGTCATTTCCTAGACAGCTCCTAAAATTAAGCATAACAATATGCAACTCTCCCAGTCCCAGACAAGTGAGTCTCTGGGGCAGTGAAGCACAGAGAATTAGATTCAGGAGCACAGGTCCTCTCACAAAGCCTTTGTTTGCACATCAGTACACTCAAGTCAGCTCCCGCATTAAAGTCAGGACTCCCTCACCTTAGGGCTATCAACTTCTACCAACGTACATTTTGCAGAAGGGTAAAGGCTGGTAGATTTAGCTAAAAAAGCAAAAGCCAGTAAAATAGGAAGTCCTCAAGGATAACTGAGCCAGTGTCACTTGGGTGCCTCTTCTCCCTCAGCTGAGCTATTTGGATTAGTTCAGGCTCTGGAAACATCCTAAGGCTCACTCATTGACCATGAGACAGCCCAGCAACAAGAGGTGTCAGTGGGTATCCCACCTTTTCCCCTGCAAGCACGCTGGGGGAATGCATTTGACACTGCACTGGACATGTTGCAATCTAAGACTGCATGCTCACTTTAGGTTAGGGAGAAGCATTTTTTAGACATTTTTAAAGCATCCCTAAAAACAGCACTGCAGTCCTGGTCAGGCCATAGCAGAGTGTTCAGGGTCACCTATCTAATATTGCCAATCTACTGAGCTGTGTAGGAGTACCATCACCCCAGGGTCCCTCTACCACCTGTGGAGATGGAAGGGCACTTCAGCAGGGTATTTCTGCCAGCCTGGGGTTCAAGTTGGCCTCTTGTCCCTTCACAGATCACATGCCCAAGACACGTACATTCCTAACACAGACATTGCCTTTAAATACAGGAGTGAGCTGGTTACTTCCACCAGTGCTATTTAAACTTTTGACAGATGTGAATACATCTAAAGAAAACATCATCTTTTTCATGTCTGAGTAACAGCTTCACAAATTTGAGCCCTGACTAATTTAAATCCCACCCAGGTATTCCTGAGCAGCTGGGTCTAGGACTGATCTAGGACTTAGCTTGGGACAACCCACCATGACCCTGCTCCTCAGAGCTGTATGTGCTGAACTGGGGTGAGAATTGAGCTCATAGAGGAGAAGCAATTACCAAACAACTCTGCCACAAGGCCTGGATGCAGCTTCAGAATTCTACCAGATCCCTGACACTTCATCAGAAGTACACAGTGAAAAGGAGATGGAAGCAGTCTGGGATTTTAAAGGGGGGCGGGGGGGGGGGGGGGGGGGGAAGAATGCCAGCAACACTGTCAAAATGCACATTCAATGTTCATCCATATCCTAATTACTTTTCTTAATCCTTTTTCAGGAGAAAAGTCATCCAAGCTAATTAGTCCAAAGGTTTATGAAGGAAATAAGTAAAGCAGACAGCAGAAAGAGACTACTCCTTAACTCTAAAGAGATAACAAGGGAAGTTTCCCTCAGCATTACACCATCAATTTCCCAGAACCAACCTCTCTCCATTTTACTGCTGAGACCAGCAAATTTCTTAGAGTTCTTGGTTATAATTCAGAAAAACGTAATTAGCACACAGACTGCCTTTAATTAGCATATCTATTCAAAGAAAGGTGCTCACCTATCAAGTTGTCATGATAAATAATTGTCCTTTTTCCCTTGGTCCAGGTGATCCCTACCTGATCCCTTGTGGCAGAGAAAGGAGAAGGTAAAGTGTGAGCAGCAGCTGTACAATTCAAAGTCTTTCATCCAGACCTTTCCAGGGCTGAGAACTGCAACAGCAGAGGTGAGAACTAAGAGGTAAAAGAAGGATGTGAGGAGACAGGGAAATCTGATCCATTTGTTTGCAAAAAGAAAAATGTAGCCTTCATCAGCAATGAGCAAACTCACTATCTGTTCCTGACAAAGGACAGAAACATCTAATTTTCCTTCAAATCTCTCTTTCTCTCCCCCTCCCTGTGAAGATGAAGGAGGATTCCTCGCTGAGATTTCCATCTTTTTTAACTCACATACATGCCTGAGACACACAGCCGATGAATTACAGCTCAGACAGGCTAACTCAGTGCCCTAACTAGTGGATCATCAAAGGCACAAAGAGCTGACCTGGGCAGTCAGGCTCTGGTTCCTTGGACAGACAACACAGAGAAACAGAGCACATCACTCAGATCATGAGAAATAAGTGCCAAATGTATCAGTTATGGGAAATTTTCTTCACTGGCTAAATAAAACAGCAATGACAAATTATCCCAGAGCATAACCTCATATCCACCACTGTCAGTCAACAAAGCAGAAGGGGCAGTGGGAGTTGTGTCAGAGGAAGTAATCTCCTAGAAAATGGCCAGCTTGCAGGAGAAGCAAGCAATATCATAGCAGTAACATAGCGTAATTTATAGCAATTACAGAGGGGAGATTTGTGCCCTGCAACACCAGAGCTCTTCTTCCAGTTTGTTTTGTACATTAATAACCCCACTCATACAGCAAGGGGTTTGTGGCTTCAGAGATTTGGTCCTTGTATGATATCACACCAGGTACAACATTTACAGGCTTTTTTCTAAAAGCAGCACTGGTCTTTTTAGAATCTCTTACCAATAAGGGAGCCTCACAAAGACTCTTAGGAAGGGGGATTTGCAGGGGATTAGGATTAAGCCAGTTTCAGTTACTGAAAAGTGAACTTCTGCCCAGGGAATTAGGGCTGGGATAGCTAATTATTTGGCTTTCTTTTGCTTGTATCTTCCACTATCAAACATTAGAGCATGCTAGGGAGCCAGACCTTCTGCAGTCAACAGGGCCACACACTGCCTGAATGAACATAATGTGATGGGAAAAGGAAACCCTCAGAGAATGTCCCCATGTAGCCCTCTAGGCAAGAATTCCAAGGGGCAGGGTCACTCCCAGGGCAAGAACACTTTGAGGCTCAGTGAGAAGTGAAGATCAACCTCCATCACTTCTCTTTGAAGATGTGCACAGGGTCCCTTGAACACTGTTGTTACAGGGACCATGAGAGCACAAGGGACGCTGTCTGAGGTTCACTTGTGACACAGCACACTCCACACCACATCACACACATTGCTGTTATGCTAAGTGAAATGTGAGGATGCAACCTTAATAAAGCATGAATGTGCCAAGAATGGGCACATTCTAATGAATAAAGGGATAGACTGGGTTTCTGTGACTCTGGCTATGTTACTGAACTACTTTGTGGTGTTCTGTCTGCAAGTCCTCCTTTGTTTCATGTAAGCTCCATTCTTACCTCTCCCATTATGCCCCAGATACTGTCCCTGGAAGTCTCAGCAGCTGCCCCTATAGCACATGTTTTGCCCCCAGTATTACAGTACCAATACCTCAGCACCGACTTTAATAATTTTTTCATCACTCTCTGCTGCAGCTGCCCTACAGTCTGCAGCACAAAAAAACACACACCCACAAGAAGACTAACACTTAGATTCTGAAAACTATTAGGCAGGTTTTGGAGAATACATGAGCATGGGGAGTCACACAGAGGAATCCAGTCTCTCCCAATCCATCCACTCCTTGCAGGAGGGCTCTATCAGGCATTGCCTTCTGTGCAAAGCTGTTATGGTAATGGAAAAAATAAATTTGAAGCTCAATTCCCAAGTTCAACAACAACAACAAAAAAAAAAAAAAAAAAAAAAAAAAAAAAAAAAAAAAAAAAAAAGTCTCCTGGTTTCAATGGTTTCAATAAACTTTCCCTGCTCTTCTGTGCAAGGGAAGTTTAACAGCTGCCCACTGTCTGTCTTTGGTCTTCTCACTTGCAATACTTTATTTCAAAATCCCAAAGATGGTCTCTTCTGCTGTAGGTACAGTGAAAAGGGCCCATTTAGTTAAATTAACCAAAGATAAATTAATTTTACTTATGTAAAACAGCTTATCATGACAAAGTAAAAGCTTAAGCCAGAAAGGTTTCTAACCTCATAAACCACAAGCCTCAAACAAGGGAGGAATCAAGAGACTTTTATAATCCAGCTCTTTGCAAGAACAGCCACTGGAGTACATCAGGCCCTTGAGTCACCCTGGGAGAACAAAACCACAGCAGAGCAGTTTAAGGAGATAAAACTTAACAGAATTATTCACTTCCAGAGCCTTATAAATACTGTTTGCTGGAGTAGTCAGAGCTTGATCAAGTGTTAAGTTCAAGAACTGGCATCATTCCTGACAGTGGACACTGTTTCAACCAGAACCTAGTGCTATTAGGTCTTTTAGGTCTAAATCCAGGCAAATATTTTATGTATTTGATCCTCAACTCAGGCAAAATAAACTGCTTTTGAAAAAGTAAGCATGCCCTCACTCATTTCCCAGTGGACCGGGCCTTGGTCTATGCAGATCTGAGGCATTAAATCATCATCTCTGCCATGCTGAGCAAGGTGAATTCTTCTGCTTGTGCCTCCCAAAGGGGGATTTGTGCAGATGTACCTCTTACCTGTGTCAGTCTAAGAAAGGCCATGCAAGACACCAGCACTTTCATTCCACAAGAGTCTAACTCACCACACCACACAAAGGTCTAACCTTCTCATCATCTCCTTCATGTTAATACTATTAATACTATTCCAAATTTTACAACAACAACAATAAAAGATTAGGAGCTCAGCTCCAGAAGCTGCTCTTTGGCAATTTTCCACAGCCAAATATAACTGCACTGCAGCATTCTTCTTCCTTGCAGATTTCACACTAACATCATCTGACTGATGGCACTCAGTCTCACACACGCCAGGATACCTCTGGTGTTCCATCTTCCCTCTCTGCTTTCCACTGAGAGGACTTCAAGCCTGCCTGGGGAGACTGTTGAACTGTGTCAAGAGTGAGGAAGAAGGGAGAAAGTAGGATTTTATCAGACAAATCCACAGATCATCCTAGGGTCCTGCTCCCATGATTAGACTTAGAGCAAGCATGAGGCTGCTTCAGTCTTCTGCTGATTAGAGGTAGTCCAAACTGGGATATGAAATAGGGAAAATGCCAGACAGCTAATATGCTGATCATTCATTTTCAAGTATGAAGGGGAAAGCCAGCACAGCTGTCTTGCTTATCATACCACACCAGTAAATCCTCCTGAATGACTATCAGCAGTCCCTCCCCACACTGGCCTCCTCCAGCATTTGTTCCCACCTCCAGGCTCTGTGTTTTGTCTAGCAGAGAGCAGGTGAGATTGGCTGTGTGGTCTCATAAAGCAATCCTTAGCCCAAACTTGCCTGCTTGATCCTTCTGCTCAACAAAAAGAAATAATTCAGCTTTCAGCCTGATTTACATGGGTGCTTAGAGGCATCTTGGTTCAGAAAACAGCAGCTCAAGTGCCCCTGGCAAGCAGGGCAAGAGATGAGCTGCCCAAACTACCCAAAACCAAGGATCTGGGGGAGACACTCACAGCCTTCAGCTGTTCTCTTGTTTCACCACAGCCTTCCACATGGGCACCACAGCAGCTGAGTGGAGGGCACATGCAAAATGTGGGCATATTTTAAATTTACATGTGTCTACCTGCATAGCTGTGGGCTGAAGGAACTAGAACCCATTTAAAAAAAAAAAAAAAAAAAAAAAAAAAAAAAAAAAAAAAAAAAAAAAAAAAAAAAACAACACAAAACCAAAAACAAAGCTATTTCTGTGGGTAAGGATCCAAAGGAAAATGCAGTATTTCCACACTTCCAAATTTGTTTTCACTATTGTTTCGTTTTGATGGGGATGACTTCCAAAGCAAGGTGCTGGGGCAGCGACAACCTTAGGACAGCTGACACAGAAGTCCCAAGGCAGTTCTATATGGGATAGGTTCTTGTCCATGAATTCTCTATCTCAGGCAACTGCCGTAACTGCTGCAGTCTTATCACAGTCATTTATATTGGAAAAGACCTCCCAAGACCATCAAGTCCAACCTTTGACCAATGTCAAATAGGTGACAACCAATGATCCCCTTGTCAAAGAGACCACAGCTGTAAGTGCCACATCCTGGTCATTCCTTAAACTTGGTGAAGATCAGGTAATATGTCATGCACCAAAGGGGTATTTCACAGGTTAGAAGAGCTTCAAGTGGGGGATTCAAAAAGAAATTGACTCTATAAATTGGGCCTTCAGGCACTTGTATATGGCTCTTCCAGGCTCAAAGCAAGCATCCAAAAAGAATGCTCATTCTAGAAAAAGAGTAAAGGGAAAGAGTTAGCATCTCTGATTCTGAAAAAGTTAAAAGGATCCTCAAAGCCAAAAGCCTCAAAACATTTCATGACATACAGATTTGTTCTCTGCCCCTCCCTGTCCAAGAGGTCTCAACATCCCAAATCCCCATGTTGCTTTTGAAATACCAGCCTTAACATACATGAGCCACTGTTTTCCATACATCACATTAAGTCAAGATAATTAACTGAAGAACAGTGAATAAATACCTGCTTAGATTAATACTGTTCTCCTTCTCATACAGAGAGGCCAAGTTAGCCCAACATGAATGATCCCATCTATCACTAATAAGTTGTTCCACATTTGCTGAAGACTTGATCATGGGTGACTAAGTGGCTTGTTTGAAACTGGGATGGCGTTGATTTGTAAGTGGAGAAAAGATCAGAGGCCTCCATTAGTATTCCCCCTGCCTGACTGCACTGATTCCCATCCATAAGGGAAGGGGGATTTTCTCTGTGTTTTTTCACCTCCCTGTCACAATAAGAGTTTTAACCAGACTTCAAGTAATGTTTGGATGCAAAACAGATGTCACTTCCTCCTCACATCCCCCTGTAGGAATTTGGTGCTTTTTTCATGTGTGCTGTCCCCCAGGATCCTGGGGATATCCAATTTCCCATTCAAACACGGGCAATAGAAAAAGCTGAAAGGCAGATTTTTGTGGATTTCTCTTCTGTCCCATGCCTGAACTTGTAACATGAATGAGGCTTTTGGTAGCTTTGTCCTTCCTTTTTAATAACTACTTCATTTACTTCTTACAAAAGCCAGTCTTTACTCATTGCAACCTCCTAATAAGATTCCTCCCACATCACTGAAGCCCAGTTGTGCCCAGAAACTGGGTTATTCAGGAAACAAAAAGTTTGGATAACAGAACTGCTGGCATTCAATGCCACTGCACCCCACCCCACACGGCTCAGCTCTTCAGCTGCTAGGGATCCTCTTCCACACCTCCAGAGTGGCAGAACAGGCTGAACAGCCACATACTTCCCCTTCCTGAACAGTTTACATCTTTGGGCAAGAGAAATCTCTTACATGAGAAACTAAAATGGCCAATAGGCCATTCCACCTCATCCAATCACTACATGCCTTTGTCAAAAGTCCCTCTCCAGCTCTTTTGTAGCTCCTTTTGGTACTGAAAGCTGCTACAAAGTCTCCCTGGAGCCTTCTCTCCATGAGGCTGAACAAACCCAACTCACTCTGCCTGTCTCCACAGCAGAGCTCAGGGCCTCCTCTAGACTCATTCCAACAGGTCTACATCTTACCTGTGTTGGGGGCCCCAGAGCTGGATGCAGCACTGTCCGTGGGGTGTCACAAGAGCAGAGCAGAGCAGAGGGGGAGAAACCTCTCCCTTGATCTGCTGCCCACTCTGCTTCTGATGCAGCCCAGGACATGTTTGGCTTTCTGGGCTGCAAGTGCACTTTGGCAGGTCACATTTGAACTTTCCATCCACCAGCACTCAAAATCCTTGTCCCTAAGGCTGCTCTCAATCCATTCACTGCCCAGCCTGTTTTTGTGCTTGGGATTGCCCTAATCCAGGTGCAGGACCTTGCACTTGGCCTTGTTGAACTTCCTGTGGTTCACATGCGCTCACCTCTCAAGCCTGTCCAGGCCTCTCAGGATGGGATCTCCTTCCTCCAGCGTGTCACCTGCACCACACAGATCAGTGTCACAGCAAACCTGCTGAGGGTGCCTCAGCCCCCCTGTCCAGGTAATTGTCAAAATGTTAAAAAGTAGCAATCCCAATACCAATCCCTGAGGAATCACACTCGTCGCTGGCCTCCACTTGGATATTCAGCCATTTTCCACAACTCTTTGAGTGTGACCATCCAGACTATTTTTTTATCCATTCAGAGGTCCATCTCTCAAATCCATGTCTTTCCAGTTTAGAGACAAGGATGTCATGTGGGACAGTGCCAAGTGCTTTGCACAAATCCAGGTAGATTACATCAGTTGTTCTTCCCTTGTCCACCTCTGCTGTAACCCCATCACAGAGGGTCACCAAATTTGTCATGCACAATTTGCCTAGAGTGAAGCCTCATCTTTTGAAAAACGGTGGATTCCCCCTTCTGCCCCAGACTCCTTCTCAAGCCACAGAGGCACTTAAGCTGTTATGAGCATCAGCTGAAAACCTGCACCTTATTTTTTTAATGAATGTTTCCTCCTTTTATTTCCTTAAGGAAAGTTGCCTCCTTTTCCATGTCCAGATGCATTAAATAAAGAAAATGGAGGGATTTATTACCCCATAAGTGCACAGTCTAATTGAGTCTTACCATTTGATTCAGAATAGTCAATAGAGGCAGATAGGAAGAGGAGACACAGAGAGATGAAATTACTTAGGGCGTTCACATTGCAATTCAGTGAGAGTAACAGGGAACAGAAGCCCAGCCTGTGCCCTCCTGATACTGCTCTACTCATCTAACCATTAGACCATGAAATCTCCATTTTTTCATGGCTGAGAAGACTTTGAGAGCTCTAAGCAGTAATAATAGGAATAATCCACATGAGTATCCTAATTACAAACTTTGATTTGGGCTTCTTACTGCAACAGCATAGCTGTGCCAGGTCACAGTGTTTCTGACACTGTGTCACACATAGACATTAGTAATAACAAGCTCACTTCAGCCCACTTCCATCAGCTTTGATGTGTTCTTACACCAAAAAATGAGTCAAAAGGAGGAGAGCAGCATTTGGCTATTCAGCATTTTGGCTGATTTGAATTTGGCTGCTCAGTGCAACCCTGGCAGCCTTGTAATAAACACCGCAAATGTTTCGGAATGACAGGCAGGACTTAGTGCTTGTTTCCTTGATCTGAGTCTGTTTGGTTTCCATTTATCACACTCACACAAAGCAAGGTGTGTCGACAATGCAGGGCAGGGAGAAGACTTCAAAGCAAATTCCTCTCCACAAGGGAGAGTGGGGTCCCCTCAGAAAGGAGCTGTTCCACTTGTCAGGCCAATTAGTGGCAGCTCCACTGCTTTGGTGGGAGAAGTGGGGGAGAGCGTCTGGTGGGGAGAGGAATGAAACCCCTTCATGATTCTTTGAATCACCCCTGAAATATCCTGGGAAAATCTGCATGCAGCAACATCTCCTATTTCCTCAGACACTCAGCCCATGTGAGGAGGCTGCCAAGAAACACTGGGCTCATAGAAAGCCCAGTTCATGACTCTACATTGACAAGCAGTGAGGGACCTCCTCTAGAATTTGCCATGGAAAATCAGGGAGAAAGGCAATGCACTTCAACTGCTTTTCCAGACCCCCAAGCCTTTGACAGTTCTCCCCAATAATAAATCATGTGGATCAGCAATTCACAAGGAGCCAAGCACTGGCACCTAAATTAGAAATCTTATGAGGAGAAGCTGAGGGAGCTGGGGGACTCATGCTGGGAAAAAAGGAGGCTCAGAAGGGTCCTTATTGCTCTGTAAAGCTATGTGAAAGGAGCTTGTAGCGTGGTAGGGGTTGGTCTGTTCCACCAGGTAACAAGTGACAGGATGAGAGGAAATGGCTTCAAGTTGTGCCCAGGGAGGTTTAGACTGGATATTGGATATTCGATGTTTTTTTTTTTTCCACAGAGTATGTTGTAAAGCATTGGAACAGGTTGCCCAGGGAAGTTCTGGAGTAACCATCCATCCCTGAAAGGGTTCCAGAACTGTGGGGATATGGGACTTGAGGACACAGCTTAGTTGTGAACATAGTGGTGTTGCTGGGTTGAAGGTTGGACTTGATGATCTGAATGGTCTTTTCCAACCTCTAGCAATTTTATTATTCTAGAAGGGGCAAAGCAAATCAACGTCTTGCCAACCATTAAAACAGCTGAAATAAAGCTGGTACTTGCAAACACGCAATGGAACTGAAAATGGCAGCTATGAGGACCTCTGACTCTGGAAACACTGGTCCAAGCTTTTGTGTGGCATCAAGTTATTTCTTAAGCAGTCTGGCTCCATGAATATGTGACACTTGGGACATTGCCTCCCCACGTGGCCCTTAGAACATGAGAGAAGGACCAGAGGAACTGTTCCTCCTACCAGAAAGGACAAGTACATCAGAGCTGAAGGCTATGTAAAGTTAGCCCAATCCCTGAGCTCCTGAAGAGAATATGTTCTCTTCTCAAGTGATTGTTAACATTATATTATCTGTGTGCACAGTCTTACACAAGGGAGCCTTGATGCTCTATTTGAGGCCAAATTTGAGGCTGTCCACAGAACTTGACCCGCTGCAATGGCAGCACCAGTGGAGCTGGTGATGTTAGAGGCAGCCCCAAGAGCCTTCTAAATTTTAGGTTGTGCTCAAGGCCTTGCTTATCTCACAGCTTTTCACTTCTGGCCATCCATCCCATTCACCTTTGTTGTAATGCCATAACATTGATACTGCCTGGAAATCTTCTTCAAAGGGAGCTCTCACAGCCTCCTGCAGTTACTGTGATTGCAGCACACCCTCCACAGAAACACCTTCTCCAGATGCCACACCATGCACTCACCCGTGGATATATACAGGTCCCAGGTGATTTCCTGCCCTCTCTGGGCTTCACATATTTGCAGTTCTGACAAGAAAGAATGCCCTGATCACCTATTTTTTCTTGTACAGCCTCAAAAATAATTAGTGGTGGATGCCATTCTCTTGCCCTGAGACAACTGGCATGGTCTGGCCTTACCCATGCAGTTAAACCCTCGTAACCTTCAAATCAGCTCTCTGGGCCTACGTGCCCATCCTTAACTCCAGAAACTGGACTCCAACTGTTTAGGAAAGCACAAAGGGACCTCTCTGACAGTATGAGAGACTATCAAAATACCTTGGCACTATGGTCATGATCCATGATTTCATCTATAAATCACAAGGGAAAAACAAGACAGAGAGGGGATACAGCCAATACCAAAACTATGGCTTAGTAGGAACTTCTCAGGAACACTCCAGGTTTTTTGTACAGAGTCTAAAAACGACTGGAGGATATCAATCCTCAAAATTTATGGCAAATAATAAAATCCAGGGAGAATTATGTCTTATAAAGACAGAACTCAGCACTCCAAAATATCACTTGCATGCCAAAGCATTCCCACATTGTCAGAAAATAACATTAAAGAACAGTGATATTGCACTCACAAAAGCAGGTTCCATTGTCTCAAGGTACATCTTAATTTCTGTATTATTCATCTTCAGAAAAATGGCTGTGAACACTTCCAACAGCATGAAGCTGTAGGTTAATTTGATTTCATCCCCTAGATGGACTATTATTGGGGTAGATATTTGGTCTAAACTCATAAAAACATATTCAGGGCTCCAGCTGAGTGTGTGTGAACATTTCTGCCTGCACAAGCAAAAGCTGTTTTTCAGGCTGAACTGCCATCTTTTATAACCTTCACTATTGATTTTAGTGTTGCTTTAAAAACTCCTAAAGCAATTAAAATTCATTGTGACCAAAATCCCCTATCAGTTTTAGATTATTAAAAGAAAAGAAAATTTTAAAAGTGACTGTCCACTTCATTATTAATTTTTCTTTTCTTATTCCTTTTCCTTTAAAGAAAATCTTTTGAGAAAAAGGGGTTTCTGTTTGTTTTCTTCATTTAAATTTGTCATCTTTTCCAAAATTTTCAAATTCAAAAACTGGGGTGGGAAAAAACTCAAAAAAAAAAAAAATGGAACTTGTAGAACCCATTTTCCTTTATATTTAAAATAAAAACTCTGTGTGTTTCTTGGCATTATGTTTTAAAGTGAGATGTTTTTCCACCACCACAATAATAATTGACACTTTTGAGTAGTCATTTGCTAAACAGCTTTGAAGTATTTGGCTGGTCTATTAAGGCTGAGGTGAAGTCACGCTCACCCTCAAAAAGCAAAATTTTCCATTAACCCATTTGCAAAGTCCAGCATAGAACAGGCTGGACTTCTCTCCATCAAATCTCCTCCCAGGACCTGCTGAGCTGCATTTATGCACAGTCAGCTCTCTCTGAGAAAGCCCTTTCCAGGCAAAGCCCTGCTCTCCCAAAGGCCACAGGACAGCACATCCAGGCCAGGCAGGGAAGGAGGGTGGAGAAGCAGCTGGGGCAGGGGAGCAGCAGGGGCAGGAGAGCTCTGCTGCCCATGGCTCGGGCGGTTCTCTTTCAGGACTTTCCTTTGAAAGCTGTCAGAGCCAAAAGAGAGCGGCCTATTCAAGTTCCAGATGCAGAGGGTCTCTTTGGCATAAGTATTTTTAATCAGTAAAGAGCAAATCGTAGCACTGTGTGTAACCCAATTACGGAGGTTTCAAAGCCAAGCAGCGCCATTAAGGGTGTTTAGCCAGACCTCCACCATAACACAGGCCTGAGGTGTTCACGTGACAAACCTTTCACTGAAGTTCAATAAGTTCAAAAAAGAGGCATTCACTAAGCAAAGCCTTGCACTTCGGATTGAAAGCTCCAAACAAGGAAAAAATCTGTGGCATATCTTCATAAGCTACACTAACAGTTAATTACCCTCCTTGTTAAATGCCCATGTCTTGTTTCCAGTGAGCATTACTCACAACTGGACACAGGCCCAGGCACTCTGTAGCTGAGGTAAATGAGTGTATTTTGCTCCTTTCAGTTCCTTTCCCTACACTTCTGGAATACAAGATGAGATCCACTCATGGTAATTGAGCTGTTGACAAGTCTTCCCAGCCTGGGACATAGAATCAGTGTTGCTAACCTTCATAATTTAAATTGCAAACGCAATGGTAATTGGTGTTTTTCTTGGAGCTCCATCTCCTGGAGACAGGTGATTGTGGGAGAACCCTTATTTTACTTACTTTCAAAGAACATTTTAGACACCGTAGAAAAATCTAGAAGTGCTTTGAGTAACCCCAGCAGATGAATGGGTATAACCACAGACAGACTGAATTAATTCTAACTTTACTTATTTCTCAATAATGGAATTATTATTGTTATAGCAAATGTCATGATTTGCTGTTGTTGAATGTTTGGAGGGAGGGAAACTGCAGTTATCCCCAAGACAAGTAAAGGCTGAGAATATCAAAAGAACCAAAAAGCCCTTTTTCTGGGGCTGAGAAAAAAAAGAGGTGACCATGAGTTTTGAGGCTTGGACAGTCACCACTGGCAGAAATTACATAGGCACCAAGGCGGCTCACACCAGCACTCCTGGTAGCTCTGGGAGATCCAGCATCAACTCTCATCTCTGCAAACATCCAAAGACTGCTTTGCGAAAGGAAATCTTCTCTAGCCAAGAAGACCTACAAAAATTATTCCCTGTGAGGGTGGTGAGGCCCTGGCACAGGTTGCCCAGAGAAGCCGTGGATACCTCATCCCTGACAGTGTTCAGGGCCAGGCTGGAGGGGACTCTGAGCAACCTCATCTAGTGGAAGGTGTCCCTGCCCTTGACACAGGGCTTGGAACTAAATGATCTTTAAGATCCTTTCCCACCCAAACTATTCTGTGATTTTACAGCTCTATGCAACATCAGCTGAGATGCAGAAGAATCAGCATTCTCCTGATCTGGGCATGTCAAGGCAGATGCACATCCTGCATATTAAAAAGTCCTGATATTAAAAAGCAAGTGTTGGCACAAGGCATGCAAGTTCTACACAGCAACTGAGAAATGATGACTACTATAAACTATTGCTGCTTCTACTTAATGATGATTCATTAATTGAAAAGGATTTGGGTTAGTCTATTATTTGAATTTATTATTTGAACTATTATTTGATTGTAAGTTTAACAGAAGACAACAGAGATCTGATTGGAGTTTCCATACAGGCTGGTCCATGTGGATTCTGAAAACCAAGACAAACATCTTTTACAACACAGGGTGACCTCCACAGTTTAATAAAAGGCAGGACCAAGTAATCTGCAAGAGCATACAGGATGTTCAGCTTTCACATTCCTCACGTGTTTTTCTTTTTCTGAATCTGCACTGTCAATGTTTGTCTCCCAGTTCAATTTGCCTCGAGGGTAATATAACAGTCCTCGGGTTCCTGCCATGCACAGGGTTAAGTCAGGCCAATTCAATCAGTCTCCAACTGAGCTCAGACAAACAGCCCACCCCAGGCAGGGGGGAGCCCCCTACTCTGAGAATGACTCCACAGTATTAGTAGCAGTTGACACCCTCTTCTCTCAATGAAGTGACATTTTCTAGTGTCTGCAGTAAGCACGGAAGATGTTTTCTCTGGGAATTGAGCCTCCCCTGCTCAGTAGGAGAAAAATCATAGTTCACATACAGCAAATTTCTGCGTTATTATTGACTGTTCAATGAAAATTTCTATTCACTCAAGGCTTGGTAAACATAATTTCCTGAATTAGTGCTCTGCAGAAGACCATTTGACAGATTAGCTCTTCCTTAGATGTGGTCCCAGGAGACAACGTCAGAGGTCTCCTCTAAGTAAACGCTGATTTTCAGCTCTGTAAATGCTTCACCCTTTTTGCCTGTATTTACTTTCAGTGTGTGGCAGGCAGAAGGTAATCCCACAGCTGGCATGGGGTGCATAATCTCACCATTTTTTATGTAATTTTCCCATTTACCTCTGTGTTGTACAAAGTCCCGCTTTACCTGCTCAAGCCTCATTACCAGAAAAATTTCCTCACTAAGTCTTCACTCAGCTGAAATTCCCTTGATAACTCTCAGTATTCGGGTAGCACATACCTATAAAAGGTTTAATTTTCTTTAATTTATTAACTCTGATTTCCCTTTATCTCAAAATACAGTGCAGGGGGGAAATAACTAGCTTCCACCTATGCTGCCTCTTCAGCAATGGCATCAAATAGGAGTCTGCCATAAATCTCTAATTTACAAGCACATTTTAAAAGCACCAGTTAATCCTTTTGAAAGTTTAAAAATAAGTTAAATATTAACTTTATGTGTACATGTTTTAAAAGCTCATGCTCCTTTGGCTTTTTGTTTCAAAACTGATTTTTGTGAAAAAAAAAAAATGTTTTCAAACAGGAAATTCCAATTTGATTTGGCTAAACCACTGCTCTGATTTTTGTAAAATTATATAAATAATTTATTTAGTTATAATACATGCAATTATATTTATATATTTATATATAATAAATGTGTATAATTTTTTAAAATCCAGATACACACCAAAATTTAAGATTTCCAGATAATCATTAAATATTATTTGAGTCTCAATCTCCTTTACAATGGCAATGGACAGCACAAATACCTCAAAACAGAGAGGGATAAGTGAGGAATCCAGGACTGCTTTTAAAAGCGGAGAAAAAAGAATGTATCCTCCTCCTAGAACTGTCAGATGGTATCAGCTTCTGTCTACATCTGCAAATGGGAAATGATAGTGCAGAATGACAATCCCTAGCTGCACTTGATCAAGACAGCATTTTCAGCAGTGACAGCTGAAAACACAGCGGGATTGATGGGAAAGGCAACCTTCCCAAAGGCATGTGCAGAAGCATTAGGCACCTGTTTGCTTTATTGACAGGGCGGGCTTTGTTTCAGAAGAATAGCAGGCATATTTCATCTTCATGTCAAAAGACACAGTGGCATTAAAGGGTAGAGAGTTACCTCAGGAACAAAACTACCGTCTTTAATCATCCCCATCTCCATTGTCTTGGTCACTGGAGCTCGATTCAGTCACTTCACCCTTGTGTTCTTATTCCCCACTTCCACTGTGCTGACTTCGAAAGCTTGGGGACTCCAGCTCTCATTCTAAAGGTGCTAATTACACAAAACTGGCAACTCCAACAAGTTGTCAGAGTTCCAGGTCAAGTAACACCAGAGAATAAGAAGGAGATATTAATTATAGAGAGTGGATAATTGCTTCCTTAGCAGCTAATCCTCCCATTCATCCACCTAAGAGGTCAGATACAGAAACCCAACACCTTTTCAAAGAACAGTGAATAATCTGTCCTTGTGGCCCTACGCAAGAACTCTTGGCTATGCGTTAATCTGGACTACTCAGGGGCAAAGAGCCTGCATAAGCATTTAAAGAAAATGTAAACACTCATCTTTCTTCCTGACCACCTGAAACAGGCACCTTAAAACAATCAGGAACAGGCATAAATGCAATTCATCACAGCCCGTTTCTGTTGTTTAGCCAAGACAAGCAATATCTCAGTGTCTCATTATGCAAAGACAAGGCAAAACACAAGAGCTGCCAATCTGTCTCCACATAACTGGTGTGAGGCACAACTGTGCTTAAATAAAGATCTGCTGGCTGAGGCATTAATTTCCTATAATGAATCCTACTGACCAATCACCTTGGACGTACAATGTGTGCAGAAAGTCACAGCAAGGTCTTTCAGGCAAAATATTCCTGGTCTTTCATCACTCTGAGGAACCCATAGCACACATCACACAAGAAGACTTGCCCCACTGTCTCTAGCTTTTACCTCCAAACCATGTGCTCCATTTCATTTTGGTCAGACTATTCTTACATCTCCATGTACAGGCCTTCTCACATGGCAGGCAGAGGGACAGCAAGCCACATAATGGGGAAAAAACCGTGGGGCCAGGAAACAGCTGGAAATCTGCTCTCTACTGTGAACCCTTGCTCAACTCCTACACACATTCCTCTTATCCCAACTGCAGAACAAGACCACACTTCTGAATTAATATAAAATTAAACCCATCAAACTCACTTTTAACAACTTTGAACACGCAGAGGAAGTTCTTGTATTGCAATGCTCAGCATTTTGAATCACAAAAGCCATTAAGTCAGATTTCCCTTTTGGTAAGATTAGACTCCCACAGTTAAATTTTGTTCCATTCCTTATTCCAAAGCCAAACCATCCTGTGACTTTAAGACCCAGATTCAATACTATATTTGGCTCTCCAATCCTGCTTGGAATCCTTACTTCCCACCAAAACACAACCAAGAAGCCAGGAGTTTAAGCAAGAGCTAAGATGCCACTTGGTTAAGATCCAGCTTAAGTCTCAGTTCTTCAAAGTCTGGATGTGCAAAGTCTGATGTCTGGAGCTGCATCTCACTCCTTGTTGTCCATTAAAGCAACAAAAACAAAACTCAACGTGGAAGAAGCTGAAGTCCAGCCCCCAGGTAAAGAGGCATCATTGCAGAGCAGTATTTTCACACAAGAAACCACCTCAGACCAAGGCAGAGCAAGGCAATTTTGTTTTATTTCCTGTAATACCTAGGCAACTCAAATAAGCCTCAAAAGATTTTAATACAAAATTGGAGAAACAAAGCAATGGGCCTCACACTAAAGAGCTGAATGAATGCATCAGGCGGACAAAAGGATGTTCTCCACATCATTTTTTAAATGACGTAATATATTTTATTTCATTTGTTGTCAACAAGTCCCATTTTTTTCTTTCTTGATGGCACCTTTTGCTCCCCACACAGATCAGAATATCAATTCATTACAGGAAAACAGAAACTTTTTGCTTTTGATATTTAATATCAGCAGTTCCTTTGGCTCACATGGACAGTATTCTAAGCCCATAATTCCCAGTCCCTGCTCTGCTTACTGATCAGAAAGTGACTCTGAAGAGCTGGGGAAAGCAGCAAGAGAGATACAGGCAGAAATACAGCCTGTACTTCCCTCTTTGGTTACATCTCTGCCGCCTTGGAAACAAAGAGAAGGAGGGAAAACTTCACAGCCTCAGATCTGGGCAGAATTTGATCTTCCCTTCAACACAGAAAACACCATAGAATCAAACTCCATAAATAATAAATCCAGGTCAGTTTTCAGCTACAATCCAGTGGTAAAAAACTCCACTATCTGAAAAGTGCCAACTTTGTGTTTGAACTACATGTTTAAGGTTTTCCCCCTGGTTTTAGACTTTTTAAAACAACTTTCCCTCACCCTACTTGTGAGTCAGTCTCTGCCTGTAACATTCCTCAAAGAAATGCCTTTGTTTTCTTTCCTGTGAGGAAAAGCCTGCCATAGAGTGGGCACCGCCACGGCCTGGTAAGTTGGCACTTTGTTCTGCTTTTCCAATCCAAGAGGTCCCTGCAAGCCATCAGCTGCAAAGCAAGCTACAGAGGCTGCCAATTAATTTACTGGGCCATTAATCAATGTATTCTATACCGGTAACTTTCAAACAGATTAAAGCCATGCAGGACCAGAGCAGAGGTGCCAGACTGCCCATGCTTGACTAACCTGTACTTGGTTCAGCTTCTTCTAAGGGTAGAAAAGAGGAGGAGAGATTGGAAAGCAGCTGGGAGGGCTCCAGCAGATAAATGATGGTACATTAAAATCAGATGGTTGAAGCTATTTTCCTGCTTCCTCTCCTGTGATGGAAACATCCAATTCACTCCAGAAACAGCCAGTTCTTACTGTGGTTAGTTACAGAGATGCCCAGCCTTTGGCTTGGGCAAGTCGAACAGGCTGCTTATTCCAAACAGCTTTATTTACAATGTGAGCACAAACCAGATGCAGGACAGGACATGAAAATCATATCTGAATACCAAAATCCACATTTCTGTCCTGTATATACAAGTGACAGATGCATTTTGTATCAAATGACACTTGGACAAGCACCCATCGAGTGACATGGGATCAAAAGAGTCCCTCTGTAAGACTGCTACAGGTCACAATAATAGTTCAGGTGGCCAGAAGCTATTCCTTGTCCGCACATTTAGTGGACTCAGGAGAGATGATGTCTGGGAGCAGAGAAGGTCAACTTTCCTGGCAAAGACCTCCACTGCAGGAAATTCAGGACACATCTAAATGTCTGCCCTCCTGACCACAAGTCCTCAGACACACAGCATACTAACACCTTACTTCCAGCTAAACCACTGGGGCTGGTAAAACTTTACTCCAGGTCACTGGGCTGGCAGAGAAGTGTGGGAACCCTCCTCTGCCCAGGTGAGCATCACCCTGTGCCGTGCCCAGGCTGCAAAGGCACAGGACTGGGCACAGAGCTGACCTGCTTCAGGCACATGCTGGCAACCAGCACCACCCCAAACACAACCCATCCCTTCTGCAAGGGACCCACAGTGCTGAACAGTTCCATCCCAGGACCACCAGTAGAAGGCTCATGGGGGCTAACTCCAGTTAATGTTTATGTGGGGTTTAACCTGACCACTTCCTTTCAGGCTTTTACTACCACGCCAGTCTGAATTTCCACTGTTCATTGATACAAGTGTTACCAAAGAGAGGAGCACTGAATGTCTCCAAGCCCATTTACCCTCCACCTCACAAGGTACAGGGCTGGGTCCTGTATAAACAGGGTTTTTGTTTGAGGGCGCCTGACGGAGCGGAGCCTGACCTTTCCCCTTTGGGGAACAGCAGGCTTCAGTCAAACCTTGCAGAGGGCTGGGGCTATTTTCCCTTCTCAAGGGTCAGGGTGATGCTTGAACTTTCCTTGTTTCAGCTTCCCCACCCACCCCATCAATCTCCCCTCTGCCCTGTACGACATCTGGGGCCACTCTGATTTACAACAGCCCTCCCCACGGCTGCATCTTCATGAGGACTTTCCCTGACACTGCTGAGTGCCTCTGCTCACTGGAGTGCCTGGCAGTCATGACCCCTTACAGCAGCAGAACCTACACCCTTTACAGAAGAAAGAAATCTCTTGCCAGATTAACGTTTTCCACACTAAATTCTACATGGCTGCTCTTAGGAAGGCATTAGGTTGGAAATGGCTAAGCCGTATGTGTCAAAGTGCTGCTGTGTGCATGGCATTTATAGGTTAAAAAAGTGTTGATTTTTACCCCTGATAATGTAAATAGGACTCAAGATGGGGGGTAAGAAACTACAGCCCTCATTGCTCTTTGGGGATGGAAAAGATGCAGCTATGTTTAACCTGAGGCACTCCTAGGATGTACACAGATCATTATCACTGCAGCATCGCTGCCATCAGACCCACATCAGCGGTCCATTTGCTGCAGATCTAGCCCCTAGAACTTTCATAATACCAAAAGCACTAAACCACTATGAAAAAGTTCCTCCTTTCCCTTCTGCCAGGAAATACAGGTGCTGGCTGGCTGTGTGCCAGTTACAAGTACATTTTTCAATAAGGCCTCTTATCATAAATATACTTTTCATTATTTCACAGCCAGATGAAGCCTGGCCATTGCTTTAGAGACTAAGAACTCTTATCAGACTGTTCCAAGTTTGGGCACTCCTCAGTAGAACTGCTGTAATGGCCCAGAGCCCAGAAAAAGCATTTTCCTGCTCTGGATGCTCACTAAAAGAAAATACCACTGGGGTGTTGCCAGGTGAAGTGGCCAAAGTGTGCCATTGGATTTCCTCAGCTTTTGTTTTAGGCAAAACAGCCAAGCTTGGCAAAGACTGCTTACTGTTTTTTTCCTGGAAAAATATTGGTGAGGGTAGGTGACAGAGGCAAGGAATGAGTGTTTGTGTCAAGCATGGAGCAAAGTGGAAAGGAGAGGACTCCATACAACTTCTTCCCAGTTACCTGTGGGTATCTCTGCCCAGAGATTCAGGATGGAAAGTGGTTCAGCATGGGCTGATGCATCAGTGTGTACCAAGAACACAAAAATGAGTGGAAATTAAAGGAGCCACTGGGTCCTTTGTGAAAGCAAAATCTGGAGACAGTACCTCAGGTTGGGCCAAGCCAAAGCAGAGATGTTCCTATCTCAGAGGTCACTCTTGAAAATTACAGGTGTTTTTCTTCTCTATTCTATCATCTCCTAAACCTCTATCTCTTGTTTACTTCCATAAGGATGAAAAGATGGATCTCAGAAAACGAAGAGCTGAGCCCAAACCATTGCGCTGAAAGAACCTACAATCTCGTCCCCACAACAAGTTTTGGTCTTTCCGAATCTAAAATCTTACATATTTGTGGATAAGGGGACACCATAAACACAACTTTCCCCACAGAGATATTTAAATTATCAACCTCTTCTAAAAGAATTAGATGTCAGGATTATTTCTTCTTGCTCAGCCACTAATCATCCAAGCACATCCATATAATGCCAGTGCCTCATTAACTTTTGCTGGAGGACTGTCTCTTACTGCCCAAAACTGGTCTAAAAGGAGAAAAAAAAAATTTAGCAGGCCTGGACAGATCCCACAAGTCCCCACTCAGCTGAGAAATCATAGGGGGGTTTTTTTCTCAGAGAAATCACATGCCAACTCTTGCTACAGCTTTTGTTCTTCAAAGCTACTATTGGCTCTCCTTCCTCCCAATTTAGTGGAACCACTATGCCAGGCCATCTGGCACATCAAAATTCATCTTCACATTTCATTATGCAACCCACTGACCCCAGTGTTTCCTCCCACTGACTAATGAGATTAGCCCATCACCTCCTAATTGCAGCAGTTACACCTTGTCTGCTTTACAACGCCCAAGAAAACAAATCCCCGGGTTGTTTCAGAGTGAACGAATGTCATTCTGTTCTTTAAAAAAGCACAGCATTTCTAAGAATAGGGGATGGCATATACATCAAAACAATGAGTAGAGTACTTAGGATGGAAAGTGAAAAATAGAAAACCCAAATACACTCATGTCAAACCACTGAGGCCAGTGTGGTTCCTTGGGCTTGTTTAGTTCCATCAAAGCAGTACAGGGAGTTTTACCTGGTGTTCCTCAGGGTAAGGGAGCAACTGCAAGGCTAATCCAGCACAGAGATTCCAGCACAGACAGAGGGTGGTATTCCAGCTTCACACCTCACACCCCTAATAGGAAGATTTAAGGAAGCTTCCTGAAAGAAATGTCAAAAACAGTCAGAAGGAACCAGCAACCATGGATGGGATGCCAGTGATCTCTAGAATCAATCTGTAGCTGTTATGCAAGACAGATGATGCATCCCCTAGAAGTCCAAAGCAACAACTTAGGTGAGATGGAGGTCTCTGGAAGAGTCAAGGAAAGGAGAATTCCACTGCCAATGGCACAATCTGTGCCTCAGTTTCTTCATCTGCAAAATAATGCCATTGGTATTTATTCTCTACATTCATTCTTCATAAATGATCAATGACCTCTAGCTGTGAGTTTCTCTTCATAGATTTATTGAATGTGCCTGAACATGTTAGCTTGAGATGTGCTGGAAATTCAGGACTAGAGGAAGAACTGGGAAGAAAAATTAGAACTTTGAAATAAAGCTAGGACATTTCGTAAGGTCACAAACAAAAAGCACCTGGCCTGTCTTGCCTTGGAGGCACACCAAGTCCCTAAGGTATTTAATTTGCAGCTTTGCCTTTTATTACTGCAAGTTTTAAAGTTTCCAGAGCAATCCTAAAAGCCTTATTAGACACCAATAATTATTTATCCATGAAGTAGTAACATGATCAAGCTGTCAGATTAAGAATAAAACAACCTTCCTCAGTTCTGAAAATACAGCAAGCTTTGCTGGTGCCTGGGCACAGCTGGGAAGGCTGGGTCCTCCCCTCACACAGCCAGGCAAGATTAAGATGGAGAACAGCCTAGAAGAGTAAATTTTCACCCCTGTCCACCAATTTCGTGCATGCTCAGTCTCTGTTTAAACACACCATCAGACAGATATTTCCACCCTCTTCCCACCACATTTCTGTGGTAAGTGCTCCTTCTGTATGCCTAATGTCCAAAAAAATCTTCTTGCCCTCATTGCACATTTCACAGGGGCTGGAGTACAGCTGAGTTCTCTTATCAAATGAGCCAGACACCATCAACATGTCAGCTTCTCCACAATGCAAATCAGACTCACTGTCACCAGTGGAAAAAACCCTATATGAAGTGATTACCCCTTGATAGCCACTCCTTCAGAGCAGAAGAGGGTGCTTACCTCACTCTTGCTCCACCACCACCAGCCCAAGAGTACAAGAAAAGACCTGATCTCTCTCCCCATCCATCAATGCTGCCATCATGCCGATGACATCCAGCTGGGATGGAGGCAGCTCTGATGTTCTTCAGAAAACTATACCAGGAAATGGGCCAGAAAGGCCTTTGAACAAGGGACCAGGCATCTGGCCAGCCTCCCTCCCCACACAGCATTCTCTAGCTTGGACTGCTTTGGCCAGCAGACACAGAAATGCAGCTTTGCACTAAACCACCAATACTGACAAGGCTGAGGAGGGCTTTATGAGGCAATTCCACATCCAACAGGCATGGATGCAAGGGTAATACCTTCTCACTCAGGGTACTAACAGCGTCCTGCAGCCCTCTCTAACCCTACAGAAAAAAAGTGGTTTTCAACCAGCAGAAAAGTTTTGCATAAAGAAACAAGTCTGAGTTAAAATAGAATTCTGAAATCTTAGAATCACAGAATAGTTTGGGGTCAAAGGGATCTTCAAAGATCACCTAGTCAAATTCCCCAAACATTTTTCACCAGATCAGGTTGCCTAAAGCCCTCTCTGTCATAAACCTGAACAGGTATGGAGCACCCACAGCTTCTCTTGGCAACCTGTTCCAATGTCTCACTACACTGATCATAAAAAAATTCTCTTATGCCTAGTCTGAATATTTTGGTTTAAAGCCATTACCTCTTGTCCTGTCACTGCAGCCCTTGGCAAAAAAGTCTCTCCCTGTTTATTTATAAGTCCCCTTCAAGTACTGAAAGGCTGTGACAAGGTGTCCCCTGGGGACCAAGGTGGGTCAGGCTGATTTGGTCCTCAATAAGACAAAAATAAAGTTTGGACCAAGATAATTCTGATACTGCACTAGGGAGCAGAAGAAGATGGCCCACAGCTGCAGTGGTGTAAAAAAAAAGTAGTAGAAGTGTTTAATTCTCCACCACCTCCACCAGAAAGATCTGGGGACAATAGAAAATGTAACACAGACCATCATCAGGCCAAGCTGACAAAGAAAATGCTCCCAACCAGCCACACCTGCCTGGTAAAGGCAGCCAGCCACCATCAGTCTTAGAGGCTGGCAACACTGGCTGCAGCCATACCTCATCAAAAGCATTGCAAGCAAACTTAACACGTGGAGGTTCAACCCTCTGAATTGCTGCTTTTGAGCCTACTCTGATGTTTGGGACTGCAGCAGTGCAAATAAAGGCACTGTCCAGGAGAAATCCTTTCCAGGAAAAAAATTCATTGAAGTAGTCACAGGCAAGATCACTCACTCAAAAGCAGAAGACAGACAGGGCTATCTATCTAACCATCTGCTCAGAGTTATCTGACTACTTTGGGAGACCCTTCTGTAGCAGAAAGTCATCAGAGAGGCAGCACTATTCGTGGGGGAGTACACACCTCCTTCAACTTCTCAGCCCCCAAATTATTTAGAGGTCACCACAATTCAGGTAATTGCAGAATCTGGGCTCCAAGAAAACCAGCAAGGACTCAAGCTGCAGTGAAAGACATGTGGAGACAATCAGGAATCATGTAATGAAAAGGGACCGGCATGAAAACTGGCAAAGTCCCACAGATCTCAAGCTCTCACAATGAGCTTCAGGGCTGTGTAGGCAGGGACAGGAGTTTTGTGACAGTCTCTTGAATCACGGGCTCCTCTCACACTTGGATCAGACTTGGGGCTAAAGCCTCAGACTTCAGGACACCCAAGGATTGTGGCTCCAATTGACTGGATGATATTTCATTTCACTGCATGTGATTTCTTTCCCACATGCCTCATTCCCCTCTGTGCACATAAAGGATGGAAACCTTGGCAAAAAGACTGAGAGAAATTCAGGGTGGGCATTAGTTACTATTTTTGACAGAAATAAAACAATATATGAAAAGAGGGGTTTGGTTTTTTTGTTTTGTTTTTTGGTGGGGTTTTTTGGCTGTGGTTTATTTTCCCTGAGTTGTAGCTTAGAGGGGGAAAACAGAAGACAATGTCCCATCTGATGCCTGCCTGATGGAGTGACAGAGGCTGGCTCTGCCAGAGTACTGCAGAAGTTGTGCTTTTGGAAAAGTATTGTTTTTATTTCAGGAGGGGAAAAAAAAAAAAAAAAAGAGGAAATGAGCAATCCCAGAAGGAAAGGGTCTGAGTACTTCCTCAGGTTGCACCATGAAGGAAAGAGATTGCTATTGTCAAAGGATTTTTCATTGTTCTGATCTTTCTGAGAAACCTTAAAATATATCCAGAAATGTAACAAGAACAGAAAAAAGATCTGTTTCTTTGGCTGCCCATTTGCACTCTGGCTGGTGAGACACAGACTACAGCTTACCAGTGCTAGTTACCCCGTTTAACCCTTGTTCTTGATAATCACATTTAATAAAAATTTAAAAAACCCAAACCACTTAGTACCTGTCAGGATTGGGCATATAGAGAAGCAAACTTTCCCTCATGTGAATAGCCTCACTGATTTTTAGTGAATTACTCACCAAGCCAGGACTCCTCATCACTTCAGCATCAGCCCCCAGGCTAATCAATAGCAACTAGCTACTACAGTAACAGACCAGGCTCATTTTCCCATTGGTGCCACTTTCAAATATCACACCCACAGTCTGCCCTCCCTGCCAGATTGCTTCAAGCACAAACTTCCATCCAGGAGTCAAGCTCCTGGCAATCCCTCCAGAGGAGTAGGACATATGGGAGATGCAAGGGCACAAGGATTTCCTTAAGGATCAGGAAATGGCTTTTAACCCAGGAAGCAGTGGGATTTAGCCCTCTTAGCATCCTTAGCAAGGGTCTATCCCATGGGAGCAGCCGGAATCAGCCAGGGTTGCACCTCTAATCTCCTAGAACTAAGGACCCTCAGCAAGAGAAAACATTGCTGATAAGATAGATAGATAGATAGATAGATAGATAGATAGATAGATAGATAGATAGATAGAGTGGATCCCAACACAGCACCCCCAGAGCTCAGCACTGCTCCTGAGCCACAACATCTGCCCAGGAGCCGGCTGCAGGCACAGCTGTGCTGCTCTCTTGTTCACACTGATGTCCACAGAGCCAGCTCAGGACTCTCAGTCCCACCTGCTTGATAAAGCAGCTTGGACATGGCTGCAAACAACCCCTCAGGAGCCAAAACTGGCATGAAGAAGGACAGGCAGAACAAACACAGGTCACAGGTGAAAAGGTTTGTCTTTCTTTGCCCCCAAAAACGAAGTTTCCTGTGTTCAGTTGCTGGGGAGGTTGGTGTGAATAGATTCTGTTTTTCTGATCTGTAGATGACAGCAGTGCTGAGAGGCAGAAAAGGATCATCTTCCTCACAGGTCAAAGCAATGACAATTCGACCTTAATCTTCAATACCCTGTAACAGGCAACTTAATCGGTCTTGTACTCCAATGACTTAAATCAAGAAAAACATTTTAAAAACACCTTATCATTCCTATTGTGATACCATGCTGACCAATCAGCTTGTTTTTCACCCCTCAGCAGGCTTTGCTTGAGCAGAAATAATCACCCCCAGCTCCATCACACAGATGTAGGAGCGCTGGGAAAATGCAGAGGAGGCTGAGTGAACAAAAGGCACTTCAGGCCTTCTGGGGTCAGAATGTGTATCTGTATGGGAGGTTGGACTCATCACTAATCCAGCTCTGTTTCTAATGAGATTGGTTCCCATTACGGCAAAAGGAGATCCGTGGCTTAATTTGCCAAGGGGACCATTGTCATGCAGCTTAGGGAAACAAAATAATCTTATCAGTTTGAACTTGAACCTTGCCCTCCAATTACATGGACAATGTTTATGAAAAGAGAGATAAAGAGATTTTCATTTATCCAGCAAGAAAAATGGATTGTCTGACAGCAAGCATTCAGTTTCCTGCAGCTGCTGATAGACCTTTACAATCCAGCCACTTGGCTGTACCATTGCCAAATTTACTAACTACTATCTCTGCACATTAACTCTGGACCAAACCCAGGACAAATGGCACCAAATACATTTATAGTGTAAGTTACTGGTACAGCAGAGTCTCTGCTCCTGTAGTAAAGCCAAAGTGAAAGCCTGGGACCAACAGCTAAAGACAAGCAAATCCAAATCAGAAAAAATTTCACCCCTTCTTGCTGAATGTCTCTCTGCATCCCTCTCCAATCCATCAGCTCCCCTTGGCTGTTATAGAGATCATCCTCTTCTGGGAGTTCTGCATCCCCCACACTGCAGCTAAAACAAAGAACATTATGGCAAATAACAGCCAGGCTTCATCTATTCTCTTTTCTGTACAATTCATTCCATCAAAGTTGTTTAGCCGAACAAAACCCCAGCGCTATCCTTTATTGTGAGGCCAACAATAAACCAACATGTGAGCACAGCGTGGGTCACAGATGTGGCGCTCCCGCATCGACTGTGGAGCCGCTTCCTCACCCAACTCACTTTTATAAGGCTTTAACCTCTTTGAACTGGAATTCAGATGAGCACAGAAACCAGGAAGCAAAGAGTGTTAACACAACAGAAGTGGTCCCTGTACAAAGGATACATGAAGAGAGGGACATGCTTTGGAAACAGTCAGATCAACAACCGCGGTTTCCAAGGGGTTACCCACACAATAAAAATCCAGAGAGAAATAAACTGAACAAATCCCAGAGGATCTATTTTTAGCAATATCACTTGCACTGCAGGATCTTTATTTGTGCTTTTGAATAGACACATATAGGCTTTTTTTTCTTCTTTTATGGAGGGGCAGAAGCAGGCAAAAAACATTTGGAGAGGGAAATGTGTTCAAAACTCACTTTAAAAGATCTTTTAAAACATGTTTCAAGGACTGTCCCCAAATTTGTAACTCAATTTTAAGAACTCTTATCTCATCCCAAATAAACTAACCCTCAAAGCACGACTGCTCTAGAAAAAAAAAAAAGTTTAAAAAAAAAGTAAAGAAAAAAAGGAAGGCACAACAAAAACTATGCAAAACAAGACTCTTCTCACCACTGCACTTTATGGCTCAGATCATCTGCCAGCTGAAAGTTTCCTATGATATCAACCTCTAGCTCATATTACACAAGTGTAATGTTGCCCTTTCCTTAGTGTACTGTGTCTGGCTGTGATGGAGTTAATTTTTTTTTTGTAGCAGCCTGCATAGTGCTGTGCTTTGGATCCACAACCAAAACAGTACTGATAATATATTAATGTTTTAGCTTATGCTGAACAGTTTTTGCACAGTGTCAGCACTTTATCTGTCCCTCACTATGCCCTCCCAGCAGACAGATTGTAGGGTGCACAAGATTTTGGGAGGGATACAGCCAGGCAGGTGACCTCAGCCAAGCAAAGAGATATTCTCTGCCATGCAGTACCACGTTCAGCAATAAAACAGAGTGGAGTGGGTAAAGTCAGCTTGGGAACTGATTGAGCATCAGTTTGCCTGAGGGAGGCAGTGGGTGATTGCCTTTGCATCACTTGTTTTGCTTCCTTTTTTATTTCCTCCACTTCTCTCTCACTATTTTTATGTCATTCCATGAGTTTTCTTGCTTTTACTCTTCCCTCTCTCTTCCCCTGTCCTACTTGGAGGTAGGAAGTGGAGGCAAGCAAGCAGCTGGGTAGTGCTTGGCTGCCTACAGGTGTTAACCCACAACACCCAGTAAGGTGCATTTAACTTTGCAACTGGAATGTTTATTTTAATCTGTGCCTTTCATTTGCATATAGATATTATAATATTGGAGAAGGAACTCTACTGAGTACCACACATTTCTTCCTGCTAATCGCAGCTTAAGAGAATAGATACGGGGCTGCTCCTGGAGAAAAACGTAGATACTGAACAATCTCTGAAATATTGGGGCAGTTAGAGCTCCTGATGCCAATCTATCTGCCTTGGATCCTTATCTGTGCAAAGCAGGTAACATTCCAGACTCCTCCCAGAAGGGTAAGTACATCTCTGTAAGTACATCCCTCACAACAAGCAGAATAGGGTTTAAACAACATAATAGGATTTAAATACCATTAAACATACAGGAAATAAGGCCCCAGGGCCATAAAGAACAGAAAAATGAAGAAAAGAATTTTAAGGTCACTGTTCTGTACCCTGGACAACATAGGAATCCCAAGGAAGCAGAGAAAAAGAATGTTCTCATTAAAAAGTAACATAAACACCCTAAAGGCTGGACTCACGCAATTAAAACTACCTTAATTTTAACATTTCTTAACTTCCAAACCTTGGATTTGAATAATAATGCTGTTATTTGAATGTTTTGCACAAGAGCTAAACTTTTTCAAAACCAAACTGCAGAATTTTGTCCCATAGCATCCTATGGGCACCATCAGGGCCACAGCAGCACTGCATGTACAGGCCCCACACAGACACAGAGGGAAGAGATTTCCCAAAGACCGAGGCTCAAAACAATAATCCATAACCCAGCCATAGGAGATCAAGTTACCACCTATCACTTTAATTGCACTAAGTGTCTGCACTCTTGGCCCAACACAAATTTTAGGAAAAACATGCGAGCCAAAAGCTTTTGCAAAATACAGCAAACGTAGGAAATTAATTTCAGGAATTGCACCTGCTGTAGAGCACCCTTAATATCAACACCAGCCCACAATGTGATACAGAAATCACAGAGGAAACATTAGCAGAAAATCCCCACACTGCTGTGTTTGTTTTCATATTTACTAGTGGGAGTAAAAGCCCACTTTAAACCCTTGAGGCTGATACAACACGTGTTGGTGATATCATATCAGCAAAACCACAGGCATCTGATAGCAGATGAAAATAAAATATCACAAGCACATAGGGGGTCTCAGAGTAGGTGGTCTGAATGTCCCCTTCTTGACAAGTAGCGCCATCAGGTACCCAGTTTGCCAAAGATTTTGTGTATCTCACCTGAAGTCAGCTCTCTCTCACATCCTGAGGATTCTGATTGTTTTATGGGCTGCTGGAGGAGTGAAAAATCTCTCACTTGGCAAATAGTGTACTGATATCAGGTCAAAAGTTGGTGCACAAAAGTACACAGTGAAGTTTTTTGATTGTAAATGGCTGATGAATCTCCTCTGGGTCTCTAGGCCTTCTAAATGTAACATTTAAAAAAGGAACTATATTTTTTAAATCTTTCTTCCTCCTTGTTGTGGGATGTGGGATACTTTGCCAACAGCTGGAGTGAGCTCCCCTGCCTGCCACAACTAAAGTGCTTGGACAACATCTACTGCAAATTCTTCAGCAGCACCTACATCCATCTGTTCATTCAAACACACTTCTGACACCTGAGCACTCGGAGGGTTTGCCCAAACTGCAGGTCACACACACACTGCTGCATCTTCATGCAAGGATCCAGATGGATCCAAGAGGGGTTTTGAACAGCAAGCCTCAGCATCCAAAGGAGCCCCATCAACACTGACACCAGAGCATTTACCAACAGAGCTCAAGAGCACAGAGTATATCTGAAAAGACTCGGCCAAGATTTATTTTCCTGTGCAACCCAGAACTACCAACTCATCATTGTCTCTCTGACATGAGAAGAACACACTGGGCTCCAGGCAGCCAGGCACCGCACACACTGAAAGAAGAGACATTCATCGTTTTAATTACTACAAATGAGTTCATACCCTCAGTTAGTGAGCTGAGCCAGACACATTTGGATTAGCCCAGACCCAGGCTGAGAGAGTCACAACTCACCATCCGTCCTCAGGCAAAAGGAACAGCTAAGTAAATAAATAATAATAACAGGTAACCCAAGTAGCTCTCTTAAACATGTCCCCAATTATTACTTCTACACTAGTTTTAATCTGCAAGAAGATGAGCTGGGATTAACTTCTGTGCTTCTGTTCATTCTGCACAGCTCTTGGCAAGTCAGCAAAGCTGCCTCACAGCTGAGCAGATCTTGGCCCATGGCCGTCTTTTGGAAAGAGCACAAAAATCCCAGACAACAGCGATGCTGGATCAATGGGGCACAGCACTGCCAAGGACACAAGGAGCCATGTACTATTGTACCAAACCAACCTGACCAAAAATCCTCTCAACCACTTTGAGGAGCACATTGGGTCTGTTCCTGCAGGCAGTCACACACCTATTAAGGGACACCACCTTTGAAGGTCTTGGGTATTTGTTTAAAGAAATTACAAGAGCACAAAAAACAAAACAAAATGGGTAGTTATTTTAAATAGTGTGTCGTCCCCCCCCAGGGATCGGGATTGCTATTTTGGAAAGTTCCATCTATACCTGCACAAACATGCCAAGCATAAGCAGCCAGTCTCAAATAAGACATGTAAACAGCCCTAGTGTTGGGCAAGTAAATCCCTGCACACCCACCTGAACACAGCACAGGCCAGTCTTCAGCTCTGAACACCGAACACATTGGGAGATCAGGTTGTGTCTAAATTAGCATCAACAAAAGGATCAGCACGGGTGCCAAGTGTAAATACACCATTTTTCTCCCCCTGCAGAGATTAAGTTTATTCTCCCCATCTCCTAGATTAAATTGTGAGTTTAACTTCTAAGTATATCATTTGAAAAAAGGATACTCCAAAATTCTCACCTTTTTTTTTTAATTGATCAAACTATTAGTGACTTATAAAACCTGATTTCACAGAGCCTTAAGTCAGGGAAATTTTTTACCTGAGGATATAAACAGTTGCTTTCTTTAATTCTGCAGCATTTGTAACCCTGATAACACACAGACATAGGAAGAATGCCGCAAGGACAATTTCCTCAAATTGTCTGTGCATCTAGTGGGATACTGGGATACTTTGAAGTTATTAAAATTACCACAGTAGATTTTTTTTTCTTTTTTTGTTAATACTACTACTTAAATAAAGTGTTCCTGGTACTGAAAAAAGTCTTCATCATTTTCTGGGCCCCTGCAATTAGTAGATACAATATAAATATTGCCAGTCATCACACAGATGTTGGGATCCCTGAGGTCCTTTGGCTCTTGCTGACAGCTGTGATGGCTAAACCAGTGAATTTTCATATGACAGGAGCCAGACGCACACATATGGCTCTTGAGCTTGAAGTCATTGTGAAACCATGAGGTTTCACACAGACCCCTCATGAGGCATTCTGGCACCCACAGCAGCTCCATCCATCCCTCCCAGACTGTGTCTCCTTTCCCTGCTTCCACAAACACCAACCAGCAGCTGGTTTTTTTGCAGCAGTAACAGCAGTGCCCATGGCGACTGCCCAGGACCACAAACACAAGGAATTGGAAACACGTGTTTGCCATCCTGAAACTCTATTTGGTCCTCTCAGCTGTCAGTAAAAGTAAACACTGAATATTTTTACAGTCAGCAGGCACAGCATTTTCATCACAACTGTTGGGAAATCCACAGTGCTTTCTGGAGCATGCCTCCAGACACAGAAACCTGTATCTTTGCTTAACATGGTATTTGGTCCTGGTAACATGGTTTTGTTGATACCATAAAGCTCCATCCCCACTGATAAATCAGAACAACTCTCTCAGGCACCAAAATAGCCCCAAGCCTCTATGCTGATTCTTTTCCTGCTCTCCCAAGAGCACCAGATCTGGCACTTGATACCCACCCAAACTCCTACTGATTTCCTCCTCCAACACCTCGCAGCTCTCTGAGGTCTTTAGACGTTTTTCCACCGGCAAACAGACATATGTGACACAAACCTCAGTTGCAGCTTCCCTCTGTGAGAACCCCTCAGTCCTTTCTCCCAGACACAGCCACTTTCAGCTCCCATCCAAAGCAGCCACAGCTCCAGAAAGTAATCAGAAGAGGCCAAGTGGTTTTAAACCACCTTTGATGAGGTTTTGGATTTTGTCAGCTCTGCAAAGGAGAATTTCTCTACCCCAGCACAGGCAGTTTGCCCTCAGTAAGCCAAACTGCAGCCCAGGCAGCTGTGATGGATGGGGTAGCACATCTGGTCTCCAGCTGAGGAGGAAAAGATCACCTGGGGCAGGGACCTCTCTAGGCAGCAACCTGAGGTCCATCCTACCTCATCACTCAGAGTCCTTCCCCAAGACAAGGTATGGAGGTGGCCTGGATTTGGCCCAGCCTCTAACCAAAGCCTAAAGCACGTCTGTTTGCCCCTGGAGTCAAAACCTCAACCCTCATTACTGAGTTACAATTTCTTTTCCTGTGTGGTGGTGTGTCTGCCTTTCTCCTGAAAATGCCGTCTTTTACAGCCTGAAACCTTCAGCATGGAAATCCTGGTTGCCCCTTGACACCATGGACCCATTCAGCGCTATTAGGCATTCAGAAGCTGTTAGCATGTAGATTTTGGTGATAATTTGGTGAATGGAGTTGTCAAACAAATTGCCTTTATTATGGACTGATTAAATGCAATCAGGGAGAAGTGCCTTTCCCCTCCCCAACTCCAGCCCTCATCACTCAAACAAACACACTGAGCCAATTAGCAGGGAGGTGGCAAAAGCAGCTTTCACTTGAAACCCGATATTCTTGGGGAAAAGGGAAAAAAAAAAAGAAAACCAACCACCACCAACAATAATAACAACAACAACAAAAAATCTCTGTGCTTTCAAAACCAAGATGGGCCTCCAGGGAGAAGTTCCAAAAGCTACCCAGGGCTCACCTGCAGGGTGTGGATGGGAGTTATCAGTATTCATCTGGCTCGATGCCAGATCAGCTCTCTTAAGCAAAGTGCTGCTCACATCCAGCTTGTGCCAAAATCTAATGCAAAGAACATAAACATTAAAGCAGGCCCAAGGGGAGCAGCACTACAGGAGCTGGTTTTTCTTTCAGCAGGGTTCTCCTGTGTCAGAAAAGGCACGACCTCCCAGCCAAGCTGTTTCCATGCCTAGAAACCTAAGTTTTTTTGACTTTGGTCCTTGCAGTGGATTCTCTGATGTCTGGAAATGCATGAGTTCACAACCCTTTCTGCAGTAGTGGAGGGACCTGTCTCCATTAACATGAAACTCGTGGCAATTACACAGATCTGATGCCACTACCCTTCTGCCCAACGTGCCTGAAATCAGCTAAGAGAAAATCCTTGAGGAGAATTGGAGCATGGCATGATAAGGACATAAGTTTAATTCCTTGCAGGTATGCAGCTGGAAGTTAAATGGTCACCTTGGCAGCAGTGGGCAGAGCAAAATTCAACATGTATTTGCATGATTTAGCTTCAGAGACAGGAACATTGTGGCTGAGCAGAGAGAGCACACAGGATATGAGCAATAGCTGTTGACTAAGCTTTCAATGCCTATATTCAAAGTTAGCACCAAAGCCTACTTTTGGCCTCATTTTCATCAACCTTGTCCCTCTGAGGAGCAAGGCCTGTGCACTGCACATGGATCACTGCCTCCCAGAGCCTATTCAGAGGAGCTATGGCACAGCTTCCTCTGGCAGGGCAAGGGCATTGCTCTGTCCTGGACTCTCACTAAAATTAGAAGGGGCCTAAAACAAAAGTGAAGTTTTATCGAACAGCAAGTATTTTGGAGAATTCATTGCTGCTACTGAGATTAGGACTAGAGGTTTATGGTTAATGTACAGAGATTCAAAAGATCACATTCTTACCACATACATCATCACAGTCCTCAAATATCACCTAGAATATAAGCCGTGTCACATCAAGACAGCAGGTTCTAAGCACTCAAACGGTCCTGAGCACAAGAACAGATCACAGAATGAGATTAAACCCAGAGTCCATTCTACAAGCAGCCACAGAGAAAAAGTCCAGGTCTTCTTAAGAAGTGGCTGCAAAGCACCTGATAACTCCACTCTCTCCCTCAGGATCTGCTTCCTACCCCCATACCCTGCTGCAAACATCAATGCTTAAAGAACTATTAAAGAAAACAACTTCAAAACTCTTCACATAGTTCAAATACTTCACTTAAAAGGAATTTGAATTCTTACATCTCAGATTGCACCAGTGCCCAGCAGGACATGCACTGCTCATGTTCATGTTGTGGTGTTTGAGCTGTTCAAACAGGAGGGATGGAGCCCCAGTGTGAGACTGTGTGCTCAGGGGTTAGAAATCCCCACCAGCCCTGCTTGTGCTCTCCTGTGAGAGCTGAGACTCAGTTAACCACATCTCTGGGCACCTTCTGAGGGTGTGCCTTGCCATGACCTATATAAAAACGAAATCTCCTTCCTGATGAGAGACACATCACTTGAAGACCCAGCCAGTGGGAGAGTACTGGGAGCAGTGGGACGTGGTCGAGTGTGAAGTTCTTGGTAAGTTTTTTATCCAGGCCTATTGCAGAGCTGCAGCATGGAAGTCAGGTCAGTTCTGCTGACGTGATCTGCTTAGAGCTCAAGACTGGTTGCCCCTGAGCTTTCCTTCCAGGGCGGGATGCATGCACACTGGTCACCACTGCATGGACATGACCCATTACAAACAGCAGCACCTCCTTGGTAATGCTGAGTCAAACCAAGCTGAGAAGCCAGAGAGGTTTTGCTGCTATACAAGGTCTACAGGACTTGAGTTTAAACCCCCATTCTTCCCCAGAGAGCATCAGCTGCTGTCTCTGGACAGTACTGCTATTCATTTGCAAGCTGGAAAAGCCTTTACATCCCCAAGAGCTGTGTCATCTTCCTGCAGCACCAGCTGCTGCAGAAACCTCTGTGGGATCACATCAAGCCTTAGATACCTCAGCAGTAATACCCCATACAAATCCACTCATGTCCCTGGGGTGCAGACAATTTATGTTTTGGCTGCACCACCTCTAGGTGGGATGGCATACAATAAAGCTGTAAGTCTTCTCCAAAGATGTTCACCTGCTCAATTCCAGTCATGCCAGAGAAGAATTCAGAACATGCTGAAGTATAGAAAAGTGTGTAATAGGCCAGAAACAATTACAGTGAAGTAATGTTAGAAGGTTGCCTCCCTTCCATTCCTTAAGCCAGCTGACAATTCACTTATGGGGATAACAATGACAAACAAGATGCTCCATCAGGTAGGAAGAGTTACCTGGGCTGCTGCTCCTTCAGAGAGGCACATAGTGCAAACCCTCATGTGTTGGAGAGAGGTGAATGGGGTCAGCGCAATATGTGCTGGGAAAGCATAAGGTGTGATTTGGGAAATGCTGTACCTTTTCCTACCCCCTTTCATCTTGTGGTTACTCAGCTCCTGAGCTTACAAAACTCTATTTGAGCTGCTACACCCTGGGTACAGCCCTTTCCTGCAGCAAATCATGTTTCCTGTCCTGCAAGGTACAGTCAGTCCAACAAGACTGGGGACATTCGCCAAGCCTGCTATCAGAAAACATACGTTGGAACTGGCAGAAGGTTTCAACAGTTATGGAAACTCGTGGGAGGTTGTGCTGTTGGGATTACAGACCGTGCTTCAGAATGCAGCCTTGCCACACACATCCACAGGGATGGATAAGCCACCCCTCTTCTCCCAAAGCATGACAGTTCAGGTGGATGCTACAGAAAACTTTACTTTCTTATCAGCAAGCTTCTTATCCATTTTTTAAAAGAACAGCATCTGCTCCCCCCTGCCAGCGCCACTGAAGCCTATCAAATTTCCTTCCACTGTTCCAGCTATGTTGTACAAACACAATGTAAAGCACCTTTGCCCTGGGACACCTGTATACATTTTAACGCTTGGCAATTTGGCCTGACTGGGAAAACTTAATCTACATTTCAGAAAGACACCTCCTTTCCCCGTTGCAGCTTTTGCTCCCATCATGCCCGCTCCATGCACCCCCTCTGCATCAACTTGCTTGCAAGCAGGAGCACAGAGAAAGCTCAGTGCCAAGAGAAGGATAAAAGCACACTACAAACAGGGAAATGCCTCAGTCCTTTCCATTCAGAGGCAGATCTGCCTTGAATGGGAGCCCCCAGGACTGATGTGCCCCCAAAAGAGACTGAATCACAGGCAAGCCGGCCCCCTTCAATTCACATTAAGACCTCCAGCCACGGTTTATATTCCTTCCCCCACCATCCACCACAAGCTCCTCCTTTCTAACACAAATTTCTCACAGCACACACACATGCACTCCCAGGCAGTGAGCAGCAGTGCTGGGATGTGTTGAAACTCAGGTCCAGTGAGGTTCAACCCTTGCAAATGACACTTTTTCATCCGCAAACTATAATTGGCAGCTCTTGTCCACTACAAGAGTTTTGCAAAACATCCCTAAAGAGTATGCCAGGCTAGTTATTCACACTAAGACCCAAAATTAGAACCAATATCCTAAAAGAAAAGCGGCCCTCACTGGGCACTCCCAAGCAAACTGACCAGCCCTGCTAAAGCTGCAAAATGAAATCTCTTATGTTTTCTCAGATCCACGTGCACATCCAGAAAGAACAGAAGCAGAAACATAATTTTAAAGCAACTAATGCAGCTATAGAGTTATAAAACTTACATGGGATGCCAGACTTTCAAAGTTCTGGGTATTTACCTGCTGTGTACAACTCAAAACAAGTGCTATCAACATTTCTAGATTCAGAAAATATTAATAAAAGAGACACTTTTTTTGCAGCTTAAGAAAACACAGGCTCAGAATATAATTTTTCCTGTACATGCACCCCCTTTATCTCAGCTCAGGGGGCTTTTGCAACAGTCAGGAGCTGTATGCTAAGAGGAGGGAATCTGGCCCACCACAAAATAATTTAGGCTTGCTATGTTAGCTTTAATTTACATCCTAAACCTTCCCACTCCCCTAATCCACCTCTTTTCACTTCTGTGAGAAACACAGCACAAAACCTCCTAAAAACTTACACAGGTTAATACCATTCCTGCTGCTAATTTACACAAGTTAACACTATTCTTTTTCTTGTTCCCAAAGTTAGTCAGACTAACTCTTTTGAAATAGTTTTGCTAATTATTGAGAAAGGCTTTTAAGAAACTTAAAATCCTCTTACGGAAGACACATTTCATCTTTGGCTTATTTTTAAAAGATTAAAATTACTCCCCACGTAACTGCCCCAGATCTGCTCACATCCCCTTTCCCTGAGCTGCTCCTGAGCACTGGAATAAGAGTCCCCGTGCATAAGCAGCACACGAAAGGATCGGCGCTTCTCCCTACCTGAGAAGTCTGCAGAAGTCTTGCCAAAGTTGCTGAAAGCTGTCAAGCACATGAGTCCTAGGAGGAAGGTGGAGGTGAGAAACACATCTGGGCAGCACATCCTTAGGTGTCCCCACGGCTTGTTCCAGAGAAAAGGAAAGCAGTTTCTGCCCCTGCCCAGCACTCCTCATTGCCCGGAGAACAGCGTTAGTCCCATTGCTTGGAAGGCTCACAGCCAGCGGCGGGGAAGGAAAAGCACTCGGCACACACACACACACTCACACACACACACATCCCTGGGAGTGAATGAAACCCGGCTGAGGAATGAGACAGACCTACCTGAGCCTTGGCGGAGTTCCCAGGGTCCTAAAAGCCACCTCTTTGCCCAAATTCGCTGCAGACTGTTGGTGTGCAGCTGTCCAGCTGTGGCACTGCAAGCTGCTGGGGGGCAGTCGGGGAAAGGGGTGCCCCGGGGGGCTGGGCTGGAGGAGCCCAGCTATTGTTGGATTACATATGCAGGGCTCTTGTCTCTCTGGTGCAGAGAGACAAAAGGATGAGGAGAGTTTTCAAAGGAGGGAGCCCAAAACAAAGCACCTGAATTCACATGGATTTCTGGTATGACGGGTATTTGTAGCTGCTGCTGAAATCGTGTGAGCAGCAGTGTCCTGCCAGACTGGTGACAGGAGAATTCTGTGCCCCTTGTTGAGAGTGATCCTACAGCAGAGGAGACTGCACAGGCCCAGGGATCAAACCCTCCTGGATCTCATTGCAGGACTGGGACTGGTATCAGCCACATATCCAAAACCCTCCTTTCTTTTGACAGCAGAAAGCCAAGCCAGGCTCCCTCTAACCCACTGGATCCCTCCATCCTTCATCAAACTCAGCAGAGCGTTTTTCGGGAGATCCAGACCTGCGGTCTTCATGGAAGGGTTGTGGAAGGGTTGGGTTGGAAGGGACTTTTTAGATCATCTAACTCCAGCCTCTCCGCAACAGGCAGAGACACCTTCCACTACACCAGGTTACTCCAAGCCCCGTCCAACCTGGCCTTGAGACCCAGGAGTCCTGGCTCCTTCCATGGCAATTACTTTAACGTCCAACTAGCGCAGCCTTAGATGCTCACTGAATACTGCTCACCCTGCAAAGTTAAAGGAAGGCTCAAGCTCACCTGGAAGCACATCCAGTATTTGTGCCTGCCTAATTTTAATCCATATCCTGGCAGCATCAAGCCAGTCATGTTAATCTGAAAGAGCTGAGAACTGGGGACACAGATGGGTGAACTCTGTTGTCCCTGGGTACAGGAAGGAGGTCCTGGACTTTGGTCACCAGCCTTAACTGCAGCTCAGGCATATGTTTGCATGTAAATAAGGGACATACCCCACACATCCAGTCTAGGGCAGAAGCTGAGAGTTGGTGCAGAGAGAGGAGGATGTATTTCACAGGCAAAGCAAACACCAGATATTTAGCAGCCTGTGTATCCATATATTCAAACCTATGGAGCTGCACTGTGTGGGGCTGCCAAGGAGAGATGGGGCCAGGCTCACATACAGCTGCTGAACAAACCTGCAGCTCCTATCCAGCAAAAATAACCTCAGTGGAAATATCCAAGGAAAACCACAAGTGGTTTTTACTCCTCTGTCCTGTTCATCCACATGGAATTAAGTGAAACTCTCCAAAAACATTGATCTTAGAGCTAAAAACAAGTGTAATAAACTTCAGCCCAAAGAGCTCCAGGGTTTTTTCAGAATTAAGTGGACTTGTAAAGTGTTTCTCATTCTGAAATTTCTAACAATGTTTCAGCTGTTCTCAGATGAATATCAGACTGGCTTATATGTGAATATCTCAGATGAATATCCGACTGATTATATGTGAGAAACATTTTCAAGAGTGCTGCCATGAATACCAGAGTAATTTTTTCCACCAGAAGTCTGTCCTGGGAAGGTGCATGTACTGGAGGCAGGCCCCAAGGGAAGCTGTAAGTCCCATGGCCCTGTTTGCCTTCTGCCCATACAGTACCTTGCTCAAGTTCCACAAGGAACAAGCCACACAGAGGATGAGAGCAGTGTGGTAAATCTGGAGTTTGAGCTCAGATCCTGTCCATGACCACAGAACAAGAGGCTATTCTGGCCTGATCTACACCTAAGCAGCTCCTTCCCACAACACCTCTTCACATATTGAGGGTCTCAAGTGAAGCTGCAGATGAATCTCCTCAAGGACAGTGGTGACACTGGGCTGCCCTAACAGCACAGACACATCCTGAGGTCCAACAGGCTCTGTACAATCCATCCCCAGTCCCTCCTCTCTGCAGACAATTCTGCCCCTTTACTTTTCTGCAGAGGGCTGCTTAAGCAAGATTTTAAAAACCCAAAAAAACCCAGGGACTTCTACAGGCTGTTTTGCTCTTTATTTCCCCTGATACTTTAATCCCACCTGTCAAACCTCTCTGACCCATATTTTTCCAGGGCTGACCTAAGTTTCAAAGAAAAAATAGCAGGAGATTTGACTCCTGGCATCTATGTATAACTCTTGTCTCATCTAGTTCTGCTGCCCTTGCCAAAAGGAAGATTCACCAGCGCTGTCTTACAGGCATGAGATAACCATACCCATTACCAGATTATCAGTCAAAGCTCCTTATCAGCAAGACAAAGAAACAATAGGACCCCTGGAAATTTATCAGCCTCTGGAAAAGGGAAGCACTATTTGCTGAAAAGAGCCCACCCTGTTAGCAGGTGTTGATTTTACTGATTAAAAGGTAATTAGGTTTGGCTGACCCAGTACATGGGGAAGAAAAAAAAAAAATTCTGGTAACAAAGGGTTTAAGGCTAAACATGGGCAGCGAGCTTCAGCAGCCCTTTAGGTTATTGTGAATAAAGTCAAACCAAAGGGGAGGAAGTTTACATCAGTGTCTTGTCCTCTGAGGGCATTGTTTTTAAGTAAGTCTGTATAGATGCCTTCCATAAGGAAGGAAGAAAGCAACTCTTGCCAAAAAGAGAAAGAAACAAGAGAAAAGTAGCCTTTGAGAAACAGACAATTCAGTTAAAGCCCATCTCCATAATGCCCTTATTCCCTGGGGCATGTGGGAACATCAGCTGTGTTTGGAAGGCAAAGAGGCCACCTGTCCCAGCACAGCACAGACAAAGCACGGCTGTGTGGACAGTCTCATGGGGTAAACATGAATCAAGGCAACACCAAAATGGAACTTTACTTTTATGAGTAACAGCCCTTGAAATCCATCCATGCCTTCAAATATGTCTCTGGGGACAGGTAATAACGTATATAATGATACACATTCTCTTGGACCCCTAGTCCCCAAAGCCACCCAGAAGTGGGAATAGGCCAGTACTAATGCAATCCATCATTACGTTTTAGCTTGGAGGAATATTTGCTCTCTTTCCCTCCATAGATGAATTGTGGAGAAGTCTCGCTAAGTCTAACACGCTCAACAATTGTACCTCAGACCTCCTTTTGACTATGTTACTTAAGTGCATTTTTCTCTGCTCCCATGCTCCTCTCTTGCAGATCCTCTCGTTCTCCTGGTGCACATAAAACTGTAGTATCTGAAACATGCTTGCAAATACCCAAAGTATAGTTAAGTACAACTGCAATTGGAAAACAGAGGCAGTGAGAAAGGAAGTGATTTGTTATTCAGTTTCATGAGCTCAACATTACCCAGTTCATAAATGGTAACCAGGAATGGACCCAGTTAGGATGATTCCCAGTTTAATGCTGTTTGTGCTGATCTTACTTGCTTCCAGGCTTGATTTTTGGTAATGCTTTCCTATTTTTTACTAACTCGGCACCATTAACCTCTTTCTTGCTGATTAAACCATCAACAGCCAAAGGCTGGTCAGTAGAAGAGCTGGACCAGGAATAGCTCTCAGCTAGAGAACCAGATGTAGGATTGAAGCCCTGTTTGTTTACACAGTCACAAGCAGATTTATTAATACAAATTTTTTAAGACTAGTCTTTTAGTAACATTATTCACTTCTTACTGTTTTTTCCATAGGGTCTCAAAGCACTTTCCAAAAGGCCCTGTTGCATTCTGCCACTTCACACATGGACAAAGAACAGTCATATGTTTGAGGTCACTACTTTTTCAATGTCAGCCAGTGGAAATTAACAGAGATAAGAAAATATTAAATACTTTTTAAGTCCAGCCAGAGCTCTTTCCACTTGGCCACATCCCTTCTAAATGAATGTACATTAATAACAAAGTATATGTGCATTTATACCTACAGAAATATATGTAAACTGGGTGGTCAGAACTTCAATATAAAATAGCAAAGTTTCCCAGCAGAGTACCGCTCTTTGTTTCTTTTTTCTTAATCTTTCCCCGAAGAGTGTCTTATGGAAACAGATGGGGTTACTCTTGGAAGTAAGCACTGTTTGCTTTCATCAATTTGAAGGCAGAGGACTTCACATAATGCAGTTTTGCAATACAACACCAAGTATCTCACATGCAAAATCCTCCTCCCTCTCCACATTCAATGCTAAACAACAGCTGTGCAGAATATTCAAACTGAAAAGCCTTTGAAGTTTTCACATTTTGTGTCACTCAATCACTTCAGTTTACAAAACGAACAGAAAACCTGGAGGACTTTACTCCATACTGGACAGGTTTCAAGTGGGGGTAGTGCTTCAACCAAATTCTGTGTAGAACAAAAGCCCCAAGTGATGCACTTATCCTACTGAAACATTGGGAAACAGTGAACAAAGTGATGTAAAATCCTCCAATCCATGAAAAAGTGAAAAGTAAAATATATGGAGACTGAAAAGTGATTCACGACAAAGCTGGAAACTTCCTCCTCATGTCTCCCTAAGTAACTGGTGTTGAAACCTCTCTCAGCTGGCATTCTCTTTATTATAATGATTCCACGTTCTGTGTTAAAGGATAGTGTGCAATCTGGTGGCATCTCTGGGATCAGCATATCCAGTTGGGTATAGCTGGTACCTCGTGCACAGGATGTTCTCAGGTTAATCACTATATTAGAACTACAGGAATTTGAAGTCATCTTGATCTTTGTACAACAGTGCAAGTCACATAAAGGTTTAAAGAGATGAGTTCACTGAGACCTTCAGGACCTGCACTGTCTCCTGATAACCGTAAAGCGAAACTGTTCTCCACTTGACCTGACTCATAAATCCTCTTCTAACAGTTTTTCTGGGTAGATTTCTCCATTAATTGGATGATGGTCGGTACTGGCTTAACTATTTTCCACAACTATCTTTCCATTAGTATATTTAATAGCTCTTTGGGAGTGCTTATAGATGAGAGGCTGAATTTGACACTTGAAGATACCTATTTCTGACCTCATTGGTCTTGGCTTTGAAGAACAGAGACATCCCAGCTGATTCAATGTGAGTAGCAGTATGTTTTTCCTGTTATCTCACCCATGATAATCAAGGGAGAATTGTCTCAGTCCTGCTGCTGTGTAGGCATGAGTCACTTCAGGTTACAGACCCCTTTTAATCTGGATCTCCACTAGGTTCTTCCCTTTTGCATTTTCTGTTTTACCACCAACCCTCACAAATAATTTACACTGTCCTTAATTTCCACAGGAACCAGAATTTTTTCACAGATTACACTCGTGTAGAAGTTCTCTGCCTGACCTGTGGGACTAACATGCTATGATGTTATTTGATAAAAAATAGGAATCAACTCAACATTCATCCTTAAAATGATACCATAGGCATTTATCCCAAACCTCTCTACTCCACTCTGAGGGCATGCAGAGGCAGCAGAATGTAGGACAAGAAGAGAGTCCTTTAGCATTCCCCCAGGTTCTTCTGTCCCTCATAGGCACACATCCTTTACACACAACTCATCCTTACAGAGAGTACTATTACAACTTACGCTGGGAAAGCCATTTTTGTTGCCAGAGACCTTTCCCACAAAAAGGATTGTTTCCATGCATTATCATGAAGACTTCTTATAAAATCCACCTCTATATTAATAGGCTGAATCACATAAGAGTCTGAACACAGGCACTGCCACTCACATTTTGGACTAGTCCTTGTTTCACTTTTGATCCAGGCCACCTGGCATCCAGAACATTTCTGAGCATGGCTTGGGAGCCGGCCATGGAACTTGGAACCTTGGCCGTTCCCAATAGGCAGGAAGGAATTGTGGTTTGGAGTTTGATAGCATGACCACAACCAGATGATGTGTTCTAAGAGACCAAACAGGAGTTTGTAATATCCTTGGTGAAGGGAGAGTGGCATGGGCTGAGAACTGAAAAAATAACCCCAGAGCAGACTGTCTGCCAGTGCTACAGGATCTTCTCCTTCTGCTAGCCTGGCAAGCCTGACTAGAGTTGCCCAGGAATGATAGTGCATCCTGCAGTCTCCAGACTCCAGCACAGCTACATCCCAGGTTGCTATGTGTTTGTGCTCTCACCTATTTACTGTGATCAGCAAGACAGACCATTCCTTCAGGAGCATTCAGCATAGACTTTGTTTGATCTGGAGAAGTCAATGAAAAAACCTTATTGGCTTCCCTGGTTCCAACATTATTCAGACAGATCAGCTTTCACCTCAGATTTATCATTGCCTTGGAGCAGAGGTTATTTCCCTTGGTTTTGTACAGATAGCAAATTACACAAAAACACTCTGGCTCACAGATCACAAACTGGTAAAAAATCAAAGGGAATCAGAGGAAATGCTTTTCTGCTTAATAAGGAAAATTAATCCCAAGTATAATTTCGCTGGCATCGATGCAAATTCAACAATGGACCACATCTACCAGTTGCAAGAGAAACAGGTTTGTGTTCTCCTTTCACATGTACTTAAACATACATTTTCCTTTCCTCTTTTAAATCTTTTCCATTTGAGAGGGCTGTTTCAAGAGTAACCATATGCTTTCACATGCATTTTAGTACTCAGGCCAATAATATCACCAGGTATTTTTTTCTCAGTGGTCCCATGAGACTATCCAGTGACAAAGTCCAGGTGTGCTGGACAGTGCAGACAGCACTGGACTATGTCATTTAAAACAACTCAAGGAATTTACAGGGCACTGAAGTCCAAGACAGTCAAATCTCCACACTCTGTAGCCACAAAACTATCATTAGGAAACTCCAATTAACTTGCTTCAAGGGCAAGAGATACTTTCCACTGCAGAAAGCTCATGCTGAAATTTGGCTGCAGTCATTGTCTCTGGGCACTTGGTTCACACACCACTGATACGTAATGCGATAACGCTGCTCTCCAGATCAGCTACAAAGGATGCAGAGGAAGGAAGGGAACTTTACAGGTTTTTACAGCTTTTTTACAAGAGATTTGCAAATGTCAGAGTTCACCAGGCTGGGCATTGCCTGCACTGACAGCAGTGTTATGTGCAGAGCTCTGTGTGTAGGGGCACAGCTTTGTGGTTGCGTGCACCCAGATACTTCAAAAAATAAGTACAAAAAATAGCTTTTCTAACACAAGTAACTTCCCTCAGAAACACCTCAGCAGAGGCAAAAGGAGAATCGAGCCCATTTAGACTCTGAAATCTTTTCAGTTTTTGCTGGACTATCCCCTTGTGAAGATTGACAAGCCAGCATCACCCTCCCAGCCTTTCCCTGCCCAGCACTCTGGGGCTGTGCTCTGCCCTGTCTTGCACTTATCCCCTGGGTGCTGTTTCATGCACAACCCTTCCCTGGTCATTCTCAATCTCAGGTATTGTTGTCCATGGAGAATCTCTTATATTTATTACTACACTGCTGGTAATTTCTTGCTTCACTTGCTAACCCCATTTTGGACATGTGTAACTAACCAAATTCCCTTCTCCTTTCCCACAGTGAAAGGTAAAACAATTTTTTTTCAGTTCACTGAATCTATCCCGACACAGCACACCAGCTCATCTCCACCTAATGCTCCTTCTGTAAAATGTACCTTCTGACAGTAGAGGAAAAGCAGCTTTGTCAATTAAAAGGAGTCTGATTTGAGGCAGTTTGGTTTTCACCCAAAGTAGATTGCCACAAATGGTGCCATGAATAACAAGCAGAGCTGAGAGCTTCTTGAGCTGGTTTGGGAAGCCAGTGTCCAGAGCTGCTGCTGCTTCTGCGGTGGAAGAGGCAGAGACTCAAAGCTTGTAAAGCCCAGTTCCCAGGTGAAAGCCCTGCTGTGAGTCCAGAGGGAATCAATGTGAGATGTAAGATAAAGCAGCAGTTTCTCTCTCCCACCTATTCTTACACAATAGTACTGCACACAGCTGAGCCAGTGCAGTGGAAAACAATGTTATGATTTCTAAAGGACTTTTACAACAAAGGATATAAGAGACGTTTGCTCTCCAGGTTAGTCACTAGCCACACAATAATGAAGCGCAGAAGTTGATTGGTTTTGTTAAAAATAATGAGAAGCTGTGACTGTGAGCAATTTGATCATAAATTTTTTACTTGCTTTTCCTCCTGCATATGGAGGTTGAGATAGTAGATATAATTTACTATGACAAACCACCAGCATTAATGCATTAATCAAGAAAAACAAATGGTCCCCCTTGAAATCTCCTGCCCACCTAGAGAGAGTAATGGGGTTATAAATGGAGAAAGAACAAATATTGACTCTATAAAATGTAAAGGTACCTGGGAGTTCACCCATTAGTCTTTAGATTACACTTGCCTTTCAAGATGAATGGATTTCTTTTGTAATCCATTTCAACTGGGACTTTTTTTAGCATCTCAGGAAACAGGAGGGGGACATCAGTGGTCTCTTCATGTCTCAAGGTGTTCCAGACTGTTTCTGAAAGACAAGACCTCCTTTTAGGAATGAGGTAGATGCTCCCAAAGCAAGACATGTCTTTCAGTTTGAGATAAGAACTGGAGGAGCTGCCTGGACTGGTCAAAGAATTATTTGTTTAATGGTGTTTCTGGGGCAGCTTTCCATTAAATGGCTCCAGAACTCAGCCTCCATCACTCAGACTACAGAAGCTCAGAGGCAAGGACATCCCTTGGCATCTGAACCATATAGGACTCAAGAAGACCCAAGAATTTACTGCCTAAGGGATAGACCTCTGGCATCATTTACTGAACTTAATCTTACTTTGTCACACACTCTTCATAACTCTCCAAACTCACAACATCTCACTCTTTTAACCTCTAAAGCAATTATATACTTGTCTTCTACACAGATTATTGGATTATTCAAGTAATTTCAACATTGGCTTCAATATTAGACAAATTTTATCTCTAAAATTTCTTACTAAATCAGAAAATTAGGAGAATCAAGTGTTTTATAAATGCTGAGATCAACCAGTGTTGTTGTCCCTTCTGTAACCTTTAAGGGTGCCATACATCCCAGAGGAAACTGAATTCTGAGTGGGGACGTAATCAAGAGAAGTGAGAACATAATCAAGAGCAAAAGACCCAAGAAAAACTACAAAGCCACACAGCACAAATTCTCAATGATCTGAAAACATCACGGATTTCAAAATGAAATTTAAAGACACTTCTGACTCTGGACACAGAGCCAGTATCTACTGAGGCACTGGCAAGGCTACCAACAGACCAGTTCACATTTCAAAAATCCCCTGCACCCTGACACAAATCATTGGCACACTTTTTTTTTTTCTTCTCCCATGCAGGTTATACAATAACAATTTACCCTCCAAGGCTGGAATGCAACAAAGGGAAAAGGAAATGGAAGAGCATAGGCGTGCATGAACATGGCGGTGATGTGTTGTGGAAGCCATGCCCACTGCCAGGGGCCCTCTGGAAGCCTCAGGCTCAGAGGAGCAGATGTGACCACTCTCCCAGCACAGCACAGAGGGGAGAACATGCACTGGCCTGGCAGGGTTAACTGTGTGTGGCTCCAGCAGGATGCACGCTCCAAAGCAACCGAGGCCCGGGGCTGTTTTGACAGAACGAGAGGAAGATTTTCCACTCCATCGCTTTCCTGAGCTCAGTGCTGGGATGCTGTGTCTGAAGAACAGCTCTCCCTCTCCTCTTTGCTTGCTCCACAGTAAGGTAAAAAACGTAACTGTGGATGTTTGATGGCCACCTCAATGAGCAGCTGCTCTATCCAGAAGGGTCTGGCACCTGAGGTCATTTTAAGCAACATTTTGGGATTTCTCTGATTGTTTTCAGCTAGGTTAATTCACCTTAAGTTAACCAAAAACTCATTGTCTCATTAAAGGGAAGCTTCCAGAAAGACTAGAACTGACATCAGATTGTTTAAAGGTTCTAATAAAATCCACTATACTCAAACCTTTCCAGAGTAGTTTATAGAGCTGCTTTGGTACCTGGGATAAACAGGACACAGAGGAATCCAGGCATACCCTTGTGTCTCTGCTGACACAGGTTTGCAAGAGAGCCTGAAGGGTTCAGATACCTCTGGACAGTCTGAAAGGAGCTATGTCTGCTCCACCAGCCACTGCTAGGGCTACAGCAGCCGTGAATAGCCTGACAGACATTCTGAAAGGGGCACAATTTAGCTAGAAGATGAGGTGGAGAGGCCCTCCATGAGCCAGACCCATTTATTTTGTAATCTGAGGACATCCAGCTGCCTCTTCTCTTCCCTTAATGGACAACAAACCAGATCTCCAGAGCAGCTTAGCTCCTTGCAGATATCTCTTTTTGTTTAGAGACACAGTAATAATAACTGCAGGTGTTACCACTTTTTGCTGTGTTTCCTATAAAAAGACATCCATGTTCCCTTGAGCAATACGAAAAGTCACTCCCTTCTTCACACCCTCTGACAGGCCACAGACAGCTGTGTTGGGGCTGCTGCAAGTGGCTTCAGGTGTTCAGAAGAAATCTCTGGGATTTCAGAGTGCAATGCAGTTTTGGAAGGTGATACTGACAGCCCTGATCCTGGTGGTGTTGGGACTGAAGCACTGCATTCCTGGGGACATGAGCAGGTTAAATCCAGGCAAGCAGTCAGCTCAGGCCAGTACAATCTGTTGGGTATCTCCACATCAGAAATGTGCACACTTCCCTTACTTTCTAAATGCAGCATATGATCTGAGAAGGTCTGTTCTTCAGGCTTTGTTACAACAAAGCTGAGTTAAAGTGCAGAAATAAAAATGAATGGCTCAGAATGACAATGTGGAGAGCAAAACACAAGGTCTCCTTTCTCCTTAAACACTGGACTTTTTTCCTCTAATGAGCAGGACCATCATTCAGTGAAATCTTTAGCAAGGAAGTGCAAACAGGGATCAGTTGTACTGCTGACCTGGGAGAGTATCTATTGACTTTATTGATATATCTGCAACGACATGTCAAGGGAGGATGACACTAAAGACTGATATCAAAGAGATTTGGGTTTGAAATAGGCTGGAGGTGGCAGTTTGTCCAGCTGGATAACTGAGGGTGTTTGGGGTGACTGTGAGCACTGCTGAACGGCCATGTTCAGTTTTGAAACAATACCTCAAGAAATGTGTTGAAATAAGGGAGGAGACTTCAAAGACACTAACATGAAGGATGACATTTAATGGAAGATCTTGGCCACATCCTACTTCCATAGATCAGAGAGGATCAGGCTAAGCACTGTTTGCTACCTGTCCTGCTTTTCTTCCCAAAGAAACTCAGATTTGAGTAATAAGGAACCATAAGTGAGCTTCCCCAGGATTGCCCCTGTAATTCAAACTCAAGAAAGTTGCTCCTGAAAAAAGAGACCAAACAACACATGGTCCAGTGTCTTGATGCCAGGGTGCCTCAACAACCCACACAGGAATTGGGAAATACACAGGGGCAAGTTTCTGAGTCCTGTAGGGCACCTCAAGGGAAGTGAGGTTCTCTTGGGAAGCCCTGAGCTCAGGGCAGTTCCAGCCCACAAAAATGGTTTTGTTAATCTGCAACCCACAGTGGTCAGTCAGGGAGTTAAAAGTGGCTCCCTGACACTGAAACATCCAATTCTCTTCTTTAAAGACAGCTGTGAGCTACAAATCTGCAGTTTTCCAAGTCATAGCCCACACATCTCCTTACAGCTATTTTGTTATCTCCTCGATCACCATTAAGTTATTGGAATTTCCCCTACATGATAATTCCTCACCCCCTGAAAAATATTATTCTACCTTTTTAATAGTGCTTACATGAGGGAGAAGAACATAAGAAAAAATTAAACTTGAGAAGGAGTGGTGTGCTCAGTGCTGGAGATTTTTTGTATTTTAAGGGTCAGAGTGCCCTCTTCTGTCCCATCCATGCCCTGCTTATTAACTCAATCAGCAGACGCAGAAAAACTGTGACTTATCTTCTGCACACCTTATAGTCTTCTAAAGCACAATTAAGAAACCAAACACCAGACCACGAAGTAGGAAATTACTCTTGTTAATGTGGGGGCTTGGGCAGTCATGTGCAACCAATAAAAGGGGTTGGGGGAACATCACATGATGGATCTAATTAGTTCATGAGGTCAGGGATATTTTGAAGTGAATCTCTGCGAAGTTTAAACAGCAGGGTGTTATTTATAGACCTGCGTTTAAAATTCATCTTCCTCCTGCCTCTGTAGCAGCTAATTGAATCCAGACTGATGGCCAAGGAAACCTGACTGACACAAACATATTAAAAGTACCTCAACAGTACTTTTGCATATAATAATTTCTAAACTGATCTTGGTGCAAAGCACTGGGACTGCGGGATATCTGAATTACGGACAGAGGTAACAATGGCCTCGGAAAAAAAAAAAAAAAAAAAAAAAAAAAAAAAAAAAAAAAACTTTAGTTGAATGTTTTTATCATGAAGACACACAGAAGTCTGTTTCTGGAAAACATACCACCACTCTTTATGTGGCAAAGCCAGATTTCATAATCTGTGGTGATCCCTGTGATGCCCAAGGAGCTGCTTGCTACGAGCGTGCCTGCGCTGCGTTGCCACCGCCATCCCAGGGGATGCGCTGGGAGCTCCGGCGCCGCATCCCACTGACAGCACCTCCCCTCTCCCCGCTTCGGGGCCGCGGTCCTCCTGCCGCACCCGAAATCGCCCTGAGGGATGGAAGTGAAAGGGGCCGCTTTGTTTCCCTTCACCCTTAAATCACAGAACGGGTTGGGTTGGGAGGGTCTTTAATGTCGCTTCCAGTCCCTGCCGTGGGGCAGGGACACTTCCCACTAAACCAGACTTCCCACTAAACCAGTCCCATCCAACCCGGCCTTGAACACTTCCAAAAATGGGAAGTCCACAGCTTCTCCAGACGGTCTGTTCCAACGCCTCACCCTCTCAGGGCGAGGAAATTCTTCCCAATACCCAACCCAGACCTGATCCAGCTTAGCACCGCCCCGTGAGGCGGCACCGCCTCCGCGCTCCGTCCCGCCGCGCTTTGTCCCCCCGCGCTCGCCGTAGCGGCCGTGCTGCAGCCGCCATGGCGGCCTCCTGTGCGAGGGTGGTGCCGCGGGGCGCCGCCATCGCCCTGCCCGCCCGTGAGCACCGCCCGGACCCCCGCCCTCATCCCCCGGGCACCCCCGAGCCTCCCCCCTGCCGGGTGCCCTCCTCCTGCCCTCCCTGGCCCATAGAGCGGCGGGGAGGAGGCTCCTGCCCTCCCTGGCCTGGCGGGCGGGTTCTGGTGTTCTGTCCTGCTTTGGTGGGGGCGGTTCAACTTGAAATCGCGGGTGTTTAAGATGTTGTTTTGTATTTTACAGGGTGTTTTTCTTTATCGGGGTATCGAGCGAGCAGCGATGGAAAGCCACCGAAATTCCAGCCGCCTCCGAAGCCCGTCATTATTGACAGGAAGACGCAGAAGGAGGAGAAGAGGTGAGGGTGTCCCACTGCCCACCTGAGCTTGTAGAGCTTCACCTGGGCTGTGCTCAGGCCAGTCACTGTGTGGGCACTTACTTAAAGAGTCAAGGCATTATTACAAAAAAACAAAACAAAAAAAAAAAAAAAAACCACCACAGTTTGTAAAATTCCAGCGAGGACCATTTATGTTGAAATACGCTTGAAACACCTTAAAATACTGTTTCTGGAGTTTTTGAAAGCTATGAAACATGAAAAAAAATGTAGGAGAGTAAATACTTCTGCAAATTTGGGGTTAATGTGGCAGATTATGTCTGTTAAAGGCATCTCTTTAGTGTGCTGGGGTGACAGGGGCACAGGTCCTGTGTCTGCCTTTGCCTGGGACCTCAAGGCCAGTTGTGACATGGACCTGGTAGTCTTCATGAGTTGTCTCATTCTGGGTATTTTTGATGTCACCTCAACCCACTTAATGGAATCACAGAATGGTTTGGGTTGGAAGGGACCTAAAGATCATCTCGTTCCAATGGCCCTGCCATGGGCAGACACACCTCCCACTAAGACCAGGTTAATACAAGTCCCATCCAGCCTGTTTGTGAACACTTCAAGGATTGGGGCATCCACAACTTCCCCGGGTTTTAAACCCAGTTTGCACTGCTTTAAATGACCCAGTGGTTCAAACTGCAGTGCTGTGTCTGGAAGAAGAGTGGTGGTACTGTAACTGTTCATCTGCCCGCTCCAAAAAACCTCACACTGAAGATCATGAGTAGGTTTGGTGTTGTTTGTTGCCTGTGGGGCTGCCTTGGGCAGCAGCACTAGCCAGAAGCTCTGCTGCCGTAGTCCCCATGAGGTTTGTTGGGCAGATTTGCATTTGTCCTCCTCTGTGCTGGGCACTTCTCTCCTGGCCCCATCCAGGACTTTTAAGGTGCATCTCTACAACGGAACTGTAGAGATTCCATCTTCATCCACCTGCCAGGTGGTCTTGCCATCCAAACCAGACTGAGCACATCCAAGTATCTGTTGGAAACGGTTCTCAGCTCAAGCCAATCTGTGTCAGGAAGGATGCACTCAATTCAGCAGTCAGACAACTGAGGTCCAGCCCATGGGGAAATTCTTTGGCATGGTTTAAATATTTTGTAAGAGAAAATAGTTTTACCAGCCCATTTAAGGTTCTGTAACAAAGGGACATTTATGTGATGTGTCGTGTAGAACACATTTGTAAAAACTGTAATAGATTTTTCCATATCTGTTATTATAAATCAATAAATAGTAAGTGTTCTGTCGTGGGGATTACAATTAAACCATGAAATAACCTGTTTCTGAGCTGTGACAGCACTAACTGAACTGTCTTCTTTCAGTCAGCTCCTCTGAGACCAACATGTATTACTAGTTTGAGAAAAAAATCTGTTTAAAAGAATAGCAACAACCAAAAAGATCCAACAAAAAAGCCACATAAAAACCCAAAACCAACATCAAAACCCCACCAAAATTCTTTTTAGATAACAAAAACCAATAATTAAATAAAATTGGTGACTTCGTAGACTGCAGTTGATATCTCTGAAAAGGCAACAGCTGGTAATTCTTAGGCCAAATACTTGGAATTGTCTTGTATTTTTAATGCAAATGCTTTTGTTTCATACTTGTAAAAGTTTGGCTTTTCTTACAGGTTCCTGAGCCCTGAATTTATACCTCCCAGAGGGAGAACAGATCCTCTTAAATACTATATAGAAAGAAAGGATATGATACAGAGAAGAAAGGTGTTCAACATCCCAGAATTCTATGTTGGTCAGTGTCAGCACTATAACTTTCATAATTCTGTCAGTATTTTACATTGTGTGGGGTGTTAGAAAGTGTTGTCATATGTAGAATAGCATAAAAAACCCATAAAGTTTCCGGTGTGTTAGATCCACCAGGATGTGTTTCTGTATGTGATACCTTGTATTTTAATTTCATATTTACCTCCTGATTCATTAAAAGAATAATCCTAATGTGTTCCTTATGTGGGTTTTTTTTCAATCCTGGCACTTGAGCAGATGGTTTACCAGTAGAGCTAAAAAAAAAAAAAAGAAAAAAAAAAAGAAAAACATTAGAATAATTATATTCAATTTGGATAGGGAAGAGCAAAAAAATAAAGGTGAAGAGTTTGCAGTTAACCTGCAGTCTCACTTCAACCCATATTAATTCAGGTCATGTTAGCAGTTTTTTCTGTTTTGATGGAAAGCAAAAGTGTTTTCAAAATGCACCTGAACAGATGCACTTTGCCTGACTTTTCCCACATTTTGGTCCACATTAATTGGGACAGGCTGTTTATTTTAATCCCTTTTTTTGGCAGGCAGTGTACTGGCTGTGACGACTGCGGAACCCTATGCCAGTGACAAATCCAAGCGCTTTGTTGGGATCTGCATTCAGAGGGGAGGGAAAGGGCTCGGCGCTACCTTTGTCCTTCGGAATGTCATAGAAGAGCAAGGTGGGCTTTCAGCTGTGGTCATTCATTTCAGCAAAAAATGAGTTGTAGAAATTTAGCCTGTGGGGAGGAAAACAGCAGATTGAAGTGGAAGTATGAGTCTGCTTGTTAGAGTACTGTGCAAGTTTAAAACTGTGTACACAGAAATGTTGTGCTCTGTGCTTGAAGGCATGGAACTGCACAGTAATGTTTAGACATTCTGTGATGGTTGTTCTTATGTCTGAGCCTGGGCTGTCTGTTGCAATGTAAATACCAGCCCAGTTTGAACACTGTGTGTTTTCGTGAACGTGTTTTAACAAGCAACAGATTAGAAGAGTTTTATCACAAGTTCAGAGTCTGGATTATGGCAAAATCAGGGGCAGTGCAAGTAGTGAAGTTCTGAGGGCAAATATGAACGGGGTAGGTGTCTCTTCATACACACTCCACCTACACTGAGATGCATAATTAACAGCCATTGTAACCAAAAGGAAATAAAGTTTAAAACCCAAGCTCATCTTTCTTAAATTCAAGCCATTCAAGTCTCTTCAGCCATTCTGTATCAAAGATTTGATTTACAAAGAAATGTGCAGACACGGTGCACAAGTCCAATCACAAGTGCACACAGCTCTGAGGACTAAAAAGAAGTTTGCAATGATACAGGAATGTGTAACTGAAGCATTACTGCTTGGCTGTTAGTTTTTCTCCTGAATTTGGTTCATTAAACCTGGCTTTCTGTCTCAAAGGGGTTGAAATCTGTTATGAACTGTACAGTCCTCGAATCCAGGCCATTGAGGTGCTGAAGCTGGAGAAGAGGCTGGATGAGAACCTGATGTACCTGCGCGATGCCCTCCCCGAGTACAGCACCTTCGATGTCAACATGAGACCTGTGCCTCGGATGGCCCACGAGGAAATTCCTGTGAACAAGGTAGGAGCCATGTGTTTCAGAAGGAAAGCACAGGATTATTTACAACTTCCACTCATGAGTGTTATCCTGGCAGGCTGCAGCAGCTCTTTGCCACATCAGTTACCAGGGTGACAGAAGTAGGTAATATCAGGCAAGTCTTAGTGCCATTTCTATAATGAAAAAATGGTGAGAATGTAAACACCTGCCATCTTCTGGAGTTAATTTTGAAGACACACAAAGAGGAGCAGCCTCCACATTCCTCTGTAAAACTGCAGAGGGGAAAGCTTTTCTTACAGGAACGTTATTGTTAATGTGGTTGGTTACTGATTCAGGAGTGGTTGGTATCAGGAAACAACGTAAGAAAGATGAAAGAGTCACCTGAAATCTGTATCTCAGGGAAGATCCAGAAACCAGCAGTCCCTGCCAGAGTGTTGTGTAGAAACTCAGTATGATAATCCCTCCCTTTCCCTCTCATGCTACTTTTTTTTTTTCCTTAATAAGGAGCAAAACTACAAAAGATAAGTTAGCTTCAATTTATGTTTCAATTAAGGACTCTGTGATAAATCAGGAGAGTGTTAATTTAAAAGTTTAGCAAGATGCTATGAAAACAATCATAAAGTAGTAGTAAATAAACACACTGACAGATTGGTCAGTTTTCTCTTACTTTCCTCCTGTTAGAGAAGGAGTTGTCACCTTTTGCTAAGATCAAAATCAAAAATCTAATTCCTTAATACCTTTTAATTGTTTTGTGTTTTTTAAATTTTTTCATCTTTTTCTCCAGCTGCAGGTACGAATGAAACCTAAACCATGGTCAAAACGGTGGGAAAGACCCAAATACAATATAAAAGGAATAAAGTTTGAGCTACCAGAACATAAAATGAAAGCAGCACAGAAGTGGAGCCAGCCATGGCTGGAGTTTGACATGCTGAGAGAGTATGACACTTCAAAAATAGAGGAAAAGATTCGGAAAGAACTTAGTGAAGAACTTGAAAAATAATGTTTTTTCCAGTCTAGAATTCATGAGAAAATCAATATTTTTAGTTTACTGTATGGATGATGAATTGTCAAGTTTTGTATAGACATGGGCAAAGCAAACAATAAAGTTAACCTTTCCAGATTTCAGCGTGAACAGATTTCTGTGGCTCAAGTGTCCGCTGCCCTCCCACTGCTTACAAATCATTACAAGGAATCTTTCTTCCAGAAACAAACATCTACAGAGCTAAATTGTGATAGAACATCAATTACATTTTTGTCATAGCACAAGGCTGGTGCTAGAGACAAGCTGGGATGAGACAAAGCAGAACAAGAGAAAAGCAATGAGATCATGAGCTTGTGGTGATTGCTGATCAGCAATTGCATTTTTGTTGGCATTCTGAGAGGAAAACCAGCAGAAATTGATTATTAGCAGTATTTGCAACATAAATCCTGAAGCTGCTGAGGGTTAGTAGAGCTGGAGGGCTTTTTTTTTATAATACATCTTAATAACATTTTTGTCACGTTTTAAAGAATTGAACTGGAAGAGTCATAACCACAGTAAAATATTTTATTTTCAAAAAAACCCCAAATTATTTTTAATCTTTTGTCTGTAATACTGATCAAACCTATTTACAATTGAAGTATTTTATAAAAATATATTTTTAACTTAAAAAAATACAAAAAGAAGGCATAAGAATTAAGTCTACAAGAGTTAAATTCTATTCCCAGAAGACTTTGGAGAAATAGTCACAAATATACAGATTCTGTGATGCACTACAGTTTTTACAATGAAGCATCCTTGTTATTCTGTAATCGTATTTATTGCAAATATACAAAATTATAAATTATTAGAAATAATATCCTGAAAAGGATATGAAGAAGTAAAATTCTGTAGAGCTCACTGGGAAGCAAAGGGAGATTTCTAGAACTCCAGTTATTGGAAAGTAACTGAAGTTGTTCTTCTCATCATCACAATGTCTTTGATGAAAATCCTGATTCCTTGCCTGCACACCGACCCATCTTGATTCTGTATCAGGGGCATCATGAAGTCCTTTTCACTAGGAATGGTTTAACAATAACCCTACCAAAAATCTCTGGACCACAAGTTGGAAGAGCTCAGTGACTGCTGAGTCAGAATGGTATTTAGCAATTAATACTGAAAATAACTTGTCAAGTTGTCTACCGGCTAGTAATGATGAAGTTCACAGGCACTTTCTGTTTGCAGGATTCCTTCCAAGGAGACAGCAGTAAAGCACTCACACATTTTAGAACACCTGAACCACTTCTTTGACAACTGCAACTTCTAAATACTCCCTGATCTACGAGTAGATGGCAGGAAAAGACACTTGGAAAAAACACCTCGTGTTTAACACCAAGATAGTGATTACCACTACCTCTGAGTAGGCAGGATCCACTAAATAAATTTCATTTTAGAACTGGTTTAGTGTGAATACCAGGCTTGTTTCAGTAATGTAAGCATTCCTTCAAAGATTTCTATTTCCCAATCATTGCTTTAAGGTGTTCAAGTTTATGCTCTTCAATGAAGTCATCTACAATATGCAGAGCTCCAATTTTCATCAGTAGGAGAAGAACTTCTTTTGTATCATCACTATTTAAGGAAAAAAAAAGAAAAAAGAAAAAAATATAGCAGCACTTTCGTGAACCTGTCTAAAGTATCATTTTTGTTTCATGACCTTGGCTCCTCTGATCATTAACAGCACCCACTATCAACCACCTCAAATTCTCACAGTAAATGAGGACTGGTCAAGTGCTCCTTCACATTACACTCCACCTTTTCTTTCAGATACATATACATGACATGAGCATACTTGAAAGCGTCAAATATATGATATTTAAAGAATTAAAAAAAAAATTAACGCAAAGTATTTGGGGGAGCACTTGAATCCCAAGGACAGCTTCATCCATTACCTGTGGTTATCCTTGTGTAGTCCACGGGCACATTGCAGCAAGTGCTGGCTGAAATTCTGTAATTCAGGTAGAGTTGATCCACCCTTGAGATCTTGGAACCATCTTTCTGGGAGGCATGCAACCACCTGTTCACACAATATTTGGAAAAAGTTTAACAAACATTTCAATATAACCAAGTCACATAATTTCTGACAAAAACCTTCTGTCAGGTTCAGTCATTATTAATGTGCTTTTTCCTTCAAACCAACATTGATTATCTCTCCAAGTAGTTATGCTTAAGAACCTACAGACCAGTATTTGCTCTAAACTGCTCTAATGCAGCAAGGTTGTTAAAAGAAAAATTAAAATCAAATTTTAAATGTTTATTATTTTTTAATATTCCATCTTTAGTTTAGACCCCTCTTCATGAAAAACAAAAGGCTTTTAGCATACACCCACCCTCTTCCAATGAATATTTTCTTCTACCTTATTACACTTCTCTATATTATCCGGCCCCGGTGGTGTGTTTAGGATGTTCAGGAGAAGGTAACGATTCAGCAGCTTGCTCAGTCCCAGATCACGGACCTTGTCCTCCTGGACAATCCCATCCCAAAGAACAACATTGGAGAGCAGCTGCAGCAATGAAGAAACAAAAGAATCTGTGGAGCTGCTGGTTATAAGTGTGCAAAAACTGTTACAAGTTTCATAAAATTAAAACAGAAAGGTAATATGTACATCCAATTCAAGTCCTCAAACACTAGGATTTACACTCTCCAAACTTCTGGTCAGTTAGCCACTAATAAACTGCATTGAGTAAATAACCTAATTAGTTTTACAAATGCATCTGTATCAATGTATAGATATACCTGTATATATGACCTCCCAAGGGTGGGAAGAACATTTTACCCTTCTAGAAGGTTTAACAATTTGCTAAGTTCAGAAGGCAACTAAGCAAGCTGTCAGAGAATGAAAGACAGAAGTGAAAAAGTTACTACAATTGCTCAGGACAAGCCTACACAGAGTCCTTCATGACATGATGATGCTACAGTTTGTGGCATCACAAAGAATTTTTGTAGCTCATGTCAGTATTATTAGGCACTGAGTGTTTCTTCTGTTGCCCCTATAAATCCTTACACTTGTCATTTTTGTGTGTGGTGTAAGGCTGTGTTTGTGAAGGTAAAATACCTTGAGTTTAAATTACCTGAAAATTAACCTGCTCTGAGTCAAGGAGGAGGATAGGCAACATGAATAACTAGAAAACTGGAATATTTTTACACATAGTTTCCAGTGAAATGAATTTCAGAGAGGACAGACAGAACAAAACCAGCCCTATTTTCTCTACCTTAACAGCTGACCAAAACCGTCTTTCTTGAAATTTTGAACGTAGCGATGACTTGTCTTCCACAGTGCTGGTTGTGGGAAGAAAAAGTTAAAATAAAGATTATTTTTTCATTTTATTTAAAAGAAGATAAACAGACATCTGATCTCTTAGACACAGATGCCTACAGTATTTCATCTACATCTGTAGGGGAGGAGAAAGGTAGAGGAACTAAAAGAAATACAAACTTAAGAGACTCATAGGGTTAGCTTACCTTTTAGGATACAGAGGAATAAAGACATCCTCCTCCACAGATTTCTTCATTCTCAGGACAACTGTGTTCATCAAATCCTATTAAAAAAGATTTATTAATGTGTCCTCAGAAGAAAGACTTCATATTCTTTTTGTAACAACCTCAGAGGTTATTTAGTTCATCCAGAGGTCTGCTATCTTAGACATAAGTGCAGCTGCCATTTGTATACAACACACATTGAGAACTTGAATAAAAAATAGAAACAGCAGACAAATTACAGCTGTAATTATCCATAGGCTTAGCCTAGAGGGTTTTGCTGTATCCCTAAGCTATATCCCTAGGTGAGGCCTTTTTTGTACATTAATCTGCAAGGCAGCAGGAAAACTGTACAGATTAAAACCAAAATATGTTATACACATGGGATCTCCTTTAAAAAATGTTAAATTCTACATCAAAAAAAAAAATCACCAGAGCTAGGATGGTATGCATTTTTGAGCAACATGTTTTCAGGTGCCATAGATTGCCACCTACCTTTTTTTAAAACCTATTTTTTTTATTTTAAGTTCTTGCTAAGATCAGTTGTATCACTTGACTTTAAGCCATAGTTCCAAAACAAACTTTGGAAGGCACAAACATTTTCTTTAACATATTTCTTTTCATACTCAGGGCCCAAACATCCATCCCATTTCACCACTTAATCCATCTGATTTTCACTAGATAAACCTCCTGGTTTACATCAGAATAAACCCAGAACCAGGCTAAGAAGGGCTTCCTAGAGTGACTGTGTATATAAAAGTAATTCTTAAAGGATTGCTAGGATTACATAGTAGTTTTTCTCCTCACCAATTAACCAATCTTTGGGGATTCTCAAGTTTTAAAATTCTAGGCATACTTTATAAATAAAAGCTTAAGGAATGGACCACTGAAGCATTATTAGCATTTAAAGCTCAAATTTGGAAAGATAATTAAATGCAAATCATTATTATTGCAGTGACGGAAGACTACATCTATAAACAGATTCTGGATAAATACAGGCAAAATTTTTCTACAAACGGGAGCTAATTTCTGCCTCATCATCTTCAACAAGGAGAGAATCAGAGAACTGGATGTTTAACTGTTAAATCCCCTTAATATTAAGAGGCAAAACAAAAATGTAATCAGAACCAAACAACTTCAGGAGAATGTTCTCAGTGCCCATAGGAGCACACACAAAAGTAAACACAGTGGGTGAAGTTCCCCACAGCCTTTACCTCTCTTGCTCGGCTGGACTCATTTTTGGAAAGGATTTGTTTTCCTAAGATGTTATTGCAAAGCTGTACAAGGTTCTTTGTCTGTGAAGTAGATAAAGGATCCCACACACTCTTCACAAATGCTGAAAAAAATAGGAATTTATTTCATTCATAATATGCAAGTACTTATCAGTCCTAGTTTCAAGCCATTACAATGTAACAGAAGTAAACATAAAAAGCTCAGCCTTTCACAGCAACTTTGAAGAGGCCACTTTAGCCTCACTTTGTGGAACTACACAATCATTACATCTTGGAGCACTGTGATATCACCAACATTATTTGATATTATCGTTTTTATTTAATGTTTGATTGCGTAGCTGCAGTGAACATTTTCAATACAATCTTATCATACCTGTAATTTTGGGAAGAATAGTTTTTTCAATCACTCTAGGCAAAACTTCTTTATCATGATCATCATCCCTTTTTGATTCAGACACGTTTTCTGCATCACTGAATTCTTCTAGAGCTCTGAACCAGGGCATCTCTTCCAGCTCTGTAAAATTCTGCTGAAAGATGACTCCTGTTAGTTGTTCAGCTGGTCAGCATTAAGAGAAAAGCTCTATCCAGTAACACCCCAAATTCCCACTTAATTTCAGATCCAGCCCCATCACTGAATGGGCCAAAACAACAAAACTAGATTTAAAGTTAGAATTTAACAGGAGTGTTCAAGTGTTTTCAAAGAACCCAGTAGAAGAATTACTTTTACAGGTGTGGCAAAAGGGGCTGGAGGTAAAAGGAAAGGGGAAAGTTAAGAAGATTCCACAACATGCTCCAGATTTTGAGTCAACACAGTAGCATTCTTAATTTCTAATGCACTGTGCTATGTATAGAAAAAAATCATTTTTCATATTAATACATAATACACACACACAAAATTTTTAACAAAAAATGTCAGCAGATGCACCTACCTCAAGAGGATTCCAACTTATTAACTGAACTCTGATTAATGGATTTAATAGCTTAGGCAGGCAGAAACTGATGTAAGCATCACAGTAAGAGTCAGGAAGCTTCTCTTTCCATTCCTGGAATTTCAACAGGATTTTTCTGATGTCACAAAAATCTGCATGTACATCTTCAAAGATTTTCCTACTATCCTCTAAAACGTTATCTATGGATAATATTCATTGGGAATAAAAAGAAACAATCACAGAACTTATTGAGGCAGAAGCTGAAGGGTTTATGCATCTACAGGACATAAGAGATATTTTTATGAGAATTGCATTTGTTATTTATCTTTGACACACCTGACATTGAAACAGTTTAAAAACAGCTCCCACAAAAACCCAATTTTAGGGAAAAATAGTGTCAGAAGACCAAGGAAAGGCAAGTTTCTTCATGATCTATTTCACAGATTTATATAACCACTATATTTCAAACTTTGTTCCAGAATGATAAAATTTCAGGCATGAAAATCCTTCTGCTGTTATGTGAAGAAAAGCTACTATGCCTTTCCCTCCTCCTCTTTATCCATTCACTCAAGATAATTAAAACACCAACCTTTAATTCACACTCCAGCTTCAGGAAATAAATTGACTGTACAAAACATGTTGCAGCACTGCACTGAGTACTGCCAGATCAGCTCTGGCATAAACTGACAGAGTTTACCTCTAGTTTAAAAAGCTGTGGATAGTGCTGTCACCACATAACTGACACCACAAGAAATCTACAACCATTCATTTATTCTTCCCAAGTCAGTAGTCAAAACTGCCTGGGTGCATTTTCTTCTACAGTGTGCAAAAAGAAACATGGAACTCAAACAAAGTACTCCTCTACTTTTCCTTTAAAAAAAATAATCATTAAAGAAATATCAACAAGATATCTGGTTCTAGGACATCACATTAGGACTGTCACCAACCTCTGCTCTTCTGGAACTCGTCCACCTCTGTGGGAGTCAGCTCCTCATCACTCGACAAGCCCTCGTGGTGATCTCCTTCTCCTGATTGCTCCCTCGCCTGCCGCCTGCAAGTCCTGCATTTTGGAATGAACTCAGATGAGTTATCCTCTCCTGTGTCTGCAGGAGAAAGCTTAAAGAAAATAATCCAACTTCAACAAACATACTTAAAACAAGTCTTGAGAAAAACAGCCTAAGGAGAGGCAACGGGGGAGCAACAGGGACTACAGAACCCAAAGGACTCCAAAACTGTGGAAACAGAAGGGGATTTGGGAACTGACATCCAAGAGCTGAGAGCAACATCTCTAACCTCCCCCATGAGCCATGAAATAACCTTCACTTCACCTCATCACCACTAATGAGGCAAAAAACTCATGCCACCTGCAACACTGAGCATCTGGTGTTGACCTGGATCCTGTCTGACAGTTCAGTGTGTGTTTACTGAGTTCTCAGACTGTCCTATCAGTCCTGGATCACTTGGTCAACAACCCACAGGAAAAAAGTGATAGCAGCCATGTGCCAGTGGGACTCTAAAAACTATTGCCATGGAATCAAGAAAAACTGCCTGCAAGATCAATAGCTTGAATTTCTACCACAGGAAAATGATAAATGATAAGGTAGGGATATTGCATAAATACTTTTAAACAGTTATTTACATCAATTTGCACTAAAAGTTAATTGCTTCAAGTGGAAATTTTTGTTATTATACCACTTCTCATCCATTAAAATTCCAAGGTACTTCCTGCTTCCAAGTAAATTATGAGTTGAGATACCACTGCAACTGTTAAACTTTCAAAGCTCACAATAATATAAAAAAAAAAAAAGGTACCAATCTCTGAACATCCAAAATATACAATCTGTCTGACCTACACTGATAGCAAACCTGGGGCTAGAGGTTGATTTGTTTCCTCACCAACCCCTCTCCAGCAGAAACAATTCTGCCCAATTTTGCTATTAATATGGTAATACAAAAATATATTTCTGTAAAAGTTCATAATATTATTAATTAAATCGGGAAGGAACTAGATTTGTCTCACTTAAGACTTTTTAATTTAAAATATCCAGCTCTATTAGCATTCAGGCTCAAATCAACATGAAGAGAATGACTAACACGTAGACAGCTTCCACATACTTCAAGTTTTGGAAACCAAATACTGAAATATTTTCAGTGTAATCTCATTTAGTAATCCTACAGGTTTACATTCATGACTGCAGGAATGACAGAAGTCAGTGCACAGCACATCTATCAGAGTTAAGTGCACCTCTATGTATGTAACAGTTACCTTCGATGCTCACACATTTCCAAAACCTGTGTCTTCTCATCACCTTCCAATTTACTTTTCATTGGTTTGTCATTCCCACCTATAAGACAGAAACAGCCAAAAATAAAGTAGTACATTTTTGAAGTTCCTGTTTTATTTCAAACAGGAAGCAAAGAATCTCCTTCTACTGTTTAGTTAGGGTTTCTTTTTTTGAATTGGAAAATAACCAACAAAAGAACAAACCTAATCAAAACTCTAACAGCATCCAGAGTAAGTCAGAGTAAATTCCTCGTAGCACTGATAACTGGCTGATGGGTAAAACATGCCAAAGAGAAAGGGTGTACTACTACTGAAGTACTATTATGTAAGAAAAAACAGCCTTTCCACTATATTATATACAACTAGGAATATAAAAACAATGCTCTGTGCTGCTAAACATGCAAGCACAGTCCCATTTGTAATAATCTGGAGGTAAAATCATTTTAATAGTAACCCTTACTATGGCATTACCCTTTTCTCCTTACACCTGCTGTCAGTTGGCTACACCAACTGGTTTTTACAAAACCATCTAGGCTGCTGCTTTCTCTCATCAGCAGTTTATCCCCTGAAGTGAGAAGACTGAACCCATATGATTTAGTATTTACCAGGATCCAGTGCATCTGCCCTCCATCTGTTCCCAGCAGCTCCAAGCATATTGCTCTCAGCTTTGCCTAAACAGTTTTAAAGGGTTTCATTTTGGAGGTCTGGTTTGTTTGGGTTTTTTAAATAGCAGCAGCTAAAGATTCACACAGTATACAAACAACACCTTGGTGAGGAAAGAAAATATGAGCTGAGAAAACGGTAATAATTTTTCCTATAGTGAGTGAAACATAGTTTTCTTTTAGATAAAACCCATACACAGAGTACCTTCTCTCTTCAAGCTCTGCCACATGTGTGTCATCTCCCGGTTTGAAAACTCCAATCTGAGCACACACATAGCCTTACAGACACTCTCAGGTAAAAGTGATGATGCCAGTTACAGCACTCAGCTTTTTCACATATTAACAGACTTCAGTAATAAGCAACCTTTCTCCAACTTGAGACCTACTGGAAAACTGATTCCCATTTTTCTCCTTAAATATTGATGGGAAATTGAACAATCAAAAATTGACAAGGTACTTGGTCATGTCTTGTTCAGAGAAATTAAACCAGAGAAAAACAGTATCATGGGCATTACTGAGGTAAGAATTTCAAATGAGGTACGGTAGAACATGCCTGCTGACAATGGGAAGAGAAAAGGAGATCAAAGGTGAAAATTAAAATCTTAGCCCGAAAATTAACTGTATTTCTGCTCAAAAACAGAGTTATTTTCTCACTGAAAATTTGAACTTGGTACTAACTTGTCAGATGCTGAATATAAGCAGACTCATTTTTCAGCTCCTCTTGCCTTCGCTTTGATACTCTCACAGCTCGCTGCTGAAGAAGGGCATGGACAGCCCATTCCAGTTCATTAATGTCCTTCAGCTGAAAGACAGTCAACACTAATCAGGCTTTCAGTTGATTTAAATCTCAGAAGGATGAACAAAAAACCATTTCCATGGGTTTTTAGTGTAGCTGGAAAATTAGAATCCAAAGTATTATAGATTGAAGAGTAAGTTCCTGGTCATGGGAGTTTTCAAGCTTTCTTTTATAAGGCTGAAAACACAAACTAAATTCCAGTTACACATCAAGGACTAAGACCTCCTACAAAAGGGCTCACTAGAACACCTTTTAGTTGTGTCAGTGTCCCTTGTTTTATTGCAGTTTGCTTTTGAGGCACTAGCCCTTGAAGAAAATGCATTCACTAACTAACATTTCTTCTCTTTAAAGTCACCTGAAGAAATTCACAACTGCAAAGTGACAGAAAAGTAAATGAAAATTAAATTTGATTCTGATAGAACTGATTTTTAACTGGGTGATATCCCTCATTTTTCACTGACAGAATAGACCTTTACCATCTTTAAAAAAAGGAAAATGTACATACTTTTTCATTCAAACAGTTTATCAAGTTTTCTACATAAGTTTTCATGGCCCTGTAGAATTTGTAATTCAGAGCTGCATCTGAAGACTTCTCCAACTCCTGGACAGACATCTTCGAGCTCTCAATATCCTCCATATATTTTTCATACTCTCTCTGGTGGGCACGGTGCACATCCTGTAACGATGTTATCCTAAAAGAGAGAAACCCAGGCGATCAGAACTGTTGCCAACTTAACAGCTAATGCATCCCAGAACACTTTTCCTGTTATAATCACATACAAAATCTTTGCCTGTGCTAATAATAGCCCTTGCATTTGACCTGAGCAGCACTGAAAGACTTACCCAAGCCAGCACTTACAGTAGCACAGGGTATGGATAAACATCATGCTTTGGAGACCCAAATGTCATTTATGTGGTGCTAGTTTTGAAAGCACCACAGATATTTAACCTGGACTCAATACACCACACTTCCCAAAAACATAAAAGCCAAAATTACATGGTACCATATTATTAAATTCATTCTACCCAATGTACTCTGGTAAAAACTACAGCTTACATCAACATGTCCATACCAGTTAAGAAAAGCTGCATGGACAGAAGTACCTGTAAGTATTCCCAATGTGCTCACTATTAAATACAAACCAACTGAGAACTCATATTATTGTGTGATAAACACACAATAAAAACTTCTGTCTACAGCTGTCTCTAATAGATAGGTAGCACACAAACGTTTACATCATTACAACTCTGCTTCCTCCTCTCTTTTTTACCCCCTCCCTCCTTACATGTCCCAAGTGTTTCCCAAGTTTGAGGAACCCTGTAACAGAATCAAGGCACAAACCACAATTTATTTCATCTCCCTGAAATGAAAACTTTTGGAAGAAAATAGCTGAACTAAGCTATTGTGTTCTACTGTGCTACAAGTTAAAAAGAAAAAAAGACTAATCTATTTCAGCACTTATTATGTTAAAAACATCTACAAAGTGTACACCAAACAGGTTCCCCTTCTTGCTGTTTTCCAGCTGTATTCTTCTTTTTTCTTATTTGATTCTGTACATAAATCCCTGCACTTCAGTTAACTCAATTCCCTTCAGGTGATTAAAGCAAAGAAAGCAAACAACTCCACAAAAATATTTAGTCCAACTTAGTCTCACTTCTCAAAACAAATGCATCAGTGATTGTCTGTACAAAGCAAAGATTATACAGAGAGAGACTGCTGCAAGTTCACAGCACAATTTATGTTTCACTTGTATTAAGTTACTTGTCTAAACTTATCTAACAGCTGCTTCCCAGTTCTGGGAGGGATGACAGGGAATGGCTTACCTTGGGATGCCTGACCCCAGCTGTCCTTCCCACACACCCTCCAGGAGGTTCCCATGTCCAACCCAGGACACTTCAGCTGCCTACACAGCAGCTGAGCTGCTCAAGAGAAGTCACAGCCTGGCACAGAGCTAAAGAAAAAGATCCAGGCATGTTCTGAACAGGCTGTAGAGAACTTAGGCTGCTTTAGGAAATACTGGCGTATTTTTGCAGCTGGTGTAAGAACTACCACAGGAGAGGTGGGAGAGCCAGCTCCACCTGCCCCCAACGAAGTTGTAATGCTGGGCAAACCTAACATCGAGCCAAGGCTTCTGCCAGCAAGTATAAAAAGCTAATGCCAAATAAATAAATTTACTTTCTAAAGTTCCATTTGACAGAAACACTCTTGGAAAGTCCAAATGCTCCCCTAAAACACAGCATTGCCACAAGAAGTAAAAAATCTGTACTATTCCATTAGACATCATTACACACGAAAACAACCCAAAAGAAGCCAAATGCTCAGGAAAAAAGAGTAAGAGTTCAAAGCTGCTGTCTCATTCTGTGACAAAAGCTCAGACAACTCTTAAGTTAAGGAGTTACCTTTCAGTCAGTCGCTTCTTCACAATCTCTAGATTCACAGGTGGTAGAGAAACAGAGGTATCGAACTTGGGTTTGGCTGGTTGGTATTTACGCACAGAAGCATCATCACAAATTTCCTACAGGAGTTAAGTGTCAATTTTTAATACACCAGTCAACTTTTAAAACAATTTTAATACACTTTTTAATACAATTTTTAATACTGTTTTTAATACAGTTACACAATTTCTCCCCTTGCAACTCTACAGATCAACAAGATATATCATTTGAACACTAAACATCTCATATAAAGATACATATTTCAATCACAAAAAAATCTAGAAAAAACCCAATCAATTGAAGAATGAAGTCCATAACTAACAAAGTCTACAGCTAAAAAATGCTGCTGTCTCCTAAAGAGCAGAATTAACTTTTCCATAAATGAGTATGAAGACCTAAGATCACATATCATGCTGGATTTGAACACCAGTCTCAGAAAGACGTAACCTTCCCCATCTCTTTACTCCCTGAATTTTCCAAGTTGAAAAAATTTCTACAGCTGTCAATTCTGACTTCAATGAAGAGCTGATTATTTAGATACTCCTAGTCTGATCCAGAGCAGGTGATCCAAGCCAGAAACAAAATTTCCAGCACATCAGAATATAGTTTATTTTTGCCAATTACTTACTGGGAAAAAGACAGCACTCTGCTGAACTGTGCAGAGAGGTCTCAGATTGCCACTCAAAAGAAATTTAGCAGAATGAAAAAATAATTTTTGCTTTGCAACTTTCCAACATTTGTATTATTTGCATACTTTTGCTTTCAAGCAAAAAAAAATCAGAGTTCAGAATTTTCTTCTCTGCTTCTTGTGATCTCTTATCACAACAGGTACCTGCCTTTGGGGCTGACACCACCACACTGCTTCTCAACAGCCAGAGAGAGATTACAGATTTTCATTACCATCTTCCCATACCTCTAATCATATTTCCCTGAAGAATTAGGGAAAAACTTCCTAGAATCCTCCCTAATGAGAGGGCAGGACAGAGATACAACAGTACTCCAGACAAGCTCTCTTGCCTATAAGCAAAAAGCAACTTCCAAAGGCTAGGAAAGCATGTGTCACCTGAGAGAGTTTAACAGCTTTCTTTATTTGCTGTTCTTCCCACTTGGCTTCATCATCACTTGATCCATCACCCAGAGACACTGGAAGTAAAAACAACCATTATTAGATGTAACTACACCCTTTACTTTTTCCCCTCTCATGTTCTCCTCCATCTAAAGCAATAATGGGTCTCCTAACCAATACTGAGAAGTGATACACACAAAAACCAGATGAAAAACCTGCAGATGGAGAAGTGCACAACTGAAAGGCAAGGAAGGCTACTGGGATTTGTAGAATTCACATAACATTAATTTCCCCAACTGTTTCTCAGACAATTACTACTGCAGTAGGAGGCACACAAACATCTTGTTTTTATGTCTCAAAGCAAAGCCGTGCATAATACATGTAAACAAGAGTGTAAGTATAGACTGTGACATTACACCAAACAAACCATTAAGCATTCCAGAACATACACTCAACTACAGGTACAAAAACATCTCATTAGCATTAATTTGAATGGGAGATTCTGCTCATAGTTACGCATTCCTTATAGCCCTTATTCAACTACTAAAGTAAACATGTGCTTCATAAACAGCACTATAAGCAGCTCTAAGGGAATAAAAACAATGCAAAAGCCAGTTATGTTTTGCATGCAGTAGGTTTGTTTACTTCTGAAGGGCTGGAATGCTGGTTTGTTTGTTTGTTTTTCATTTTCCAAACTTATAATGTCAGAGCAGGAAGAGCACTTAGAAGACCAGACCAGAAGCAGGGGACAAGACTTACAGTAACTTTATTCACAGTAAATATGCCTTTTACAAGGCCATTTTTTTTGCAGTCAACAAGGCCAAAAAGAATTTTGTAAACAAAATTCTCAAGTACCCTGCACCACCACAAGTGAGATCTAAACCAGGTTAATGACCCATATAAAGCTCAAGTACCAACGGTCCAGCCTTTTTCCAAGAGCCCTGAGGAGCAAAGCCTCACTCCTGACTAGACAAGTCCCATGTGGTTCCAGAGACTAAAACAAAACCTCTGGGAGAAACACCACAAACTCACCCATGTCTTCAGTCATCCTCTGCCTAAGAGTTCTCATTTTAGGAGCAAAATCGAGATTCTTTGTTTCAGACTCATCTTCACTCTCCAAATCACTGCTTCCTCTTCTCTGAGGGACCTGAGGACTGTTTGAAACATCCAGGGGAAGATATTCAGCCTCTGTCCTGGCTAAATGACGCTTCCTCCGAGCAGCCTCAACCTGAGCTGCACTGGGGATATTGCCTGCATCAAAGGGAGAGAAAAACCTAAGGAAAAGACTAAAAGCAACACTGTATCTAATGCAAATCATCAAATCACAACTGCTCAGCACCACTGGACAACTCTGGATACACAACAGAAGATGGTTTTCTACTATGGTTACCATATAGAATATAAGGAGATGAAAAAGTGGCGCTCAGCCTCAACGTGAGGTTTTGTTTTCATCTCATGAAGGGAATAGGGCATCACTAAAGAGGAATTTTCTGCTGCCTTTCTTCTATAGCCAGGGCTCATAATTTCTGCTCCATTCCCAAAATTAGCACAGAAAGACAACAAATGTTTGTAACTGAAAATATGGGGAAACCATCACTATTCACCATCACTAAGGGTAGCCCTGGAAGAATGCCTATATCTCAAGTGGTTTAAGCTGGGTGGAACTCATCTCACCTAACTTGTCATGTACTTCAAACACAGAATGTTCTAAAACAGCTTTCTTCAAAAAAAAAAAAAAAAAAAAGCCAGGGAACTAACCTGGTGATAAATTCTTCCTCCTCTGTGGAGGGCTGGATTCATTTTCAGAGTCTGAGCTGTTGTAGTCCTCATTCAGTGAAGAGTAAGTTTCATCCTCATTCTCCTCCTCCTCTTCACAAGTATCTTTGGTGTTGCCAACTCCAAGCTCCAACTGACAGATTTCTGCATTATGGGGGAAAAAAGTATGATCCATTACTTCAGTTTCAGCTGCTGGAATATGATGTACCATAACTGGTTACCAGAAATTATTTACACCTTGCTGCTGCAAAGACTGGTCACTTGTCTGTCTCCAGCTGTTCTCATCAAAACATGTCAAACTGTAACATTCCAAGACAGTCACTTACAAGCCAATTCTTGCATTGAATAAAGGCATCTTTGATGATGCTTCCCATAGAAAGACTACGAGTCCTTCTGGGACACAGACTGTATTTACATGCACAAAAGCAGTGAGATCAGCTCTCAGATAACAACTAATTAATATTCTGATTGCTCACAGGGTATTTGGGTTCTTGACTTGGAAAACTGCATTTAGAAAGCACGTTTTTTAAAGCATTAACAATGAGGGAGCTTAGTTAAACTGTAAACATAAATCCAGGTACTATCAATTTCTGTAAAAATATTGATTTCTTTTCATCTGTCACTACACTTTCAGTAAATCATCAGGTTACTGAACAACAGAATGTACCACCTCTTATGATATGATATGCTTTTATAAAAAGTTACTAAGAAAATTTACCATCTCAGCTGAATCAAAACCTCAAAGGAAATTATTGCTCAATTTAAATTTAATTTACTTTTATCTAACAGTAGCAAATATGGTATGTCTGTGAATTGACACAGGTGTCAAAAGGGTAATACACAAAGAGAACTTTTAGATGCATTTGTTTCATACCCACACAAACTCCAAATATTCCAACAGAAAACTTACCACAGAATGGTTTGGGTTGGAAGGTACCTTAAAGATCATCTAGTTCCAATTCTTCTGTCATGGGCAGGGACACCTTCCACTAGACCAGGTGCTCGGAGCCCCATCCAACCTGCCCTTGAACATTTCCAGGGATGGGGAGTCCACAACCTCTCTGGGCAACTGACTATATTTCAATGGAAGTAGGGATACTACCAGAATAATCAAGGCTATTGACTGCATTTAATTAAAATATTTAATGCTGTAGGAGCACACAATTTAATAATGTTTACATTAAGTTTCATCAAACAAAATGCTACTAAGCTCACATTTTCCCTAAATGCCAATACTCAGATCGAGCTGCAATCTGACCGCAATAAGCAGTGGATACCTGGCCCATAGTTTGAAAGAGATGATGTTGAGGTATAAACTTAGCAGAACTTTGTCAACTTTGATGTAGTACATGGTTCTGCATAATCAGGTTTTCTCAAGAACAGTCTTCAAGTTCTGATAATCTTTTACCAAGGTCAAACTGAAAATAATTTCAGCACAAATACACTGCAATTATAAACCTGCAAACTAACATTTTAAGTATAATTCTGAGTTCAATTAACAAGTAAAAAAAAATTTAACAGCAGTATTTTTACATCACTCTTCATGTATTCCATAAAATATTTAACTAAAAAAAAAGTACTTACTTTTGATTTCTTCAGTTTCTGTCTGTGCAGGCAGTAGGCTTTCTTTCTTTTTAATTCTAAAGGTTACTTCATTGAAGGATGGCTTTTTAACTTTAAAAAACTCTTCACCTGTCAGATAAAACAAAGTGATTCTGAGTAATATTAATAAAGCCAACTATATATATATAACACACATATATATACGTACGCACTACATACAAAATTTCATGTGAAGTCCATGTGTGCACAGCCTAACTTCTGAATCACAGAATTAATTAGGTTGGAAAGGACCTCTGAGATCATCAAGTCCAATCTACGACCAAACACCAATATTTCAGTTCTGGCTGGATTAATTCTAAATATTACTGTGGCTTTATCACTCATGATCAATCTCCTCTTAGCAAAAAAAACTGTGCGGCTCAGACTCCTCAGCACAGCAACACTGCACTGCTGAAAGGCAGGGTCTCTTTGTAGCTTGTCCCCACCAGGGTGGCTGTGTCTTCTCATCAACCACAACAGTAACAGCCCAGAAGTGTCAATTAAATGTTTAAGTTTCAATTACTAAAGCTTGATCATCATTAGCTAGTCATGGAATCACACAGTACTTGCTCTCTCCGGTTTTCTCCAGCTGTAAGATTTCAGATGCTTTCCAGCCAGAAGAACGTAAACATAAATAATTGTCAAAGTACTTTTCTCATCATCACAGAATTGTTAGGGTTAAAAGGGACCTCGGAGGTCACCCTGGCCAACCCCTCTGCCAGGGGGCTCACCCGGAGCAGGTGAGACAGGAACGTGTCCAGGTGGGTTTGGAATGTCTCCAGAGAGGGAAACTCCACGCCCTCCCTCGGCAGCTGTTCCAGTGCTCGGCCACCCTTAAAGTAAAAAGTTCTTCCTCGTGTTGAGGTGGAACTTCTTGTGTTTTAGTTTACGACCATTGCTCCTCATCCTATTGCTGGGCATCACTGAAGAGAGTCCGGCCCGGTTCTCTTAGAACCCGCGTTTGAGATATGCAGAAGGACTAACGAGACCCGCACTGACCCCTCCAGACTAACCAGGCCCAGCCCGTGCTTCAGTACGGTTTTACGGTGCAAACCCTCCCCAGAGCCGTACCCCTGACACAGCAGCGCTGGGCGTGTTTACAGCGAGAGGCAGGAGGGCGCCCAGCGCGGGGCTCGCTGAGGCGGGAGCCCAAGGCAGCCCTACGCCGGAGCCCCCGGCCCCGCTCTGCGGGACACGCACGCACGATCCCTGCTCACCTTCCCGCTCCTCCTCGCCGCCGAAGCTCAGCAGCTCCTTCCCGGCCCGGCCCGGTCCCGCTGCGGCCCCGGCTCGGCGCTGCCCCGGGCCCGTGCCCGCCCCTGCTCTGCGCGCCCGGCCGCGGGGGCTGCGGGCCGGCTCCTCCGCGGGCAGCGGCCCCTCCGCGCCGGGCCGGGCGGGGGCATCGCCCTCGGCCTCCTCGGGCTCCGCTTCCCGCTCCGAGGGCGAGCTGGCGCCGGAGTCTGGCGACGGGGCTGCGGCCGGCTCCGCCCGCGGCTCCGGCTGTGGCTCCGGCTCGCCCTCGCTGCTGCCGCTGGAGGCTGCGCGCCGCCGGCCGCGGAAGTTGCGCGGGGGACGGCGGAACATCGCTCCCGGGAATCCCACCCGGCGATCGATCCCAGGAATCGCTCCCGGGGACCGGCACGACCCCAACGTGGGTCCCGGCGCGCACGCGCGGCGACCCCGGCGCGCCCCGCCCGCGGGAGGCGGGAGCTTGGGAGGGACGGAGGGGAGAAGGGGAAGGTGCAAAAAAACCTAAAAGGCGTTTTTTTGGTGATTCATTGATGCCTTAAAATGTAACTCGTTTGACGAGCCGTGAGCCCCTGAGTGCAGGGCTGTCGTGCTGGGTGGGTGCTCCCCCTCCTCCGCTGTGCCATCTGAAGCTTATGGAGTTCTGGTATTATAAAATATAATTTATAAATAATATATGAGAATATAGTATTTCAATATGCAGGAGTTATATGCAAATTTTATGCCTATAATTAGTAATGAATATTTATAAACTTTTGTGATTGCTATGTATTATGTAAATGAGTGGTAAATTAAAATGTAATTGCTAATGCCTAACTACACATAAATAAAATAGCTATTTTAGAATTAGAAATAACATACACTAAAAACAAATAAATACGTTTTATAAGGCCAGGTTGGAGGGAGCTCTGAGCAACCTGGTCTAGTGGAAGGTGTCCCTGCCATGGAAGTGGTGTTGGAATTAGATGATCTTTAAGGTCCCTTCCAAGCCAAGCCATTCTAGGACTCTATGATTATTATACATGCAAAAGTGACTCTGTAGATTGTTGTCAAAAAGTAATCACACATTTTTCTCCCTTTCCTCAGGCTGAGCTCACAGAAGGAGTCAGGCAGGTGCCAGTGCTGGTGGAGGGGGAGGGGAACATATGGCTGGGAACAGAAGGAAGGTGGGAATGTGACAAGTGATGACAAATTGGTTTGCTTGGAGAGGAGATGCACTGCAGCTTGTAGCAGCCTTTGATTTCTGCCGTGCTGACTTGAGCTGTGTGTGACTTGCTCTGTGGAAAGTACATCCCACTCCAAATGAAACCATGAAACCAGGCAGAACAAGTCCTTCAAGTAAGCCTTTGTGTCCCAAGAGAAGTATCCAAGAATAGCAAATGTTTGAAATGTTCTTGCTTAAATTACTCTACCTTTCTGTTCTTCATCTGTAAGATGAAGATACTAATATGAACTTGCCTCAGGAATCTTGTGAAGAAAAAGCTGCATTTGTGAAGCACTAGTAAGAATAACATAAAAACCCAAGAGAAAATCAACTAAAATATATTTTTATTCAGCACTGCTTCTGAAAGGTTATTAAATAAAACTCAAGGCTACTTAGTGAATAAGGAAGATTATAAAAACTTTAACAATTCAGGAAGCACAATTCACCTTGCAGCATTATTCATTTTCTGCACTGAAAAAGGGTGGGGGTCTGGTGGAAAAATAAGGTTTTTTAATGCAAATGCTGAAATTAAACCTGTCCATGGATTTGTGTTTTAATTGACTTATTGCAGGCTCTGATTCAAAGCTGCCTTGTTGCTGGAATTGATAGGGACTTTCTCTGGGTAGTTTCTCTGACTGAAGGGTGAAGCCAAGAATAGTCTGGGGATGCACAGGTGTATTGAGTTGTTCCATTGTGACCTGGGTAAAGCAGAGTTTGCAGATAGAGATTTACCTGGAACGATGCCCATGAAGTTTCCTGTCTCTCATTTACCACTGCAGGATTGATGAAGATGTCATCATGCCAAGCAAAGATAGAAGTTCTACCAGGAACCTTTAACATCTTGATAATAATGACAGAGCTTCTTTCCCTGGCTGTGTCTCTGTATTAAAGTGTTTCTTCTCTTTCATCTGATTTTAAATCCTGTCAGTCTAGTGAGCACTTCTCAGGTAGGACTGAACTGGCTCCTTGTAAGACAAAATGGCCCAGGACCTCAACATGCCAGAAACAGGGGACTTAACTCTCATATGCTTTGTCTTTCCAGCAGGTTGAAACTGGCATGATTGCAGTTGTCCCTCCAGTTAATACACTCACTAAGTGCCAAGATACTAATCTAGGCAATGGAATCCAGTCCATGATGATCCCAGCTCAGAACAGGAAAAGCAAATTCAGCCATAGCAATGCAGCCCAGTATTTCTTGGAAGGACTTCCAGTGCCAAGTGCCTATGGATTTATCTTGTTAGACAGTAAAAGCCCTTTTCCTGACTCTGCTGACACAGGACAAAAGGATAATTTTGCCTGAAACTATTTAGCTGTGAAGGTTAAAGTTAACAGACAGGTGAGGATTTATTGGTCACATATATTAGAATCATTTGTTCTTAAGTGTTTTAGTGACTCTGCAGCCAAAATTCCTCTGTCAAATGAATTTTCAGAAAGACTCAGAGTAGATCAATGAAGTAGATCAGCAAATTGTTATAGATTTCCCTTTCTAAAGCAAGAAGCAGGATAAAAGCAAGACAAACCTGGCATGAAAATTCAAGTGAAGCATTAATGGCTGATAGTATGATCTCTTTTCACACTCCACTGATTTCAGCTCTGGCTTGAACTCTGTTAAACTTTAATGTCAATGTAAGTTACAAAGTGATTTGCTCTGACAGACTTACCTCTGGTCAAAAACAACTTTCAACTGCAATAAAAACTCCTAAACCTAAGAGGTCAACTCTGTTTTGGGGAAAGACTGCAAAATTAGATCCAACTCCCTGAATGCAACAACTTTGTCACTGATTTGAGGTACACCACAAATCTTTACTTGCAGCTGGTGGAAAAAATTGCCTTTGCTTCCGTTTTTCATGGAAAAGTCCGGCAGGATGTCGGGCAGATGGGGGCAGCAGCACCTCAAACTCTCAGCGTTACACCAGGCAAGCAAGAGCCACAGTCAGGGGAAACGTGCTCCATCAACACAGAGCTTTTGTGTAAACTTCCAAAAGCCAGCTTAAAACTACAGTGATCTCTTTGCCCTTTCAATGAATCCCTGTTTTTATTAAGAATGTTATTAATCATAAATTCACTTTACTGTTTCACACTGGTTTGCCTATCTTTATCATAGTATGTACATGTTTTATAGCATACCTGCATCTTTCCAGAAATCCATGAATCTGAAAAATTTTCCTTTTCACAGCAACTCACAAAACATTCTGAAATCTGAGAAGATTTATTTCAAATTTGCACAATATTTATGTCATTCATCCCTTAAAAGCAACGTGTAATTCCAGAGAACCTCACAAAATTCAGTACACAAGAGGTACACTACTCAAAAGTAGTACTGGTCCTCAGAACCCAACAGTATGTATGAAATAACAGGGTTTTAGCACCTAAAAATGAAAGATTTGGGGTGGGGAAACCCACATTTGTAGGAAATGCAGTAGGGATCCCAGCCTATTTGGATTAGAGTGGCTGCTTGGCTTGCAGCAAAACTTGAGCATGGAGAAACAAATTCCTCTGAAATGAACCTGCAACTCTGTCTTACCAAGGTGTTATTTACTAATTGTGGCATAAGGATTGTAAAATTGCAACAAATAACCTTGCTTAACCCCATTACTCTGCTATTGTCAGCACTTGGCACTTGTGAATTCCTGTGTGCTTGAGCATTTCTGCCTGCCTGCACTGCAGCTAGGGATAGCAAGTAAAACCCTTGTGTCTGCTCAGCAGTTGGCAAAGTTTTATTTGCCATAATTCAGTCCGCATGAGTCAGCACTGCCTCACTTCACAACATGGTCTGGCCTGTCTGGAAAGCTGCTTTCTCTATGGTTACATAGATGTTCTGTAAATCTCAAAATAATTTCACTGCGGTAGGCAAAGAAGCCTTTGCCACGCTGAACAAATACAGTACAGCTCCCCATCCACTATTAAATAATATCAGTGCTTGGCAGGGAACAAAGTTGAGACATGAATATTTTATTTCATTTTATACAGCTATGAAGTAATAGAAAATCCTGCAAAATGAATACAGTAGCCATTTGTTACTTTAAAACCTGTGTGGGCTTCTGGTTCAGAAACCAAAAACCAACATCTCTACATGTTCTATTTTTGATGCAGTGTGTGCTTTGTGCCTTCTATGCCTTTTTGATAAATTGCTACTCAGAATCAATATCAGAAATGCACCACACTTGTTCTGTTAGGTGTGGAAAGCAAATATTAACTTGTCCTTTTGTTTATCCAGTTGTGTTTTAAGCCTCCTTTTTTACATAAAGATGTAGGTTAAAAGACGTTATCTAGCATTTACTCAAAAGGAGGAAAGCTGTTGGACACTGCTGTAAAGATGAAACCTGCAGCAGCACTGAGTGAGGGCTCATTGCTTCTGTGTTTGCTGGAGGGAAAAAAGAGGAGGTGCAAAAGAAAATTTAGCATGAATAATAGAGTTGAATCTAATAAAGCAGTCAGAGCTGTCACTCATCAGGTAGGTGTGGCTGATCCTAAGTAGTTCTTTATAGCTGGGACAACAAGCTGGACTCTCCATATGAGGAAATGCCACTCATTAGGAAGCAAAATTAAACAGGTCACTACAGGAGGAATGTGTGCAGGTCGCTATTGAGCAATTGCTGCTTTTTAACCACTCAGAAATAGTTGTCACTTTACGTTCCTCGATCTCTGACCAATAACTATGCACAAAGCACAGCTTATTCGTGTAGTAACTGATTTCTGGTGTTCATTTGGTTCTGGTTTAACTTAATGTGTTTTAAACATACATTTGCAGGAAGATGTCTGTCATCAAACTTAGACACTGCCTAGTCAGAGGGCTTGGACAGGGAGAATAAAGCATTCACTTCTGGTGTACTTTCTTGCAGCAGAGCAGAGAGGAAAAAACAGTATTATGGAGTAAACTTAAGAGCAGAGAAGAACTCATGTTGCCTTTTGCCACTCAGTTCAGGTTAAGCAATTTTATTCATGATCTTTTTTTGCTGTTGTAGTGGTTTGAAAGCAAAACAAATGAGAGGCTCCAAGTCAGAGATACAATTTAATAGGAAGAAAGGAAAAAAAGTAAAATAAAATAGATGCAATAATACAAAAGACTACTGACAGTCAGAATACTACCTGAGCAGAATGATGGAAGCAGTTCAGATGAGGTGGTCTTCTTGAAGCAGTGATCCTGTAGGAAGGTCTGGTAGCTCTGGTCCTCCAGGAATCCAGTGGGTAAGAGCCCCCTGTACTGTCCCAAACCCCAGATTATATCCAGGTGGGAATGCTTGGTTCCTCCCCCTGGGCGGAGCATCTCACCATGGGATGGTGAGTCATGCAGGGGGTCCTTGATGGCCCATTAAACAGAGATAGCTCCTGGAGGGAGTTATCTGTGAGTCATGGGCAAGGCATCTGATGAGCCATTAACAGAAGATAACGGCCCAGAGGGAGGGGGCCTGGGAAGAGCACTGCCCCACCTGGATTCAACAGTTCATGAAGATGGTGATAGAATACTTTGTGAATATCCTATACTACAACCCAGGACAGCTGTCAGTGGAGATCTTTCCTTATTACTCTAAAGATAGTAAAATTGCATGTAACCGGAAACTGAGGACAGAGTACAGATAAAGACCAAAAAGTAAAGCCTTAATGTGAAAACTGAGTTAATAGCAATGGTTTCTCTATCTTCATTATATCTTGTTAGGTTTTGCTCTTTTATATTGGTTTTGGCTCAGACATGACAGGGAGATCATAGAATCATAGAATGGGTTGAATTTGACCTTAAAGATCATCTAATTCCAATTACCTTGCCATGGGCAGGGACACCTCCCCCTAGAAGCCCAGGATAAAAAATGATACCATAACAATCCTAGAGCATGAAACATTGCTTATAGTAAATCCTACTTCTTTTCTGCTCCTCCCGCACTTTTCATCTTAAATGATCTCCTTCTGTCACCAGAAGGGACTTTTATTTCACCTTGTATTTGACATCAGCCCCCAAAACCACATGTTGAAGCTTGTAAAAAGCACTCTTTCCAAACCCTGAAATGCCCAAAGGCAGTATCTGCAACAGTGCCTATAGAAACTCCATCTTCATAAAAGTAGTGTTTTTCTTTTGAACCGACTTCAAGAAGTAGTCAAACTCTGAGTGGAAACAAATTTCATTCTCCATTTTAAAGATGTAATCCTAGTTTGTGCCTCAGACATTACTAATAAAACATCTCTGTAAGATCTTTAGGTCAAGTAAGAGTTCAGTTTTACTTCAAGGATGCATTTTTTATAGCTGACACTAAACATTGTATGTCTACATACTCCATTTCCAAGGGAGAGTGATTTGAGGGGCTGCTGCATTCAAATGTGTCCGCACTACAGGTTGTGAGTCCTCCTCCTCTTCCTGATAATTAATTGATCTTACAGATATTTATTCTTCTAGTATCTTTGATCAGCTCCAGTTCTTTGTAATAATGTAGATGCACTGAATTTGTGGAGAATCACATAAAGCTTTGATGTGCTAATTTTTTATACCAGGTTATCTTGCTAGGGAGTTGACTGAATTCTTAATTCCCTACAGCTCCTCCCTCCCCAGGCAACAGGTCAAAAGGGGTGATTCTAAGACCCCACTGGGTATCCAGATCTGGGGTCTTTAGCACAAGAAAGGTATTGTCCTGTTAGAGTGGGTCCAGTTCAGACCATGAAGATGCTCAGAGGGCTGGAGCACCTCTGATATGAAGCAAGGCTGAGCGAGTTGGGATTGTTCATCCTGGAGAACAAAAGGCTCCAGAGAGATCTTATTGTGGCTTTCCTGTACTTAAAGGGGCATGTGAGAAAGATGGGAAGAAGTATTTTCAGTGGGCCTGTTTCAGCAGGAGAAGGGGTAAGGGTTTTAAACTGAAAGAAGGTCAATCTAGATTAGATATAAGGAAAGATTTTTTTTTTTTAAAGTGAAGGGGGTAAAACACTGTCAGGGAGGTTCTTGATGCTCCATCTGCATACATTCAAGACCAGATTGGACAGGGCTCAAAGCAACCTGATCTAGTTGAATATGTCCCTGCTTGTTGCAGGGGGTTTGGACTAGATGTCCCTTAAAGGTCCTTTCCAACCCAAACTATGCTACCATTCTGTGATTTTCCTCATTTCAGTTTTATCTCAAAGGAGGTATTAGGCAAGGTGTGTAGCTACCTCAGATGAGGTACATTGCTGCTTTCCTATAGGGATTTCACATTAATAAAGCAGATGAGTCATTCCTCATCTGTCATATTTACAGAATCAAGTATCCCAACATCCTTTATACAATTCCTGCTTTATGTACTTTGTCAACTCAAAGCCTGTGGTTAAGCACAGACACAGCCCAAGTTCATTTGCTTGTGGGACATGGCAGTAACATCAATTACAGAAGAAGGGAACCGGTGAGGTTCTTTGAAAAGTCACCTAGTTCAATGTTTAAGGCACGATCAGCTGTATTTACCAAACTCCTCCAACATCTGTCTAACCTGTTCTTAGAGACTTTCCTTCACAGATTTTTACACTGCCCTTCCCAATCCTTAACTACTGTAATCGGTAACCTGATCGATTTTGTCTTATAAGAAGAAACATGTTTATCTGGTTTATTGTTATCTTAATCCTCTCTACAATGGCCTTTAGGAACCTGTAAATTCTTATGCCTGATGCAAGCACTTGTCTTCAGTCCAGAGCAGGCTGGAGGTGTTGCCAACACAACAAAGTCACATTTAGAGCTGCTGTATCACTATAATGTGTACTAAACAGATTAAAGGCTGCGTTTTAACAGGTGTCAGAAAGTAATTCAAGTGAAAAATGTCAGATGAGAGACTTCTTAATTGGGCTTCAGAGAAGCCTGTTCTTGAGCCAGGGCTGCTTTGTTATCCCAAATTATTATTTGGAATTGTGTGAAGCAGGGCTCATGAAATCTGCAGATGACTTCAAAACAGCCCAAGGCCACCTGGGCCCCTTGAATAACACACGTTTTAATCCACCTACACAGGAAATATCTATGCATCAAAGCCGAGGCTGTTGTCTGTTCATAGGATAAAAATACAAAGCATGTTTTTGGGCTGGGTGTGAGGGAGGAGAATGCTGTATCTTCAAAAGCAGTGAATCAGATGAGGGCTGAGGAGGTCACAAGGGGTAAATGCCTGAATGCTGCCAGCGCAATGTAGCAGCTGCAACAGCAAATGCAGACATCAGGTGTGTAAGCACAAATACTGCCCGGTGGTAAGTGCTAGGATGTGGCGTGGCTATTGCATGGCACAGGAACGTGACTGTTCTGGAATCACCGTGAATGATAAAAGGTGTAACAAACTGGAAAGGCTCATTAGGAACCCAGAAGAATGAGTCAGTGGAAAAATCTGGGCTGTACGAAGGTGACAGGTAATTATCTACACAGCAAAAGCATAGCAGAAAGGCGCTGTAATATTCTGTGCAGGGCGAGATCCTCTCGCTGGAGAAGCCAAACCTTTGGTGGTTAAAAATTATGGCGTCTCCCACGTCTTGCCTTCCTACATGATTCTTTAATTTTTGGAAAGATAAACCCCTGAAGCCCTACGTCTTTCGGTGCACTGAGCAGTGCCTGGCGTGAGCCCAGTTTAGGCGCTGGCGCCAGCCCCCTCGGCGCTGGTGTGGGGGTCCCAGCGGGACACGCTTCCCACGGAAAAACACCGAGGGTGCTGCTGCCTGCTCCCAGGTGGAAGAATTGTCTTAATCTGGGAGCTCCGCACAGAACAGAGGCCACAGCTTTTCAGCTTCCAGTAGAGACAGGACTGGGATACAGCCGGAAAGCTAAAGCAAAGGTAACCTATGGAGCAGATGACGAGGCAGCGGTTGGAATCGAGTGAGACAGAGGTGAGCAAGGATGGGGTAAATCTTCTCTGTCAGTCAGGTCTTTAAGCAATAGCTATTACCGTAGAGCAAAGGCACCGGCAGGCTCGGTGCCGACATCCTCAGACCGCGGCACTGTTTGGCGACCCCGGCCCAGCCCCAGGGACTGCAGCCCAGGGCAGCGCAGCCCCTCCGCCGAGCTCCGAGAGCCCCGTCCCGGCGGCAGCGGAGCCCGGCCTCGGGCAGCGCCCGCCCCCGCTTCCTCCCCCGCCCCCGCCGCCATGTTGTGGGGCCGGGCGCCGCGGGAGGCGCAGCGGCCGCGGCCCGGCGGAGCCGCCGCTCGGGGCAGCGCAACAGGTACCGGCGGCGCGGGGGGCGCGGGCCGCGGGCGGGGCGGGAGCGCTGCGGGCTCCACTGCCGCGAGCCGCTTTACTTATCTTTTATCTCTTAGCCGAGTCTGGTTTTTTTTTTGTTTTTGTTTTTTTCTTTTTTTTGGGTGGGGGTGGTGTCTGGGGCTTTGGGCGGTAGCGGCGGAGGCTCCCACTGCCGGCGCTGCCGCTGCTCGCCCGCGCTTCCTCAGCGCGCTGCGAGCGGAGAGATCGCGCTGCCCGAGCCCAGACAGCTCCCGGAGCGCCCGGGGGAGCGCCCTGCCGAGGTGAGGTGACTCGGACGCGTTTGTAGGGCTCAGCTCCTTGTGGTGGTGGTGATTTTGTTCCGTCTGGTTAACTGTGGGAAGCCCAGAGAAACCGAGCTGGTTTCTGCAGTTAAAGTTTGCAAACTGTTCTGTCTGTAAATAGACTGGCTTTTCTCGGTCTCGACTTCTCACCGCGGCATGTCGTAATTCAGAAAATGAAATGAGGCTGAGGTACGTGATTCGGTTCCCAAAACATTAAGGTACCATTTTGAATACAGTACATGGTTTTCAGGGCAGATGGGGCTTTGACATCTGTCACATTGCAGAACTCGAAAGCAGATTGTGCCTTTAGATAGCGCCTGCGTTCTTTGAAGTTATTCTTGCAGCGGTTCTCTTAAACATCAGTCCGAAATTCCCCATCTAAAACACGGGCATGAGAAGTCTCAAGCTTTCTTTACCCTTGTGTCCAGGCTGCCCTATCGTGTGCGTCGCTCTTTTGGGAAAATGCTGGGTTTTGAACTCGTTTGCTGTAGGTGCTGGCCTGTGGTGGCCGCAGCTGCCCCGCCGGAGTGTGCACAGGAAGACTCGGGGCTGTGTGAAGCAGAACGTGGTGTGGGTAACACCGGTGGCAAATAAGTTGCTGCTCGCTCTCAAGAACTTTCAATTATTCCTCTGAAATTTGCTTGTAGCAAACATCTGTATCCGCTGATGCGACAGCGACGTGTAGAAGTAATGAGTGGTAGGGACTAATTTGATGAATCGCTGCCTGGGCTTCGTTCAGCTACCAAACCCGGTCCATTTTTGTTACCTTGTTTCCACTCTACCTCCCCTGTTTTGATTAAGGGTATTTTTTTACTCTGACTCAGCTGGGAGGGGCATTCACACCACCGTACCTCTGAGTATTTGGAGAAACCCTTATTCAGGCTCTGGGCTCCGTATGATGTGAAGAGAACTGCATGATGCCCGCAGGCATGGATTTAGGCTGCTCCGTGCTCTCTGTTGAACAGAATTTTTTGTTAGATTAGCCTCCTAACTCAGATGCCCAAATTAGATCAAATGAATATGCTTATCCTTTTAATTACTATCCTGAGGGAATTGCATTTACTTTTTTCTCCTCCATCTGTACAATATCTGGGATACAGGACGTACCCCTGGCTGAGTTGTAATTGTCACTGTAATAGAAACAAAGAAGATGTTCCTGTAGCAGTAACAATGACAAAATGGGGTACCTATGACCTATTTGTGTTAATCACAAAAAAAATGGGATTATCTACCATAGGTGCTGGTCAATGCACCAAAGCTTTGTGGATATTTATTTTTTTAACCATTCTTGTCGACAGAGTGAGGTAGATCAAGGCAAGAAGTGATGCATGGATGATTTTGAACTGTGTTTTTGAGAAGGCTTTATTTATTGAGATTCCAGTGTATTGGTATTCCAGTAATTTGTACCACAGCAGTACTTACAGTAAAGTTTTTTACAGATATTTCTGTTGTAGTCTTTAATGTTGAAAAGTGAATTCATTTCATGCCAGAGGAAAGTAGCAGCTATGAAAAATGAAGGTTAGTCTAAAGGTAATAGTATTTCTTCATTGAGCTGCTTGTCAGGAGCTGGTGAGGAAAATGAGGCAGCATTTGGAAAGTGAAAGGTGATGTGCATGCTTTGCTTGGGGTGTTATCAGAAACCTTCACAGCCTTTGGAAATAGGCATCTGTCAGGAAAATACCTTGGGATTAATTCCTGAAAGGCAATGAAGTCCAGATTAGTTCCTGTCACAAATTGAGACAGATGTCTCTAGTCTGAGAGAAAACCTGTTAGTTAACAGTTTTCAAGTAAATTATCTGCTGTTGCCTCAAAAGATTTAGTTTGATCAGCATGTAAAATATGTGACAAAAGCATTTCATGAGATTTTTCTTTTAAAGGCCGGAGCTGGTCTCTTTCCCTTTTTAAAACTGGTTGAAAAATTGGGCATCTTTATTTGTAATGTAAATTCTGGCCTATTCGCACTTGAAAGGAAATATCTCCAATATCTCAGTTTTCAAAAAGCTTTTAACTGTTTCCATTTATTTTTATTTACCTCAAATGTAGTTAAAGGATAATATTGTTTTGAAGGGACTTCTGGAGGTCATCTGGTCCAACCCTATGAAAAGCATGGTTAACTCAGATAACTCAGAGCCACGTCTGATTGTGTTTGGATTACCTCTGAGGGTGGAGATCCCAAAAACTCACTGGACAGCCCTGTCCAGTTTGGTAGCCACTGGCTCAGAGTATATCCCATCCCCTTGCCCAGGCTGCCAGAGAAGACATTAAACAACACTGGCCATGCTGTCAGCTCCTGGGGAGCATCATTACTTCCAACCAGATGGATTTGGGACTACTGACCACGGCCCTTTGAGTCTGTTGGTCAGGCAGGTTTTCCACCCAGTTTACAGTCAACATTTTCAAGCTATATTCCACCAGTTTGGCTGGAAGTATACTGTGGAAGACCTTGTTAAAAGCCTTTGAAGTGTCAAAACAAGCTGTTGTGCCCTCCTTCACAGGGCAAATCATCTCAAAGACGAGATGTGTCAGGTGTGGTTTCTCCTCAACAGCCACATGCCGTTTCCCCATCTCCTTTTTCCTCTTCAAGCGTCTGTAGCTGGGTCCCAGGAGAATTTGCTCCATAATCTTTCTAGGGACTGAAGTAAGACTTAGCAGCCTTCTGTTTGCCTTTTTCCGTCACCAGGATCCTTGACCAGTCACCAAGAGCCCCCCAAAAACTAACAGAGCTTGGTCTTGCCAGTGGTCCTGTCAGCACTGGGCCTGCGATTTGTTCCATGTAGATGTATGCAAATGCTCAACTTCCTTGTTTTCAAGTTATTTTGACTTTCAAAAGCTGCTTTCAGTTCAGTGCAATGTTAAATCTCTTGGTAAAGGATATTAGATGATGCCATGTTTTAAAGTTTTGGGGTGAAGCTTGATGTAGACAGCCTTTCCATGAAAATCATGAGAGCAGTAGTTGTCTGATAGAGATTTGGGGGTGTTGCTTGGATTGGAAGGTTCATTTTATGTGGCTGAATGATTGGGAAAGTCAGTAACCCTTCCTAGGCTTTTTTTGAATTAAGTGATGATTGGTGATTATAAAGATAACAAAGATAAAGTTGTGCTAATTGGAGAATTCTCTTTATTTTATGACTGACTGACCTATTTCAAGCACTGTCACTTGTCAGTAAAACACTTAAAGCATACTTTGAGGTCCAGAGGTTGAACCTAGATATGGGGTGAAATAGGGTAGTTACTGTATTCCTCTTACCTTTAAAGACACACTATCACTCTTTAACTTCACCTTTTAAAATTACATTTTTCTTGTAATGCCCTGGTTTGTGATAGATGACACATCAGACTATTTTGAAGGGAAACACTCATCATGTTGGAGTGCCTGGTTGGATTTCTGGGAGGGCTAAGCAGCTGTTTTAAGTGATCCTGAAATTTTCAAATGCTTAGTTGCAAATATTGCAGGTAGCTGAATTCCCTCTGGTATCGTGTGTCTGATTCCTGATCAATATAGAACTGGAAGATTTATGTCTACTTGTAAGTTCAAGTTCCTTCCAGTGACAGACCAATGTAAGCCAAAATTTTAAGTCAGCTGTGAGCAGTGAAACCTTGTTTTCTGTGGCATTGGCTGTCTGAGTTTGATCAGATGTGAGCCTGTGTTGAATTTTTTCTTGTGGTCAGTGTATTTAGAGCAGCTTTTAACCATGTGGGTCTTCTGGTGTCTAATATAGCTATTCAAACATACAGCAGTCTTTCTCTTTCTTGAGGGCACTAAATTTGGTTGTGTCTTCTCTGTCTGGTTGCCTACTTTTTAATCAATATTATATTCAGTTAAGATCCCTGCAAAGGACACCCTTCTATTAAGGTTGGTTCATGTTGGGTGATGGGGTTCATCAAAGCAGTCAACTACTCATGTCTCATGCTCTGAGAAAGGCAAGCTGAGAATTCAGGCATACTGGTTGCTTGGTTACTATAAAGTTACTGCTTTCACTAATTCACTTGTCTGTCAGGATGTTGGGGTTTTGTTTTGTTTTATTCTCAGATTTATTTAAGGATAAGTCTTTAGAAAACAAATAGGAGACTTTATTTCATGAGTTCCTCATTCTTCTATGTATACACTGTTTTATTGCCCTTTGCAAGAGATACAGGGACTGTAGTAACTCGTTTTTCTGGTATTGTTGTGCCATTAGCACCAAATGTTGTAAAGGTGAGGATTAGGTCATATAAAAATTATAAAGTAAAAATGGAGCTGGTGAAATGTCATTTTTCTTCAAATTGAAAGTATTTAGAGTTTTGTCAGTATAGGCACAGAGCCTGGCCAGGTTGGTTACTTGGATCCTACAGTTAAAATAATGGATTGAACATTAATGTATAGATGAGCACAGTGTTGTGTAACACTTATTTTCAGAGCAACACATGAAATTCAAATGATGTAACATGATGACAGTAGCAGAACAAAGCCTTGGAATTACCTAATAGAGGACAATTACCTGAGAACTATTTTTAAACATTTTGGCAGTTACAGATAGTTGAAAAGGCATGGTTGATCCAGAAAAGTCACATCTTCTTTGGAACAGCGATTCTGAGAGCAGACAGTTTGACTTGAGACACTTTGGTATGGGATGTTGTTGCTTCAGAATTAGCAGACAATAATTCTGAGCAGGCTGTACCAGAGAAAACATTCAAGGCTGATGCAAGTGGAGTTTGTGAAATGCTGTGGCATCATTCATGGGCAGTTATCTGCAGTTAGTGATCCAACAGCATACACATGGAGTCAGGGAAGAACAGGAAATGGGAGTTAACTCTTCTTTGTTTCTAAAAATATTGCAATTGGAATGTGGAAAAAAATTACCTATTATGGCTATATAATAAATGTATCAAAAAATCAGAACACATTTAAATAATACTTTAGTCCTGTCTTTCAAAGGTCAAGAATTTTACTAATCAAAAGCTAAAACTTTCTAGCTTTTTCCACTACACTCTTATGACTTCAAGGTAGGACACGTGAGATACTTTTGCCCCTCGGGATTTTACATGATATTGAGATGTTTGTCTAACGTAGGTGATAATTGATTCCCTAAGATCATGTAATTCAATTGTGGTGCTCAAAACATTATTACTGCATGCCCTAGAACTCTCTGCTAAAGGTTTAAGAGACCACACTTGTACTGGATGATTTGAAGGACTGTTGTTGATAATGTAAGTGTGGATGGGAGTGGGGTCAGAGCCCTCAGCTGGGGCAGGTGGGAGGTGCTGCGGCCACACTGTCCTGTGTCCTGGTCCAGTCCCTGTGCTGGGTGGGAACTCCATTACACCCACACTTTTCTGTGTCACTTTGTGGAATGCATTTTTACCCATCCAGCTGAAATACTCCTACCTAGTTATTTTTTCCTGTTTTGACTGCCATATGCTAATCTTTGCTTCTTCTCCCACAAGGTTTCCCTGGGTTTTGATTCATCGGAGTTAAACACAATTTCTTTGCTTTAAAGGCCTCTTGTGGCCTTTCTCCTCTCTGCTTGTCATCTCATTCAATTTTGAGAAGTTGAATTTGCAATGCAAGTTTTGTGCATCTGCCCAGCTTGAAAGCAGATACCTAAACTGTAAATCCAGTCTCAGTGAATGTTTTACTTTCATTAGTTTTACAGATAGTCAGAAATTGTTCTCTGTTGAGCACAGAAGAGTGCTCACATATCTTTTGTTTTATACTTTGCTGTAGCAGCCCATTAGATGTTCTGTACATTTTGCACTGTTATCTGTATCTGAAAGCTGAGCAGCAAGTTAAGTAGCATTTCTTCTATCATAAGAAGAAAATAGCATTAAGAATTCTTCTGTTAGTTTTGGTGTTGGTTTTTTGCTTGTTTGTGTTTTGTATTTTTTCTAGCATTTTACTTGTGCTCCTGATGAAAGGACAGGAGTGGGCTCAAAATTTTCCTCTAAGGTGGCAAGATTTTAAATGAATAATCTTTCCAGTCATGGTTGAAGTAAGAAAACAATGTAAAGAAGACAACTCATCAAATACTTATGTCTTGTCCAAGTCCACATTGACATAAATTAGGAGTTACAGTGTGTAAAGAACTGCAGTTTACAAGGTGTGTGGACCTCACCAAACAGCATTTAAGGGTGCTTGCACAAAGCTTGCAAATGATTAGATGTGAGAACTGATGTGTTTTAAAACAGAATCTAAAGAAAAGGCATATGGAGTGGGGAGTCATGTGAATTAGAAAGTAGGAAGCAAAAAAAAAACCCCAAGAATATTTTAAGTTACCACCCCTTGAGGAGCAAGCATATCTCACTCAGCTTTCTGGAAAGGTTACAATATGCAGCCTGGAGTTCCTTCTCAAAGGTAGAAGCTCAGAGCCTTAAAAAAAAAAAAAGTCTTATAAATATTCTACCCTCTGCTTCTTGCCTTTTTTTTTTTTTTTTTCTGTTCATTTCCTTTTTAAGCAAAGCAAGCTGAGGTGGTGATGTCAGTCTGTCTGGAATCAGGTGAGTGAATGTATTCTCCCAGGGTGTGACAGAGCTGGGTTCAATTCCCATCTTTTCCTGAGGAAGTTTGTGTCTCCTGGGAGAAGGCCAAGGGATTGAATGGTGAGCTTCCTGAAGTGGGATTCTCATGCTTTCCCTCAGAATAATTTCTTCCTTGCAGAGAAGGTTTGAAGCTAGAGGGGTGTGGACAAGACTGAGAGGGACCTGCGGATCCCTGCCTTAATGTAGAGAATTAAAAAATAAAATGGGGGAAACCTTCTCCTAAGAAGGAGGAAAGAAAGATCAGATTTAATCTCCAGAAACAGAGGAGAGAGCTGAACTGTGTCTTGGTACTTTGAATTGGTGCTTTCACAGCTGAGCAGCTGTGTAAGAAACAGAGTAAACCCAGCAATAGTGACCACACAATTCAGTTTTTTGAGGAGAAACAGAGATCCTTGTATTTTGTATGGTCAGTATGTTCACAAAGCCTTTTAGTCAGGCAAGGTGGGCAGAAGAGTATTTGGTAGAAAAATACATTTTGTGTTCTGTCTGAATCACAGAATCACTAGGTTGGAAGAGACCTTCGAGATCATTGAGTCCAACCCATGCCCTAACACCTCAACTAAACCACTGAGTGCTACATCTAGTCTTCTTTTGAACACATCCAGTAATGGTAACTCCACCACCTCCCTGGCCAGACCATTCCAGTACTTTATCACTCTTCCCTAAAAAACTTTTTCCTGATATCCAACCTATATTTCCCTTGGTGCAGCTTTAAGACTTGTGTCCTCTCATTCTGTCAGTTGCTGCCTGCAGAAAGAGACCAAACCCCCCCTGACCACAACCACCAGGAAGGTGTAGACAGTGGTAAGGTCACCTCTGAGTCTCCTTTTCTCCAGGCTAAACAACCCCAGCTCCCTCAGTCATTCCTCAGAGGGCTCCTGCTCTAAACCCCTCACCAGCCTCATAGCCCTCCTCTGGGCACACTCACTATTGGGTAGGAAGTTTCTCTTTCACGAGCAAGGAAGAGATCATAGAGTTAAGAAGTAAAGTGTTTAATGCTTTTTTGTTTTTTTAGTATCAAAATATTAACTAAGGCTCTCAGTCCCGTTATCTACAGGAGCAGGGGGAGCAGGAAGAGCCAGCAATGTGCTGCCCACAGTCAACTCCTCTGCTTTGTCACTGATGTCATTCATCTGTTATCAGAGTGGGTGGACTTTGTCAGCTGGCCACAGTGCATTTTGGAAAGGCCATGTGGCTGTGTATAACTGTACTGTGTAAAGGAGATAAAGGCTTGGCCTGCCACAATGTTGAGATGTTTTTCTTTTTGTTTTTATTTTTTTTTTTATTAGTAAACTCTCATAGCAGTATATCTTGAACAAAGAGAAGTTTTAGTCTGTGCTGCTTCATAAGGCCTGACTAATGCTTCTTATTCTCTCATTTTTAAGAGAGTACTCCAAAAGAAGCAGGAAGCAACTACATGAGCTATTACAGGGTCACTGGTTTGCAAATATAATGAGTTGTCTTTGTGTTGTCCAGATCTAGGTGTTGCAAGGAGTAAATCAGGTAACTAGCGCTGCAGTCTCTGTCCTTGCTAATTGGCTCTTGAAACAAAATTCTGCAATATATCTTCCTCCTCTGGTGGAGAAAAGAAAAAGAGTAACAGTGTGACCACATATGATGCTTCCATGGTGTTTGCTTTCTTCCAGACAGAGCGTGGTGCACCAGACCTTAATTCCTACCAAAACTATGTAGCTGTGGTTTTTCTGAGAAATGTTTGAAAAAAAAAAAATTGATTCAAGTATAAATATTAACAAAGATTGTGGCAAGGCTGACCTTCATAAAATGGCAATATGCCTATGATAGGGCAAACAAAAAGCTTTTTTTCCCTCCTCCTGCCCAGCTCTAATGTTTTCTGATGCTTTCAGCATGGTCCTGACATGCCCCCTGCCTCTTGCAATCTCCTCATTTCTTTTCTCCACTTCTATCAACCATAATGAACACTGAGGGAGGGAACAGAAGTTGCAATCTGGCAGGTCAGTTTGTGAAAACAATTAGTGCTTTAGAGATTGGGTCTAGTCAGATGGCTTGTTTACAAGAACTTGCTGTTCTGCTGTTTAAATGGAAGATCCAAGTTTTCCTGTTTTCACCTTAAATGGTAGCAGGACTTAGTGTCATCTACAGTGGTCATAAGGATGTTTGATCCTGTCGTTAAGCCATGGATTTTGTGCTGTGTCTGCCACTGTTTCCTAGAACTGGTGACTGAGTTCACCAAGCACATCTTTGAAAGCATTTTGCAAAAACAATTTTCTGTGAAATGCTCTGGTGGTGATGGCTATGATTTCATCCATATGATCTATTTGGGACATTGGTTATAGTGTTTTTCTGATTTTTATTTTCTTTCTTTAGTGAGCATTTCTATATGGCATTGTGTAATGCATTGTGTAAAAATGATCCTTGGAAATTTACAACTTTCACCTCCATTAATGATTAAAAGTTGTCAGAATCATTCTAAAAAAGTGTAAGTTTGTCTTAAAGTGAGAATATTTTGCTGAGATTCCCCTTGGTAAATAAGTGGTTCACACTTGTGTCCTAAAAGCTTAAGGTGCTTTTACACCTTTGTAGATCTTCATAGATGGCAACTGCAGCAACTTAATTTGCAATTTGTGAAAATAAGCTGCTTTTAGCTTTGCTATATGCATCATCTCCAAGCCTTTGGGATGTGCTGGAAAAATGAAGAAGACAGAGTACTTGTTGAGGTCAAGCTCCATTCTTTGGGAAGGACTGTTTTCAAAGACTTTCGAAAAATGTGAGTAGATTTCAAGTTTACTGGACCGTTTCTTCCTTCTTAAAAAAAATTGAGGGGAAATTACATTGCAGCAATACTTTTTTCTTCCTGTTTTTTACTTCCTGGTACAACTTGAGAATCTCTCTCTGGAGAAGTATCTGTGCTTGGTCTAGTCCTGGTGTCTGAATGATGTGGATCTGTGCAAAGGGATAAGAATATGTTCCCAGTGCTGGTGAGATACAAAATTCTGTAAAAGTCTCATCTATGATTTTTGGTTGGTTCTGTAAGGTCATAGTTTTCTTTGTTTGTAAGGGTTACTGTAGGAGGGTTTGGTTCCCTTCAAGTTTAGTATTTATTTGAAGTACACCAAGGTCTGCACATAGACATAATAGTGAGACAACAGAGCTAAATCATGATTTAATCACATCACACTGCTGTAAAGTACTCTCAGTACAGACCCATTGTGCAGTTCCCTCTTATTTTTGGACCTTGGGTGTTGGTTCATCTACATGGCAATGCCCAGCACAGATTTACCAGGCTGGTTCAGCCCAGACCTGGGAAACTTGGGGAATTTTCAGGTACACTGAAAAAATCCTGTGTTGATAATTTGGGCAGGGATGCTCATTATTTTTGCTGATGAAAATGAACCAGGAACGCGTGTCCTCCATAGATGCAGGGCCTTCATAAATAGGAATGACCTTCACCAAGTGAAAGTGGCATCAAAGTCTTCCAGATTTTTCAGATGAAATTGATTTTAAAATGTGGTATAGTTGTGACTCTAGGGACATTAAAATGAGGAGAAGGGGCTTCCCCATTTACAGTGCATGAAGCTGCCTGCGTTACTTGTGTGCTCAGCAGTAGAGGGGTTTGAAAGCCCAGTCTACACGAGCCATTTCAGCAAAACCAAGGCAAATTGTGACATTCCCTATAACTCTGAGTTGTATGAAGTATTTTAAAAGTGTATTTTAAGATTTGAGGCTTTAAGAGTTAACCAGTTTACTATCAAAACCTGCATTGTCGGACAATTATCTGACTTGTATTGTGAGACCTCTTGTGTCCAGTTTTGGGCCCCACAGTGTAAGAAGCATATAAAAATACCAGAATATGTCCAAAGGAGAGAAACAAGGATGGTGAAAGGACTAGGGGGCCAGACTTTTGAGGAACAGCTGAGGGTGTGAGGTTCGTCCAGTTCAGAGAAGAGACTGAGGGGTGACCTCATTGCTGACTATGTCTTGCTCACAATGGGAGCAGCAAGGGAATTGCTGATCTCTTCTGGTGACAGGACACAAGGGAATGGCTTAAATCCATATCAGAGCATGTTGAGATTGGATATAAGGAAAAGTTCTCCCCAGAAAGTGCAATCATGTACAAGAAACTCCCCAGGGAAGGGGCCATGGCCTCAGCTGGTGTTCATGAAGTGTTTGGCCAGTGCTCTTTAGATACATAAGGTTAGTTTTTAGTGTCCTGCGTGGAGTCTGAAGTTGGACTCAATGATCCTCTTGTGTTCCTACCAACTTGGGATAGTCTGTGTTTTTGTGATTACTTATTAAAAACAACAACAACAAAACTAAAAGCTGCCTGAAATTAAGAGAATAAAGTGAATCGGATGAAAGATCAAATATGTAGCCCCAAACCGATAGGACTAAATCTGGAACAAGTCACATGTAGGTAGAAGTCTGCTGATTCTGGGGGTGTTCTCCAGCATCCTGCTTCTGTGTCATGGTTTCAGGTTCTGTTTTAGACCTCTTTGACAGAACAGGTTTTGCAGAGAAATATGCTGTAGAAATGTTTAACAACATTGGCAGCATTTTTCAGGAAGGCTCTTTATAGATCTCAAGTGTCTCTTGATAGGCTGCTTGGTAGGTCCATGTCTTGGAACAGGTCCATGCTTCCTTTTTTCATCCTTCTGTGGTTGATAGCTTGTGTCATTGTGAGAGATCATTTGGACTCACCAACCACTCCCTTTACTGTCTTTATAAGTAGACATGTATACATGTGTGTGTAGCCACAAATATATGTATGTATAATAATGATGATGTGAATTATGTATAAAGAATTGTTAACAACTGATCCCAGGCATTTTTAATTTTATTGAAGAAATGTGCAATAGATACAAAAAAAAAGCTTTCCTGTCCTCAGGTGGACCCAGAGTGCTTTCTAGTTGTGTGATTTTTGTGCTGAGATGAGCAGGAGTTTCTTTGCAAGAAGGGAGCATGGGGAATGTGATGTTTCTGTGCTTAATATTAAAATATGTGGCTGTATTGAGAGGTGAAGGGGTTTTTGTGTATGTGTGTGGGTAGGAGGTTTGGTGTCTGAAAAGGGAGTGAGCGAGATGTGATTGATTTTTTAAAAATTAAATATTTCATTTTTCTAGCTTCATTCTGTACAATGGTCTCTCCACAGAGAGCACAACAATAATGGTGTAAAAATTTCAGGATTTAAGTAAAATTATCTCTTCCAAAGCACAGGCTCACTTCATTGTCTTAGTTCTACGTTTGTAAAGCAGCGAATTGTTCATGCTTTTTCCTCAGATAATTATTAGTGACTATTTTGCAATTCTAAAGAATTCTTTACACGGGTACTCTTGAAAGAATGCGTACTAGAAAATCTTAGTACTCTGATATTTATTAAGAAAGTAAATTCTGTTGAGACCCCATTTTAAAATGCTGCTTTTGAGTGTTTATGCAGTAGCTCAGGAGAAGGAATAACTTCATTGTGTTGCTTCTGCGAAACTGGCTGATGACAGATTTTTATTGGGACAAGCTCTTTCTTCATGTAAGAGTGTTTTCTTTGTTAATAGTGCGTGGCGTGTTGGAGTGGATGAATTTGAATAATAATTGGCTTTCCACTTTGCTCAGCAGCAGGTTTCGCTTACACAGCTGAGCATTGAACTTTTTATTATTTTTTCATAAAACACTAAATATTTACCGGGGAGAGCTGGCAGGGATGAGCAAGGAACCCCGGGCTGTGCTGTCTGTCCCCAGCCATATGTCCCGGCGAGCCGGGAGCTGTTTGTGTACATCACTCTGAACAGTTGGTACTGTTTTCCTTTAAGAACTGCCACAAGGTTCAGAACTGCACTGCATACCCTATACAAAAAAAAAAAAAAAAGATCCCGCCACCCCCTCGGCGGTGTAAATGCCGCTGGTTCAGCAGCAGCCCCGGGCCGGGCATTGTTCGCTGTCGGAAGCGGGGCCGGGGACGGACGCGCCCCGCTCGGCTCTGCCCTTGTTGCATTATTAATGGCACGATGTTTTCACGTTGCAGATGGCTGAGGGTTAGCGGGGCGCATTCGGGACCATGATGGCTCAGTTTCCCGCAGCCGTGAATGGTGAGTAGCTCTGGGTTGCTCAGGTAGGGGTGGGAGGTTCGGGATTTGTTGTTTGTGGTTTTTGGTGCCCGCAGCAGCGTTTGGGTCACTTTGCTGCGGATCGCCGCCCGGAGCCGGAGCCGGTGCTGCGAGGCTGGGAGGGGAACAGCATCACTGCAGTGTAATTTGGGCTACGGAGACGCCTGGAGTGGCTGACAGTCTCGGATCATTTACAGGGCTGAGGAATGTGCGAGTTGTAGTGCGAACACTGCCTGACTTTAAGCAGGGAATATGCTAAGTAATAGTTGATTAAACTTGCATACCTTTTCTGTTACGTAATTCGGCACAAAATGTGTTCCATTATAGTCCATTATGCTGTTAATTTTAAACAAAATATTTGAATGTGTCAAGGAGTTTGTGACATTGTTCACAGTCGGCCCTTCTCAAAAAAAAAAAAAAAAAGAAAAATAATTAAAGAATTTTCCTCTTGATTGTGCTCTTCCCACTACAGCAACTTTTGCATCTGTTTCTTGGTGATTTCCTTTCAAAGACATATGAGAGCTGGAACTTTAAAATTGTTCTTGTGTGTGTGTATGGGCTGGAGCTTTTATTTTTACAGAAGGCTTGTTTGTGAAGGCATGATTTGCAAAAACCTGTAAAGAAATTTGACATTTGCATGTTGTTACTTACAGAGCTGGCCAAAATGAAAATACAAGTATAGAAACAATGTTTTGTACTTCAGATACTTCTGATAAGGAGTATTTCTCCTGATAAAAATAGAAAACTAGATACAGAAATGAGTGTTTATCTCAGTTATCTGCAAAGGTTACTGCAGGACTGGCAGGTCTTAACTAATTTAGGAAATTGTCACTGAGATAAATTGGGAAAGGGTTTTTGTTTTTTTGTTTTTTTTTTTGTTTGGTTTTTTTTTTTTTTTTTTTGGTTGGGTTTTTTTGTTTGTTTGTTTTCCCCAGAACAACATTCAGATTTCAAATCAAACCTCTGTTTTACAAACCTGTTTCATGTGAGCATAAGACATTGTGTAAAAAAGAATGAATCTGTGTAATGAACACTTTTTTTTATACAGTCAGTTGCAGTTTTTTCCAGACTGTTTCACAGACCTTATAGTAAAAGCCAAGAAAAAGGACTCAATAAATATTAGGGGAATCAGATTTTTTTTTTCACTTAATTGGACATAATGGATTTTTTAACATCATTGTGACATGGTTTTTGCTTCCCAATTTAAAACAAACAGTTGGAAGCTCACTTTGGAGAAGATACAGCTTTATGTTCTTGGCTGTCTCCGTGGTTGATGTATGCATAAGACATTTGATGTCTTTTTGTTTTGACTTTTTATTGCTTGGTTCTGTTGGAGGATGTGGACTGTCAGTGCTGACCGTGCACATTGCTCTCAGAACCCTTAGTTTCAGAGAGTGATCCTTGATCTGAAATCCCTTGGGAGTACTGTCTGCCACTCTCAAGAAGAATGGTGTCAGAGGATGCTGCCTTTCCCCTCTCAGAATTTCACTGTGTTGGAAGGCATAGTAAGAGAGAGCACAAGGAAGAGACACCAGACAATAAACTATTGCTCCTCACAGAGTAGTTTGGATGACTGTGTCAACTGTGTGTAGTCTTGCAGTCAAAAATCTTATCAGAACTGGTGAAATTTCAAACAAGTCAGGTGTTTTAAACAATAGTTTTAATGTGATTTCTGGGTAAATACCAAGCAACCTTTGCTGTTGAAGTCGTTCTCTAATCTTTGTTCTTCCCTGCTATTTACCACTTACAAGCACTGCTGCAGTGGTTCCATTCAAAGTAGTTCACCTGCATTTGCCACTCACTGCAGGAAACCTCTAATTATGTTTTTACACTTTGGTAGTGACTTGAAGCATGAGATGAAGAGCGAGGTTATGTGTGAGGCAACCAAGCCATTAGGCACTGCTGCAGCCTGGGAGCACTGGCTGCCTGCCTCACCTTTGTGTTAGCACAGCATTGACCCTTCCCTTTTGTATCCTACTGGGGGAAATGGTGAGTTCCTTCTGTGGGAAAAGAGCTCTTATTCTTACCAAGGTACAATATACTTAGCTTTTAGTTCCCAAGTAGTGCAATGCATGAAGTAGTTTCAGTTTCTGGGTTATTTTTGGCGTTCACTGTTACAGAAAAGTGAGAGGATGGCATAGGGCAGATTATGTGACTGAGAACTGAGGGTTCCAAAGCATGATATTCAGCCTCAAACAGATACATGTGGGACATGCCACAACATTTTCTTTACCAGCCTAAGCGGAGAAAGCAGCTCTGCACAGGATACTGAGTAGCAAGGGGAATGGAGCTGTGTGTGTAGTTTAGTGGAGAGACTCAGCTTCGCTGGGGCACCTTCAGAACATACCCTGGCCAAGCAGGGTCCTGAACCTGTCCAACCTCACTCAGCATGTGGCTGGTGGCCAGACTGTGCTGTGCTGGGAGCTGGAATGTTCTTCTGTGGCCATGTGTAAAGGCTGTGTGCTCCAGGGGCACCTATTCAAAGGCTGATAGACCTTTCTTTAAAATCATGAAAGGACACAGTGCCCAGAAAGGAGCTCCCTTTGACTCTCCATTGCTGTCCAAGGTGACCTTCGTGGGTGCTTTACTAACAAGCTGAAATTCAAAGAGGAAAAGCAGGACTAAAGAGTGGGTGTTGATTTTTCTGGAACTCAGGGCAGACCTGCCAGTTTTTACAAATATAAAATGTAAAGGTTATGGTGACATTTATATGAACAGGCGAGGCTGAGCAACATGTTTCTTATACTGCACCAGATGGATAAGAGACATTTATCTATGTGGAGTCCAGTCCTATCAAAGAACCACTCTAGGCATGTACTTCTCTCCAGTCTGCAGACAAGATTGAGGATACCCTACTCAGAGTTTAGTTCTATCCTGTAACTGCTTGAATATTGATCATTATTCCTGTGAAAATGATAATGCAAACCCACTTTATGGTAGTTGATTCTTCCTACAAACAGTTCTCCATCTGGACAAAGCTTGTTTAGGAATTCATCCTGAGTCTTGCAAAAGCTTTTGGAAACAGCATTTAGTTACACTAAATAATAACTTCAGCAATTATGTTTCTAAAGAAAGAGTTAGTATACTGACTGCAAAAGACACTTGGAAGGATAAAGGCTTTAATAGGTTAAAATATAATTCCATCTATTTGTCTCAGTGACTGCTGCTTTTGTCACTGGAAGAAGTAACCTTCACTGCCATGGGATGTGTTCTTTCCAGCTGGAGAGGAGTTGCAAGATGTTTCTTTTCCAACTCCCCTTCCTTCTTCTGTAGGCTGGATTTGTTCAGGGTTTGATATCCATGCTGACGGATCTTGATTTGGGGAGATTTAATCTTACTGGACCACCTGGAACAAGGAAAGCAGTATTTGCTGATCAGTATCTTTCACATTGTTTACTTAAGTACCATTGGAATTTTTGGGCTGTGCTTTCTTTTGTATATGTTTTTATTTGCCATTTCTCTTCCCTTCTACCACCTGTTTCCTTTCGATATCAATTTTCTGTGGTCCAACAGGAAAATCTCTGAAAAACTGAGGTGTAGAAAGTAGCAGTTGTAACTCATTTCATGTGTTTCTAAACCTTGATAAATGAAACTGGATTTTGTGCTGCTGTGAGTAGAATTTTGTGTCCTCACATTTAGGTGTGTTGGAGACTAAAGTAGACATGAAGGGGTTCTGTAAGGTCCTGGTTCCCTGGTGTCAAGGGTAGAACACTCACCAACAGCTTCTGCTCCACCTCCTCCTTAGAAAAGTCTGTCTCAAGCTTTGCAGTCTGAATTTTTTTGAATTAGGAGTGACCCTCGTTACCAGAGTTCAATTAAAAGCTGCTTGAGTGCAACCTGACTCTTCACCTTGTGTGCAGTGTAGATATGGAAACCGTAGACTTGAATATCAGCAAGCCTAGATAAAAATACAAAGCTGAATTAGACCTTGAAAAACAAGTATCAGAAGTTGTTCTCCCATCTAAAAGTAGGAAAAGGAAAGAAATTATAAGACAAGAGCAAACATTTTCTCTGACTTTATTTATTAATTAAACCTTCCTTTCAGTGAGGGCAGTGGTGTCAGTTGATATGGAGCAAAATTGATATCTTCAAGTCAGGAGGGTATTTATCTTCCACTATCACACCCTGCAAAAATTAGATTTCCAGTGTGTCTGCCATATTATATGTTTTCTTTAGTCTTCCAAGTCAGAAATAGTGCTGTGGGGTTTCAGAATAGAAGGTGTCTTATTTATATTAAATGTGAGGATAGTATGATTCACATGGAAGATGTAAGAGGAAATCTTAGAAGGAAAAAATAGTTAGACTTGGAGTTATATGTTAAATGGAGTAAATGGAAATAGGTTTTAGCAAGGGAAAGTTGCACTTTGTATCTTCTTCAATACCTGAGTTTTGTAGAAAATGTGTAACAGATCCCGTGGTTGGATTTCATTAGAGAAATAAATGGCTAAAAGGGAAAGAAAATGGTTTTAAACCTGTATGTTGTAGTCATATTATTCTTCATGGATTTTATCGTGATGCCAGTCTTAATGGTTATTTATGGCAATATCATCAGTAAAAAGAACACGTGTGCAGGTTCAATTGGAAGATGACAAACTCTGGAGTAATTTTCCAGCCAGAATTACACAGTATGGGCTGCGTATCATTGGTTAAATTTCATCACATTTCTGCTGTGCTGACTTCAAATAGCTTTTTAGCATACCATTATGGGCCAGAAGGATTTTTGTTGTGTGCTGGGAACTTGGCAGTTAGCTCTGACTAACTAGGAAGACAACCGGATGTGTTAGAGGATCACGTAGTAATTACGTGATTTGAGGGAAAGGAAATGCATCCTCAAATGTGATGGATGAAATACGGAGTGCTGTGTGCTATTGCTTCAGGCACTGGTGAGACATGTGGGTTAGAGGGTAGAATTTGAGTTATCTGCCTAAGAGGGGAAAAAAACCCAGGGAGTGAAATAGACACAGAGCTGGGCTTCAGTGTAATTAAGTGCTGAGAAAGAATAAAGGGATTGCCTTCGTTAACCTGCCCAGATAAGAGCTTACTGTTTTGTTTTTGCTTTTAATTTCAATTTTATTGCATTTCCTCTTCAAAAAATAAATTTGCTCTTTATTTTATCTTACTAGGAAGGACAACATTAAGGAAGGAAACGAACTTTTGAGTACAGTGTTAGCACGAGGGTAAACAGCGATGAACCAGCTGTTGATGCAGTTGGTCTGGAAATGGGATTTGTTCTGTCAGCAGTGACATTCTGGACCATGGTCAAGGAGAAAATCTGGTTGCCTTAAGGCAGAACTTGCATTTTAGGAATGAATTAATGTATTAGAGTTTCTTGGAGAAGTACCAGTCTGCACATGGTGACCTCGGAAGTCCCTTCCAATCCTATGCTCCTGAAATGCAATGAAGAATTAGATAATAATGAAGATTAGTGTTAGATCTTGAGCTGTAAACTTACTCTAAGCCTATAGCTTTGTCTTGCTAAGATTTCATTTTTAGTATCATGTGTTAGCTTTTATTAGGTAAGTTTACACTGAGTGGGAAACCCAGGATGGTTTTTATCTGGAATACTAATACTGTAATGCAAGCTGGTTTATTCATTTTGGATGTCAGAGAGACTTCCTGGTGTTTTTTCTTCAAAGCATATAAAACCCTAAACAAAAAAATGCAAGATCTACAAATACTTTCCCAAAATGGAGCAGAAGGCTGAAGACTTAGCTGAAAAGACTCAGAAACATAAATCTAACATATGACCAAGTTTCAAAGTGCTTTGACTGTTAAAATGTTCATGTCCTTGAAGGTTTAACTCACAAGTTTGTGAAATACATTACTCTGATAAGTCACTTCATGTGGTTGTTGCAGTTTAGGGTTGATGAGCATTGTGTGAAGTGGCACCATCTTAACATCTACTAAATTCCAAATCATCTGTGATCATCACTTTGAACAGGCCATGGATGGTACTAATAAGTATTGGCAGAATGAGTTCAGGTTTAGCCCACTAATTATAATGGCAAGAGCAAACACATTTTTCAGGCATTGTGGTCTGTCAAATATATTTATATAATGCCCTATTACTTTAATTAGGAATCTTGTGTGTTCAGGCTTTCCAGTGTACTGCATCAGTTCTTTCAGACATCTGTTGTTTTTCCGACAATGGGACAGTAGCCTTAAATCATTGCTGAGAGAGCTGGAAGGGGTGAAACCCTGGAAAGCTGAAAGAATGTCAGTGTCCATGGGACTGGCATTCATACTGGCTGTCTTCAGAGAAGGTATTTTAATAAGGTAAAATCATTTGTGCTTTAGTTGGATGTGAAGTTCTCTGTATGCAAGTCTCAAGAACAGGTAAGATTAAATGAACATCAAGAACTTTTACTGCTCCTTTACTTCCTACTGAAGTAATTTGATTTAAAGTTTTTTATATATGTAAACATAAATAAGAGGTGGTATATTTTAAATCATGCACCAACATTTTTCCCTGTGTTTCTTCTCATAACCATGATTTAGCATTGAACCATGACATCTGCAGCACAGCTGTTTCTTTAGGAAACACATCTTTCCTGAAAAGTCTTGGTTCGCTGTTGTGGAACTCTGCACCTGTTACAGTGTGTGTTGATACTTGTATAAGTGAACTGAAAAAAGTACACTTATATTTTCTTGCCAGATACAAGTGAAATTTGTTGTACAACAGATAGTAGTGCTTCCATAGCTCTGTTTTTCACAGGAAATCTTCAGGCTTGGGGAAATAAAACGTATAGGTGTGAGTTAGTGTACAAACTGTTTCTGATGGAGGTGATGGGTTGGAAGGTCAGCAGAATCTCTCCTCTTATTTCTCATGTTCTCTGTATATTCAGATTGGATTAAGAAATACACAGACAGTCCTTTTTAACCTGGCCTGAAGATAACATTCACTCAGCTCCCTTTTCTGGAAATGATCCACTCTGTAGCTGCCAGAATCTGTTACACAAAAGGATCTGGAATTAAACACAAAGTAAGGACAGCTGTGAAAAAGGTGGCCACAGAGAGGTTGTGGTTCCTGTGCCAAGCAACACTAAATGGATGAGAGTTGTTTAGTTTAGAGACAGCTAAGGATAGCTTAGGTGTTTTTTTAGAGACAGCTAAAAACCTGTAAAGCCATAACAGTATAGAAAATGCTAACAAGGGAAGGAATATTCACTGTATTTTTTCATAGCAGAAAATCAACACGATACCTAGTGAAATGATTGAGTTTAAGGCTAGCAGAAGAAAATGGGTTTGTTTGGTAGTTTGTTTCACATAGTGAGCAGCTCAACTAATTTTTAGGACTTACTGTCCTTAAGATGTTTTGGAAACCCTACATCGAATCAAAACTTGAGGAGGAAAAATCTGTGCCATGGCTATTAAATGCTGCTCTTTTTTTGCCCCCCCCTTTGGGGCCTTTTTTGGCCCAAGAAGCTTGCTAAATTGGTGGTTTCTGGCAACTGAGAAATTGTAATAACTGTATTACCCAGGGAAGAATTCTATTCCAAATTCTAGCCCATAAATGTCCCTATGAGCCACTGTCAAGGCAGGATTCAAGACTGTGATATAAACTGATACCTGTGGTTGTATGAACATAAACTAAATAGTTTTTGTTATATTTCATATCAAACCCCCATGCGTGCTTAGGAAAGTAATATTGTATGTGTGCTGGATACAGTTGGCAGGTTCTGCCAATTAGTAATTTAGCCTTCTAAGGAGTACTGTTTAAGCAGACTCTCTTATTCTTGATCTGTTTCCTTTGTGTTTCCTTCCAGTTTTCCCTCCATTTTTTCTTTCTGCCAGAACTGGAAGTTACAAAGAGGAGGGTAACAAGAGTGATTAAAGATACAGAACAGCTTCCGTATGTTGATTAATTGAATTGACTTGGACATTTCAGCTTGGAAATGAAAGGGCGGGGATGGTGGAAACAGTAGATGTCACCTTCCCAAGGTCATCCATGATTTTCCAGGCAAGAGAATGGTAATTACTCTCTGATAGCACAAGAATTAACCAGTATCAGGTGAAAGTACCATTGGCAGATTTCAATCATACAGAGCACTTTGTACCTGTCAAATAAACAATGAAAGCTGTAGGAAGCTGTGGATGACAAAAGGTCTCGGATTCCTTAAATGATTAGAGATAGGTGGATTTTTGTTCTACTAATGAGGCAGTACCTCTGGTTCAGGGGCTGAACTGGGGCTGAGGAGGCATCCTGGAGCAGCACCACCACATGCTTGGCTCAGACTATCATGTGCTGGGATCTCAGCTGGGGGAATATTCAGTCTCTGCTGGAAGGACTGCTGCTGTGTTTTGTTTCCTGAATTATCTCCTATTTTTATTTTATTCCAAGATCATTCAGGAAATGCCTCTTCATTTTTTCTTCTCTCCCACCCTTCCTGTGTAATTTTTTGGGGTTGGTTTGTTTGTTTGTTTGTCTGTTTTCCTCTTCTCTTTCAAGTCTGTATCCCAGTTCTCCATTGCAAATATAACCCATCAGCCTTCTTTCTGGTCCCAGACTTCCTGTTCAAGTCTGAGAACCCGGAAATGTGGTTTTTACTGTGATGGCCAGATAGTGATGAGAAGGGACCTAATATTCCTGAAGCAGAATTCTGTTCTGATTTTGTCAGTGTATGTCTTTGTGGGAGAATAATTTCCTTTACTGCACCTAATTTCAAGGCTCACTTTACATCTTCTTCCCTGGTATTTTTACTGCCTGCATTTCTCATGGTGCAGAAAGATTTATTGGCTGCCACAGATGGAAACTCGCCTGAATCTTAGTAGTTTTGCTGCACTTCACAGAGATTTGCTAGATAATAATTAAACAAATTGTTATTTTGTAAATTTTTAATTAAGTCATGGGGTTGTTTTGTGAATGCTGGTGAGCAGCAGCATAAAACATCCATTTCCAGGACTAGAAATGTTTTGTCTAAGCTCTGGTGATCTTTTTCCACAAACATGGTGACTAAAAATTTTTATTTTCCTCACGGAAGGCTTTGATACTACACAGGTTGATGAGTTTACTCAAAAAAGCTTCTGACTTGTCCTTAACTGAAGGGTAAGCATCTCTTCCATCTTCTGAGTCAGGCTGGGAAGGAAGGCCATGGATTTTGTCAGCTGGAAGTTTGCTCACCTTAAAAGGAAATGGAGGCAGGCCTTAAAGCTGGAGAATTTAGCGAAGGATGATTATATTATGCCATGCTAATATTGCTTACTTGACCTTTTCACACCTTCTATTGGGAAGACTCTTGTTGGTGTGACTTTTTTCTTCTCTGCTTTCAATTTCTAAAATCCATCCAAAAGTATGAATTGCAGGTTGAGGGAAATGACCATTCCACTGTGCTGGGCACTGAGGATGATGTACCTCAAATCCTGTGTCCAGTTCTGGGCCCCTCCGTTCAGGAAGGACATTGAGGGGCTGGAGCGTGTCCAGAGAAGGGAACGGAGCTGGGGAAAGGTCTGGAGCACAAGGCTGAGGAGGAGCAGCTGAGGGAGCTGGGGGGGCTCAGCCTGGGGAAAAGGAGGCTCAGGGAGGACCTTCTCTCTCTGTACAGCTGACAGGAAAGTGAAGCCTAGTGGGGGTTGGGCTCTTCTCTCAAAAGTTACAAGTGATAGAACAAGATGAGATGACCTCAAGTTGCATAAGCAGAGGTTCAGATTGGATATTAGGAACAATTTCTTCACCAAAAGGGTTGTGAAACACTGGAACAGGCTTCCCAGGGCAGTGGTGGAGTCACCATCCCTGAAGATGTGAATGTGGCACTGAGGGACATGGTTTAGTGGTGGGCTTGGCAGTGCTGGGTTAATGGCTGGTCTCCATGATCTTAAAGGTCTTTGCCAACCTAAATGATTCTGTGGTTCTGTGATTCTGGGCACAGAAAGAGCTGTCATTGGATAGAAGAATGGGCTTGTTTCATGTGCTTCATCACTGTAACTCAGCAACTACTGCTGGTTTCACTGACGTTGTTTCTCCAGAATTAAGCCGAAAATAGTTTTATATTATTGCTGATAATTGAATCTGGATCTGGCAAAGGCTTAGGTTTTGGCCCAGCTCTGTGTGCCAAATTCTCCTTGTAAGGAAAGGCAAAGTTAATTAACTTCTGAGAAAAATACCTGAGTTTACCAACATTGCATGTTACAGTGATCGTACTTTTTGATGAGAAGTAGGAAGCTTGCTTCATTAAAATCTAAAAAAACCCTATTGACTAAATTGTCAGTAATTTTACAGAAAACTGTGTAAAAGGTAGCATGTTATTTGGCAGTTCAGAATACTGTCAAGTTTATAAACGTTTCTGGTGTACATTTCCTGATGTGCTTTTTCATTAGTGGAGCTTTAATAAAACTTTAAACCCTTTTTTTTGTTTGTTTGTTTGGGGTTTTTTGTTGGGTTTTTTTGTTTTGGTTTTTTTCAATATTTTTCTTCCTTGGTGTGGGTTAGTTTCTTTTTAGTGCTTCAGTGGAATTGGCAATAATTTAATTAAAAATGATCCTCTGAAAATGGATAGCCTTAATGAGCTAAAAGATTCTGTGATATTTATAAAGTGTAGAAATACTATCCTGCTGTTATAAACTGATAGGTTTAAGTGCTTTGGAATAGTCAAGTGTGCTGTAGAGTTCAGAAAAGAATTGGATCTATACTGTTAGCATGGATTACACTATTATGTATCTCTAAATTGTTTTAGGGATTATACTCCTTCTAAAAGCATGGATTATGTTTCTACATTGAGATCACTGCATGGCACGGAGTGTTCTGTGTTCTAATGTTCCTCCTTTATGGATGGATTTTGTGTATCAAAGTGGGGGCTGCCAGTGACAAGATCACCAGGCAGAATTCACCACAGGAGCAGGTGGATAGTATAAACAAGATAAATATTTGATTTTAGTGGCCTGCTCAACCTGAGGGTTCCCAGTACACCAAATATCTGGAAATTCTCTACAAAATGTAAAGAATATGAATTGTTCTCTTAAAATGCCATGTGGCTGCTGTTGCTTTGTCCACATTTCTGTAAGTTTGCTCTTCAATTAAACAAGCTTTTCTTGGCCAAATCTTGCATGTGCCTGACACTATTTAACAACCTGTCTGCAGGTACCAGCTGTTTTTTGATAATGTGCCAGAGATGCTTGAAAATCTTTAAAAATTCTCTTAGCTTCAGTGGGCACAATACTTGTAACTTTAGTGAAATTACAAAATTGAGAGAGAATCATGTTTCCTTGTGTTTAACATGCTTTAGCTACAAGCTTTTCCTTTTAACTTTGTGCACGCAGAAAGAAGTTGCTGAAGTTACAGTTAAGCACAGAAATAGATAGCCTTTTCCTCTGGCAGCTGCCTTGGTGTTGCTTAATAAAAATGAGAGCCTCTGTGGAGCATTTCTGGTAGGATGAGTAATTGAAGATTAATATATGTATTGTGAAAGGAGATTACATGTGGCTCCTGCCATGGCCTGAGATTGTGGAAGCTGGGAATAGCAGGTGCAATCCTCAAGGAAGAGCAGGTGATGCTTTGGGATGGACCCAAAGCCTCCACAGTAGTATTCCATAGCACATTAGCACATGTAAATAAGGATTAGTGTTGATTATTAGTCACTTTTCTCCTGTGTTTGATATATAGAATCAACAGCGAAGGAGGGAAGCAAATATTGAAAATGGCAATAACACTGATAAAGAATCTCAAATTCAGATTAATGGTAAAATGTCCTGTGTATTTTCAGACTCCTGGAGTGTTTACTCACCACTGAGGAAAAATTAGAAGTCTGATTTAACATCTCAATTGGGAGCATTAAATCCAATCTGTGATAAATACTTCTGTGGTAAACTTATCTGCAAACACAGAAAGACTGGAATTATTAGATTTATCCCAATATATCCTAGACCAGACAACTCTCTGAAGGCTCCTAAGAGGAGACTGTAATGTGATTGCTGGTTGCATTAAGGAAAACCCCTTGTTACACAGCTTGAGGCACGTTGCTGCATGTCTGTGCTAAAATTTCCCTGTCTTTAAACAAAGGGACAAAGGGATAAATATTTATTTAGGGTCATTATGAAGCTTCATGCTGGTTTTCTTGATAGTTACAGAAGCGGTGGTATAATCCTCATGACTTATATGTACAAGGAATGCTCTTTCACTTTAGGTTTATTATCTCTGTGGAGTTAATTAACTTTGTAGGTCGTAGGAGCATAGTTTTTATTAGAGAAAAACAAACAATGCCTGTGAGTGAGAAACAAAGACATTCTGGAGAATCTGAGAAATGTCTTAGGTTTTTCCTTATCAGTAATCCTGCTGTTCCTACTATAGCTACCCTTTGCCTGTGGGCAGTACTGAGCAGTGGCAGAGGTTTTACAGAGGCTTTTCAAGTCTATTTACTTTTCTTCTAGGACTGCATTTTCTTTTCTCCCCTCTTTTTCAATGGTGATTTACCATTTTAAGGAAAGAACAGTGTTTGTTTCCCTTTTGATGTTGGCAGCCCATCAAAGCAAGTCCTTAATTTTATTCAGAAGGTTATCTGTCTGATGCAGTGTTGTAAAGATATTTCTGGAGCTTTCCTGAAATGCTGTGATCCTGCCATAAGCAGACCTCCCTACTCTTACCTAGAGAGGTGTCTTATTTAAAATGAACTTACAGAAACTGAAGATGTCTAATAAACAGCATAATCACTTGTTTCCAACAACAGAAAATGCAGTGCTGCCACACTGAATTACAGAAATACCTGTTACATGAAAGTGAGGTCAGTCTGTGTTTTGTCATCTTCAGAGAAGTCTTGAGGGTGAAGTTCAAAACGTTTAGTTTTGGGTATTTGGGTCTTTGTCATCCCAGATGGACTTTCTATGTGGGCAGACTCCACATGTGACGTTGAACTTTTGGATGTGTTGTGGAGTTTTGGAGTGAGCAAGTAAAGGAACTTTCACTGTTGGTTTTCTGTTTTGGAATAGGGAATCTGTGGAGACATTTCTGGACATGAAGTCCAGGATTCCAGAGATATTGGATATTGAGAACAATTGCCAGTGTTGACATTTACTCAGTCTTCTTGCAAAGTACCAGCCTTCTCCAGGGAAGAAAGAAAATTTGGCCTCTTGTCTTCCAGAAGTCTTACTAAGATAGACTTGTGGTTTTTCATAAGCAAAAAGAGCAGGTGAAGACTGTTCTAAAGAAAGACTTTGTGGGGGAAATCTCTCAAATTCAGCTTTTCTTGAGTTTGCATTCTTAAAAATGCAGGGTAGTCAAATACAGTGTTGGCTTCATGTATGAAGTTATAAGATTCTAAAGTAACAGATTTTGAAGAATAATGAATTAATGAGATATCTTCTTGTCAGAGAGATTGTACTGTTTTTCCCCTCCAAAATTTTACGAGCTAGAGTTGGGAAAAATTATTTAGATCTCGAAAATGTCCAGGAAATTTAAGGTGAGTCAGAAAAGTAATGTACTATTCATTGTCTGCAGCAAAGCCTCTCATGGGAGCATGTAGTAACAACTGTATTTTGATTTCTGGTGGGAAACTGATCTGTAAAAGTATTGTAGCTCACTGCTGCTTGGACAGCCAAAGATTCAGCACTGCTCCATCAAGGAGATTCTTTCCTCTTGCCCATCCTGTGGTCAGAGAGATCTGTGAAGAGCAGACCCCTGCAGTTTGGTTTGTGATTCATGCATGACTTGCCATGAGTGAGGACTGGAGCCGTGTGGATGGAAGAAGAACAGCAATGTCTCCATGCAAAATTCATTGGGTCAGGTTTACAGGCAAGATGTTTCTCAACACTGGAACTGAAGATGTGTTAGTGCAAAAAATGGCTGAGCTAAGCCAGATAAGGTTAGATGACACATCTTGGATGGCAGATGTTTGACTCTCCCTGCAGCTTTGCCCTTCCCAGGAAAGGAGTATCTTCCCTTCATCACTGTTCAGCATGCCCAGGACATGGTTTTGTGTAAACCAGGCAGAGTAATTTTTCTCAGCAGTTGCACTGAGTGTCCATTTTTACCACTTGTGGTAGTTTTGGGAAGCAGTCATAATGTTTGTGAGCATTGTAGCATGATTTGATGGTGATGGCACAGGAGAACCAAGTTTCAGACTAATTTTGGCTGTGTTTTTGTGATGGTCTTGGTTGTACTGCATAGGTAAATACAACAATTACTTTGGAGAATATAGTGTCGTGATGGGCTTTGGTGAATTGCCAAGACCTCATGAGTCCTGTTACACAATGTCTTTATTTCAGATAGACTGGTATGGTATTTTGAGAAATCTAATTGTGAGTTTTTCTGTACACAGATTTTACTTCTCTTAATTGAGAAGTTAAGGGTTCTTTCTATCACCAAGGGTAACATCAAAAGAGCTGTGAGCACCTAGTTCAGCTAAATATAAGCCCTCACAGTGCTTTAGCCTTCCGTCTTGTGCTGTGCTCTTTATCTTGTTTCTGTGGCATATTGGGTGGGAGTTGAAAAAACAGTGAATCCCTTAAATAATAAGTGTGGGTGGGGTTTGACTGCATTCACTGTGGATCCCTACCAGAAGGACTGGTTTTAATTTTTTTTTTTTTTAAATTTTACACAAATACGTTCATTGTCCAGCAGTTATTAACCTCTATTCAGAAAACAATGACCTGTTCTAGTTCAGGCTGCAGATGGCAGACACTCTCTCAAGAGATGTTAGGGTAAACTTAATTTTCTGGGACTTTGTTCATTTGCAGACAAACACTAAAATTTCATTGTGAGAACTGTGCTGACATAAAGGTGTGCTGTTCTCTGTATCCTAATTCCTGCTATGAATTATATAATATATATATTATATTTTTAAAAATCTGTATTTTTATATATTGGATTTGAAGACTAACTACATTTTCTTCCCTGCCTGTAAAGAAACCAGGAGAGAGCATATCTTTATGAAATTAATCACCAGAAAAATAAGATTTTCAGTTTCTGTCCTTAGGGAAAAGGAGGATCTGAAATTGCTCTTACTTTGGAAAATAAATTATTAGCAGTTTGGTGTTTTCAGGGTATATATTCAGTTCCCTGAAATGTTCCCACAATGTGCTTTTGCTAATGTGTGTTTGTAGTTATCACTATTCCATGACAGCTGCTTGCACTGACTCACTAGGACTGTGGAAGGCTGTAGAAGCACTTGTTGATATAATAATGCGGTTTTAGTCAAAGATTTCTTTTTTTAAATTAAACTTATATTTGCAATAAGTTTGGGGTTGTTCAACCTGGAGAAGGCTCCAGAGAGACGTTTCTGTGGCTTTCACTACTTAAAGGGGGCCTGTAAGAAAGGTGGGGACAAACACTCTAGCAGGACTTGTTGAGATAGGAGAAGGGGTGGTGATTTTAAATTAAAAGATTGTAGATTTCAAATAGATATAAGGTGGAATTTTTTTACAAGGGTGTTGAGGCCCTGGCACAGGTTGCCTAAAGTAGCTGTGGCTGCACTATCCCTGGAAATGTTTGAGGCCAGGTTGGATGAGCCTCTGAGCAACCTGGGCTAGTTGAAGACGTTCCTGCTCCTTGCAGGGGTGTTGGACTAAATCAATCACAGGCATGGAACAGAAAGGACCTTAAAGATGTAATTCCAGAGGTAAAAGGTGCAAAATATCAAGTGTGCAAAAAATAGCGATCTTCTTGTATGTGTTATGGAAGGCAAAAATGAGAATGAAGGCTGAATGTGGATCTTGAATCACTTGTTGAATGAGATTTTAATCACGATCCAGCTGCAGGTGTGAATTTGGGGATTTGCTGACCTGCAAGGTTTTAACACATTTGAGACAATGCTCTATAGAACACTGAATTTCATAGCTGGAGAGGAAATCTAATTTACCAGATAGTAAAACAACTCTTTGAATACAGAAATATGTTAGATTTTCAAGATTGCCATCTTCTTGCTTAATTTGTGACATATAAATAAGAAACTGTGCATATATAACCAGAAGTTGTCTTACAATGTAAATTGGATTCTCTAGAGGGGCAATAGTGATGGTCATAACTCCAGTCAAGAAATTGTTACTGTGTTTTTATCACTTTGCAGCCACTGGCCATGTGAATATGTTGTGGTGGTTTTAATCTTTGATTTTAAAAAACCAAGGAGTTTTGCAGCTACCTGCTTCAAAAGATGCTCGAAGAGGAATATTTAATAGAAGGAGAGTGTAATGTTGTTAATATTTTGTTTTCCAAAAATGAAAAAAATAGTCGATTTCTTTGAAGTTGCTGCTGGTAGCTTTAGGAGCATTTTTCCATCTGGTCGAGATAGATTTCTTTAAAGTGCTAATTTTAAGGTACAAATGGGAAGTGCATAAAATGTGGTTGTGATTATAGAAATTAGGTGCTGCTCTAATTTTTGCCGTTGGGTGCAAATTGTCCTCATTAGTGTCTTACAGTAATACTTACAGTGCCCATTGACTTTTAGGCATCTGATTCAGATTTACTTTGTTTTATTATCAGTATCTAATCTAGATTTATTTATGTTCATTTAATTGGAAGGGAAAAGGAGGGTGTTCTTGAGGTGCAGTTTCACGTGTAACCTTCAAGAAGACTCTTTCATTGAGGACACATTATAAAAAAAAATTGGTATATCCTCAAGAGAGAAGAAAAACTCCAAATTCAAGTGTCTAGAGGTTGTATCCTAATGCCCTCACATCTTTTCTGTCATACATCTACCCAGTGAGTTTCTGTGTTGTTTTGGTCCTTTTTACTATTTTATTTCTCTACTATGGGAGCAAGGGTAAAGAATTAAATCTGTACACAATGCAAGGAGAAATACAGTTTTAACAGGACCTTCTTGAGAGGAAAAATTAGGTCTTTTTTGGAAAATATATTTGTTTGTGTAGATAAACACAGATGAGAGGTGATTAACATTGTTATTGTGTCTGTATTGGCAACTATATCAGCTCACAGTCCCTTCACTTTTTTATACATTGAAAAACAGTGCAAAAACCTCTTGAAATTTTGGAGATTCAAAGCTTTGAAATAAGATTTATATAGGAAGAGGAAGCATTGTTTGGTAACTTTCTTTCAAAGTGCTGTGGATTTTAAAGCAAGTTGTTAATATCTTATTAGAAGAATTATTTATTCCCTTGACTGTCTTTTAGTGAGCAATACAAACACTTGAACAGATTAACAGTTCTTTGGAAGTAGTAATACTCATCAGAATGTAATTTTAGAAGGGTTTTTCATGTAATAACCTTTTAATGCTGTTTTGAGTGATTCCATTCAGAATTTTGGCTAATCCTTGCATTCATTGATTTGAAAAACTAAATATTTGTCAAGAACTTCCTGACTAAAACTTCCTCCTACTTAAAAAACAAACCAAATTATTTCTGGCAAGCTGTTTTTCCGGCAAAGGTTGCGCACCCTGACCTTTATGCAGCAGGTTGCAGAATTTCTGAAAGCCCATCTGGTCAGAACCAGGTACTACCAGGACAACTCTGTAAACACACTTATTCCCTGTAACTTCTCATTCCTACTCTCAGGCTGTAATATTTTATACTTCATAAAGTATTGAAAAATGTGAAGTGGAAATTGCATGCTGTTAAAAAAACAAAACAAAAAACCAGCCCAAAATGTCATTTATTTGTCAGACAAAACCAAATCGTTTTTGTTAGCAGTCCCAATTTTGCTTTTCGAGTGCTGGCAAGACAAGTGTAAGCCTTTTGGGCTCCTAGAGGGTGTTAATTAACCCTGTGCATGAGAACCTGGGTGACACCGAGTGCCATTTGTCCATCAGTGAGCCAAGGGGAGTGTTTAGCTCACACACGGGATGGTGAGACACATCCTGCCCGGGCTGCAAACAATCAGCAGCTACAGGAAGCTGCCCTGCACCAGCTTTGAAGGACGACAGAGCTTGTTTGAAAGCCGAGGGTGAAGCAGTGTCTTGCACATCTGGGAAGGAGGTTTGTGTTGCATAAAGTCCTTGCCAAACTAGTAGGAGCTGGGTGTGTCCACATCTAACTTTGTCTCTTGAGAAAGCCAAGCTTTTATTTTGCAAGTGACGTGGTTTACTTTTGAAAGTTTTCAGCCCATTTGGTTGTTCATTGGTTTTTTGTTGATTTGTTTTGGGGTTTTTTTTTTTCCAGGAGGGCCAAACATATGGGCCATCACCTCCGAAGAGCGGGCCAAGCATGACAAGCAGTTTGATAAACTTAAACCCACGGGAGGTTACATTACAGGTTGGTCTGAGGCTCTGCTTTACACATTAACTTCTGTGTACACATACGTATCTCTGTAGAACAGTTTGAGAACTGCATCCTATTTCTAGCCCTTTGTTGTGTGACTAATAACTATATTCTTCTGGCAAACAGCCACAGGTTATTAGTAAACTTAACAAGCTTTCCTCTGAAGTCTGGCACGGCAATGCTGTTCTGTTTAACCCTGTCACTTCTGCAGCCAGCAGCTGTGTGCTGCCATTCTGTTTAGTTTCAGAAACCAGAGAATATCAGGCAAAATCCCTGCTCAGATGGGAGGCTGCCAGGGAGCACTTAGAGTAGTTGTTGTGGCAAGTGACACCCAACACAGCAGAAATGGCTCTCCTCAGTCTGAGGGGAGAATGCTGTGCTGTTAGGGATCTTTCTTTGGGAGGCAGGGAGAGGGATGCTGACAGCTTGTCCTTGTTAGCAACTGCTTGAAATTTGGGCCGTTGGGCCTTCAGCAAGGACTGGGTGCACTAATGGTGTTTTGCAGGGGCCTGCTGTCAGTTCCAGTTGCATTCAGCTGCTCTCCTCTGAGACAATTGGGTCACGTTGCTATGCACTTCAGAATTTGCAGGCTTTAAATTTAAAATCTGCTTTTGATGTCAAGAAAGACCCAATTTCATTGACAAAGATGTTGTAATTTAAGAATACCCCATTCTTGGTGGTGGGGTGGGCACTAAAGACCAACCCTGAAGGCTTCTACCTGCCCAGCTATCCAGTAATGCCCTATCTAGTTGCTCCACTGGCCCTGCTTTTCCTCTTCTTGGGCTGGAAAGGACTGAGGAGAGAGTGGAAAGTTGTCTGTTTGGAACATGCACATCTTCTGGCTAAGTGGCACCTGACTCCTGCTTTGGCCAAACAGCACTGGGAGGTTGATGTTTATCTCCTGCTGGAAACTATGCAGTCCCAGGGACTACCCTTAGGCCACATCTGGGCTCTTACCTGCATCTATATCTTCAGGCTTTGTTATTTATTTGGCAAATGCTTGAAATAAATGGTTGTGTATGAATATAAGAGAGAGCTGAAAGAGTAACCTGAAGTCTTAGCTTTAAGCATCTGTAATTCACTCAGATGCAGGCATAAACACAACTGTCCCTTTTGTATGTGTACTGACTGATGTGGAACTAATTTGCACAACAGTTCCCATTCCCTTCCTGAAATACTGAAATCGTGGGTGTTCTCTGGCAGAAAATAATATTATTAAAGTAATATTACTAAAAAGAAAAGAATATTATTAAAAGAACATGGTATTTTTCTAGAGACACAATACTGGCTCAAGTTAGATGGGATAGAGAAGAAGAAAAACAGCATTCTCATCCTTTCCTGCATAAGTAATTGGGGCAGGACTAAATTTTCAGTCATTCTTTAATTCATGCACCTTTTAAGATGTTGGCAACCATTGATTTGTGACCTGTTAAAGTTTTTATAGCTATCTGAAATCACTTCTCGGAGCAAAGATTGGGAATTATGAAATACATGGGTGTCTGACAATCACAAAAGCTGGAAAAAAAAAAGCCCTGGAAAGCTTGGCATACAGCATGGGGATTTCTTTCAAAAACTTGATCTCCCAAGAGAGTGCTGATCTCTTCAAAAATCTGGCTCTGGTGTAAAAGTCTGTCTTTTTTTTTCCTTGTTTATCACAGGTGATCAAGCACGTACCTTTTTTTTGCAATCAGGTTTGCCATCTTCAATCCTTGCTCAAATATGGTAAGATATTCTTTATTGTTAGTTTTTTCTAAGATAGGAGATGCATAGCATTTAAATGCTACCCTTGCTCTGTTGTGTTGTTTCCCAGAGGCTTTCAGCAGTCAAGGTAGAAAGTGTTGTCTAAATCATTGTTTTAGTTTTATTAAATTTAGAGGAAGGTTTTAACCCATATGTGTACCAACAATTAATTAAAACTCAGTAATTTTTACATCTTTCTTATGGTGTTATTTCAAATTGGATCATGCTGAACACAGTGTTTTTAAACTATTTGAAGGGCTTTAAGTATATGTAAAGTAGAATACAAGAAAAAAACCTAAAGTCACAAAAAAAGTTAGTAGAAGGGACAAATACAGCATTGCTTGGTAATACAGGAACTAGAAAAAGTGCTGTCCCTTGCAGCATATGTGTGGTGAGTGCAACACTTGAAACATTCTTTTCTCTGTAACCCCTCAGTCCTCAGTAGAATCCTGTGCTCAGTTTGGGGCACTTGGCTGTAACAAATACAAATGTGTGCTAAAAGACACATACTTGAGGCTCATAATAATTAAGAACAACTTTAAGAAATAGTGTTAAAGAAAATAGCTAAGTGCAAGTTAGTTTTTCCTTCAGACATATAGAATCACAGAATTGTTAAGGTTAGAGAAGTATTCTAGGATCATCCAGTCCAACCAGCACCACCTCCATGTTCACCATTATACCAGATACCTCAGTACCTAGGAAAGAGGGGCAAGGAGATTTTTCTGTTGGGCCTTGGGGTTTTATACTGGGCAGTAACAGAATCACAGGAAAAATGAAGCTGAATATTAGTCTGATTTTTTTTCTCCTAATTTTATTTACATTCTTGTGCTTGGTCCTTGTGTGCTTAAATGTTAATAAAATGTCGCGTTATCTGTCTGACCAGAAATTTTGAGGCTGCGTATGCACTGTTGCATGTATTTCCTGCTGTATTTGTTTGGAGAACTGAAAAAAAGGAAGACCGTGTGGGTATCAGACTTAGAAAACCTCACCACTGTGAATTAATGAAATTTCCATAGCAGTGTATAGTGCCTTTAGGAGGTTTCTGCATCCTCCTGCATCCTGTTCCAGATTCTTGCATTAATTCCGTACCTTACCAAGGATTAATTTAAAATAATTGTTCTGACTGGGAGCATGAAGAAAAGCATAGCAGAGGCTTGCAGCAGAGGCAACAAGTGTATCCACTGGGCAGGAGACTTCTGCTTTCCCAAATGTTTTCTTGCTTTCTTGGGGATTACATGTTTAATATATAGCAACCTCAAAACTGAACTCTGCAGAAGTGGGTACTCCAACTTCTCAAAGGTATGAATGTTATCAAAAGTAGAAAATTTACTTTGCAATAAGTTTCTTGTTTTCCTGTGCAAAAACAGTAAATAAATCTAGTAGGAAAGCTTCTCACTGATAAAAATGTTTCTTCTCTAATTTTATTTTATTTTGTTTTAAGGACACTCTCAGACCTGAACAAGGATGGAAAAATGGATCAACTGGAGTTCTCTATAGCCATGAAACTCATCAAGCTGAAATTGCAAGGACAACATTTGCCTTCAGTTCTCCCTCCTGTTATGAAACAAACTCCAGTGTTTTCACCACTGATGTCAGCTCGCTTTGGTAGTTATGAATATATAATTACTTAGTGTTCAGAGGTAAAAAAAACCACAGTTAATTGCAGTCAAATAAAAGCATTTATCTGACCAGGAAAGTTTAGTGAATCAATGTGAAACAGGAAAAAAAGAATATTTCTGATTTAGGAAATTCACCAAATCACTTTTGATATTTTTGATAATTTGATTATTTGAAGACTTTTAATAAAGAAAAACATTTATTTGATTTTAACAAGAAGGCCATTCACATCTGCCATCTGACTTGCAAGCTCTCATTTTGTAGTGGTGGTCTTTTTTTGTCTCCCTCCTACTCAGTCACCTATTTATACTTGGGAATTTTGAAGTTAAATTTAGTCAAAGGCCAGAGTTTTGGTAGAACAGTTATTTTACATATTTTTTCAAAGTGGATCAGATTGTCTGTTTTGGTTATATGATTAACTGAATAGAATTACTTTGACTTTTTTTTTTTTTTCCTCATGGTGTTTGGGGATTCAGTGCATGCTTTTTATTGTGTTGTTTTATAGCACAAAATATCCACGATGGCTCGAGCTGGATTACTAACTACATGCACACTTCTATGCTGAAATTAAATGTATGCATATATTAATTACATTCATGATTTAAAATGTCTGCCCATCACCAAATCTAGTGTGTTTGAGTACGAGGGCATGCATTTTTACAGGGAGCTGTGGTTGGCATACAGTTACCTCTATAACTTTCCATCATCTCACCAGCACTGTTGTCTTCCGCAAGGTGCAGCCAGTAATTCAAGTGCCCTACTTTGCCTCAGGCAGCTGCCTCTAGGAACCCTTTGCTAAGCATGGGTTCCTAATAAGGACTTTTCACCCCTGTGGATTCTTCCAAGGCTGATAACTTGGAAGAGACTTAGTTCAGAAACAGCAGCAGCTTTTCCCTGTGGAGGATTGTCACAGCTTTTGAGGTTGTAATTCTCTCTCAGGGGCCAGGCTTGTTGAAGAAATAGGTATAGCTGCAATTATAGAAAACCAGATCTTACTCTGTTGTGAAAATAGTAGCTAAACCTACCTTGAGAATGAATTTGCTTGTCAAGATTTTTATTTTTACATTGTATTTTCCCCTGTGAGCTGTCTTGCCTAAATTTAGAGCAAAAGTAAATATTATACATGCACATCTATTTTAACTCATTGTATTCCAGACACCAGTTGCTTTGTGTAGTTTCTGCCTCACATAAGGGACCCAGTTTCTTGCTGAAGCCTGTGCCATGTTAAACCATGAATTATTGGATTTTGCTCTAGGAATGGGTAGTATGCCAAATCTGTCCATGCCAACGTCCATGTCTGCGATCACACCATTAGCTCCCATGTCTCTGACCTCCATGACTTCCATTCCTCCTTTGGTTATCTCTGCTCCCCTGGTGCCTTCTGTCAGTACCTCCTCGTTGCCAAATGGATCATCCAGCCTTCTGCAGCCTTTGTCTGTACCTTTCTCCTCAAGTAAGTATAGCACAATCCAGTGCTTGCTCTCAGAATTGTGAATCTTGTTTTCCCTATGGCTAATTTCAGACAGGAAGGCTAACACATGCATGAGAGTTAAAAAAAAAAAAAAACAACAACAAGAAAACCCAACAAAACAAACAGAAGCCCAACAAAAAAGCCCTGACAGAAAACCCTACAAATGGTTTTTCTCCAAAGTTCACGTTTGTTAATTCTGTTCTAACTAGTTAATCATAGCAACAAGACACTGATTAGCTTTTCTTATTTCAATCAAAGTGAAAGTTGATTATGAAGCATTATCTTACATGCAGTTGCTTTACAGTTCTGGGGTTAATTTTTTGTTGTTTCTTGTTCCAGCGCTGCCTCATACTGGTTCTTTAGGCCCCATGGCAGGAGGATTTGGTGGTTCCAGTATGCAGAAGGCACAGTCACTAATTGATTTAGGATCTAGCAGGTATGGAAGTTAAGTTTAAAATGGTTGTACTTTATACTTAAAAGTAGTATCCCTTCCAGCACTTATGGAGCATTTTTGTTCTCAAAGTACATTTGTTAAAAATTAATCTATCTAGTAAGACCTATCAAGTCTAAAAATTTTTATATGCACAATAAGTGATATTTTCAGTAAATTGACAAAATATCCAAAGTAGGTGAGGAGGTCAGATGAGCAGTGCTAAAAAGAAGGGAATGTACCTCATCAATAAATGGAAACAAACCATACTAAGTGGTTATAAAAGCAATATTTATACATTATGTGCTCATTCATTATAGAAGGCACCATGTAATCAGCAGGCATGTAAGAATAGGATTTGTTATCAATATTTATGTGTAAATTTGTTTTATGAATAATAGAAGATTATGAATCTTTATAATCAGCTGCTCTGGTTCACTGATTTTAGAGCTTTGCCATAGACTAAAGTGAGAGACTGGGCTTATCTATCCAGTTGGGCATCCAGGGGTGTCTCCCAAAAGATGGTTCTGAGGGCAGCTCTGCCCCAGGTTAGTTCAATAAGTAGCTCAGAAGCTCTTGTGCCTCCCTGCTGCCTGTTCAGGGCATGTGGGGTGCATGATCTGGGCTCCTCGCACACCTGATGTCAGCACATGTCCTGTAAGGTGACTGTAGACATGGCATGTGCCTGGAATAAGGTTTTTTTTGGTTAGTTGGGGTTTTTTTAATTGGAAAGCTTTCTGTTGCTGGTGCTGTACAAAGGAGCCCTTCTCCAGTGTTAGTGTTGGCAGCATTTTCACCATCGTGTTGTCTCATTCTGTGCAGGGGATGTCAATCCAGCATTGTGCTGGAGAGGCTTTGTTTCTTTCAGCATTCTGTATTGCCTTGGATAGCACTTCAAATAGGGTTGTTTTTTGGGTGGTTTTCTTTTTTTTTTTTTCACTTGACAGAGCAGGGGATTACATTAAACAAGGCAGGCTGGATTCAGCTTTCCTGAGTCTGTCCAATTTTCGGAGATGGGACAATGAAAATGCTGGGAGTTTAATTGGAAATTTTATGGGTATATCTAAAGCCTCCATCAGCATGATTCTGCAGAAACTGACTGAATTGGAAAAGCTCCACTCAGAGTGTCATTGTCACTAATAGAAAGAAAAGGTAGAGCTGCAATATGGTGATTAAAACAGCTTTAATCAGATCCATTTTTATTCTCATGGTTATTCATTTACATGGCTCCTAAAGTTACTTAAACCATGAGCCAACACTCTTGGGATAGTGGAGGTGTTTTCCTGTGGTTTCCTACACTATTATTTTGCAGTCGTAGAAGGATCAGTTACGTGCATTAGTGCCTGTGATACCAAAGGAAAATGATTTTTGATTAAACATGTTGTTTCCTTGCAAATATATCCCTACTTTGACTGTAAAATTCCATATTTTTGATGTAATTATTTATAGAAAATTAGCAGAGATAAAACTTTGTAAAGTTGTTTCATGTTACTGGAAGATGCTACGTATCTTCTGTTCCAATGCCTCTTTATTAAGCCAAGTGATTTAGCGTTATTTCTCTATCTCTTTTTCTCTTTTGGTTTTCTTTTAATATTTGGTTGATTGGTTTGGTTTGGTTTTTTTGCTTTGTTTTTGTTCTGTTTTGTTTTGAAATTATATTGCAGTTCAAATTCTTCCTCTAGTGCATCACTAGCTGGGAATTCACCAAAGATTACATCGTCAGACTGGGCAGTTCCTCAGGCCTCCAGATTAAAATACAGACAGAAATTTAACAGTCTTGATAAAAGTATGAGTGGATATTTATCAGGTGAGTATGACTTTTGGTATGGACTGGGAAAACCAGAGTGCTTCCTGCCTCTGAACATCACTGAGGGATGGAATCCCAGCTTGGGATTTGTCTTGCATCTGAAATAAAAGCTGAAATGTTGGTGTTCAGACCTGTGCAGGAGAGAGTGGGTTTCAGCCAGCCAAGAAATGGAAATAACCATCAATTCATTGACTTGGGCTTTGTGTTAGACCTGGAGAAGCCAAATACACTGGGGAAGTTACAGCAGCTGTTGCAGGGAAGAGGAGAGGCTTGGAGTGGTGGGATCTGACCAGAGGAGCCTGAGAATCACAAGGCTGTGGAGTTCAGCTCTGTAAAGTCAGCAGGAATTTTTCAAGCATCGCTCTTTGGACTGAGACTCTTTCTCATGAAAATGGGGGACATTCACCATCATTTTTGTGCCATGTGCTCCTGTATCAGTCAATGCTCAGATACTTGGGCTTTCTCTTTTGAAAGAAAACATCTTGAGAAAGGCACAGCAGAACTGTAGCCATTGCTTGGAATTTTTCCAAAGTAATTTAAGAGTTGATTGTTGTTGATTTCCAGTGACATCTATGCTGGGCCACAGCATTATGGTGGCTTCAAAAGACTTCATGCAAATTTAGTGCAAGAGGAGAGTTTCACAAAAGTTGTTTAAAAATGGGATTCTTTCATGTAACGCAGCGAGTAGAGAGTGCTGGCCAAGCAGTCAGTAGGTGTAAAGTCAGTGTGTGTGTTTTGTGTGTCTTAGTTAGATTTCCCATTTTGAATGAGCACTCTGCCTCAGTTCCCTTGCCTACAGAACAGGAGGACAATTCTTTCTTTAAGGAAAGGGTCTCAATGGTTTTCATCTTGTTCAGTTGATTTTGGGCTGAAGGTTTCCTCGACCTGCCTAGAAATGTATCTGATTCTTTGCTGCCAAGGAAGGCTCTCCAGGTGATAGCTCAAGGTTTAGGCAAACAATCAGCTGTGCTTTTGTGACAGCTGTGGGGATTAGCATAAATACCCATTTTTCATGTCAGCTTTTCTGTTAGGTGCTCTGAGTGGAAAAAGGCACACGAGATACTTACATCTTCATTGTGTTCAGGTTATAAAGCCTGTTGTCAAACTTGGAAGTAAAACCAACTGATGCAAATGGATTAGATTAATATTAAAAATAAACATGTCCCAGTTCATGACCTATTTTTTGCCTCGTGAATCTTTGAATGAAGTGTTTATTTTAATAAAAATCTTTTACACTTTCACTAAGGATTTCAAGCAAGGAATGCCCTTCTGCAATCAAATCTTTCACAGACACAGCTGGCTACTATTTGGTGAGTTTAGTTACTGATTCAGTGTCTTTATGGTGCTAAGAGACAAAATGTACTTTATTAAATAAGAAATGATAAAGAGATATCACAGATCTAAAATCATAAACAGAAACTGAGCTGCTAGTTAAACTAAGTTTGTTCACTAGTTACATTTCTAAAAGACACATGGAGATAATTCAGTTTTTCATTCTTTGTGTGTGTTTGGTAAACTCTATATAATAGAAGAAATGCTAACTTCAATTTCTGATCCAGGGATGCTCTTGCTGAGCTGAGGACTTGTTCTTTGCAAAAGTAGGATTCTGAAATCTAGATTTTAGTTTTAAAGTATGGAGGAAGATGAGAAGTAACTGTTCAGCTTTTTTGAGTTTTACTGCAGTTTCCATTAAGATATCTGCATATTACATGTTTGTTAAGACTTGCCTTTATTGTGCCGATGGAAGTAGTTAGAGTTATCTGAAGGCTTGAATGATCTGCTCTGTTCGACATGGCAGTTTCGGTTGCACCTTCAGACATAACTCAGATGTTGTACATGAAATTTAGTGGCCCTGCAGAATTCACCACAGCTTTACATCTCCTCTTGAGTTCCCTTTCTTCTTCCTCTGTCCTAGGACAGTCATTTGTGTCTTTAGCAGCAAAGCTCAGCTTGTCTGGCTTCATGCTGTGAAGATAAACCTGGAGCATGGGGTTGTATTGCACCTCTCTGGAGTCTGGGGGAATAAATCAGGTGTGCAGTGGCTCTTTTCCTTCTGGGTGTGTATCCTGAAGGTGTCAGTAGCCAGTGCAAGGAGCTCTGTGAATCCCCGTTGACAGAAACACCAACCCAGATGTAATTACTGAAATAATGGTGCTGTTACGTGTGAATAGTGCAGTACATGTAAACACGTTATTGTGAGCATAACAAAATATCATCATCTCCTGCTTTTGTTTTTCACTGTGGCATGTGTGTGATGGGGTTTTTTGGTGTTTGTTTTGTTGTTTCCTGTTTGTTTTTCATTGGAGTTTTTTACCTGCTTTTTTAATGAACTGTATTTTTGCCAAGCATTTCATTTTCATTAAGCAGTCTGAGGACACATTTCAGCAATTCTGTCTCTGTAGACAGTTCTTTGAGAGAAGCTCTTGCTTTCTTGCATTTCACTGGTTTCACACATATACCTCACCAGCCCCTCCCAGTTTGTGGGAAACATTTTGTAGGCTAATATGATCTCCTGCTCCTTAGAGGAGGTAGGTGATCCTTTTCCTTCCCACTGCAAATCACTCTGCACCAGCTCATGTCTTCTCTGCACTGTCAGAGACGCAAGGAGAAAAAAGAATTCTATGCAAAGCTTTCTCTTGTAGAATTTGATGTAATTTTATGTGATGTTTTCTTTGACTTCAAAAAAATAATTGAAAAAATGGTTTCTAGCATTTTGAGCTGGTTGAGAACAGTCCTGGATTCACTTTTCCGCTCTTTTATTTGTGATGCAATAAAGCAAAAGATACTTCTTACCATTTCCTGTCCATTTTTCAGTATTTTATGGAAATGTAAGAGAATTGGGTTTGTTCAGGCTGGAGAAGAGAACGTTTCAGTGAAGCTGAAGAGAAAGCTTTGCCTGAAAGGAGCCTACAAGAAGGATGGAGAGAGACTATTTACAAGGGCCTGTAGAGAGAGGACAAAGGGGAATGGCTTCAAACTGAAAGAGGGCAGGTTTAGATTGGATATTAGGGAGAAATTCTTTACTCTGAGGATGGTGAGGCACTGGAACAGGCTGCCTAGAGAAGCTGTGGATGTGCCAGCCCTGGAAGTGTTTATGGCCAAGTTGTATGGGGCTTGGAGCAACCTGGTTTACTGGAAGGTACCCCTGCCCATGGCAGGGTGTTGGAAGTGGATGGTCTTTAAGGTCCCTTCCAACCCAAACCATTCTGTGATCTGAATAAGAGTACATGATTAAACCAAATAATATCAACCTTCATCAGTTATTTATGTTATTAACTGTAAGTATCTTTACCAAAACATTCCACAGGAATTGTCGGTTTTAAAAATTGTTTCTCCACAGTGCCTTGTTTCAGCTGTGATTTGTGAATGTGATGTTTGGTTCTAATTGGTGCTGCTGTTGAACCCCTGCAGGTCCCTGGCTGATATAGATGGAGATGGGCAGCTGAAGGCTGATGAGTTTGTGTTGGCCATGCACCTCACAGACATGGCCAAGGCTGGGCAGCCACTGCCCCTGACTCTGCCCCTTGAGCTGGTGCCACCTTCTTTCAGGTAATCACTGAAGGCAATGAAATGTAATATGTTTAACACAACTGTACTATTTCTCTAACAATGGTGGGATGGGTTTTTTTTTTTCCCCTCCAGGAGTGGAAAATATACTGAAAATATAAATGGAACTCTGCCATCTTACCAACCTGTGCAAGAGGAGGAGCCACAGAAAAAACAACCAGGTAAAAAACAGGGTTAATGTTCTTAATGTGTGGGGCTGTTTTTGAAGGGCACTACAACCTTTAGAAAATGCAAGAAATAATGAAATCCACAGAGAACTTCATTTCAGGGGCTAGATCCCTTTTAACTTGGATAGTAAGAAGGTTGTTAAGTGGATGTAGTCAGCCTGTTACATCTAATAGAATTGAAAAGGCAGGGACAGGGGCTATTTTTAGCTGTAGGAAAGGGAAAGTGTGCTGATTAATAATGTATTCTGGAAAATAAACCCTTAATGGCCAGACACTGCTGTGCAACTGCAATTTTTTTTTTTTTTTCGTTTGAAAGTTCCCGGCATTACTGCCATTCTGAAAGCAGGGGGTCCAATGTAGTTCAATTCTCTGCAAACTGGAAGCAGTTTGAACATACCATAGGTTCTGTTACTGACAATGTTACAGGGACACTTCAAGACAGGACTTGCCTCTCTTTTTGGAAGGGTGTTTGCTGGGGGCCTAAACCATTCCTTTGTGTCTCTTTTTATCCTTGTGTGCAGTAATTGAGGTTGATCCTGTTGTGGTGTCTGATAGTTTTAACTCCAGGAACTGTTACAGGGAACACCCTGAAAAACTAAGCTCTTTATCCATGTGTTATGTTTCCTGCACATTGGAAAACGTTTTTAACAGCAGACAGTCTTCTCTCAAGTTATAAAAGCTGTTCTTTTATGTTTTCCTCTAGCATTCTTTCATCTTTCATTCTTTAGAGTGAGAGGCTTTTCTGTAACATTCAAGTCATTTTTGTGGTCATTTTAAACTGGAACTTTTCCTTCTTTTATTTTTTTCCCTCCAGTTGGAATATACTTAGGAAAATTTAGAGGTATTTTTGAACAGAAAAATAATACTTTAAGAAATGGAAGATGCTTACATCATCCATGACTGAACAACCTGAACTTGCCAAAGAATTATCTATGTTTAGAGGCATAACAGAGGTCCTTGTTTGAGAGCAGTGTTTTGCACAGGGCAGAAATAATGATCTTTCCTTATTTTAGTGACATTTGAGGACAAAAGGAAAGCCAACTATGAGAGGGGAAATATGGAGCTGGAAAAACGCCGGCAGGTCCTGCTGGAGCAGCAGCAGAGAGAGGCTGAAAGAAAGGCTCAGAAAGAACGGGAAGAACAGGAGCGAAGAGAGAGGGAACGCCAGGAGCAGGAACGGAAGAGACAACTGGAAATGGAAAGGCAGCTGGAGAGACAACGAGAGCTGGAGAGACAAAGGGAAGAAGAAAGGAGGAAAGAAATTGAAAGGCGGGAGGTTGTTTCCTTAACGTTACTTTTTAATGTTCTAAGGAATGTGTATGTGCATACAGCATCCAAGGTTTGGTGCTGGCTTTGGTTCTGTCTCCGGGCCTGGCTGATGTCAGCTTGTCCTGGAGAGAGAACACTATTTGTGTCTGTTTTAAATGTTGTTGTAGGTTAAAGATTTTCAGATACTTCATAGGACAGATGAGATTTTCTTGGGCATATTTCTTGCATTTTTTGCAAAAATTTGTATTCCAAACAAGACTCTACTGAGTTCATAATTGATAGCATTTTGACAGCCAAACTTGAGACAAATTTGCTTCTACTTGGTGTCTCAGTGCATGCATCACACTTCCATATTTTATGTAGTTCTGTGAAATACTCAAAGGAGGTTACAAGCAGTATCTGTCAGTGTACTGTTTTATGGGCAATATTCCAAGCTGCAGAGGCTTTCTGAATTATGAGGCTTTTTTCATCCAGAGTCAGGAGTGTGGCACGAAGAATCTTGTAGGATCACTTCCTGCATTCTTTGGTGCTGAAGTGTATAAGAGTACTTTAAAGAAGACATTATGTTATGTTGCTGTTGTGCTGTTTAGAAATAGAGCACATTATATTAAATCAAGGTCTTTGAGTTCTACATCTCCACTGTAATTTAAGGTAATGTAACTTTTCCTCAGGCAGCAAAGCAGGAGCTCGAGCGCCAGCGACGACTGGAGTGGGAGAGAATCCGTCGCCAAGAACTTCTTAATCAGCGAAACAGGGAACAAGAAGAAATTGTCAAGTTGACCTCTAAAAAGAAGAGCCTTAATCTTGAATTAGAAGCCCTGGTAAGACAAGAATTTCACCACATATGCTGAAATACAGTGTTTTAAATTATACAAATATTAATACCTGCATTAATGGCCCACCAGGAGTTCCACTCTGTTTTGGATGAGGAATCTAAAGCAGGTATTTTGGGTTGTTTTAGAGAACTGATTGTGAACTAACCTGCCCACAGGCTTAGCAAAGGGATTTTTTGCCATATGTGCTGTACTCTGTCTCTGCTTTCTTTCCAGACTGGCAAACATCAGCAGATCTCAGGCAGGTTGCAGGATGTTCGTAGTAAAAAGCAAATGCGAAAAACTGAGCTGGAGGCTTTGGATAGGAAATATGACCAAGGAATCATGGAAGTCAAGCAACTACAGCAACAGCTTGAGGTGTGTCACTTTGTTAAGCTTATAGCTTTCTTGTACTATATTCTTTGTTTCCCTAATGCTATTGATAATGCATCCCCATAGGGAGTCAGTTGGATTGCAGTGGAGAGAGGAAATAGGCAAGACTGTCAGCATTGCAGAGGCTTTTAGCTTTGTCTGTGGTGTTAAACAAATGATTATATGTACTAAAATGACCTGAGAGTTAAATAACAGTTGTGAAAACCTCAGCTATTCTTTTGTGGACTGATAATAGAAACTTCTCTTTAATTTTGAATTCTTCTATGTCTCCAGACTCAGGGTTTTTTGAGGAATGTTGTCCTGTGTTCAGACCAAGTTGGTGTTTAGGTGTAATTACCTTGCTACTCTTTTATCTACTTTTTTTTCTCTATTTGAGTAACAAGACATTAATTATTTCTAATCAGTTGACTACCATAAATTATCCTCTGCTGTATTTTTATGTGATGCTTCTGCTCATCAGGGAAACTTCTTTTCATGTTGTAACTGTTTTATGTTAGGCTTGGGGCAGTCACCTTAAATGGTGTTGTGATAATATTTATACTTTATAGCATGTTTGTTAAATATTTTTCCAGCTGTGTTAATGGTTTGGGGTCAAAAGCTTTCAATTGTACTATTATTTCTATTAAGAGGATAGAAGTAGTTTTTTCTTTATCTAGTAGTGATAACTTGCATCCCTGTTTCATTAACATGAGTTGAAGCTACGTTTGAAAAGTCACTCAGTTTTACTTAATGAATCATAAACAATATTAAAATTTATTATGTTCTCTTTAACATCTACAGGATTATCAGAATAAGCTAATTTATTTGCTTCCTGAAAAGCAGTTGTTAAATGAAAGGATAAAAAATGCTCACCTTGAAAACACTCAGAGTAAGTGCCTGCACATGAGTTCTGTTCTTGATTGCCTTGCTGATTTCTCATCCCTTGTAATCAAGGCTGAAGGGTACAGGGGTATTAATAATACCTACACTTTTACATCTTCCCAGTTAGTGCCATTGTCTCATCTGCATTCCATTATCTCCTTTATGTTCCAAATAAGGGGCAAACAAACACATTTTGGCAAGAAAGCACAGATTTTGCTTAAAACTTAATTTATTCAGACTATGTAGCTCACAGATACTATTACAACTTGCCTTTTTTTTGGTAGTCTCAACTCACGGGAGTTCATTTATGTAAAGTTTACATTGGTTTTACTTCAGATTACGTTGGAAGTCTGTCTAGAGAAACTTGGCATAAATTGATCTGATATTAAAAAAACCCCAAACAACTAGCAAGTTATTCTGTATGTATTGCACAGAATGCCTGTGTGCATTAGTTCAGTGTTGAGGATATTTCGTCCTTGTGCTGTTTATGAATAGAAAGGTAAATCAAGGAATTTTCGTGAGGAAGGAGGTTTGGATTGTGTATATAATAGGAAAACAACAAACGATTAAAAACTGGGAATAAATTGAAGAAAAACCCAGAAACACTTGTAAAATTGCTTGTCTTTCTTTATGCAGGTACAGGAGTCAATTCAGTGCACAAGAAGTCCCAAGAAAAGGAAGAATTATGCCAAAGACTTAAGGAACAACTAGATGCCCTTGAGAAGGAAACTGCTTCTAAACTTGCTGAAATGGATGAATTTAACAGTCAGCTTAAGGTACTTGCATTATCTAAATATCCTACACTTTTAAGCACTGTATTTTATTTCTTCATCCAGTCATAAAAATTGGTGCCACTTTCACCAGGCTTCCAGAAAGTTTTCCCCAACTTCAGTGTCAAATAAGAATTATCAAAAGTCTTGGAGTAAATAATACAATAAAAATGCAAACCTATTGCTAATGTACTAAAATAGGAGTCTCTTACTAATTATTGCTTTGCATGACTCAACTATTGCTCACTCTCACCTTTTGCCGTCTAGAATTCATTTTGATTTAGAATTAAAACTTTTCAGGCCCTTGCACATTCTGTTCCTACAGTATGAGGTCATATTTGCTGCTATTTTTGAATTGTGTACTGAACACTTGACTTTTATTGATAGACCTGCATAGTTTCACAGTACATTGTGCAAAGTCTGGTAGCAGATTTGGGTGTGATCCTGAAAGTAAGCATAGGCCACTTATTTGTTAATGTTCATTAATTTGTTGTAAGCCAAGAGTTGTTGACCATTGGCTCTGAATTTTTGTTTCTGTGGCAACTCTTGGCCTGTCTAAAAACTCAGGCAGCTCTCACAGGGTAGCACACATCCATTTAATTTTATTTGCCTGCTTATTCCAAGTTGCACTGGTGGGAACTTTTCCCTTAAGTCATGGATTGATGCTGGGCCAACACGAGGGCTCTGCACTCACCAATAAAATAAAAAGCCACAAAAAATTGTATACGTGTAAGGAATTTATTTTCTTTTTAGAAGTGGCTTCATGCAATGGACGTTTTCAGTTACTTGTTTTTTGCATGGCTTGCTGTGTTCAGTGGCTGCATCCACAATTCATTCTTCCCTAAAATATGTTTTTCAAAATACAGTGCAAAGATTAATTGGCTTTTTATCTACCTTATCTTACAGTGTGAGAATATGGATGATTCTGTTCTTCAGTGCCTTTTGTCTCTGCTAAGCTGTCTCAACAACCTCTTCCTCTTACTTAAGGTTATTTTCTAATCTTTGGCTTTTTTGGTTTTTAATTATTTCGCAATTTTTCTCTGCTTACCCTTTCTGTTTGGATGTACAACTTCTATTAAATACATTTTCCCAAAAGAAAATCAATAGGCTGTTTTTTCTTTCTGCTAGCTTTTACATCCTCTTAAAGGCTTAACATCCTTACCTGTTTAGAAAGCCAAACTGCAGAATACTGAGAGCAAAATACTGATTTTAATTTCTTAATGGACTGTTCTCTAAGTTTTTTCACCCAAACGTTATTCTTGTTAGTTAAGGTAGCATGAACCAATAAAGTAGTCTCAGGTGGAAACAATGTCTTCTACCACATTTCCATCTCTTGCCCTGTACCTGTATCCATCTATCCTAAGCTGTGAGTCAGGTATTTGAGTTCTTGTTCAAGTTTAAAAGTCTAGAAGTAGCATCAGAGTGCAGAATATGGTATGGCAAACACAATGCTGTCAAACCTCCAGATTAACCCAGTACTAAAACCTACTTGCTGTCTTCCAACTCTGCTTTTGTCTGCTGAGGTCAGAAATACTTTCAGAATAATTTATGAGGAAAAAAAAAACCCAAACAAAAAACCCCACCAGAATTACCTAACTGAGCTTTTCATTTTGCTTTGCATGAGGGTTTTTCTGTCCTTAAAGATATGAGGGTTTTTCTAATGTAAGTTTGCTTCCATAGTGCTCCTGAAATTCTGGGCAAAACAAGAAGGAAAAGTACTCCTAGCTGAATATATTTGAGAAAAAATTGTAGTCAATTGCTTGATTTAGTTTGTTGCTACAGAGACTTCCAGTGACACAGCAATCTTCTTATCTTGCCTTTGTCATATAAATTGCACCATATCTCTTAGGCAACATGATTATTGGTAGAGGTGCATACTCTAGTGGGAATGATTCATTCTTAATTGCTTTATTTGTATTTATGAGATCAGATACAAAAAGTCAGGGTTTACCTGTTGCATTGCTCAATGTGTATCAGCAGGATTCCTAAAAAAAAGTCTGAAGTATCTTAGAGATGTTTTGCAACATAGTGAAGTACAATCTAAAGTAATTTTATTATTGTTGATTTTTTTCAGTCTGTTTAAATTTAGTTATTTAATTATCCAAAAGATTCATGCTGATTTTTTTGCTTGCAAAAAAAGATTGTTATCAGAGGGAAGTGGAATAGGAATTGAAGGATGTGTTCAAAAAGGAAAAGACTAAAATTGAGAAGTTTACAAGTACAGGAAAAGTCCAGTCAGAGTTAAGTGTCTTTAAGCAGTGGTTTCCCACAGTGGTTAGACTGCTGACTATATTTAAGAAGTTTTTCTGGTTTAAACATGGGACTGATCACTCAGGAAGCATCAAGGGTGAGCACCCTACTGAAGGTTGCTTTCTCAGGTTATGGTACAGTGTTGTCTTTCAGCTGAAATCTTCCTCTTGTAGTTACTTAAAATAAAATTCACTGCCTTCAGTAATGTGTTTGAACACTCAGTTTTGTATCTTCCCCCCTGTGTCATATTTGGCATTTCCAGCAGGTGTAGGACTGGAAGGGCTCTTTGAAAGCCCAAATTACATCACAGACTTTGCAAACCTGCCATCTCCTTTTATACCTCTGTTGATTTGACTTTCTTTGCAGTGACCTCCAAGGACTATTAATAACTTAATACTACTTTGGCCATTTGTATTAAAACTTGGTTGAAAAAGCATTAAATGCCTGGATGCTTTTCTCAAAGATTGGCTTTATTCCCATTTATATATTCCATTGTTCCCTCCCTAGGACCTGAGGGAAAGTTACAGCACACAGCAATTAGCCTTGGAGCAACTCCACAGGATCAAACAGGACAAAATAAGAGAGGTACAAAAAAGAAGAGCTGAACTTGCACAGAAGAAGCGACTGGAAGATGAGGCTGCAAGGTAACTGTGGCTTGAGTGTATCAGTGCTGCAGTTCTTAAATCAGAATAATAAAACAAAAGCTGTTGTGACTTTTAAGACAAGACCTATAGTTTTAATGTAAAAATACATCCCAGTGGTTGCCTCAGAGGAAGCATTTTATGTGGAGTACCACTCATGTAAGAGGGTTTGAATTTGAGAGTTTCAATGATTTATACTTGATTTGACTAAAGAAACAGGGCTAGTGACCTTGTAGAGTGGGTGATTCGTGGGCTTTGCTCATGACAGCGTTTTTCTGTGTGTGACAGTTTCATAACATTTGTGACAGTCTGTTTGAGAGAACCATGTGCCGTATGTGTGGTGATAGCCTGTTAATTTTTGGTTGGACACAGCTGTGTGATGAAGTAACAGCATTGCTGTACAGCTCCTACTGGATCCTGCCATGTACTTGGAAACACTAAAATGCCCATCAGAGGAGTGGATATCCCACAGGGAATGCATGAAAAGGTCTTATCTAGACATTTTTAAGAAGATGGCCCAAAGGGTTAGGTCCTCTTTCTTCAGAAGAAAGGTCTTGACAGCTAAAATATTGTGTTGAATTGGATACTAACTTCTTTAGACAGCTGAGGCATAGGATAACATCTGAATAGTTATGGAGAATACAGTCAGGTTTCCAGATCCTGTCTGCTGCAGTGTGGTCCTGGCAGGGATAAGCACATTGGATAGATTGCAACTGCTGAAGGCAAAAATACCAAGCTGCCAAGATCAGTATGCAAAGGCTATTTTTATCTATGTACCTGAGTGAAATTAATCTCTTTGGCAGTCATTGTTTCCAGTCAGGAGATCTGGATACCGCCTTGCTGGAGAGTTTAAATCCAGCTTGGTTCAATTATCAAATCAGTTCTTGCTCATCAGGATGCAGGTGGACAGAAGTGCTCCTGAAGGCACTGCACAGGTGATAGATTCAAATTCTTGAATTTTAATCCATTTGTTATTTTTATGTGGAATACACTGGCACCCATGTTAAGCTATGATCTGTGGCAGAGCTGACGACCCTGAGAGCAGAGTGATCAATGTCATAAACTCAGTTTTGCTGGGAAGTGTCACTGACTACTGTAGGAGCACAATCTCATTCATTTTTCTATTGATGTTCTCTTACCTCTCTCATTCCTTTCTTCCAGGAACGCCAAACGGGAGAAGGAGAACCGATGGCAGGAAAATATCCGAAGAGAAGAGGAAGAGAAAAAGAAGCGATTGGAGGAAGAACGAATGCAGGAAAAAGTCCAGGAAAAGCTGAAAGCTGAAGAAGCAGCTGCCATGATGAGAGAAAGGGAAAACAAACAACAGCTTCTTGCAGAGGAGGAGAAAAATAGACAAGCCACAGTCCTGAGGGAGGTGGAACAACAAAGGCAGAGGCAAGTGGAAGAAGATAAAAGAAAGCAAGAACAAATAGCAAAAGAAGCTGAGGAGAGGCGCAAGCAGAACGAGGAGATAAAAAAGATAAAAGAAGCAACCAACTCTCAAGAGGTGGATAAACACACTTCTAAAATAAACATAAATGAAAAGTTTGCAGATCTATTGAAGCCAACAGAGGGGAAAAATCTTAAGCCACCCTGGAAAAATGAAGGTAATCTCAAAATCATTAAGACTTTTGGACTTTTTCTTTCCTGAGTGTTATTTCACTCTTCAGGTGTACTATTATTGATGTGACTCTATTGCAGACTTCTTGCCTAAGATACAATTTAAAAAATCCTGTAATGTTTCATGTCTTTTGTCAGTTATAAATGATCTTATGAACTTAAGTTACTTCTATCAGTTTTCAGCACCTGTGACTGCTGACAAATCTACTAGTGATCATGGTCAACAAAGAGCAGTTGATGGGAATAGTAATATTTTAAGTTTTTCCTAGGGCTTGCACTTTCTTTCCTTAAAATGGAATGCTAAAATGGAGGGGGTTTGTTCATTGATGAGAGATGGGCAGGTAACGCTCAGAAAAGTGATTTATTAACAGTGAAATGTAGTTTATTTTTGCATTACTCAATGCCTCAGATGAAAAAAGCAAAGAACTGAATGACTTGACCTAACGCTAGTTGTGGGATTTGGTTAAACAGAGCTTTAACAATATGTTTACTAAAGGCACATTTGATTTCATCCTTCATTAATTCTTGTCAGTTTTTATTAGCCACTTTTCTCACAGAGTTCAGCAAGAATCAGATTAGAACAGGGCTGAAAGATATTTGCACACCTCAGCTAAACCTTGTAAAACATTCCCTGTTTGCAACACCAGGCAGTGACTTGGAGAATGGAGATGCAAAGAAAATAGAAATTGTGATATTTTGCTATTATAGGTTTCTAAATAAAATCTTCACACATGCTGCTGAATACTTATTGTTGCAACAGTGGGATCTTTTCAGCTTGAAATATTATAGTGGTGTTAAATGAGGCTTTATTAAAGCACTGGCTTAGCCAGAGCAGTGTGGCAAGGAAAGAGGAGAAGATAAAAATGCCCCTGCCTGTGGCAGGGGATTGGAACTAAATGACCTTTAAGATCCCTTCCAGCCCAACCCATTCTGTATTTTTATGATTTCTTCACTGCAGAAATCAATGCATTTTGTTGTCTCAGTTACATTTCCATGATTGGTGTGTTAAAGTGATGCCCTGGTTATCTCCTGAGACCTGCACAGTGTCTGGGCCAAGAATTGATATTCCTACCAGTTGCTCAGAATGATGGGGCTCCAACTGAGTGTTTGTCTCTCAGCTGTGTCAGTGGTAACTGTTTTCTTACCTTCCAGGCAATGCAGTTGGTGCTGCAGAGTCGAGGAATTCCATTGCCTTGGTGAATTACCGAGCTTTGTATCCATTTGAGGCAAGGAACCACGATGAGATGAGCTTTAATACTGGAGATATAATTCAGGTAAGATTTGCTGTTCACACTTAACTTTCAAAAATTAACCCTTTTCTCGAGCCTTGAGATGCACAAAGTCAAAAGCACTGCATTAATGTATTTTAAGGTTTACTTAAAATTTAAATTGGATTGCTGCTTTATTTTTTTTTTAAACAGGTGAAATTGGGATTAGTTCAGCCAAAATATTTCTCTGAGTTTTACATATCCTAGATATGTTGACAATCTCTTTGAATACAAGAACAGTAAATGTTAAACATAAACTTTCTAAAATTAGTAAATCAGAATCAATGTAGTTGTTGCAGTTCATTACACATGTACAAGTTGGCTTCTGAGTGTTTGCTTGAAATATGAGCATGGTAAATAGAGACATGTATTATTTATTGATGACATTTCAATTAAAATCAAATTAGTTATTTAACAAGTAGATGTGAAAGGTTCTTTTGAATCTTAATACTGTTTTCCAGTGTATTCTTAACAGAGATTTCTGCCTGTCTGAGCAACCTGGTCTAGTACAGGGTGTCCCTGCCCCTGCCAGGGGGGGTGGAACCAGGTGATCTTTAAGATCCCTTTCAACCCAAACCACGCTATGAATCTGTGATTCTCTTTTTGAGTGGTCCTTTATCAATCCTTCCTCACACAGACAGAGTAATTTATTCTGTGGCCATTTATTGTAGCACTTCGCTGAATTTGCTGTCTATAATATTACAGCAGGACCATAAGATTGGAAATGTCTTGTGGCATCTCAGCTGAAATCTGTGTTATTTCATGTATATTAGTTATTAGCACTTGTTTGAAAGTCTTTGCCTGCAGGTGAATGTGTGAAAACTGATTTACAACCGTGGTAATGCAGTTTCTAATGTATAAGTATGTGTGGTTTCTCCTCATTCAGACTGTAAGTGATACAAGTAGGTGATAAGGAAGAATTTATAAAGCAATGTGGTGCAAAATATTAAAACACTTGACTAAATTAGCTTTCAGTTTGACAGTGTTAAAGCATTTATTTGCATTTTTCTACCAATGAACCATGGAATAGGGAACAAGAGAAGTAGGTTTTGCTTTGACTTCCCTCTCAGCTGTAATTGTATCATTTAAGTGCTGATAACTGATTTCAGAAATAGGCTAACAGCTGCTGCCACCTCCTCCTCCTCCTCCTCCTCCTCTTGCATCCCAAACCCCAGCTATGCTAACCAGCTGATATTATTTGATGGGCTGCTAATTTCTAGCCAATTTTCACTAACTGGCTAATTTGCAGCATAATGGAAGCTTCAGTATTGCTGTGAATGTTTAAGGATGCTCTGTACTTAATCACATAGTAAATAATAGAATTTTTGGATGTGTTTTGGACACAGTCAGCTGACAGAGTTAATTATATCTGTGAGCAGAACAGCAGCAGTTGTTTCCTGCTCTGCTGGGCTCACCAGCCCCTGCCCCTTGGCTGCACATTCAGCAGAATCAAGCACAATGCACTGGCATTTTTGGCAGGACGGAGTGGCTCAGAGGCACTGCATGATCCCCGTGTGCATGCCTGGGGCCTGTTTGAAGGGGTGCAGGGTCCCTGAGGTCTGTCTGTACCTGTGTCTGAAACCAGGGCAACTGCGTCATCACAGGGCAAAATGAGCTCAGTTCTGGCAGGGCAGAGTGAAAATGCTGATCCTGTTCAGGTCAGAGAGCCAGCAGGTGCTGACGCAGCAGGTACCCTGCTTGTTTCATGCTGCTAATTCTGTTTTTTTTGTGTTTCTCCTCCTGTCCATAGGTTGATGAAAAAACTGTGGGAGAGCCTGGTTGGCTTTATGGAAGTTTTCAAGGACATTTTGGTTGGTTTCCGTGCAATTATGTAGAAAAAATACCAGAAGGAGAAAAAGCTTTATCTCCTAAGAAAGCCTTACTTCCTCCTTCAGTATCTTTATCTACTACCTCAGCTGCTTCAGAGTGAGTTGTTGATATGTTTGTGTTTCAATTGCTTTTTCTAAATTTAGCTAGCACATAATGTGCTGGATAGTTTCATTTGGTGCTTGTTTTTAAAATACAGAGGCAGAAAACTTATTGAAGAACCTTCTTAAAAGTCTTAGCTTGGAAAATTTAAGTATTTGATAGTCTGCTTTACATTGTACAGAATATCAGTTTTATAGATGTTAAAAAGTTCTCTGCTTGAGGTACTTTCTAAATAAAAGTTGTAATTTGATAAATACACCTTATGTTCGATTTGCAGACCACTTTCACCAAGTAAATCTGCAGAGGAGTCCGATTACCAAAACATCCCCTTTTCCAGCCTGAACGTTAACACAGCCTGGCAGCAGAAATCAGCTTTTACTCGCACTGTGTCCCCTGGATCTGTTTCACCCATTCATGGACAGGTACCTTGTGCAGAACTTGCTGTATTTCAGATTCATGTTAATGAAAATCATTTAAAGAAAAACAAGAACACCACACAATTTTGCTAATGCTGGGTGCACTGAAAAAGCTGGAGGATAAAGAAGCTCGTGTAAATATTCTACTAGTGTGCATTGATATAATTCCATCTATTTCCAGGGACTACTGAGCAAGAGGACTCATCATTCTTCATTCTAAAATCATTTTCACCTATAATTAGACACAGAAGATATTTCTAACAAATAAGAAACTGAGTTGCATGCGTGCATTGATGTAAACAAAGTTATTCACCCATCACTTAGGAATGAAGCTGCTTAAACTTCAATAAAAGATACACCAGTGGCTTTTTTTAGCAATTGAACCAGTTTGGGGCAGTGTTGTCAACCACCATCACTTTGTCTTACAGGGGCAGCCTGTAGAGAACCTAAAAGCACAAGCACTTTGCTCTTGGACTGCAAAAAAAGATAACCACTTGAATTTTTCAAAGAATGACATCATCACTGTCCTGGAGCAGCAGGAGAACTGGTGGTTTGGAGAGGTACATGGAGGAAGGGGTTGGTTTCCAAAGTCCTATGTCAAGCTCTTACCTGGGAGTGAAACCAAGAAAGAGGAGTAAGTGTGACTTTTGCTGTTGTTTTATTCAGCAGTTTGCAAAAAGAGGTGGTTTTGAGTGCAAAGTTCTTGCAGTGCTTTAGTGTGCAGAACATAAATGCCATTTAGAATTTACACTGTGTCATTTTAGGCTTTTATTATTTCATTCTGGCAAGTCAAGTAATGTTGGGCTCACTGCTGTGTAACCATAGACAGTCTTGCTAGGCTGAGTGCTGTGAAACATCAGTGGTGTTTGATTATTAATCAAGTGCCAGACTTTTTGCTGTTACCAAGTCTCCTCTCTTGCAGTGCAGTTGCATTCTGCCTCTAAAGGTGCCAATTTTTAAGTCACCCAAAAGTAATTGTAAGCTCTGCACAGAGCAGTAGTGTGTTTTTCTTCACTTGAAAAGATCATTATGTCTGTTCTAATGCTTCAGGGTAGCTGTTAAGGTAAAGTCTGGTTACTGCTGGGATGGCTGCACCACTGTGTGTAAATTGTTCTGTTCATGCATTCTGTTAAAACTTCCTAGAAATTCTTTAGAATAAGAGAATTTAGTCAAAATCTTTAATTTACTTCTTTTGAATAACGTAATTTGTGAATGTATCTCTTCCCTTTTATCACATGATTTTTTTTAAGTGGTGTGCTCTTGGTTGCCATAAATATATCAAATATCAGTAATACTTGGCACTGTTTGATATTCAGGGAAGTCTTTGCAGTTAATTCAGAGTCAGTACCAGCTCTGATATAACCAAAGTAATCTTAGTCTCATGTGAATTGTGAGATTTGCTCTTGATTAGCCTCTTGGTAACACAAAGTTGTTGGTTTTTTGTTTTTTTTTTTTTTTTTTCCTTTTTTCTGCAGACCAGAAGCTATTTATGCAGCTGTAAACAAAAGGCCTAATACCCAGAGTTACCCAGCAGGAGAGGGTAAGACAGCCTGAAAAATGCCAGCTAATGCTAGAGTCTGGTTCTGCTTAATGACTTGTAAATATAGTTCAGTTTGTGAGGAGTTTCTGAGCAGCACTTTAAGTGCTTGTCCAAAAGACACAGTGCAAATGTTCAGCTGTTGATACAAGAGTTCTAAAATAGGAACTCAAGGTTGTAAGTAATTCAGGGTGAGTATAGGCAGAGGTTCTGTTATTAAGACTTCTGCTCGAACATGAATATATTTCTGAAAACCCATAAGCAGAGTTCTCTTCCTGCTGTTCTCTACTGTGTTATGCTGCTCTGTAAAGACATGGGAAAAGATTTTTAATCTCCTGAATGTGGATCATTCTCTTACAATCAGTAAGAAATAGAGAAAACAGGTATTACTGGAGAAAAAATTCTAGTGTATCTCCATGCTTCCCTGATTATACTTTAATTGCACCTGTGTTTTTTCATTACAAAGTTGCATACCTGTAAGAGTAAATGGGATTACAGTCAAGCAGGTAGACAGGTCAGTTCACAGACCTGTGAAGGTATGATCCCTGTTATGAACACAGTTATGATCCCTGTTTGAGCACACTGGAGAATGCTGGTATCCCTTTATCTGATGTTCCTCTGTGCCCATCTGAAGCTGTTGTGTGCTCTCTGCACAGAGTACATTGCCCTCTATCCGTACTCGAGCTCTGAGCCCGGTGACCTGACGTTCATGGAAGGTGAGGAGATCCTGGTGACCCAGAAGGAAGGGGAGTGGTGGACCGGGAGCATTGATAACAGGACTGGAATCTTCCCCTCCAATTACGTCAGGCCAAAAGATCCAGACGTGAGTTCACGCTGTGAGAATTTACACGCGATATTTTCTCTCAGTTTTATTCTGTTGGCACCCAGCTCTTAGACAGGGATTTTGAGCAGAGGTTAATGTGCTTGACAGAAAAGAAAATCCTTAGCTTGAGTGCTAAATCAGAGCTGTAGCCAGTGTCACACTGCCTCTCTCTCTCTGTACAGGATGGTGTTGTGTTGAATACAGGTTGTAAGTTAAAATCTCCATGTGCTTTTAGTGTAAACTGTACTGGTTTTATTGCACATTAAAGGAGGTTGTTGTTTTGTCTTTATAGGCTTCTAGCTATGCTGGCAAAACTGGAACAATAAATAAGAAACCCGGTAAGTGTGTGATAACCTTTTAACATTTAAGACTGTTTCTTAAGTAACTCTGAGCATTTGGGTTCATAGCAGTGTTTTAATGGTGGCTGATTTCTTAGCTGCAAGTCATGTACCAGGATATTTCTGTGAATCCAGCTGTTACTGCAGTGAGAAAAGAACAAATGCAATTACTGTTTCCTTTCCAGAAATCGCTCAGGTTACTACTGCCTATGCTGCATCAGGAACTGAACAGCTCAGTCTCGCTCCAGGACAGCTGATACTTATTCTGAAGAAAAATGCCAGTGGATGGTGGCAAGGAGAGTTGCAGGTAGTGATTCAAGGAGAAATGATTGTGACTTCATGAATGGCAAGGAGATGCTCTCGGGTTTAATTCAAAAAAACAACAAAGTATAGAGTTATATAAAAGCTGGTCAGAAAGTTATTTTCATCTTGCCAAAGGGGAAGAAAAGCTGTGTGGTGGTATTTTTTTTTGTTTGTTAGATTGGGTTGGTTGGCTTTTTTAAACATTGGGTTGCTGGGGGTTTTATGGTTTTTTTAGAGTCAATTTTCTTGGTCACATAAAATAGTAAAACCGTTGATTAACATGTGGGAGGAGGAAGAGACAAGTTGACAGCTATTTAATTGGGTAGGATTTAATTGGGGAAACATTAAAGTTATTCTAATGAAAGAACAGGTGGGTTTGGAAGCTGGAGTTGGAAGCTTGTTTAATGCAAAGGTGCTGTTCCCACTTCTCTCCCTTCCCCACCTAGATTTAAGAAGAATGTCTTGTAAAAGTGCCCTTGACCTCATTAGAGACTCTGGATATGAGGCATGGGTGGAATATTCATAGAACAAATTTTCAGCCCTGCAATTGAGTTGTACTCTGAAATCTCACTTTAGACATTTGGATGAACATATTAGGGTGCAGCTTTATCTGAATTGCATTGTTCTATGCTTTAGTCAGATTTTTATCTTGTGAGATTGATTCAGTAGCTGTTTAGAACCCAGACTTCTTGTCTTTTGTTGGCAAAATTCTGTGATGTATTTGTGGCTTTTTTTTTTCCAGTCTAAGGAGTATTCAGTTTTTCAATTGTGTAATAACCGTTATAACCATTTACAGGCAAGAGGGAAAAAGAGACAGAAGGGATGGTTCCCTGCCAGCCATGTGAAGCTACTGGGTCCAAGCAGTGAAAGAACCGCTTCAGCTGCTCCCTCAGGTGAAAAAAAAGAAAAAAAAGACTTTATATTTCTTTCAGGATTTTATGTAACTATTTCAGTTGTTCATGCATCTGTGAGGGTCAGCATCCATCTTCTGGGCTTTTTAATTTTGATGGTTGCTCTAAAGCATACTCTTCTCATCTGGAAACTCCATGTTTCCAAGTGCTAGCAAAAATCTTAGAGAGAGCTAGCAAACATTGGCAAACCATGTGGAATTACATGCACTGCTCCTTACAAAGAGGGAGACTAAGCAAATATTCAGGTTATTTCTAGGTTTTTCCATTTGAATGGTCGGGTACAAATGAGGTTATTTCACAGAAAAGGAGCTTTTTTGCTTCTGTGTGCTTAAATTATGCTGTTCTCCACAGCTATGAGTTGCTTATACAACAATTTCCTGAATTTTACTGGACAAAACTTCCCTGTAACTAAAGCAGCAACCCATGATTAGTTAATGCATGTTTCCTCTTCCTCTGCCACATTTTCCTCACAAGTTTCTGCAGTAAGATAATCAAACTCACTCTCTTTTGAGCCAGTAAAAGAGGGAAGCATACTTGATTGCATTTTAAAGATTTTAGAAGGCCAGTAGATGCAGTCCATTCATTATAAATGTTCACAAATATATAAAATGGAAATAAGAATTACTGGCTGGCTCAATTTTAAAAAAGGAAAAGAAAAGGGAAGACAATTCTGTATCAAGATAAAATCATGTGGCATTTTTCTTATGCAACAGTGCATGTGAAATGGTTGTTTCTTTCCTGTGGTTTTGTAAAACACTGAGGAAACAGTTTTAATACTGGCATAACTCTACTCTACTCTTCTTTCCTTCACAGTGTGTCAGGTGATAGCCATGTACGACTACACGGCGAACAACGAGGACGAGCTCAGTTTCTCCAAGGGGCAGCTGATTAATGTGCTGAACAAAGATGATGCTGACTGGTGGCAAGGAGAAATCAATGGTGTAACAGGTCTCTTCCCCTCAAACTATGTGAAGATGACCACAGATTCCGATCCAAGTCAGCAGTGTAAGCAACCTCTATTTTTGATTAATTTTATCACTTCATTTCAAAGGTGCACTGCTGTTCTTCTCTGTGTCTGGAATTTGGAGTTCCAGGCATCAGCTGAATTGATTAGTACTTCAAGTACTCTTTCTTTAAATACTTTATTATAGTACAAGGTACTTTAAACCCTTTTCTAGTTAGCCTACAAACAACCAGCACCTTACCAACCAGCCAGTGTAGGATAGCAGGAGTGCTGTAGGGTGAGCTAAAAATACTGGATTGGGTAGGAGTTCTCCTTCCAACAAGATGTAGATAACTACCATGGACTGGGAAGCAGTGCAGGCACACTGCAAGTACACAACGTGCTCAAGTTTTGTAAAATAAGGAAGTGCTGTAGTAATTTTAACATACATATGAGTTAAGTAAAAATACCCACAAAAAGGGATAGGCAAAAGATTTTGGCATTAGCAAGTGGTCTGTCCTATCCTAAATATGCTTGTCCCAGCTCCCAGCATTCCAGCTGTCATCCAGTCCTGAGAAACAAGATATATGTCAGGATATAGGCTGAGGTGAAAATTACCAGCAGCAGGCTGAGAACTGAATCCTAAACTGTACACCTGACAGTCAACATCTACTCTGCCTTTTGCACATAAACGCAGTAAAGGTTTCTGGTTTTCCCCTACACACACCCTGTTTTTTGGCCCCTGTCCCCAGAGAATATCCTCCTCACAGAGAAATTTAGCACAATTTTCACTCCTTCAGCTTTTCATCCTGTGATTAAACCAACTTTTACATCAGCCCAGTGGGTTTGGGAACATACCATGATGCCAGAGTTGCTCCTTTGACACAACAGGCCTTGTCCCTTCACTTGCTGTTTTTCTCTAGACAGTGTTTGGACTTCTCTTGGAATAAAGACACCCATCTGGAAATCTGGCTGAGCCTCACTCTTATTAGCCTATAGCTACTGTGTAGGATCAGTCTGCACTTCAGATTTGATCACATAGTCATGTTCTTACACAAAAATTCACAAACTCATAGTGAAGGTACAGCTTGGGTTGAAAAATTAAAATATTTTCCCTGGGTAGCTTGTTATGGTTCCTGGGCAAAAGAGAGTGTGCACTATTCTTGAGGTTTTCTTTTTAGCTAAGTTACTTCTGAGCTCATATTTTTGGTAACATATTATTCTGGCTTTTTTTTAATGCCTCTGGCCAATGTGGTTGGGATGTCAAAAACTTCTGCATTTAGATGGAACTTAACATTCTTTGATTAGACATAGCTAAATCATTAAAATGGTTTTTTGAAAACTTTAATTTGTTTTCAAATATCATTCTTGAAGAAACAGTATAGACTCCGCCAGATGGGCTATAAAATTAAGATTCTGGCTGATTGTTAAAACTTAGAAATTTTCAAAACCAATAGAGGTAACAGCTTGTCACAACAGGTGTGTTGTTATTTCAAGTTATGTGGTTGAATGTGACAAGTGCAAGGTGATCACATAAACCACTGATGAAAAACTGTGCTAAGACCACACTGTAATTGGAAACTTTCTGGATGATAAGTTTTTCTCATTGTTTGCTGATACATCATTAAGTTTTCCCTATGTGGAATAAGATTATTTCCATATACATCAAACTGGCTTTGGACAAAGGTTAATGATGTGCAGATGTGTACCAGGTCATCTGTACCGGGCCCTTAAACTTTTCCCTAACAACTACTCTATGAAGCAGTTCTGCAAAATCCACCTACTGGTGAACAAAGAGTATGTTGAATTTATTGTCATTTTTGAAAATTCTCTCAGTATTTCAAATAAGCTAATTACACACTAGTTTTGCGCTGGTCTTGCACTCTGGTGTGATATAGGCATTTGGGAACTTAAGGAAAAATCCTGACTCAAACCCAGCATGGCTCAGTAGCTCCAGCACAGCACTGTTCAAATACCATTTCCCAGATTTCAGCTGAGCTGCTGCTGCTGGTCAGTTGTGTGAGCAGTCAGTCACTGCTCTGTACCTCTCCTGTAACCAGAGGAATGTTTAAATATGTCCTGAATGAACTTTTAAACTTCCTTGGCTTTCCTTACAATATCTTTCTTGTTTAAACAGAGTACAGAAACTATCATGAGTATTCTTGTGAAATCACTAAGGAATTGTCCCACAGAAATGTTGATGTGGGCCTCTACAGAACAGTTTTGAGATATGACAGAATATGATTTCAAAAATGCATTGTTGCATTTTAAGGAACTGCTGATCTGAGTATTACAATGCCCCTGTTGAATAATAGCAGTTTTTCCCACTGTTTTTTCTAGAACAAGTGTAATGGTATGGGAAAGGGAGCAGGCAGATGTGGTTAACTCAGATAGGTTTGTGGCTTAGGAAGATTCTGATTTTCCCCCAGATTTAAAGACCTTTGTGTCTGGAGTCTTTTCTGGGAGTTATTAGTTGTAGCTATAATGGCAAACTTCCCTAGAAAAGGAGGAACTGGAGTCAATGAGATGTCCCTTCTCTTAGGTTGCTGACATAGCTCTGTGAACAGAAGAAAATCACTTTTCCTTTTGGTGTAACTGCACATCCTGGTATAGGACCCCTGTAAGTAAAGAAAAAGAAAAACAAAATTACTTCAGGATTTCATAGATTTGAGGATTTGTCTCTTAAACACGTGGTGATTGCAGAACACAGGATAGTTGAGTCCCTGGTGAATGTCGTGGTGGTGGTTAGACTTGCTCCTGTTTTGATGACATTTTAATAGCTTTTTTCTATTGTTGGCACAAAAGCCATCATAAATAATAAATATGATGGCTCTGCAGGTTTCAAAATACAGATTTAAAATAAAGAACCAGTCTTCTGTTCTTTGAGTGTTTGCACAACCATGCAGGGTCAGATCTTGTGTGTTGCCAGTACCTGTCTAGTGCCAGGTTCTCTTCCTGTCCTTTCCAAGGAGTGTTTAAGGAGGGTAGGCATGGTGCTCTTACCACTTCATGGTTCTTCCCGGTGGCCTGGTCTGGAGATAATTTTATTTTGGCCAGTCTTCATCTGGTTTGCATTTGGAAACTTGTTCTCTTATAATTTGTTGGCTTTTTCAATGAGATACCTTTTTAGGTTTGTCATCTTATCCGTGGGACCAGTGTGAGCTTTGTCCTTTTATTTTCTTCAGTTGAGATTTTTTCCCCTCAGGTAAATCTCAGCCATCAAATCTCAAGGGTCAGGTCTTTCCTGTGTTACCAGCATCTGACAAGGATGCATCTACTAGGTTCTCTTCCCATTCTTCCCAAGGGATGTTGAAGGCGGGGTAGGCAGGAGAGAAGTGTAAGGAGGGAAGACAGCTGCTCCAGCTGTGTTTGCATACTTGGTTGCTAGATGTCTTCTAATGTTAGAGATCAGTTCATCCCCGAGAGATGTTCTTGCTGAGGGCTGGACAGCTCAGCCAGGGGGGCACACCTGTGCTCCATGTGCAGAGAGGCTTCTGGTTCATCCTGAGGTGTCTCATCCCATGAGACTCACAGAGCTGAATGTTGTGCCAGTTCTTTCTACTCTAATCTACGTGTAGTGACTGTTTCCTGTTCACTCTTTCTGCTTTCCATAGCCCAGCACTGCTGCAGTTCCTCACACATCAGAGTTACTCCTTCAGGTGCTCAGGCCTGAGCTCGAGGTTGTTGTTTGTAGTAATATCTCCAGAGCTACCTCGTTTTTGTCTTCCAAACCTTACTTGTAGATGTGACACGTTGGAGACATGAGGCAAGTCCTGGAACAAGGATCTGTATTTCCAGAATTTGATTTCCATGCACAAAAGACCTTTAGTAATTCCTGTCCACACTGTCTGGTGGATGAAGCTGACTCACTTTCGGGGTGTTCACAGTGAAAAAACAACTTCTGAGATGACGTGCTCGTGGCTGGTGCATTTCTGTGTCTGTGTAGGGACAGCACATTTTGAAGTTCTCTAGTTCTTGCCAAGTAACTTCTCTTTGTGGAGCAACAGTTCATGGTAGCAGTGGCTTTGAGGTGTTGCCTGTTGCAGTTCCACGTTGATATTTTAGCATGAGGATTAATGATTTATTCTAAGATTTTACTCAACAGCTCCAGAATTTTACCTCTTTTACCAAAGATGAAAATGAAATCAATCCCTTACTTCATAGTGACATAGTGACTTTGTATTTCTAAAGCTATTTGGTGAATGTCAATCAGGCTTGATACACTTTCAGGTTGTAATTCTGGGGTCTGGAATAGTCTCTGGATTGCCCACAAGGTGTGTCCCTCTTCAGACCGTGTAGCCCTTGGATTCTGAGGGATGTGGTACCTCCTGTTCCATGGATACATAAAACTAGAGGCAAGGTTTTAATTTCTTTCAAGCTCAAACAGAATTGAGCAGGTTAATTTTTATGTGCTGATATGAATAAATTCCAATGAGATTTTTCTTTACAAGTTTAGTTTTTGTCTGATTTTCTAATGTCCCAGTAGAATTTTCTCAGGAGAGATTTTGTTTTTGTTGAAATCTCAGGGTATTTTGCCATTGCGTTTAAAAAAGCCCTTAGGGTTTGACCTTGTGTTGAGTCTACATGACAGAAGTTTTCCTTAGGAAGAACTTTTTTCTTCAAATTAATGAGCTGCAGGGGTTTTCAGAGTCAGCAATGGCTGGTCACAAGTACTTAAATCTGTGTGTTTAAAAATATGAAACTGCAAGGGTGGAAGCTTGTGATGTCTGTTTTCAGAAAGTTGAATGTTCATCATTCCTTTCTGACCTTTTTGGTGTTGTTCTGTCTTTGTCCATAGAATTCATGTGTTTCACTCTTCAAATTTATGTTCATTTTATCCTTCATTTTTTTTTTTTGTTTTGTTTTTTTTAGGACCCAATGTTGTCTTCCAGTGTGAAAGCACCTCAGAGACCCACTATCCAAGTTTGACTAGCGTGGAGGCAGGGTGGCCAGCCCTGCTCACGTGTCTGACACAATCCTTTTGCTTCGTTTGAACGTTAGATCCAATCAAGAAATTAGGTTTTTGTGGGTTTTTCTTCTAATCTACAGTTTCAGTTGATTTGTAAAAGCAGAAAGGATAGTGGGTCTTTGTGTGGCTTTCACTGCTGTTCATTCTTGTTTCCTTTAGTATTTCCTTTGGGATTGATAACCGTAGTCATTAGCATGCATATCAAGCTATTGTTTGCATGGTGGGATTGCAGACACACAAAGACCCACTATTTGCACAGTTTATCTGAGCTGTTTTGAACGGGCACTTGTGTTCTTTTAATGTTGTAATGTACATATTTTGCAGAATTAAAATGTTCATTGATTATTGTTCTAATGGACTTGATTTAATCTCTTACATATTGAGCTTTTAAAATGGATGGCCTTTATGGCTCAACCCTACCTGTCTGCTGCTGCTGGTTACTGTGATTACAAACATGCTACAAGATCTAAGGGTCAGATCCGGTGCACTCCATCCAGCCTTTTCACACCCTTTTTAACAGGGGAAAGAACTATTAGGCGTAGAGTGGAGGATATTTTAATTTTTTTTTTCTTCCTTCACAGTAGTACTACAGCAGGAATTCAGGTTGTTTTGGCTCAATACATTCTATCCCTAAACAGCCTCCTTCCTTTAAATTCTGATCATTCGTATTTGCTTTCAGTTTTGGCAAACGTGCTTAGTTGCTGCAGTAAGTACTTGCACAGCCTCTGTGTGACCAGGCCCTTCCCCTGCCCCTTCTCTTTACTAAACAGCTCATGGTACTGAATTGTTTGTCTCTGGCTGTGGTCTGCAGTGATTTTAAAGTACTGTCTGAAAGCTGCTGCTCTTCCTCCTGGTCAACAGAGCAGCAGCCTAATGCAGAGGTAACCTTGCTGAAGGGGTGTTGCCAGGAGAGAGACATTAAGAGAACCTGGAGTGAGGGCAGAGCATTTGGGTTTAGGATGGAACTGTGCTCCTCAGTCCTGGCCTGTTGGAAATACGGTGCAGTATGAGCTGCCCATGTCTTATTGTAATGTTTGAAGGGAAGGAGGAACTTGTAACCTTGACTCCCCTTTAAATAAAAGGATTAATTTGATTCTAGATGACTTCTCTGATTAAATAGTTCTGTGCTCTTGTAACAACAAGAGATTTCTAGACACAGTATTTAATTTAGTTGATTTCCTGAACTTGGTTATGAAACAGCAAAGGTCACTTATGCAATCAGAAATGTTTACAAAACAAACTGCTTGTTTACTATATAGACATATATATATATATATATATAGATGAATGTTGTGAAGGTACTATCAGGAAAAGGTTAATCCAGTTGCAGAGATTTAAAAGCCTTTCTCCAAAATCCAATGTTATGTATTTAATATCCTTGATCAAATAATGTATATGTGCCCTTTAGTTCAGAGATGTGTCTTCTGTGCAATATGGACTACGCAATGTGCCTACAGAAAACTACAAATGGATTTTTATTCTGGATGTATTTTGTCTGAACCAGTATTTTGTTATAGAATGAAATCATGTTGTTGTAGGCAAATAATGTTCTAGATAATCCTTTGAATATTTCAGATGACTTGATTTCCTTCTGAAACCACATTTTAAGTGTTTCTACTAAAATACACTACTCACCCAGAATTGCCTTCTCTGAATTTGTCTTGGAAAGCCTGTTTACTACAGGCTGAAATGTGTTGTGCTGCACCAGTGGCATTGAGCAGTCACTTACTGTAGTCTAAGAATTAGGTGATCTTCTAAATTACATCATTTCTAAAAGGCAAAAAGGCACTGTTAACCAGTGGGATTTGAACCACAGTGACAATCAATGTTCAGTCAGTTTTCCTTGACTGCCAGATTACTACTATTTGTCTTTGAAAAATTAAAAATAACTTCACATCCTCACCGAGGTATTTGAGGATATACTTACATGGAATTTTCAAAAACCAACTGGCATTCTACTCTTTTGGTTTTGTTTTTGGTTTTTGTTTTTTTACTGATACGTTTGGAGATTACAGTACTGTTGGCAAAGTTTCCCACAGGTAGCCCTATGTTGCTGTGTAGGTATGAGCATTGATAATCATTGAAACTGCTGCCTCTAAGTCTGAACTGAAGAGTATTGAAGTGAAGCATTTTGTGCTTTCACGGCTATCTTTTCATGTTTCAGTATTACCTGAGTACATTCTAAATTCTCTTTAAGTGTAATAATAAATATAATAATAATAAAAACACACTTAATAATGCTGATTGAGAGAGACTTAGTCCCTGCCTTCAGTATTTATCTGTCCTGCAAAAGTCTGCCTAGCACAGCTCCAGCACAGTTGCCTGAGAGCTCTCCTCTCCTGCACAGTGGTGCAGAAAGAGTTGGATACACACATCAGATCATCCAAAGGAAAGGCTATGCCAAGGATGTATTTACAGCAGGATTATTTTAAATAATATTCTGTATCAATGAAGCAGTGTGGCTATTGGAAGTTGAGTTTAAATCAGACTTGTACTTTTAAAAATGCTACTTTTTCTCTGGTTGCGTGCAATCCACCCCTTTGTTGATTAAAGACCACAGGGTTGAGTTCAGCAGGTCAGCCCAGTGAGTCAAATAAAATCGCCCTTATTTGGGTGAAAAAGGTTGGCGGTGGAAAATAGAATCCTTCGTTGAACTCATGGTTCCCAGGCAAACGCTGAGGGTATAAATATTGCTGAGAGCCACACAAGATTAAAAAGTAAACCTGAAGCCAACCTGGGAAACAAAATAGGCTGTTTGCTGTTGCCTGTAGTGTGGTACTTGCTAAATGTTGTTTCCTGTGGGCCAGCAGAGAATAGGGGCCCTGGTGTCACTGGGGTGAGAACCAAACAGTGCTGTAAATGCACAGGAACGGGTACCAAAACGCTATTTCTGTAACTGTCTGGTTTGCATAATGGACTAACAAACTACAGAAGCCTGGTTTAACACAAGCCTAGTTCCTGATCCAGAGCTGGATCCACACAGGAAGGTCTTGTGTCACCACTGGGACCAGAGGCAGGGCTGGGTGTGTGAGGAGCCCGTGGTGGAGAGGGCTGGGAGCATCCAAAGTGCTTTCTCCACATGGTTAAGGGTGCAGTCAGGAGCAGAAGGCACAAAGCTCCATCAGAAAGTTGCACACTAATAACTGAAACGTCTCCCTCTGGTCACTGAACATTTCTGCCATCTCAGTGCTTTGTCAGATTGTATCCCTGTGTGATTCTCCTGGGCGGGGTTGGAAACACCTGTAAATAAGTCTGCTCGTAGGAATGCCGACACTCTTTGGCCTGCAGCGGGAGCTGCTGTCGGGTCCTGCTACTTCAGTGTAATGAACCAATAAAACTCTGCTGTGTTCTGGTGTGTGCTGCCTTAAAAGCCCTCCTTGTCCTTCCTCAGCTTGAGTGTCACGTGTGGGGACGGTTGTTGAGACACGCGAATGCAGGCTGTGCTTAGCATGAGGCAATTGTTCACCTTTGGATTTGAGCAAAGTTGTAAGATAACTATGCAAATGTATTTTATTAAAGGGACACATAAAAGGATCTAGTCTGTCTGTTGTGGTTTTTTGTCCATCTGGGGAGGATTTTGTTCCCAGCTGAATAGCTCGGAATGAGCGTTGTGTCACCTGTGATGGAGTGACTTGATTTTGCATTTTACCTCTTGAAAATTGATTCATTAATTTCCTCTGTTGTAGCACAGTATCCTGTGTTTACTGATTAGGGGAGATGGGATAAAAGTTTTTATTATTTCTCCCAGGGCCTGATGGAAACTGTCTTTTCCACAGTAGCAGATTTCTTGGATTAGTTCCTTTTGTGGATTTCAGAGGCTGCTGGTGGCTCCAGGAGTGACAGGAGTGTGTCCCAAGTGCATCAGCCCTGTGTGTGCCTGCAGAGCTGGCACCTGGCTGTGGTGGTGTCCCCCAGTGCCATCAGCTGCTCTCTGGCTGTACTGAAGGGACTGTGCTAATGCCAGCCCATGGTCCCTAAGGGGGCCTGTGGCCTTTCTATGGCAGGCTGGGAAAATGGAGGCAGGAAAACCCCCAACTCTTACCTGTTTTTCCCGGCCGTGTCAGCTGGCTTCAGAGTCAAACAAACAATTAAAACAAATAAACAACCCCCTCCAAAAAAACACCTAAACAAACCAAAATATTTCCTTTTTAAAAGCATTTTATATAGAATCATAGATTCATTAAGGTTGGAAAAGACCTTTAAGATCATCAAGTCCAATCATTAACCCAGCACCAATAAACCACATCCCAAAATGCCACATCAATATGTTTTTTAACACTTGGTGGCGCCGCCACTTCCCTGGGCAGCCTGTTCCAATGCTTTATAACCGTTTCAATGAAGAATTTTTTTCCTAATATCAAATCTAAACATCTTCTCTATCCCTAAATAGTCTTCATTGGTCACCCAAAGCAGTGAGTGCGTCTGGTGTGTAGCTACATCCTTCCAGATGAGTGCCTGAGCTCCTGTTGGACAGCTGAGATGTCTTCTCAGAGCTGTCGCTTTTAATGGCTTTTTTCCCCCAGTCCGTTGAGAGGGGAAGTCTGTTGGGAAGGTAGTGGTAGGTGTTACTCATCTTTCATTGGAGGATTTCCTTTCTTCAGAAACTCTCCCTCTTCCCCTTGAATGTGCTCATAGGCAAAAATCAGTAATTGGGAAGGTTTTCTTCCCTAGCCTCCCACGTTTTTCAGGGCCTTGAATCTCCTGCAAGGAGAACATCTTTTCACTGTGAAATTCAGTAGTGTTTATGCAGGAGTAGTTACATTAGTAGGAGAAAATACTCCTTGTTCAGTATATTTGGAAAGTATAATTTTAAATACAACTTCAGAGACTGGGATTTCCTGTTTATAAACTCTCCAGGTTGTTTTACCCTGGCAGCTGTTTCCTCAGCTCCAAGAACAGGATTTAGCCCAGAGGGCACCATAGTCAGTGTAGGCATCTCTGTGTTGCTGTGCCCCGAGTTTCCAAGGTTCCAGACAGCCCCAGCTCGCTCTGGTGAATGTTCTGGAGAGGGAGCTGGGCAGGCTGTGCCCCAGGCTGGCTGAAAGCCTGGCATTGCCTGCTCTTGGGAGGCAGGTTGGCTTCCCCTCCAGAGGACAGGTATCCTTCTTGGTCAGCAGAGCAGGTGAGGAGCCACAATTCCTTGCTACAGACACTCCCAGAAATCCCACTGCTCTTCCTGAGCTGACTGGGGAGCTTGGGATGAAGTTTCACCAGAAGGAAGCCAAGCCAGGAGCTTTCTGCTGCCAAACAAGGCAGTTTTACTGCTTCTATGTACATTCCTGGCTGTTAAACCAGCAGAAAACTGCTGTTTTCGTTTTCTCCCCTTGGGATTTGTTTGCTGCCAGCATGTGAGCAGGGAGTCAGATAAGTGCCAGAATTGATGCAAGGAAGGGAGGGAACAGCAATGTGGGAGGAGAAGGGGTAGAGATGTAGCTCCACCCTTTCAGCACCAGTAAGCCCATGGGTTGCTGTGGCCACTTAGGAAAAGCTTTGGCAATGCACTCATTAGGCTGGTTTATTCTCTTTTTAGTTTTTGTTTTTCCCTTCAGACTCAAATGCCTGAATTCACCCTCTAAAATCAAATATGGGGATTGCATAATGTGTTTTTATGCTAGTAGCATCAGACCTATCAAAATTGGGAGTGTTTTCACTAGTAAACACTGGTGTTTAAATAAAATTATATAAAATACTAAATATAAAGTAGCATTTGTCCCTTCATCCCAGAAGCTGACAGTCTAAACACAAGGTTAGCCCAGCATCCAGTTAATGTAGCTGCATTTTTGCATCTGATAACAAATTTATAAATCAAATCTATTTTAATGCATAAAAAAGGCCCATTTCTCTCCCAGGCTTGGCCCCAACTTTCAGTGGCCAGCATGAGACACCCAAATCCCAGCATGTGGGTTGTTCCAGCAGCTGGGACACAAGCCAACAGGAGGTTCAGTCCTGCTTCTGTCACAGGAGTGCACCTTGCAGTAGAAAAGGGAGCCACTGGCCAAAGGTGAGACTTCCAAATCTGGACAGTTAATGCTTGGTTACTGTGAAAGTCCTTGGATTATCCTAAAATTTCATGTCTTAGTAACCAGGTGGGCTTAAACTCAGTCCTGGACAGAATGAAGAGTGACATAAGAATCCAAAAGTAGCACATTGGCCACAGACTGTCTCAATGGACTAAGACATCAAACTTAGCGAGAATCACTTTTATCTGTACCTTTACTCCTTTTTCTCATCTAATTTTGGCCTGGTTGTAGCTTTGGGGATAACTACGGCCAGAAGGAGTATTCTGTGTGATCAGAAGAGCTGCCATCCCTTATCTCTTCTAAAAAGTGGTGTTTTTTCAAACCTTGTCAGAAAGCTTAAGATCTGTGATCCTCCTTAGGGTGCAGAACAGAACTGAAAAGTCCTGATTTTCAGTCTCGCTGTTGTCTTTGCTGTTTTACTTCTTTGTGTTTTTCAAAGGGTTTCTTTGTTACGGTGTCCTAAAATTTCACTTGGCAAGAGTTTCTCTTCTGCTGACAGCTGCTCTTTCAGAGCACCTTGATGCCGGTGTAGCCGGAAGCTCAGGAGCCTCTGAGGTTCCCATTAGGCCACTGTCACATCAAGTGCAGCCTAATGTTTAGTGTTTCTTGTTTTTTTCCCGTCAAATTTATTACCAACTCACCTTCCCATGAGCAGATCTGTACCTTGGCAGTGAATAGTCACATCCTTTTGTGGCAGGAGTGTCAGGGTGACGAGGGAGACGCAGCCCTTCCTGCTGTAGGTCATTCTGCCTTTCACAACTCCTGTAAACCTTCATGAAGTGTCATTCCTCTAGAACTGCCGGATCTAAGAGAGTCCCTGGGATGTCCTTTCTGCTCTCCTGCAAAACCCACCGTTCACCTGGTAATGCAATCCGATGCCATCACATCCAGCCATAGATGGATGTTCTCAAAGGATCTGTAATTGTTCCTTTTTTTTCCCTTTTCCCCCACCCTGCTGCTTTGCAATACTCTGCTGTGTGATGGCTGACAGAGGGCTAAGATTGACTTTCCGTGCTCTCCTTTAGCCACCTAAACTCATTCACCACTCTGGTTTTACCAGTTTTTGGTTTGGTTACTAAAGTTTGAACACTGTTGTCTTGTTTACTAACATCCAGTAGAGATAGAGTTGTGTGAAGCTGCAGGGGCTGCATGTTCTGACAGAAACTTGGGGTTTGTGTCATTGACTGTTGGTGTGTTCCTGTGCATGATTTTGATTCTTCATCCTTGATGCATAAAAATAATTCAATATATTTCCAGCTTATCTTGAGAAAAAAAAAAAAAAAAAGTTGTGCAGCTGTGAAGTTACACAACTAAAATGTTATGTGTTACAGCTTTACAAATCTGTAGTGGTGGTTTGTATCATAAATTAATAACTAAGGCAGAGAACTTCAGAAATGGGATGGGGATTAAAGGTGCAATGTCCTAAGTCAGGACCACACACATTTTCTACTACTTCATCTCACAAAAGACAACTTAGAATCATAGAATCATTAAGGTAGGAAAAGACCTTTAAGATCAAGTCTAAAAAGACGTTGCTCAAGGTAGGAAGAAATCACGGTTTCAAATCAGTGTCGCAGAAGAGATGAGAAAAGTTATGAGACAAATGGAGTGGCAAGAAGTCAGGAACATTTACTCTGCATCACAGTACAAGGGGTGTTCAAAGAAATAATAAGGTGATAGACTGAAAAGTGACACAAAGACGGGAGGGGGTTGATTGCTACACCGCCTGATCTTAAAACCCACTGCTGCTGCTGCAGAGAGGGTTTACCAGTGCCTGTATAGTCTGAGCCATAGACAGATGAATGCTGGTGCAATTCTGTTAATTTATCAGATTTGATGCCTTGAGTGGGATCTAAACTCCTGACTTCCGTCCTGCAGGGTGTGCTGATCTCCAGAGCCTTGACACCATGCAGCCCATGGAAAGGAAAAGGCAGGGCTACATTCATGAGCTCATTCAGACAGAAGAAAAGTACATGGATGATCTGCAGCTCGTCGTAGAGGTGAGATGTCTTGGATGTGAAAATGCATTTGGAAAAAGAACGCCTCAAAACGGATTAATAACAATAAAGGGATTCTTATGAACTGTGAGATGATGGAGGAAGAAAGGTGTGTGGGCACCTCCCTTTCCAGTGAAATGTGTTGCTCACCAGGCAAAAGCACCACTTTGTGAAACCCATCCGCTTACAAAGACCTTCCTGTTTTCCAAATCCTGTTCTTAGGTGTTTGGGCTCAGTAAAAAGATGATGGGCTGGGGCCAGCTGTTGAGCAGAGCTGCACAGAGCTGTAAAAGCACCATAAAAGCTTATCACCTGCCTTGTCCCCAGTTCTATTTCTGAAAGCAAGACCACCTCCCTTAGCAGGGCAGGGACAGGCCAGCATTAAGTGCTCTTGGGCGTCCAACTTGACCTCTCTGTACAGAACAGTGGTGTGGTGAAGCGGCAGACGTTAAACAGTCGAGTCACAGGAGTGCTGTGTTCCCCAGGGATGAGGTGCTGAGGGCCCCTGAGAGCAGCTGTAGTTCTGAGTGCTCTGGGTCAGGGGAGAGGAGCAGTGCCTGGGTGTAATTTGTGCAGTGATTGACTCTGCAATCACAGGAATGCTCTTCTGCTGAGCTGCCAGCCTGCAGGTCCCAGTGCTTGTCCTTGCCTTTGCAAGTGCTGATGCCGGTGTCAGAATGGGGTCACACGCTCAGGGGAAACAGCTGTCACAAATGCTAATAAAGAATTGCTTTTAACTGCTGAGAAATTAGACACTGACCAGTCAAAAAAAGCTATTGCTGGGCTAAGCAAGAGGCTGAGCTGTTTCTGTTCTCTGAAGAATCACTCATTTTTTGGCTGCAGGTTTTCCAAAAACCAATGGCTGATTCAGGCTGTCTCACTGAAGGAGAAATGGGGCTGATCTTTGTTAACTGGAAGGAACTCATCATGTCAAATACAAAGTTACTGAAGTGAGTACTTACATGCAGTCATACATTTTCCTTTTCATTATTCCATCATTTTTTTCCCCGGGAAGTTTGCTGGGTTTACAGTCAATATTCTATCCTTGCTGATTATTTCCTGTGCATGCTTGCATTCAGAACAGCTAAATGCAGTCAGACTGCTTCAAAAGGAGCTGTAATAAGAGAGAGGGAGAAATAAAAGCAAGGACAAATGTACCTCTGCTGTAATACCTCAGAAACAGACCCTACACAAAAGTATATACATGGGAGCTTTTCTTCCCAGTTTCTGCAAAACAACCTTTTCTTCTCTAAAAACAATCTTCAGAAAGATACAGTGGCTAGTAATTCACTGAATGAGATGCTGGTTGAATGTATAGATTGATGCTGATTGTCCCAGAAACCTCAAAGGAAAGTCCCAGTTCCCCCAGACCCCATCAGGGAGACTGTTCAGCTCAGGGTGTTGTGTCGGTGACCTCCTGGGGTTTCAGGCAGAACTCGGGCACCTGCTGGAAGTGCCTGTGCTGTGTAAGGAAATTCACCTGCCAGGTTTGTGTCCTTTCAGAGGTGGATCTGTCAGGGTTGTGGTTTAGGCCTGGCAGACCCGGCAGCAAAGTTGGATGGTGATGTCTTTCCTCGTCTGCAGAGCCTTGCGGGTGCGTAAGAAGACGGGCGGTGAGAAGATGCCGGTGCAGATGCTCGGGGACATCCTGGCAGCTGAGCTGTCCCACATGCAGGCCTACATCCGCTTCTGCAGCTGCCAGCTCAACGGAGCCTCCCTGCTGCAGCAGAAAACTGATGAAGATGCTGATTTCAAAGACTACTTAAAGGTATGATTCAGTAGCTTTTGTGCCTTCTCCTTTCCTCAGTGACAGAAGCCCATCTAACTGGCATCAACCACATCAAAATAACCCACAAGAGTAAAATCCTGCAGAAATAGCCAAGAAGCTTCCAAGGTGTATGTACATGGCGACCATGGCTAACACTGTGTGTGCTCTTTATTTATAACACTGTCCTTCTCTCTAGCTAATTTACTCAGGCCATGAAAGGAAAATTGTCACAACACTTGACATCAGGCATTTGTTTCTTTCATCGTTTTGCTCTTTTTTAACCTTTGTGGAGGCTGTGGTGTCAAAATAAAAGCTGGAACAGTTTTGAATGTAAGGATTCTGCATGAACAATGACCCTGTGATTTATGCTGGCAAAGCATCTGGGTGCAATGACACTGCCAGCCTTCCTGTTTGTTCTAGATACAAGTAGTGTTCACTTACTGAAAAGATCCAAGATCTCTTAGAATGCCTGGAAAAATCAATCTGATCAGAGAATTTTCAGTATTCAGTGTCCGTGATGCTGTTTCCTGATGACTAATGCAATGTCTCTGCAAAATCTCTGGGTTGCACCACAGAAACTTGCCCTGGACCCTCGCTGCAAAGGAATGCCCCTCTCCAGCTTCCTCCTGAAACCCATGCAAAGGATAACGCGCTACCCTCTGCTCATAAAGAGTGTGAGTACCCCAAGTCAGGTTTGGTAGGGGAATGCTTTGAGTTTGATCTCCATAGCAAAAGCCAAGATAAAGGCTTGTCCCTTTATGGGGATTTCTCTGACAGGCATCTGTGCTTACCTCTGTTTTTATCTTGTCTTCTCCCCTCTTTCATCCACGCCAGATTCTAGAGAACACTCCGGAGAACCACCCGGATCACAGTAACCTGCGGCTCGCCCTGGAGCGCGCAGAGGAGTTGTGCTCCCAGGTCAACGAGGGTGTGCGTGAGAAGGAGAACTCAGACAGGCTGGAATGGATCCAGGCCCACGTCCAGTGTGAGGGCCTTGCTGAGGTACCTGCACTGATGCTCTGCAGGGCTGAGGCTTTTCAGTCATTTCAGCAAGGCTGGCAAGGGAATGGGAGTCCTTGCTCACTTCCCTTATTGGAACATGATCCACTGCTGAGCTCTAGGCAGGAAAGCTTTTATTGAATTCTACTCATAGCCATAATGTGATGAACCACTTTTTTTGCATGACTGTAGTGGCAGAGAAATCTTGGATTTATCAGCTTAAAAACTGATACCATTTGGACCATTAAACAGACAGAAATAACTCCTCTCTGAACTCCTCATCATGCTGCCACTGGGCTAAGTCAGGTGTTACTATGGAAGATTTCACTTAGTGTGTGTTTGCCAGGGTTTTCCTTCAAGCAGGAAGGGAACAGCAGCCCTCGGTGCCAGATCCTCAAGGATATGTGGTATTCGAGCTCCTGTACCTTTCAGGACAGCCTTCAAACTGAGGTGTGCAAGACAGTTCTGCACTGCATAGGGAACCAGGGCTTGACAGACCCAGAAGGTCTGTCCTGGTTCCATCACCTAATCACTTGTAAGAGGTGACCTGACTGCAGCCTGTGCAGCCTCTTCTTAAACACAGCTTCTGAACAACACAGAAGTGGCCATGCAGTAAATGCCTCCATCTGGTCATCCCTCTGTGTGTTTTTGGTAAAGCTTAAATCTCCTCTGAGATGGGAGTTGTGCTGTGGCCATGGCCGATCACAGACAGTTCCCTTCTCTTCACTTACAATGGAATTCATTAAACAAAACAGAAGAGAATTTTCAGCAGCTTGGTCAGTCTCCATGGTGAAGAGGAGCGGGAGCTGATGTCTGCACAGACTTGCTGCTGTTAATGGGTTTTGTCTCTTCCCAGCAACCTGTGTTCAACTCCCTCACAAACTGCTTGGGACCACGGAAGCTCCTGCACAGTGGGAAGCTCTACAAGGCCAAGAGCAGTAAGGAGCTGTATGGATTCCTTTTCAATGACTTCCTGCTGCTCACCTACATGGTTAAACAGTTTGTGTCTTCCGGATCCGATAAACTGTTCAGCCCCAAATCCAACTCCCAGTTCAAGATGTACAAAATGGTGAGTGAGTCAAGGTGCTCCATGGTCATGTTGGTACAGTAGGTCTTGGCTTCTGATGAGGGATCTGCTCTCCCCCTGGGATTAGCTGTGTGACTCCTTTTGCTGTCACATGGGCACGTTCTGGAAAACAACTGCACAAATGACATTGACTTAGTACCAGAAAAGGACAGACTTCTGTATCTTGGTTTAACAAACACTTCGGTCCCCTTTGAGGGGAACGGGCAGAAGTAGCATCATGCCTGAACAGCTGAGTGGGGTGTTCACAAGCAGGAGCTTTGATTTCAGTTTGCACAGGCTCCTGCATCCACAAGAAAATTCCTGTCCTTCAGAAAACAGTAGAAGGTGCAAAGTTTTAGTCTCTTTGCCCACACAGAGTGTGTTCTCAAGATTCTGAAACTGGAGACATAAGTTAAGACATCAGGGCTGCTTTCCCACAGAGAACCTGAGAGATTCCTCTCAGGAGGATTTCCAAGCTCCACACTGCAGCGCTGCTTGCACACCCCTGCACCTTTCACAAAGCACTTTGCCTGGGAAAACAGAATGGGGTGAATCACCAGAGTAGTTTTTCTCTCAGCCCTTTCTTGCATCCTTTACACAGTGATCTCATTGTTTGTCCTGTGTCCTATGACTTTCATTTTCCCTACAGTAAAACAGTGCATTTAAACATGCTTATAGAGTTTCTGCCTATTGTCACAAGGTGATGCTGCCACAGTGGCATCTGCTTTTCTTTCAGCCCGTTTTCCTTAATGAAGTCCTCGTGAAGCTGCCCACAGACCCTTCAAGTGATGAGCCAGTTTTCCACATATCACACATTGACAGAGTTTACACACTTAGAACTGACAACATTAACGAGCGGTGAGTAGTGAAAATGCAAATCTGAGCTTAAACTTGTTCACTGATGCTGCAGGCTGTGTTTCCAATGAGCAGACATGGGGGCTCTGAGCTCAGGAACAGAGCTGTCTCTTGGTCAGGAAATAAACTCACTTGACTCTCATTTGAATGAAAAGTTCTCTCTGATTTTGTTCTGCTTCTGCAGCAGCTCTTGCAGTGGCATCCAGCCACATCTGCTGCTCCTTGATGTTTCAGTTGTATCAAAGTCCAGCATTCCATAGGACTCTTCCCCAGTCCTGGGCAGTCTTTAATGTGACCCAGCAGTCTTTAATAAAACAGCAGCTCCACGTCCATTTATTTAGGCTGATTTGGAATGTAGCATAAGATTAAATCCAAAAACTCCATTGCCTTAGTCCATGAACTGACTTAATTTGTGACGCCTCTAAAACTTAGGGAGGGGGGAATGGGAAAAGAGAGTGGGGCAGAGTCACTGAAGATTTTGCTGCCTGTGGGATGACCCTGACTGTAGGGATTGCTCTTTGCAGGACTGCCTGGGTCCAGAAAATCAAAGCGGCATCAGAGCAATACATTGAAACGGAGAAGAAGAAACGTGAAAAGGCTTATCAAGGTACCCACTGAGTTCTGTATTTCCCTCTCATGCACCTGGATACAAGGGCATGGCATTTCCTGGAGGATGCCAGTGTCTCCTTCTTCAGATGTATTGCCAGTTCTTACAGTTCCAACCAGTCTGTTCATTTCTGACCTCTTTGTTCCCAGCTCGTTCACAGAAAACCTCAGGAATAGGACGCTTGATGGTGCACGTGATTGAAGCAACGGAACTAAAGGCCTGTAAGCCCAATGGTAAGTGAGGGAAACAGTCTCAGAGCACTTATATTCCTGTAACATTTGGAAAGGCTTGCTGAGAGGAGTTGGTCATTTAGGAAACACTGTGGTTGGTCTGCAGTTTCTGTGTGAAATAGTCATTCTTTAGCTTCAGAGCAACGAGTGAAGAACCAGCTTTGTGCTACTCTGGGATATAGGGATTGCCTGATCCACACTTCCTGGTAGCAGCATTGATGTGTGTCCAGATGGAGGGGGCAGTTCTGCACTGCAGAGGGGTTTCACTCCCTGTTCTGTGTTTAGGAAAGAGCAACCCATACTGTGAGATCAGCATGGGCTCACAGAGCTACACTACCAGGACCCTGCAGGACACCCTGAATCCTAAGTGGAACTTCAACTGCCAGTTCTTCATCAAGGATCTGTATCAGGATGTCCTGTGTATCACCATGTTTGACAGGGATCAGTTCTCACCTGATGGTAAGTGTGAATATTTAGGCAAAGATTGCTTTTTTGTTAGCTGAGGTACCCAGTTCCTCAGCAGCAGTTTCAAGAGCCTGTAGGTCTGACTGCTGCCTGAGAAATGTTGGGTAAAAACAATGCCTGAGTACTCAGGAGGTTCAATAGCCTTCCAGAGCCAGTAACTCCAGACAGTGAGATTTGATCCCAGTCTGGCTTTTGTATCAGACACAGAATTATTTTCTCGTCAGACTGAGGAGACAGACAAGTTGAAAGCAGAAATTCTACTCATGATAGATGCTGAAAAATAAGGTCCTGGGTTATATTTTCACAGCAACAGCTTGATTAGCTTTCTTGTTGCTTGGAAACTGAGCACGTTTTTGGCAGTCAGTTGCTTCTCATATTCTCTAAAAGGTTAAGTGCTTTTTCAGGGCTCTGACACACAGTCAATTATTGCAAGCTTACAGGGAACTGCCTTGACCTGAGATACCTTTTGTGTAACCATAGCTCGGTCTTTTCTCCTGTGAGTTAATGTGAGTTTGGCTGGCTGCCTCTCCCAGCTGGACAGCTGAGTCTTGTCTTTCAGTCCGTGGTGAAACTTTTAATGCACACACACACACAAAGATGTCATGTAAGAAATAGCAACACAGAAGATGTATGATTTCTGAATAGGATTGTAAACCTACTAGTAGCAGTAATTGTTAAATGTCATTGTTCTTGTGAAAAGCATTCTGTATAGACATAATTAGAAGTTGGCTGAGCCAAATTGGTTGATTTTTTTATGTCTTTGAGCACCTCAGTTGATCTGTAAACAAGCTCCATCACCTAACTCTGACCAGCCAGCTCTCAAACTGAAGAACACTTGAAATTGTTTTTCTGAAAGGGTATTTTCTAAGAGTATTTTTAAAACCCTTAGCTCAAACTGTGACATCCTAATTCCACAGCATTGTTCTCTTCTAAAAAGGCCCTTTTTTGTCACTGCTGGGTGGTTCAGACAGGGCTGGGGTCCAATTCAACTGGAAGCCTGGGAGTGGTGCTCTGGAACTGAGCATGTACCCCACAGCATTGCATTAACCTGACTCACTCAGATTTTCTAAGGTCAATATCTTTGCCTAATGAAATTCCTTATTCATTTGCCTAACAGATTTTCTGGGCCGTACTGAAGTTCCAGTAGCAAAAATCAGAACAGAACAAGAGAGCAAAGGCCCCACAACTAAACACTTACTGCTGCATGAAGTTCCAACAGGAGAAGTGTGGGTGCGCTTTGACCTGCAGCTCTTTGATCAGAAAACACTCCTCTAAGAACACTTTTTTTTTTTTTTTTTTTTTTTTTTTTTTTTTTTTTTTTTAAATTTATGAAGGACAACTGAAGCTGACAGCCTGAACATCTTTTGGTAAAAGATTCCTTGTCCCATGCTGGTTGTTAAGCAAGAATTCCTGCTGCTTCTGTATTTCCTCTTAGTTCCTGGTTGTGCTTAGTTCCTTGCAGTGTTGCGAGTTGTTGTTGATCTATGCAAACACAGATGTTACTGTAAATACAGTACTATAGCTCAGTGCCTTTTTATTATGTTGGAATATCTTGGGTTTGGATGCCAATATTTCCATTTTCAGGGCCATAAAAAGTATTACTTAGAAATGTGGCACCAAGCTGTTTGTATATTTTACCACTTAGTCTGAAAGACAGACTGAGGAATGGTTTATGCTCAGCACTAGAATCATTCCATTTGAAATCTTAAAAGTGATATCCACTGGAATTTTCCCATCTCAGGATGATAGTTTTAACGGTTAAATGCTGAAGAAGCCTTAGCACTGGAGAAGTCTCCAATATATTGTATATTCTTGCAAGAATCAAATGTAGTTCTTTACTTGACTTTAGTTCTGCACTGGAATCAGTAACTGCTACTTGATTTTTCTTTCTGCTTCAGTTTGATTTATCATTTTCTGCTGAGACAATGTGGTTGTGAAGAAGAACTAGAAAAAATATTTTAAATACTGTGACCCACAACAATGTGGCAAAATACTCTTCAGCTCTTTGGTTTTTTTCCTAAATATAAGTTATTTGTGTACATTTCCTTGGTCTTGCAGACCTCCATGTGAATCTTGAAACTTTGACATTGCCAACATGTATATAGAGAGTAAAATATAAGTTTATTAATTTGTCTACAGATGTTTATTGATCCATAGTGATTTTAAAAAAAAGTATATTTTATTGTACAGGGGAATGTGAATGAATGAGAAAAACTTATAGGATTTGTTCAAGGAAAGTTTATTACAAGCTTAAAAGGTTTGCTCTGGGGAACTGTCACCCCATTATAAACCTGTAAAATGAACTGGTTGAAAGAAAAAATCTTTCTCTTGGCACCAAATCAGGGATGGTTAAAAAAAAAGAAAGTTTGTTTATAAATATTTGATACATTGTAACCATTTTACTGCCTCCTTTAAACTGCTTTGTTGCAGAAGCACAGCATGCAGTTTGAGCAGCCTGTGCCCTTGTTTTCCACGGGTGCAGAAATTCCTCCTGAAGTCTGGCGGTTTCCCACCCAGTCGCCATCTGTGCACCCTCCTGTTACTGAGTCAACCTCTGTTACATTTAACAGTTTTCTGTGGTTCAGTATTTCTAATCCTAAATAAAACTCTACTCTTGGCAACACATGCGAGATTGTATCTGTACAATGGGCGTTTGGAGGACAGAGAAAATCCTGTTTCCAGGCTCGGAGCCCAGAGCTGCTGAGCAGCCACAGCAGCAGGGAGATGGGACTGCATTGGCACAGGAGAGGGACAGGTCTGAGGGCACTGGCAGCAGCTGCTGCTCAGCACCAGCTCTCCAAAAAGCACCAGATGTTTTGTGCATCACTTCCCATCTCCTCTCCCCTATTTATTTCCTGCCTTCTCAAAACACCTATAATGTACATTAAAAGTTTGATTTACTGCTTGGACACTGTCTCCAGGAGAGAGCACCAGCACTGTCTTTATTGAGCTCAGCCCAAGTTAAACCTCCTAAAATAGCAGGTTTTGGCATGTAGAGGATTGAACTGGATCTGGCAAGAAGAGGAGCAGCATCTCAGACATTTCTTTGGCTGCTGTGTAACAGCATTTCAGGACTACATGTTTGAGACGACAAGTTTATTGCAGTTTGCCCAAAGACCTGGCCTGTTCTCACTTGCTTTGGCAGTGCATTTTGTAAGGGGCACCTTTGGTGGCTGTGCTGGCTGCTGTGGTCAGTTGGGGGCCAGATGATCATTGGCTCTCTCTGTCGTTGTGCTGGTTGATGACTTCCATCCTTTAAAGAAAAGGAAAAACTGTTGCCACACTTCTGTAAAGATCAGCTGAGCTGTCAGATTATTTCCTTCTACACAGCACACACTGAGCTTTCCTGGGAACTCCCCTACCCTCCTTAGACAGGACACCCTCGTTGCTGCCACAATGGATTTGAAATGAGGAAAACAAACTGCCCCCTGCCATTGCTACTGTGCCTCAAAAACTGGGCTTAGTATAGATCCAGACTGTGTTCCTGGTGAAAACCATGTTCAAACACCCTTAAATGCAGTAGGAGTGAGTTAGCAGAACTAGAATGTGCTCCTCTAGAGCAGCCCCCCAGCAGCACATCAGTGACACGCTCTGTTAACTTCCTGCAGGTCAAAGTGGGACCCCAAACCTCCTCACATCTTCCAGCAGTCTGTGCACGTCTTCTGAAGAATGGATCATACTCTGATGGGTCATAATCATCCAAAAACACATAGCCCTGGGGGAGAAGCAGGTACTGGGTCAGGTCTCAGAAGATATTGGTGGTTACAACAGTGAGAGCAGCCAGCCTGGGTGGGACAGAGCCAGGCACAGCATAACACAGCACCAGAGGTGGTTGAAAGAAGAATTTCCAAATTTTCATACACTGCACCTCAGAAAGAAAGTGATTGAACTGTAACAGGAAAATTCCTCCATCCATTTTAACTTATCACAGGTATATATACATAATAAATTATTTGTTGAAGCATCCAGAAATAATTACAGGCTAAAATGCTAACCTTAGCTAGGACAGTCAAGACAATGTTTTTTTATTTTTTATTGGAAAATTTTTTCCAGAGAAGGAAGCCCTGAGATTGGCTCAGTTGGTCAGAGCATGGTGCTAATAACACCAAGGTTGTGGGTTTGATCCCAGAATGGGCCACTCACTTAAGAGTTGGACTTGATGATCCTTCTGGGTCTCTCCCAACTCAAAATACTCTGTGATTTCAGCAAAACAGATATTAAAAAGAAAAGAAAAAACAGGAGTGAGTGAGCCCTCACTAGCCACAGCCTTAGGCAGGTCACTGGTCTGCAAGATGCCAGCTCCAAGTCTGGGTTCATGAGCTGGCCTTTCCGTCTATACATTGGAATAAAGACCTGAACCCACACCTCATGGTCCAGGCCACAGCTCCAACTCATCAACAACCCTGCCACAGGTGATGGAGAAGCCTGACAGCAGAGCAAAGAAGAGAGCAAAAAGAAGAGAGCAAAAGAAAAGGGGCAAAAAGAAGGGAGGCAAAAAGAAGGGAGGGAAGGGAAAACACATCCAGAATAAACCACATTAACTAATCCACACAAGTGTCTCAAGTTCTGCAAAATTTATCATATGCTACATGATTAATGCAAACTTACGCAAGTAAGTTGTCCTGTAAATATGAAGGGCCTCAGCCTGCTTTTCAGGTGTGTTGGTGACACACCTGGCACCACAGAGCAAGGAGAAAAGGCAGAAGCTGCTCACTGGTGCTGCTGCTCCCCTTCAGGCAGAAGGACACATCCCAACACATCAGCCATTGCTTCTGGAGGACACCCAGCAAACTCCTGAGCTGGCAGAGCAGCTTGCAAGATGGACTGCTGCAGACCTCGATATGTACAGTACACCCAATACAGCCTACAGGACTGCTTCAGCAGTAGGACTGCTTCAGCTCTTGGTCATTCCATGCAGTTTAAATGCATGGGTCTGTCACATCAGGGCTTTGAAAAAGGTAGTTTGGTCCCTTTAAAACAATACAGCTCCCATGATATTTTCATTTCTGGATGAATAGCTTGTTTACAGTCTCAGGACTCCACCATGCAGTGGCTTTCCACTGACAGCAACTGCCTGCTCTCATAAAGTAGTATTTTTGTGGCAGATTACATAACTGCTTTTATTTTTCTCTTTTTTTTTCCTTTTTTTCCATTTCTGAGATGCAGAAAGTTTAGTTGTGGGATCTGATACTCATGAGTGGTGTGAAATTAACTAACAAGTATTTTCTCCAGTGACTGCAATTTGCGATTTTGCAATTTTTGTGAATACTGAAACACACGGAACTACAAAATCCCTAAGCTGGATCCATAACCTGCATGCAGACTTAACAAAATTGTTTGTATCTCCCTGCTCCCATATTTTTCCTTTTATGAAACTTGATCAGTAGCATCCAAGGCCACAAAATCGTTTCACTCATGCTGTGCCAACAGAGTGCAGTAGTGCTGTAGCTGAACTCAGCTGAACTGAGACATGAGGGTGCAGCCCACTCCCTGCTCACTCAGCCTCTGGTTTCAGCTGACAGAGCTCCAAGTTTTCCCACTAAATGATCCAGCCCACAGAGGGAAACACACCTCAACAAGATGTCTCATCATATTCAGAGCCCAGCACATGCTCACTGCACAGAGCAATGCTGCTGTTCATAGCTGCTGGCGAATGTACACAGTTGTAACATCACCAGTACAGAAGTCCTTGGGAAAAGTAAGTTACAGGCAAGGTACATCTGAACTCCAGGTTATCAACAGACAGGAAATAACAGCTAAACCCCTGATCTTGTCCACAATCTTCTGTATACAACCCTCTCCATGACAGAAATGTGCTTCTCATTGATACCTTCTTTGTCGAGTAGTTTAAATATTGAGAGAATTGTTCTTGTAGCCTTTTCTGCACTTCTTCCCGTGACTGGCTGTCCATTTGGTCCTTAATTTTCTGCATAAACGGCTCTGAAACATCCTCAAGATATTTTTTGTACAGAAGCTCTGTGTTTCTCAGATCTAGGAAATCACTGTGCCTCAAATATCTGTCCACCTCCTTAAGTAAGAAATAGAAAATAAAAACCATATAAACGATTGGCCAATGACAGTAAAGATTCCACAGGTGAAGGTTTGCAGCTTGGCTGACCTGACTGCTCACTGCTCCAAGGCACCTGTTTTCCAGCCCTTCCTTCTGCTCCTCCCTCTCTCCACTTCCCACCACTTGTTTCCAAGCTTGCCCTTTCAAGAGCTCTGGCATTCAGACCCTTACTTTTTGAAGCTGTGGTGCAAGATTGGCAGAAAATGACTCACTTTTTCCCATCAGGCTATTGAGCTGGAATCACTGCAGAGCAGGGGGCTGCAAGCACCAGACTGTGCAAGACAGGCAGCAGAAGGACCTTCCCTGCAGCACTGCCAATCTGCTGAGTTACATCACAACAGCCCTCCTGCCCTTTGGACGCAGCATCCCTGTCACCAATTACCACACCCACAGAACAAATACTAGGTGCAAACAGGCAGCTCAAGTCACCTGGGATTCACATTTAGGGTTACTACTTCCGTCCTATCCAGAGGAGACTGAAAAGATCAGAAGCTCATAATTCTAAATTAGTTTTTCAAGAATACAGGCAATTTACATTTTCCTGTGAATCACTATTTAGGAACTAAAAATACTGACATGCAGGAAAACACCCAGCAAATGAGAAAAGAGGTACCACTTCTTACCCTCACAAAATTTTCTCTGTCCAAGATGCACTGAACTGAAGCAATGATGTCTCGGCTTTGATCAGGTGCTGCCTAACAAAACATGAAAAAAGCCCACGTGAGGTGAAGACAGGACTTAGAGTAGGAGTTTTACTTTTGAATTCAAAATAATTACTGGTGTTGTGATTAAAGGCACATTATACCACCACCCAGCTGGTAAATCCTTGCAAGATTTGCTCTGAACAGCTGGGTTAAGTAGCAACAGAAAAGCATTGGAAGAACTGGAGTGTACATGCTCAGGCCCCCTTGGCTGCTCCTCACCACAGCCAAACACCACTTCCTCCTGGCCACTGTTTCTCACCTGTGCCCAACGTGGCTCCTTAACTCCTGCACTCCAGACAAGGAGTGCAGGCAAAATCGATCATTTGGGGATGGAATGCATTTTATGCATAGAATGGAATATTAGCCTGCTTCTCCCTGTGCTTAGTATTGATTTCTAATTCCAGTTGACAGTGTTGTTTTCAGTCATGTCTGCCTTGGCCCTGCTGACCAGCCCCACACTCCTAAAGGTTTATTACACTGAGATGAGCAGGACATCACACATCAGGGCAGGCAAGGAAGAGACGAAAAGTATTAAAAATTACACCAAACACAAATGAGAAAGAGGAAATCTAAATTTCTGGCATGTTTTAAGACCCTTTCATCCTACTATTTGAAACAACTGGTATGTTGTCTTATGCCTGATGAATTTACTTCACATTGTCACAGATCCTTTCTAAAGCCAGAACTGTAACAGCAGCACAAAGACATGGCCCTCACTCCAGCTAAGAACCATCACTGGTGAACAGGAGAAGAGTTTTCCTTCAGGATGATACATTTGTGAAGAATCCTTAAGAACCAAAGGAGTTGGATGTCCTTTGACTGAAGGAAAGAAGTCTCTTCTCCCAGGAAAAGAGCAGCCCAGGGGCAGCCTCATCACAGCACTACTTACAGGGCAGCTACAGAGAGGATGGAGGCTCTCACTTCACCAGAAGCCACAGCACGGAAACAAGCTGTGGGTAAGCTGCACAAGTTGCATTGGCAGAGGTTTCATATCAATACAAGAAAGAATTTTTATAGTGAGGTAAAAAACTCACAACTCACTGCTCAACTTCCCCAGGGATGTGTTGGAGTCCCCATCACTGAAGGTTTTCAAGGTGCAATTGGACAGGGAGCTGGATACCCTCATTTGGTGTATCTTTCCCATGAAAGGCTGGAACAGATGATCTTCCAAGGTCCCTTCCAGCCTGGGCTGTTCCCATGAGTCTGTGATTCTAACTAGTCACAAGCTTGTTTCAGGTTTTATAGGAAACTTTTCCACACACCAAACTGCAAATAATTCAATAAAGCTGTCTTAAAAGGATGCAAAAGCTCAATAAAACCCACTGAATCTGTTGCTATTATCAGAATTCTTTGTTCTCCTTCTCCATGACAAACACCTCTCAGATTTTACTGAACTTTGCAAGTAACAGTTTTTCATTCTTCCCTTCATAACTTCCGTTTCATTCCTCCACTCACAACTTCATGCAACAGAAGCCCTTCCATCTGTGTTGGCCAACTTTTGGCAATATTTTCCTTCCAAAAATGTCTGCTGTGCCACTCTGCTGGTGCTGAGGAGAACCTCTGGATAAATCTAAGGAAAGGAGAAGGTCTGCATAAAAAGACAACCAGCTTTACAGAGATCAGGTTCTCATCCAGGTTCTACAACCAAGCTACAAACTGGGATGGAATGGTTAACAAGTAACACAACTGCAACACCCATTTCTGAGGAGGGACAGACTGAAGCACAAAGCACAAAGCTCCTGCTCAGGGCTCACAGATGAGTTCAGGCACAGGCCAGGGATGAAGTCTGGGAGCACAGACAGACCAGAAAACACTGTCAGGATTTCAGTGGGATTGGGTGGCCAGTTCCAGTACAGGAGCCAGTTACACACCTGGGATCCAAGTTACAGATCCTGTGTTCCTCACAGCAGAGCCTACAGCTGCAGGAATGCTGGGGGTCACTCACCTTCCAAGGCTGTTGTCGCTTGGGTTTTCTCACAGGTTTCCCATTTGCAAATCTTTGTAGCCAGGGACCCTCTGAGCTATTCACACTACCCATGGTTGGATTAGTCTGGGAAAAACAACAGAACTGTCAAAACCATGTCAAACTATTGTATAAACAGCAAAAACTAAATTTTCTTACAATTCCTACTAATCAATGAAACAGATCTCTAAAGGACTACTAGCTGCTGATACCTGCAGCATTTTCCTGTCACAGTAAGTAAAACAGAGAGATGAAGTATCAGGTTTACAGTCAGATACTGCCTCTGGTGGGACTGTCCCCATCTCCACACACCATGGACAGTACTTTTTGTTTCAAGGAACAGTGATTGACACATTATTTGAAAATGCCTGTCAGCTTTGGAAACATTTCAGAGCTATCAAATTTCACCTCTAGACTATTACTTCTTTCCTTTGTGCCTTTTTCAAACACATAAAAGTCCCTTTCAAGTAACTGGCACATCCCACTCCAGGGATGGCTACATTTTATTGGTTTTTAAAGTTAGTTCTACCAGATGAAGCTTCTGCTGAAGTGATAACTCAGCTCCAGTCAGAAAATTCCATGTTCTCTCTTGTATGTGCATCAGGATATCTGGGTTGATTTATAACAAGAGACAGTGGAACCACAGAGGCAAAATGCCCTTTACAGGACCCTCCAATTAAACCCCTGTTCATTTCAGATTCACTGGAGACACACTGCTTCCTGGAAACAATGGATTCACAACATTACTTAGGTAAAGAATGGAACAAAAGCAAAGGTTATTTCTGCAGAGATACTGACCCCAAGTCTTCAGACAGATCTTTCAGTTATATATAAAAAAAAATAAAATAAAAATCTGATATTCAATTATTTTTTGCAGTATGTAGTTAAAAGAATCTGCAAAGAATCTGGGTATTCACAGAAGATAACATTTCTTTGTAGAAGACAACACTTAAGTTTCTTCTATCCTATCCAGCACTTTAGTGACAATATCTGACTCCCAACTTACCTCTTTGGAATGCAGATTCAAATTTCTTACCATCAATTCAAAGTAAAGTCTGTGATCTATATCTTTATTTGCCTCATTTCATATTCCCTGCTCTTGTGCACTGACAAAAAAAGATCTGCTGGGGTATTTCCGAATCTTCCGCACATGATACAGATTTGGCATCAGACAAATGCACCACACCTTCCTGTGAGCAATATATCCCCCCTACATGCATAGGTGCCACAGGCTCCTGTGTCATGCCATCATTTACAGATTTACTTCAACTCCAAGCACTTTTGTTCTTCTGAGATAGGGATGCTGTAAATCCCTGGACAAGCTTCAGGAAAATACATATTTTAATATTTCTAAGCTTGTAAAACAAGTAAAACCCCAACAATTACTCCCCTTTCTATCTATTTTTAGTAGCTAGCCTTAAGACTCGGTCCACCTCACAAAGAAAGACTGAGCACAAAGCAGAGGAGGTGTTTGACCTCCTCAGAGAATTTTGACCTCCTCTGAGAATTTTGACCTTCTCAGAGAATTTTATCTCCCCTGGGCACCCCAGGAGAGACAAAACAGAGCAAACACGGAAAATCTGCCTCTGCAGCAATCTGCCTTCAGGAACCCACAAGTGGTAAAGACTCTAGCTGCAGATTCCCCCCCCTCTCCCCATCTTCACAACCAAAGCTGCTACTGAATCTTAATCCTTTCTTTTTCTGCTTTTTTTGGATTCTTGCTAGGAGATGCCAACCCTCCTCCCTGCAAAGGCAGGGCTCACTGATCTGAGACAGCAGCTGTTTTTCAGGTCTTGAAACTACAGGTTTAATCACAGGCTTAGACAGAAATAGAGTAAAGGATTTCCAGAATCTGAGTGGATAAAACAAGTATTTAGTCAATCTAGCAGTTGCAGTTTGCGGATGCCAAATCCCATGAGCAGGTTGGCTGTTCTGTATTAGGGAATTTGTTTCACTGTGCCAAACCCCTGGAAGTGTCCAAGGCCAGGCTGGATGGGGCTTGGAGCAACCTGGTCTGGGGGAAGGTGTCCCTGCCCATGGCAGAGAGTTGGAACAAGATGATCTTTAAGGTCTCTTCCAATCCAAACCATTCTGTGATGATTAAACCTGAGAATAACCATGCCTAAAAATCCTTGCTAGATAAACAGGCATCCTTCTGTGCTGTCAGCAGTGTAGCTCTGTAACAGTAAGTTTTAAAGACAGGTTTCTTCTCTTCTTTCCTCAGGTTCTTCCCCAAACACCCACCTGCTAAAAGTCACACTCGCTGTGCCCAAACACGAGGTTTTGCAGCAGCTTTGAAGAAACGCATTTTATTCACTCTGTAACAAATAAAAGCAGCCTCACACATGTCTCAGTCCTCTCAAAATCCCATTCAGCCATGTAGGCTCACGTGTCACTGCACGGATGGCACTCTGCAGAAGCATAGCAGGCTGCCTTTACTGGAGCCTTGGTCTCCTCTCCTTGCCTCAGGAGCAGGACAAAGAACGGTAAGAGAACCAGTCTCTGGTGCGAGCAGGGCAGCTCTGTGAATGCTGAGCTAACAGGTAACGCGTATATGCCCGGAGGGTCCTAGCCTGGCCCTGCACTTCGAAGGCAGCGATGAGATAAAGGCCGGCGAAAGGGAAAGGCCGAGCTCCCTCCGGTCCCGGCTTGCCCCGCACTGTGCCCGGTCCTGAGGCGGGTCCCGCAGGCCCCAGGGAAGAGGAGGCGAGCAGCAAAGATCCACACCCACCACCCCCGTGCCGGAGTCGTTCACTGGGGATGGTGAACACAGCCCCAGGGGCGGCGGGACAGGGCTGTAGCACAAGCCAAAGCCGCCCCCCCGCCCCGCGCTGAGGGGAAATGGCGCCTTAGCCCGCCTTGGCTGCCCCTCACAGCAGGCGCACCGCGCCTCCATGACCTTCCGCCGAAAAAAAATAATCCCTCACCCATCACCCACAGCATCTCGGGGTGAAGAGAAGCCGCCCGTGGGGACAGGGACCCGGCTACCCGTGGGGACAGGGACACAGAAACCCGTGGGGACAGCGTGACGGCAGTCCTGATCTGGCCCCGAAGACAGACGGGGCGGAGGCACGGCCGGATCCCTCCGCGCTCGGCCGCGCAGCGTCCCGCACTGCCATGGCAACCCCAACGCGCGAGCTCCCGTTGCCAGGGCTTCCCACCAATCAGAGAGGGAGCGCGTGGTCAGCGAGCCAATCAGGAGCGAGGACGGCTCCGCCAAGCCGAGGCGAGCGGGGCCGAGCGGGACCGAGCCGAGACCGAGCCGAGCCGAGCCGAGCCCATCCGAACAGGACCGAGCCGGGCCGAGCCGAGCCGAGCCCATCCGAACAGGACCGAGCCGGGCCGAGCCGAGCCGAGCCCATCCGAACAGGACCGAGCCGGGCCGAGCCGAGCCGAGCCCATCCGAACAGGACCGAGCCGGGCCGGGCCGAGCCGAGCCCATCCGAACAGGACTGAGCCGGGCCGAGCCGAGCCGAGCCGAGCCCATCCGAACAGGACCGAGCCGGGCCGAGCCGAGCCGAGCCCATCCGAACAGGACCGAGCCGGGCCGGGCCGAGCCGAGCCCATCCGAACAGGACTGAGCCGGGCCGAGCCGAGCCGAGCCGAGCCCAGCCGAGCCCATCCGAACAGGACCGAGCCGGGCCGAGCCGAGTCCAGTCGAGCGGAGCCAAACCGAGCCGAACAGTCGTGCTCCCTAGTTTATTATCCAAAGTTCATTAAATCGTAATACAAGACTTCACGCATCCCCCTGCAGTGCTGACCATGGCATTAAATTTGACACTGCTCTCAGCCAGAATACCATCAGATGAGGGAAATGTCAGGGCTTTTTCCCCCAGCAGTGCTGCACTGACACACAGGTCTCACAATAACTGTGTGCCGCGTAGACAGGGTGTTTCCTCGAGCCCCTTACACTTTGTTTTTCAAAATGTGTTACTATGATTGATTTCTCAGCGCCCCAGGCAAGACGAGACCCTTGTGTCCAGCAGTCTGCCAGTGCCCAGAACGGGGACCCCCCTGCACAGCTGTGCCCAAGGTGCGTTCATTAACTTGTCCAGGGACTTGGAACAGCAGCGTGTCAGAGTCAAATCCCTTATATCAGCCTGGAAAGACAGACCCCCTACTGGATCCCCCACGCTGTTAGTCTCTATGTTACTAATTTTGTCATTTTTATCCATTGCCATTGTCTGCCAGCAGTCTTGAAGGACTCAGGCTGAGCTGAGCAGTTTAAGGAATAACTCACTTTATTAACAAACACACTGATGACAGAAGACTGTCACAGAGTCGGGGCAGAGATTGTCACTGATAGTGCACTGACAGCAAGAACAAGTTTGAAGTGATACACAGGCTATGGTCACCAGTGAAAGTTTGAGATCATCAACATGCACTGAGTAGGGATCCTACCCAACAGGTGTGCCCACGGGGGAAAAGCCAGGATCAGCCCATCAACCGAATCCAGAAGTTCGGTGAAGCCTTTCCTGAGTTGTCCCCCTCTTAACTCACTGTAATACTATTTCTTTACACTTAGGTGAAGCTTGAGTGACTCTAGTCAAACATACTTTTGTTCTCGATTGGTGTAAAATTCCCTCACTTTGTTCTCAAAGATACAGGTAATAAAACTGAGAGCGTGTGCTCAAGGAGAGGTGGTCACACTTTGGAGGTGGGTAATTTTTGGATGGAGGTGTGTGACATCATTACAATGAGAGTATAAAGAGTAGGGTTCATCTGAGGACAGCAATTTCCCCACAGCTGCTGATTCAGGAACAGGACATCTCTGTGCAATTTGTCAGCTATGAGGTACCACCGAGTTCCCATTCCTGCAGGGATCACAACACAGCCTGGCCATGGAGTCTCTGTCCAGCTCCACCTTTTGTTTCATCCCTCCTTAGCATCTGCTTCAGGCTGCAGGGGGTGTTGCATGGGGAACTATGATGGAATGAATTCTGTGCTTGACAACCGCATTCCCTCCTGGAAATAGCAAAGGCATTTTACCCTAAAATTTCCTAATGTTACAGCTTCTGTTGGAATGTGACTAAAAACTTTAGCTTCAAGATTTTTCCCCAGATGTCTCTAATTTTCCTCCATTTTCCCACTTAAACAACCCCATGACTGTAGTCATTCAAGCTTCCCAATATCCAAATGGAGTTCAAGAGTGTTTTTTGCATTTGTATTGCATGGATTATCTGATGTTTGTAGGGGTGGCCAATGGGCTAATCATAATAATACAACCTTTAACATATAATACCTTTATCAAGACAAAAAGCAAAAGGGTTAATATCAATCAAACAAATTCCTGTAGCAATTTGTGATCATCTAAAGAGGGTATCCCACCACCAGTGTTCTGCATCTTTCTTGACTTGTTCCAAAACGTGATGTATTTTCTCCACATTGTGATGGACAAGGACCAGGTCCTTTGTCCATTTTCTTGTGCTTGTTTCAGCAATTGGTTTAGGTCTTCATGTAGCCATTTCCTGCTCAAGGTGAGATTTGTTCCAATAGGGGTGGGCAGCAGCATTTAGGTGAATCAACATTATCTCGAATCAGCATTTAGTAAAACCACAACAACTCGTAAGATGTGACAGGAGCTGAGTTAATAAAACCATGTCCTGTAATTTCAATGAACTTACAAACACAAACATTTGAGTGATTACTTGTATCTACATTATCGAGGAGTTATCATGGAATCACAAAGACTTCTCCTGCTTCTGTCACCAATATGTACAATTAACAATGCCTCTTTTAACAGTGTCTCGTTTTTCCAATTCTGACACCACCCTATCAGAGGGTATTGTTTACATTAGTAACTTGGGAAGAATGCAGTGGCGTTGATAATTATTTTTCAGAGTCTGACTTGCCCTACATTCTTTCAGATTCTGTTTGTATCCCTCGCAAACCAGAGCCTGTCACTGTGAAACTCCATAAAGTTCATCCAAGAGTTTCCAGGTTCATCTACAAAGTAAATCAAATGCTAAAAGCACAAGCACTTCAGCCTTAGTTAACCATATTTCCCCCAGAAACCAGACAGAGGCTTTTGCTCAGGAACATTCCTTCATTATTTCATCAATTGATATAAATTTAATTTTATTGCAACTGGGTATCATTCTAAAAAATACTTGCTGTTTTCTTTGCAATTACTAACACTTGAGCCCCTGCAAAAATTAACAGGGCTGATTTACTCCAGGTACGTGTATGTTAAGCAGACTTATGCACCTAAAAACAACACAGATTTTTCAAGCCCCTCCTGAATTTCATGTAGAGGAAAATATATTTTCCAATATAAAAGGGAAGGGGAACGAACATTTTTACATCTAGCTTTTTACAGAACAGAATGAAAATGAATCAACTTCAGGGTTTTTGTCAGCACAAAAAGCATGTGGAAAATGCCGTTATCATTGGTATAAAGACAAGTCTCTGCATTGACCTTTGCCTTTAATGTGAGAGATCAAGAGCTTCCTGGGAAGTGACAGCAGAGGGAGAAACTTTGTGAACCCAGAGCACAAAGCAGCAATAATGGCTGGGAGCACAGCGCTCTACTAAATCCACTTCTTCTCTCAGCCTCAGAGCCCAGTGTCAGGGAACAGCCCAGCTGACTTGCAAGGCGATTGTTAATTTCACATCTTTGATTTTTGGAACAAAGATGACATTTAAATGGCATTTTGAAGGGGTCCTTTTTAACCGCTTTGTCCTCAGTGATCCTGACAGTAAAGCAGATGGATATAGGTCCATTCTCTGGCCTTGAGACCTGCTGGAATGGAATGTGCTGTGCCCATGCTATAACCCCAAAGCTGAGGCTGAACTGGGATGCCTGTTGGGAACACAGATCTAGATTCAATATCAGGAGTCAATACAGAAGTACTTTCTGCCTAATTCTGCAGAAACAATGCAGTGAAACCACCTGCAGCTGCCAAGTTACTGTCACTGATAGAGCCCATGAAAGAAGGCCATACTTCTATACAATGACAGCTCTTTCTGTGCCCAGAATCACAGAACCACAGAATCATTTAGGCTGGAAAAAACCTAAAGATCATCAAGTCCAGCCATTAACCCAGCACTGCCAAGCCCACCACTAAACCATGTCCCTCAGTGCCACATTCACATCTTCAGGGATGGTGACTCCACCACTGCCCTGGGCAGCCTGTTCCAGTGTTTCACAACCCTTCTGGTGAAGAAATTGTTCCTAATATCCAATCTGAACCTCTGCTTATGCAACTTGAGGTCATCTCATCTTGTTCTATCACTTGTAACTTTTGAGAGAAGAGCCCAACCCCCACTAGGCTTCACTTTCCTGTCAGCTGTACAGAGAGAGAAGGTCCTCCCTGAGCCTCCTTTTCCCCAGGCTGAGCCCCCCCAGCTCCCTCAGCTGCTCCTCCTCAGCCTTGTGCTCCAGACCCTTCCCCAGCTCCGTTCCCTTCTCTGGACACGCTCCAACCCCTCAACGTCCTTCCTGAACTGAGGGCCCCAGAACTGGACACAACCCTCGAGGTGACCTCAGCAGTGCCCAGCACAGGGGACAGTCACTGCCCTGGCCCTGCTGCCACACCATGGCTGGTACAGCCCAGGTGCCTTTGGCCTTCTTGGCCACCTGGGCACAGCTGGCTCACATTCAGCTGCTGTCACCAGCACCCCCAGTTCCTTTCCCACTGAGCAGTTTTCCAGCCACTCTGCCCCCAGCCTGTGGCACTGCAGGGGTTGTTGTGACCCAAGTGCAGGACCCAGCACTTGGCTCTGTTGAATCTCAAACAGTTGACCTTGGCCCATGGATCCAGCCTGTCCAGATCCCTCTGCTGAGCCTTCCCACTCTCCAGCAGATCAACACTCCAGCCCAAATTGGTGCTGTCTGGGAACCTACTGAGGGTGGACTCGGTCCCCTCTTCCAAACCATCAATAAAGACATCAAACAGAGCTGGCCCCAGTGCTGACCCTTGGGGAATGAGATTGATCAAATCTAACAGCAAGGCCTTCCCCTACAAGCTAACTTCAGACTAGTTCTATCTTATTATTTTCAGCAGGACTACACACAGAACTGGAGCAGGCCCAAAAGGTGCGAGTGTGTTATTTAGCCCCAAGTCTGCCTGGCTCGCTCAGTAATAAATTCAGGCGCTGTATCATATTTGATGTGAGCTTTTTTTTAATGCTATGGGAGGAAAGGCAGAATGTGTAAAGCTGAAAGATTGCAAAAAATGCCAACACTTTCAAAATCCTGTAACAATATTCACCCATTATTTGTTCTTGCAAATAGTAACATTGTTCATAACCAGCCACTGTTCCTAGCAAAGACTAATGATAAGGTTTTTCAGGGACAGATTTGCTGTAGTTATTCTTTGGAGTTTACTCTTGCTGTCCTGGATGATTTCTTTGGGGGGAAAAAAAGAAACAAAAAACCCAACAAAACTTTTCTTTGCATGTTACAAGAGATTTCTGAAAACAATTTAAAGTGCTGATCAGTGTGAATTCTTTGGAGCAGACAGTACCTCACAAATATAGGTATTTTTAATTTTCAGATAGAAACAGCATTGTTGTGGTGAGTGCAGTACAGTGTGAGGGGGATTTGAACTTGAAAAAAGTATCTCCATTACAGCAATATATGACTTTTATAATCATCGATTTTTTTTTATGTCCTTGTGTTATTATAGCAGACTATTTTAGAGAGAAAGCTAGATGAATCAACAGAAAACCTGGACTTCATCAACCTCAAGTGTGCTCATTAGGAAATAAAGTATAGAAGTTTGAAACTTTTAACAAGAAACTGCTCCTTTACAACACTTCAGCTGCCGAGCTCCCTTCTGTTTTTTGAAGAACACTTGTGGGCTTGCTGCTCATAAAAGGACTACCCTATGCATCTGCCCTCTAAGTTTCTTAACTGAATTGAAAGTGATGTCTTCAGTATTTGCTTTAAGATGCTTTGCCTTATCCTTCTAATGCTGTATTTTAGCCTGTTTCCAGATAACATAGTTATTAATCTCACTAAGCAAAGTAAGTTCTCTAATGGCATTACAGCTATGCAGGGGGCTGCAGACCCAAGGGACAAAGGAAATGGCTACATTAACACATTTTCAGACTGTCTTGTACATCCTTGAATAATAAAATATATTTTTATCATGTGAATTTGCATTGTCGATTACTGCATTAGAAAGTTATTTTAAACTGCAGTGGATAGCAAAGTTCTCTGGGGACAGTGGAGGAGGGACAATGTCAGTACTGGCACTGAATCAGGCTGTGTGTACTATAGATCAGGCTTCATGATCTTTTCATCTTCAGAAACACATCAATTATTAGCTCCTCAAGTCATGTGAGAACAAAGAATTTTTAGCTATACGTGATTCTAAATCTGTTCAAAGAGGAGTTTAAGAGCCTGAATCCAAAAATCTCATTATTACAGGGAAAAAATCCACAGAAATATCTCACACATATGAGTTGCCATTTTTAAATAGTCTGAAGTGTCAGTTTAATTCTCTGCCAGCTCAAACACTCGAGAGCTGATGACTAGGACACAGAGAAAGGTGTGATCAGATCCTTCTGCAAAGCTCAAGGAGATATCACCAGACTTTTAGAACACCACTGATTCTGATTCCAAACCATCAGGTAGAAACACTTGGGGTTTAAGGACGTGAACCAGCGAGCTCTGAACGCTGCTGTTCCCCGGGAACAGAGCCCAGGGCAGCTTCCCCAGCGCCTTTATGGCATCAGGGCTGGCACAGCTCCCACACCCTCGGTGCCGGGGCAGGAAATCGAGTCAGAGACCCTGAGAATTCTGAAATCCCAGCACTTGCTCAGCTGGAGCACACCCCATCGCACACAGACTGGCACGGGCAGAGGGCCAAGCTTCCCCCGTGCTGGGGCAGCGGCCGATCTCCACCGCAAGGCCAAGCGGGAAAACAGATTTCTGTGCCAACCCGGGGAATAATCCAGGTCGTTAGCAGAAAAAATGGTGAGCAGTGCTAATATTTCTGACTCCTTTTATCTGTCGCTCCAGCCTCGGCCTGTTCCTCCCCTTGACCTGCAGGGGAGTAGCCGAGTGCGAGGGCAGAGCTGGGAGAGGAGGAACCGGGATCGGACTCTGCTCCCGAGGACAGGCTGGGTTTGTTCCGGGGCACGGATTGTCTGTCCTTTTCTACAGGAAAAAGGTGAGTTCGTGAGTGTGCTCGGGAGACACACAGCTTCTAAAAATTGTTGTTTTCAGCCACTCCTGGCAGATCTGAGAGCTCGAAATGGTTGGAAACTTGTACCTCAGTTCCTGAGGTTTTCTGTGCGTTTGAGAGCAATGTAAATATTCAGATCCTCTTGACTTTTTGGTTTTGTTTTGCGGTTTTTGGTGGTGGGTTTTGTTTGTTTTTTTTTTTTTTTTTTAATTTTACATTTTTGTGGGCCTGCTTCTAGCAACAAAGAGAATAATTTATCAAAAAGCAGGTTAATGGACCCTGATGAAAGAGGGACAAAAGCTTCTTTCACATCTAATTTTTAACTGACTAAATTTGGACCCAGTGAAGACAGCAGAAACAATTGTCACGGGGTGGCATCAGGTGGGCTTCCCATTGAATTTTTTTGCTGATACAGGCAAATTTTGTGGGACTGGATTAAATGGTTGAAAACAATGAATAGACAGCCAGACTCCGAAAGAAAAGCCTTTAAATTGCATTTAATACAAATAGTTGCAAGTGCTTATTCACCATAAAGTAGCCATAGAGCACCACCCTGTGGGGATTGACATCCCCGGGGTTTCAAGCTGTTAATCATACTGCATTTGCAGTCTTACCACAAATAATTAGGTATGCATTTAGCTTCTCCTGTGCAGAAATCAGTGATTTTTACGGAGGGCAGGGTGGTCTGTCAAACAGTGCTGGTTACTTGAAGAGGCTCTGGCCTGCAGCCATCCTGTGCTGCACTCAGTGCAGTACCAGCTCTCAGGAAGTAACACAGTTGTTCCCTTGTGATTGTCTCTCCTTCTCATCTCCTTCCCAGGGAGCAGACAGAAGACTGTTCCACATTTGATTTTACAAGGCAGTCGGGGGCTTGACAGCTCAGCCCATCTCAACAGCTGCTGGTGCCAAAAGGATCCCAGGAAGAGCATCTGCGGAGGTACCTGAAAGACTCCTGGAGCAGAGAGATCCTGTACCACAGCAAATCAGGCACAAGGGAAACACCTCCTGAGGCAAGACAAATAAATAAGAATTTTTAAAGCCATTTGTTACCTTTCATTAGAGATCTCAAAAAGAGATTTTTCCACTGCATGTTTAGTGTACCTGCATTCATGCAAAGGTTTTTAGTTTGGTTTTTTTGTGTTTGTTTTGTTTTGTTTTGTTTCAGAGAAAATGTTTGCAGCCTATTTTGATTGCCCAGGAGGCCCAGAAAATCTCTATATGAAAGCAGTGATGAAACCAGATCCAGGAGAAGGAGAAGTTCTTGTGAAGGTCTCTGCCAGTGCTCTGAATAGGGCCGATTTACTCCAGGTACATGTGTGTTAGGCAGATTTCTGCACCTAAAAACAATACATATTTTTCAAGCCCCTCTGTGAAGTCTTGACAGATCTGATGAGCTAAAAGAGTTTGAACCTGGTGAACATGCGGATGGGAGAGTTCATTGGGCTGAAAGAAGAGATGTTTGTTGATTCAGCAGATAAATGTTTTTATCCGAGTTAGTTCTGGGCTGGGCTGGGCTGGAGTGGAAAGGCAGCTGCCTTTCAACAAAACATATAAAACCAAAGCTCTGGTCTTGCTAGATCTTAGACCCTTTTCTGGGCATTTGAGATGAAAAGGAAACATTTCAGCGGCACAGTTCCAGTGGGAGAAAATTCATTCAAATTCACATTCAAATTATTAGTTTGAGCTGCAAGCCATGCTCTGATCTCCACAGCAGGGATAACCCTGGACAAAGGGGATTCACAAGTATTTCAATTTATTCTTATTTTAAGAATAAAACTTAGGAAGAATAATACTTAGGAAGCAGAAGTCTTTCCAGAAGTTAGAAGATCCTCAAATTACTGCCACATATGCACACGGCAAAATCAAGATCAAACAAATAGGAATTTAGGCTGGAGACATGTGAATGAAATATTGTAGGTCATTACATTCACTGATGTTTGGCTTTTCCTTCCTTGCCTTCTCTCTTTTTTATTTTATTTTAGAGGAGAGGGAAGTACCCTCCCCCAAAAGGAGCCAGTGATATTTTAGGCCTGGAAGCAGCCGGGAGCGTGGCCAGGCTGGGCCCCGGCTGCTCGGGCCGGTGGAAGGTCGGCGATGCAGTGATGGCTCTGCTCTCCGGGGGGGGCCAGGCACAATTCGTGACAGTGCCCGAAGGCCTCCTGATGCCAATTCCCAAAGACATGACTTTTATTCAGGCTGCAGCCATCCCTGAAGCCTGGATAACAGCATTTCAGCTGCTCCACTTTGTAGGTGAGAGGTGCATCCGCCTATTTATTCCACCAAAACGGCTCATTTTCCTTTCTGTTACAAAATCCTCTCCTTGATGCCTCCATTTGAATGTTGTTTGCCTTCAAAGAACCTTTTCTCTGTCACTTTGTTCTTGTGGGTTGGAATCCATTATGCCAGACACAAATCCTTGAATCTTGACCACCTCTCCCCGGTGCCAACCTACCCTGCTGATTACATATTTATAAGGAAGGATATGGAAAGATGGTTAGATTTCTTTTCATCTGTATTTCTCACTGAATGGTTTGGGTTGAAAATTATCTTAAAGATCATCTAGTTCCACTCCCCTGCCATGGACAGGGACACCTTCCATTAAGACTAAACCCTGAAATTATTCTCATGTTTCCCACACGCCTGAAAACACATCTTACTTCTAAGGATCTGGCTTCACTGCATGCATTACCATATCAAGAACTTTATCACTAATTGCTTGTAGATCTACAGTAGGCAACATCTTGCCCCTTGTTTAACAGAGATGTTATTTATAGGTAAAATCCACTCTGAGCTGATTAAAAATAGACAGAAGCCCACACTCTTAATTTTAAAAATCTGCCGTCAAGGTAATAAACAGTAGCACTTGCCAGGGTTTTCCTCAGGCAAGAAGTAACCTTCTTCTACACTCTTCAGCAGTAGCATCTAAAAGATCCAATAAGGAACGGAAATTCCAAACATAACTTCCCTGCAGACTTGCTTCAATCAGTGTTGCTTCCTGCGGATCAGTGGGAGGCTACTTGGTGCCTCACTTTCAGGAGCAATTGGTGACACATGAATGCAACCAATAGATGGTAAAATGATTGGTAGGAGTGGTCTTTAATGTTACCTAGCATTGCTGGTATTTCTCCATTGCTGAGTGCCTGACTTCTCAGTATGAACATCCTCCAAGTGTGTTTTCTACTGATGGCATAAAAAGGCGGTGACTGCACTCAAGCATCTTGATCACAGATGCCCAGAACTGCACACGGCCAAGAAAAAGTCCTTCCTAGTAAAATGATGTCCTGTCAGCACACTGCAATGTCTGCTGCTTCTGGATTTCTCTCTTTTATGAAGGCTATGAAGATGCCTAATTGTCCAAAGTCCAATCAAGGGCATCTCTTTCAACCTCCTCTTCGATATCTTCCAGACTGTTCATGTTTTAATCCAAAGGTGATGCCTAAAGGGTGACCACTTTCCTTATGCCCTCCTCCAGGAAAAGTACAGGAGGGTGAGAGAGTGTTGATCCACGCTGGAGCCAGCGGGGTTGGCATGGCAGCCATTCAGCTGGTGAGACTGGCAAAGGCTATTCCCATTGTGACAGCCGGAACTCGGGAGAAACTGGAAGCAACAGCAAATGCTGGAGCAGCTGCAGGGTTCAACTACAAGGATGAAGACTTCAGTGAAAAGGTCTTGGAGTTCACCCAAGGTAAAAATCTCCCTGTGAAAGTGCGAATGAACCTCCCAACATGTGGACACACACTCAGTTTAAGCTGTCACTTGGTGAGGGAGCAGACAGTAGTGACCCTGTAAGCACAACCTGATATCCTGTTCATCCCAGAATGGGCCTTTCCTTAGTTTAATTGTGCTGTTTTCTGCATGGGCTCTCTTTAGATCTGTTCCTTCGGGGCATAAATATTGTGCCTTCTTATTGCTGCCTACCCAAGGAACTGTGGGACCAAATCCTCACATTTTGGTTTGAATCATCACAGAAACATAGCATGGCCTGCGTTGGAAAGGTCTCTAGAGATCATCCCATTCCAAGCCCCTGCCATGGGCAGCGACACCTTCCACTAGACCAGCTTGCTCTGAGCTCCATCCAACCTGGCCTTGAACATTTTCACAGATGGGGCAGCCACAGCTTCTCTGGGCAGCCTGTGCCAGTGCCTCACCCTACTTAATTCTTGAACTGTTAGAAAAATGTAGCTTTTGTTAAGAATTTGGGGTGGTTAATGCCTGAGTCTGCTTATGGGTAACTGATGATTCTTTTTTGTGCCTGATTCTGTAATTCCTTAAAAATCACTTGCCAATTTCTAGTTTCAGTAGAAAGATTTAAATAAGAATTGCAGGGTTGATCCTGTACCTATGAATAACAAGGTTTTAGTCTTGCTTGAAATTCTCCTACCCTTAATGCAGCTTGACATCATCGCTGAAATCTCTTCTGTTTCTACTCGAGGTTCTGGAGCAGATATTATTTTAGATTGTGTTGGGGCCTCATACTGGGAGAAGAATCTCAACTGTCTAAGTACTGATGGCCGGTGGATTATTTATGGACTGCTCAGTGGAGGTGAAGTCCATGGGGATTTGCTGGCAAGGCTGCTTTCCAAAAGAGCCAGCATCCACACAAGCCTGTTATGGTCCCGAGACAAGGAGGCAAGTACTGGCTATAAGCAGTGTACGCAGTTTGACCTTAAAATTTATGATAGTTTTGAGAGCTTTCTTTTAAAACCAGCGTTAAACACATTCTTGCCAAAAAAAGCCACACCTTGAACTGTTACTACATACTTTGGAAAATGTCACAAAATTAAGTTATAATGGCTTTTTTCTATTTTTATCAAATTCCTCCCTGAATGAGAGGAATGACACCCAGGACTTCTTAATGTGCTTCATGAATACCATAATTTAGATATTTGACCCTAGAAGAAATAAAACTCCAGTGATCAGGCAACTTGACCAAGTCCGAGGAGGGGAAAATAAAAATCTCTGTTAGGTCAATTCAAAGTAGAAACCAAGGCCATTTGGATGCCCAGTTACCAAAGAAAATTCATTTTATGTGGAATATTCTCAGATATGACAGTAAAAGACCCACAGTGCAGAGCCCTAAGGTGGATTCTGTGCATGGTTTAAGACAGAATATTTGCAAAAACTTCATCAGTTTGATACAAATGGTTCTGAACTGAGCTCACACTACTTGCTTTGGAGAATTTCATTCAATTAAGATGTAATAAATCTAAAAGCTTTCTTCTTGTTTGTAATGTAGACCTGCCGGGTGTTTTTATCTCCATTTCACTGTGAGAATGTCAGAATGTCCTTGAGGGCTGTGCACATGCTATACGCCGTGCTCTGAGACACCTCGGTGAGTGAAACGATTGGAAATAACCTCGCAGGTGTTTTTCTCCGCAGTACAAGGAGCGGCTGGTGAGAGCCTTCACGGAGGAGGTGCTGCCCCATTTTTCCGCAGGGGCTTCCCCGCGTCTCCAGCCCCTCGTGGACAGCGTTTACCCCCTGCACGCCATCGCTGAGGCACACAGGGCTATGGAGGAGAACAAGAACACGGGCAAAATCGTCATCGAAATTCCCGTTTGCTTCAAAAAAGGGCCGCCGCAGTAGCTGCTCTGGGACAGTCACTGCAGGGGCTGCACTGCGGCCATCCTGCGGCTTCTGCTCCACACCGGGACCGATTCATGTGGGTGGCGAGGAGGGGGCAAGGATAAGGAGGAAGCGTTTATTAAAAGGGTTTGTGTCGCAATTCTGGCAGCGAATCGAACGTGTGGGCCGGGACTGAAGCGCGGGGGGGGGCGGGGCGGGGGCTGCACGGGAGGGGCGGGGCCTAGCCTCGGGGCGGGGCTTAGTCACGGGGCGGGGCCAAAGGCGGGGCCGGGACTGAAGGGGCGGGGCCGGATGGAGGTCACGTGGGGAAGGCTGGTCAGGTCAGGCGCTGCTGCTTCCCGCGCGGTGCACGCCGGGATAGATCCGGTTCCGTGAAGGGAGCGCGCGGTGCCTGCTGGGATAGATCCGGGTTTCCCGCCCGTCGTTCCCGGGCCCCGCCGCCGTCTCCGCTCCAGCCTCCTTCCCCGCCGCCGATCTCCGCTCCGGGCCCGGCCCCCGCCGTTGTCTGTGCTCCAGCCTCCTTCCCCCGTGTTTCTGTCCCAGGCCGCGGCCCCCACTCTCCGCCCGCCGACATGGCGATGCAAGCAGCCAAACGAGCCAACGTGAGTGCGCTGCCCTGTCCCGTCCCTGCCCGGCCGGGCTCCGGCTTCGTCCCGCTCCCGGCACCTCGCCGCTCTGACGGGAAGGCGGCAGGGGGGTGGAACTGGCTGATATTTTAAGGTCCCTTCCAGCCCCAGGCATTCCGTTGTTCAGTGATTCCATGATTTAGCCCGTAGGCTGCTGGATTTAAGGTTTGCAGTGCGTTCCCTGGGTCTAACACACCGTTTGTCCTTCCCCCATCAGATCCGGCTCCCTCCGGAGGTCAACCGGATCCTGTACATCAGGAACCTGCCGTACAAAATCACGGCCGAGGAGATGTACGACATTTTTGGGAAGTACGGGCCCATCCGGCAGATCAGAGTGTGAGTATTTCCGGCTTCTTTGGGCCGTGAAGGGTTTCACGTACCCCGGCGGCCGCTGGGTTTCACAGCTGGAAGGGTTCAATGCCCTGGAGCAGCGCCCCGAGTGCCAGAGTGGGATGTGATGATGCTCCTAACACGTGAATTTATTAGAAAATGATTCTGCTGGGAGGTGCGGAGAATGAGCTTAAATTTGAAATGAACTTGGGGAAGTTGATAAAATACGAGAGACTTGTTTGCTTAAGTAAGTTTCAAATACAGCAGATGACTTGGGGTAAAAATAGGAAAGGCAGAAGCTGAGCACGACCAGTTTTCCTGTTTTCTAAACATCCTGTAATTAACCAGAGGGAAAACAGGGATGTTGCTGTTGCTGGATCTGTTCACTGGAAACAAATAGCAGCAGCGACCCCTGAGTGCCAGAGACAGGATGTCCTCGGGCCACACCGTGTCTGGGTGGTGGAGATGTGACTGTGCCTTTGGTTCTAAAATGCATGGGGATTGTACAAGTCTGCAGCAGCCTTGATGTTCTTCTCCTGGTTAGTTCAAATGCTGAGGACCTGAGCTTTGATCATTATAGGAGGGTTTGTGTTGGAAGGGGCCTTAAAGACCATTTCATTCCAAGCCCCTGCAGTGGGCAGGAACACCTTCCACCTGACCAGGTTGCTGTGAGCCCCATCCAACCTGGCCTTGAACACTTCCAGGGGTGAGCATCCACAGCTTCTCTCGGTAGTTTGTTTGACTGATTGTTGTGTAAAGTGAGTTTTACAGAGTTGCCTTCTGTAAGCAAAGGGCACCAAGGGGACACGTGCTGCTGGTGCCTTGCTGGGATGTGACACCAGACAGACCCTTCTCGAGCAGGGAAGGGCAGTGGATGTGACTGGAGAAGTGGCTGAGGAAACAAGGGGCAATGTAAACACTGCCTGGCTAATTCGGTGGAATTTTTGCTAATGAGCATGAAGGAGAGCCAGTACTTAAGTTTTTTGAAGACACGTGGGCTGGAATGCATGATAGTGGGATACAGAATCAGGACATATCAGGGGCTTTCCACTGGAGTGATGCACTGGTGTGTGCATCCAGCAGTTTGTTCAGAACTACTAATTCATGTAATTTCCCACAGAAATCCCAACATCATCAGTGCCAAGGCATAACAAGTAAGGCCCTCTGTAAAGGCTTTTGTGCTTTGTGCAGTGTTTATCCCGTTCTCCTCCTCTTTTTTGCACAGATCCCAGTGTGGATTTGTCCTCGGGAGTTCTCAGAAGCACCTTAGAGACAGTTGTTGTGATTGTGAAGTCTCTATTGCCATCTTTTAGTCAAGACCTTTGGGATCTGTAAACTCTGTAGCCCCTCTGGGCTCATTGTTGTATGTCCAGACCTGTGTCCCATCCCTCAGGTGAAGGACATGGAATTGGTGCTCCCTTGGGTGCTGGCTGTGCCTCAGCACTGGGCTTGCCCCAGCGGGGCTGTTCTGCCTCTTAAGTTGACTTTGTGACATCCCAGGAGCCCTGTTCCATCCTAGGGACATATCTGATGCAGACAGCCACCAACTGACAGACAAGTCGTCTAATATTAAATAAAAGCTAATTGCTGTAATAAAGATTTAAATTCTTTCCAGACACAACATGGCAGCCCTGACAAAAGCTTCAACAACCCAGTTGTTGTAGAGAGGTGCATTTCCCTTATGGAGTAAAATATAGCACATTTTTCTGTTGTCTGGCTCTGAACTGTTGGGTGTGGAAAGCAGGGATGTAGTTTAGTACCTAGAAAAACATAACAAACTGTTTTTTAGTGAAGTTGCATTATTTCATCTACTCTCAGTCACTGTGAAATAAATCAGCAAACTGTGTTTCTTGTTCATTTTATTTGACCTTGATTGTGCCCTTCCTGTGCAGTGGAAACACCCCTGAGACCAGAGGAACAGCCTACGTGGTGTATGAGGACATCTTTGATGCCAAGAATGCCTGTGACCACCTGTCAGGGTTCAACGTGTGCAACAGATACCTCGTGGTGCTGTACTACAATGCAAACAGGGTAAGTGCACCTGGGCTGGGGGAGTCACCTCCGAACAGAGCTGTCACAAAAAAACAACCCCAGCATCACTTGGTAGTTACTTGGGTATTTTTAAGAAAAAAATCCAAACCGTTAGAGGGAGTGAATGGGATACATGGTCAGAGTTTCATATTTATTTGGTGATTTGAGTGCAAAAAAAGTACCTTTGGACAAAGGGGGTGAAAAACATGTTTGTGGGGAGTGTACTCTGGAGGAGAGGGTGCAGAGGCCCCTCAATTGCACAGCTGCAGCAGGAGGTGAGATCTTTTTTATGCATAAAAAGTCTCCAGTTCTTGAGGTCCTCTGTGTCACTGACAGCATCCAGGGCCCTGGGACATTCTCCAAGGACAAGAATCAAACAATGCTCGTGTGTGTGTTGGTGATGGAGTTCACAGTGATGCTTGTTGCACATACTGGGAAATAACTTCATAAGATGAGAGGCTTCTTTCATCTTCTTGCATCTTTTGTTTTCCTAATTACAGGCATTCCAAAAGATGGACACAAAGAAGAAAGAAGAACAGCTTAAGCTTCTCAAGGAAAAATATGGAATTAACACAGACCCGCCAAAATAAACTGATCTTTTTTGGAAAACTGTTTCCAAGCCCTGCCGGCGAGTTCTTGGCCTAAACACAGGAATTCTTAACAAAGTGTAAATTTTTCTCTTATAAATTTGATAAGCTGCAATATGAGTCTTTATATCTTCAGATCAGATAAATAAATGTAGAACACAGGGAGATCTGCTTTAAGATTAAATCCCCCAAGGTGACGTGGCTTCTCTGTGCTGAGGGTGACCTGCTAAAGGCTGCATTGACCTGTTTCTAGCAGGAGCTTTCAAGAAGGGACTGAGCAGGTTCTGTGTTAGACTGGACAAAGCAAGCCCAAGCCCACATTTGTAACAAAGTTTCTTTCACAAACTGTAGAAGATGAACGGCTTTTAAAAGGATCCAGCTGATAAGGGGACTCCAGTCTAAGTACCTTGTTCTCGGTGATGGTGCCAGCTCTGAGCAGCTACAGTGAAACAACCTAGTTCTCACACCAAAAAAAAAAAAAAAAAAAGTGTATGGGGGCTTTGTTGTGTGTCCCAGGTTTGGACTGAGGATTTGGTGTGAAGAACACGACCAAAATGTGACAGTAGATGAAGGTTTTCATTTTGATACCTGTAGTGTGATTGTTTTCTACTTGGCATAATTGAACTGTAACACATTTTCTGTACATACATTTTTAGGTGTAGCATCTGGTGGAGGAAAAACAAATTTACATATTTTTGGCTCTTTTTTTTTTCAGTACTCATGTTCTGTGTATAAAAATGAGTGTGATCCAGAGTGTGTATAACCAGTATCTGTTGGAGGTGGGAAAGAATAACCTCTGCTTGTGTTCTGAACCAGCTGGAAGTTGTGTGAATGTGGGTAGTATCCTGCCTTGGGAGGATTTATTTGCATGGTTGTTTGCAGATGTTCCACTCCCTGACTAGGCAGCTTCCAGCCAGTGCAGAACCAGGGCAGCGAACAATATACTTTGCCTGGGGTTTGTAATTCAGTTTTGTTTTTCAGTGCATTGTACTGTCACAGAGGAATGCCTTCATTTTCTGAAGTTAATTTTTGTTGGAATCTGTCACTTCAGGAACAATGCTGTGTCCATTTGGTGAAAAAATAAACGTCTGCATATTTTGCTTTTTTTCCCTCAAGGCTGGCTTCATGCTGTGCTCCTCCTGCCCGTAACCTGTGCTGTCAGGAGTCATTCATCAGGCAGGAGCTGCAGCACATCCATCTCGGGGGTACAGGGATGTCCATGTGTGTGAGGGGAGGGTGCCCAGCTGTGCGAACAGTGCCCACATCTCACCTGGTGGAGATCCCTGGCAGCTGCCCTGTGCTGTGCACCTCCTTGGGCAGCTGGGAGGGGCTCACAGCAATACTCACAGTTACCAGCTGGAACCAGTGAGAAACTAAACACTTGTCATTTTGCGCTGAATGGTCTGATTTTCTTCATTCCTCAAAGAAACTCTTACAAATTCATAAATCAGATGCTACAAAGAAAAGTTCAGTAATGGCTCATGGAGAGTGAGCTCCAAGCCAGCTCTGGGGGAAAGCAGCCTTGCATCCATCCCTTAAAACTGGTGCTGTTTTTGCAGCAGGAAGCCTTGCAGGCAGCAGTAACCCTGGCTGAGGTCAGGAACAGGCACTGGGAGAGTAGGAGCAGTCCCTCCATGGCCAGCCTGGCTTCCAGGTCCTGCCCATCAGATTGACACAGACAGAGTTCCCAGGCAAGAACCAGATTGCACTAAAAATGTTTAAATTGGTGAAATACTACTGGGAGATTAGCTTCTGTGTGAGCATCCATGGCTTTTCAAGGATTACAAACTGCTCTACCCCATATATATATCATCTATATACATAAATACATGTATTTATATGTGCCATGTATATACGTACACATCCATGTACCAAACACCTGGGTAGCTGAAATCATTTACACCACCTGCTGGGCATGGAGAAGGCTCCTTGCTGAAATGGGAACTGGAGATGCTTGTTGCCATGTTGGATTTATGGTTCTAATAAATAATGAACAGTGATAATAAACACCAGACTGCCAATAATGCTGCTGTGTGCTGCCAGCCTTGTTTTAAATCATATGCAAATACCACATTGCTTCTGTCAATAGCAGAGAGCATGGTGCTTGCACTGCAGTGTCTGTTTCGATGAGGATTTGATGCTGTTTGAAAAACATACATAAAAAGCCATTCTTTAGGGTAATAAGATTAATAAAAATTCCTTCAATGAATCCTCAAGATCAGCAGCTTTTGATTTTTCTGAGAGCTCAGCTGCCGTCTTTCATTAAATATTCCATTTCATAGTTTTTCTTCCAGTGCCTGTTCAGGGCTTTCAATGTCCCTGCACATGTAAAATGAAATAATAATTTGTACCTGCAAGACAGGGGGAATGGAAATGGAATGCCCAGAGGACTGTTTTGATGAGATCTACTCAAGATTTTGTTTGAAATGTAATATCAAAGAACAGGGAAATGAGTTCAGCTCATGAATGGCAGAGGGGCAGCAAATAAAGCAGATGTTACCAGCCTCGCACTCTGCATCTGTGCTGGTTTTGTGTGTGCTCACTTCTCGTTTAATTTTTCAGGAAGTAGGGCATGAAATTAAGACTGGAAGGTCATTTTTTCCCCATTGAATCTGTTTAGAAATTAGTAACTAGAGTATATCTGATTACACAGGCAATGACAGTAAATTTTTTCCAATCTATTATATAGAGGTAATAATTTTATGTACCGTGTTGATCGATGATACAATTAAATAAATTAACGCATTTGCAGTCGAATAAAGAGCTGAAGATTACATTTCCTTGAAGACTTAATTTCCTTAAGTATCACAAAGCACAGTTAGTTTTCCTTTCAGATTTTTTTCTTTTTAATGAAATTGGCATGAAAAATGTAATAATCCCTGTTTCCAACCAAGGTCTCCACAGAGAGGAGGCGATGAAGGAGAGCTCCATCAGCCAGCTGTAATAAGGATTTTAGGGAGTGGGTGATGGCTGGTGTGTGCTGGGAGGGCAGAAGGGAAGAGCACGTGGCAGCACTGCAGATAGAGGTGATAAGATCAAGTACCATCAGCTCTCAGAGCCCAGCACGAATATGGTTTCCCTGGGGAGAGACCCACAGGAGCAGAAGGGTAGAGCCATGCCCTGCCTGTTGTCTCAGATGCTGCAGAAGCTCTCAAACAGCAAGGTCAGGAGGGGATGGAGGGAGAATGGGGCCATTCCAGGGTCACTCACACAATCCTTGGCATCGCCGTTCACTGTTGGGACATTCAGGAAAGGGCCCAAAGCAGGCACTGGTCTCCGGTGAGATCCCACCTGCAGTGCTGCCTCCAGCTCTGGGGTGCCCAGCACAGAGGAGAACGTGGACCTGTTAGAGCCAGTCCAGAGGTGGGACAGATGATGAGAGGGATGGAGCACTTCTCCCATGAGGAAAAGCTGGGAGAATTGGGATTGTTCAGCCTGGGAAAGAAAAGCTTTGGGGTGACCTAAATGTGGCCTTCCAGTACCTGAAGGGAGATGATGCAGGGAGACTATTTACAAGGACATGGAGTAACAGGACAAGGGGGAATGGCTTCAAACTGGCAGAAAGCAGGGTTAGATCACAGATTAGGAGATATTCTTTACTGTGAGGGGTGGTGAGGCACCGGCATCGGTTCCCCACAGAGGTTGCGGATGCTCCATCCCTGGGAGTGTTCAAGGCCAGGCTGGATGGAGCTTTGAATGACCTGGTTTAATGGAAGGTGTTCCAGTCCAGGAGGTGGGAAAAAAAATTATCTTTAAGGTCCCTTCCAACCCAAACCATTCTGTGATTCTATCACACTTTGGGTTTGGGGTTTTTTTGGGTTTTTTGGGGGTTTTTTTGGTTTGGTTTGTTTTTTTTTTTTTGAATAAGCAATTAACTTAAATTGGGCCATTGATAGGAACATCTTAGACCAATGGGCTGAATCAAACTGTGTTTGTCAGGCACAGCAGAGCCACACCACCTTTAACCAAGACTTTGGGAGGTGCAACCTGTGACCCAGTGGTGAAAGGAAGGCCAGGGCGGTGGCAAAGGAGAGCAGGACCTTTTCAAATTATTTGTGAAAGCTGGTGGTCATGAGATCCTGACAGATCCAATTACCAATTTTTAACAGCATGCCCTAAATTAAAGAACTGTTTGTGGAGGTGTAACCCAGCTGCTGCAGTGACCTGAGATTTCCACCAAGAAAAGGGTTCTGAAAATCCCTTCATTTCTTTATGGAAAGCAAAGTGAGAAAAGCATTCACTCCACTCAGTGTATAAAAATCTGTAAGATATAGATTTATGGGTTTATTAATTACCAAGCTGAAATAAATGCAGCTCTGTGGGTAAAATGAACATCTGGAGAGAGAAGACAATGAGCCATGGTCCCTGGCCAGATCACCAGTTTTACTTCTCTGTGCTCATTCCCTCTCCCAACTCCAGGAGGTGTCACCTGAGGCCACTTCTGTAGCTTTACTGTCTGACTGCTCGTGTTGGGCATGTTCTCCTTACATAGATATAGAAACAGCACAACTGTTTGAAATATTGCCATCAAAACATCCATTAGTAGAAAACCATGCAAATAGTTTATAGTCAAGTTAAATAAAAGTAACATCATGACCCAGTGATGCCTGGATTTTCTACAGCAAAGAGGAAAACTGAGCCGAATGGAAAGAAATCAGACAAGGCAAAACAACAGCACAGAGAAAGCTTTGCTGATCAGGTCCTGCTCCCAAACCCAGGTAAGTAACAGCCAATACATTTTCCTGTCTCCAGAGGAGAAACCAGCATTTCATGAATTCATATAAGCAGCAAATGAAATAAATACTGCTGAGTGTCAAGTGCCAGAGGCCCAGTGCACATTGTCTGTTTGCAGGCTTTGTAAACAGCAGCAGCTGATGCAGCCTAAAAACCCCAGAGTGTTCCACGGCCACATCATCCCACAGTTCAGATTTCTTTTGAAAGATGGATGCACATAATCCTGCTCTTTTCTAGCCTTGCTCAGTTCCAGTAGAAAATATTACACTAGTTTTACTGTTGTAAAGGCATAGAATTAGACCAGCACTGCATGTCTTTGACAAGCGGCACTTTCCATCTCTTCAGCAGCCAAATTTTGGCCAGAGTTGAGGGGCCCACAGAGGCAGGGGAAATGGAGAGTCAGGAAAACTGTCCCAGCATCCCCTACTTGCATGTCCCTGGTACCTCTGGTCCCACAGAGATCTTCCACTGGGCCATCTCTAATAGAAGCAGTGCATGGAGCTACACGTATTTCATGTAAGAGGAATAATTAACAAAAAATGGGTTGATGACTGAAGAACTTCTTGTACAGCAAAGAGCATCCTGGTAGCCAGAAGAGAAAAACAGGATAAGAAACAGTAAAGTATCAAGGTTTTATTGTTTTATATATATATATACTTATAATTCTTAAATGAGACAGAATTTTTTAAAACAGCAGCAAGCAGAACGTACAAGTTGAGAAAAGTGGCAGCGCAGGTAACTCTGTTTGGCTAATGCCCGTTCATGTACAAGGCGTACATTGGATTTTTTTTTTTTGAGCACCTTTTGTGGTTTTTATTTTTTATTGGTTTAAGTGTACAGTAAGGCAGTGGTTTTTTCAATAAGGAATATATATATATATTTATATTTATATATATTTTCAGTCATCACTGTGAATTCTTCGTACATGCAAATTAAATAAAATGTACAACTCGGAAATGTTACACCAGGAGACATTTTTCCTCAGAGCAAAGCTTCTAATAAAAGGCAAATACAGACACCACAAAGTTATAAAAGAGAAGGAAGGCATAGGAAACCAAGCGTCAGGCACTACTGACAGGACAGCTCGAGCAGGGAAGGTTGGGATTCCAGTGAAGATTCCTCCTGCCGCTGGCAAGGCAGGAAGGAACGGATGGTTATTAACAGATGTCTCCAGCCAACTCCCTCGGGAAGGTTCACTCTAACCTGAGAAGCTCCACATCAAAGAGGAGCGTGGCATTGGGAGGTATGACCCCAGGGTGGCCTGTGGCTCCATAGGCCATCTCAGGTGTGCAGGTCAACTTTGCTCTTTGTCCTAAGCTCATCTGGGTTTTGGATGTTGGAGAAAGGAGAAGACAAAAGAAGAAAACAGGATTAGAAGGAAAACAAAAAACAAACAAACAAAAAAAAACCCAAAAAACAAACAAACAAAAAAATCACTGCTTGGCATATTTACAGAATCAAGGAGTGTTGGGACAACCAGATTCATAGAATTGTTTAGTTTGGAAAAGACCTTTAAGATTACTGAGTATGAGGCTTGGAAGGAGAAGATCTTTAAGGTCCCTTCCAAACCAAGCCACACTATGATTCTGAGTCCAAATGGTTTTGCTTCAAGCTGAAGCTGTCATAAACAGCTCAGACATGGGCATGGGCCTCCTCACTGCTTTGGCCTCTCAAAAGAGTTACTTAAACTGCCAGAACCAGTCTGGAAGTGACACAAAGTCTTTTTAACACCAGGTTCGGTCCATCCTGCCTATACTGGGGCAGGCTGCAGGAGGTCTGAGTTCCTTCTGCAGAGCACAGGGTACAAGAAACACCATCAGCAGGGAAAAAACCCTCACAGCTCTCTGTTCATGAGAGATCAATGCCCAACATAGCAAGATTCAGCACTTATTTCCCTAAACTCAGTCCAAGCCCCAGGGCAGACATCTCACTTATGCTGCTTATCCAGGCAGAGAGCCCTTGCCCCTGGGATGGGCAGGAATGCTGATGTCCCTCACTCCAGGCTGGCTCTGAAGGGAACTGCTCACTTAGATCTGGAGTTATCTTCTGAGTATTTTGGAAATTTTCAAACTGCTGTTCATGAACCATACACTAGTGTTGGAATAGTCACTGGCTAATATGAAACATTTCTTGTTTCACAAGAAACATCCCCTGGTTTGAAGCAGTGCTTTTAACTCAGACCTCTCTCCCAAGATCGGGCACATCACTGGACTACAGATTATGTGATAACTCCTGTTGAGAATTTTTTCAGGTTGAATGTTTTCAGGTTCTATAAAATATACCAAAGCTAGAGAGTAAATTACTTCAGGTTAAAGAAAAATGTGGGTATGAACTTTCCCACATTCAAGGAGTACTCATGACATTGGGCTGAGGATGTCCAAGCCAATGACCTCCCCTGGTCCCCACAGAGATTTTGCATGGGGCCGGCTGTCCAGTGCTTGGATGTGTCCCTGCAAACCAGGCAGCTGGTAGGTCATGCCTACGGTTTTAGGGATAAGGCAAACTTGAACTGTCAGAAGCAAAGCAGAGAAATGCAGACCCTTGTTGACATCTGACAGTCATTACACCAAGGTTTGCAAAATCTGCGTGCTGGGCATAGGGAAGTGCCTGTTCCCAGAGACTCTGTCCAGCACACTCCCCAAATCCCTCAAACCCTGGGGTGGAAGGAGACAGCCACGAGCTCGACTTGTGTCAGTGATCCACTAGGAGGAGCAGGAGGGTAGCATGTGGCCACATGGGTTTCTGGAATGGCTCTCAGCCACTTATTTTCTAAGGGACAAGAGTCGGGGAGTGAGAGCAGTCGAGGAAGGGATGAACTGATTCCCCCAGTGCTTGTTGATGCTGCTTTATCTGCACTGGCTTTTGGTTCCTACAGCTCTGCAGTTCTGAGCTCTCTTAGGCCTTTCTGCAAAGCAAGCAATAAACAGTCCAACTCAAATCCTTCAGAGGAAGATGGCATTTTTCACAATCTAGGATTCCTCAAATGGACTCCTCTGGCAGGAAAGAAAAAAATGCTTGCATTGCTTTCTCCATAGGGCTGGAAATCCTTGTCTCTTCCACCCCTCTCTGGAAAAGCGTGGTTGCATCATTCCTCAGTGGATTGTTTCTCATTTTGCATTCTTCCCTTCTCTCTATTCAAGCATAGGAAGTTGTTCCCGTTCAAGTTGGTACTACAAGAGTACTTGAGCAGTTACTCCTACACTGAGCTCTTGGATCCTGAAATGGGAAGTCAGGAGGAATTTCCAGCCTGATCTCATTCACTTGTGCTCTTGAGCAGCCTGATCACACTCCTCATGTGTGGGGGGCCCTCACAGCACGGCACAAAAAGCAAGACCTGGCAGTGAATTGTATTGTGAGGCTTTTACTGTGCTGGCACTCACACTATAATTAATGGAGGGCAGTTTTCTTTCTCTCAGCATAGAGCTGGTCAGTGAATGTTTTGTAGCTAGGAGTCTGAAGTCATAAAAAGGCAACAGTGCAGTGTGGTACCTTATTCAGTCAGGGTCAAAATGTGTAGCTGGGTCGTGGATGTCATCAAAAAGGGCAGCTTGGGCTTTTATGGAGTAGCTGAATAGATAGAGGTCACTCCATAGAAAAGCTGCTACCCCAACATTTTAGGAGGCCACTGATGTCTGTACGTGGAGCTGCCCACGGGAGAGGGACAGGGCTTACACGGCACCTGAGGAGGGGACTTCACTTCTCCCCACCCAAATGCCTACCATGGGGAAAGGCTCATGAGCAGGGGATAGCCCTGCGTGGATGGATGGATGGATGGATGGAGGGATGGAAACTACAGGAAATACTGTGCTCCAATGCACCACGCTTACACAAAAACACACCATATCCTACACTGGGATTTCCACTTGGTCTTGTCACCACTGCCCTGGACATTGCTGAGCTCACACACCCTTCAGCCAGCTCTGGGTTCAGCCAGAGCAATTTATTAGTACCTGTGTAACACCTTCTTCAAATCCTTTAATGACTTCCTGCCTGCCAATCTTGAACCTGAAAGGCTTGTTTCTGTCTCTGGAGGAATCAAACTTCTTTCCATTCTGTAGCATTCCTGCCAAAACAAGACACACAGTTTCAGTCTGAGCTACATCTAAATTGAAGCGCTGAAGGAGAGGGAAGGAGGGAAAAATTAATGTCTTGGTCACATCAGCTGCTCATTTCCATTTTTACTTTGAGGCCTCATTCAAAAGGCAGGAGAGGCAACAGCACTGGTAGCATATTGTTACCTTTGCCTTCCTGTAATTTAGGCTCTAAAATGGAAATGATTTTAACTATTCTCAATGCAATAGGTAACAATCCATATTGCACCCAACATTGCGCAGACATACAGAACAGTTGTTGTTTGCACAGTGGAGCTCCCTGCCTAAGTGGATAAAGCAGGCAAGGAACAAGTGGGAGGCAGCAGAGGAGAGAATCCCAAGACAGGTGCCTGATCCAGGGCTGCCCCTAATAACGTGTGTTACACAAACGGGGCCATCCCACACCATGTGTGTGAAACCTCTACACAACATGACAACTCTGTCTCTCCTCATACAGAAAGAACAGAAGAGACTCTGCAGTCACAAATATGAAAGCTGCAAAGACATTCATACAAATGCTCTACTACCCTCGTTCTTCATGTTCTCAGTCAGCCACGAGAGACAGTCACAGAACACGTTACTTGTTCCTTTGGATGGCACTGGTTCAATCCATGGCTTTTGAACACATGCCCAGATTCCTCAGTAAATGGACAAAGCTTCATAGAGCACTATATGATTAGCTCTTCTCCTTCTCTTTTCAAATTGTGGATGATTATGGTTGCTTTCAATTCAGAAGTACCTGGCACTTAAAATGCTTTCCTCTAGACATTGCAAGGTTGGGCTGATATTTATATATTAGAATCAATCCTTTCTTTGTCGTGCTGTAGAGCCAGCGTTGTGGGCATACACCATGACTCTCCTAAGCAAGGGGTTGTACAAAGAGAAGTTCATTAATCTGAGAAAGACTCTGGTTGCAAAGAACATTAACAAGTCCAGCATTGAAGAAAAATGCTGAGAAAAGGTGTCTTTAAGACACAGTCTTACTCGTTTCTTTCCATTACAGCAGTTGTATTAACAGATCAGCTTGAGACACAAGTTTTATTTTTCAGTGAAAAACTATCAATTATTGTCCAGTAACAAAGAGGCATATTTTGCTTGCTTAAAAAGTCTGTGCTATGGATCAGATGTAAATATGAAGAGATGTGCCAGAATAAAAAACAGACACTAAAAAGATAGGATTAACTTTGCCAACTTCTAGGCTTCTAAGATGTAGCCAGCTAATTCTGAGCTAATTACTCAGAGAAAACAGATAAGCAAGTCAGAGAAAAATGCGCTTTCAGAGAGCAATTCATCTAACCAGATCTAGGTATGTACATTAGGACATAATGAATGACATCCCAGCAGTGCCTACTTCTGTGCAATGAGTAAAGGCAAGTCCAAACAACAGCTCAGACATAGATGGCTCCAAATTCATTAGTAGTTAAATCAGTGGCAATGGAGTTCTGGACTTGCAGTTATGAGCATACAGTGTTTGATTATTCCAGTGGGGTTCTCTGTCCAGATATTTTACATCAATATTAAAATCAAATGCCATATTAAGGCTAATAAGCCATTAGCCAAGTCCAACATTTGTCCAAGCTGGTCCTTCAGACACACTATGCATGTGCCCAAGGCCTTAGAAAGAAAACTATGGAATAACCTGCCCATAAGGAATGTTTCATAACCATTACCATTAGTGCCCAACATAATCCTTTAGTATTCCACAATAAAATAATGAAGTGTAGTATGTGTGCTCTGATGCTAGTACATAGAATCACAGAATCACAGAACCAATGAGGTTGAACAAGACCTCTGAGATCATTGAGACGAACCTATGACTCAACACCACCTTGTCAAACAGAACATGGCACTGAGTGCCAGGTCCAGGTGACTCCACCACCTCCCTGGGCAGCCTATTCCAATGTCCAATTACCCTTTCTGTGAAGAAATTCCTCCTCATGTGCAACCTAAACCTCCCCTAGCACAGTTTGAGGCCATTTCCTCTTGTTCTGTCACTTGTTCCCTGGGAGCAGAGCCTGACCCCCACCTGGCTGCCCCCTCCTGTCAGGGAGTTGTGGTGAGTGATGAGGTCCTGCTGAGCCTCCTTTTCTCCAGACTAAACACTCCCAGCTCCCTCAGACACTCCTCATAGGATTTACCCTCAAGACCCTTCCCCAGCTCCATTGCCCTTCTCTGGACTTACTCCACCCCTCAATGTCCTTCCTGAATTGAGGGGCCAGAACTGGACATAGAACAAGGAATGGCCTCACCAGTACAGGGGGAAATTCACATACTATGCAATGTATCAGCTCTGTGATATCCACAAACCCCTCCAGGCAGGCGGGGAAGCCACAATAGCTTCTGAACAAGGTTTTCCAGCTACAGACTAACATGGATTAATTTATAATATAGAAATTCAGCCTGTATTGGGGGATGGCAGGCAGGGAGAAACAGCTCAGGGGGAACTCTCAGGCAAATAATATAATCCTTTTTGAAGTATTTGATCTTAAATTTAAGTGACAGTCCTTCCTCAGAGCACTTTATTTTTAAACACATCATAAAACCTTATGATTCTATGAAATGGAAGGAGACTGTTACAGAATCCCAATATTTAATAGTTTTAATATTCAAACTTAGTACTATCATTACAGTTTGTATGTTCAAAGCAGTACACAAACATTAATTATTCTTCACATTAGCCCAAGGATGTGGCTATTATAAAACAGCCTCAATCTGAAAGTTCAGATTCAGATGCAAAGTTCCACAACACTTTATTATGCATTTATTTCACTTTGTAACTAAATCCTATTAAAACTCTTAGCTTAAAGCTCTGATGGTTTACTAAAAAGCCCACATCAAACCAGCGGCAGAATCAGAATTAACTCTTCAGAGATTCTGACAACAGCTCCTGGACAATGTTTCCCATTTAAAGTAACATTTCCATCTTCCCATGAGCTTGCTAGTTTGATACACCATTTAAAAACTAATTCATTTCACTAGAAAATGCCCATAGAAGACGTGTTAGGCCTTGTAGAAGAAATCAGGCTTTTCTATATTTACAGCAATATCCTATTTTCAGCAACAGCTGAAAATTCATGAGGTTATGGACTCATAAATGTAATTTCCTCTGTCATCACCTTACTGCTTTTGGAAGACAAACTGGGGTGCAGAGTCAAATATGTCTGTATTCACTGAAGCTCTGGCAGGAGGGTCAGTTTTTATGTGAGTGCCCTTTAAATGCATATCCAGTCTGGAAATGAGTCAGAGACTCCATGTGCCCTGAAGAAGTTCCGATACAAATTTAGATGTGAACTTTAGATCTTTTTTATCTCTGGTTCTGAGAGTTAGAGTTGTCTATGCAGGCTCCTGGGAACTAAAAAAGCACAATGCTTTATCTTCTGTCTTGCTAATGCACCAATTGATTTTTTTTGGCGAAAAAATTGATTTAGTTAATATTCTTCAACAAGGATGGATGCCCATCTTCAGCCTACATCTTTATTTATCTAGCTAACAGCAAGGAGAAAAAAAACACAGTCTGGAACTCAGCAATGACATTGTTTTCCAAGTCAGAACAATCAATTAGAGTTTTGACTGAGCAAGGACATCTAGATGCCTGTATGGCTACTCGTTAAAAAACCCTTAGGTTTCTGAAAGGGAAAATCATTGTATTAAAATAATCAATTGCACAAACTTGGTTATCAGAATATCAGAAATATATGGATTTGAAAACATTCTGATCTACGAGGCATCCTAATTGAAAATCAGGTTTTAAAATGAAGTGGATATAGAAAAGGAGACACTTCAGATCATGGGTCCTATTGAATCACTGATGTTCAGCTCATTGAAGCTGCAGATTAAGGAGTAGATGGATCATTTTATTAAGGAACATAACTACAGATCCATCCAAACTGCCAGGACTACAATGCCATTTGGGCTAAACTTGCAGTGAAAACAACTTCAGGCGAGGTTCAACAAAAGTTATTATTTCTTATTAAAACACAGGTGTGTCTGCAGCTGTGTCTGCACTACTTTTTTAGCACTGCACCACTTTAGCTAAGATCCCATCACTGAAGTCTGTTTCCTAAGGGAAGAGAGCTAATGAAATAACACTGTCTGCACTTGCCTAATAACTTCTGAGTCTTTGAGCTGATTTCAACCGCATTTGGCAGAGGAATAGGAATCATACCAACATTAAGATCCTACGCATGTAATGAAAAAATCTGCGTAGAAAGAAGAGCCTGTACGAGCTTCTACCAAGAGAAAGGTGCAATCTTTGTTATCAGAGAAACTCTGTTATTGAGGAGAGGTCAGGAATGGAAAGGAAATGGAAAGGCTTGACCACAGACCGTTTCTTTTTGCTTACTTTTCTTCTTTCATCTGAGAATGATTCAGCTGGGAATATAAGCAATCACATAGCACAAATCCACGGAGCCAGCCTAGCTGTTAGACACCTATTACACCTATTGTCCCAACAAAACCCTGCCTCAAACCATGGCCAAACTGTTGTCCACACAAAGGATGGGTGGAGAGAGAACACTGAAGGCTGTCCCAGGATAGTCAACCAAGCTTCTGTGCCTGAACCTGGAAAATTCATGTGTAAATTCCACTGCTAATGTTGTCCAGTTCAAAGGTAGAAACTGTGTCTCAACCTGTCATCTAGGCTACTCTTATGGTTAATAGAGAAAGAGGGCCGTCTCGAAGAATGATTCATGCCATCTCAATTTAGATGTTAGGGCTAAAATAACCTCCTGGAACTGTTTGTCGTTCTCAGTCAACCACCTTACAAAAGGTAAGGTACCTTAAACCAAGTGCTAGACTGCCAGGTTTTTACAGGGCCCTAGTGAGGCAGTATTAACTCAGCCATCCATCCCTAAATGAAGCAGGCAAAATTGTATCCCAGGCTTCACTGACTCCAGTGTTTACTGAATTATTTGTCTCTGCAGTGTTGACAAATTCTGGGGATCAGAAGATGAAGATCCTAATCCAGGACAAATCTCTTGATTTCACTAGTTGCTCTCTTTTTATCCTATATAATGGGATTCACTTACCTCACAAGTATTGAGGGGATAAACTGAATTAAATAGGTGACTTCCAAAAATCAGCGTCCTTCATCTATGAAGTATTCCATTCCCTCATTTTTCCAAGCAGTAGTTACCTACAGAATGTAAAGGCAATGCATATGCTTGAAGACAGCTACTTCCTGAACACTTTTTGGCAGCAGAAAGAGGGAGAGAGAAGGTGTTTCTAGAACACTGTCCTGTTTCATTTTATACAGACCAGAGGCTCTTCATGACAGGAACTATATTCTGATGCCCCTCAATGCCATCACATTTCCAATTATGTCCTATAATCAACCTGTGCTGTTAGGAACATGTCTTTGGGTTTGGTTTCTAGGACTTTCTGAGGAGTTAATTTTGCTGTGCGTTAAGAATTTTTCATTTTGAGTGTTTCTTTTTTTCCTCACAAAATATATTTCTATGTCAAAATATGTCACCATATTCTGTCAGGAGAATATCACAAAGGCTAGAAATTCTGATCTTCCCTCCATTTACAACATGCAACTATTACTAATATTCACCTTTAGCCTGGAAAATATATTATCAGAAAGGTTCTAGTAACTGCACAAAAGTCCTCGTGTCAACATTGTTACTGATATGTTTGTTCATTAAATCCAGGATATGGGTGACAAGTTAAGTGATAAAGGTAGTCTCGCATAATTTGCGGTTGTAAGCAATATTTTCCAGGAAGTCAGCGATTCTGAGTCTTGAAACGCGGCAGGGGAAGAGCAGACCCCAGCAACAGAGACGCACATGCGCAGAGTACTATTCAAGGAAGTCACGCACGCCGGAAACCGGACTGTATAAGAGGAAGAACTAAAACCCTGACTGACGCGGCAGTGGCGGGATAATGGTCCCCCTGTCGCCCAGCGCTGCATTACCTTATTGTTATGCTTGCTGTAATTAATAAAATCCTTGATTGGGACAAGCAACGGTGTCAGACTATTCCGTGCAAAATTTCCTCTATAACAATTTGGTGCCGTGACTCGGATAAGAATACGGATCCGACAGAGGGACTAGGGGAGGCGCCCCGCCTGTACAGGCGGCCTCTGGTTCTGAAGTCGGGATCTTGCTCTTACCGACGAACCCAAATTTGTAACAATAAGGTAAGGAAAACCCTATAAGCTCGGTGCACTCGAGGTCCGGACGAAGACGCAGGAGACGCGTAAGTAACTGCCCATTGTGCAGGGGAATCCGTCCGGGCTGGGTTGGGATCCTGGAATACAACGTGTGTACGTGTGAGTGAGAGGAGAACTGGCAGCCAGATTCTCCAAGTGAGTGCGGACCCTTAAGTAGTGCGTTTCCCATCGCCCGCGAGGGACTGGGCCACGAAAAAGGGGAAGTGAGTGAGTACACACACGGCTGAAAGAGGGTATTCCAGAAGATGGGACAGGGGAAAAGCAAGCCCCCTCCACCCATGAGACCCCCTTCGGTTCTTAGGGATTCACCGCTGGGGTTTATGTTAGAGAATTGGAAATATTATCCCACCACGGGGGACAAGGACAAAGGTAAGATGATACACTTTTGTGTAGAAGTCTGGGGAGGACAAATCTCCAAGGCAGTTTGGTGGCCCAGGTTTGGGTCATCAGAATTATGGGTTCAGAGATTTTTGAATCAGTGGGTACGTAGGTAGGTCCCCTTTAATCAGGAAGAGGCTGATTATGCTGCAGTATGGGTTACCCGCCCAGGGGACCAGGGAGTAGCAATATTCAATCTCTCCCAAATGGAGTTTGGGCATAAAGATAAAAAGACTGAAAAATTGCAGGAGGAGGAGGATGCTCCCCTAATACCACCCCCGTATGCACTTCCCCCATTACCACCGGCGCCTCAGATATTACCTCCTCCTACACCCCCTCCCTCCCCTGGAGATGAAGGTATCGGAGCCGCAGTCAGAAGGAGGAGAAGGGAGCAAAGAGAACATGAGTTACTCCCCTTAAGGGAAGTGCCAATAGGAGGAGCCCAGCCACAACTAGGATTTGTATCTGTCCCTTTGAACTCAAATACTGTTAAGAAATACAGTCTATTTTGAGGATTTTGTTTACTGCAGAAGAAAGGACACATGAAAAGAGACTGCAGACAGAGGATAAAGGATGAGGCGGCATTCAAAGAAGATTAGGGGGGTCAGGGGCTCTATGTATTGGGGACCCGTACGAACAAAGAGCCCTTGATAAAACTGAAACTAGGTCCCCAGTCACAGGAGGTAGAATTTTTGGTAGACTCAGGAGCTGAGAGGTCTACCCTCCAGCAAATACCCCCTGGGTGCAAATTATCTAAAGATACTGCCCATGTGGTTGGAGCAAAGGGAGAACCCTTCAAGGTAGGGATTGTACAACAAGTTTTAATAGAAACAGAATCTAAATTAGGTATGGGAAATTTTCTCTTAGTCCCAGAAGCCGATTTTAATCTTTTGGGAAGGGATTTGATGGTAGAATTAGGAATAGGTTTGGAAGTTAAAAAAGGGGAGCTGGGAATTAAAATATGTGCCCTTAGGGTTGAAGACGAACAAGAAATTAATCCTGAAGTCTGGTATACCCCTGAGACCGTGGGGAGACTAAACATCTCACCATTTAAAGTAACCCTCAAGAACCCGGAGAACCCCGTCCAAATTAAGCAATATTCTATGTCTATAGAAGGGCGGAAGGGGTTGAAACCCGAAGTTGAGAGATTAATATCTCAGGGACTATTAGAACCATGTATGTCCCCATTTAATACCCCAATTTTACCAGTAAAGAAACCCAATGGCACTTATCGACTAGTGCACGATTTAAGAGAAATCAATAAGCGCACTATGTCCAGATTCCCAGTAGTAGCAAACCCCTATACCCTTTTGAGTAAATTGGGGCCAGAAAATTTGTGGTACAGTGTAATAGACTTAAAGGATGCTTTTTGGGCTTGCCCTTTAGACGAAAGCTGTAGAGACTATTTTACATTTGAATGGGAAGACCCTGACACAGGGCGCAAACAACAATTGAGGTGGACCGTGCTTCCACAGGGGTTTACAGAAAGCCCTAATTTGTTTGGACAAGCCCTAGAACAGATTCTTCAAGATTTTACCCCAGACCCAGAAATTACTCTGATTCAGTATGTGGATGACCTATTGATAGCAGGAAAAATGGAAAATCAAGTCAGAAAAGAAAGCATAAAACTTTTAAATTTTCTGGGGCTTAAGGGGCTGAAGGTATCAAAATCTAAATTACAATTTGTAGAAGAAAAGGTAAAGTATTTAGGACACTACATTGAGAAGGGAGAGAAGACAATTGACCCGGAACAGGTACAGGGAATTTTATCTTTACCCCCTCCAGCAAGTAAAAAAAACAGGTTAGACAATGGTTAGGACTATTGGGATATTGCCGCTTATGGATTGAAAACTACAGTAGTAAAGTTAAATTTTTATATGCCAAGCTCACCGAGTCTAATCGTATAAGCTGGGGAAAGACAGATGAAGAGCAACTCTGGGCATTAAGGAGAGAATTGGCAAATGCACCAGTTTTAAGTTTGCCAGACTTAAATCGACCATTTTATCTATTCGCCAACATAGAGAATGGGACAGCATATGGAGTATTAACCCAAGATTGGGCAGGGAAAAAGAAGCCCATAGGATACTTGTCTAAATTATTAGACCCTGTGAGTAGGGGCTGGCCCACATGTTTACAGGCCATTGTTGGATGTGCCTTAATGACAGAGGAGGCTCGAAAAATAACCTTCAATAGTACCATTAAGGTATTATTCCCCCACAATGTGAGGAGTGTTTTGCAGCAAAAAGCTGAAAAATGGATCTCTGATTCCAGATTATTAAAATATGAGGGAATCTTGCTGGAGGCCCCGAATTTAACATTAGAAACTACATCTTTACAAAACCCTGCTCAGTTTTTATTTGGGGAACCAAAACCATCAGAAGAACTGGCCCACGATTGCCTCCGAACTATTGAGGAACAGACTAAGATTAGGCCCGATTTAGAGGAGGAGGGGCTCTCAGAGGGAGAAGTAATTTTTGTGGATGGCTCATCCCGGATAGTGGATGGAAGACGTAGATCAGGGTATGCACTAGTAGCAGGGAAGGATTATGAGGTATTAGAAGCAGGACCCTTGAGTCCGTCATGGTCAGCCCAAGCATGTGAATTATACGCCATCTTGCGGGCTCTTAAAAAAAAAAAAAAAAAAAAAAAAAATTTCACTGAACTTCCCAAGGTGGGAAGATACAAGTATGTGTTAGTACTAATAGACCACCTCACCCACTTCGTAGAGGCATTTCCAACCGCAAGGGCCACTGCACACACGGTGGCCAAAGTGTTACTAGAACAAATTGTGCCCAGGTATGGAGTAGCTGAAAGTATAGACTCAGACCAAGGGCCACACTTTGTATCAAAAGTTATTAAGGCCTTGTCAGAAGCCCTTGGAATAAGATGGGAAGAACATACCCCGTGGCACCCTCAAAGTTCGGGGTTAGTAGAGAGAGTTAATGGAGAATTAAAGAAACAGCTAACCAAGTTAACTTTAGAAACCAAACTTAATTGGATTAAGTGTCTCCCCTTGGCCTTGTTAAATCTCAGAACTCTGCCCCGATCTGATGTGGGGATATCTCCTTTTGAAATGCTGTATGGGATGCCGTATGATGCAGGTATGCCTCGAGACCATCCCGGAATAATAGATAAGCAAATGAAAGCATTTATAACTGAGATGATGGCCTTTAGGAAGAAGTTATGGGAAAAAGGGCAGATATTGCAGAGACCACCCTTAAATATTACTCTACATCAGGTGCAACCGGGAGACTGGGTCTTAATCCGAACTCGGAAAGAAACTACTCTCCAGCCCCATTGGGATGGTCCATATCTGGTGCTCCTCACAACAAATACAGCAGTACGGACAGCAGAGCGGGGGTGGACTCACGCCAGTCGTATAAAAGGACCAGTGCCCGAGCCTAGGTGGAAGGTCATCAGCCCAGCCGGAGACTTAAAGTTGAAACTCACTCGGGGAACTGCAACAGGAAATTAAGAAAGGACATTCTTGATGAATAGAAAATATTGGTATAAAACTTTTAGGATAGAATATCAACTAGAGCTTGAAAGAGATCATAAGGGAAATATATATGCTGATTGTGTTTGTATTAAATGTAATGATTCTTATTGTAATGGGAATTGTTACCCCTTTGTATGTTACCAATGTTTAGTTTGTGAAAACAGGTGGTGGACCCATTGTCACAGAGGCAGGCCCCCGAGAGGTGTTTGCTGCCTCTGTCTAGAAATTCAGCGGGAGCTTACTGATTTGGTATTGGCTCAGAAAGTAGCTCAAGGGGAATTACAAGTAGACTCTAAAGAGTGGTGGGACATATTTGCAGAAGGCATAAATCCCGAACTATATTGTTACCATTCCAATGAACCAGTCCTTTTTGTGGCACAAATAATAGCTGGAGTGTGTCGCCGTCGGGTAAAAGAAGTAAGGTGTGACGCTCCTCAGGTTAAAGACCACAACTGGAACACCTATATCCAGAGATCCTTAAAGAAAGGGCGAAAGTCCCCTCCTGAAGAATATCCCTGCTGCCGAGAAGATGGGTCTCCCCGTGGCTCGCAGCAACCGAGTCGACGGGCGAGGCAGAGGGAGAGAAAACTGTGGAGGAAGTCGCCCTGGGATAGGTGGAACCAGGAGGTCATGGAAAATGAAATGTCCAAGGACTGGGACTAAAATCAGGGAAGAAGAAAATGAGATGGGAACAAGCCACTGTTACAATGAAAAAGCCACCTGTAGACAACTGTTACTGTCACTACTATTATTATCCCTATGGGTAAGGCAGACAGGAGGTCAAACACACCAGCCTTTCAAATGGTCCTTGATTCGTATGAATGACTACAAAATTTTAGACTCCCTTGTGACCAGTCAGACCCCAGCCTTTAAGGCTGGGTTATGCAACATGACAAACATAGAATAGTGCGGGAGAGTTTTGAATTTAACTGGGTTTTATATGTGTCCGGCCTCAAATCCTGGAAAGAGCTACTGTAATTACCCAGGGGAGTATTACTGTGGGTATTGGGGCTGTGAGACTATTGCTTCCGATTGGACTCCAGGGGGAGGTGCAGATCAATTTATTAGAGCAGGATTTGGTCCCACAGGGTGTGCAAAGCATTGGTTAGGACCATCTGGAGAAATTTCTTACTTAGGAACTTGTGAATATGTGTATATAAATCCAGAGAGCCCTGACTGGGTATTAGGAAAATATTGGGGAATTAGACATTGGGAACCTGGGCGTGATAGAGGGAACCTAATAGTGATAAAGAAAGAACCCGCCCCAGCTGATACCTATGGTATGGGACCGAATAGAGTTTTAGAGGAGGATGAAGAGCTAACACCGGTTACAAATTACCCTGAGGCTACAGGCTCCCCACTAACCATATCCAGTCAGCAGAAAGCACCCTTGCATAACTAAGTCAGTACGCTCATTATCAGAAGTAGTTTTACAAAACAGACGGGGCCTGGATTTATTATTTTGGCAACAGGGAGGACTTTGTGTAGCCTTAAAAGAAGAGTGTTGCACCTATATAGATCAAACGGGAATAGTCTTTGACACCCTAGGAGAACTAAGAAAACAACTAGAAAAAAAAAAGGGAAAGAGAAAGAGAATCCCATCAGAGTTGGTATGAGAGTTGGTTCAATCATTCCCCATGGTTGACTACCTTACTGTCCACCATAGCTGGACCAATATTTTTACTAGTTCTTGTATTAACTTTTGGTCCCTGTATTTTTAACAAACTTATTACAATAGTAAAAGCGCGACTGGAAGCTGCCCACTTGCTGCTGGTACAAGCAAAATATGAGGACTTAGAAAATAGAAAGGGAGAAACGGGAGATGGATTGGAATGGAGCAGACAAGAGCTTAAGTGATTTAATGCACAACATAAATTAACCTAAAGACAAAGGGGGGATATTGTTACTGATATGTTTGTTCATTAAATCCAGGATATGGGTGACAAGTTAAGTGATAAAGGTAGTCTCGCATAATTTGCGGTTGTAAGCAATATTTTCCAGGAAGTCAGCGATTCTGAGTCTTGAAACGCGGCAGGGGAAGAGCAGACCCCAGCAACAGAGACGCACATGCGCAGAGTACTATTCAAGGAAGTCACGCACGCCGGAAACCGGACTGTATAAGAGGAAGAACTAAAACCCTGACTGACGCGGCAGTGGCGGGATAATGGTCCCCCTGTCGCCCAGCGCTGCATTACCTTATTGTTATGCTTGCTGTAATTAATAAAATCCTTGATTGGGACAAGCAACGGTGTCAGACTATTCCGTGCAAAATTTCCTCTATAACAACATTGATGCCTTCCCAATGTACAGAGGAAGGCACAGTTCAGCACGATTGCATAGAAGTGGTGGGAGAAACATATCCATAAAGTCACAAATCACATCCCAGGTTGATTCACACCAGCAGAACTCCGCTGTAGTGTTACTTGCATTTTACATTAAAATAGATCAGTTGTCTTCAGGATTCAATTCTGAAATACTGTGGCAAAGCATTCCCTGCATTCACTGGTGTTCCCACCTTAGTTTGTGGCTGTCTCAAGCTAATAGACCTGAAAAACATGTGGTTTCCCTCAGGAACAAAAACAATTCCCCTATGTTTTGTTGTTAAACACAGATATCTGGGCAACAGTTTTCTAGGCAAATACTGTCGGTGCCTCTTGTTTCTCCTTCCTAGGACCTAACTCAGGTCTCCAACTCATTCCATCAGAATCCAGATATGCATCAGCCAGACATCTCACACTTCTCCCATCTTAATTTCATCATTATCTCCAAATGCAATTCACTGTTGACACATTTTTGTTGTAACAACAGTTCCCAGTAACCTGTGGTTATACCTGGCCATGACCCTCCTCCTGACACAACACAGTGAGTAGCACACACCTCTGATTTCCTCGATTTGACTTCCAAAGAAAACTCCTCTGTACAAATTTGTTGTCTCATTAATTTTACTGATGGCCATTGTAATGGAAACAAAGAGCGTTGAAGGCGAGCTGGAAGATGTCTTCGTTCCCTATGCTATGTTGGAATAGGGAACACCTTACTGCATCCTGTCTGGGGACTTCGGCAACTGAACCATCAAGGGAAGTCTTGCTTTTCCAGGGAAAGGCTCAACAACCGAGGCTTAGTACCACAGCAAATACACAGTTTTATCCTGCTAACACTTCCTCTGTTTAATATAGACAAAGTCTTATGTGGAAAAAAGGATTTACTGTCTTAGTGCATTTTCCTGACAGTTTGCAGCCACTTAAGAAAAAATTATTAATACTTTAAGGGAATTTTCAGTCTAGAGGGATAATAGTTGAAGAAAAAGGGGGAAGGGGATAAGCACAACTCCGCAGCATTATCAGCTCTTTGCCACAATTATTTTGTTTTGTCTAGAAAGGCAACAGCAAGGACTTGAATGTGCCATTTGTTGCCATGACAAACCGACTCAAAGTGAAGAAGTGGGAAATGGATAGCGGTGGTGGGCACTTCCCAGTTCCCGCTACCGCAGCACACTTCAGTAACGCTTCGTCTTTTGAACACAGGCAGCCTTGCTGCTTCATTTTCTTTGTGTATTAGATACTCATATATCTTTAATGTGGAGTAAGAGCAGTACAATCAATTATTTATCATGCAGCTGACAGCTTGCAATGAAGACACAAGAGACAACTCTTCAATAATGCATCACCGTGGGCTATGAATCACTGTCGTGTACAACCACGAGACAATATGAAAGAACCTTGCACTTAGCTCGCCTTCACAGCCAGGAAAATTACCTGCAATTGTCTAGTTCACTCTGCTGAAAGGCATTATTCTGTCCTAGCGGCTTTAGGGATTTGCATACTTTTAAGAGAAGGAAAAGTAGATTTACCTTCAAGGTAGATTTGAGGCTCACTAAGCATTTTCTACATAAGTTGTAAAGAGACCAAAACAATTCCTCTGGTATCCTGTCACCTTAAAAGAGTAATTTTCTTTTAGAGTTTGATTCTGTTACTGTTACAAAGTTTGGCCGTAAAATATACATGTGCTGCAGCATAAGGCAAATTTAATCTGAATAAGCATGGCAGAATCAGGTCAGTGTGGGAACGCTGATGAGGGGGACGATAGATGTCTAAAGCAGCGTTTTAGACAGAATATATTAATACAGAAATACTTTGGATCTCTTGTTTCTCTGTCCTCAAACAGTATGGCCCATAACACAGGGTCTGCAGGGAGAGGGAATGTTTCTCACTGGTCTGGGTCTTTCTGTCCCTGCCCACTGGTAGCAGCCCAAAAGCAGAAAGAACAGTTCAAGCATGGCTGTAATATCAAGAGAGTCTGCAAGATTTCCCACACAAACGCAAGCAGCAGAGCTTGCCCAAAGAATTCTGAGCACCTAGTGCACCATGAGAACAGAGCAATAAAATAATCTGGGTTTTTTCATCTTGGTTTCATTTCAGTCTCATCCTATGCCACATGTATTTCCTTCCCTCCTCCCTTTTTGTTTCATGGTTGCCTGTGTTCTGGGAGCACAGATTTGGCATTTTAGCCTGTGGCACATACGCAACGGTGCAGATGATCTCCCACTGGGAAGTTACACACTTGTGTAGCAGGTTAAATCACACTGAAATAGGTGTGACAGCCACTGTCCCTCAGGGTATGGCACCAGAAGGGCCCAAGGTGGAACTCCGGAGTTCTCAACACAGATCTGGGTGCAGAGAGCATGGAAAAACACCAGAAAATCATCTTCAGAGGCTTCTTGTGAAAGCTTTGAGCATGGCTCTGAGATCACATGAGAGGGGACTTGGGGTAAAAGCACCAGGTTCTTAATTCCTCCTCTGCTCCAGGAAAGAAACTGCCAGAAGAAGCACCTTCCCAGCCCAACATGACAATTTTACCAGCAGTTAGGTGTGCTTTAATGATAAGCTGTTCTCAGATTGGGTATGGGGTTTTTTGTTTGTTTTTAGCTGTCTAGCCTTGTAGTATGTTTCCTTCTGAATAAAATTCACGCTAAAAAATCTTAATTGAAGTGCAACACTTTTGATTCCCTTGGCTTAAGCTAGCAACAGCCTAGTGACAGATCCACCCATCTCTAGTAGGACACTGAATTAAGGGGCTATGGAGAGAATCACAGAATGGTCAGGGTTGCAAGGAATGTTAAAGATCATCTCATTCCAGCTCCCCGCCATGGGCAGGGACACCTTCCACTAGATCTGGCTGCTAAGGGCCCCATCCAGCCTGGTCTTAAACACTTCCACAGATGGGGAATCCCCAACTTCTCTGGGCATGCTCAAAGACAATAAATTTGAGCATGAAAAGGTATTTTATTTATATGTTACCACTTAACACCAAGATGTTAAAATGGTATGTTGGCTTTTAGGGCATTTGGAACTGAAAAATAACAGTTCTTCCCACATCCCTGGTGAATGAATGCTCTTTCTTTTCCATAGGTCCTTGTTTACTGGGTTCTTTATCACATCCAACTTTCTTAATGCTCAGCATGGCCACAGCTACTTCACAGATGAGTGTTTTACTGAGACTCATTTTGACAAACACAGCAATCATCTAACATCAGGCGAAGGACCTAGCAGCTACTCTGTTCTTAAATAAGATAGAGAAAATTAAAAAGATTCTTGGGAAAAGAGAGAAACACACAGGACACAACCAGAGAAATAAATAGTTTATAAAAATGGCTGTTTACTGAGCCAGTATATCAGCCAGCCACAGTCAATATGCCAAGATTACATATGCTCTAAGTAAGTCAGAGGCAGACACTGCTGTTCCACCATGATCTCATATGTACATAAAACATACAAAATGCAGAAGTCCAATGCTTTTCATCCAGGATGTCCAACTTCTTGATCTAGACTGGTCAGACATCCCTGTAATATCTTATTTTAGAGATGTGGTATAACCTTCCCAGCTGGCATTATGCAATAGACCCTCCCTTCACAAGTGTTTGGAGAATTCCTGGGGAGTCATCTCCTCCTGCCTGTGATTCCATGCAGAAAAATGAGACATTACTTCACTGACACCAATTTGAGGCCACTATGGGGCCTTACTCCAGCATAACACACAGTTTCCAGGGTGATCAGGTGGAACCACCAAGGGGGTTCAAGGGATGAGTCCCTTGCTGGGATGGAAAAGGCATCTTCATGCTGCGCTCTCCCCACTGACATGGACAGACTGTAGATTTCTAGGTAGGTAAAGACAGTCAAGCTTAATTCCACCTAAAATTACTTGATGACAGTCAAGATTTGTGAAAAAATGCAGCTTAAAACCAAGCTGGTTCTGATTTGTGCACCAAATGCCTTCCAATGAGTTATGTTGGCTGAGGTTCTTCAGACTGGGTGACCACAGATCTACCCAGTCACTTACAGTGTACCAACACACTCAGCAACCCTGCTGTAGGAAGAACAGGAGATAGAGCCCCATTCCAGTCTTTGAATGAACTCTGAGAAAGGTTCATTAACAAGTTACATGTTGGGAAACCCTTACTGTATTGTCAGAAGTTCAGCCTACCATGACCATCAGATAAACCCAGCACTTTGCTGAGCAGAGTCATTTGCTGCAGGACTCCAGTGAAAAAATGTCTTATGTTACTTTTCTAGGCCACCATTTTAAAAGGTATATGAGATATGTTCATCGAAGGGAAAAATCTTTCCATGGATGTATAGTTTGCTCTTTCCACCTACTAGGAATGCACCTGCTTTCACAAAAAGAAGAGTATTTTTTCTCTGTTTACATCAGTTTCAATGTAAATAGTGTTTTATGTGTTTCAAGGCAGACACTGTTAGTGTTAAATGTTAAATATCCATTAAATATCACTCTGCCTGAAAACTTTGAGTTTGTTCTGAAATAATATTACTGTGAGATTTTTTTTTTTTTGCCACATTTGTTTCCTGTTTTTGCTCATCATTCCTGATGTTGCAGATTCTCTCTGGTGTGAACTGGCACAGTTCCCCTGATAATAATGAAAGTACAATAATATATGTAACAGTTTGAGACCTGGATCTCAGTAATTTAAATCTACATTGAATCATGCACTCGGGACTATTCACCAGAGCAGAATCCTGCAAGAATATGGAATAGTGTATATTTGTGATCAGAGCAAAAAGCTGTATGTCAAAAAGAAAAGGTTGTGCATACTTGCACACCAGACAGCTGTGTAAGTATAACTCACCTTCATTTTATTCCCTGTGAAACAACCATGGTAGTTTCACACAAGGTCAGCCAGTCAATAGCATATTCAGCAATAATATTATTAACTAATATACTTTGCCTTGGATATCCTGAAAGGCTTCATTCAATAAGCCTTTAAAGTACCTTCTGAGCCACAGAGGAAAGGAGCTATTAACAGCACAGTTTGCACAGTTTGTTCTTATAAATAGTCTTTTCCATCTCTAAGTTTTGATCTCAGTGATCTTATAAACGAACTATGGAAAAAGTAGCAGCTGTTATCTTGACAGATGGGTCTCAGGCATTGCTCTGCTGGACATTGCAGTCATCTCTCTGAAGAACAATAGGAATTTCCAAGTGCATGTATCTATTTTCATCTCCTTAATAAGCTACTCATGTCTCGGGCAATGAAGAACGCAAAATAAACATTTTTGGGGACACTTCTCAGAGAATGAGGTAAGAAGAGGGATATCACCCATTAGGGACTTTTCCCCTTGTATTTGACTGAAGTGAGAGACAGCAAAAGAATCAGAAGTTTCTTACAGAGACAACAGGGACAAGCAGGCGCTTCCGGAAGGTGAGATATAGAAAGCCTGTGCGCCAAGTCAAGTGCAGCCAATAGTCAGGTAACAGGACACAGTAAGTACACATATGAACCCCAGTTTTAAAATCTTTCTAAGATTTAGCATCATCATTCATTTTGGATGTAGAGCTTTGTATCCGGTTTTAAGGACAGACAGAAGGCTGAGAAAGTTCATCTTTTTTCAAGGGTGGCTGGGAGAGACGGTACTGCCACCCACCTTTCCTGTTACAAACACTTGTCAAAGCATTTTGAGTTCAACTCCACCTTAACCCTGAATTTAAACTCATGTTCTTCACCATTTCTGATGGTATTCTCATCATCAGACAACCAAACACTCAACGGGATCACCTTCTATGCTCCCTCCTTAAATCTCTATGGTAGCTGGGAATAGGGAACAATGGAGTTAGGAGAAAACAAGTAGTAATTAGGGAGGTCAGTGGCATGGGCAGAGAGACTCATGGAATCACAGAATGGTTTTTGTTGGGAGGGGACTTAGATAGATCATAATGTTCCAATCCCTCTGCTATGGGTGCCTCTCGCTAGTCCAGGCTGCTCCAAGCCTCATCCAACCTGGTCTGGAACACTTTCAGGGATGGGGACACCACAACCTTTCTGGGCAACCAGTCCTTGCCCCTGAGACTTGTTAGATGAGCAGTGCCTGACGTGTAGGGTTTGTCCCTGCATTGCCCTCACTGCCTTTAGTGGGAGTTTGAGGATGGACTGCACAGACCATAACCTTTTCCCAAAAGCAAAAGTGTTTGCACACTCAGGACTGCGGCAAAAAAAAAAGACATTGTAAATTAAGCCAGTTTAGATACTACAAATAAAAATAGCAGTCAGTACATAGACACAAACAACAGAGATAAACATTGCCAAAAATACCTTGCATTGCCAAAAATACATTGCCAAAACCAGCACAACAGAGTGGAGAGCAACACAAGTTGAGTGTGGACAAAACAGCAAAGCACTACATAAACAAATGTATTATTACACCAACAATGAAAAGCCTGAAGATTTCAGACTCTGCAGTGAAATGTGTAATATTACAATCCATAAAAGCACAGACTGAGATGGTGCATACATTACATAACTCACAGGGACTGCTGTGGACCAGACTCTGCTCTAGCCCAGGTCACACTATCTTTTATATTCCCAGCATGTGTAACTGAAAAAGTAGCATCTACATGAGCAACTTACTATGTGAAGTCAGTAAAAATCTGTTCCTAGCAATCAAATGGCAAAAACATTCAAACCACAGTAGCAAAGGTTGTTTTTTTGTGAAAAAAATAATCGATGTCTTGTTCAATTTCAAAACTTCAGAGAAAATGCAGTCCAGGGTTGAATGGAATGAAACATTTTGCTTTAGACAATAATAAAAACAAAAGGCTTATGTTCATCTGAAATATTACATTCTAGGAAGACTTCATTGCCTGGTTTTCCGATTACTAGTATTTAAATCTATTTAAAATTCAGCTTGGATGAGGTCTAAGGGATTCTTGAACATCATCACCTTTCCAATTACATAATGCCAAGTATTGTTTCGCTACATCCAAGGTAAAAGACACCAGAGTTATTAAGGAGGAAACATAAAAGGAAAACAGAAAAGTTTAAATTCATAAGAAGCTTGCTGAAGGGGAGGCATATCAGATAAAATCCAAGCATCCATACAGCCAAACCAGACAAAAGAAAGGCAGAACTGAGCTAAAATTTGGATCAAAGAAGCTGACACATGAGAGGGATATAGTTATCTGGCCTAAAATAATCATTCACCTAGACACTTGAGTATTCTACATTGCTTTTAAAAATAATTGAACAGATCTTCCCTGACCAGGTAACATGGCTCACTCTGTAATCCATAAGATCCAATATTATGGAACATGTAAACATTCAATTCATTTAAGTTGCTGCTTCCATTTTCCCATTTTGCACAGAAGGGGAAAAAAAGAAAAAAGAAAGGCAGCATGTGGCAGTTAAATTTCTCTCCGTTTTGGGAACCATTTTAATGCTTACACACAGATCTGCTGATTTACTGGCTGCCTGCACAGGGAGTTTCAGTGTTCCTGCTCACAAGGGCAGCAATCACCCAGGATACTGGGTCATTGGAAATCATTCACCAGACTTGGAAGTATTCTGGCTGTTAGTATCATAAAACACTTGTCAAGAAAAAAGGAAATAAAATGGAAAATTACAGCTATTATAATATTTACTGTATCAAAAGTCTAAGACAGCCACAACAATTCTGGTAATTCAATTCTTGATCTATACATATTTCTGTAATTTTTATGTGCTTTGCCCTTCTCAGTCACAACATCATCTGCCTCGCCTGTGCACTGTGTGCCCTAGTGTTTGCCTTCTAGCAGGAGGATGAAATACTCCCTTCTGTCCTTATGGATCCTCACTTTTTTACTTGCTGTTCACAGCCTTCTTGGAGAGGTGATCACACATTTCAAAGCGCAGCAGGGTTGCTATTCAGCAGCCAACTCTCTAAGAAAAAAAAAACAACCTGCATATGAATTTTTGCACAGCTTCCAAATGACCCAGTGAGCCCTTCTGTGATCTGCCCTTAGTACTAAGGTGCCTTCCACAACACAAACTGCCTTTCCTGCAAAAATCTGAGCATCCGATTTGAGATTATGACATCAGACGACTAGACAGCAAATCTCAAATTAACATTTTGCTAAACAGTTTCACAAATACATCTTTCATCAGTGTTTCCTGAGGGTTTAAAAGAAAGTAGCATGCTTTAAAAAAAAAAAAAAAAAAAGAAAAAAAAAAGAAAAGGTGATTTATAAACCACATGCATTTGGATTGCAACACTGCATTAAGCAGAAAAATAATTTCTGGAGCAAATACAACAGTCTGCCTCTGTTCAGGTGTAATATTTTTCTACCTCTCTTACACCAAATTATGTGTTTAATACAGGCACAGTGCACCCTGCAAGCAGCCAGAACTCCGGCAGTGTTTAGTTGCATATCTTTTCCCAAACTCCTTTGTAGGACCATGAAACCTAAATATTGGTGCATTGCAGATTGTCATTTTTAGCTGCTGCAATACCCTGTCTTGTTTTGGTCCCTACTGCCAAATGACATCATCTTTTAGCAACTTTTTCAGGGGAACAGCCAATGCTGCTTTTTCCAGGACACTGTTGACTAGAAATCCAACAATAGCATTTTTTCTTTTTTCTTTTTTCTTTTTTTTTTTTTCCAAAGTCTTCCTGCTGCAAGTAAGACTGGAAGGATGCGAAGGAAGAGGAAATTAGAGAATCATATCAGCAAGGAAGATCACAGGGGGCCCTGTGATCTTGTGCAGTGATGCACTTACTGTTGTAGTGCAGCCTGAAGGTGGATCATATCTACACCCAACAAACACAAGAGCAGTATCAATTCTTCAGAGCTGGTGCATGTGTGGATACATAATATTCTATTTTCTCGCAACAGCTTGAGCTTTGTGTCATGTTCTCTGCCTGGTAATCTAATAACGGCTGGGGGTGAAGCCCTAGCAGTAAAAAAAAACCCCAAAACAAACCAAACAACAAAACACAGAAAGGTCGTTTGCCATGCTGCAAATACAATTTCTGCTGCAAATGTTTCACAGGCTGAGAGCATGATATCTGGCTGTCATGTAATAAAGAGTTATAAAACAAAATACATTTGTCTTGGCCTCCACATCAAGTTTGAATTTTAGGGATGCACTGTGTGTGTTCAAATCAAATACCAAACTTCCTCTGGGTAAACTCTAAGATCTATATTGACTCTTGGTATTGCTTAATAAAAAGGGGAGGAAGATTTAAACTACAGAATTTTGGTGGCTTGTTTTTGTTTTGTTTTGGCTTTTTTAATAATCTAATGCTTTGCACAGCCATTAAAGGGTACAGAGATTCACACATGACATGAAACTGACAGTGAGCATTTCTAGTTATGGCACAATTATGTTTTTACTCTAAGGCAGACAGACTCCATCCCAGTGACTGGGAGAACATGTTATCTGATCCCTAATTGGTTTAACAGCCCAGAGAACCTTTTTAGGCTGGTGCCCAGATATGATCTTTTTTCTGTCTTTGTGGTGGTAGCACTACTTGACTGAGTGCCTTGGGCCATGTCTCCATTTGGTTGCTTACATCTCAATCATTTCGGCTCAGAAGAGAACACAAATCACCGTCACCTGTATTTTTAAGGTTACAGGAACATGTAACCCTTGTTCTGATCTTGTTCAGGGCAGCTTCACATCCTGTTGACTCTGCTAAAGTGTTACAGAATGCAAAGCAGGGGCTCTGCTTTTTTATCTGCTTCAGAAGCCTTTGTGAAGATTAGGAAGTGTTGCTCTGCTCTGTTCCACCTTGCTATCTGGACACAGAAGTTCTATGCCACCTTGCTATCTGGACACAAAAGGTCAGATTTCAAGCTGGGGTAAATCAATTGAACCTCAAAAAGGTCAATAGAGCAATGTGAGCTCATACCGGCTGAGGAGAAATTCTCACCGAGCCATTCCAGAGATCTGAGACTTGGGATACAGGGTTTTCCCACCATACAGTCTGCTATAGATATTTTCTACTCTTCAACACAGTTTCCGCAGCTCCCTAGATAGTCTATTCAATTTCTTGCCTTTTTTTTTTTTTTCTTTTTTTTTTTTTCCCCCCCTCACTCACTGTATTTAAAGACAATTTGCCTTCCTGGAAGCCAGAAAATGAACACATTCTAAACCTTGCCCCACAAGAGTTTTTTAATATGGAATTACTCTGCTAGACCCAGGACTAATAAACCTTGGTGGGATTACAAAAGATACAGTGCAAAGATCTGCCCACAACTTATTCTTAACAGTAAGAAACATTTTCTTCATTCGTCCTTGTACCAAGAGTCTACTGAGAGGGTAGGAAGGAGAAATGATAGAGCTTCTCTCAGTGTCCTTGCACATACACTTTGAAAGGATCAGAATACAAGAGAGATCTTTGTAGTTTAATTTGTATGAAGGAAAAGAAAAGATATGTATGAGACACAAAAATAGTTAGGTTTCAACAATTTTTACTGCAACAGCAGAACATGACATGAAAATTAGTGTGTTGGCTGAGCACGGAAGAAAATGAACATGTTTCATTACCTTAAGATAATGATTGTATTTTATTTTGTTTTATCACAATCTCAAAGAAAATTGAGCCAGGTTTATTTTGGCTGGGTTTGCTGCATTGGTTTGATTGCTAAATATAGGTAAATCAAACCAGAGCTCCCTGCTCAAGTTTGACCCTATTAATAGAAATATGCATGACCCTGAGACACTCCTACATTAGTTAGTCTGAGTCAGGGCAGACTCGCTGACTCATCCAAATTGCATTTCTCATTTCGGGTAACAGTGGCATGGATGTTACAGGAGGGGCAGTAAGCGATACTTGTATTAACACCTTCATTTTTGGAAATTCGGTGTGCCTGCTACAGACAGCTTGAGGAAGGAAGGCAATAAATAAATAAATCAAACTCCAGCTTGTATAGACACACAGCCATCCTTCCCCCTGTGGGTGGGGAAAGTTTCAAGGAACAAATTAGAGAGTGGGTACAAGAGGAACAAAACCCCTCTATCCTGCTGTTTACTTGCACCGACACATGCCATTAAATGTGTGTGCCTTGGGGAATTGCCAAGCTGCCCCCAGGAAAACCTGGCCCATCTCGAGAAGAGTCATCATTTACTACTGAAAAAAAAGAAGGAGCAGGGGTAGTGAGAGGCTAAGACGATCAGGTTTAACTTTCACTGGCCCAAATCCAAATATGCAAGCAAAGGCTTAAGAGAACTTTCTACTGATGTCTCTGTGCCAACAATAGATGTGGACAGGACAAATATTTACAGACCAGAAGTGGAGGGAGACTAAATGGGGGGAGCCAGACTCTGCATGAAGTGCTTATTATAGCGCTTGGGCCGTGGCGGCTCCGGCACGAGGTGAGTGCAGGCCACAGACGGGACAGGACGGGCTGACTCAACGCCACAAGACGTCTGTGCCCACGTCCTGTGCCATGCCCAGCTCCCTTTCCCTGGGGGTATTAACAGCAGTGCAATCATACTACACATTCTACAGAATAACCACCTCGCTCTGAAGTGAGCCCAGGCAAGGCTGCCCGTGAGCTAAAACATGCTCAAAACAAACAAAATGGTCCTGGAGACCCACTGGAGGTGCTGACTCTTCTGCTCCATGCCCTGAATGCTTTCTTTATGCATCTTTCTGAGGCCACCTCACTCTGTCAGCGTCTCTCCCAACACCCAAACGTGTTGTAACATTACAGGAAAATGAGTTCATAATGGATCATTTGGCTGAGAGATGCCTCTCACTTTATTTGCCTTTGAAAACATAAAGTAAATGTCATAGCTCATGTATGTATCTAACTGTGTCCCTTCCTCCTCTTTGCTGTTCATCTTCCTCAGCTGTCTGAGAATGAGAGTTTCTCTTAATCCATTTGTTGCACAGTTAAGCACAATGGAGCTCTTGAATGATAACACAATACAAACATAATCAAATGCTCCTTTCTCTGTTCCAGGAAACAACGACAATGCTATTAAAAAACCCAACTCTGTAGTAGTGGGGAGGACATTTGAGAGCAAAACTTTGTCCAAAAGCATCTGCATTCCAAAGAACCATTAAAATGGTTGTTTCATTGTGATAACTGGCTAGCTCATTCCTTATTTTTCCAGAGCTAAACATGCCACTCATCCTGGAGAGCAATTTATCGCTGTGAATAAATTCAATCTGTAGATCTCCCCAAATTTCCGTTCCTGAATATTTCTGTCTGAAGCCCAAGAACTGCCACTGGCTGATCACTGCAGGATAGATCTTTAGCAACCAGAACAGTGACATAAATAGCCACATCCTGAAGCATCTAATTACAGGGCTATAACTGCATTATTTTCAACCATTTCAAAAGCAATTACTCCCCTTCTTCCAACACACCCATGTTTACTGGAATAACTGGAAGCACTTTCATAGATGCATGGAAAAATACAGAAATGGTCTGAAAAAGCAGTTATGTAATACAGGATTAAACACAGCTCTCCAGCTGGATGTTAAATAGTGAACTATCTTCTACTTCTCAGACACTTTGAGCTTTAATGCTTTAATGTCCTAATGTCCAAGGCATGCCCAGGTGTACAAATGAGTAATTTTCTATTTACCTTTTCTCCTAAGAAAATAAAATCAATAATGTAACTCCACAAATGTCACAAACTGCAGCAACATGCAGCTTTCAAGAAGTAGATGAACATTCTTCCCCTTTAGCCCTAAGGAGACCCATAAAGCAAACACAACCCTGTGTCCCAACAGATAAAACACTCTTTACCTGCTGTGACTCTCACATTGCATTGCAGAGTACCAGGAGGGTGTTCCTTGCAACTACTCTCCCATGCCCATCAAATTCCTTGCTTTTTCTCTCGCTGGCCTGTACATGCCAGAAATTAAGACAGGCATGTCCTGACCATCTGCAGGAGCTAAATCACGCATGGGACATTCTTGTCATCAGGTTCTCAGTCTGTCCAAAGTAAGATTAAATAGAAGATGCGATAAACTGCCCCATGAGGCCAGTAGCAAGCTCTGGGATTGGCTCCAGAGCCATGCTGAGACTTGTAAGTCGAGTGAATGCTCCGATGCACAGCCTGGATGCTGCTCCATGAGCCTTTGTGTGGTGCCACCAGGAAGCAGCTCCCCAACACTGCATGTGCGTGTGGTACTGCTACTGCCAAGACAAATGTAAGCATTCCCAGTCTAATCCTAAAACCTTTCATTCTTCTCCTTCTGTTTAGAGCTCTGCTTCTGCTCTCCAGTCAGAAATCTCTAAGCAGGCGCTGACCTGTCTGATCCCAGCTGGGGTCTGAGCCAACACGGATTAGCACCAGTGGAGAGCTACAAAATCATGGCTGGGGCATGTCAAGGTCATGGATGTTTCCTCAGCTGAAATTGCTCTCTCTCTCTCTCCTTCACAGCCATGTATCTTCGACCTAACTTTGCAGCTTAGAGAGCTGTCTATGCTCCGAGACTTTGGGTATTTCCACGTTGCATGCCGGGGTCATCCGAAGGCTGCCCTCCGGATCAGACTCACTCTATATTCAAACAGTGAAATACAAGGGCAACCCCAGGCACAGCCCAAGGGACTCTGCCTAAGCCTGTCTGGCAGTTCAATACTCTGCCAGGCCCCGGGCACAGGGCAGGGGCAGTCTGCAGCGTGCCGCGGGGCAAGCCTGTGATCAGGAGCCGTGGCTCACACACCTTCCTGTTCCCAGCCCTTGTCAGCTGTAATGTAGACACAACCTGGGCTGCTGGAGAACGAGAATGTGCTTGTCTCCAACCCAGGAGAGCCTCTCGAGCCAGAGGCTGAACATGCCACATCTCCTACACCTGTGAATCATACACATGTACATAACAGAAGGCAGGCAACATCTTTATTAAATAAACTAGCAAGTATTTAAAATTTCAAGCCAAATGGGACCAATCTTCATTTAATGTGGCCAGACCTGTCTCCATGATTCATAACATCAAAAAGTCTGGCAAAAGCTGAGAAACACACAGTGCCTGCTGCAGAGCCACTCACACAGGGTAGTAGTAGGCAGTAGGTAGTAACCAGATTAAAAATGTCACATCAACCAGGATAGCAGAATGTAATATCTGGTCTTATACACACTTTTTATTATATAAAAATGTTGGTTGAAAATACAGATTTCTCCCAACATCTCTGCAATGCTCACATAAACACAGCCATGTCAGAAACACAACACTAGTGACAAGTGGCACAGTTTTTTATAATCACAGAATCATTTAAGATGGAAAAGTCTTCTAAGATCATCAAGTCCAACTGTTGACACTGCTGAGCATTTTTGTGCATGCAAACACAGTACAGAGGGCAGATATTTGAAGATAATTAGGTGTCTAAAGAGGCAGTAGTCATACTGTGGGCATTCAAATGCACCTGGGCATCAAACTCCTTTGATTTCAACAAAATTATTTTAAAAACCGTTCAACTCTAAATATTTTCTTACATTTTCCCCAGACATGAAGTGTAACTATCACAAAGTTACAGTAATTACCATCACTTCAAAGCCTACACATCTCTTTTAAAAGTTTAACTTCCTAAGCTGCTCAAAAGCATCTATGACATTTAACACTTAAAAAAACCCAATTCTTAAAACTGAGAGAATGGACAAGCCAGAAGATTGCAATGTTCATCATGTCCACACAGTAAAAAACACGTATTTTTATTATCCAGTATGAAGAACTTGCACTGCAGCATAGTAGGCAGCCATAATTCTGATACTGAGATTTCATATTGTTCTTCTCAGCTTTGGTGTGTAGATACTGGGTAGTGGAATATATCGGTTGATGTGCATGTTAATGAGACATTTATCATTGTTCATGCTTGTATTTTGATGGAGTTTTCATAAATAATAATTCTGAGTCAGCTTTGACCTGGCAATCCCCATGGAACAGACTGACATCCTACTTGGCTGAACTTGCTCACAAGGCACATTCGTCGTTTTAAACCTGAATGTATTTCTGGCCTTGTCAACCTGCTATCTCATTATCTCACTATTCACTCACAAAAGAAATGATGAATCATGAACACTGGGGCACAGGGAACCAAATACACTCAATAAAATTAACCTCATTATGTCAGCTGTGAGTAGCATGATGAAAATCTCTGAGGGTTACTCCAACACAAGAAAAGAAGAATTGTGTTCTATTGAAAATATTGATGAACAGATACTTCGAGAAAAATCAGCAAAATCGAGTCTACAGGTGAATTTGTATTTGAGAGGTTTTTCTGCGAGACATTAACAGATGAGAATTGTGATGTCTTTCACAAAGGTTTTTTTTTTGTGTTTTTGGTTTGCTCACTAGGTCTGGAAAATACACAAAGTAGGTAGCATTTTATATTTAAACAGAACAAAACTGTTACAAAATCACCTGAAATGTCTTACACCCAAACTATCCATGGAATGAGGCTGTATTTTACCAATAACAAGAGGCCATCCATGTTACTCCCTGTAATGCTTATGACGCAGGCCTACATTGGGAAAGGCATCAAGGTGCTCAGCATCACCATGCACAGACTACACCACTGCCACCTGCAGTGCTCAGGGATGTGCAGGCAATCCCAGGATCCTGCTGTATCCACACAGCCCCAGCCATGTACCAGTCCTCTCTATGTAGTCAGACCACTAGAGATCATCCAGTGACCCCAGAATTTGGGCCCAAACCACCTCCAGTGTAAGCAGGACTTAAAAATCAAGGTGAACTGTGATGGTTCTGGCTTCTTTTTCTCTGCCAAGGTCAGGATTAATACACAGGAGTCGTAGTTTTGTGTTTGAACTCGGTATTTATTTTATCTTATCTATATTACAGTCTCACGAGCCGTGAGCTCTAACTAGCAATCTAGAAAATGAAGGTAAAACGGAGTAGTCTCTATCTCTACAAGGTCTTTTCAAGGACAATCCATCCAATTATGAAATGGCACCTAAATCATTTTTACTTTAAACCCAATAACTAACTACTTGAAGTCCACAATGCAGACTCTATCAACCAATTACAGAAAATCACCCAAACCCATGAAGAAGAAGGAAAAGAAGGTGAAGAAGAAGGACTCAGACAACACCCAAAGTCCTCCACCTTGCCCCATATATTACTATATACTACAATCCCAAATTTAAGTTTTTCACCCTGAGAGATCACACAATACTATTCAGACTACACACCCACAACCTCAGTGCTATCACTCAACTTTGGAAGCCTGTTCCACGGCCTCAGGTCAAATGTCATCCCTACTTGAGGGTCAGTGCCCTTTAGAACAGAAAGCTGGAAATTTTCAGCCTCCAGGATTCCAAAAGTGAACCTCTGTGCGAGGTATACAGGGTATTTCTAGGTGGGATCATTTTATTTTACAATCACTCTGTAGGGAATTTTTTCCACGTTTTTTCCAGTGTGGCTATTTTTATTTTTCCCATACACAGATGTCCTTGAGGTATGCTTAAAGCCCACACTCTGAACACTGTTTGCCAACATCGGGTTTTCCTGTAATTCAATATAGTTCTGGTGTGTGTGTGACACTCAGAACCTCACAACCATGTGCCCTGTGGGCAGGAACACACGGCAGAATAAGAGTCAAAAAGTCCTGCTGAAAAACAGGGCTGAGCTGACAGTGGGCCAGGGCTTCAAATGGCCAATGTCCACCCCTGAGAACAGCTGCTGCAGAAACCTGCTTTGCCTGTTGATAAGGCAGGGTTTTCCAGAAGAGTCAATCAAATAAAGTTTTTAAAAAAGAACAAAGTAGTGGGATGTCAATTAAATGAGACGTGATGATTGCAAGGGGATTTATGCAAAGTGTTTGTTACCCTGAGCAGCATGATGGCTTGTCAATCTTCCTGAGCTGCAGATGTTTCTGTGTGTTGCAGATTCCCTTGGAAAGGCTCCCTTCTTGTAGGTGTTTCTGTCTTCTGCTGGGCATGTCTAGAACTTACCATTTTTTTATAGAAAGAGCCAGTCTGGTCCAGAGCCTGTCTAGTAACAGCTCCAGTCCCAGGTTTCTGCCCAGTAATCCCCACATCAAAGACATACCTCGAAGTCAAACACCCATTTGTTTCAATGCAGCTATTTTGATTTTCATGTAAAATAAGCACTATCTAATAAAAATTGTATCAACCAAAGTGGTCTAAAAACATAATTAAGTCCTCTGGCTAAGCACAGAAAATGACTTTGAAACATGATCTTACATTCTGTAATTAACCAAGCATTTTTAAAATATCCCTTTAATACATTTCAATTAGTTTTCTGAGAAGTGACCAGTACCAGCTCATTCTTCACAGGAGAGAGTATTTTGGGCAAAATGCTCAAAGATCCGGACACACAAAAAATGAAACGCAAAAGAAGAAAAGTAACTGGCATTATCAAACCTGGGGAAGCAAATGAGTTCAAGTTCAAACATTGTTCTGGAGGGAGTTGAACAAATTACCAGCCCAGCCCTAAGAACCATGAATCTAGGAAGGATGTGAAGCCTCTGGGACTAATCTACACAAGGGAAAGACCATTGAACAAGAATGCAACCAAAGCTTCCAAAATACATGACAAAACTGCTAATTAATGAATTTATATGCCAGAAGTGATCCTTGCAATTTCTTCTTCTGACTTCCTACTTTAATGGAGGCTGCAGGATTTTCACTAAATAATTCCTGTTTGAATTAGAGACAATTTAAAGATTCCTCAGGGAGATGAAGTGATTGCAATTATTGGTTGGTGTTCATTTATAAATCAGTATTTCCAGTTCACATGTATTCCTTATTTTAAGGTGAATTTGCAAAATTTCACTTTCCAGCTATGATATCTTTATGTCTCTAGGTTAACGGACAGATCAATTCAATTGTCCTATCAATTTTTTATCCCCCATGTAAGAAACAAACCATCCCTTAACCCCTGCTGAATAAATAAGGCATTTTATATCCAGAAAGGTCTCCCAGGACTTCAACTATCCTCATGTCTCTTTCAAGCATTGTAGACTACAGAACTGTTTTTGAATTATCTGTGTGAGTCCTGTGGCCCTCCTCTCTTCTCAGTGCTCCTGTTTATTTACTCATGGATTGCAGTCAGCTTTTTGGCCACAGAACAGCTCAGAGCATCTGTTCAGTTGATAACCAACCCCAGCTCCCCAAGTCTGTTTCAAAGTCACTGCTTCACATGGCAGTGCTCCTGTCTGTAAGCACAGGAGTCACTCTTTGCTCTTGCACCTTCAAGTTTGTAAAGAGTTTTAAAGCAACTGAAACACATTATTTACTTGTGGCAATATTACACAGTGATCCCTCTTACTGTGTATCAATGACCTATGGGATGAGAACATTTATTTACGATTTATCTGTTAATTTTTATCACCTTGATATCTTCCTCCACTGATAAAAATATCACAGTGGGGCTGACACCAGTCCATTTTAAGGTCCACTGAAGAGTCCTCTATTCAATAAGCCAATTTTAGATCCACTGGCATGGATTTGTTGTATCTTTTTAAGTTTCTTATTCAGGGTACCAAGAATTCCTTGCAGACTGTGATGGAAAACCTCATGGTCCTCTGTAAATATTATCCAGCCATCTACATAACTACTCCTTGAGAGCCAGCTTGACAAGATTTTCTACCGATGACCCCAAAATTGCCTGTCAGTGTTTAAAAGGCATTTGGATGATGCCTTTAAAAACACACCATAATTTTTTCTCAGCTCTGCAGTGATCAGGCAGTTGGGACAGATGATAGTTGAAAGTGCCTTCCAACTGGAATAGTCTATTCCATTTCTGTGACATCCTAAATCAGAATTTTATGACTATTACTCACCAAAAACACAGATGAGAAAGAGCAGCAGAACAAGGTACAATGTAACACAATATTTCAGAGCTGTAATACTGACACAAAACAAGAGTCAGAATTTATTTTAAAATGTTTTGAACACTAAAAACCCACACTCACTTTGATCTGAACTTTTTAACATTATAATCTAACGTCTTTATACTTACACTCTTTATACTATGGCACGCATACACCTGTATTACAGATGTCTCCCTAGAATACATCTAAAAACAGGAAAACAAATTGTAAAAATCCACCCTAATCCATCTAAAACATGTAAGTGTTGAGCCCATATTTAAGCTAATACCCATAACTGTTGTATAAGATATGCATCACAGTTTAAAAAATAAAAGGTATGCTGATTTTTTTTTCTCTAAGTTGTTTCCCCAGCTCTCTGGCAAACAGCAGGGAGAAAAGCATCCATGAGTTGAGGCTTCTCTCCATAAGAAAGTTGTAAGGACCTTCCACATATGAGGGGCCTGTCATCAAATCTATCCTCACTCAGCTTGGCCAAAAGAAGCATTTCTAAATTAGCAAATGCTGCTTCACAAGGCGCAGTAAAAGGAAGGTTCAGCAAAACAATTTTTTGACTTTTAAATCCAAGAGCCATGAATCTTTTACAGGGGGGGAAAAAAAATCCTATAATCTTAGGCAGCACTGTCACTACTTCAGCGTAAGGTGGTTTCTTCAAATACTTCACCCTGGTAGTGCCTGTGACATTCAAATTCTCCTCTCCTCTCCTCTCCTCTCCTCTCCTCTCCTCTCCTCTCCTCTCCTCTCCTCTCCTCTCCTCTCCTCTCCTCTCCTCTCCTCTCCTCTCCTCTCCTCTCCTCTCCTCTCCTCTCCTCTCCTCTCCTCTCCTCTCCTCTCCTCTCCTCTCCTCTCCTCTCCTCTCCTCTCCTCTCCTCTCCTCTCCTCTCCTCTCCTCTCCTCTCCTCTCCTCTCCTCTCCTCTCCTCTCCTCAGGATCTAATGTAGTTCTGATGAATCCTGCTCAGTGACAGGTTTACACAGTTCATGTTCAGAAGTTACCTTGGCTAGCGACAGTGATTCATTTTCTGATAAGAAGCTAATTATAAAGGTTTGAAATTTGCAATTGCTCAGCAGAAGGGCAACAGTACTTCTTTTAAACAAAGTCATGCACACTGTATTAGTAAATATATTTAGAATAATAATTATTTCTCCATGTATAGACCCTATTCTGCCCATTCAAAGTAAAATGCTCTCATTGTGCACCATGATCTCAGCCCTGGAATGACTGTCCACCCACCAATAAATAACTGTGCATCAAAAAAATTCTTTAGTACCAAATTTCAAGAAGGAAAATTTTTGTCTTCTTTTCTGGGGGGGTGGGGAAAAAAGTCAAGCAAATTTATTCTTTTCATTTACTTGTATAAACAAGTAACAGAACCACTAGAGAGACCTCATCACAGCAGTGTTATACATATGAAGCACACTAAAAAGACAAATTTGTCCCAGTACATTATTGCAATGGAGAGATTGAGTTTACTATTGGGAGAGTCCCCACAGTACTGGGAAGCTGGACAGAGCAGAAATAAATACTCCCTCTTGTTCCCACAGGCAAGTTTTCTTTTCTCTTCTCCACAACCACCTGAGCACTTTGGCTCCCTACACCACTGCAAAACTCCAGCCCTGCAGCAGTGCCAGATCACAAGTGTGGCTGTTGCTCTTTCCATCACTCTGCACTTCCATCCTGTTATTCTGATGTCCATCACAACCACTTCCTCCCTCCTTCTCCAACTTGTTTTTCTTTCACATCAGATTTTCAGCCCAGTTCACAGTGCAGCCACTGCAACATTTCTACACAGAGAACAGACTGATGCAGAGGCAGCAGGAAGTAGCTAGGAAGGTCCCTCCATCCTACCTATTCACACTGCAGCACCTTCAATGTCTGTGACAAGCAATTATGTTGCAGCACAAGAAACATTTTCAAATCAGGGCTGCACTCACATGTTCTTTTGGATGTGCTAAAAATCTCCATTGCTTCATCCTCTGAGGAAGCAATCCGAAAACAAGTCTCAGTTTAATGTACTGCTAGAATGTGCCTAAGAAGCTGCAAAACAAATAACACTGAAAACTCAAACAAAAACTTGCATGTGCCTAAACAAACATACTAGAAAATTTTTCTAGAAGTCTATTACAACTTGCTGAAGTATTGAAAAAAACTAGAAGAAGGGTGGTCCTATGCATAGTAAGAGACCAACAGGAAGGTGTAGTGGAAGGGCACATTGAGGTCATTAGTTTATTCACAGTGTCCTGCTCCTCTCGGGTGGCAGGCTCCTCGATGTCAAACCCAGAGAACACTTTGCATTTGTCTGACTTTTATCAGTTGACACTCTCTCGGCCTGTGTTGTACACCAGTTTCTCAAGGGAAAAAGAAGAGCTAAGATAAGTACTACCCTAGTGCCCCCCGCTTTTTGAACACAGCTACTTGTCCACAAGACGTACAGAGGTGTCCACAACCTCAAGTCAATGTGGCAGGCACTGAAGACTGGGAGCTATTCTTATCTCGCTGCCCTCTATAAGCACAATGGCCAACCCCGTCTGTTACAGCCTCATACAGCTGTCAGCATTTAAATGCTTTGTAGCCTCCAAATGGGCCAGTCCTACAGTGACAGACTGAATAATAGAAAGATTAGAGGTTGTGTAACTCCATTACAGTATGGAGGTGCTTTGCAATCAGTCAATGTTTCTTTTCACACTCCTGCAGGGAAAAATCCCAGCTCAAGATTTTACTGCTCTTTTGCTGTAAGGCAAATAATTTCTCAGCTCTCCATCATCTCTGGCCCCTGTGTTTATAGCTCCATGCTCTCTCAGGTCCAGCCCACATTGTTTCCTATTGTTTTCCCAAATGATTTAGAAACTTTTGAATCTGAAGAGGAGCTTTGAATGTGCTATGACAGCAAGTCTTAGGAAAGCAGTTCAGATATGGTTCTGCAGTTTTAGGAAATCAATGCACTGCAAGCTTTATTTACTTTATTGAAATACAGTGAATCATTACAGTCAAGTCCCCTATTCTTTACAGCAGGGAAGGACTGAGCCCTTATTCTGTTTACATGCTTATATGACCAATCAAATCAAGATTGGTTAGAGAAAGACAGAAAACCTAATAAAAACTAGAGTACGTCGTGATTTTCCACCATTTATCTTAATTTAAGTAGTTTGTTCTCAAAAGGGAAACACTCTTTCAAGGTCTGGAAAAAAAATAAACAGCTCTTCTACAGAGTTGGTATAGCCTGCATATAATATATATAGGTGGGTAATGTAATAGGTAAGTAGATAGGTAAATATATTAGATAAGGAATATAAAAGCCCATGAATTTTTAGCTTCAACTTTTCTAGAGGCTCACTTTGTGCACTGGACACAGCATTTTCCTTCTGAATGTCCCTGTCTTTTAAAGGGGAGTAAACAAAAACACCCTTTTCCTTTTCCAAAGCAATTTATGAATGAAGTGAGTAGCTCTTTGATCAGATTCAGCTTTCTAACTTGCCCACAGGGGACTAATGATGGCAGTTCTTCATGACTCTATCAATTCCAAATTTGTATTTGACTCATACACATTTATAACTCCCACACCCTCAGCCAGAGATTGCAAAAAATATTGAAAATGAGATGAGCTTTATAACAGGTTTCACAAAGAACAAGTCTTAATGGCACAGGTAAGGATCATTTTGTAATGAGGTATTTCCACCCTGTTCCAATGACTTTTTGACATTTCTTATAGTTACAGGCCCTGGAAATCCTCGGTGTTAAGACATAAAAGGTCAGGACTCTTGAGTTCTAGGCAGGAAAAGGTAGGACATGACAAAACAGGCACAGTCAGATGATAGCCCTCAGCTGTGCTGTGCAGGACCACTACCCACTGACCTAAGCAAGCACCTGAACCTGTCCCTGTTATTTATTTGATTGAAGTGCAAATGATGGCAGAAGAAATTCAAAGGACAGAATAAACTGAAAACTGTAAATGGGGCTGTCTGTGTTCTCCAAAAACTCCCCCAAAAGAGTGGGACAGACATAGCCATAGTTTTCCAGAGCTGTTGCCAGCTGGCCACTGTGAGACACAAGGGTGTGGGGAGCCAGTCACCCCGGCAGAGACAGAGAAGCAGCTCCTGCTCTCATCAGTGGAGAGACACTGCCAGAGAGTGACCTCAAGTGCAAGCCAAGGTCAGGTGCTGGAGCATGACACTGCGGGAAAATGTTCATCCCTGTGAATAGGCAGTGGAGCCCTACAGAGAAGGATTTGGAGACACCTCTGGATGAACAGCTGGATATGATCTGTTTATGTGTGCTTTTAGCCCAGAAACCAACCACACCTTGAGCTGCATCAGAAATGTGGCCAGTAGGTCAAGGGAGGTGATTTTCTCCCTGCTCTGCTCTCGAGATCCTCACCTGGATCCAGGACTGCATCCAGTTCTTTGGTTCCCTGCACAGGAAAGACATTGGGCCTGTTAGAGTGGATCCAGAGGAAGGCACGAAAACAGTCAGAGGGCTGAAGCACCTCTCCTATGCAGACAGGCTGAGAGACTTGGGGTTGTTCAGCCTGGAGAAGAGAAAGCTCCAGGGAGACCTTACTGTGCAAGTTTCAATACTTTAAGAGTCAATATATTAAAAAGATAGAGAGACTTTTTACCAAGGCCTGTAGTGACAAGATGAAGGGCAACAATTTATACTGAAGGAGGGAAGGTTTAGATTAGATGCAAGAAAGAAATTCTTCCCTGTGGGGGTGGTGAGACACTGGCATGGGTTGCCCAGAGAAGCTGTGGATGCCCCACGAACTGGGAATGTTCAAGGCCAGGTTGGATGGGACTTCAACAAAACTGATCTAGTGAAAGGTGTCCCTGTCCATGGCAGGGTGTTGGAAGTACACATCATTAAGGTCCCTTATCCATATGATCCTATGATACAGATATAGAGTTGGCAGCAGCCTATGAATTTTAGACTCAGATCCTCAATTTTCAAAACAAAATCTGTGGGAAAGGCTCTTTCACCAAAATTACAGCTTTTACAAATAAAAAAATTTATTTCAGATCTTCAGGCTGAAAATTGTACGTTCCAGTCTGAAAATGGCAACACTTGATGACAATTCCTCAGGAACTTGTCCACTGTGTGACACCTTCTATTTTCTTTTATGTACTCTAGATATGGCTACATTGCACTTCCAAAAGTTTGAGGTCCTCCTGTCTTCTTGAAAATCCCTGCTTGTAGCAAAACCAGAAATTTATCCACAGAAGAGAACAAAAATGTAAGTTCCCATAACTGCAATCCCTATATAGTATTTTAGTGTAATTTCCAAACAACTACATGTTTGGTTTGTGTTCGGTTTGTTTTTTTTTTCTAAGGCAGTGTAAAAAATTTCAACACCACTGCTACTTTCAAAGTTGCAACAGCAGCAACTTCAACAGGTTAGCAAGTAGCCAAATATATTTTCACTTTGATCATTAAAAACTAGATAAAGCCAATGCACCTGAGAGTGTCTGTTTTTGTAGCAATCACCAATTGGAAAATGAAGGTGTTAGCTCTTTTCCGTTGTACAGCAGGAAACCACCTTCAAAAAACAAGTCTTCCATTTCTAACTGAGAACAAAGCAAGAGAAGACAATCTTGCTAAATCAAGGTTGTCACATCATTAAATGTGCAAAGGGAAGTGAGCAGGAAGAGACAACTAAGACCCAAATAACTATGCAGGAATCAATGGAAAAGATCTGGAAGGAGTAACCACGCTTGGGATATCATAAGAAGAGACAGAAAAAGAGGGAGATCTACAAATCAAATGTACCTTACCAGCACTGCTGTAACACTGAATTTTAGAAGTCCCAGGGTGTTGGATGGGAGAGAAAGGACTACATTGCCTGAGTACATGGACCTGCTGCCTTGGCTACAAAGATCCTCTGGCTCTGCCTGATGACACCACGGCTAGAAATTTTAAGATCTCTCACACTGAGTGATGTGCAAGGGAGTACAAACTTCTGCAGCCAGCAGTCTTGTGGGAGAAAAAAAATAATTAAGAAAGATTTACAATGCCCTTGAGTAAGTAAAGCTAAATAATACGTCTTGATTGAGAGACATTGCTTTCAATACAAAGCCCCCCCAGCCCCTGGCCCTGGTTCAGCAAGACTCAGCAGAACTCCTGCCAACACCAAGCTGCTGCTTCCCGCGGCAGAGCGCGCGTCCTCCGAGGCCGCCTGCTCAGCTGCTTCCCAGCGCCAAAAACGGGGACCATGTGAGCTCCTTGGCAATGCCCTCCCCAGGGATCTCCCACACACATCCCTGCAGCAGCTGAAGCAATACACTGAGTGCTGGAGATCACAAGCCTGCAGAGATCTGCAGCTGCACAGCATCTGCTCAGGTCAGACACCTGAGATGTGGTGTATTATACATATCCCTGCCGTGGAGCCACTGCGGAGGGATGACACCACGTGTTGTCAAATTAAGAAAATATTCCCCCTTCCACACTCCCTGCCTAGCTGAGCTGCCTGACCTGGGAGTTGTATTAAGCTCTTTATCTAATCAATAGAAAGAGAAGCATATCCACAATCTAACTATTTAAGTAACCCAAGGTAACTAAGCTCTCAATTTAAGGCTTCTTAATTAGGTAAATACGGTGATGTCTGTTCTATTTTATCAATAAAGGGAGATAAGCCTATCACTGGTGCCAGCTGATAAGAGCTTCTCTTTGGCTGATGTAGGATAATTTGGACTTTTTACCCTAACAAATAATATTCATTGCACAGTTTTTTCAACAATTTTTTGATTTTTGGCTGCATAAATTACTAGAAAATGAGTCATTCTTGTAAGGACCTGGAATTCTAATGATCAAGAATTGATGCAGATCTTTCAGGTCTAAGTCCTCAAATACAGGTGTGAGCTCTAAGCAGGGCACACTGGGATCACTGCAAATAAGTGCAAAGAGGATCCAAGAAAAATACCTTTGTGTTTGAAACAGCAACCTAATTTTCTAAAAGACGGCACTTTCTTGGATCAGCTCTGAGCTTTTAAAAACTTGATAATCAGAGACTATTAGTTCTCTGGAACTTTAGATAATCTGCTTTGTGAGCTTTTTTTTTTTTTTAATATCTTGAAATCCACTTCCTCAAGGCTTTTGTGAGGTAAGAGTAGGAGCTTTAATATTCGCTAGCAATTTAATTTCTGTGCACAATAGGAAGGGAGCATGATGCTAGAATCCCACCATGAAAGGAAATCCTGTAAAGGTTAGCATGTGTTCCAAACTCGAAGCTAGCAGTTACCAAATCACTCAGCATGTCCCATGCTGATAGAGAAGTCTCTGCCAGGGGAGAAAGTGACCGTGTATGCTATCTTGAAGAAATCTATTTATAATCCTCTTTACTCTGCAAGAATGAAACTCATCCTGTCTTCTTCCCAAATGAATATAAGACAGTGTTCATGGGCAATCCTGAAGTCTTCCCTTCCTCTGGTATAAATGCTCAAAGCATAGCAGCAGTGGTCCAAATAACACCTCAGTGCCATGGGGAGCACCTTTAAGGGGAGAAACTTCCAATTCTTAGTCAAACCAAGGCTTCACAGCTGAGGTTGCCAAGAAAAACATTGTTGAAATACTTCAAGGTTCTTTTCTGATTCACTTACCCACATTAAATAACATCTAACACCACAAGTGACTTCAGTGAAACCAATGGGCACCATACACAGCAACACAGCAAAGGAGGAGCAACTGGGAAACCTGAGGCTACAGTTTATTAACCGATCCTTTGCCGTGAGGCAACAATCTAGTGTGTCCAATTTAAACTCACTCACTCTGCCGCTGAAGCTGCTACTTTTTCTCTTACAAATCTCAGAACCTTTTTATTCATCAAATCAGTTTTCACATCAATAGCTTCTTACAGTGAATCTCACTGTATTTGCAAACATAAATTGCATGACAATTTTGAGAGGCACAGCCCTTTTTTCTATCAAATTTACATAATGAAAGAGCAAGTAATATACCTGATATATATAAGTACTATACTAATATATATCAGTCACTAAGCAGGCAGCAAAATGTGTAAGAGAAATCTCTTCTGTTCAGACATTGCTTCTGGACTCTGATCACCATTATTACTATTAGGCCAAAGTCACTGCTAAAATACTTCCAGGAATAACTAATCCATGTTAAATAAGCAAAGATGAGATTTTTTTATCCCTTTATTGACAGAGTGTAAGACTTGCAAATTGTTCCTAAGGGGCAGCAGAAGACCACATTCCTCAGGGAAGACTAAAACTACTTTTTTCAGTTATGATCCACCAAAGAAAAAAGATACTTCTAAGTGCTTAGCTGCCACCAAGATCTCTGCAGAAGCAAAGACTTTCATACTTTTAAACCAGGGCATTAAATAAAAAAAATACAAAAAATTGGCAGTCCCCAAAAGATGGACAGACGTCACACTCTGGTATTTCGTATCTTGGGAACACACTTGATTAAAGAATTAAATTCCTTCTAGGTAAACAAGATTTAGTTGGCTTTAAATCAAGGTTCGATTATAATGTCTGTAACAATACAATTCTTATTAATAATGATAGCTCTAATTGCAGTATTCACTATCCTCTTCCAAACCCAGCTAGACAGCCTCCTGGAGACAAAGAATTTTGATTAAATGCCTTATGTAGTTCAATTTTCCTCTCAGCTACACATGCAGAGCTCCCACTTGAAGTGGTACAGATGTTTCTGAAAGTGGGACCAGAGAAACAACATCCTCCTGTACTCATCTGGCACAAAGTGCTTGCACAAGGCTGATGTTCATCCAGTCATGCTCATAGACACACAGATGACACTCTGTAAAGTTATTCTGCATTTATGTTAGTCTTTTTGAGAGTATGTCAGTATAGACAAATCTCTGGGTATTACTATGTACACTTAAGGCTGGGTTGATTTTGATCCCAGAAAAATAGGCAGATCTTTTTGGCAACAGTTATTTCAAGTGAATTGTATTACATTTCTATTGTGTTAAATGGAAAATAGTGTTTTTAATCATGATAAATCAAGCATATTCTATGAATTACTGTTCATCTATATCTATGCAGTATGCTTATGTTATATAAAAAGCTTTCAACTTCACAGACGTAACCATAATTCTCAACACAACACCACTGCCAAAGCTAAAGAAACAATATAAAGTAATTCCGGCAATATACGGGAAAAGAAGATGATATGAATTTGTCCTCAGACCACTAGGAAAAGAACAATTAATCATTTGTTCTGCTTTAAATAAAAGCCTGTTTCTTAAAACAGAATGTGTTTCTACAGTTCAACTGAAATAAATGGAGTAGTATTCATTCATTTCAACATGGAATTTCACTTTAAGCATTAAAAACATAATAAAAAAATCAACTTCTCAGTATTGAAATATTGAAGTATAGAGGGCGGTGCTGGGCTCTTCTCCCTGGGATCCAGGACATGTGGGAAGGGTTCCAAGCTGCTCCAGGGGAGGTTTAGACTGGACATTAGGCAGAATTTCTTCACTGAGTGGGGGGTCCAACACTGGAGAGGTAGTTGATCCCCCAAATCTGTCAGTGTATAAGAGGCATTTAGACAATGACCTCCACAACGCATTTTAACTTTTCGTCAGCCCTGAAGTCGTCGGACAGTTGGAAGAGATGATCATTTTAGATCACTTCCAACTGAAATATTATGTTCTATTGGAAATCTATTTAGTGTAATTTTGGGGTCATAGTCCTAGCCTAAAAAGTCTATGAAAATTCTTCTGAGAGAAGTCCAGTTTAATAAATAATTAATTGTTTACCATGTCTTTATAGTCTCACTCAAGTCAGTTACAGCACATTAGAAACACTAGTTATTATCAGCTCCTTAAAAAGGGTAATTGTGTTATAATCAGAGTTTTACAGGTGGCCAAGGAGGAGGATGAAGAGGTTAAGAATTCAGCTCTGCCACAAGCTACATGGGACAACACAAGAGAATGTCAACTCTGAATAACTTGGGCAAAAAAAAGCTGCCCTGTCATTATCATAAGCAGATTTAGATTAGTACACACAAAGCTGGTGTGAAGGCACACCATCATCCAGCAGGAGGGCCAGGAATGGGATTCAGCTTCCTGGAGTGCAGGTTTTACCTCACAGTCTTCAGACAGAGCACATCCCTCTGCAGTGGAGGTTTTGTTGAGGGGTATTTCTAACTGAGAGTCACGTTTTGTACCATCTTCATAAATCTTTGAAAATTCTACACTGCTAATTCCCATCGCCAGAGTCAACAAATTTAAATCACAGGAAACAAAACTGCAGAAAATGCCTTAATTCCTTTTACGCACTCCAGGATTAATGAGTTTGTTTGTACTATTGTCAGTAGTCCAATGTAACCCAAAGACCCAATCAAGATTAGGTCACCATTACAACCGGCATGAAGAAGGAGGCAGTTCATACCCCAAACTGCCTGCACTATCTCTACAGGAGGCAGACAAAGTACAGCTATCATTTTGCAGATGGAAAACAGAAGGAGTAAGCAGACTGCCAAAGGCTTTGAGAAGCTTGCTCAAGGAAATCCGTGACAAAAAACATGACATAAACCAGTGCTGCTGCAAATGCATCTCAGTGCCAGTGCTCTGCCTTATCAATTAATCCCATTACAGTAATATTATGTCAGGTAAATTTTGAGACTCAACATGGACGCTGGAAGCTAAGAAGAAATTATTATATTTGTTAACAAAGATAAGCATACAGGAATCTGACCACATTTTTCCATCATATACTAAGATTGGGACTTGGTTTCATGTTCTATCACAGTCCCCCTATTTAATCTTCTGCAATTACCCAGACATCTATTTGTGTACTTAAATCAGGCTGTGCAAAGCTGAAAACTTAGCAGGTGATTTACAGGACCAAAGTTAGGCACTAAGGCGTCTTATGAAAGGGCAATTAGGTACTTCTGAAGGGTAATCCAAACATCCTGCTCTAATTGTAAAGCAGCAGAGAATTACTCCTAAGGGGAAAAAAAAAAATTAAAAACAATCTCCTTAAACGAAGAAGTCCTTTCTAAATTGCTCCCTAGTGAGATTGCACCTTAACTCCTGCTGCCACTGGAACTTAGGTCTGTTCCTTAAGGCACCACAATGCTTTTGGGAATCACAGCACACTGTACCCTGAGATTATGCATCGAGGAGTGAAAGAGGAAAAGCTGCCACATGTAACAGCCTAATAGCTGGAGTGCTGACAGCAGAAGTGTAAAACTCAATCACAGTTCTCCTTCATCTTGAGGAGATTCCAGTTCTCACTTCCCACTCCTCCAGAACATGTAGGGTTGTCAGACTAGAAACTACCCTGCTGAATCTCTACCTTGGTGATGAATCATAAAATCCTGGAGGACGAATAGACAGAACTCTAAAGCTCTGCCAAACATCTGGGGTTCCAGCCATTGGTCCTCTCTGGACTTTTCCTGCATCATGGACCACCAGGACAAGTCATACAGACAGCTTACTCCTAAAAACTGGAGGTTGCTCCAGGTCTTTGACTTCTGCAGTGCCAGCAGTCCCTTCCTGTCCATGCTCTCTGCCACCACTCCCATCACATGGTAAATGCATGCCTACGAGAGCAAAGGTAAGAGGGGAAATAAGGCACTATAGAGCCCACAGCCCACCCCTCACTGGAAAAATAGCCCTTCAGGACCAACCATGCTTGTGCTAAGGAGCTGTACCACCACAGTGTGTGTTGGTATGACAGCAGAAGCCACTGCAAGAAGTTACATGGCCTGCCCATCACATGGGAAAATCACAGAATTAAAAAATATATTGAAATAATCCCCAAAGACAGGGATTGCACTACAACTCCTTCCATATCCCTGCATGAGAGCCTGCACCAAAAACTCACCCTCTTGCCTGCTCCTTTCCTTGTCCATAGCTCTTGCACTCTTCTCTGCTCAGCGTCCCAAGCTAAACTGGAGGGAGTGGGAAGTTTCAGCTTTCTTCCCCCCAGGAGTATGTAATGGTTGTAGATCAGGATGTGGCAGGGAGAGTTATGACCCCCTTCTATTGCAAGAGCCAGCTGGGGATAGGTTTGCCATGTCTGAAGCAACTGTTCAGTTATTACGCATCAAGTGGGCTCCCATAAGCTTGGCTCTGTGTTTTTGGCTCTCTGCTCTGCTTGATCCTGGATTCAGAGCTGTGCTCAAAGCACTCCAGCGAGGTCAGGCTTTTCTGGGGATCCAAACAATCTCTGGATCTTGATGGAGTCCAGTCACTGCATGGTTCCCTCACCTCCCATAACATAACACCTCCTCACAGGTATCTGTGCCCAGCTCCAGAGTGTCACATAGGCTAAATATGGAGATAACTTTAGAGTTTAACATGCTCTACAATATTAAGCAGCTCTAAAAAGCAGTATTTCTGGATCATTTCCTTGCACCTAGGTGTCTTAGTTTTTCCTAACTCCCATTCTAGATGCCAAGCCAGAGGTTCTGGATTTCTCTGCAGATTTGCCTATAACTTAGCTACCCAATTTCTAAAGCAGGACTCGGAGGAGTGTTGTGAGGATAAGTATTAAGTACATTGAGGCCTAACAAGATCACATAAATAAGACAGAGATCATTCCAAGATAAATACCAGGCACATCCAGAATCTCATCAGTACAAAAAAACCCTGTACTGGATCCAGATAAAACTGTTTTAAACTAAAACTCAACACTTACATGTCATCTTACCCACATGCTTTATAGATCGCTGGAAGGAAACACTTTATCCACTAACCATGGGCTCAGTTTAAAAACACCACCACCAGAGACTGCTGGCACCAGCAGTGGAACTGAGGTGATGAGCTTCCCCTGATATCTGTTCTAATCTGGGAGTCAAGAGAGGTTGCATAGCACCAGCAGCAAGATCTATGGAGAAAGCACAGTGTACACTAGAGATTGATTTAATGAGTTTATTTTATAAAGTCTTTTATGTCAAAGCCAACTTACAACAGCCTCATCTAAGACACTATCTAATATCAATAGGAGTATTCAGCATCATGTTATCTTCTCACATTTACCATTCACACTCTCTGAAGTTATCCAGAAAAAATGTGCTTTGTGGGAGCCACCAGGCTCAATTTTTTTTTTTTTTGCCTATTTCAGTTCTGACATTTAAATTTATCTTGAACCAACTAGGGGTGGGAGGTGACAATTTTATTTCATAAAACCTTCTGAAGTTTGGACAGGAAGAGAAACATATCTTTCAGCATCTTCACAAAAATAATTTCAAAACATCTCTTTTCATATCGAAGTTACAGAGAAATGTCTGTAAGAGCTGAGACTGGAATGGGAGATCCATGTGCTTAACATCTTCTAATTCAAACTAGAAATTCTCATTAGATCAAACTACTCTGAATATATAAATGTGTATATGGGAGCTTAAACCCAGACAACCTTCACTTTGAGCCAGTGCACTAACTCCCATATTACCTTCTAAATGGTGCTATTATTGAAATGATATAAAAAGTTTACTGAAAATACAAACAGTTCTACTTCGTTAGTTGTATTTAGTGGAAAATGTTCCCATCTTGATCCAGTCATAAGACACAAGTACAAAGCTGAAGGAAAGCAACATTTACCAGAGAGAACCTTCCTATCACCCTGAACACTAGAGGAAAACATTACCTCCCTATCTAGGCCCAGATCGGAAGCTTCAATCCCTACATAACCTGCATGTTAGCTTCTTAAGGAAACTATCGCATAAAATGGCAGCTTTTGAAGTGAACTTCCCAGTTGGAGACTCAGACTGCAGAGATTTTTGCATCCTTCTGACAACTTACATAACTACATACAAAGCGTAACACCATAAACTGATTTAAAGAACATTTTCTTCTTCAGCATAAGCAGCTCCATTAACCAGCTCGCCACTTAAGATTAACACAAGTCCATAAAACAGGTGTTTAAACAGACCTTGTATTGATCTCTTCAATCTGGAATGAATTTTACTGCCAATACATGGACACATGCTTTTAAGATATATATAATCATTAATTGTGTGTGTCAAGATCAGAGGCTGTAAAAATATGAACCCAGCATTTTGACTGTTTCACGCTCAATTTCATTAGCTAATAAAATGGCTTAATGAATCAGGTCTGCAGCTTCTTCTGCAAAGCTCTCACCATTGAACGCTATCCATGGCAAATCTGCCAGCATGCACATGTAGCTGCTGTAGCCTGAAAAGCTCAGCTAGAAGTGAAATAGGCAGGAAACCCATCCAAACATTATCCAATGGATTATGAGTGACAGAACAAAACAAAAATACAACAGACGTCTGAAATGGGAAATCACTCTCGAATGTGAAGCAGCTGGTATAAAGAGAACATCCAGAACACGCCTTACCTGTGTAGTGCACCACACATGTCTGACCCTTCTTTGGGAATGTCCGTCCTGTCAAAATTATAAGAGGTTATTCTTTTACTTTTTTCTGATTGACCTGGCTATGCAAATTTATCTTTTAAGAGGAAAATGCTGAACTGGGATCTGATATTAGCCATCTGGTTACTTTAGGATACCTGAGACATCCACATGACAGCTGTAGGTATAAATGGCTCCTCATACAACTTGGAGCACAAGTCTTATGAGGAGCAGCTGAGGGAACTGGGTGTGTTTAGCCTGGAGAAATGGAGGCTCAGGGGGGTCCTTATTGCTCTCTACAACTCCCTGACAGGAGGTTGTAGTGAAGCAGGGATCAGTCTCTTCTCCCAGAGAACAAGTGGAGGGTGAGAATGAGGGGGAAAGTGAGGGGAAATAGCCTCAAGTTGCACTGGGTTAGGTCTAGATTGGATATTGGGAAACATTTTTTCACAGAAGAGGTTCTAAAGTATCAGGTTGTAAAACACTGACTGCCCAGGCAAGTGGTGGAGTCACAATCCTTCCAAATGTTCAGAAAACACATGCATGGAGCATCTGAAGACATGGTTTAATGGTGAACATGGGGGTGGTGCTGGGTTGACAGTTGGACTTGATGATCTTAGAAGTCTCTTCCAACCTTACCAACCCCATGATTCTATGTGTTACCAAATTGCTAATATGTGAGACAGGAATGGGATGGTTTAGGGTAAAAGGTCCCAGTTTGGCTGCTATTTAGCTCTTAGACCAAGTAATACTTTTCTTAGATAACTCTCCCTATATATGTGTGCACTACATATGCATTTACATTCTGTAAGTGCAAAATGAGAGTCAAAACTTCATGGATTATAACTTTTAATAATTCTCAGAATGTTTTTGCTATGATTTTTCTAATAAAATCTCAGTCTGACATTGTGAGAAAATCCATTTGTATTCACATCTCTAATGCCTTTCACTCAAAGACAGCTCTGTGAGGGCATCTTTAATTAGCAGGGATAGGTTTTACAGAAATTTTCACAGACAAAAGCAGTTTAATTTTGTAGCATCAAGCAACAGTAAAGCAGTAGTACACTGAGTTCTTTTAAGAGCCTGGTAGCTCCTCCAAAAATGTTCATACTGAAAGGAAAGAAAGCTTAAATTATTTGCTTGACACTGGGAAATGAAATTACCATTTCCGTTTTACCTATTCTAGGTACTGCCAAAGGTACTAAAAGCTAAGGGATGACTCTCAGGGTCAATGATGTGCCAATGGTGTATAAAAGGTTCAAGGCTGGCCAGGGGAGTGCCCAGGTTCAGAAGAACTTAAAAATATCAATTAGATTCATTATTAAAGAACATCCTTGAGAGAAAGTTAAAAACTCGGGATCGAGTTAGGCTACCCACAGAACCTGTGGATGCCCCATCCCGGGAAATGTTCAAGGTCAGGCTGGATGGGGCTTGGAGCAAACTGGTCTACTGGAAGGTGCCCCTGCCCATGTCAGGGAGGTTGCAACAAGATGATCTTTAAGGTCCCTTCCAACCAAACCATTCTATGATTCTATGAAACTGAGGTTCATTTCTTAGCTGGCTTTCTGGCTCTTTGGTCAGAATTAACATGATAACAAGTTCTGCATTACAGGGTGCTTCACAGGATATAAACCAGCAGGTAACACATAAGCTATGGCCTTAGGGCTCACATGCCAAAACCACCAGCATAAATGGCAGAGGGCAGGATAATATGATGAACCAAGATTTACAACACAAAAATTGAGAAAGTGGTGCTTCCAAGTGCCACCTGAACATCCTCATCCATTGGCTTAGCTGGCTGGACTATCCCTAGCTGCATGTTGCACAAAATGTAGCAGGTATCTAGTAAGAGCACCATGGTTTGCTAAAGTGAGATTCATCTCTTTTAAATTCACAGCCATCTAAACCACAGGCAACTATCGTATGCCAGTCTCCTGGGCTTCCTCTATTGACAGCAAAGAATTAGCAGTGCTTTGAGAGAACGCCAGACTATCCAGAGAAAGGCAAGACAAATTGTTCTCTGGAGATAGCCACAGAGAAAACCCAGAAGACTACTTTAGATTAGCGAGCTAACCTGAGAAAAGTTATGTGAGATGAATCCTACCCCCAGTAAAACAGGTATTATTAAAATGATCCACAATTATACAGAGATCTGAGAAAAGCAGTTTCAGACATTATGGACACACACTCTCCAGTGTGAGGGCACCACCAGCAAAGCCAATGAACCTACATAATTTCACATCAAAGCCAAATTAAAAGCAGAGATTTGCAAGACCACTGACTCACTGTGGCTTAAGACAGTGCTTAAAGTCAGCTGATTTTGATTAAGACTTGCAACCAAGAGAACTAATCCATATAGCCTTATTTGGAGTCACATATTACTTACAATAGTAGCCTTGATCTATTTAATAGATAGAAAGTACTACGAGGTAGTTCCACACTCCTTCCTGCTCCCAACTCAGCACCATTACTTATGTGGGTATAAGTATTCTTCTTTTACATCTGTGCAACCAAGAGAAGAATTCGATCTCTAGAGCTAAACAGCACAGAGGAGAAGCCAATTTAAAAGCATACACAAAGAAAAGAAACACACTGGGCCAAGAAACTTAATCTGTGTTCAACTTGAACGAATTATTTATGCTTGTATATCAGCCAACAATGAATCTAGCCTATTATATAGCTACATATGTATGCTAGAAATCACATTCTCTTTAAAAAACCCAAAACACAAAAACCTTACAGAATTATATTATTATGCCAAGGAAGAGCAGAACACCGTGAATTTGCTCTCGAAAGCCAAGCGTGCGCCAAGGAGAGGTGACTGCCACCCGGGCTGCACATCAGCCCTCGCCAGCATCCCACGCTGGACCGGGAGGCGGCGGTGCCTTGGCGGGGGATGCTGGCACGAACGGCCGGTGCCCCGGCGAGGCCGGGCTCGCTACCGGGGAAAGTTTGGGCTCCCCGCCGGGCGGCGGCTCTGACCCTGCGCTCGGGCTGTGCAGCTGTCAGCGGATGCCACAGAAACCCCGGGCCCCTCGCCGCCCCTGCCGCCGCCGCGACCCCGGTCGGCCGCCTGGCCGCGCTCCGCCTCTCCCGCATCGGGGGATCGTGCCCGCGGAGCTGCAGGGGCGGCCGTGCCTCCCCTCCCGCCCCCGCCGCCTCCCCGCACCGCGCTGCCCGCTCCGCCGCCGGCGGGGACGCGGCTCCCCCGCTCCCGGAGCCGCCGGGTGCCCGGTCGGACCGGGCGCCCCCGTCCCCGCGCCGCAGAGCTGCTCCCCCCACGGCCTCGTACCGTCTCCCGGAGAGATGGTCTCGATCTCCACCCCCATGGCTACACCGGCTCGACTCAGCCCCGCTCCCCGGCGCGGCCGGACCCCCAGTGCGGGCAGTGCCCCTGGGCGGCCGCGGGCAGGGGCCGCCCCGGCTGCCCGTCAGCGCCCGCAGCCAATGCGGGGCAGGGGCGGGGAGCACGGGGAGGGGAGGGGAGGGGTCCGCCCGCCCCCGCTCCGAGCGCCCGGGGGCCGCGGGGAGTAGGGGAGCCTTTGCGGCGGGGGTATCCCCCGCCGGCATCGCTCCCTACCCCAGGGCCGTGCGAGGGATGCTGCTGCCATCCCCCGGGCAGGGCTCGCTTTAACGATGGTGCCCAGCGGAGCGCTCCTTCCCCCGGGGGTCTCGGCGGCTTTTGCCCCCCGTGTGACCGTACCCCCTTGGGGACTCCGAGCGGCGGAGGGCTCAGGGCGTGTGCGGGAGCGGGGGGTACCCGTGGGGTACTGCTGCGGGCGCGCCGGGCAGGCAGGGAGACCAAGCTCCGCGCTTCAAACCGTCCAGACACCAGGACGCGGCTGAGTGCGAGTGAAGGGTCGGCATTTCCCGTCAGAAAGAGCCATGGAGGAAGGCATCCGTGCTTGCACATTACGTGTGCGCGCTGCAGGGATTGTCCTCCCGATTCTGTTGGTGAACGGCAGCATCAGGGCAGTGGTACCCACCGCTGGTGACCCCACACAGCGGCAGCAGCGGCAGGTCTCCGGCAGGCTGGCAGTGACCTTGAGTTTCAGTGCAAAACAATATATACGTTCTTGTTCATATCCATGTTTTAAATTAGAAAAATCTATGTATGTATGGTGTTCCCATGATGTGGGATTACATATTCAACCTTGCTACAACTACTGAGGAGTGCACCTGAAATAAACTATTACCTCATGCACTTACTGTATATTTGAATCTCAGGAGTTTTCACTGCTTCTAAATGAGTAGTTATGTTTGCAGTTCTGTGTTTTCTGAGTTAAAAATAAAAATGAAACCGCAACATCATCAGTTTTCCAGCTGGAAGAGCTGTCTGTGTCCATCTAATTCCAACCTGCACTTCTCTGACATTGCTTTTTCAGGATTTTTATCTGTTACAAACTGGGTTCTCTTCAGGAAAAAAGATCTTCCACTATATGGGCATTTGTCAGGATGAGTGAACTGAGGAATTACTGTGCTGTTTCATAACTGTGATAATGTGGCCCTTGCATGCATACTGTGAACTACACTGACCATCTCCACACAGTTTTTCACATTACTTTGATCAGACTGTTCCTTCCCCTGGGTGCTCAATTGTATCTATCTTTCCTTGTGGGTCAGACACTGAAATACCAGGGTTGGCTGGCTGAAGTTCCCCAAAAATGGGCAAGTGAGGAAAATCATGAGCTCACAGGAGTTCAGAAGCAGTAATGAGGGCTGAACACAGATTCCTTTCACCTGCCTCCCATTCCAGTGAATTATGCATCTGTGGGTAGCATGTACAGAATAAGCAGGCGTTTACTACAGTTTATCAGAAGAAGCCTGTAGCAGTGCAAATTCTGAAAAGGAATTCTTCTCCATTGCCAGTCTCAGAGTGTCATTTGATTTCTGATCAGTAGAAAGATACTAAAAATGCATTTGAGAAATAGGAAAATGCCAGGTAGGAGGTAAGTGGCACAGAAGCATTAAGAACACATGAACATTGCTAATTCAAGAGGTGCCTCTGAGTCATTACAGAGCAACAAGGACAGCACAAGAAAAGCTAAGCACATAAGGGGAGTTATAAAGGGAAATTCTAGGTACATGGTGTCCTATTAGGGCTCTTGACTTCACAAGAAAGGACTGCTTTCATCCAGGCTCCAGGTAGATGTCTGTGTCCTCTCAGATGATCAGAGCATCAGAAGGAATAAATCCAATGAATAAACACAAATTATTCTCTGATGGGTTTACTTGAGCTTTTATAATTACATGTTTCCTTTGATCAGGCCACACATCTCTCTCCACGATGGGAGAATAGCTGTTCTTGAGTTGTGTCTTGTGACAGGAGATTGGACTTAACCACATAATAGACATAGCTCAGATGGGATCACAGAATATCTGCTTCAAGTGTCATCACAAGTAACAGGCCTTAAAGGTAAACCACAGCATCCTCAGGCAGTCTGACAATCATAAAAAAGCAAAGCCCACCAACAGCAAAATTCAGAAGCCACAAAATGGGATTAAGAGGGACCAAGCTGTGACCCAAGTCTAATATGCTGTATCTACAATCATCCTATCCCATAGCCTCTTGCCCCATGGTGGGACTCTAAATGCTTCTTTTGGCATCAGCTAATTAGATCCCCATTCCCAAGACTATGGAAAGAAAGGTAAGGCCAAATTCCAAGACAGAAGATAAGGATCTCTAAAGTGTATCTCAAAGTTCTGGGATGAATATTTTAAAAGATCTTTGACACCACAGATATTTAACCAAAAATAATGTTATTTTTCCCCTCACAGTATTCACTGGAGGCATTGAGATCCTTAAATACACGTTAACAAGTCTACAGCACATGAAGATCTTGGAAGAGTAGACTGAAACAAGGAATGTCTGTATCTTCAGGAAAGCCTCTGAAATACAAAAAAAAAAAAAGTGGTTTAGAACTGGTAGAGAATTGGAGGGGAAAGGACAAAGGGACTAAGAGGGAAAGTTCATGACCAAGGAAATGGCTAAAGCCAGATTATCAAAGCAGACCAGATTACTGTATTAAGAATGCTCTTTGAAAGTCATTGCATGTCACCCACCTCCACCACCTTTGGGATCCAGTGTATCTGTATCAAGGGCAAGGTCCAGTAGTGTCTCCCTCCAAAACTCTGTAGATCTCACATTACTGAACAGTCGTTTACCACAAGACCTTCCCACAGTGCGTTTTTCTATCCTGGCACCAGAAAGAGCGAGCTGGAAAAGTGGGGGATTCTCTTAATGCTCCTTCCCAAATGTTTGATGGAACCACATGACTCCAACATCTAAGATTACTTAGTGGTCACAAAGAGGATAATTTGCCACAGTCATTATGAGAAAAACCCAAAACCTCAAAGTTTAGCAGATGAATATCCCATTTTCTTTAGTTAAAACCCCTACAGCCAGCACTATTTACAAAATATTTATGCATTTCCACTTTTAGGAAGACAGTTTTCAAATTTTTAGGGTCTTTTAACTTAGTTCATAGTTCCTATATTGTGAAATTCCATTCTTCATTGTTTTTAAAATCTACAAAGGATCTACAAATCATGTGTAATAGATTCCATATGCACACGAAGAACACCCCTGGAAGGCAAAGCACTAAATTGCCCATAAACAGAAAGCACAAATTCTGGAAATGTAAAAATTCATGGAGGCCACAAAACCCTCCCAACAATACACATTTCCCTCACCAGCATCCATGGATAAAGAATCAGCATTACTTTGAAAACCAACCAGTGCAATATGAACAGTGAAAACAAACTAAATATGTGTTACCAATACTGACCTTTCCAGTCAGTGAACCAACACGTGCAACCAAATAATTTTAATCCCAAAGTGTACAGGTCATGCAAAACCAGCACCACACTGGAAAAAGTCCTGACCAAAATAAACAGCAGCCTGCAGAGCTCAGCAGGTCATGTCACTGCGAATGTTCCTGTGCATCATGAGCCTTGACAAAAGAGAGTCAGCCAGAATCTGTGATTCCTCCCAAAGCACATGCTTAGGGTAAATCTGACAGCACACCTGCAGTGACTAATCACACCATGTGTTTAACAGATTAAACCCCAAAATCTCCATGTGCCTGTCTCACTTCTGACCACTCTTGGTTACCACAGGTCTGCAGCACAGTCTCCTCCTCCCAACTGATACTTGTTCCAAACACCCCGAAACAGAATAAAATTTCCTCCTGAAGCAATTATTCTGAATCCTCATCTTCCTCTTGGAGCTCCTTATCCACACATGTATCTATAGTTTCCTCCTGCAGCTATAGCTGTGAGTACAAAACTGCAGCTGGATTTTTTCAGTAGCACTAAAACTGCTTTGAAAGCCACCACCTCTCTCACCAGGCTCTTCCCAACTCAGATATTCACATATTCTCTCCCACTATGCTTTTATGCCATTACAAAGGTCTTAGACCTGATCTTCAAAGCCTTTTACAGGACCAGGTGAGGTAACCTCAGGTATGCACAGAGAAGACTCCAGCTCATCAAGATATACACCACCAGCTACTAGAGGCAAGAAATCAGTAGCTTGTGTTCTGGAACGGAGGCAAAAATTCCACAAGACCAAGACCTTAATAATAGAGCTTGATTCCAGAAGAGATTTATGCAATTTTGCACTTCCAAAACCACATGGGTTTAGACAGACTCATGGTCTCACAGACTTGTCTCCCCAATTCAAGGACATCCTGGAGCAAGCCCAACCACTCCAATGTTGTTAGTGGTTGGAGAATGTGGAGAGAAGGAGGGAGCTGGGTTTGTTCAGCCTGCAGAAGACAGAGAGAAGAAGGATCTCAGTTACTGTCTACAATTACCTGGTCAGGGCAGGGGGGTGGGGGGGGGGGGTGGTGATGGAGAGGATGGTGTCACACCCTTCTCAGAGATGCCCAACAAAAGGACTAGGAGCAATGGACACAAGTCATAGTCAGGGAAATTCTGACCAAATAAAGATAAAAAAAATCTTCACAAGATGAGTTATCAAACAAAGCCTTAAGGGACCGGAACAAACTGATGTCAGCTCTGTTCCAAGCAAGCAATTGGACCATATGGCCTCCAAAGATCTTTTCCCCTTAACTGATGTATGAGTCTGTAATATTTTTCATGCAACATGGTGAAGGAAATTAAAAAATTGCAGTGACATTAACCACAATTCCAACATTGACTGCAGGATCCTAAATCACCTTGGATCTGTTTGCAATGCATGATGCTCCAAAGTGGCTAATACACTCGCTAGCACCTCAGATGCAACATGCAATATAAATATGAAATTGCAGCATCCATCCAGACTAATTAGCACACATGCAGATTGCTGCATTGATATCGCTTCACTGCCTACTCTTTTGAAGGCAGCTTGCTGAATTGAAGATATGCTCTCAAATGCTCTGTGTCTCAGTATTTAATTTATATAACAAGAATGATCATTCTACCTTGTTTAGATTCCAAATACTTCAGGGGAAGAGATCCTCTTTTATCGTAAATAAAAGAGGGCAAGTAACACCGTAGGATCCAGAGCCTAAACTCAGGGTCATGCAGTGCGGTCTCATAAATAAAATTTCCAATAATACCAACATCTTAAGCAGACTGTCAAAAAAGATTAGATTTTCTCTTCCACCCAATATTTCATAGCAAAAAATGGGTTTTAAAATGTAAGTAAATCTATCTTTCAAACTGTAGAAGAGTACTGGAATTACAAATATTGCATCTGTTCAGTAAACTAATTATTCTGGCTCTGTCATTTCCTCGCCATGAAAGTTACAGAAGGACATCAGTGGCTTTGAGAAACTTTGTATTTACAGGGCAACACATTTGCTGCTTTCTTCAGTAAAACTATTTCTCTATAGTTTTGGTATTTATTCTGCTTGGTGGAGAAATGTCACTGGCAAGACATATTGGAAGCAGTTCAAACAACAGGAGAAAACCAAACAAGCCGCAAATATTAGCTACAAGCTTTTGATTAGTCTTTCGATGATTTTGGAAAATGTAACTGTGGAAATTAAATTAGCTGGCATTCTCAATCCTCCAGATAAATGAATCAAGGGAACTGGCTAATGGACTCAGAAAATTAAGGTTGTATTTGCTTTCCTTCATTCTGCATGTGCAATTATAACACTATTTAATGAGTTTCTAGAACCTCCTGAGCAAAAGGATCTGAAGTTATAACTAAAAGTTCAGGAGCCAGAGAGGCAGATTTTAACATACCAGGGCAGCTACAAGTAGGAGAGCACAGAAAGATTGTAAAAAGTTGGGGTTTTTTCTGCATGATACTCCAGGGACAGCTTTAATTCCATGTAAGTGTCAACAAATCAGTGACAGCCACTAAAAATCTCAGACTTTTTACATTAATCTCTAGGAGAAACACAAACACTAATCTCTCTGGTATTCATCTCCCCATCAGGGCTGACCCAGCATCTGGCCTTTAGCTCTCTTAGGGAAAGACAAGGCTGAATCAGCCATTTCAGGTTGTGCACCTATGGAGTCAAGGTGGCTGAATCCTGAAGAACATGTATTTAAGCTTAAACTGACCAAGCAGAAACATTTTTAATCCTTCCTACTAGGGAAGCAGGAAAAAGTATTTTAAATTTTATTTTCCATTACATTTGAAGGCCTTAGCTAAGATAAAAAAGAGGGCCAAAACAGAACCATCACAGCCTTTCAGTAAAAAATGTAGACCCCACAGGACTTTCAATACAAGTCTATCTAATGCTTCAACTATCTTAAGGGGTGTGGATTAAAAACATCATCCACTATAGCTCAGTTTCAGCCTACACAGACAGTTACAGGTGAACTAATTAAACATGCAGGTGGATAGCTGCACAATGTTACCACTGTTTCATTTTAATTAGCAGGTTCGTGTTAGAACACATTCACCAATATTTTTGTCTAAATCAGGGAAGTAGGGAGAGCCTATTAAGTCTAACTAGCAAGAACATTTCTATTGGAGACCAAGTTAAAGGTGTTTTATTACAAGAGTTTACAAATACAACGAGGAATCAGCTTTCTTCAGACACTTCTGAAATTGTCCCAAGTAAAACCAGCAACAGCAAACTATTCAACCATCTTGGGCATCTGAAGTGTTATCATCAAACACACCCCATACATCAAGCAAAATAAGAGAGACCCCACAATCTTTCTCAATCAATATTCTCAGCCACAGTTTAACTGCCTGAGTAGATTCTAGAACCCATGTGATTCAGAAGTAACCAATTTTTATATACTTTATAAAATTTGCTTTCTAGTGCAGTTTCCAAAACAGGTATTGCTAAGAGTTTGACTCTGTCTGCGCTGTCAAGCAACCAGTTTGGATACAGGATTATGTCCAGCTCATGCTGTCCTGAGTTCCTTTACAATAATAAATTAGTTTCCCAGAGCTGACAGACTTTAGTGACCTTTTCAACTTACCAGGCTGGGACAAATATAAATCTGCTAAAAATATTACTATCCTTTGTTCTTCTTCAAGTCTCAACGGGTTTTCAATTGAGAGTGATCTAACTGAGTATGCACACTGTGGCAAAGAGCATTTAGCCATGCAAGAGGTTCCTAAGTTATCTGATGTGTCTGGTGGGAATTATAAAAATATCACTTCAGGGGTATAAATTTACATCATCACATATAAGAGACATCTTCAAAAACAAATACATTTAATGCCTATGAAGAATAAGACTGTCATAATTTGGAAGCTGAATGTTGACTTACAGATGGAAAGACCCATTAGATCATTCATTCCCTCTCTTTGCCAAGACAGAAATATATCCTAAAGAACATTTCATGCTCTTCTGCCCAGCAAAATTTTTGTAACATAAGTGCTGGAATTTTAATTGAAAACCTGATGGCTTCATAAAGTGTACACAAGAGACTGGCATGTACATATGGGAGCATTAAGTCAAAAAACAGTGGTTTGAGACAGAGGGACATTCAGAAGTAGGAAGGAGGTGGGTAGGAATCATGTAGCTCTAGAAAGAGCTATTGGTGGGCTGATCATTGAAAAATGTTCTAGTTAGAACAGACATGCACGTAATGACTACGCAACCATTCCTTGGCATTAATTTGTCCATACCCATTTCCTATCCGAGTACTTCAGCTACACCCATAAAGCTCATAGTTATTCATTTATTTTAGGTACTTTAGGATGGAATGAATCATGCCCTAAAAGTATCTATTTCTCACCACTGACTTTTAAGTGAATAAGGAAGCAGGGTCTGACTTAGACAACTGTGGTGTGTATGTGCAGAGATATGTTAGAGAGCTGAGGCTCCATGCTGTTGCCTAATGGGAGCTTGGGTACTATGTTCATGTAGACAGCTGTACCTATTTACTTCAATGCAAAAATACTAATTAGTGAGATGAATCCCAGACCTACAATTAAATAAGGAATGAGTCTCATTCTCTGTGACCATGTTTGCCTAACCATCCTGCTTTCCTTTCTAATTACTCACCACTTTTGCTTTAGCGTTGTGAAGGCCCGAAAAACATTAAGCCCTTGATGAGAGTGAAAATTAAGTGGCCTTCTGAAAAGACTTGGTTCTCTTCTCTCCAGTCCAGTGAACTACAAGAGTCTCACTCTAAACCACAAAAAGGAAGGCTTGCGTGATTAACAACTGCTTTGCCAACTCTACGCCCCTAGATGTGCTGGATTGCTATATTAGAATTGCATATTTGCCTTTCTGTTACAGAGGAAAGAGAGTTCCAAGAGCCACAAACATCAAGAAAGCTGTTGAAAACACTCCTTCAAGAGTGATGGACAGCTCTAGTTGGAACAATGTGATGAAGCATCTCTGGTGCCTTCCCTGAGACCCAAGGGGATTTCAGAGAACCCAAGGTCTAGTGTCAGAGAGGTCACTGCAGTCAGTTATACGCATATGACATTTGGAGAGCTGCCATCTAGCACCGTATCCCTGAGGGTAGAAATGAGCTCACAGAATTTATAAACTTCTACAAGTAGAGGCAAAACTTTTGTCTTGCTGTAGCAGCATCTTGTCCATTATATGTGTCCCCATGCTAGGTTGCCCCCATTTACAGATGACAGATCCAGCCAGCCTGGTACCCTTGGCCCAGGCAGCTGCTCCAGAAAGGTAACACCAAGGGTTTGCACGTATGAAGAAAACAGTCTTTGAAAGAAGTGGTGACTTTCCTGCCTGAAGTCTCCTTAGCCCACATAGAAAAGATGAGCGGCTTGCCTTTACACAATAATTTGCATTTGTGTGGACAGTGCCCAAGCAGAAAGGGACCGGGGGGTACTGGTAGACAGCTGACTGAACATGAGCCAGCAGTGTGCACAGGCAGCCAAGAAGGCCAATGGCACCTGGCCTGGATCAGGAATGGTGTGGCCAGCAGGAGCAGGGAGAGCATTCTTCCGCTGTACTCGGCACTGATGAGGCCACACCTCAAATGCTGTGTCCAGTTCTGGCCCCTCAGTTTAGGAAGGACGTTGAGACGCTTGAGCACGTCCAGAGGAGGCAACGAGGCTGGGGAGGGGCTTGGAGCACAAACCCTGTGAGGAGCAACTGAGGGAGCTGGGGTTGTTTTGCCTGGAGAAAAGGAGACTCAGAGGTGACCTTATCACTCTCTACAACTTCCTGAAGGGTGGTTGTGGTCAGGTGGGGGTTGGTCTCTTTCTCCAGGCAGCAACTGACAGACACAGAGGAGAGGACACAGTCTCAAGCTGTGCCAAGGGAAATATAGGTTGGATATTAGGAAAAAAGTTCTTTATATAAAGAGTGATAAAGTAGTGGAATAGTCTGCCCAGGGAGGTGGTGGAGTCACCATCCCTGGATGTGTTTTAAAAAAGACTGGATGTGGCACCCAGTGCCATGGTTAATTGAGGTGTTAGGGCATGGGTTGGACTCAATGATCTTGAAGGTCTCTTCCAACCTAATCATTCTGTGATTCTGTGATTCTGTGTTTTTTTAATTAACCAAACTTCTTAGCAATTTCTTAAATATATTTATGTAAAAATTACAATATTTCCTTAGGTGTTTCCCACTTCACATGACATATGTACAAAAATGTGTAGTTGGTGAGTGAAATCCTATTCCGAGAGCAGGAAGAGCACACAACCATATCGCTGTCAGAAGAGCACTGATTTACAAGGCATAGATCAGTGGATCTGCTCTGACAGATTACGTATTTTGTTTCTTTATTAACTGTGTATAATTTTTATATTCTGTTTCAGTTAGTTTATGACAGATAACTACTTTTTAAAATCAGATCTCAAGGCAAAGAAATGTCAGTGTGGAAGAATAAAGACATTTAGTGTGCATTTATTACATAAATAAATACTCAAGCTTCTCAGAAGTGTTGAAGTAAATGACATATCTACTTAAATTGGTGAATTCATGGTGAGTAGCTTTAAATAAAAATATTTTTGAAGTAAAAATATCACAAAGTATTAGCTATTTCATAAAGTTGAGTTAAATAAGTATTAGAAAAATTATTACTCTTACATTTTTATTACATATTGAGCTGGGTGTCTCTTCCTCTGAAGTCACCAGGAATTTTAACATCTATTTAATTAACTTGAAGCAAGATTTAGCCTGGAAGAGTTATTTTACCATGAGTAAAGGAGAAAATGAAGTCTGAAATTCAGCTTTTCCAGCAAGGCATTGAACTCAGACCTACAGAGACATTTAGATACCAATCTGCCACTAGACAAGAAATATACAAGTAAATATATTTGAGAACTTGGAACTTATTAGCTCTGATCCATTTGGATACAAAAAGTATTTACTCTTTCCCTGAATAGCAAGTAGAGCAATGTGGAAAAACATCAATATAAATCAGTATTATAAAAAAGGCAGCCCACCCTCTGCAATGATGAAGGCTGGATTAATTTTCCAACACTCATTATGAACCATGGGAACTCATGTCTACCAATTGGCAGCTATGTGAAACTCAGTGTTCAGTTTTGGACCTTACATATGACTTCTAAAAACCATGTCCTCCAAAGGACCAAGGGCTGGCTGGCTGGCTGGAATTACTCTGCAGGAGAGAGCCAGCCAAGGTGCCACAAGCTGAAACACCTTGTTTAAGCCACAGGTGACATTCTGATCTCAGTTACATCAGAGTTAATCAGAGGCACAGAGATGCTAATAGATCAGAATCTAGCTCACAGTAGGTGTAAAGACTGTGGTTGCTCACTGAAGTGTCTCAGATTTCTGTGGTATTGCCAGGGCAGTTTTCAATTATCAGCCTTTATTTTCAGTGTTTGTGATTGAGATCTGTGCATGCCAAGGTGATGGAGCAATATTATTTATTTTTTTCTTTCAGGAAAATGTACTAACTGAATGAAGGGAACTTTTTTTTTCCACTCATTTTTAATCCTGTTTTTTAAAAATGGGGCTGTGCCAAACAAAATTTCAATGTCTCTTTTATTCACTTTGTGCCTTCTTTGATCCCCAGTACAACTTGTTCAAATTCATAATCACAGCATAATTGAAGTTTTATTCCCCGCTGTATATTTTACAAGTCCTCCATTATTTACAGTTTTTTTAAAGATACAATCGGAAAGATAACCTTATCTAAAATTAATTTTGTCATATGTGGTGTTTTATGGTGGTACTACAGGATTCTGTTCTCACTGAAGTTCCTTGCCCATATTATTGCCTCCCATCAGAACCACGCATAGAAATTCTCCTTGATATTCTCAAATGTTATCCCAAATGGAGTCTGAGGTTCCAAGTCAATTGCTACAGAATAGAGCTCGCAGTGTGTCTAAACCCCGCAGATTTCAAGGAACACTGAGCCTTAGAGAGTTTTGAAAAGGCCACAGAAAATTCATGCTTAATTGACTCCCCAGATCACTACCACGTCAGTGGGACTTTGTGGATGTTGCCATCTTGTATCTGTGTATCTCAGATAATTAATTAGAAATAAGGATGACTTCAGATGAAGTATGACTTCATATATGTATAATCAGTATGACTTCACATTAAGTCCTATTTCATAAAGCCTTCAGAGATAGATGAAAATTTCACTGTAGCTCTTCTGCAAATATTTTTCAAGACTTCAGTGTTTGTGAGATGACCCGAATTCCAAAATTGAGGGAGATTCTGGCAAACTTTCTGGCAAACCTCACATATGCAGCCTTATATCACTCTCTGATAATGTCACAGACACTGCTGAAGAGCAAATGCATTACGAGATGATGAAATTTAAAAAAAAAAAAAACCCAACAGCAAATAAAGTCCAGTCTTCCACACGAGTAGTCAGTCCATGCTCTCAAGATATCAGCTGGCAGAATACACATTATCCCTAGCAAAACATATGAGCATTTCAGTCACACTGAGGCAGAAGTTTCTGCATCCAAACCACATTTTATGTTGCTAGAATCCAGCTGTGACACAGTTTTGTTAGGATATTTAAAGCACAGTGGTGCAGAATATAGATGAGATGCTGTGCCAAAGAATAGCTTTATCAGTTTCAGTAAAATACACCCAGAAGACAACAAAGCAGTGAAACACCATTATTTTAAAGTAAAACAAATATATATTATACAGACTTTGACAATTTATGCAGCTGCTGGGATTGTATTTTATTGCAATCTATTCATTATAACTACTATGGGTAAGAAACTTTCACTAATATAAAAAACAATAATCCTGCTAGAACTTGGAGGAATCTGTTAGAACTCCTAGTGAAATAGGTATGGCAGAGTGGCATCCTTGCCACAAAGGGTAGGGTAAAATAATTAAAAAACATGGTTTCACCACAAGCACAGACAGAGACCAAAGAATTTACGAGTCTTGCATGAAAAAAGGATCTTGTAACCTGCATATTTAGCTTTTTAGTTTTTACCTATTCCAGTCATCCTTGCTGGCTTGCTCTTGAAGAATATAAAAAAGTTTTTATTTTGAATGTAATCTTCATGAAATAATTCTCAAAAGAAAAAAAAAGGTAGCTGTGAATGAGCATGTGATATGATTACACCAATTTGGGAGTTGTTTTCTGGTAATAATCATCCTCAGTAAATACACCTGGAGAAAGGGTATTAAAAAATTCTTACAGCAGAGGCCCAACTGCCTTCAACAAGACATATGTTTTGCTCAGGTGGTAATATACAAATATATAATGTATAAATGAGCTAAAGATGCAGAATGTGTATTGTTAAGTCTTACATCTTTAAACACAGTGATTACATTGATAGCTTGTAAACTTTGCCCAGGTTTAATTTATTCACTTTTTGTTAATTTAAAAAGCAAGAGGCACAAGTTACATGAAAGCTGAAAGGAGATGCTCTAGCAAAACAAGAATTACAGAAAGATGCTGAGGATGGGATTCAGTTACCTGTTTATAAGCTTCTAATGCCATCTTAGGCAGTCCAGGGACTATCTGGGGATCATCTCTTTATTGCCAGCTGCCACCCCAGTACGGCACTACTCTTCTCAAAGTCCTGTGTTGTACCTGCCAGCTCAGTGTGGCTGTCTGAGATATCCTGGGGCACTGAAAATAGTAATGGTTACCTATATTTAAGTTAATTAATCCCACCCAGACTATTTATGCTCAGCCATACGCACACTCTGCCCGAGCTAACCACAGAGAAGGCTGTGGTAAGGAGGGAAGGATGGAGACACCCAAGGCATCTTGCCCAGCTCTGGGCCTGAAACAACACAGCCCACCCAAACTGCTGTATCCTCCCACGACCCCATTGTGCTACAGCAACTTATTGGTTGGGACTTTTGGGTCTTTGACAACTCAAGGATCTTGCATGATATTATGTTACATATTGTAGAAAATGCAGGGTTAGGAGAAACAGGAAAATTTTTGATTCCTTCCTGCATTCTGTCTGTATAATGAGGGACCAGCCCTCAGATACAGGTGGCTGGGAAAACCAAGAAAGAAATCAATATATATTTGTAGCTAGGAAGTATGGCCCAGTAAAATGAACACTAATCACTAATCAGCTCTCTTTGCTTCTAGACTATGTACTTGGGGTTTTTTAGTTTGGGTGTTTGGTTGTTTTTCAAATCTCACCTTCATTCATTCTCTTATAACTACTAAGAGGACAGAGCATGCTTTCCCTTTTCTACTTTCCTTTCACAGCCATTTCAGATCTTGTCTCTTTGAAAGATGCTGCCCATCACAGATTGCAATCTGCCATGTACAGTTCTCCGTTATGTTTAAATTTTCTTTCATCCTTCAAAGGCTGGCTGAAAGAAGTGTCAGGTCATTACTTCAGGCTGTAGCTTAATACTTAGGCTTACCAGTGTATGATCTCTCTCTTTGGTAAAGACCTTCATTCAGTCAAGGTCAAAGTATTAGTGTTATTTTTAAATATATTCCCAGCACTGAAGAGTTAAAAATAGCCTTCTACGAAAACGCACAGTAATTGGTTAAACCTTGTTAGCAATCACATGAAGATGATAACTCCTCCCAGGAAAAGACCTAGCCAAAGCAGCTTTGACATGGATTTATACTTAGAAGAGCAGATGCAGGCCTACAGAGAAGGAGTTCACAATATAGACTCTTGGATTATTAGCAGAAAATAGCAGCTTGATGCTGGAAAGGAAGGGAAGGAGACATGAGAAAAAATTTTTCATGGTGATCTACAAGTGAATTCCATGGATTCTCTACTTTGGAACAATCACCATTAGAAAGAAAGACTAAAAAGATGGATCTGGGAAAGGCAAAGCTTCTGAGAACCGGCCTCAATGCTTTATATCAAGCTATCCACCCTGTGCATGGAATTGCCTGGACAGATGGGAAGCAAGTGATACTGACTACTTTATACTATCAAAATGGAGAGCTGAAGTTTGGAGACTCAAGCATTGTTGGTCAATTTGAACATGTGCATGGGCTTTACTGGGGCCCATGTTGCTCTACAGACACCCCAGCTCTGCTCGCTGTTCAGCACAAAAAGCATGTAAGCATTTGGCAGCTGGTCTACAGCAGTGCAGAGAAGAAAAAGCCCTTGATTTCTCAGACTTGTGAAGTTGGTGAGCCATTTCCACTGCTTTCTCAGGGCTGTGTCTGGCATCCAAGGAAGGAGATCTTGGCTGTGCTTACAAAACGAGATGCTTCAGTCTTGCATGCCGTTCGTATTGACAATGCACGGGTTAAGGCAGAGATCAAAAGCAGCGGACTCATCCACTGTGCTTGCTGGACTAAGGATGGCAATCGTTTAGTAGTTGCTATAGGCAGTGCCCTGCACTCCTACATATGGGATAATGCTCAAAAAACTCTAAATATCTGCTCCTTTTGCCCAGTTTTTGATGTAGGAGGTTATATCTGTGCTATAGAAGCCACTCTGGATTTCCAAATTGCTGTAGCTACTGAGCTTCCTTTAGATAATATCTGTGGTTTCAATGCAGGCATTGCATTTGATGTGCCCTCTGGTACAGAAGCTGGTTCTTTAATTTCACAGTCTGCTTTGGTGCTTGGTGATGAGGAATACTCCATGGACACACGAAGAAAGTCCATAGATTCAGATAGATCAGGTGTTGATTCAGTTGCTTCTTCTTCATCAGGTCCTGTGGATTTGACCCATATCCTTGCAAACCACCGTCGGTCTGATCCCAGTCCTCTCATTACTCTGAAACGCAAAGACTCTGCCGCAACAAATGGTCAAGATTCTTCTCACTTGATCTTGGTGACTTTTGAGAGGAAGGTAACGACCACCAGAAAAGTCACCATCCCAGGTATTCTGGTTCCTGATATAATGGCTTTTGACCTTAGAGCTCAGATTGTGGCAGTGGCCTCTAATACTTCTAATATTGTTCTGGTATATTCAGTCACCTCTTCCTGCATGCCTCACATTCAACAAATCCAACTGGAAAAAAATGAAAGACCGAAGGGCCTATGCTTTTTAACAGATAAACTCTTACTGATTCTGATTGGCAAGCAGAGGTTCCCTGAGCCTAATCTCATTCCATCTTCAAGTTCAGACAGGTATGTATTGCGTCTTATGGTCAAAGAATTGATGCTGGAAGAAAATTCTTCAGCATTGCCTGAGACTAAGCAGAATATGTTTTATAACTTTGAATCCTCTGTTAATATACCTGGAAAAAGAAAATTTTTTGAGAATCTTGCCACAGAAGACCAGCCTCAAAGCAGGGAGTTGTTAATACCAAGAAGCACAGTTATTCAGTCTCCAAGTGGCAGGAGAAGACTTATTGAAGAAGTAAAGAGCCCTAGTTATGAGCAGAGCTCTTCATCAAGTGTGAGTGACCTGGATGAAAAAAGGCTGCCAGGTGACTCCTCTGTGGCCTTGGAAACATTGGATGCTGAACCTATGAATCGCTCGGTGTCTCTTCGTGGTTTTGGATCACCTAGCAGGATTTCCAGCAGACCAACGTCCCCTAAAGTGCAGTTCAGTGTGATCCAAGAAGCATCGAATTCTCCTAAAAACAACAATTTGCCAAGCGAAAGGGGAATGAGTCACATATCAAGAAATTTAGAGAGACTTTGTGGCAGTTTCAATGAGTTACAGCTGAGTCTTTCCGAAATAACGGACTTCGCTAGGAACGGGAGGAGGATATCTTTAGCCTACCCGTGCTCCCAGGAACCGCCTGTTGTGCATGTCACTTACCAGGTAACATTTTGTCAGCTCAGAAATACTGTGATAGGAACCAAATTTTTAAACAATCTTGCATTTATTTGGCTTTAAATCAAGAGGATGGAGTTTATTCTTATCAACCCATAAGAAATGCAACCTAGGTTTGGCATCAAGCTTAACGTAAAATGGAATTATAATTTGTCATTGGAACAATAACTCAGGATGATGTGGATAGTTTAGAGGATACTGAACATGGGAGATTTGTCTGTTTATTCTTTGATCATGCACAGTTGTCTTGGACGCTGGCTAATTTTGTGTGCATCTGTCAGAGAGAACAGAGCCAGAGTTGTTAATCTACAAAAAGCTTGTATGTTAGTTTGGCGCAGAGATAAGCAAATGAATGGGGGTCTACAGTAGCTCATCAGAAATGTAATAAACTTAAACCTGAGCTCAAATCCAGAGTCTGAAGATAGCCAGACTCACAGGAAGACTGGGGGGGGGGAAAAAAAAAAAAGGCAAAAGCAAGCATTGAATCTCAATTTATGGAAAAATTAAATGGGCATTACATGAATTTGGCTTATTTGTACTTTGATTTCTTAACACTATTCTTGGCAAAATAAGATGTACTCAATTTGTAAAACACATAACAACTTAAAATTTTTTGAAAAAAACCCCTCAAACAAACAAAAACATTCCAATCCATCAATATGTAATTATGATTTCATTAAATAAATATAAGAATTTCAAACTATCATGTTCCTATCTATCCTTGTTTTGGCAAATTTCCTCCTGGTTTCAATAGGAATTTCAACTAAGGAATGTAGGTTGGGTAACTATTTCTATCTAGTATTTTTAATATTATTCACAGGAATACTAACATTATACTGATCAGATTTTTGAACATGCTGATGGTAGTGATAAAACTGGTGTCCCTTTCAGGATGTAGATGCCAATTATAAATGCATTCTTATCTACTGCAACATAAGCAGCATTATTTCAAAACAATACACTGCATTGTGATGATGCTGAAGCAAATTTTACTTCCTTTGACTTTAAAGTAATCTATATAGATATCGAAGTACCCCTCCTTAAACACTCATTAAGGGAATGATGACTCAATTCAATCATGGTCATAACTTTCTAGCAATCGTTTACTTGGCATTTAAACAGATTCTGGTGTGTTGGGTTCTCTGGATAAAAGCAAAGCTTTCAATCTGAATTAGTCAATAATTTAACTTGAACACATTATACAAATCTGGTGAAAAAGCAGCATGTCTATTTTAAATAATTTAGGATTTTATTGGCCAAGAAACCAGCCCTTCTGTTCTCCAGAATGTTCAAATTAATTTTTATTTCTTAACATAAATCAACTTATTTATTTAGCAAGCAGCCCTATTTCTAGGATTCAATTGGATTAACCTTTCCCAAGAGAAGTTTTATTTGTGACACGTAACATTAATCTAAGATCTGAAGTTGCTGTGCACATGCTTGCACAAGACATTAGAATTAGTTAACCTGTTTTTATTTCTTTGGAAAGAACAACAAAAAAATTAAATGCTTCTAAAATACTGCTAGAAAAACTATGTTTAGGAAGGAAAACTTATTTGTCTGAACAGGTTAGTTTCACATTAAGCCAGCAGCAAGCACTGCTAGCACCACATTACAATGACTCAGAAAAAGTGCCACTAATGCCTTCCCACACACCGCTTTCCTGGGGAAGTCTCGACTAATGCCTTGTATAGTTCAGCCCCTCTTCTGAAATCTAACAGGATCACAGCATGATGCCAAAAAAAAAAAAAAAAAAAAAAAAAAAAAAATAAAAAAAATAGACTTGGCAGAAAGGTCTACAGACAGACAGGGAAATATTTGTTTCATAGGCAGCTAATAATATTCAGAGAAATAGTTGTTTTGATTAGTTTGTATTCAGATATCTGAACCTTGTTCCTCCTTCAGGAGTTGTTCAGTGCACTGTGAGCTCAGAGACCAGCTGTGGGTTCCAGCCAGGCTCTGTTCACAGAGCAAAAAGTCAGGAAATAGCTTTATTGCCTTATGATATAAATATCAGCCAGTGGAAAACATTCTAAGCTTTAGGAACACCGCAGTCCAGTCAATCATATGGCCATTATCTTCCAGCTCTTTGTGCCAAGTGCATGTCTTCTTAAGTGTCTCTATAATCCCCAGCACAGAAGAGGCTCAGTCTTGATTGAGAAATCTGTTCTACTAAAGAATACAATGATCAGAACTGCATAACCATATTTATGCATTTAAAAAACGTAATGAAAGTTTTTAAAATGTAGCAATAATTAATGAGCAATTACGAACACTGTTGTGCAGAAGCATTATTGACAGATTTGTGTGTACTTCCTGTTCTGCTTAGAAAACTAAAAAAAACCCTGAAACGTGTATTACTTAATAATTCATAATGTCTGCTCATTTAATAGTCTTCAAAACCTTTGTTTATCCTGTTAGTGCAAGCCTGCCTGTCACTCCTCTGAAGTCACATCTATGCAGTGCTACCAGAATTTGTATTCTTTGTAGCCCATAGCCATAGAAGAAAACCATGATCATTCACACTTTGGAAATGTCACTGCACTATCACTTTTGTAATAGCATTCAGCCACCAGAGGTAACTTGATCATTCAACCCTGAAAAGCAAATATTATTGCTCTTTCATCATATACAGGCTTGTGATTCAGGGGAATGTGGGAGGGCAGACAGACAAATGCAATAAGAAGATATTATTTAAAAAGAAAAAAAATAAAAAGGGGATCTTTCACAGATTTTTTTTTCTGTTTCATTTTGCAAAAAGATACTTTTATCATCCTTTTCCCTCAGAAAAGAAACAGCTGCAGAATATTTAAATTAGTCTCATTCAAAACCTAATTACAGTGGAAATAAAGCCAATCTGGATCTCAAATTAAAAGCATTTAGGCAAACTTCTCCAGGAGGAGTAAGATTCATCTTAATCTGAAGAATATCTTTAAACTCCTACATTTTGTTCACAAGCAGTATGATGTCAGAAGTTTATATCACTGAAAGCATATATTGCATAATTAAACAGGAAATAATATCTTTTCAGCAATTAGTCACAATGACTTTCTTTTCTTAGCACTCACCAATAATTGTACACAAGTCAATTTGTACTTTTATAGTATCTTTTTATAGTATCTTCATACAATTTACTATGGGAAACTTTATTGCCAAGGTCAGCTACAAAATAAACTTTTTTCTTTTTTTACACATATCTGGGAGATGAACAGAAAGGATACAAACATATGGCAGTAAAGCTCTGATAGAAATACATGATGTAAAGAAGGTGAATGTAAGGGGGGCACAGTAAAATGAGTGAAGACCAGGCTGAAATGATGAGCTGTAATAAGACCATGAACCCTTCCAAAATCCAACGGGCAATTGTGACTCGGGTTGAGCAACAGAAAGTAAGTAATGAAAATGATGGAAGAGGAGGCTGATATGACTGCTCCCTGGAGTGAGAAACTAGTCAGCTATCCTGAAATTTAGAAAGAAGAGATTTAGGATGACTGTAATAGAAAGACCTGCAGTAGTCAAGAGAAAGTGTGATTAATGCACGGATAACATTTTGAGCAAAGGTTGATGAATTTGTTATGAACAAATTCTGCCAACAGTGTTCTGAAACTGATCAATAGCAGACAAGCAGGGTTTGTAGAGGAGACACAATTCCTTTTGTTAGAGCAGATGATTTGTTTGTTGGATACACAGCTGCAAAAGGAAAGGAACATGGAATGTCAAAAATGAAGCCAAGTTTTCATACTGCTCAAAGTAAAGATCATACATAAAGATCACGGAAGCACAAGCACAAAAGGTATATCTTAGATGACAGTATGCTTGAAACAGTAGTTGCAGAACTATTACCAGAGAGCCAAGAGGAGAGAAATCCCAGCATTGTGTCACCTGGAATGCTGATGTGCCCTATAAATGCAAACTGCACAGGGATTTAAGCACCTCTGAGCACCTCAGATCTCTTCCAGCATAAACATTTTACGGCTTATGCTTCTCTGCCAGGTTAATTAAGGTTGTAAATGGAATGTCCCACATAAAGGTAAGGAAAGGAAAGATATCAATATCTCCACCACAATAAAAACAGACTGTACCAAAAAGCAGGCAGGAATTGCAGCAACAGTTGAAATAATGACAGGGAAGGGGAGCAGTGCAAGCTGTCAAACCTAATGAACAATACCTGTGGCAGTGCTGCACAAGGCGCAATGAGAATGTAAATCATAATTCTCCTTCCTCTTCTATGCTCTCTTCCTTAGCTGTTTAAGTGTCTTTTCATTGTCTTCTGGGAGAGAACCCCCACATCCAGCTAATCTACTAGCTTTTTCTCATCCTGCACAATGAATATGGGGGCAAGGTAAAAGCAAGCTGACTAATGGGTACTAAGTTATCAAACCTGAAATTACCAGTGGAACACAACACAGTTGAAATCAAGGGTTTAAAAGAAAGAAACCAGAATCCTAGACAACTACATCACCATTCATTGTGCAATGCATGTACTAACCTGATACCTTCCCCTTCTAAAAGAACAGATTATTAAAATGAAGGAGATGAAGAATATTTAAAATACCTGGAATTCAGTGCAGTACCTGAAATTATGCCACAGGGGAAATTATTTGTTCAAGAGCAGAGAATAGGGATTAATAGAAGAAAAACAAGATGGTTAAGGAATTAGCTGCAAGGGAGATAGTAATAGCTATAATAGCATAGAAGAAAATGGAAAAAAATTACTAGTGGATTTTCTCATGATGGATTTTCACGCTCATCTAAAAGTTTCATTAATGATCTGCTGAGTTATGCTTATAAAATCTGCATATGACATAAAGTCAGTAATACTTTCAGTAAAGGATCAGGATTTCACACCTGTAAATTGATTGCTATTATTTAACATCGAGAATAATAAAAAAAGGATTGAAATTAACTCAATGAACTAATATAAAGTGCATAGTCATATATTCCAGGATTAAGAGATTAAATTTCTGTTTTTGTACATGTTAAGTGACTGCAAGATGACTGTGAATCCAAAATACAATACTGTTATGAAAAGAGCAAAGGCAGTGTTGTGGGCACATCAATGAGGCACATTCTTCAGCAGGTAATGAGCACTGGGCACAGAGCTGGCAGGTCTCATCTGAAAAAGATTTTACATTCCTAGACATCCATGGGCAAGAAACACACATTGAGACTTCAACTGATCACTAACTCAGTGTCAGTAAAAAAAATTCTGATTGGTAGCACATTCTCATTTACTTCCCTGTTTCATCAGTTGTTGAATTTAAGTTAATTAAGATGGTCTTAGCATGCTGGGGAGCGTGGGCAGTGTATTAGGAAATACAAGACAAATGAAGAAAAGGTCAAGATGCAGAACCAGCTCCAGCTGACTGCTCAGTGGGGTTCAAAAAAGGTAGAGAAGGCCTGTTCACTTATTGCGCAGACATACGTGAGATATGTAACATCTCACCCAGGAATCCTTTTGCCTTACTAAATGATTTTTTTCTCATAGATATTTGCAATCCAAAATGTGAGTTTTGAAAGACAGTTTGGCACTGCTGTGATGGGCTGGCTGCTGCCCAGAACACCCTTTATAGGCTATAAAATCTGATCTGGCCAGGTTGACATGGGTGAAGGAAAACAATTATTGAATTGACTGTTTCTTTTTGCTGGGTTTTTGTTGAAGGAGAGTTGGACTGGACATACTACAGGAAGTTGGCTAAAGAAACTTAATCTGAAAATATACAGTAACATATGTGGAAATATGTTTTTTTTTCTTCTGTGATTCACATGTTCTTTATCTACCCATAAACTCTGTTCTAGGATAAAGTAACAAACACAAGGGATTTTAATCTGGGATTTTCTAGTTCTCTGATTCCTATTGGAGATAAATAGCAACATGGCAAAAATTATCATGGATTTTGGGCATAGGTAGATAAAATCTAGATTTGGCTAGAAAATTGTCTTTGGGTTAAGGCATGTAAGTGGGAAGTACAAAGGCAACCTTTTCGTTGTACCTCTAACTCTGTCACAAATTACTTCCATGACCTTGAGTAAATCTCTTAAGCTCCCTGTTTAATGGTATGATCATCTATAAAAAGGGGATTCTAAGAGTTACCTGCCTCACAAGAAGGTACAGGTTTAAATCAGTTAATCTGTGATATGACGTGTGTGGACACATTCCTACAAGAGAAGGCACATTATCATCACTTAAACCAAGCATAAAAAAAAAGCCTAAATAATTAGAAGATTATAACTGAGAAAAAGTCTTGGCCTGCCTGACAGAATTTGTAAAAAGTAAAAAATAAATGTATAAGATGATTACTTTTATCATAAACAGAAGTATATTACAAAGACAGAGAAAATAGCTCATATGAACACTGATAAGTGACAAAAGAACAAACAACCAAAACTTGATCTTTCAGGTCTGTACTTGAAAAACTATTTAGAATAAAAAAATAGGTGTTGTGCAGTTTTGTGTATACAAAAATGTCTTCCACTTCCAATGGATGTTCCAATAATAATGTGCAATGCTATCTAGGAAACAAACTAGAACAGAGTCATCTTGAGTATACATTTCCATTCAACTGATTTCAATTCAAGAGAGACAGAGCTAGATTATTTTCTGAGAATTCTTGAGTTGAAGCTTATCTATGTGAAAAATGGACCACTTGGGTCAAGGCGATGAGCCGGTTTCATTTACACTCCATCTTTTCTATAATTAGTGAACTGAAGTTCCAGTTTGAATAAACTCTTCTATTTCAACCTGAACTCAGGAAAATGAAATAGTTGTTAGATGTGCTAGTCCACAGTCTGCAGCAATGACAAAGCTTTGCACAAATACCTGCACAGGCAAAGAGCACCTTTGCAATGCCTATGCAAAGCACACACTCACTGCTGAACATTCAGCCCATTGAGTTTCAGGTGTGTTTAGGTTCAATAGAATATAGTGCTGCATAACCTGGAAATACCTAAAAATTACAAAGAACTTCTCTTATATAGTTACAGCTGTAGCATGAAGTTGCTATAGGTTTATGACTAAGAAAATGATGCTTCCTTGATGCACTCCTTAGGTGTGACCTTTATTAATTATGCACCAACAAATTTCTGGTTGTTTTGAATGTGGAAAAAAGACGAGAAGACCTTTGAAAACTGGAAAGTTCATGTTTTTAATGGAAAAATATTTTTTATGATTTCTAATAAAATCAATCATAATAAATAAATAAATTTTCAAAAATCATCCATAGACTATCTGCATGAGCAATTTATAGCAGAGCGGGGGAAAAGACATTTGCAACAGTCAGCAGGCAGTCTGATTTACAGAATTCAATGTGGTTGCGTGACAGCACAGATACTGTGTACAGAAAAGTGAAAGGGATTGATTTAGAAAGGTTGTTACACAGCAAAAAAGCACACATTCACAGAGAGCAACTGCCAAAAGGCAGCACAATTAGAAATGAAGATGAGCATTACAAGAGACATTTATTTAGTCAAAGGTTAGATTACTGTGCACACAAATAGAAGATGCAGTTGTGAATTCATTCAACTGTAAGTTCTACATTAGCAAGAAAAATTCAAGGGTGTGAAGTAGACACAGACAGAGTAGGACTAGAACAGAAATTAAGATAGATGAGATCCTGTCAACCCATTCTAAAATATTACCTTGGATCCTTTTTGAATGTATGAAACAGAGAGGTCTGTGAAATTGGGTAAACAGGCTGTTTATTCGTAACAAATATATAAAATCCAGGGGTATTGCGAACATAAAGATGCCAAAGAAAAAACAATGCAAAACATAACACATGGAACTACACAGGGGGAAAGCATGGAAAGAACAAAATGAAATTCACAGGACAAAGTACAGCAATGTTATTTAGAAGAAAATGTCCCATTCACATCTATTTCATAATGACATTGAGTCATTGGAAAATTTTCAGTATTAAAAGGACTTTTAAATGATAACAGATAGGAAAATGTAAATTCAAATACATATCCACTCCATGACCATAGTAGCTCAACTAATTTTTGTCCTTGCACCTTGCAGTAACCAGAAAGATGAAACAAAAAGATGTTGATTTTCAGGGCTACCTAAATTTCATGAACAACAAACAAGCCACCTTTATATTCAAGTGTGCTCTTTCAGTGAATATCAGAGCAAATTCCAAGACTGTAAATCCATACATTCCCTCTCTCTCAAAGCAAGTCACAGGATTCCCAAGCTACCTTGCTGTGACAGCTTTTCAGAGAGGCTGTTGCTATGTCCAGTCTCTCTGTAATACTCCCTGTGCCAAAATAACTGAGGTTATTTTACCAGGGTGGAATAGCTGCCCAATGGCTCTCAAACCCAACACATACAGCTGAAACCGAGCAGACTACTCATTTACTCTGGCAGCATCTGGAACAATGTTATTCCAGGAAGGATACATTCCCTTCCACTAAACTGGCTTCAGGCAGGGAGGCCCAACAGACACACAGATGCCCACCCCAGGACAATACATGTGTGGGGCTGAGACAGCTTTGAGCTGCAGAAGCTCACAAAGCAAAAACCAGAGCCATTTTCATACTCCTCATGTGGGACTATGAGATTGTGCTTAGAATGGTCCTGCATGATGATGTCATCTATAAACCGTAGGAAAGACAGACAAAGAAAAGGCAAAATGACTAAAGAACTGAAAGGAGTAAGAGCAGAGGAAAGGTTATAAGAGCTCAGGCTCGATGTCTAAGCCATTAACAAGATCTTTTCTTTTACATACATGCATATGAAGAAAAGCTTTTCAAATGGATCAGTTACTGAAGAAACAAAAGACGTTCTCCTCTGTGATGGCAAGATCCATTTGAGTTTAGTCCAGCAGCTGTTTGATCTGCCTGTTATTGAAATGAAACACGGTATGTTCTTTATATTTCTGCTATCTGGTTTCACCTGAGTTTTTTAGCATAAAAGGGGCATTTGTGATGGCATAATTACCCCAGACTTTAGTAAACGGAGCTAACTAACTTTTTTTGGCAAGTGTGTGTTTTCCCCTGTTTAAAATACAGCAGAGTCTCTTGAAATAATTTAAATGCAAAGTAACTGCAAAACTACCTATTAGCAGAGTAATATGTTAGGTGCCTCTGCAAAGGAAGGCTGAGAAAATAATCAGTACCCTGTGTTACCTGGAAGTAGAACTGCTTTCCTGAAACCTTCTGGCAGTTTGCTTCACCCATCCTTACTAGCATGTCTCAGCCCAGACAACAGAGTATAGGTTGGAGAAAAAATCACTCTCAGAATATGATAAATATATTTATGTATCAAGTAGCATTTGGGATTATTTTAATGTAAGATAAAAAATGAAGGTCAATGTTCCTATTTGCCAATCTCCCATTTTTACCACCCACCACTGATAAAGTCATAAGGACAGATGCCACAAGGGGAACCCTGGCCCCAGACTGGTCACTGAATTGCCTTGTCCCTGTCTGTTCCTGTGTGACACCTTCTCAGCAACTCACACACTGCCATTTCTTAGCCATTTCTCTATAATGCTTCTGATGTCTTTTCTCATCACAGACTACTATGATCCTCTTTCTGAGGTTGTTCCAGAAGACAAGGATACGCAGGTTCCATATCTTTGTCAGAAATCTTCCTTGACTGTGCAGTGCAGTAGAAGCATATATGAAAAATCTCTACCTGCTGTTGATACCTGAGCTATTTCCCAGCAGGCTTCTGCAGCAACATGATGCAGCACTGCAGGGAGAGGAGGAGCCCATTTTTGGCCTGTATTTCCAGATCTTGATTTGGAAAGGAATGCCCATAATAAACAAGGGGACTGAAAAAACCTATTTTCAGCTCTATAGAGGAGTTGAATATTTAATTAGCAGAACATCTCTCCTCAATTTCATGTATTAAACTTCAGAGATATCAAAAAGATAAAGTCTCAGAATCATCCAAGTGTGTCCCTCTTTCTGCTCAGATTTTCTGATATTGAGTTTGTATGCTTACAGCAAAAAGAAAAACTGAAACAATAATCTTTCTAAAATTCACCAAAATCCTGCAAAATTATGAGGTTTGGAGCAGCAGCAGTTGTGTAGATCTTTCTTCAGTTCTAGACAGTACTTGCTTATATTCCTAAAAGTTTCTTTTGACACAAGACATAAATATTAAATGTGAAGTTTAAAAATATCACTCCCATCCTCTAATACTATATAATTAAAGGGTGTGTAATTAAGAGCATGTTTGTATTATAATGAGAGCCTGGCATTTTTTACTATGAGTAAACACTTCAGCATTAATAGATTGGAGGGAAAAGCTTCACAACTGTAAGGCAAATTCATGTCCACAGCAATGCTGTCAAGATCATCAGAGTTAAAAGAGCACTGAGCTCGGCCTCATTGTTTGCACTTTAAGCCCAGGACTGTAATACCATTACCTGTGCTAAATATAGTCTGTCATGTAGTGCCCTGGTAGCAGCACACAGGAGTCTCTCTTTTTGGCCCATCATAGTAATAATCGTTCACAGTAAAAGGGTACTACACGCTGCACACAGCTTTTCCATTTAAATATTGCATGGGATATGCTACCACACAAGTGTTATCAATGATACTGAGAATCTCCATTTAAATGGATGAAAAAAAGTCCCAAGAGTCTGACACAAAAGTATTCTTCATCGATTTGATGAACAATGGAATATCCATTTGGACCTCAGAACTTCCACTTTCAGGCCCACTGCTCACAGAATCTGAAGTCTGTTCAGATTTAGAAAGAAAGTATTAAGAGCAGAAGATTAAAGATTCATGGTTTGGAAAGACAATCTTCTTATGATGTAACAGGTGACATGACAACATACAACCAGCCTGGAAAAGTGCTTTGTTAGTAGTTAAAGAAGGGGAGATTTACCTTCTTCGGGAGCATGCTTTGTTATGACTGACAAAAAATAAGAATAGTTCATTTGGATTTCCTACAGTTCCTTTTTTCACATTCCATTTCAAAAACAGTTTTATATCCCAAAATCTAAAATCCCAGCACAGAACCTGTCAGGGCTTTCTTTCCCTCATATCCCAGCTAATGCCCTTGCTCAACAATGACAGAATCACATGCACTAAGGAAAGTGTGTCACAGAAGGGCTCCCCCAATGCTTTTAAGTTGCCACAGATTTTTTTTTTTCCATAAAGTGTCAAACTGAAAAAAAAAAAAAACGAGAATTCACTCTTTTCTATGACAACTGCAATATCCAGCTAAAAAGAAAGCCAGATGAATCACTAAAGAAAATATAGCTTCATTTTAAAGCCAATTTGCTAAGAAAAGCAAAAACAAAGTAGGGGGAGGTTTATTTTCAACTTCTATGCAATACAGAAAGATAACCTAAATGGTTTTGAAGTCTTGGTTTTTAAATCTTGTCTCTTTTTTTCTTAAAAAAAAAAAAAATTAAAAATGTCGTCCATATTTTGTTCATTCTCCTTAGGAGAAGATTCAATAAATAATTAAAATACAAGAAATTTTACTGTCGCAGCTTTTGTAAATCATCTTCAACTTTCTTCTATTTGCTATATGAATTTGAAAACACATGGAACAATCTTGGTTTGACTGTAATGAGATGGAGACCCCTACTCCCTTCTAGAACAAGTACAGCATAGTCATTTTTGTTGGCAACTTTTCTAGTTTTTATAATCTCTTCGTCATTTGGGTAGAGCAGATGAGTGAAAAGGCTAAGCAGAAGTAGATGTCATTAGAACAAAAGTCAGCATGGAAAGGCTGGCTGAGTTTTCAGAAGATGAAGATATTTATAGCTTATTAGAACTAGCGAAGATGCACCTTGTGTTTGAACTTAATTTAAATAAGGGACAAAACACCTCAAACCTTGCAAGACCTTTCATTTAGCCCCTCACTGCATTTGCACAAAGGTGTGTTGAGCATGGATTGTCAGACCTTAATGTCATTAGTGTAATAAGGCTTTAGTGCACAAAAAGAAACCTGCTCTGCCTGCATGCTCACTGACTTTTAACAACGTGCTTCTACATTTACGTAACCAGACCAGTGCACTCATTTCCTTCTTCTTGCTTCATTTTTGTAGGTTCTTCTTGGATTGTGCTCACTGCAGACAAGGACGGCTTTGTACCATTAATATTCAAAGCCACACAAGAGATAATCATAAGGGATGGAACTGACAGTTCAGAAGTCTGTGGAGGTCACTCCCACAAAAAAAGCATCCCAATGCGACCACCAAGCAGAGTGACATAATTTCTGAACAAAGAACCCCAATGACCTTCTTTTCTTTTACAATACAGAGACATTCTGTGCTCTCAGACAGAGAGACTAGAAAGCTGTCTTCACCACTTTCCATGTATTGTAACTGTAAAATCTGTGGCATGGTTACACTATAGCTACAGCCTCGGGTTGGCTGGACCCTCATGATTTCTTCTGAAGGACTGGACCTACAGTGAAGTTCACCACAGCTGCTGTTATTAATGGCTGTCATGGACTGGAGCAGAGAGACTGTTGTCTACTTTGATTGAGGTCAGGATGTTCTTGGAGGAACAGTATTATGCAAAAAATCATAACAACAAATCTTGCTGGTGCAGGTGTACAGTCTACATAAAACCTGAAGAAAATACAGCTAAAGAGCCTTTATATTCATTAAGGAAAACCAGGATAGGGAGGAAAAAAAAAAAAAAAAAAAAGGCAAGCTTCAGGGTCTTTTCTGTTCCAGCTGGATCCCATGGAAACCTGCAACATTTTCAGAAATGCCTAATTTTTATATGAAAATACTCAATTACTAAAAAGGCTGCACTGTCTCCTGTCAGCGTCTTACACAGCATGTAGATTTATACATGCACACAGAAGAGAAAGAAAAAATCTTGCAAGATCAATTGAGGATCAAAGACGTTGAATGTAAATTTCATTTGGCTAAATGCGGGTGTATACACTGCACCTTTCATCTATGCTCCTGCACGATCAGTCAAAAAAAGAAAAGCACTTCTAGAGCAGATTATTCATGTCCTAACAGAGATTTCTAAAACTGATTGTGGTGAACTGTCCCTATTAAATAAGTAAATAAGTGCCTGTTCCTTTCCACTGACTGCAAACACAAGCAGGGGGACTGGTTTGAACACAAACATTTACATTTAGCCAGGTGAACCTCACCCTCAGAGACAAGAGACAATACAGGTGAGAGTCAGGCAGGCAGATCCATGGAAATTAAACTATCGTGATTATGGTGATAGAAATAGACATAAGGGAAGAACTTAATGGACTCCCTAACTTTTCCTCATTGAAATGCAAAGAGAAGGATAAAGTAGAGAGAGCAGCCATGTGTGCAAGGGCATTCTGTACTGCTGGAACCATGGAAAGGTGTGCCTGCTTCACCCTGTATAGCCGGGGAAACAGACAAGGAAGGACACTTACTTAAGCTACTGTTAGGAGTTATTTTTCATACTGTGCATTTTGGGTCTTGTTAATACTCCTAGGGAGTCTTTTTTCCCTTCCTGGGAGCTATGGCAAGTGCATTCATAGGGCACAGATACTAAAATCCAGTTACAGTACTTCACCCCATACAAAGGCAGGATTGAGACCGTAGATCTACGCTCTGAAGGACCTTAATGGGTTTGGAGCTTTGGCATTAGTACCATTACAGTGATGCAGCCAGGAATCTCATAAGGGAAAATTTCAGTTCTTGAAATAAGTAAACAGTTACATTCCATTGAATTAAATGTCTTCTTCATGCAAGTATCCTCTCAGGGACAAAGGAATCATCATTGTAAATCACCTACAACCACAGGCATGCAATACAGAGGAGTATATTTTTTCTACCTTGTCTGCAAAGGTCTCTTTAAGTAGCCTCAAGAAGCATTCTTGATTGTAAAAAAAAAAAAAAAATCCCAAACAACAAATAAATATTTCTTTTTAAGTATGAAATACATCAGTTATTGGGTTAATTGGATTCCTTGCTTCTTTGTATTAGAATTACGTTCAAATGGGTATTTCTTTACTACTGCTTTAAGAATTTGATTTAAGTTATACTTTCCTTCACTGAAATCAGCACAAATCACTGAAACCAAATAAGTAACACAGAGGTTCACAGACATAGCATGGTGAGGGAAGACATGATCAGATTTCTAGAGGACATAGCACATTTCAAAGCAGCAGATGTTTCTAATCCTGCAAATACCCTTGAATAACATCCTTGTGTCTCTTAAGTCTTGGGTATTTACAATGATTTTGTTATGGCCAAGCTAAATAAAACTTAATTATAACTAACTAGGGGGATTGGAGGATATATTTTAGAGGACTACTTAGGCTGAAATAAGCGAACAAACTACAATGAAATATTTCTCAAAAATATTATCTTCTATGGGTGATAATCCAATGGTTTGGTCCACTCGAATTGAAGCCAATGAAACACAGAAAATGTTACAGGTGAACTCTGGGAAGGTGAAAACCTGAACTAGCAGAGATCAGCAAGTATCCAGGCATTAAAGGTCCCTCAGAACTTATAACCAGACATTTCTTTGTCATTCTGTCATATCACCATTTTAGTTTTTCATGCATTACTCTTCTATAAAACAATCTGAGTGTTGAGCAGATCAGAAATTAAAGGAGATTCTTTGAACAGCTATCAAAGTTTGGTTTGGTTCTGTTTGGTGGAGCTAAAAAAAGACAAATTTTCAGATGACAAAACAATTAGTTTCAGGGAGTAACTAGCAGTAAAATTAAAAACTTTAGTTCTGTGCTGCTTAATGAGTTTCTGGGTATATTATATTTTGGTGACATTGTTTTCCCTCCTGTATGATTCAAAGATTAGTAGGAGCCAATCTACCTGAAAGTGCCATCATCAGTCAGCACAAATAGTCTGGTGACAAATAAGGACTCCAGTTGGACATTTAATTTTTTATGGGAAGGCTTACAAAAAAATACTATACATCAGTTAAAATTGTATAATGTTAAAGAATATAACTGCTCTCACATTTACGAATATGCTGTTATGTACATAGGCTTGAAAACAAGTGTTTAAATCATACAGATACATTCAAAAATGGACAAAATTGAACAAAGAAATATTTGTTTTCAGCTAATGATTAAGGAGAGCAGCTCAGTGCAGAGCTATCCTATCTAGTGTCTATCACAGGGCTGTAAAGTTAAAATTGAAAGCAATAAAAGCACTGGAAGAAGTGCTGAAGAGATTTATGCAAAGCAGAGGATAAATTTTCAGCTTTGGTTTGGATGGAGAACAGATGGAGAATCAGTGAAGTAGAGAGATAAAAGACGACTGTTCTATTAAGCACAAGCTGTACAGAAGATATTTGCAAAAACAGTGATAAAGGCATGTGGAGAAAGAGTTTCTACTAAACAAGTTCAGCAGAGAGTAGGCTGTGAAAAGGAGAAAAGCATAGACTGAGAAGCATCCACCACCCTCCTCAAATGCTATTTACAGGGACAAAATCGATCAGTTTAGGAAAGGGGAGTTGTTCAGATCATCTAAATGTCATGAAATGCCAAACCCCTTTTTTAGCTCCTTCTTTCACCAGCAGAAAGGACAGTGGCTAAACTGGCTAAACTGACACCAGAAAGGAAAGTCACCAGAAAGGACAGTGTCCTCTGGAAGAATAAGGAGACTCCTGGTGCTAAGCTCATGTGCAGAGTCACCCAGCAGGGAAGTCTGTATTCTGTAACTAAACCAGAGGAGAGCTAGGAAGACTAGGAGCTTAAATTAGAAGTGGAAGCAGAATGACGACACTCAGTGTGCCAAACCAGTGGCGCTTAGAAGTCTAAATGGGGTACCAGCTCCTCCAAAACATTTCCCCTGTGGGGAATAAACAACATACCACAACGTCTAAATTCCCATTTTACTTACTCTGAATCTTTATCCAGTGCATTTATATGCACCACAGAATATATTTAGGAGTTGCTACAGCTTTATTTAAAAATACAATCTGCTTCAAAGTAAAGTTAAAACTCACCTTTCACTTTCCATAAGTTGCCTGCTAAGCATGCAACAGTCTGCTTTCTTTTCATGGCTTTTTTTTTTTTTTTATATTGGCTTCTTGAGAAAGTGCTAACAATAGAAGTTTTGTATTCCACATAGGCTTTTTCTTTTTTGATTTTGAAAATGGTTTCATGAGAACAGTAATAAAACAATATACAAATGAAATCCAGCAAAATCAAAGTGATCTGAAATTCTGCTGGCCAATTTTTTATGCTGACTTTGCACAATGAAATATTATTTTGTTATTCTTTATAACAGCTAAAAAGTGAGAGATCACAGCAGGAAGTGTATAAAGTAGGCCCTGAATTGCCCTCAACTAGTTCTTCCATTTTCCCCTCTATTACTGTAGAAAAGTATTTTCTATACTCATGTGAATTTCTTTAATATCTTTTCAATCACTAAAATAGTATCAACAGTATCATCAAGCCTAACTTGCTTTCCCCTGATTCTGATTTTCCTCTGTATTTCCAAGCTTGGATTATGAACTTATTTTTAGCTATCTTTACTTGCAGGTTTTCCTGCCTTCACAGAAAACCACAAGCCCTGGACCATTTTCCCACCCAAAATGTAGCTGAAAAGTCCATCTCTCTAACCCAAAACAGTGTCAAATATTCTGAAGTAACTCCTGTCAGATGTTTATCTAACTTGTTCTTACAAAACGCAACATACAGTACCTGGTAGCACTAACCCATCTTTTAGAGCTGAAGTCATCTGACCTGACTTTTAAGCATGTGAAGTTAGGCAAGGTAAATCCCAGGAGTTATGAAATTTCACACATGCAAGTATTACTTTATTTTCCATTGTCACATGCAACTGAGATTAACTTATGTATTAGTGGTTTAATGTTAATAATAATTTTATATATTTAAATGCATGTTAATTAGTCACCGTTATGGTTTCATTTTTTTCCAACAGACTGAGGCAATTTCACAATCTTGATGTTAATGCAAACTCACTTTGCTGAGGTTCAGTGTTATTATCTAAAGGACAAGGAGAGAGCTGCCATTACCCCCCAGCTATTGACATTGATGTACCCCTCATTCAAGTCTCCAAAGAGTGAAGGATCCACCCCTCTTGTGCAGGTACCACGGCATCTCACCAGCCAAGGCAGCACACAGCCAGGAGAGCATCCAAACACATAGGGTGACACTACAGACAATACAACTGAAACTGGGCAAATGCAAACCTTTAGTTCACTTCAGAGGCAACACTCGCTTCCTTCCAATCAAACATACTTAATAAATTTTAAAAACATAAAAGGCAGTATAGAAAGACACAGTTCTCAAACATTTTTTTATAAGAATAGTACAGAATTCACAATTATTTACTAATTTCAGTCATCAAAAAATAAACTTTTGCTGTGTAAGAAAAGCTCTGATGTCCTTATAGAAATTTAGCTGGAGGTGAAGTTTTCCAAAGCACTACCAGTGACAGGACTCCTCATTCTCCATCGGACCCCTCTTCATTCATCCTGCAGTCACTGGATGGAAATACACAGACCCAAACATTTATGGTGCTAAAAATACCAACCAAAACACTTTTAAAGTGGATCCATTTCTCAGTCCAGCCCACAGGTCAGCTGCACAATTGTGCCAGCATAGAAGGCACACCAACAACTACTAACATGCCCACTGCTATCATAGCTTATTCCTTATATGTCATGAATTGTGTCTCTCTAAATATCCTTTTAAGTGTTAATAAATTTCCTTTTAAGTGTTAACACTTTAGAGCATTTTCAATATGGCCCATTGCATTTGTTACGTTTCCTACCTTAGACAGCACAACACCATTAAATCTGTGTAATGCTAATTGCTTCCATTGTTATCTTTCTTTCGGAAACTTAGTTCACCTAAGTCAAATGAAGAAAAGTTCATTTTCCACTGCAAATTACTGTCAAAGTTTCCCTTGAACTTTGACAAGTCACAATTTCATTCAGTTTGTAAATATTCTTATGTTCATGTAACTTGTCCACAGCTGTCATGTCCATTTCCACCTTTCCTCATTAATGTTTTTTTAGATATCGATGATACTGTTATCAGCGCAAAATGTGGCTACACTGATCTTCATTGACACACTGTTATCTCAAAACACTTGTACCTCTTAATGGCATAAAAGAAAACTGTGCATGACAACAGTGAGCCAGAAATGCAGGATTAACCTAAGCAGCAGCAAAGATCAAAGAAGTACTTTTGCAGATTAGTTACATAAAAGGAAAGTAGAAAATGTATCTGTAGGAGACAGAAGTATCTAGGACTGAATTGTTCACAGGCACAACGAAGGGTTCTCACAGCAACATTTACAGAGAAGGAGAAAAGATGGTGGCATGAGAAAAAAGGAATCCAGATTCTACCAGAAAGATTAAGACTTGAACAATCTCTTTCACAAGATATTGTTAAATATCCCTAATTACGTGATTTCTGTATCAACTTGGTTCTGGATTAACCACAGTTACAAGAATGTGTAATTTAAAATAAGATACTGTTTGCTCTGAATTCATATGCCTGGAAATGTCCTTGCAAAGATTATTCCAAAGGAACACTATCATATCAAAACTCTATTTACAACATGGCTGGTTTATACAAATCAATTTTAAAATGGAAAGACTCTTAAGAGGCTATCTTATTTTCAGTATGCTATTCTGGTTTTGTGCGTTATTTATGGTATACAACAAACTGAGAAGCCAGGAGACTGATTTTTACTTTGCAGCACTTCCACAGCAGCACAAGAATATTAGGTTGGCACAGAGCTTTATGCCAGTGTCTTTGTTCTAGATCTGCAAAGCTCTGTTTTGACTATTCCCAGTTTATATCCTTGTTTGGGGCAGCTGTCTGTTAAATACTTGAAAATTGTTCTATCCATTAGGTGTCCCTTGAGTCTCCTTTTCTCTATGCAGCACCACTCTTCAGTCTTTCTCACAGACATCCACCCTGGATCTCGTTTTTCTGCCCTATGCCAGCGTGCAGTGCCTTTCCTGAACTGCAGCAGAGTGGGTAGAACTCAGCTGAGGGCGTGTTTCAGACGCGGAAAAGCACTGGTGCAGGTTTATTACATAGAGAAAAAATAGGCTGTCACAGCGTGAACCACTGCAGGGGGTGATAAACATTCTTATGTGAGTTTTGTACATTTCCCAAGCCTTCTTCTCGGTGCAGGAAACAACCTACTGTTTGAAAACTAATACAAACAACATTCTGAGTCTCCTCTGTCTCTACAACCACCGGCAAAGTGTTGTCCCTGTGCAGTACAACCTGCTAGGGCAGGCTTCAGGAGCCTTGTACTAGTAGCTGCTTTAGGAGAGGTGTGGTAGCTACAGCTGCAGAGAAAAGCAGCAATTCCCACCCTGTCGCTGTTCTAATACCCAAAATTTGCACTGATCCTCTCCATTCCTCAAAGCCTGGAGCCACAAGGAATCCCCTAGAAGACCTGGTGCTACAGAGCACAAAATTCATTTTTGCCTGCGCAGTGGAAATACTGTGACCTCGTCTCGCTGTACTCAGCCAAGCCGAGCAGACACAATGCAAGGTTCCCATTCATACATCCCCCAGCACTGTCTGACTTCTTCTGACAACATGACATTGACTCAGGACGAGGCAATTTTCTGCAAAATTGCTCATCTTATATTAATTTCATTACTAATCAGCTCCCAGAATGAAAAAACATTATTAATCTGATAATAAAAAAACACATAAAACATCTGTATCTTCTAGCTACTGATCCTAGGCTTCACCACATCATATTTTAGAGGTCTAAATTACATGGTAGTGCCTCGTTAAGTTTTCCCATTAAGAAATACAATTATGAGATCAATTTGCTCATTCAGTAGTGTCCATAGATTGGATTAAACATATATATATTTTAAAATTATGCTTATGAAGCTAAGAGAAAGTATCTTCCAATTATTCTTTTCCCTTGTAGCATCATGTTCTTTAAATCTGTACAAGCTCAGTAACAGCAAAGAAAAAATCTAGAGTGCAAAAATAACAACTCTACATATCACACCCATTTCACCTTTCTTCCCTGCCATTCCCTCCCTCTACAATGTATTCATAACTCATCTGTCTCAGACTCTCCTATATTCTTATTAACGTTGTGTTTCAACTAATTTGAAAAGCAGACACCCAAATGATACAACAAATTAAGTTATGAGAAGGCAAATCTGCTCTCCATGCAGGGCCTGAGAACAGATTCGTGAGTCTGCTCAGTGTTTAAGGATAAGCCTGACTCAATACAATCACATGTTTTTAAAAGCCAAGATGCCTGCTTTAAATGAGCATGACCACAGGAAACTACTGTAATTTCAGCCTTTTAAACACTTTTCCTTGCATAATTTCATTGACCCATTTTCTACCTTACAGACATCTCCTGAGGGGTTCTGCGTCTTTAAAAATCCCCAAAGTAACAGACACAACACATGTATCAGCAGTGAACAGCTTGGAAAGTCTGGAAAAGAAAGAAAGACAACAAGAGATGTTTATTTGCAGTACAGCTGCTGAGGAATAACCCCTGTGCCTATGCACATTGTGGCTGTGTGACCAGCCATGGCTCGTGGCTGCTGGCCAAGCAGCCTCCAGCCTTTTTCATGCTGTTCTACATGTCAAAATAACCAGGCTGTGGTTACACAAATAAGATACACGCTGTAGGGCATGGAAATAAACAACTGGTGTAATAACAACTACCTGCACACCATTCTGGCACTCTGGTAGGTGCAGTCAATTACATTTCAATGAAAATATTCTTTTACGGATTTTCAACTAACTCTGAGGTTTTGTGATATTTTCAGTTCATTTGTTGAGCTCTATTAGCAATTTACATATAACACAAGTTACATGATGAAAATAAGTCTTCGAAAATACTTACTTGTATAATTATATGCATAGGAAACGAAAACAGATATTTACCACGAAAATGTCTTTGAGGCATTCTGAAACTGTGGTCTCTCTGTGGTTTAAATGCTTATTTCTCTCTATTAATATGGATGGTCAATTTAAGTTTTATATTTCAAAAAAAAAAAAGTGAAATCATTACTGTTCAACAGAATTATTTGTGAGACCAAAATTGTAGTCAGAAAACTGTTTTTGTCTAATAAAGCCAGCTGGTGTCTTAGGGTCCCAGACACCAAGTGTCAATCTTGCTTGGCCAGACTCAACACTGAGGAAAAAGGATATTATGAAGGCAAGAACAGATTAAACATTTGTGTAACAGAACTTCTTGGGAAATTGGCTTGAGTGAGCTGTTAGGTAAGCCAGTGGTGGAGAGGAGGGAGGGGGAAATGTCTTTTGCCAAAGGGTTTCAAGGCCAGGCTGGAGGGGTTTCTGAGAAACCTGGTCTAGTGGAAGGTCTCCCTACCTGCTGCAGGCAGTTGGAAGAAGATCTTTAAGGTCCCTTCCAACCTATACCATCCTATGACTTACTATTTAAAATGGTGTGAAAATCACCAAGTTTTAATGTGAAGATGCTCTGTTGGCAGTGTGTTCCAGTGGTCAGTCAGACTCACAGACCTGTCTTAGATATTTGAATCTGTCCATGGCTCTCGTTAAACCTTCCTTCACTAACTTCAGAGCTTTTTTGTGCTTTTTTTCCCCTCTGTACAGGCACTCATGCGATATGGCCAAGTCACCACCTAGTGTTCTTTTACTAAGTTTGAGCTTCTAACATATTTGACCTCGCAACAATTTAAGCAATTTTTTCCCCCATACCTTTGGCAGCTCTGTGTATGGCAACTTTTCCAGTGTTTCAACATCCTATCAAGAATGTGAGTTTCAAAAACGGTACGATGATCACACCGCTCTGTAGTGCTGAGGAGTGTCAAAGTGGCACAGTAACACAATATAATTAACTTTAAAAAGGCCTCGGAGATTTATAAGGAGCTATGCTCAATGCAGTAAATCAGGACCAGGTAAGTTGTATCGGAGTAGTTCTGCACTGAATTTAGATGCTTTCCTCACTTCAGTGTGACCACCTCATGGGATAGGATACACCACACCAGGGACCTGATGTCCTCCCATTGGTGGCATGTCTGCTCTTTTGTGCCACTTCCTCAGGCCTCTCCAAGAGCCACATGGGTATGAGCAGGCTGGGGGTTCTGTGTGGAAGTGTCACACAGTGGATGAACCCTGGGAGTGATGGAAGTGACAAGAGTAGGACAATGACCTCCCTGGACTGGCTGGTGATGCTTTCCTTGATGCCAACCGTGCCCTGGGGTGCATCAGGCACAGCACTGACAGCTGGTCAAGGGAGAGCATTGCCCCTCTCTGTCCTGCAGTGGTGTGGCCACACCTCAAGTTCCCTGTGCAGTTTTGAGTGCCACAGTATAAACAGGACACCCAAAGGAGGGCCACAAGGATGGCAAGGGTATGGAAGGCAAGCCTTATGAGGAGCAGCTGAGGTCACTCGGTTTGTCCAACCTGGAAGAGACTGAGGGGACATCTCACTGTGGTCTTCAACATCCTCATGAGGGGCAGTGGAGAGGCAGACAGACACTGATACCCGGGCAACCAGTGACAGGAGCCGGGGGAATGGCATGGAGTTCTGTCAGGGGACGTTTACGCTGGATATCAGGAAAGGGCCCTTCACCCTGAGGGTGGCTGGCCACTCGAACAGCCTCCGCAGAGCAGTGGTCCCAGCACCAAGCCTGAATTGAAGAGGCGTTCTCAGACACACGGTGTGACTCTTCGGGTATGCTGCGCACAAGAGGTGGGCTCGACGATCTTCGTGGGTGCCTCCCAGCTGGCGATATCTGAGATTTGTGCGAGCCCGTCACCTCGCCCCGCCCGCTCAGCGCCCGCGGCCCCGCAGAGGCGCCGTGCGGAACGGGGGCGGGCGCGGCGCGAGGCGCCCGCCCCGTCAGGCCCCGCCTGCCGGGCCATAGAGCGCCGCCGCCGCAGAGCGGCCGGCCCGGGGAGCGGCGCTGGCGCCCCCCGCGGCCGGGCGGTGCTGGGCCAGGTCGGGCCGGGCCGGGCGAGGCGGGGAGGCGGGCCAGGCCCTGCGGGAGGGCGGTGCCCGCCACAGCCCAGCGCCGCCGGGGCTGCAGGGCCCTGGGGCCGCCTCAGCGGAGCCGGGCCGGGCCGCCGGCAGGGCGGGTGAGCGAGGCCGCGGCCGCGGCGGGGCGGAGAGGCGGCGGGCGGGGAGGCGGGGAATAGCGGTGCGGGCGGGCCCGCGCAGGGAGCGGCGGCGCGGGCGGGCGGGCGGTGTGTGCGGGCTCGTCGGGCCGCCGCTGCCGTGGCCGCTCGGTGCGACGGGGGGTCCCTGCAGCGGTTCCTCTGCCCCTGGGCTTGGGACGGGCACCGCGTGTCGCCGAGCACCCGGCATGTGGTGTGACACCTGCCCGGGGAGCTGCGGCTGGGCCGAGCACTGCAGGAGGCGGGTTTGGGCACAGGAATGCATTGGCCAGTGGGTCTCTTGCTTTTTTGCTTTTCCAGGGCCGCTGGGATAGTGCAAACGCCCCTTGTGACACAGAAATCTCTCCAGACGGCCCAGGAGGCTTTAGCATCTTTTAGTGTCTTATGAGGCACATGATCTCGCATCTCCCTGCCATCAGTAAGTATTGCCCAGCAGTGTGTGGGGTTTTGAGCACAGCGAACATCCAGTGTTCATTTTCCTGGAACTGGTAGCTGCTTAACAGGACTGAGGTTGGTTGTAGAAGAGAGGCCAAGTAGATGGTAGAGAAGTTGCATTGGAAGTATCTTGAGTGCTCTCCTGTGAGGCAGGATTCAGTGTACTTAAACTTATCCCTGACAGACATTTCCTTAATTGGCTCTTACAGATTATGAATTTCATGGAGTGCTTTCCCCTCCTCTCCAAGGTAACCTGCTTCAATGCTTAGCTATCACATATAATCAGAATTTTTCCTTAATAGCTGACCTAAAACTTTCTTGAAACAAAGCTGATTATTACCATTAACTGTCCAGAGTATACCTGGAGAACAGTGGATGGATGTTCTGTCACTGGGCTGGTGAATGTTCTCAAGTTCCCACTCACAGTTTTCTCCAGACAGAGAACTCACTTCCTGTGTTTCTCTCATCCCTTAGCTTTGTTGAGCATTTCCATCATCCTTGAACTTAGAAGTAGGTTCAGTGGAGGTGCTGTTAACAATGAGGAAGTGGGGCAATTATTTCCTTTGCATATCTCCATCCCTCTTAAAACATTCCACTATTAATTATTCTTACTTGGCAAGAATAATTGTCTACCTCCATCTCTCTTAAAACATTCCATGATAAATTATTCTCACTTGGCAACATATCTCACATTACTGAAATACTCAGTTTATCATTGTAAGACAGATCCTTTTTTGCTATACCTCTACCTAGGGAATTATTTCTGGAGAGGTGTCCAAGTTGGTGGTTTTGGGTTTTTTTCACTAAGTATATTATTTTTCACTTGTTATTAAGTTGAGAAGAAGTTACTTTGGTTATAATATCTGAAATATAATATTTCAGTCTTTGAACTCTATTCTTGAAATCCTCTTCCTGCAAGTTTAGGATCATCCACAAATAATTAAAATACTGAGTGGTGTCAGGCCCTGCACATTGTGATAAACTCTTCCAACATGACAGTTTTTACTGTCAAAAACTTTCTTCTTGTTCGTCATGTTTCCTACTAAAACTGCAACTCATTCTGTAAAGCTATGGCTCTACATCTGAACCAAATTGTGTGGAGATCTAAAATTAGTAGACCGTCAATTCCTTTGAACTGGCTTTTGTTCACAGAATAGGGATGTTTACAGCTCAAAAACTAGAAATTCATGTCAAATCCTGAAGTTTTCCAAAGTGTTGATGCCTTGTGTATGTCTTTTTTAAAATTTTTTTCTATTTCATTTTCTCAGAAAAATCTGCTTTCATCCTAACTTTCTTCAAAATTGCATTTGCTTTCTTAGAGAGCTTTCTGGGATAATCATCCAAATGCCTCATTCTCACACGCTTAACACAGGATCAGATTTGCAGATAATACATTTATGCTAGGTTTTTCTTGTAAGGGATTACTTAATCTGACCACAAATGCTCCAGGAAGCTGAGAGTGAGCAGCAATATCTTGAGAATTGTTGATATTGAAGTAATTAGAAAATATTCTGAGAACAGAAAATTACTGATAAGAATGAAAGGATTGGTCCTGTGATAAAAATGCAGCAGAAATCTGATGGTAAGCCTATAGAAACAGCAAAGTTTCTTTCTCTTAAAATTGCATTTCATGGTGGAAATATCATAAACAGAAAATTACTGGGCTGGGAATTAAGCATAGGTGAACATTATGTGTATATTGACTTCACTAAAAGAAAGAGTCCAGCACTGGCCAGGTCATAAGCTAAATAATCATCCAGGTATTGTCCTCTGTCCTCCACAATAATTTATTTTTCCTTCTCATTCTGCTCTGTGTAGATGTTCCACTTTAAAAGTCATGGAGCTGGGAAAGGCAAAGCTGCTGCGGACCGGCCTCAACGCCTTGCACCAGGCCATCCACCCCGTGCACGGGCTGGCCTGGACGGACGGCAAGCAGGTGATCCTGACGGCGCTGCACCTGCACAACGGGGAGCCCAAATTTGGAGATTCCAGCGTGGTGGGGCAGTTTGAGCACGTGCACGGGCTGTACTGGGGCCCGTGTCCCGCCGAGGCGCCCGCCCTGCTCGCGGTGCAGCACAAGAAGCACGTCACCATCTGGCAGCTCTGCTTCAACGGCGCCGACAGGAACAAGCTCCTGGTTTCCCAGCTCTGCGACATCAGCGAGCCCTATCCCGTGCTCCCCCAGGGCTGTGTGTGGCACCCCAGCAAGGAGGTCCTGGCCGTGCTGACCACCCGGGACGCCTCCGTCCTGCCCTCTGTCCACCTGAACAACTCCAGAATTAATGCGGACATCAAGGGCAGTGGGCTCATCCACTGTGCCTGCTGGACCAAGGAGGGCAACCGCTTGGTGGTGGGGGTGGGCAGTGCCCTCCATTCTTACATTTGGGATGATGATCAGAAAACACTCAGCGCTTGCTCTTTTTGCCCAATCTTTGATGTGGGAGGCTACATCTGTGCCGTGGAAGCTACGCAGAATTTACAGGTCGCTGTTGCCACCGAGCTCCCTCTGGACAAGATCTGTGGCTTAAATGCTGGTGTTGCCTTCGAAGTTCCATCAAGCGTTGAAACCGAGTCCTTCCCCTCACAGTCCAGCTTGTGTGGGGAGGAAGAGTATTCCTTGGATGGAGGGAAGAAGTCCCTGGACTCTGAGAAGCCCCTGTCTGTAGTTACATCTCCTGTGGATCTAACTCACATACTTTCTAGCAAGCAGGGTGCTGATTCCAGCCCTCTCCTTCACCTGAGGCCCAAGGACTACCTGACAGGAAGTGGCCAAGATTCCTCACACCTCATCTTGGTGACTTTCGAAAGAAAGGTTACCTCCACCAAAAAAGTGAGCATCCCAGGCATTCTTGTTCCTGATATAATGGCTTTTGACTCCAAAACTCAAACTGTATCTGTTGCCTCCAATACTTGTAATGTTATTTTAGTCTATTCACTGACTTCATCCAATTTACCCAATATTCAACAAATTCAGCTGGAGAAAAGTGAGAAGCCAAAGGGTTTGTGCTTCTTGACCAATAAATTGTTACTGATACTGGTTGGAAGACAAAAATTCAGTGACCCTGCTTTTCTTCCCTCTTCAAGATCAGACAAATACATGATCCGATTGATGATTAAAGAACTGATACTTGAAATGGGTCCTTCAAAGTCTGTGTCACCTGCTGGCAGCTCTAGTTCGAACCTTTCCAACATTACTCATGATCCCTCTAGAGATGTCCACCCTCTCAGCCGTGGGCTCCTGATACCAGATCGCTCTGCCCTTCAGTCCCCTACAAGCCGAAGGAAACTCATTGAAGAAATCAAGAGTCCTGTTTATGAACAAAACTTGGTGCTGAACATCAGCGATTTCAAAGACAAAAAGATTTCCATGAATTTTCCTCCAGCTGTCGAGACTCTGGATGCTGAGCCGGTTAATCGGAGCGTGGCACTGTCTAATGCTTCCAACAAGCCAACATCCCCAAAAAGGCAGCCTGAGGCAGCTTCCAAAATACCCAATTCTTACAAGAATAACCTGTTCAGTGAGAAGGAGGCGAGTTACTTTTTGAAAAATGTGGAAAAATTGTCTAGTAACTTCACAGAATTGCAGCATCATCTTTCTGAATTAACTGAGCTGCTCAAATCTGGGAAGAGAAATCTTCCAGTGTACCCATCTTCTCAGGAACCCTCATTTATTAACATCACCTGCCAGGTAATTTTAGTATTGGAAGCCTTAATGGTGAAGTTTGTTTATGGCTGTATTTCAGCTCAAGTAACAGTCAGTAGGATTAGATTTCCATCCTGTTTCTGCAGGTGGTTATATATGGTTATAAATCCCATTACTCTGCAGGCTTCCAGTGTTTTAAAAGCAATGGGATATCCAGGAATGTGCAGCTCCCTGTCCCCACCTCACACTGAGCCAAATCCCCTCAGCTCTGCAGCAAGGCTGCTGGGACTCCAGAGGACCCACATGTCACAGCCCAGCTGCAGAATTCAGGCCCTTTATAGAGATGTAGGAAGGGAATTCTTTTCCTAGGCAACTTCTAAAGCTTTCTGTATAGAAATTTAGACAAGTGAAGATTTCCATGTGTGGGAATTGGTATCGATCTCCCGTTCTCCTGTGAGGAAAACTAAAATAATGGAGACTGAAACAAAAGCAAATTGCCTTGGCTTTGAAACAGAATTGTTGCTAATTAGCATTGAGAGCACCATCCAAGGAGGAAAGAGACCTTTAGGGACACAATAGATAATTCCATTAACATAGCTTAAAAATGGATTTAAAGTGAAATGTCATGTGAAAAACACATTTTTTTTTGCTGAAAGATTTGCTCTTGTAAATCTCGTGCTAGGAAGGGTAAATTACCTGATTATCAAAACCTGGCAGAGATCTACTGTGTCATTTCTAGAATTCAGATTCATAAACCTTAGTCAATATTCAAAGTAATTTAAACTGCCATTTTCCTTTCAATTAGCTCTTACTTTTACGCTTTATTATTGAAAAAAATTACCAACTTTTGTAGCATTAAACTCAAGTTCTAGATTATATTCTCTAACTCTCTTCACTGTTTCCCATTGTAAACATTTAATAATTGTAATAACGGATTTTAAAAATGCTTTGCTCTGCCCAGCTGGGCATATTCTTTGAAGATGCTTTTTGGATTTAAGGCTTGGGGCAGTGATGGTCAGGGTTGGGACAAATAAGCCCTTCTGACTTGTGAGGCTCCAGCATTCCTGACCAGGAGTTCTCACTTCTGAAGTTTTGGATCAGGGGTGCATGGGGGAAGGAGGGGATAGAAGACCTGTAGCTTTACAAGCTCCCTGGAGAAATGTCCCTCACAGATGGAAGACTGGGGATGAGGATTGTGCTGTGGGTGAAGCTCGTGGTTTCTTCAGCAACAGTGCATGATTTTCTCTCCTGTTCTGACATGTGCTAGATAAACTCTGTTCCTTGCTGCTGTCACTCACTCATCAGGACTTTGACTTCTGAGACTTCAAAGGATAAATCTTGCAAATGGGCCTGAACATGTGTAGCATTTGACTTTCTGTAAATGACGCCACTGAAGACACGTGTGTGATCCTGTTTTGATTAATGCCATTTTAACTATGCATCACAGTAGCTAACGACTGTTTCTTGCATTTTCAGAAGCAGCTTTCCAAAAGTGATGCAGATGAAAGTCGGGCCGTTCTTCTCTGTGGTGGCAAACTCCGCCTGAACATCGTCCAGCAGATATTCAACCTCTCCCTTGTAGAAATGCAGCACGGTATGTTGGGATTGTCCAAGAGTACAAACACTTGAAACACATTGCTAGAGAAGCTGTGGCTGCCCCATCCCTGAAAGTGTCCCATGGCCAGGTTGCATGGAGCTTGGAGCAGCCTGGTCTAGTGGAAGGTGTCCCTGCCCATGGCAGGGGAGTAGAACTGGATGAGCTTTAAGGTCCCTTCCTACCCAAGCCGTTCTATGATTCTGTGTGTCATTCTTAGTGAGCAATAGCAATATCAGTATTCCATCCAGGGAAAAACCCAAGGAATAAATAATGAAAGGTTAATAAAATTTTGCCCTTTTTTTTTTAAATAATGTAAAAATTCTTCTCTGACTCTTCTTTTACTGAGAAGAATCTTTGCATTATAAAAAAAAGAAGAGCAAACTTACATATTGATGCCCCTTATCAAGTAACAAATTATACAGGAAAATTGCTTTCAGCCAGTGTTTTACTTGTTTTCAGCTGCTCTATAGAGAGAAGTCTGAATAACAAGGAGGGTAGGGTTGACTGGTGGTTTGGGAGTACAGTGTTCTATATTTGAATCTGTAGGTTCAGCATCTAGTCTTGCCTTAGGAAATCCTGTAGCACAGAAGCAGCTCTGTACATCAGCAGTGCCTTTCATATCAGGTTTTCTTGGAAGAAAAGTGCCTCTCTTGCTGCTGTGTTCTCTGCTGTCACCAGTTCATGCCATGCCTATCCCATATATCTGTGTATGTGTCAATTCTGAGCGTCTCACCCTGGGCAGAGGTAGAAAACACACTCTGGGGTATGATTTCGCACTACTACAGCTATTCCCTGTGCTATATTCCATCTACTTGCCCCCTGTGTCTGCTCTCTGCCTGCTTGCAGATGACTGGGCAGCCATCCCAAGGCCTAAGACTGCGGTTCTTGGCCATTGTCCTAGTTTTATTTCTCCTAAGGAATTGTTGGTGGAATATGTTTGTTTGAAATATACAGATGCAAAGTAGGAATGGTATTTTCAAATCCTGAGTTATATTGATTTTCTAGTTTGGTCCAAATTAAGCTAAAGGATTAGAGGGTTGTGTGCTTTTCAGCTACAATCTTCTTGTGACCTTACTTGTGACGTAAAGTTACATAATGTAAATTTACAAACAGCTGGAAACACTTCTCTGAATTCCCTTACCCCTCATGAGCTCTATTTTCTTTCTTCATCAGCTTAATGGATAAAAGTATAAAAATTTTCTGGTTTATCTGTATTGGTAGAAGTCAGGGTTTCAGATTCAAATTGTAAAGAAAAAAGCTAGGGATGAAGTCAAATAGCAAATGGACCAGAGGTGTTTGGTTTGTACAGTATTGTAAAGTATTCCTTCCTTGTATTTGTTGGAATTAAGTATAGTGAAATTACATAATAAAAGCAGTTTCTAAATTGTCTTTATTACATTAACTTGTCATTTAATTTACTAAATCTCTGCATTTTATAGTACCTGCACAGCTTTAGCACTGTGAAGTAGCTTATTAATACCTAATTAAAACCAAGTGTGAATTCTTATGAATTCTGTTCAGAATTTCATTCCTCCTCATTTGAAGGGTGCATTCATTATTGTCTCATCTCCTAGTGGCAAAATCATCATAGTTGCCAAGTGTCCTTTATTTTTGAGATTGTACAACCTGTATCTTCTCATACTTTTTGTTTTCTAGAAAGCTGTAAATATACAGAAGCATTTAATTCTAGAAGAAATTTGTTTTTTACCTTAAACATACCCTAATCACACAGAAATTTATCAGCAACCACGTGCTTGTCTTGACAGGTTCCTCGTGGATCATTCTCACTGCGGACAGCGAGGGCTTCATCCCGTTAACGTTTACATCCACACAGGAGATCCTCATCAGAGATGCCACTGCAAAAGGCTACAGTGCCCGCTCCTCCAAAACTTTGGACATCATCAGTTCCACACAGGGCTGTAGATCCACTTCTTCTGAAAGCCTGGATATCACCAGTTCTCTGGAAGTCCTGAGGGATTGCTCCTCCAAGACCTTGGACAGCATCAGCCCTTCAGAACAACCCAGCAATAAAATGTAGTTTTTGACAGTGGTTTTGCAATGCCTGTCTGATCATGGGAGGCTTTTTATGTTTACTGTATGGGACTGCAAATTATGAACAACAGTCTCAAATCTCTGTACGATTTCTATAATTTTTTTTGTTGCATTGTAAATTATTTATTTGATCCTTGGAAACATTAAGGTTTTTTTTATACTGAGCGGTGTTTTTTAACTATGCCTCTTGCAGTACAAATGAGGTTGAAAATGTGCATTCTTACAAGGTTCTGAGCTCAAGTTTCCATCTTGGTCTTTAATACAGTGGTGTTTTTAGATAATAGTAAACTTGGATAATAAAGAAATCTTTGAAAATGCTGCATTGTCCCTCATTTTCTCTCTTCTGCCAAAGCCTGAAATATTACACTGGTGTTATTTAGGAGCAGTGCCTGCAGAAGTGCACCTGGGTTTTCACTGATGTAAGAACCAGTGTAAGGTCATGGAGTTTGGGACAAAGTAGGATCACGTAAAATATCCATATTGTGTGGAAGCAAGATCCTTTTCCCCTCCTGTACCTGCCCATAACACCTCTCTGCTTCCATCTCTGTGGGTTTGGGGGAGTGGTTGCCACATGTCTCATCTTCTGTGATGAGAACATCCAGCTAAAGTCTGACAGAAGAAAATGTTCTATGGGCTTTTGTAGTGAGAGAGAGAGAAAATGCAAAGGGGAAATTTAGAAAAAGTTTATATAAGCACAAGTTTACATAACATGGATTGCAGCACTGAAGAAAAGACTAATCCAAGATTGCTCCCCATAAAATCACAGCATGATAACATTAAGCAGTTTATCAGGCTTTCACAGTAGCACTTAATGTGTGAGAAGGCATCAAGCAACTAGATTATAGAATTGGAGCTGCTGTCTCGGGACTAAGATAATCTCTTTTTTTCATTGCCTATTTGGATATTTAGTCACTGTCAAAAGAAATCTATCCACAAAAATACACTATTAAAGATACAACACTCGTAAAAACTGCAGAGCACTCGGATGGTGAAACCACATTCCAGCTTTTGATGAACAGGAGAGGAGGAAAACAGGTGAAATAATATAGCAGTTGTGGGCTCAATCCTTTACATAACAATCATCTCTTCTCAGAAATGATCACTGTTTAATCAGAAGGAGGACCATGATTACACCTATCCTTACCAGAAAGTCACTGAAACCTCAGCACTGGGCATGGGTTCAAAGCAGGCTGGATGCTGGGGATGGTCCAAATTTCTTCACAGCAGCCTGACAGTCCTTTTTCATGCCTGTTCCTGATTCCAAAATCCCACTAACCCATGGGAGGAGAGGGTCAGAAGTGAACGCTCTTGGCTCTGCCGAACACCTTGACCTTGAATTTCTCATGCCTCAAATGCTGCTTCTATAATTTTGTTATGTAGCCAGTGTATAAAAATTAGCTACTTATTTTGGAGTTGTTACTATTTGTGTTAAATTGACATTCTTCTCCCACCAGAAGAATGCTTGATCTCAGGTTGCACCAAACAGACCTGTGGAGTTCTTCCAGCTCCCCAGGTGAGCACCAAGGACTTACCTGTGCACAGGGCAGTGCTGTGTGGGGTAACTGGAGCAGACAAGTGCAAGACATCTGCTAAAAGCTGTTAATAGTTTGGTCAGATTGCACTGGTTCTTCATGGTGTGCTCCGTGCATGTGGACAAATACCACATTTAAAATATCATCCTAGAAATCTTGGAAGAATAAAATTCATATGTTAAGAGACTTGCTTATTTCATGGAATCACGTAGGTTGGAAAAGGCCTTAAAGATGATCTAGTTCCATGCCCTGCTGTGGGCAAGGACACTTTTTACTAGACCAGGTTGCTTTAAGCCCATCCAGCCTGGCCTTGAACACCTCCAGGGATGAAGCATCCCTGTTTGAAACAGTTTCTATGAACAACATGTGCCAGTGCATCACCACCCTCACAGAAAATATTTCCTTCTCAATGCATAAACTAAACCTGCTCTTTCAGTTTAAAGCCATTTCCCCCTTGTCTATTACCACAGGCTCTTGTAAAAAGTCCTTCTCCAGCTCTGTTGCAGGCATTGGAAGGGGCTCTAAGGCCTGCCCTGATTCTACTCCAGACTGAACAACCCCAGCCCTCTCAGCCTGTCTCCTCAGCAGAGCTGCTCCAGCCCTCAGAGCATTGTCACGGCCTCCCCTGGACTCACTACAACAGGTCTGTGTCCATCATATATTGGGGGACCCAGAGCTGGACACAGGACTCCAGGTGGGATCTCACATGACTCCTCCCTCACCTTCTGCCCATGCTGCTTTTGATGCAGCCCAGGACACATTTGGCACAACGAAAGCACATGGATGCACATTTGGCTTTCTGGACTCTGAGTACACATTGCCAGCTAATGTTGAGCTTCTTGTCAACCAAGATACCC